>NC_132929.1:33894073-35189900 GCF_047675955.1 Chlorocebus sabaeus | reverse complement strand
AGGGAGGGAAGGGAGGAGGGAAGGAGGGAGAGAGGGAGGAGAAGGGAAGGAGGAGAGGGAGGAGGGAGGAAGGGTGAGGGAGGGAGGAGGGAGGGAGGGAGAGGGAGAGGAGGGAGAGATAGGAGGGAGGAGAGTGAAGGGAGAGGGAGAGGGAGAGAGAGGGAGGGAGGGAGAGGAGAGGATGGGAGTAGGGAGGTGGAGAGGAGAGGAGGATAGAGGGAGGAGAGGGAGAAGAGAGGGAGAGAGAGGGGAGAGAGGGAGGAGAGGGGAGGAAGAGGGAGTGAAGAGGGAGGAGGGAGGGAAGGAGGGAGGGAAAGAAGGGGAGGGAGGGAGGAGGGAGGGAAGAGGGAGGGAGGGAAGGAGGGGAAGGGAGGGAATGAGGGACAGGGAAGGAGGGAGGGAAGGAGGGAGGGAAGGAGGGAGGAGGAGGCAGGAGAAGGAGGGAGGGAGGGAAGGGAGGAGAGAGAGGAGAGAAGAAGGGAGAGAGAGGGAGAGAGGAGAGAAGGGGGAGAAGAGGGGAGAGAGAGAGGAGAAGAGGGGGGAGAGGGGAGAGAGAGGGGAGAGAGGGGAGAGAGAGAGGAGAGAAGGGAGAAAGGGAGGAAAGAGGGAGAGAGCGGAAAGAGGGAGAGAGGGGAAAGAGGAAGAGGGAGGAGGAAGGGGAGGGAGGGAGGAAGGGAGGGAGGAAGAGGGAGGGAAGGAGGGAGGGAGCGAGGCGGGAGGAGGGTAGAGGGAGGAAGGAGGGGGGAGGGGAGGAAGGAGGGGGTAGGGGGGGAGGGAGGAAGGACGGCGGGGAGGGGGGAGGGGAAGGCAAGGAGGGGGGGAGGGAGGGAGGAAGGGGGGGGAGGGAGGGAGGGAAGGGGGAGAGGGAGGGAGTGGGAAGGAGAGGGAAGGCAGGAGGGAGGGAGGGAAGGACAGGAGGAGAGAGGGAGGGAGAGGGAGGGAGGGGAAAAGAGGAGGGAAGAAAAGCTACCTCACTGTCCTTGGGAAGGTCGTCTAAGTCAGAAGTTCCCCTTATCCACGGGGGATACATTGCAAGACACCCATGTGGATACCTGAAACAGCAGATAGTACCACACCATATGTATACTGTATATTTTTCCTATACATACTGACATAGTTTTGAACATATGTTTCTGCCCTAATTCTTGTTGAATTGCAATCCCCAACGTTAGGAGCTGGGGTCTGGTGTGGAGATGTTTGGGTCGGGAGGGTTAATCCGTGATGGCTTGGCACTATCCTCTCAAGAGTGAGTGAGTGAGTTCTCATTGGATCTGGTTGATTAAAAAGTACATGGCACCTACCCCACCTCTCTACCTCTCTCTCGCTCGTGTCCTGCTTTTTCCCACATGATACACAAGCTCCCCGTTCTTGCCATGTTAGAAGCCTGCTCCCCCTTTGCCTTCTGCCATAAGTAAAAGCCTGCCCAAGACCTCCTCAGAAGCTGAGCAGATGCCAGCTCCACTTGCACAACCTGCAGAACCACGAGCTGATTAAACCTCTTTTCTTTATAAATTACCCAGTCTCTGGTATTTCTTTATAGCAATGCAAGAACAGCCTGACACATACATACCTGTCATAAAGCTTTATAAATTATGCACAGCAAGAGATTAACAATAACTAATAAAACAACTGTAACAGTATATTGTAGTAAAAAGTTATGTGTGTGTTTTTGGACCATTGTTGACTGCGGGATAACTGAAACCTATGGTAAGTGAAATAGAATAAGGGGGGGACTACTGTGCTGGAATCGTGGAAATATAGCTTGTTGGTAGTGCTGGGGGGTCAGAAGCCTGATGTTCCAAAAAATGACACCTTGACCTACTGAAGGAGCCTCAAGTTCTAACCCTCCCACCGTCTCTGAAGCTGAATTTCTATTATCTGCCAAAAATCCAGGCCCACCAAGAAACAATTGTTTTTTTCTTCCCCTCCCTGAAGTGCAAGGGTGTAACCACACCTGAACAGACATGTTCACACAATAACGCTCAAGTTAATCTCTGTTCTCCTGATCCATTCATTCTTCTCTAGTAAACCCCTCAACAGAATTCTTCTTTCTCCTCTCCCCTCCCATAACCTATGTTGGCACGGTGGCATATAATCTTCAAGAATCTCCTTGCTAGGGTGCTAACCACTCTGTGATTCTCCCCAGGGTGTGAGTTAATACCGTTTGCATACCCCAATGAACCTGCCTTTTGTGAGCTGTGAGATGATTTTGCAGTGAACCCTCAAAGGATAGGGAGCTTTCCCTTGGCCTTCACAGTAGCTACTAGAATTAATGGATAGAAGTTCCCTAAAGTAAATTATATGCAAAAATGTGATGCTACAGAGCTGAAGCTAATAGAAACCCAAACAACTTTTTTTTTTTTTTCTTTTGGAGACAGAGGTTTTGCTCTTGTTGCCAAGGCTGGAATGCAATGGCGTGATCTCGGTTCACGGCAACCTCTGCCTCCCGGGTTCAAGCAATTCTCCTGCCTCAGCCTCCCCAGTAGCTGGGATTACAGGCATGTGCCACCATGCCCGGCTAATTTTGTATTTTTAGTAGAGAACAGGTTTCTTCTGCGTGTGGGTCAGGCTGCTTTCGAACTCCCGACCTCAGGTGATCCACCCACCTCGGCCTCCCAAGGTGCTGGGATTATAGGCATGAACCACCGTGCCTGGCCTCCAGACAACATTTTTAAAGGGATTAATTTTGTTTAGGAACCATTCTCAGTTTGAGATGGGATTTAGAGACATGCTAATGAAATTAACATGCCTCATGATGACTGGGTGTGGTGGCTCGCCCCTGTAATCCCAGCACTTTGGGAGGCTGAGGTGGGAGGATTACTTGAGGCCAGGAGTTTGAGACCAGCCTGGGAAACATACCAAGACTCCTATCTTTTAAAATAAAACAAATTTTGTTTAAAAAGATGTCTCCTATTGTGTCATTAGGAATCAACTTCTAAATGCAACCAATAACAAATGGTACGTAAGATGGCGCCATGTTTTATTAATTTATAAATTCCATTTAACAATTGTTTATTAGCCAGGTGTGGTGGCTCGCGCCTGTAATCCCAGCACTTTGGGAGGCTGAGGCTGGTGGATCACCCGAGGTCAGGAGTTTGAGACCAGTCTGGCCAACATGGTGAAACCTCATCTCTACTAAAAATATAAAAATTAGCTAGGCATAGTGGTGGGAGCCTGTAGTCCCAGCTACTTGAACCTGGGAGGCAGAGGTTGCAGTGAGCTGAGATTACACCACTGCACACCAGCCTGGGCAACAGAGTAACACTCCATCTCAAAAACAAACAAAACACACAATTGTTTATTGAGGAAACTACTAAATAGTAAGTACCAGAGATATAAAGTTAATAGAGGCAGTTCCTACTCTCAAGCAGTTGACAGCCTTGTGTGGAAAAAGATATTTGCAAAAAGGTCATTATGATGCCACCTATATTTTATTTATTTTTATTTTTTGGGACAGAGTCTCGCGCTCTGTCACCGAAGCTGGAGTGCAATGGCATGATCTCAGCTCACTGCAACTTCTGCCTCCCAGATTCAAGCAATTCTCCTGCCTCAGCCACCCCAGTAGCTAGGATTATAGGCACCCCCCACTATGCCCAGCTAGTTTTAAAATTTTTAGTAGAGACAGGGTTTTGCCATATCACCCAGGCTGGTCTAGAACTTCTGACCTCAAGTGATCCACTCACCTCAGCCTCCCAAAGTGCTGGGATTACAGGTGTGAGCCACCACACCCAGCTGCCACCTGTGTTTATGATGCCACTTACAAATGCAAAGAGAGATGCATTGAATATACTGAAAGCCCAGAGGGAATCATTAAAAAATAGTGCAAACAAATGAACGTAGGTCTTTGTGAAGTCTAGAAAGAGTAAGAATGTGTCTTGGTGCCTCCTGCATTTTCTAGGGAGAAGTTCTGGCTAGTAGCTATAAGAGGTTAAAGAAAATACCCGCTTGGGGCAGCCATTTGGAAAAAGAAGGTTGTATCCTTACCCCACACTATAAACATAAGTAAATTTCAGATTTAAATCTAAAAACACAGTTCTAAAATTTCTAGAAAATGTATAGAATAGGCCGGGCATGGTGGCTCACACCTGTAATCCCAGTACTTTGGGACGCCAATTCAGGTGGATCACCTGAGGTCAGGAGTTCAAGACCAGCCTGGTCAACATGGTGAAACCCTGTCTCTACTAAAAATACAAAAATTAGCCGGGTGTGGTGACACACGCCTGTAATCCCAGCTACTTGGGAGGCTGAGGCAGGACAATCACTTGAACCTGAGAGGTGGCGCTTGCAGTGAGTCGAAATTGTGCCACTGCACTCCAGCCTAGGCAACAAGTGTGAAACTCTGTCTCCAAAAAAAAAAAAAAAGAAAGAAAATGTAAAATGTATAGAATAGTTTTATGATACCCAAGTTGGGAAGGTCCTTTTAGTATTATACCAAGATCAGAAAGTTATAAACAAAAAAGGCCAGGCGTGGTGGCCTGTGCCTATAATACCAGCACTTTACGAGGCCAAGGTGGGAAGACTGCTTGAGCCCAGGAGTTTGAGACCAGCCTGAGCAAGATAGTGAGACCTTGTCTCTACTAAAAATTTAAATTTTAGCCACAGGTGGTAGTATGCGCCTGTGGTCTCAGCTACTCAGGAAGCTGAGGCAGGAGGATTATTAGAGCCCAGGAGGTCGAGGCTGCAGTGAGCCATGTTCTTGCCACTACACTCCAGCCTGGGCAACCAACCAAGACCTTGTTTCAAAAAAAAAAAAAAAAAAAGAGAGAGAGACATTTAACTGTTTAAAAATCATGAAACAAAATATAGTTGAAAGTAAAAGTATACAGTTGGACTTCTGCGACAGCTCCTTAAAAGGGAGAGGCTAAGTTCTTTTTCCCTCCTTCTTTCATTACCATGAATGCAGATGTTGTGGTTGAACTCCAGCAGCTATCTAGCACCATGAGGCAATATTAAGAATAGAAGCCATGACTGGGCACAGTAGCTGATGCCTGTAATCCCAGCACTTTGGGAGGCCCAAGGTGGATGGATCACCTGAGGTCGAGTTCGAGACCAGCCTGGCCAACATGGTGAAACTCTATGTCTACTGGAAATACAAAAAAAAAATTAGCCAGGCATGGTGGCAGGTGCCTGTAATCCCAGCTACTCAGGAGGCTGAGGCAGGAGAATTGCTTGAACCTGGAAGGCAGAGATTGCAGTGAGCCAAGATTGCGCCACTGCACTCTAGCCTGGGCAATAGAGTAAGACTCCACCTCAAATAAAGAAAAAAAGAAGCCATGAGCTAAAAGATAGTAATGCCATAGAGCCACTACACCAGTTCTGAACTGCCTCCTCCTAGGCTTTATTTGGGTAAGAGAGAAACAATTCTTACTGTTAAAATAAAGACCTTAGACAAATTTAATAGTTTAACTGAGCAAAGAACAATTCACGAATCAGTCAGCTTCCTGAACCAGAGTAGACTTCGAGAGACGCCAGCGCTGTTGTATCATTGATGACTTATGGACAGTGAAAACAAAGTGACTTACAGAAAACGGAAGGGAGCTACAGAAAGAGTCAGATTGGTTACAGCTTGGCATTTGCCTTATTTGAATACGGTTTGAACAGTTGGCCACAACTCAGTGATGGGTACAACAGTAGGTTATAGTCTATTTACACATTCAGTTAGGTTACAGTTCACTATGTACAGAGAAACCTTTAGGGTAAACTTAACCATGTAAGAAGGCAGTTTCAGGCTAAACCTAATACTCCCTGATGGAACCATTACATCTTCAGGTGTCTGACATGAGCAGTCATTCGTAAGTGCCTAAATCATAGAGATGCCATGTCCTAATGCAGGGACATTTAGAATCACAAGTATGAAAAAAAAAAAAAAAAAAAAAAGCACATGTTTCTGAAACTGCTTTTGCAAAGAAATGAAATATGACTGACTCCATCTTGCACCTAGCCTCACAAGCTGTCTTCACTCATTCCTGGGTGTAGCCCAAGCTAATCAGGGGAGTAATTTGGCTTATAGTTTAACCTTAAAGTAAGGATAACAGCTCTTACAAAAACTAAACCACCTTTGTAAAACTAACGAAAGTCCACAAGGTTAGGATTATGAAAGGGGCCCGTATTCTGCTAAAAAGTAGGTGTACTTAACAAGCCATTGTTTGGAGGTCACAAGATCTGTAACTTCTCCAATTATGCCTGTAGATAACATGACTATCATAAAACCCCCAATTGGCCTTTTGAAATGTCTTTTTAGACTTTTGCATTTCTGATGACTGGCTGACTCCCCACCTGGACGCACAACTCATGACTCAGCACATGAGGACCATTTTCCACACCCTATGATGGCATCCTCAACCTATCAACATTCCCCATTCCCTAGCCCCCTGCCTACCAAACTATCCTTGAAAAACTCTAACCTCCAAGCCTTCAGGGAGGTTGATTTGAGTAACAACTATGTCTCCTGCATGGCATGGCCAGCCTTGTGTCAATTAAATGCTTCCCTTACCGCAATACCATGGTCTCAGTGAATTGGTCTTGTCTGTACAGTAGGCAGGAAGAAGCCATTGGGTGATTACATTTCAGAGGAGTAGAGAGTACCTCGAGTGAGGCCTATGGAGTATACAACATGGACTCCAGTTCTCATTCTGTCTACCACTACTTCCTCCACTCTACACCACTATTAGAGCCCAATGGGTTGCTTTTGCCTACTACTCTGAAAAAGTCAACACACCAAAAACAGTAAGTATTGACATAGAGAAAGAGTTTAACAATTGCAGGGCAACCACATGAGAAGGACAGGAGATATTTCTCAAATCCATCTCTCCAAAAATTCAGAGGTAGGTTGTATTAGTCTGTTTTCATGCTGTTGATAAAGACATACCCAAGACCAGGCAATTTATAAAACAAAGAGGTTTACTGGACTTACAGTTCCGTGTGGCTGGGGAGGCCTCGCAATCATGGCAGAAGATGAAGGGCAAGTCTCACATGGTGGCAGACAAGAGAATAGAGCTTGTGCAGGAAAACTTCCCTTTTTAACCCATCAGATCTCATGAGACTTATTCAGTATCATGAGAACTGTGCAGGAAAAACCCATCCTCATAATTCAATCTTCTCCCACTGGGTCCCTCCAAAATACATGAGTATTCAAGATGAGATTTGGGTGGGGACAAAGCCAAACCCTATCACAGGGTTTTTGAAGGTATTTTGGTGAGTAGGGGGATGGGGAACTGAAACAATTGATGGGTTAAGGATGAAATTATAGGGGTATCAAAGCCACAGCTGAGTCAATTCCCAGCTGTAGGTCACAAAACCAGTTGAGTTAATTTCTTGGCCACAGGTCCGGGTGATACCTCTTGGTCTGCCAAAATACTAAATCTGAAAAATATCTCAAAGACCAGCCCTTTAGTTCTCAAAATAGTGATGTTATCTATAGGAGCAGTTTGGGAAGTCACAATCTTGTGACCTCTGGTTTATGACTCTGGGACAGCAGGCAGCGATAGAAAAGAAAGCTAAGCAACAATTAATGGGCACTGTTTAACCATTCCTATTTTTTAGCAAAGTTCAGGCCCTACCATTGTCAGAGGCAGATGAACCAGAGCAACTCCAGCTTGACTAGGAGCTGAGCAAAATGAGTCTGAAACCTACTGGGCTGTATTCCCAAACGGTTAAGGCATTCTAAGTCACAAGATGAGATAGGAGGTCTGCACAAGATACAGGTCATCAAGACCTTGCTAATAAAACAGGTTGTAGTAAAGAAGGCAGCCAAAACCCACCAAAACCAAGATGGCAATGAGTGTGACCTCTGGTCGGGTCATCCTCACTGCTACAATCCTACCAGTGCTGACAGTTTACACATGCCATGGCAACATCAGGAAGTTACCCTATATGATCTAAAAAGGGGAGACATGAATAATCCACCCCTTGTTTAGCATATCATCACAAAACGACCATCAAAATGGGGAACTAGCAGCCCTCGGGGTTGCTCTGTCTATGGAGTAGCCATTCTTTCATTCCTTTACTTTCTTAATAAATTTGCTTGCACTCTGCACTGTGGACTCGGCCTGAATTCTTTCTTCCATGACATCCAAGAACACTCTCTTGGGGTCTGGATTGGGACCCCTTTCCTATAACACCATAATTCTAATCTTGTGGCCTTTTATTAGTCTTTACTAATACGATTTCAATCTTTCAACCAGGAGGGGATAAGTTTAAGGAAAGGACTATTATGGCTCCACAAAAAATGAGCAAAAGCAATTTAGCCTGGTAGAAGCAAGATGGAGTAAATTATGTTTGCTTTCCCTTACTACTTATAATTTTTGCAAAGGCAGTTTCACTACAACCATCTTTTGTTTCTTATTTTTAAGAACACATTTCAGGATAAAGTCCAGAAAGTAATGCGTCAAAACATTAATCACTGACTTCTGTGATTACTGCCTGTTTCATCAGTTTTGCAACTTATCTAGAATGCACATGCTTTTTGTTCTCTAGCCCTACATCATCATTTAGCATTATGTTTAAGTTATTTTAAAATCATTTTAGAAAATACAAAATAGTGCTTTGATTACAGGAGTCAACTTTTTTTCTTAAATCTCTTCACAGGCCTATGCAAACACATCTAGTCTTTATTAAAGAAAGAATTGTAAGTGGATGTGTGTGTGTGTTGGAGCTCAGAAACCAGTACCCCCAAAATATTTTTGAAACCACCTTTGCAAAAATTATAACAATGAGAAAATGATGACAGTGAAATAGCTCTGATCTAACCAACCCCCAGCTTGCCTTTACTCTCCAAACTGCCCTTGGTCATTCCTAGGCTTGGGCCAAGCTAACTTTCAGAGAAATTTGGATTATAGTTTAAATTATAACAGCCCTTTCCCAAAACTAAACCAACTTTGTAAAACTAATGAAAGATACCAGGTTAGCAGGATGAAAGGAGACTGGATTCTGCTAAGATGTAGGTGTAAATGATTACCAGCCATTATTCAAGAGGTCACAAGATTTGCAACTGCCCCAATTACTCCTGCACTATAACATCAGTATTATAAAACCAGATTGTCTTTTGGTTTCACACAAGACCCAAAAATCTTGATTTAACTGCTCCTCTGGCTGATACCCAGCAGTGGACTCAGCAACAAGGGCCATTCTCCACACCCCTATGAATGCATCCTCAATCTATCAGCAGCACCCATTCCCCTAACCTCCCTGCCCTGCAAACCATCCTTGAAAAACCCTAGCCTCTGCTTCAGGGAGGCTGATTTGAGTAATAAAACACCAGTCTCCTGTCTAACTGGCCCTATGTACATCACACGCTTTACTCTTTCTCTATTGCAATTCCCCTGTCTTGATAAATTGGCTGTATCTGGGCAGCAGGTAAAAATAAATCCACTGGACAACTTATCTAGAATGTACATACATTTTTTTCTCTAGATGTGACCACAAATGAGCATACCCTTTCAAAAGTATAATGACTGTATCCAAGGATCATTTAAATTCCAAGGAAAACTATATATATATATATTTTTTTTCAGACAGAGTTTTGCTCTTGTTACCCAGGCTGGAGTACAGTGGTGCAATCTTAGCTCACCGCAATCTCCATCTCCTAGGTTCAAGAAATTCTCCTGCCTCAACCTTCCAAGTAGCAGGGATTACAGGTGCCTGTTACCATGCCCAGCTAATTTTTTGTATTTTTAGTAGATATGGGGTTTCACTATGTTGGCCAGGCTGGTCTTGAACTCCTGACCTCAGGTGACCCACCTGCCTTGGCATCCCAAAGTGCTGGGATTACAGGTGTGAGCCACCACACCCAGCCTCCAAGGAAAACTACAAGCTAAACTCTGTTCCAGATCCATTCATTCTTGACCCTCCCTAGAATTCCTCTTCTCCCCTGTCCCATAATCTTTTTTACCAGGATTCTAGCCCCTATTCCTTCTGTAACTTCAAGATGCTATATAAGCTTCTGTGGTTTATTAAAAGGTTGGATCTTCAGTCTGAAGGTTCCCATGTACACATGTTAAGTAAATTTGTATGCCTTTTTCTCCTTCTAATCAATCTGCCTCATCAGTAATTTTTCAGTGAACCTTTAGGGGACCAAGGGCCTATGGCCCCCACAGTGTGTATGAGTGTATTTATATCTAACTGGATACTAGTGAAAGTGTTGTTGCAAAATTGTAACTCAGAAAATTATTACAGTGAAAGAGATCTGACCTAACTCACTCCATCTTGCTTCTAATCTCTAAGCTGTCCTTGTTCATTCCTGGGTGGAGGCCAAACTAACTGTGGGACGAACTTATAGTTTAACTTTGAAACAAAGATAGTAACAGCCCTTTCCCAAAACAAACCCCCTTCCTGCCTGAGGACTAGATTGCCTTTGTAGACCTACCAAATTAGTCACAAGATTAGGAACTGTAGTTTACGAGTCATGCAGCTGGGAGGCTATAAGATTCTGACTCTTCTCAAATTTCTCCTGGGAATACTGTCACTATTGTAAAATCTAAGATAATTACTTGAGATATTTCGTAACCCCCGCCCTTGATAGATCAGCTGGCACCACACAGACTGATAAACTGGTTCATCTGATCTCCTAGTGTGCTCCCCTGCTCCCCCTCCCCGACACTCAGAAACTGACTCAACACAAAATGACAGCTTCAACTGCCTATGATTTCATCTCCAACCCAACCAATCAGCACTCCTGACTCACTGGCCCCTACCCACCAAATTATCCTTAAAAACCCAGATCACTGAGTTTTCAGGGAGACTGACTTTGAACTAAAGTCTCCTGTATAGCCGTCTCTACATGAATTATTCTTTCTCTGTTGCAATTTCCCTGTCTTGATAAATCAGCTGTTTCTAGGCAAGAAGAACCCATTGGGCAGTTACTCTAGTAGTTGCAATGGTGATTTTTATGAATGTAAAAAATCAAGTGTTTTTATAATGATAGCAACTTAATGTAATTCATTTGCATCACCTAGCACTCACAAATTGCCACTTCATTCACTCATCTTATCAAAAGGATATTGAGCCAGGTGCAGTGGGTTGCGCCTGTAATCCCAGCACTTTGGGAGGCCGAGGTGAGTGGATCACTTCAGGTCAGAAGTTTGAGACTAGCCTGACCAACATGGCGAAAGCCTGTCTCTACTAAAAACAAAAAAATCAGCTGTGTGTGGTGGTGCACACCTGTAATTCCAGCTACTCCACAGCCTGAGGCAGGATTACTTGAACCTGGGAGGCAGAGGTTGCAGTGAGCCAAGATGGTGCCACTGTACCTCCAGCTTGGGTGACAGAGTGAGACTCCATCTCAAAAAAAAAAAAGGATATTGTCTTTTTTTTTTTAAGGGAAAATGATCACCAAGCCAACCATTATATAAAAATATAAAAATGCATTGAATGAAATAACATGTGACACCATATTAGTTTTATTGATATTAAAACAAGTAACAGATACTGGCTCTTAATGCCATCCGTTTTGGTAGTGTTGGGGCACAGAAAATGATTCCCCAAACTATTGCCCCTTGACATACTGAGTGCTTTGAAAATTGATATATAAGTCCCATAACAAAGGTCTCCCTCTGACCTTCCCTGCCTCCCTGTCTTTCTGATTCTCTTTCCTGAAGCACTGAGAGGAACTCTCTCTCTCTGCAATTTCCTTATCTAAAATCATCTTTCCGGCCGGGCACCGTGGCTCACGCCTGTAATCACAGCACTTTGGGAGGCCGAGACGGGCAGATCACGAGGTCAGGAGATCCAGACCATCCTGGCTAACACAGTGAAACCCCGTCTCTACTAAAAATACAAAAAATTAGCCGGGTGAGGTGGCGGGGGCCCGTAGTCCCAGCTACTCGGGAGGCTGAGGCAGGAGAATGGCGTGAACCCGGGAAGGAGGCGGAGCTTGCAGTGAGCGGAGATCGCACCACTGCACCCCAGCCTGGGCGACAGAGCGAGACTCCGCCTCAAAAAACAAACCAAAAAAAATCTTTCCAGGCCGGCTGTGGTGGCTCAAACCTGTAATCCCAGTACTTTGAGAGATCTAGGCAGGAGGATTGCTTGAAGCCAGGAGTTCAAGACCAGCCTGAGCAACAAAGCAAGACCTTATCTCAACTAAAAATTTTAAAAATTAGCTGAGCACTCAGTGGTGCACACCTATAGTCCCAACTACTCTGGAGGCTGAGGAGGGAGGATCTCTTGAGAGCTCAGGAATTGGAGGCTGCAGTGAGCTATGATCATGCCACCATACTCTAGCCTGGTGACAGATGGAGACTCTATCTTAAAAAAAGAAAACAAAATAAAAGGAAAGAAAAATGTTCTGCCCAAAAGAAATCCAGTTGTCTTAAGATCCCCATCCCAGGAATCTCATCAAATAACCAAGAAAAAAAAAAAAATCAACCAGGGGAGAAGACACTGGGAGTTGTTGCCACACCTACATAGACTTTTCATCTAACTAAACAAAAAAAGCTTCTGCACAGCAAAAGAAATAATCAGCACAGTTAACAGACAACCCACAGAGTGGGAGAAAATCTTTGCAATCTATACATCCAACTAAGGACTCATATCCAGAATACACAAGGAATTCAAATCAGCAAGAAAAAAACATCCCATCAGAAAGTGGGCTAAGGGCATGACTAGACAATTCCAAAAGAAGATATACGAATGGCCAATAAATATATGAAAAAAATGCTCATTACTACTAATTATCAGGAAAATGCAAATCAAAACCACAATGCGATACTCCTGCAAGAATGGCCATAATAAAAAAAAAATAAAAAAATAGATGTTGGCATGGATGTGGTGAAAAGGGAACACTTTTACCTTGGTTGGTGGGAATGTAAAATAATACAACCACTATGGAAAACAGTATGGAGATTCCTTAAATAACTGAAAGTAGAGCTACCATTTGATCCCGCAATCTCACTCCTAGGTATCTACCCAGAGGGAAAAAAGTCATTATATCAAAAAGATACTTGCACATGCATGTTTACAGCAGCACAGTTCACAATTGCAAAAGAAAATGTGTGTGTATTTATGTATATATATGTATGTGTATGTATATATGTATGTGTATATATGTATGTATAGATGTATATATAGATACGCATGTGTGTGTATATGTGTGTCTGTGTGTGTATATATTACTCAGCCATTAAAAAGGAATGAAATGGGCTGGGTGCAGCAACTCTTGCCCGTAATCCCAGCACTTTGGGAGGCCAAGGCAGGTGGATCACCCGAGGTCAGGAGTTTGAGACCAGCCTGACCAATATGGTGAAACCCCGTGTCTACTAAAAATGCAAAAATTAGCCAGGTGTGGTGGCATGTGCCTGTAGTTCCAGCTACTGGGGAGGCTGAACAGGAGAACTGCTTGAACCCAGGAGGCAGGGGTTGCAGCGAGCTGAGATTGTGCCACTGCACTCCAGCATGGGTGACAGAGGGAGACAAGAAAGAAGAAAGAAAGAAAGAAAGAAAGAAAGAAAGAAAGAAAGAAAGAAAGAAAGAAAGAAAGAAAGAAAGAAAGAAAAGAAAGAAAAGAAAGAAAAGAAAGAAAAGAAAGAAAAGAAAGAAAAGAAAGAAAAGAAAGAAAAGAAAGAAAAGAAAGAAAAGAAAGAAAAGAAAGAAAAGAAAGGAAAGAAAGGAAAGAAAGGAAGAAAGAAAGAAAGAAAGAAAGAAAGAAAGAAAGAAAGAAAGAAGAAAGAAAGGAAGGAAGGAAGGAAGGAAGGAAGGAAGGAAGGAAGGAAGGAAGGAAGGAAGGAAGGAAGAAAGGAAGGAAGAAAGGAAGGAAGGGAAGGAAGGGAAGGAAGGGAAGGAAAGGGAAGGAAGGGAAGGAAGGAAAGCATTTGCAGCAACCTGGATGTACTTGGAGACAATTATTCTAAGTGAAGTAACTCAAAAATGGAAAACAAAACATCGTATGCTCTCACTTATAAGTAGGAGCTAAGCTACGAGGACACAAAGGCAGAAGAATGATACGATGGACTTTGGGCACTCGGAAAAGGGTAGAAGGTGGGTGAGAGATAAAAGACAACACATTGGGTACAGTGCACACTGCCCGGATGATGGGTGCACTGAAATATCAGAAATCACCACTAAAGAAGTTATTCATGTAACCAAACACCATCTGTTCCCCAAAAACCTATTGAAAATTTAAAATATGATACAATAAAATAGAATAAAATAAAAGTCCTCCAGTGGAAGACTTCTTTTCTCTACCTGTCAGGGAGGCACAGGGTAAGACTGCACAGGTGGGAGGTCGAACAGGCTGATTTGGTTCTCAGTACCTTCCAGCTGTCAACTGGGGGACTTCATCTGCACAGTAAGACAACCTTTGTTCCTCTGCAGTTCCACCCCTCACCTTCTCCTAACTTGTCTCATTCAGCTCCCAAAGAGAATCATTCATAAAATATCTCCTCTTAGGTCCATACGTCTTTCCTCTACGAAGACACTACTTAAGCCTCAACTATCTGGCCCCTTTTTGAGTCTCATACATTGTGTATGGCTTCTATGTCCATATACACATTAAATGTTGTATGTGCTTTTTTCTCCTATTAATCTACCTTTTGTCAGCTCACTGTCCACAAACCTTTAGTGGGTGGAAGGAAACCTTTCCCAAGGGCCCTACAGTATCAAACAAGAATAGTGCTCCCCAACCTGTAATGTCGTATCAACTGCACACTCTGGATCCCTGGAAAGGTGCATAGGTGTGGTTGTGGTCATTGCCATCCTTCAGGCATGGATCAAGACCTTGTACTGGGCATGGGCAGACAGTCTACCTTTCTAGGTGGGGAACAGAGGAGAAGAAGATGAGGAGGAAGAGTAGGAGCCAATCGTGGGCCTCTTCTCTTCTCTCCCTGCCGGGGAGGCACAGGGTAAGACTGCACAGGTGGGAGGTCAAACAGACTGATTTAGTTCTCAGTACCTTCCAGCCATCAAATAATATAGTTTCAGCTCATCAGAGATGAGCTTTGTCTGTGAGCAGTGTTTCCTGCCATGGCCCTGCCCAGGGGGCTCTAGAACAGCAGCTACAGTCTGGCCTGGTTGTGGACTAGAGCCCATGTTAGAACAGTTATGGAAAATCCTGTCCCTGGGAAACTCCTAGATTCTCCCTCTGCCTCTGTTATCTCACTTATGACTTGAGAATACTAATGGGTATGTGTTAGTAAACAAGTGCTATGAAATACACTTGTGTAGGCATTCGTAGAGGGGAAGAGCAACAGTCAAGCAATAACAGTAAAGTGCAAAAATCGCCAAAAGTACCAATGATTCCTGCAGCAAAAAGACAAAGCCTTGTGGGAAGGTTCGATTCCTGGAAGACATCCTGGAGGAAGTGGCATTTAGGCTAATACCTGATGGGTGAGCAGAGATCAGCCAGACAAATAGCAGGAGAAGCAGGAACCACTGAGCTGAAGGTCCAACACAGTGGCCTCAGCCTCGAGTCACAATGCCTGGCCTTGTCTCAATGTGTGCTCAGGTATTTATCTCGCCATCCTTTCAGCTTCTGAAAATAACCAGGCTCTTCATCATCTCTGGACTTTGATTCAGGCTGTTCCCTCTGCCTCTTCAGCTTGCCTGCAACTTCTTCTGGGCAGCCTCCCATGACCCTCTCCTGGGTTAGAGGTTGGAGGCATCTCTTCCTTTTTTTTTTTTTTTTTTTTGAGACAGGGTCTCACTGTCACTCAGCTGGAGTGCAATGAAACGGCATGATCTCAGCTCACAGCGACCTCCACACCTCCTGGGCTCAAGCATCCTCCTGCCTCAGCCCCTCAAGTAGCTGGGAGTACAGGCGTGTGCCACTATGCCCAGATAATTTTTTTATTTGTAGAGATGGGCTTTCACCATGTTGCCCAGGCTGGTCTCAAACTCCTGAGCTCAAGCGATCCACCTGCCTCAGCCTCCCAAAGTGCTAGGATTGCAGACCTGAGCCACCATGCCCGAACCCTCTTCCTGGCTCTCATAACATCCTGCAATGCTTCCTCATCATAGTACTACCCACACTCTATTCTTGGCTATGTTGTCAGTTCCTCCAGTACAAGGATTATGCCTTTTTCACTTTTTAATCCCTAGTATCTCACAAATAACAACAACTAAGACATGCTGAGGCTGAGTATGTGCCAAATGCTGTTCCAAGCACCTAACATTTAGTTCTCATAACAAATCCTATAAGGCACAGAGACACTGAGTAGCTTATTCAAGGTTATAACAACTGGTAGGTGGCACGGCCAGAATTTACACCCTGGCAGAGAAGCGCTAGGCCTACCCATTTCTCCACTCCACTCCAGCTGCCCACACTACAAGTAAAATAATTCCTAGTCAGGCTGGTCAGCTCCTAGTACAATTCTAGATCAGGCTCTGGCTGAGGAACTTCCCTTGGATATAATCTTTCTTCTTCCCTGGGCCTGTTTCTTCAACCATAAAGATAGATAAAGTGGATCCTGTCTAAGGGACAAAGTAACTTGCCCAAAGTAATAGTGATGAATTCATGCTCAGGAAATCTGGCTTCAAGGTCAGTTTGCTTAGCCTCACACTCATTGCCTGGGGAACATGTAACTGTTTGTGGAATGTGTGAGGAAGTGGTTGGATGGATGAGCCTGCCCAGCTTCTGAAGGAGGAAGGATCACTGAATTCTAAGACACATTTCATTCAGTATCCTAGTGACTCATGCTCTCCTTATGAAGACACTTACAGAAAAAAGCATGTCAACAACCGTCAACATATTATTTTACAAAAACTCAGTATTTTACCTGCTTTTTTGAAACTTTTTCTCTTTACAATATACTGAAAGTCATTCCATGGTAGTACATTGAAAGCTACATTTTTTTTTCTTTTTTCATTTTTTCAAGATGCTGGACAACACACTAAAACTACCTTGCTTTTAATGGCCACAGATTATCCCTTTGGTTATGCTTGAGTTACAGTATATTTAAATAATCCTGTTTTTAATAAAAAGTAGTTGTTTACAGTGCATTTCTAATTACAAAAATAGCTGTATTAAAATATACACATGTATTGAAAGCTGTGTCAACATTTAAATTTTATAAAATACATGTGTGTATATATTTGTGCAGCTTTTATAGAATTATTAGAAGTATAATTTCTGGGTCACAGCTTTAAAAATGTTTGATATTTCTCAGAAGGTTTTATCCACTTAATACAAAAGTACCTGTTGGTTGGGCATGGTGGCTCACACCTGTATTCCCTGTGGGAGGCAGAGGTAGGCGTGGTGGCATGCAACTGTAATCCCAGCTACTTGGGGGAGCTGCGGTGGGAAGATCACTTGAGCCCAGGAGGTCAAGGCTGCAGTGAGCTGAGATTGTATCACTGCACTCCAGCCTGGGTGACAGAATGAGACCCTCTCTCTCAAAAAAAAAAAAAAAAAAAGATTATGTTTAATACATAAATAAAAATAAACTACCTATTTGCCCCTTGTCATCCTCTGGTATCATCTTGTACTTTTGTCTTTCCACAATCAATAAATTAAAAAATGATATCTCATTGTAGTTTTAATCTATGTTTCTTTGATTAGTAGCAAGCTTGAGCATTTTTTCATAATTTGGGGGACCATTTGCATTTCTTATTTTTTTCTTTTCGGAGACAGGGTCTCACTGTGTCTCTCAGGCTGGAGTGCAGTGGCAAGATCACAGCTCACTGCAGCCTCGACGTCCTGGGCGCAAGCCATCCTTCCACCTCAGCCTCCTGAGTACCTGGGACTACAGGTGGATGCCACCACACCCAGTTAATTTTAAAAAAAAATGTGTAAAGGCGAGGTCTTGCTATGTTGCCCAGGATGGTCTAGAACTCTTGGCTTCAAGCAATCCTTCCACCTTGGCCTCTTAAATTTCTTTACTATTGACTTTTTACTACATTACTACATATTTTTCTATTGGATTGTTAGCTGTTTTTTATTAATTTGTGAGAGTTCTTTCAGTTTCATGGCTATTCCCTCTTTGTTCTGGTTTTGTAGACATTGTATCCTAGTGTACTGTTCAACTTTGACTATGTTTTATGGGGTTCTTTCCTAGGGGCAACAATTAATATATAGAAGATTGCACTGATTTTATGTAGTCAAATTTATCTATAGTTTCCTTTTGGCTTCTGAGCTTCAATATAATGCTTTAAAAACCCATTTCCATTCCAGAGTCATACACGTATTCACTCACATTTTCTTTTAACAATTTTTATGATGTTTTAATACTGAAATTTTGGATCCACCCAGAATATATTTTGATGTATGAAATGAAGTAGGAAAGGCAATGATCATGCTAGAACAAAACAGCTATGCTTTGAAATAAAGCTTTGGGGCAGGGTGCAGTGGCTCATGCTAGTAATCTCAGCACTTTGGGAGGCTGAGGTGGGTGGACCCTTTGAGGCCAGGAGTTTGAGACCAGCCCAAGCAACATGGTAAAAACCTGTCTCTACAAAAAAAAAAAAAAAAAAAAAAACTAAAAAATTAGCCAGGTAGGGTGGCATATGCCTGTAGTCCTGACTATTTGGGAGGCTGAGGTAGGAGGATCACTTGAGCCTGAGAGGTCAAGGTTGCAGTGAGCTGTGATTATGCCACTGCACTCCAGTCTGGGCGACAGACTGAGACCTTGTCTCATTTGAAAAAAAAAAAAAAGAAAGAAAAAAGAAAGAGGCCAGGTGCGGTGGCTCACGCCTGTAATCCCAGCACTTTGGGAGGCAAGGCGGGAGGATCACGAGGTCAGGCATTCAAGACCAGCCTGGCCAACACAGTGAAATCCTGTCTCTACTAAAAATACAAAAAATTAGCCGGGCATGGTGGCATGCGCTTGTAATCCCAGCTACTCCAGAGGCTGAGACAGGAGAATCGCTTGAATCCAGGAGGCAGAGGTTGCAGTGAGCGGAGTTGTGCCAGTGCATTCCTGCCTGGGCAACAGTGCAAGACTCTATCTCAAAAAAAAGGAAGGAAGGAAGGAAGGAAGGAAGGAAGGAAGGAAGGAAGGAAGGAAGGAAGGAAGGAAGGAAGGCAGGCAGGCAGGCAGGCAGGCAGGCAAGTGGGGGGAGGGGGGAAGGAGGGAAGGAGAGAGAGAGAGAAAGTAAGAAAGAGATCTAACATTTAAGTCTCCAATCCATCTTGAATTAATTTTCGTATAAGGAGTAAGGACCTAAAACCATAAAAACCCTAGAAGAAAACCTAGGCAATATCATTCAGGACATAGGCATGGGCAAGGATTTCATGTCTAAAACACCAAAAGCAATGGCAACAAAAGCCAGAAGTGACAAATGGGATCTAATTAAACTAAAAAGCTTCTGCACAGCAAAAGAAACTACCATCAGAGTGAACAGGCAATCTACAGAATGGGAGAAAATTTTTGCAATCTACTTATCTAACAAAGGGTTAATATCTAGAACCTACAAATAACTCAAACAAATTTATGAGAAAAAAAACAAACAACCCCATCAAAAAGTGGGCAAAGGATATGAACAGACACTTCTCAAAAGAAGACATTCATACAGCCAACAGACACATGAAAAAATGCTCATCATCACTCGCCATCACAGAAATGCAAATCAAAACCACAATGAGATACCATCTCACACCAGTTAAAATGGCAATCATTAAACAATCAGGAAACAACAGGTGCTGGAGAAGATATGGAGAAATAGGAACACTTTTACACTGTTGGTGGGACTGTAAACTAGTTCAACCATTGTGGAAAACAGTGTGGTGATTCCTCAAGGATCTAGAACTAGAAATACCATTTGACCCAGTCATCCCACTACTGGGGATACACCCAAAGGATAAGTCATGCTGCTATAAAGACACATGCACACATATGTTTATTGCGGCACTATTCACAATAGCAAAGACTTGGAATCAACCCAAATGTCCATCAGTGACAGACTGGATTAAGAAAATGTGGCACATATACATCATGGAATACTATGCAGCCATAAAAAAGGATGAGTTCATGTCCTTTGTAGGGACATGGATGCAGCTGGAAACCATTCTCAGCAAATTATCGCAAGAACAGAGAACCAAATACCGCATGTTCTCACTCATAGGTGGAAATTGAACAATGAGATCACTTGGACACAGGAAGGGGAGCATCACACACCTGGTCCTACTGTGGGGAGAAGGTAGGGGGGAGGGATAGCATTAGGAGATATACCTAATATAAATGATGAGTTAATGGGTACAGCACACCAACATGGCACATGTGTACATATGTAACAAACCTGCACGTTGTACACACGTACCCTAGAACTTAAAGTACAATCATAAAAAAAAAAATAGAATATCAATCTCAGAAGCAATTCAGCACATGTTAATATATGCCATGTGCCTTGTTTGCATATTTAAATCCATTTAGGATATTTAGTCTACTTTTAATAAATTTCACTTAATGTTGACATTGTAAAAAAAAAAAAAAAAAAAGAAAGAGAGAGAGAAAGTGTACCCTAGAACTTAAAGTATAATAATAAATAAAAATTTAAAAAAAAAAGAGAGAGAGAAAGAGGCAAAGAAAAAAGAAAAATAAATAAAGCTTTTGGCCTTTTAGCTTGGCACTTCCAGAAAATGCCAAATACCAATAGTGGAGAGAGGGATGCAGACCTAAGGAAACAGAGCTGCCCTGACATGCCACTAGGTTCCAAAAACACATTTGTTTTTGGATAATGTAAAACACCAGTCATTGATTTTGAATAACCACACGCTGCCAGTGATTTTGTAGGGGAAAAAAATCATCTAATTCATTTATAAACCACCCAATCTTAATTGATGTATACATAGAATTTTATGACCTCGAATGGGAAACATCTAATCTTGGCCACATTCTGAGTCGCAGAGTCCACATACTTTGGGTGCTATTTACATAAGATACACTTGTGGGCTCCAGTCAGCTTCCTGTTCCCCAGCAATCCAATGGGATACTTATTACAGTCTGTGCAACTGTGCAAAAATAAAGTGCATCTAATACCAAGCTGATTCAATTATATATGTAGATTTTAAAAATGTTAATTAAGTAATTAAGGGACTTAACTTGTTAGTTCTTTGTGGGAAAACCCAAAAAAGCAGAGGTTAGCAGGCCTTGTTAGTACAGAAAAACGGAAGTAGACTGGGAGGCCAGAGAGCGGGAAGAAAGAAGGAACATACAATGAAAAGCAAACAGAATTAATTATGGGAGTATCAGGAAAAACCAACTGCACAATCAAATGAGTGGCAGAATAAGGAACTCAGAGCTTGCTGAGGTTAAAGCAAGCAGGATTCTAAGGTCAAAGGAAGACAGATAAAGCAGTGTGTGGTTTTTCATAATAAAACTTATCTAGGAGGTGTTGATTGAAACCAGGAAAGCCTTAATTGGTTGGCACCCCTTTCTCCACACTCCTTTAGTGGAAACATTTTCTGCCTTGTACTTTCCAACCAAAATGAATGGGGAGCAGAATAACATCTGGGATTTAAGCACAATGTCAATTTCTAGGACTGTCTAGGGCGCTTTCAACCTGACTATACAATATTCTTCCCTGTGTGACTTTAATCAGCTACTTGTCTTCTCTGGGTCTCAGTTTCCTCAGGGTATAGAAACTGGAACCCCTAACCCTAAATCTAAAAGATTAGCTCTTTCAGATCAGAAATTCTGTGATGCTGCTGCCTGGCATCTTTGTCTGGGAGCAACGTGTCAGAACCATGGTTTGAGAATCCTTAGTTGGTAGCAGAGCTCAGCTGGGATGAAAGAATGGCACAAAAGGCAGGAAGTGGCTGGGTGTGGTGGCTCACACCTGTAATCCCAGCACTTAGGGAGGCCAAGGCAGGTAGATCACACCTGAGGTCAGGAGTTCAAGACCAGCCTGACCAAAATGGTGAAACCCCTTTTTTTTTTTTTTTTTTTTTGAGACAGAGTCTCGCTCTGTCGCCCAGGCTGGAGTGCAATGGCGTCATCTTGGCTCACTGCAACCTCCGCCTTCCAAGTTCCAGTGATTCTCCTGCCTCAGCCTCCCCAGTAGCTGGGATTACAGGCACATGCCACCACGCCTGGCTAATTTTTTGTATCTTTAGTAAAGATGGGCTTTCACATGCCTGGCTAATTTTATGTATCTTTAGTAGAGAGGGGGTATCACCCATATTGGCCAGGCTGGTCTCAAACTCTTGACCTCGTGATCCACCTGCTTTGGCCTCCCAAAGTGCTAGGATTACAGGCATGAGCTATTACGCCCAGCTGAGACCCCACTTCTACTAAAAATATAAAAATTAGCCGGGCATGGTAGTACACGCCTGTAGTCCCAGCTACTTGGGAGGCTAAGACAGGAGAATTGCTTGAACCCAGGAGGCGGAGGATGCAGTGAACCGAGATAGCGCCACTGCACTCCAATCTGGGTGACAGGGCGAGACTCCATCTCAAAAAAAAAAAAAAAAAAAAAAAAGAAAGGCAGGAAGTGAAGAGGCTAGTTGGGGAGATATTGCAATAGTCCAGGTAGAAATGATGAGGACCCTACCAGACCAGTGATGCTAGGGATGAGCTGAGAGGGCTGTGAGAGACAAGAAGAATCTAAAAGCACCACACAGATTTAAGAAAAACTGAAAGCCAAATCTGAAAGGTAGCAGCCTTGTGATCCAAGTTTCACAATGACTTTTTTTTTTTCTTTTTTGGCTCTGTCACCCAGGCTGGAGGGCAATAGCGTGATCTCGGCTCACTGCAACCTCTGTCTCCAGGCTTCACGTCATTCTCTTGCCTTAGCCTCCCGAGTAGCTAGGATTACAGGCACACACCACCACGCCCAGCTACTTTTTGTGGAATTTCGCCATGTTGGCCAGGCTGGTCTCGAACTCCTGATCTCAAGTGATCTGCCAGCCTTGGCCTCCCAAAGTTCTGGGAGCCACTGTGCCTGGCCAACAATGACATTTTGAGCTGGATAATTCTTAGTTGTAAAGAGCTATCCTGTTCATTGTAGGATGTGCAGCAGCTTCTATGGCCTCCACCCACAATATCCCAGCAGGTACCACCTCCTACCCCGAGCTGTGACCACAAATGTCTCCAGACAATGTCAATTGTACCCTAGGGAGGCAAAACCACCCCTGGTTGAGAACCATTAATCAAGGAGAATGTGCCTTTGGTTTTGCTGTTTGCTGTTAGTAAACATGCTAACCGGCCAGAAAGCACTGTGCCCAGCTTTAGTCAGCTCAAACTCAGCAACATTACATGTGAGCTTGAAGATCTTGCTTGGTAGAGATACAAATAACGTATGCCCGGAAGAGAAATGCGCAAATATTGTGACTGGGAGCCCCAGCTCATGTCGGCCCAGAGAGAAGAAGTCAATCAGTCAATCATGCTAAATGATAATTTTCACAAAAGTTTAAAACTTGACTCTTTACAAACATACACTGAAGATGTCAAAAACTTACTCAACTTACTAATTAATGAGGGAAGCAGTAAGATAGTAAAGCTGATTCAAAGGGAACCTTGAGAAACGAAGTATTTGTAGACAATTATTAAAGAACGTTGGAATAAAGTTCCTAGCTTAGACATAGAATGGGCTAATGCCTTACAGGGCAACACAAAATCGTAACATTTGAGCACTTCTCTTCCACTGGGTATACATTATTTCTATCTCTACCAAACAAGATCTCCAAGTTCACATATATTTTACTGAGTGTGAGCTAGCTAAAGCTAGACACAGTGCTTTCTGGCCATTTAACATGTTTCTTATTAACAAATAGCAAAGTCAAAGGTGCGTTCTCCCTCATCAATGGTTCTCAACCAGCAGTGATTTTGCCTCCCTAGGGTACATTTGACATTGTCTGGAGACATTTGTGGTCACAGCTCAGGGTAGGAGGTGGTACCTGCTGGGATATTGTGGGTGGAGACCATAGATGCTGCTGCACATCCTACAATGAAGAGGATAGCTCTTCACAACAAAGAATTATCCAGCTCAAAAGGTTACTGGTGTGAAGACTGAGAAGCTTTGCTCTAGATAATTAAAACATCCTTAGGGCCAGGCACAGTGGCTCACGCCTGTAATCCCAGTACTTTGGGAGGCCGAGGTGGGTGGATCACTTGAGGTCAGGAGTTCAAGATCAGTCTGCCAACATGGCAAAACCCCATCTCTACTAAAAATACAAAAATTAGCCCAACGTCATGCCAGGTGCCTGTAATCTCAGCTACTCGGGAGGTTGAGGCAGTAGAATCGCTTGAACCTGGGAGGCAAAAGTTGCAGGGAGCCAAGAGTGCACTACTGCACTCCAGCCTAGGTGACAGAGCAAGACTCCATCTTAAAAAATAATAATAATGGCCGGGCGCCTGTAATCCCAGCACTTTGGGAGACCCAGGCAGGTGGATCACATGGTCAGGAGTTGGAGACAAGCCTGACCAACATGGTGAAACCCCATCTCTACTAAAAATAAGAAGATTAGCCAGGTGTGGTGGCACGTGCCTGTAAACCCAGCTACTCAGGAGGCTGAAGCAGGAAAATCACTTGAACCGGTAGGTGAAGCTTGCAGTGAGCTGAGATCACACCACCGCACTCTAGCTTGGGCAACAGAGGGAGACTCTGTCTCAAAAAAAAAAAAAAAAAAAATCCTTAGATGCCCTTACATGATGTTGCAAGTCTAGGCTATGCTGCCCAGCTTTCTTATTTCCGGCTTTTAAATAATTTTTCTTAATGGTAATGTTCAACCATCTGTTTTCCAAGGAAAATAGATATCTCCCTTTCACAAATATTTCACCTGAGTTTTTATTTGTTTTTTGTTTGTTTGGGGTTTTTTTGGTTTTGTTTTGTTAGTTTGTTTTTTGAGACAGGATCTCACTCTGTTGGCCAGGCTGGATGGAGTGCAGGGGCGGGATCTCAGCTCACTGCAATCTCCACCTCCTCCCAGACTCAAGAGATTCTGCCACCTCAGCCTCCTGAGTAGCTGAGACTACAGGCATGTGCCACCATGCCCAGCTAATTTTTTCACCTGGCTAATTTTTGTATTTTTTGGTAGAGATGGGGTTTCACCATGTTGGCCAGGCTGGTCTCAAATTCCTGACTTCAAGTGATCTGCCTACCTCAGCCACTCAAACTGCAAAGATTACAGGAGTGAGCCACCATCCCCTCAGCCCTCACCTTAGTATTTTTTAAAAGGTTTTCTACCTAATCCGAAGGACATCAGAAAAAAATCGATTAAGCAAGACAACCACCCCCATTTCCTGGGAAATTTATCTTATTGCACTCTTACTGCAGTAGTTATTCAAAGGCTGCAATTTTTCCAGGAAGCATCATAGTGCCCATAGATTTCTTAAAAACAAGGATAGTCAAAGAAAACAAAAAAAACATTTTTTTTAAGTAGTTCATATATAATTGGGGAAAGCTGACAGGAGGGGCAAAGGTACAGGTTACAGGGAGGACAGCAGGGAGAAGACAGGTGCCAATGACAGGCCCAGCTGATGCAATCTGAACCCATTATCTTCCCTCAAGTGCTGTGCATAAATCTCAGAAATGAACCAGGAAGCAATAAGCATTTATTGATATATGAGACTAAAACTCTCTTGCATAGTAGAAATTATCAAGGGCTAGGTATTTAACCTTGTTAATCACATTGCAGGAAAAGCCCATAAAAATGTTCCAGAGCGAGTTTGAATATAGATTTGTAACTGTGCAAAACAAAGAAGTCTCAACCACAAGTGTCCTGATCATTCTGGTGAGTCATCATTTCCTCCTACCTGTACCAGGCAGGATGATGACAAAGTTGTGGAGATGGACGATGGGAATGGTAACTGCTGGGGCTCAGAAATTTGACATTTTGATATGCTGAACTAAAGCAGCAGCCTCAAGGTCTCTCTGAACCCATCTCTCAATCCTCTGTCTCTCCCAAAGTGCGCGCGTGCACGCTCTCTCTCTCTATATATATATATAAATACACACATATATACACTATATACTATATACTATGTATACTTATAATTTAGTATATATACACTATATATACTATATATTGATATATTTAGTATACTCTATATATTTCATGTATGTATACTAAATAGTATATAAATATATACTATATACTACATATATTAAAAAACCAATAGGTATGTTTGAAAGAAAGAAAGAAAAGAAAGAAAAAGAAAGAAGAGAAGAGAAGAGAAGAGAAGCCTGTGCTTTTTCAAAAAGACCTCTGTATTTCTCTCTTGGATGTGCTTCTCCCACAGGGAACGTCCCAGTACACTGAATCCCTTTTCTTGAGTCCCTGCTAATTGTATATTCTACTTCCCCTGTCTACTACCTAAAAATAAAGTTTTAAAATAAAAAAATAAGATGTTTGTGCAGTATGGGTAAGTAAAAGAATTTTGTTCACCTTCTGAGTAAACTACACAGAGAAAGAGTATATTTATCAAGATTGCTTCCTGTGCTTCCTATTTTTTCTTTCTGAGATGGGGTCTTCCTCTGTCTCCCAAGCTGGAGGGCAGTGGCAGGATCACAGCTTACTGCAGCCTTCAATTCCTGGGTTCAAGCAGTCCTCCCACCTTGGCCTCCCAAGTATCTAGAACTAAGGTTGTGTACCACCACACCTGGCTTTTTTTTCTTTCTTCTTATTTTTTGTAGAGACAGAGTCTTGCTACATTGTCCAGTCTGTTCTCAAACTCCTGGACTCAAGTGATCCTCCTACCTCGGCCTCCCAAAGTGCTGGGGTTACAGGCATGAGTAACTGCACCCAGCCTATGTTTTCTTTATTGGGTCTTTGATTACTTAGGACAGCTAAATATTAGAAGAATAAAGGTTTTTCTACAACTGTGTAGCTTCCCAGATTTGCTATTAAATTCTTTTAATTATCACTTTAGTTAAATGATTATTTCATAATGATCTGTGATCCTATTTTTGATACAGTGTTTTAAACCTTTATTTCTGACAAACTTCCCAGAATCAAAACCATCTTTTTGACTTCAAGCTAACTTTTTAAACATTCCAGAAGGACCCCTAAAAGTGCAAAAGGAGGACATTAAACCAATAGGCATATTTGATATGTTAAAATTATATAGGAAACACTGTCAAATAAAAGATGAGGTTTAACTTTTTTTGAGTTATATTTCTATGGAAATGTTAACATATGTGTTCCAAAACTGAGATGCCTAGAAATCTTTTATGTCTTGGTATATGTTATAGATCATACTTCTGATTATGTTAAATTGTTACAGGTCACAAAAATAACCAAATATCCTTGTCAATTATGTTATTATGATGAGCTCTCATCAGATCTTTAAACATGGTCATTTTAAATCGGCAAGTCCACAATTACTTCATTCTGATGCTTTCGTTCCTGAAAGCCCTTTACAAATCCTGAAGTGTTATGTCTTCAGAAGATATGTAAAAAGAACAAAAAGAACTCTGACAAATAACAGGTTTCTAGTAATTTTGAGTTCATACCATTGGCCTGAACTTCCGGAACGCTAATAAAATCTGGACTCAAAAATGCTAACATGACATTAAGCAAGATAAGAATTAATTACATGGGACTAAACTAAGGAAAGATGATGATTTTTTGACTTTTTATTTGGAACATTGCTGATTGTTATGTGTTTTTTTTCTTTTAAGCTATCTATAGCTTAGAGTAATTTGAAGTATATTTTTGATATTTGCTTTTCTCCCTACCTGAATCCTACACAGTTTGGAAACTAGTCATGATTATTCTCTTTTTATGGCATTATAAGTTATCTCCATACATTCCATGAGAATCTGTTCCTATAGAAGGAATTGAGAACACTGGTTATATTACCAAGACTTTCCCTGAAATGTCATATCTTTGAATATAACCAGACAATTTTTTGAGACAGGGTCTCACTCTGTCTTCCAGGCTGCAGGGCAATAGTACAATCATAGCTCCCTGAAGCCTCAACCATCAGGCCCAAGCCCTCCTCCCACCTCAGCCTCCCAAGAGGCTGGGACTACAGGCATCTGTCACCACGCCCAGCTAATTTTTTAAAATTCTTGTATAGATGGAGTCTCACTATGTTACCCAGGTTGGTCTCAAACTCCTGGCCTCAAGTGACTCTACCACCTTGGCCTCCCAAAGTGCTGAGATTACTGGCATGAACCATCATGCCCAGCCCATGACCAGAAAATTATAAGGAACAGAGGTTGATTTTATAAAGCCTATAGAAGGCCTTGGAGAAACTAGCCTTATATCTTGTCCACATGTCTACCTTACAGTGTTCCTGGCCTTGTGGTAAGTAAATAATATCACTTTCTCATATACCCGTGAAACTCAAGATATTTGGGGCACCTTGGAAAGAGAGAAAATCACCCAATCCATACAGGCATTACAGGCACAATCTGATTGCAAGTTCTTGACTTGGTTCCTTGGTTCCTAAGCCTCAAGAGGTTTTGTTTTGTTTTGTTTTGAAGATGTTGTCTCACTCTGTCACCCAGCTGGAGTGTAGTGGCTCTATCTCAGCTCACCACAACCTCTGTGCCTCCTGGATTCATGCGATTTTCCCTCCTCAGCCTCCTGAGTAGCTGGGATTACAGGTGAGGGCCACTATGCCTGGCTAATTTTTGTATTTTTAATAGAGACGGGGTTTCACCATGTAAGCTAGGCTGGTCTCGAACTCCAACTGATCTTAACTGATCCACCCGCCTCAGCCTCCCAAAGTGCTGGGATTACAGGCATGAACCACCGTGCCTGGCCTTCAAGAGGCTTCTTAAAAGTCTAATCTGAGGTTCTTAAAAAGTTCCAAGACATACATTGGACCAACAGGCATATGAAAAAAAGCTCAATATCACTGATCATTAGAGAAATGCAAATCAAAACCATGATTAGATATAATCTCACACTAGTCAGAATGGCTATTAAAAAGCCAAAAAACAACAGATGCTGGTGAGGTTGTAAAGAAACACTTACACACTGTTGGTGGGAGTGTAAATTAGTTCAACCATTATGGAAAGCAGTATAGTCATTCCTCAAAGAACTAAAAACAGAACTACCATTCAACCCAGAAATCCCATTACTGGGTATACACCCAGAGGACTATAAAATCATTCTACCATAAAGACACATGCAGGCAAATGTTCCCCGTAACACTATTCACTATAGCAAAGACATGGAACCAACCCAAATGCCCATCAGTGATAGACCAGATAAAGAAAATGTGGTACATTCACACCATGAATACTAATGCAGTCATAAAAAGGAACAAGAGCATGTCCTCTGCAAGGACATGGATGGTATATTCAGGAATATTATCAATAACTAAATAGCCATTTTGATAGTCAATTAAGTAACGTATAGCCAAAGTTTACACTGTTTAGTAGCCATAAATTACACTCTAAAATACTACATGGCAATATAATAAATGCAGACATTATTCTGCAAAGCAATCACATTTTTAATTTTTTACTGAATATGGCTACTTGATTGAAGATGAGGATAGCAGTGAGATGGGCAAGGAGTAAGACTGGGTCCTGACTCTGGCCCCTTCTCTTACCCGGGAAATGTCTCTAAGACCTGTCTGCAGTGCTTGCAGGTGCCAGCCAGAACCTCAGTGGGTGCTGGCCAACCCTCAGGTAGAACAGACCAGGCCAGGAGATGTACTTCATGCTCCTGGGTGTCAGCAGTTCTGTGCTCTGGTGCTATTTTCTGCAATGACTATGATAAAAGTGCCCAGTGGGACCTGGGAGTGCTTCCCTCAGGACAAGCAGAGACTCAGGGACATTGCGCCCATGCTGCTTCCAGCGCTCAACTTTGGCCCTTCCCAGCGCCTAAGTCAGGGACTGAACACCAACTTCAAGCCATGGTTCTGGGGTATCTAGACAGAGGGTGGCATGGGCCCCATTATAGCTCGTGGGTTTGATATGCACGGTCGGTGCCCTTAGTTTTCCCCTGCCTGGCTTCTATCAGTGGATCTACATACACAATCTTTAACTCAGGAATGAAGAAGGGAATCTACATGTGAGCAGATCTGCCCCGATATTTGGGAAGAGCTGGACTAGGTCAACCCCTAGACCAAGCCGAATTTGGGCTCAAGAAACTGGCAGAAGGAAGAGACAACCCCAAACTGTCTGAACTCCTGCCCCAGATTGGATCACCAGGCTAGTTACAGAATGGGTCTCCTGCAGCAGTACAAGACCAAGATTTGTGCTGCACTGCTGTGTATCTGGCTGGAAGGGAACCCCAAAATGCCTCACATAACAGAGTGGGTGTCCAAGGAATGTCCAGTTAGTCACAGAGAAATAGCATGGCCTCACTGAAAAGTTCTATAAGAAAAAAAAACAAAAACAAAAAACAAAGAGTACGGAGGGCAAAATCCCTAAAGTAGCTCTCCCCACAAGGTATACCTGTGCTATTATCACCCCTTCAGGTGCAACATGGGCTGGGGGTTAGAGGGTGGCACTTTCCTGGACACACAAGGATTCTGTGTTCCTCACAGAAACTTTGTAAGCATGCTAAGTTTTATTTGGAAGAAAGGAGGTAGGAGGGAGTAAGGAGGTGGGAACCTGGAAAGTCTTCCCAGGAAAATGACACAGACTGAGAACTGAAGCATCCCAGGGAAAGGGGGCATTGACTGAGTAGAGGAGGAAAGAATCAAGGGTGCAGTGGTTCACACCTGTAATCCCAGCACTTCGGGGGGCCAAGATGGGAGGACTGCTTGAAGCCAGGTGTTCAAGACCAGCCTGAGTAATATAGTGAGACCTCATCTCTACTAAAAATAAAAATGAATTAACTAGGTGTGGTGGCCTATGCCTGTAGTCCCAGCTACTCAGGAGGCTGAGGCAGTAGAATCACTTGAGCCCAGGAGGTCAAAGCTGCAGTGTGCCAAGACTGCACTGCTGCACTCCAGCTTGAGTGACAGAGCAAGACCTTGTCTCAAATGGGGGAAAAAAAAGAATTTTCTAGATAAAGGGAGAGCATGTAGAAAGCTTTGAAGGTGAAAGGAGAGATGGAAGCTTCAAATAGGACAGATTGTAGGTTACAGTAGAGTACAGTGGCGCAATCGGGCACCTATAATCCCAGCTACTCGGGAGGCTGAGGCAGGAGCTTGAACCTACGGGGCAGAGGTTGCAATGAGCCAAGATCGTGCCCCTGCACTCCAGTAGATGATAGAGTACAGACTTCAAGTTGGGACAACAGCAAGGGATAAGGGTGAAAAGGTGAATAGGCGGTCAGTGTACAAAAAAACCTTTATAAGCCAGGGAGTTTGGACATTTTTTCCCAGACTGCAGTTAGCAGGAGAGGACAGAATACAAGCTTTAGAACGATCCACCCATTTGCTGGGTTGGGTATAGACTGGGGTAAGACTAGAAGCAAGGAGACCAAGTGGTCGTGTAGTGAGCTAGCTCACACTGAAATAAAACCACCTGCGAGAGTAACACGATCAGCATTTGCCTAACACTTACACTTGCATAGGCAGGCACAGTTCTAAGCACTCTACATGTATTGATCATTCACCCTCACAGAAGCTTATGAGGAGCCAGGCATGGTAGTTCACGCCTGTAATCCTAGCACTTTGGGAGGCCAGAGCCAGTGGATTACCTGAGGTCAGGAGTTTGAGAGAAGCCTGGCCAACGTGATGAAACTGCATCTCTACTAAAACTACAAAAATTAGCCACGCGTGGTAGCAGTCGCCTATAACCCCAGCTACCCGGGACGCTGAGGCAGGAGACCTGCTTGAACCTAGTGGGCAGAGGTTGCAGTGGGCCGCGATCACACCACTGCACTCCAGCCTGGGCAACAGAGCAAACCTCTGTCTCAAAAAAAAAGAAGCCCGTGAGAAAAGCATTATGACATTCTACGTGTGAGGCAGAGAGAAGTTAAACAATTTGCCTGAGGTCACACAGCAGTGAGGACAGAATCACATTCACTGACTGCACTCTTAACCATTATATGTCCTTTCCTGAAGGTAGAAAAAATGGACAACAGATTCTGAAGATAGTTATGAGGCAGAACCCGTAGGACTCTGTTCTTGATTGGGTATGACAGCGAGAAGAACAAAGAATGACTCCTAAATATCTAGCTTGGGAAACTGGATGGATGACAATTCCTTTCACTGAGCAAAGGTACACACAGAAGATGGTTAGTGTCTGCATGGACAAAACGACAAGCAGAGTTTTGAACTTGCTGAGTTTGAGAGGACAGTAGAAAATCCAAGTAGAGGCCAGGCACGGTGGCTCACGCCTGTAATCCCAGCACTTTGGGAGGCCGAGGCGGGCGGATCATGAGGTCAGGAGATCGAGACCATCCTGGCGAACACGGTGAAACCCTGTCTCTACTAGAAATACAAAAAAATTAGCCAGGCATGGTGGTGGGCGCCTGTAGTCCCAGCTTCTAGGGAGGCTGAGGAAGGAGAATGGTGTGAACCCAGGAGGCAGCGGAGCTTGCATTGAGTGGAGATCATGCCACTGCACTCCAGCCTGGGCGACAGAGCGAGACTCCGTCTCCAAAAAAAAAAAAAAAGAAAAAGAAAATCCAAGTAGAGATGCTCAGTAAGGGGTTGAACGTACAGTTTTGGAGCCCAGAAGACAGACTTTGACAGGAGTTATAGAAATAAGAGCGATTGGGTAAGAATGCTCATGGAGGGCACGGGAAAGAGACAGAGAATAGCATTAGCTAGAACCCTGAGGCAAACCCACATTGGAAGAAGGGTAGACAAAGAGGACTCTAGGGAGAACTTTAAAAGACGCTTCTGAGAAGATTTTCTTAGAAGTCAAGAAAATGTAAGCCAGGCGTGGTGGCTCATGCCTGTCATTCTAGCACTTTGGGAGGCCAAGGCAGGTGGGTCACTTTGAGCTCAAGAGTTCAAGACCAGCCTAGGTAACATGGCAAAACCCCATCTCTACAACAAAAAAATAAATACAAAAAATTAGCCAGGCATGGTGGCTCATGTCTGTAGTCCCAACTGCTCCGGAGGCTGAGGTTGGAGGATCACTTGAGCCTAGGAAGTAGAGATTGCGGTGAGCTGAGATTGCGCCACTGCATTCCAGCCTGGGCGATAGAGCAAGATCCTGTCTCAAAAAAAATAAATAAAAATAAAAAGTCAAGGGAATGTGATGTCGTGGAAGCCTAGAGAAGGCATTTCAAGAAAAAGGAGTGGCCAATGCTGCTAGAAGTTCACAGAAGAAAGAGCTTGAAAGGTTCACAGATAATCTTATTGTAAAAACTTGGAATTAAGGACAAAGGAATAGAAAATTTTCATCCATTTTTTCACAACTCAAAATCATACTGGGTCTCCTTCCAGTCTTGTTTTTAAAATCATAGAGATGGAGGTCTGTGTTGCCCATGCTGGTCTCAAACTCCTGGGCTCAAGCAATTCTCCCACTGGGTCCTGCTTGTAGTCCCACTGCTGGCCTCCCAAAGTGCTGGGACTACAGGCAGGCTTCAATCTTTAATGCATAAGAAGTCATACCCAGCCGGGCACAGTGGCTCACACCTGTAATCCCAGCACTTTGGGAGGCTGAGACGGGCGGATCACGAGGTCAGGAGATCAAGACCATTCTGGCTAACACAGTGAAATCCTGTCTCTACTAAAAATACACAAAAAAATTAGTCAGGCGTGGTGGCAGGCACCTGTAGTCCCAGCTACTCGGGAGTCTGAGGCAGAAAAATGGCATGAACCTGGGAGGCGGAGCTCGCAGTGAGCCGAGATCACGCCACTGTACTCCAGCCTGGGTGACAGAGCAAGACTCCATTTCAAATAATAAAAAATAAAAAGAAGTCATACCCAAAGGATTACAAATTATTCTATTATAAAGACACATGTACCCTATGTTTACTGCAGCACTATTCACAATAGCAAAGACTTGGAACCAACCCAAATGTCCATCAATGATAGACTGGATAAAGAAAATCCAGTACATATACACCATGGAATACTACGCAGCCATAAAAAAGGATGAGTTCATGTCCTTTGCAGGGACATGGATGAAGCTAGAAACCATCATTCTCAGCAAACTATCACAAGAACAGAAAACCAAACACCACATGTTCTTACTCATAAGTGGGAGTCAACAATGACAACACATGGACACAGGGAGGGGAACATCACATACCGGGGCCTGTTGGGGGGTTAGGGGAGGGATAACATTAGGAGAAATACCTAATGTAGGTGATAGGTTTATGGGTGCAGCAAACCACCGTGGCATGTGTATACCTATGTAACAAAACTGCACATTCTGTACATGTACCCTAGAACTTAAAGTATAATAATAAAAAAAAGAAGTCATGCTATGTATATTATTATGTGGCCTGTTCTTTTCACTTTGTAATACATGCTAGGCAATTACTCGTGCCATGAAGAGTCCCTTGTGAACATTATTTGAATGGAAACATGAGGATTCCAGTTCAAAGACATCCTAAGGCCCACAGGACTCATCCACAGATCCACTCGTGGACAGTATTTCCTTACTACATGCTTGTTCGCATAGTCAGGCAGGGACCAGGAGTTGGAGTTAAGAGGAATGAGGACCTCATCCTCTGGACAGTACAATTCCTTTATTCCTTTTGATAGCTGGTCTTGAATTTTACTGCACTAATACAGAAAAAACAACCAGCAGAAAAAGACAAGTTTGACTACTCAAGGATTATAATTTCTCTATTCTATTTCCAGATTTCTCAGAAGAGCCAATAATTGTTTTTATTTCCTTATAGACCATGGGTTTGGCCTGGGTGAGAATTTTGGACAAACTAAGGTGTTGCACTTCCCAGCCTTGAGCAAATACGCTGACAGGCTTAATGTTCTGTGGTTGATGGCCAATCAGGGCATCTCCCAGTCAGATAAGAAATTATAAATACAACCACTCAGATCTCACCCTCCCATAATGCTGTAGGAATTCTTCCTCATCGCCTTGCCCCTCACCTCCCCCACCCAAAACAAAATGTTGCTTATTCCATTCTAAGTCAGTCCAACAGATGATCCCAGCACCAGGCCGGGGGCGAACTCAGCTGTCCCTCCTTCCCTCACACTGACTCCCCACACTGTGTACTTCCTTCAAGTCCAGTTTAAGCCTTTTCAATGGAGTTTCCCCAGTCCAAAATGACATCTGAATTTTTTTTTTTTTTTAAGATGGAGTCTCTCTCTGTTGCTCAGGCTGGAGTGCAGTGGTGTGATCTCTGCCTCCCAGGTTTAAGTGATTCTCCTGCCTCAGCCTCCCGAGTAGCCAGGATTACAGGCACATGCCACCATGCCCAGCTAATTTTTATATTTGTAGCAGAGACTGGGTTTCACCATGTTGGTCAGGCTGGTCTCGAACTCCTGACCTCATGATCCACCCACCTCAGCCTCCCAAAGTGTTGGGATTACAGGTGTGAGCCACTGCACCCAGCCAAATCATCATTTCTGATGCAGCACCTTCTGGAGATTCAGAGCCCTGGCCACAGTGGGGACAGTGCAGCCTTATTCAATGCAATGTGGTGTCGCAGGCACAGGGGACCATAGGCCCTGGGCTCAAATCCCAACTTTGCTACTTCTTAGCAGTATAACTTAACTCGATGAGCGACTTAACTTCTCTGTGCCTCAATTTCCTTACCAAGAATGAATTCTGCCAGGTACAGTAGCTCATGCCTATAATCCCAGCATCTTGGAGGCCAAGGCAGGAGGATTCTTGAGCTCAGGAATTTGAGAACAACCTGGACAACATCGTGAGGTCTCATCTCTACTAAAGATAATTAGCTGGGTGTGGTGGTACTTGCCAGTGGTCCCAGCTACTTGGGAGGCTGAGGCAGAAGGATCACTTGAGTCTAGGAGGTTGAGGCTGCAGTGAGCTGTAACGCTGCCACAGCATTTCAGCCTGCATGACAGAGCAAGGCTGGGCCAGTGGCTCATGCCTGTAATCCCAGGACTTTGGGAGGCTGAGGCAGGCAAATCACAAGGTCAGGAGTTTGAGACCAGCCCAGGCCAACATGGTGAAACTCCATCTCTACTAAAAATACAAAATTTAGCTGGACATGGTGGTACACACCTGTAATCCCAGCTACTCAGGAGGCTGAGGCAAGAGAATCGCTGAACCCTGGAGGCGACAGTTGTGGTGAGCCGAGATGGTACCACTACACTCCAGCCTGGGCAGCAGAGCAAGACTCCATCTTAAAACAAAACAAACAAACAAACAAAAAATAGTTCCCTGCTGGGCCTGCTGTCTCATGCCTGTAATCTTAACACTTCCAGAGATAGAGGCAGGAGGATAGCTTGAAGTCAGGAGTTCAAGACAAGCCTGGGCAACATAGTAAGATCCCATCTCTACAAAAAATTTTAATAATTTGAAAACAAAGTCTAAAAATAAAAAAGAATGAGTTCTTACTTCCGAGTTATAATAAAAAAATAAAGATATGACCAGGCACAGTGGCTTATGCCTGTAATCCCAGCAGTTTGAGAGGCCAAGGTAGGTGGATCAGTTGAAGTCAGGAGTTCGAGACCAGCCTGGCCAATGTGGCAAAACTCTGTCTCTACTAAAAATACAAAAATTAGGCAAGTGCAGTAGCATGCACCTGTAATCCCCGCTGCTCAGGAGGCTGAGGCAGGAGAATCGCTTGAATCCAGGAGGCAGAGGTTGCAGTGAGCTGAGATCATGCCACTGTACTCCAGCCAATGCAATGGAGCAAGGCTCTGTCTCAAAAATAAAATTAAATAATATGTATATGTAATATAATCAGCCCCTGGACAAAAGTAACAGCTCTATAAATGTTGGTCCTTATTAATCAGATACTGTTTTGAAGTCTAACTCAACTCTTCATTTTTTTTTTCTTTTTTTAATTTGTAGAGATGAGGTCTTGCAGTGTTGCCCAGGCTGGTCTCAAACTCCTGGGCTCAAGTGATCCTCCTGCCTCAGCCTCCCAAAGTGCTGGGATTACAGGCATGAGCCACTGTACCTGGCCAACCCTTCTCTTCAAAGAAACTTCTGATGCTGGGGAAGAATTAGTGATCCCAGAGAAACCACCATTCATTTGATCATTCACAAATCATTTCTGATTGCTGATCAAGTGTTTTCAGAATCTGAGGGGCTATTAGCAGGCTATAGACTACTATTCTGCTAATAAATAAAAAAAAATCTGTGTGTTAACTAAATCTTCCTGCATGCCTATTATGGACTGAACATTGTTGCTAAATGCTTTTCTCATTTAGCTCCATAGCAATCTTATGAAATTATTATTTTTATTCCCATTTTACAGACGAGAAAATGGAGGCTTAGAAGTATTAAATTGTACAGACTTGGTATTTGAATTCTGGTTTTCTAACTTCAGTGTTCAGATGTCTAAGTACTGTGTGTTAAGCACTTGCTTCAGAGATTGACACATGAGGCCCATGCGAATAGGTAACAAAAAAATGCAAGAAATTTTTACCTCCCCCTTTTTATTTCAGTGTAGGACTATCTATAACTCACAGTTCTGGTAGGGATTGAATTTAATCACGTTGGATAGACCAAGTTTAGTATTAACTACTTGGATGTTTGGTAGAGAAATAAGGCACATATAATCTATATAAATCCAAAGTTCACATGTTGGAACCCCACCCTCAAGGAGATAGTATTAGGAGGTTGGGCCTTTGGAGGGTGATTAGGTCATGAGGTGCAACCATCATGATTAGGGTCAATAACCTTATCAAAGGTCTCAGAGAGTTAGCTCATCCACTCCCCCACGTGAGGACACAGTAAGAAGGTGCCATCTAGGAGCCAGAGACTGGGCTCTCACCAGATACTGAATCTGCCGGCACCTTGATCTTGGACTTCCCAGCCTCCTGAGCTATGAGAAATACATTTCTTGCCTGGTCCACTGGTAATGGGTTATCAGAACATATTAATATCAGTGTCACTGAAATTGCTATACAACCCCTCACTGCTAAATTTGACTGGCTCTTTAGAATAAAAAAGAAAAAAGAAATTTCTTGTATAAGCTACTCAGTCCATGGTATTTTGACATTCCAAGTGGGCTGAGACATAAGGAAATACAAGAGGAGTAACAGGCAGGAGGGAGGCAGTGAGGAGAGGAGGGTAGGTGATGTGCTCCCTCGAGGTCGAAGTGCTCGTGGAACATGCAGGTAGGCCTGGGGAAGGAATGGTTTGGGGTTTTATCTGCAGAGATGGGGAATAGAGGCCATGATTAACGGTCCACAGAGTTTCTAAAGTACAAAAGCCGAGAAAGGAATCCCTGGACCCAATAGTTGAGGGTCCAGCAAAAGAGGCAAGGACGAGTCATTTAATGCATGCCCCATTTCCAATGACAGGCTAAGTTCCTTAGCACAGGGAGGCACAGCTCATCCATGGTCTCACTATGATTTCAGTTACACTTGGTCAATTGAGGTCTGAAAATAGGCGAATCTGTACAATAAGATGTTGTAAGAGACAGCGCGTGAGAGAGAGCGAGCTCACACTCACACAGCTTCTATTATAGCACATCGTTATAGTTCTTCTATTATTAGTTATTGTTGTTGATACCTTGCTGTACCTCATTTGTAAATTAAACTTGACCACAGGTCAAGAAAAAACATAGCATATATTTTTTAATAGACGGTTCAGAACTAACTGCAGTTTCAGGCATCCACTGGGCAGTGGGAGGCGGATTGGGGGGGGTCTGAAACGTAGCCCCTGGTGGATAAAGGAAGACTACTGTATCATTCACGGAGGCTCACATCTAGAAGGCTCTCAGCCAGGCGCAGTGGCTCACACCTGTAATCCCAACACTCTGGGAGGCTGAGGAGGGGTGCAGTCGGATCACTTGAGGTCAGGAGTTCATGACTAGCCTGGTCAACACAGTGAAACCCCATCTCTACTACAAATACAAAAAATTAGCTGGGTGCAGTGGCGCATGCCTGTAGTCCCAAGTACTCAGGAGGCTGAGGCAGGAGAATCGCTTGAACCCAGGAGGCAGAAGCTGCAGTTGAGCCAAGCACTCCAGCCTGAGCAACAGAGTGAGACTCTGTCTCAAAATAAATAAAACTTAAAAATAAGAGAAGGCTCTCAAAAGTATTTTTGGAGTGATTAATTTATTAGTGTGTGGTTAGCCTGGCCTTTAAGTAAGCTGAAACTTTATCATTTTTTTCTTTTTAAATAATACATACTGATATATCCAGCAAGAGACTTGTCTAATAAATAGCTATTTATTTACCAAATAAATAGTTTTTCTTGAAGAAATAAAGTTAGGTCCCCACCTCATGCCATGGTCAAAATAAAATTAGAATCTACTATAGTTTTGTTATGAAAATGTTAGGGAAAATGGAGAACGTTTACATTGCTTAAGGGTTTAGGTGATCTTTCAAAGCAAGACAAGATCCTACAGCCATATCACCCTGAACGCACTCAATCTCTGTCTCATCTCAGAAACTAAGCAGAATCAAGCCTGGTTAGTACTTCAGTGGGATATTGCCTGGGAATACTGGGTGCTATAAGCTTAAAGAAAATAAGAATAAAAATAAAGCAAGACAAGACACACAGATGCTGTAAACACAAAATAAACCCTGAGATCTGACAGTATAAAAATTAGATGTTTCAATATGGCAAAAGACAACCCAAGTAGATTCAAATGATAAACAGTAACCCAGGGAGAAAATGTTCACTCACTATTCATAAGAAACAGAACTTCTGTATGACAATCAGAGCTTGTCATGCCCTGCTGAAACTTACAGGGATATGTCTCATGACCTGCTTATACTGTTGTCTTCAGATGGGTACAGGGGTAATATGGGTACCAGGGTTGTGAGAAAGTCATTGAGTGGATATACAACATAAACAGAATAAATCAGTTCAATTTTAATTAATGACCGAACAACTGAAGTTAATTCTATTTAAATCCCTTTAGCAGCAACTGGGACTTACAAAGTGCTTTCACACATATGACATGCTCAGGCTGGCCTGCAGGCCTGGCTGCCCCCGCACATCTCCGACTACATCTCCAGTGACCCTCTTCCTCGCTCATTAGTCTCCTTCCTACTCAAAAAGTAACATCTCCTGCCTCAGGACCTTTGCACATGCAGTTTCCTTCCTTTGGATGCTCTTGCCCCACATACCCTTTTGCTTGATTCCTCATTTCACTGAGGTCTCTCAACAAACACCCCCTCTGCACCCAGGCCTTATGGTCAGGGACTCTGTTTTGATTCTGCTGTGTCCCTAGTGCCTAGAGCAGAGCCCTCTCTATAATAGGATTCATTTATTAATCAACTGCTTCATGTAATTTGTTTTTCTTCTGAGTCAAGGTCTTCCCCTGTTACCCAGGCTGGAGGACAATGGCACAATCATAGCTCACTGTAGCCTTGATCGCTGGGGCTCAAGTGATCCCACTGCCTCAGCTTTCTGAGTGGCTAGGAATGCAGGCATGTGCCACTGCACCTAATTTTTAAATTTTTTGTAGAGACAGTCTTGCTATGTTGCCCAGAATGGTCTTGAACTCCTTGCCTCAATGAATCCTCCCTGCCTCAGTCTCCCAAAGTGCTGAAATTACAGGGGTCAGCCACCATGCTCAGCCTACTTCATGTAATTTATTTGGTCCTCAAAATAAAAAGACCTGTTTATGCAGGATATTTACTTTTTTTTTTTTTTTTTTGGAGATGAAGTCTTGCTCTTGTCCCCCAGGCTGGAGTGTGATGGCACGATCTCAGCTCACTGCAACTTCTGCCTCCAGGTTCAACTGATTCTCCTGCCTCAGCCTCCGGAGTAGCTGGGATTACAGGTGTCTGCCACCATGCCTAGCTTTTTTTTTTTTTTTTTTTTTGTTTCCTCAGTAGAGATGAGGTTTCACCATTTTGGCCAGGCTGGTCTCGAACTCCTGACCTCAGATGATCCGCCTGCCTTGGCTTCCCAGAGTGCTGGGATTACAGGCGCGAGCCACCATGCCCAGCCAGATATTTACATTTCTTCACTGACTAGAATACATAACCTATTGCATTTTCTTACATCCCTCCAGCTCAACACAGCTGCCTCCCTGAAGCATTTAAAAGCCCATCCTTTCCAAATGTGCTAATGTGAATTATTCTCACTACTGAGATTCCTCTGTCTAAATAAATGATCCTTGTTGTCTGGCCCCAGAATTCTGAGAGGTCAACATGGGAGGATCACTTGAGCCCAGGAGTTTGGGGCTGCAGTGAGCTATGATAGCACCACTACACTCCAGTGTGGGCAACAGAGCAAGACTCTGTCAAACAAACAAAGAAACACACATACATACATACATACATCGCCCCTTGTGAAGCGTATGTCTGCAGTAAATCCCACTGCGATATGACCCATTCTTTCCTCTGCTTGAGGATAAAAAGTAGGCCAGGCAAGGTAGCTCATGTCCGTAATTCCAATACTCTGGGAGGCTGAGGTGGGCAGATCACCTGAGGTCGAGAGTTCAAGACCACCCTGACCAACATGGAGAAACCCCATCTCTACTAAAAATACAAAATTAGGCCAGGCACGGTGGCTCGCGCCTGTAATCATAGCACTTTGGGAGGCCGAGGTGGGCAGATCACGAGGTCAGGAGATCGAGACCATCCTGGCTAACACGGTGAAACTCGTCTCTACTAAAAATACAAAAACTTAGCCAGGCGTGGTGGCGGGTGCCTGTAGTCCCAGCTACTCAGGAGGCTGAGGCAGGAGAATCACTTGAACCCTGGAGGTAGAGGTTGCAGTGAGCCGAGATTGTACCATTGCACTCCAGCCTAGGTAATAAGGGCAAAACTTCATCTCAAACAAACAAACAAAAAAAGTAGCCAGTATAGAAACTCAGTAATTTTAAATATCTGAAGTCTGTTATCAAGTCCTTTGTTAGCATTCCTGTTCCATGATGATTCCAGGATAAAAATGGTACTTCATTGCCGTTTCTTGCAATAATGTCCTCCGAACAATAAGCTTTACTGCCTCTCTCCCCGTGAGACTTGCTGTCACACAACAGTTAGGTCTCAAGACAAACCTCAGCAGCTTCCAGTGCAGCATGGTGACCTTGGATTGTTTTATATCAAGGCCACACTCAGAGCACCAGCACTTCATGGAAAATATAAATGCTATTCCCGTGATCTAGTCTGAGGTAGAGAGATGGTAAATATACAAAATTGATAAAATCTTTGTACTCAAGAAGTTAAAACATGACCGGGCATGGTGGTTCATGCCTATAATCCCAGCACTGTGGAAGGCCGAGGTGGGTGGATCACCTGAGGTCAGAAGTTCGAGACCAGCCTGGACAACATGGTGAAACCCCATCTCTATTAAAAATACAAAAATTTGCTGGGCATGGTGGCATGGGCCTGTAATCTCAGCTACTCAGAAGGCTGAGGCAGGAGAATTGCTAGAACCCAAGAGGCAGAGGTTGCAGTGAGCCAATATCACACCACTGCACTCTAGCCTGGGCAACACAGCAAGACTCTCTCTGGAAAAAAAAATTTTAAAAAGTTAAAATATAATAGGGGATCCAGATAATGAAATCAGCTTATTATAATAAAGTCAGAATGAAAATAGATGCTAAATAAAAGTCCAAGCAATGTGCTCTGGAAAAGCAAATTGAATGGAGAAAGAGAGAGTGTTTTATATGTGTTTAAGAATGAAGATAGGCCAGGCACAGTGGCTCACACCTATAATCCCAGCACACTGGGAGGCTGAGGCAGGCAGATTGCTTGAGCTCAGGAGTTTGAGACCAGCCTGGCCAATATGGCAAAACCCGTCTCTACAAAAAAACACAAAAATTAGCCAGGCATAGTGGTGGGCGCCTGTATTCCCAGCTACTCAGGAGGCTGAGGCAGGAGACTCGCTTGAATCCAGGAGACAGAGGTTGCAGTGAGCTGAGATGGCACCACTGCACTCCAGCCTGGGAGACAGAGTGAGACTGTCTCAAAAGGAAAAAACAAAAGAAAAAAGAAAAGAAAGATGACAGTGATTGGGTTCAATTATGGTAGAGTTGGAGGAATGGGGATGAATTTAAGGTAAGATAAAGAAGGGGTGATTACTGAGGACAGGTAGGATAACGAGTGCTTGGGTAAATAGGACAGTCTTGGACAAGAGGGTTATTTCTTCCTTTGAGATACAGAGGTGCTCGTAAAGAATGCATGAAGTGTGGTGACATTTCAATGAGCCATGGGAAAGTTTATGCCACAATCGTCTCACAGAGGTGGAAGGCTAGATCACTGAGTGAGAGTAACGGCACAAAGAAGAATGAGATCGAAAGAATCATGTTACAAGAATCAGGATGCAAATCGATATAATTCCAAACAGCAAGAGAGAATAAGAGAGAGACCAGGGATGAATAAATAATCAAGCAGTCTTTAGGATCCAGCTAAAGGTTGATCGCACAATTTTGTAATGAAGTCAAGCAACATGGTTCTGTTTTTTGGTTACTGTGTTGCTAGCACTATTTAGACAGCTTGGGTACACATGTACAGGAAATTTGCAGGTAAGTTTACATGAGGTTGAAGATTGGCTCTGGAAAAGAAAATCAAGGGTGAGAAGAAAGGAGGAAGTTTATGAGACAGAGAAATGGTTGACCCGGACAGGGAAACAAATGAAGCCAGAGGTGACTAAGGCGCTGAGAAAATAAGGAAAGGTTGGAACCTAGAGGTTGAGATGTTATCACAAGGCAGGTTTAGTAGAAATAAGGATACAGAAAAGATAAAAAGTCAACATCAGAGAAGGGAGCTTCAGGGTTTGTAATTTCAGGTCAATGTTGGAGAAAGGAAGACTCCAGGGTTTATAATTCTAGGTTCTACAAGAGGACCTGTCCAGGAGTTACTAACGTGAAGCGGGGAGAAGGGTCAAGACACCATAAGGCCAGATGCTGGACAAGTCACTCATCTGAACACTGGAGATGCTCCAGATGACTGCCAGGGACTGAGTGCTGGGCAAGCCTGAGATCCAGGGACCAATATGCTCAGGGCATCTGGAAGAGACCTGGAGGCAGTGGCAGTAAGTATACACAGCAGGCAACAGGGCTGGCTGGTGGTGGCTTAAGAGGAAGCGATCAAACCACTGTCTGAAAGCAGATGTGGAGAGCACAGAGACGATGCCATCCTTCTGACTCCAGTGCGCAGGGACTATGAGGCTGTAGGGCGAGGGAGTCGCTGGGATCACAAGCGTGAGCCACCGCTCCTGGCCAGAACTGCAAGTTCTTTGGGTGAGTCAGTGTGCCAGTGCGTGGTGAGTGAATGTGAAGGTCTAGGACATTGCTGCACACTGCTGTAGGCTGTATAAACACTGTACACTTGGGTCACACTAAATTTACACAATTTCTTTCATTACCCTTAGCATACTGTAACTTTTTCCTTATAAACTTTTAAATAAAAACTTTTTAGGTTGAGTGCGGTGCCTCACGCCTGTAATCCCAGCACTTTGGGAGCCCGAGGCGGGCAGATCACCTGTGGTCAGGAGTTCAAGACCAGCCTGGCCAACGTGGTGAAACCCTGTCTCTACTAAAAGCACACACACACACACAAAGCCGGGAGTGGTTGTGTGTGCCCGTAGTCTCAGCTACTCTGGAGGCTGAGGCAGGAGAATTGCTCAAACCCGGTAGGGTAGGGGTTACAGTGAGCTGAGATTGCACCATTGCACTTCAGCATGGGTAAGAGAGCAAGACTCCATCTCAAAAAAAAAAAAAAAAAGTTTTGATTCTTTTGTAATAATACTTAGCTTAAAACACAAACACATTGTAAAAGTATTTTTAAAAAAAGTTTTTTCTTTATATCCTTATTCTATAAGCTTGTTTCTATTTAATTTTTTTTCTTTTTAAACTGTTCTGTTAAAAACTAAGACACAAACGCACATATTAACCTAGGCCTACACAGGGTCAGGATCATCAGTGTCACTGTCTTCCACCTCCATATCTTGTCCCACTGGAGGGTCTTCAGGGACAATAACACGCATGGAGCTGTCCTCTCCTATGATTACAATGCCGCCTTCTGGAACACCTCCTGAAGCACCTGCCTGAGGCTGTTTTACAGTTTTGTTTTTTTTTAATAGAAGTACATGCTAACCTAACAATACTAAGTATAGTAAATATATAAACTGATGATGTCATTTAGTATCTTCAAGTTTTATGTACTGTCCGTAATTATGTGTGCTATGCTTTTATATGGCTGGCAGTGCAGTAGGTTTGTTTACACCAGCATCACCACAGACACCTGTGTAATGCATTGTGCTATGATGTTACCACAGCTATCACCTCACTAGGTGATACACACTTCTCAGCTCCATTATCATCTTCAGGGACCACCATTGTAGATGCAGTCCCTTGTTGACTCAGGCATTGTTATGTGGCACAAGATTATAGTTGACTTTCTAGCATTGTTCTTTTTTCTTTCCCTTACAGTTGTCTTTTGGGTGATCTATTAATTCTTTTTTTTTTTTGGAGACGGAGTCTCGCTCTGTCACCCAGACTGGAGTGCAGTGGCACAATCTTGGCTCACTACAATCTCCACCTCCCAGGTTCAACCGATTCTCCTGCCTCAGCCTCCCAACTAGCTGGGATTACAGGCACATGGCTGCAATGCCCAGCTAATTTTTATATTTTTCGTAGAGACGGGTTTTCACCGTGTTGCCCCGGGTGGGCTCAAACTCCTAAACTCAGGCAATCCACCTGCCTCGGCCTCACAAAGTGCTAGGATTACAAGCGTGAACCACCACATCAGACCAATCTATTAATTTCTACTTGGTGCATTAACACTGTTAATACACTAATCTAAATTTTTTTAGAAATTTGAGAAAACCACATGTGCCCTGGTTTTCTACAAATTCTATTTAATGGAGATTTCCTATGTTCACTACACATTGGTAATTTATTTTTCAACAATGAATCTATCAAAATAGAATGACATTATATTATAATTAAATGGCACATACTTCTTTCTTTGATCTTATGTGTTAAAATCCTGATGATTAACATCAACTATCATTGTACAAACTGTAGCTAAACACGCTGTAGATTGGACTGAATGAGTTCTGACCTAGTGGCATTCCTGCTTTAAAAGAAAAAACTTAGTATTGTTAGGTTAGTATGTACTTCTATTAAAAAAAAAAAAGGCTGGGCACGGTGGCTCAAGCCTGTAATCCCAGCACTTTGGGAAGCCGAGACAGGCGGATCACGAGGTCAGGAGATCGAGACCATCCTGCCTAACACAGTGAAACCCTGTCTCTACTAAAAAATACAAAAAACTAGCCGGGCGAGGTGGCAGGCGCCTGTAGTCCCAGCTACTCGGGAGACTGAGGCAGGAGAATGGCGTGAACCCGGGAGGTGGAGCTTGCAGTGAGCTGAGATCCGGCCACTGCACTCCAGCCTGGACAACAGAGCGAGACTCCGTCTCAAAAAAAAATTAAAAAAAAATAAATTTAAAAAAACAAAAAAAAACTGTAAAACAGCCTCAGGCAGGTCCTTCAGGAGGTGTTCCAGAAGGCAGCATTGTTATCATAGGAGAGGACAGCTCCATGCGTGTTATTGCCCCTGAAGACCTTCCAGTGTGACAAGATATGGAGGTGGAAGACAGTGATACTGATGATCCTGACCCTGTGTAGGCCTAGGTTAATATGTGTGTTTGTGTCTTAGTTTTTAACAGAACAGTTTAAAAAGAAAAAATATTAAATAGAAAAAAGCTTATAAAGAATATTTTAAAAACCTTTTTTTTTTTACACTTTTACAATGTGTTTGTGTTTTAAGCTAAGTATTATTACAAAAGAATCAAAAAGTTTTTTTTTTTTTTTGAGACAGAGTCTTGCTCTGTTACCCAGGCTGAAGTGCAATGGTGCAGTCTCAGCTCACTGTAATCCCTACCTCCCCGGTTTGAGCAATTCTCCTGCCTCAGCCTCCAGAGTAGCTGAGACTACGGGCACACACAACCACTCCCGGCTTTGTGTGTGTGTGTGTGTGTGTGTGTGTGCTTTTAGTAGAGACAGGGTTTCACCACGTTGGCCAGGCTGGTCTTGAACTCCTGACCACAGGTAATCTGCCCACCTCGGTCTCCCAAAGTGCTGGGATTACAGGCATGAGCCACTGCACTCAGCCTAAAAAGTTTTTTATTTGAAAGTTTATAAGGAAAAAGTTATAGTATGCTAAGGTTAATTAATGAAAGAAATTGTGCAAATTTAGTGTGACCTAAGTGTACAGTGTTTATAAAACCTACAGTAGTGTGCAGCAATGTCCTAGACCTTCACATTCACTCACCACGCACTGGCACACTGACTCACCCAAAGAACTTCCAGTTCTGGGCAGGCGCGGTGGCTCACGCTTATAATCCCAGCACTTTGGGAGGTTGAGGCGGGTGGATCATGAGGTCAGGAGTTCAACACCAGCCTGGCCAAGATGGTGAAACCCCATCTCTACTAAATATACAAAAATTAGCCGGGCGTGGCGGTGAGCACCTGTAATCCCAGCTACTCGGGAAGTTTAGGCGTGAGAATTGCTTGAACCCGGGTGGGCTGAGATCACGCCACTGCACTCTAGCCTGGGTGACAGAGCAAGACTCCATCACTAAAAAAAAAAAGAAAAAAGAAAGAAAGAAAGAAAAATGCTACTGTAAAAAAAAAAAAAAAGAACTTCCAGTCCTACAAGCTCTATTTATGGTAAGTACCCTGTAATACAAGTGTACCATTTTCAATTTTTTTTTTTCAATTGAGACAGGGTCTCATTGTCTCCTACGCTGGAGTACAGTGGCTCAATCCTAGTTCACTGTAGCCTTGAACTCCTAGGCTCAAGCAATCCTCCTGCCTCAGCCTCCAAGTAGCTGGAACCACAGGTATGTACCACCAGAAGCAATAGGCCTGTGAGCGATAGGCCATACCATAAAGTCTAGGTGTGTAATAGGCTATGCCATCTAAGTTTGTGTAAGTACATGCTGTGATGTTTCCACAATGATTACATCACCTAAAAATACATTTCTCAGAATGTATCTCCATCATAAAGCAGTACATGACTAATTCCCTTTAGAATTTCTGGACTTGAAACAGCCATTTAATGCAATCAAGAGCTTTTGCTGAAGGTTCATAAATCAGAGAAATACAACTGAATTCATTGAGAAAATTAGTTTTCTTTTTTAAAGAATTTTAAAATTTAATTTAAAAAAAATAATTCACGCAGTTTAAAATTTTAACAGTACAAAAAGCCTACAAAGACTCCCATTTGTGGTAATGGCAAATTCGACCATCTGAACTAACCCTCCTGTTCAGAACTAGAAAAGATGAACAAAATATTTTTTTTCAATCTGCTTAAAACATCTAATAGCTAAAGACATAGTGAAGAATTACTGGACCAGGATTCAGGAATGGATGAATAGCCTACAAGGTGAGCCTATCATTTGGGACAGCTTCCACCCAGGTGGCATGTGCAGAACCTGAGACACAGAGATAAACTTTCAGGACTAGGGGAACAGAATATGACAAAAGTAGAGACTGATCAAAATTTCTTATGTGATTTTGGTTGTGGCCCTTCAGAGCTACATCTTAACTGTAAGAGTTAACATATACATTGCAGGCTATCTTTGAGTCATTTAAATGATCCAGATAATGAAATCCTCTGGAATTGGATCAAAGTCAAGCCCCAGGCAGATGACTGAGGCAAATTAAAATTCTGCCTGGGAAAAATAACATTTTCCTGGGCTTCAAGTTGTTTTAACAATAAAGCCCAGTGGCACAATCAAAGATGACCAGGCATACAAGGAGCCAGGAACACGCACACAAAAAGTAGCAGAAGATAAAGCCAGGCATGGTGGCATGCGCCTGTATTCCCAGCTACTCAGGAGGCTGAGGTAGGAGAATCATTTGAGGTCAGGAGTTCAAGACTGTAGTGCACTATAATTGCTCCTATGAAGAGCCATAGCACTCCAGCCTGGGCAAGATAGCTAGGTCCCATCTCAAAAATAAAAATTTTTTTAAAAATTATCAGAAGTTACAAATAATTAAAAATGATGTACAAAGGACTCCAAATATTGGAACTATCAAATACTGACTATAAAGTTGCTTTGCTTATCTTGACCATGGAGATAAAAGACAAATTAAACATGTTGGCAGAGACCTAGAAACTGAAACAAAAAAACCTGTTATTTTAAAAATTAGAATTAGAAATTCTAAGACTGAAAAATGTAACAGTTAAAATTAAGAGCTTATGGGGCCAGGCACGGTGGCTCATGCCTGTAATCCCAACACTTTCAGAGGCCAAGGCAGGAAGATCATGAGGTCAGGAAATTGAGACCATCCTGGCTAACACAGTGAAACCCTGTCTTTACTAAAAACACAAAAAATTAGCCAGGCTAATTTTCAGTTGCACATGCCTGTAATCCCAGCTACCTGGAAGGCTGAGGCAGGAGAATCACTTGAACCTGGGAGGTGGAGGTTGCAGTGAGGCAAGATCACACCACTGCACTCCAGCCTGGGCAACAAAGTGAGACTCTATCTCAAAAAAAAAAAAAAAAAAAGAACTAATGAATAGATTCGCCATTAGATCAGGCATAGCTGAAGAGATAATTTGTAAATCAGAAGTTAGTCTGAAGTAATGGTATGCTGCTGGTAAAGCAGCTCTAAGGGGTAGAACCCCTAATTTATACTATTTGCCAGTTTCCATAGTGTAAATACTCCTATCATGCCCCCATTTCAAGTTACCAATGGTTTAACAATGATCTCATAAATTTTCTTTACAAAAAATTTAGTAATAGGCTCTCACAAACTTGTGTAATCAAGCTATACACCACCACTGGTTCTGAAGAAAATATCTATATTGAAGCACAGAGAGTCAAAGGACAGAAAGTGCAGATGAGAGGTAAGAGAAATAAAGGATGCAGTGAAAAGGTCTTACATGTTTAATTGCAGTCCCAGAAGGAGAGGAGAGAGAGAATGGAAGAGAAACAACCTTCAGAACGGTATTACCTAAAATCCTCCAATACTGATGAAAGATATTAATCTACAGATTTGAGAAGTCTTATAAACTCCAAGCAGAATAGAGACCTTTATCAAAATACATAAGAAAACTGCAGAAATGCAGTTGGGGCACAATGGCTAATGCCTGTAATCCCAGCACTATTGGAGGCCAAGGCAGGCGGATCACCTAAGGTCAGGAGTTTGAGAAGAGCCTGGACAGCATGGTAAAACCCTCCTCTTTACTAAAAATACAAATATTAGCCAGAAGTGGTGGCAGGCACCTGTAATCCCAACTACTTGGGAGGCTGAAGCAATAGAATCACTTGAACCCAGGCGGCAGAGGGTGCAGTGAGCCAACATCATGACACTGCACTCCAACCTGGACAATAAAGTGTTGTCTCAAAAAATAAAATAAATAAAAAATAAAGGGAAAAAAGAAAACTGCAGAAAACCAAAGGCAAAGAGAAAAATCTTAAGATCTAGAAGCAACCAGAGGAAAAAAAGAAGTATTGCTTTCAAAACAATTAGACCAAGAGCTAACATTTCAACCTAAATGATAGAAACTAGAAGATGATGGAGAAATACCACACTTCTGAAAGAAAATAGCTGCCAAACTAGAATTCTATAACTTATAAAATTTTCCTTCAAGAATGGAAGTAAAATAATTTCTAGGCAAAAATTAAAAGAATGGTATTGGCAAACTGTACTAAAGGAAACTCTAAAGAGTAATCTTCAGATAGGCAAAATTGATCCCAGGTAGATCCCAGGTAGAAGTACAGAAATAAAGGAAAGAACAAAGAGAAACAAAGGCAGAAATCTAAATGAATATCAAACAATAGCAATGTCTTGTGGTGTTTAAAATGCACATAGAAATAAAATACTTGGCCAGGTGCAGTGGCTCACACCTGTAATCCCAGCACTTTGGGAGGCTGAGGTGGGCAGATCACGAGGTCAGGAGATTGAGACCATCCTGACTAATACGGTGAAACCCCATCTCTACTAAAAAAAATACAAAAAAAAATTAGCCAGGCACGGTGGCGGGAGCCTGTAGTCCCAGCTACTTGGGAGGCTGAGGCAGGAGAATGGTGTAAACCCGGGAGGCAGAGCTTACAGTGAGCCAAGATTGCGCCACCGCACTCCAGCCTGGGCGTCTGAGCAAGACTGCGTCTCAAAAAAATAAAAATAAAAAAATAAAAAATAAATAAAATAAAATACTTGACAACAATAGCATATAAGTTGAGTGGGATATAAAATGAACTTGAAGTGTTTTAAGATCCTAAGATTATCAGTAAAAGAATAAAAGCATCAATTAAAATTTGCTTTCCAAATTAATACATAGATTCAATGCAATCAATCTGAATCCAAATCTCAGCTGCCTTTTCTGTAGAAATTTTCAAGCTGCTTCTAAAATTTACTCTAAAATTGATAAATTGTATTTAAAGGACCCATATTAGCCAAAACAACTTTGAAAAAGAAAGTTGAAGGGCTAACAGTACCTGATTACAAGGTTATGAAGTTACAATAATCCAGACAACATAGTATCAGTATAAATATAGGCAAATAGATCAATGAAATAGAATGGCATCCAGAAATAAATCCATATACATATGAGAAGCTGATGTTTTTTACACACGTCAGTTAACACAAGTCAGTGCACTGGAAAAAGGAAAGTCTTTTCAACAATCGTGGAACAACTGGAATTCCATACGCAAAAAAAAGAAAAATAAAACTTGGACACATACCTCAGATTAATTCAAAATGAATTATAGAACTAAACTGAAAATATAAACTATCATATCTAGAAGAAATCACAGAAGAACATGACCTTGGGTTGGGCAAAAATTTAAGTATGGCATCAAAAACACAATACATTAAAAAATAGATAAATTGGACTTTATCAAAATTAAGTCTCCTAGGCCGGATGTGGTGGCTCATACCTGTAATCCCAGCACTTTGGGAGGCCGAGGAAAGTGGATCACTTGAGGACAGTGGATCACTTGAGGTCAGGAGTTTGAGATCAGCCTGGCCAACATGGTGAAACCCTGCCTCCGCTAAAAATACAAAAATTAGCTGAGCATGATGGCAGGTGCCTGTAAGCCCAGCTACTCGAAAGGCTGAGGCACCAGAATCGCTTGAACCTGGGAAGCAGAGGTTGCAGTGAGCCGAGATCATACCACTGCACTCCACCCTGGGCAACAGAGCAAGATTCTGTCTCCAAAAAAGGAGGAAAAAAACAAAAGAAAGAAAAAAGAAACGTCTGACAGAAAAGACTATGCAGAAACAGGTACTCAGGCAAGGAGCGAGCATCCATGGAGAATAATATGACCCTTGCTGTCAAAATAACAAACGTACCTACTCTCTGACCTACAATACCATTTCTAGGAATTTTCCCTATAGAAGTACTTGAATGTATTTAAAACTGTGTTAGTATAAGGATTATTTATTGAAGCATGGTTTGCAATAGCAAAGTAGTAGAAACTTCAACATACATCAATAGGGAAAGTTAATTAAAATTATAGGAAATTCATGCAATGCAACTATTTTTTAAAAGGCAGGAGGAGCTCTTTATGTATAGATAATGAAAAGATTTTCAGGATATATTTTAAAAGAACAGTATGTATATGTCACTAGATAAAGAAAGTGAGAGTAAAATAATGAAAAGACTAGTCGGAGGCGGAGATGATATTTGCAACACATATCACAAAACACTTTATCAAGCAGAGTTCCATGGGAGGAAAAGAAACACTCTTTTGCAATGCAAAAAAGGGAAACTAAAAAAATATGGAAAGAGACAGGCATTTACAAGAGAAAATTCAAATGCCCGATAAACATAAAAATGTGTTCAATCTCATTAGTAATCAGGAAAATGTAAATTAAAACCTCCGACCATGAGGTCAGCCGGGGTAAAAGTACAAAAGACCAACAAAACCAAGTGTTAGAGAGGATGTGTAGTAATAGAAACTCTAGCACACTGCTGCTGTGATTATAAACTAGTGCAGCCACTTTGAAAACAGGTGGCAGCACCTACTGAAATCAAAGAGATTCACATTCTGAGACCCAGCAATTCCACTCCTAGGTATATAACCACCAGAAATATGTATGCTTATTCTCCAAGATACATGTAAAAAATAAGTGTTTCAAGCGCCCTTATCCTTAACAGCCCAAAACTAGAAACAAACAAAACGTTCATCAATAGAAGAACAAGAGCCAGGCGCGGTGACTCATGCCTGTAATCCCAGCACTTTGGGAGGGCAAGGTGGGCGGATCACCTGAGGTGGGGAGTTCGAGATCAGCCTGACCAACATGGAGAAACCCCATCTCTACTAAAAACACAAAAACAGCCAGGCATGGTGGTGCATGCCTGTAATCCCATCTACTTGGGAGGCTGAGGCAGGAGAATTGCTTGAACCCAACGTGGAGGTTGCAGTGAGCCAAGATTGCACCATTGCACTCCAGCCTGGGCAACAAGAGCAAAACTCTGTCTCAAAAACAAAAACAAAACAGAACAAAAAGAAAAGCAAAAACAGAACAGATATATAAATTACGGAATATTCACACAAGAGTATACCCAGCAACACAAACGAGAGAACTACTATTTTTGTGTTTTTAGTAGAGATGGGGTTTCTCCATGTTGGCCAGGCTGATATCGAACTCCCGACCTCAGGTGATCCGCACACCTCGGCCTCCCAAAGTGCTGTGATTACAGGCATGAGCCACCGCACCTGGCCCTTGTTCTACTATTGATGAACATTTCAGTTGTTTCTAGTTTGGGGCTATTAATGATAAGGGCGCTTGAAACATTTTTTTTTTTTTTTAACATGTATCTTGGAGAATAAGCACACACATTTCATCCATGACATGGATGAATCTAACCCAAAAAATATTAAACAAAAAGAAACCATTACAAAAGGACATGGAATATGAATCTAGTAACGTGACATGCAAAAAATGGTCTTTGGATTTGCATATCTAGGTGACCGAACTAGAAAGCAAGGAGGCGATGACCATAAATCAGGATAGAATTTACCTTTGGGGAGAGGTTGTGATAGAGAGGACATGATTTATGGGGTGATACGGTGTTCTTTTTTATTTTTTGAGACAGGGTCTCACTCTGTAGTACAGGGTAGACTTCAGTGGTGTGATCATAGCTCACTGCAACCTCCAACTCCAGGTTGAAGCAATCCTCCCACTTTAGCCTCCCAAGTAACTGAGACTACAGGCACAGTTGGGCACCACTACACCAAGTTAATATGTAGAAATGTGGTCTCACTGTGTTGCCCAGGCTATTATCAAATCCTGGCCTCAAGTGATCCTTCCTGCCTCGGCCTTCCAAAGATGCTGGGATTACAGGCGTGAGCCACCATGCCCCGCCACGCAGCATTCTATTTCTTGATCTGGATAATGGCTTTATAGTGTTCACTTAATAATTTATTTAGCAAAGCACTGTATGTTCTATTCTTTCCCATGTCTATTTCACCAAAAGGTGTTGTATTAAGGTATACAGTGAAAAATCCTGCTGCCACTTACCCTTTTCTCCTACCATCCATTTCCTACATCCTCCCTGACATAAAACCACTTTTATTGGTTTGCTATCTATCCTTCCAAAATGTTTTAAATGCACATAAGGATGGATTGATTGACTGATTGAGACAGAGTCTCCCTCTATCTCCCAGGTTGGAGTGCAATGGCCCGATCTCAACTCATTGCAACCTCCACCTCCCGGGTTCAAGCAATTCTCCTGCCTCAGCCTCCCAAGTAGCTAGGATCACAGGCATACACCACCACACCCAGCTAATGTTTATATTTTTAGTAGAGGGAGGGTTTCACCATGTTAGCCAGGCTGGTCTTGAACTCCTGATCTCAAGGGAACCGCCCACCTTGGCCTCCCAAAGTGCTGGGATTACAGGCTTGAGTCACTGCTCTAGGCCAAATTTTTAAAAATTTTATATTTATAGGTACTTATCTAAATTTATATTTTTTAAATTATTTATTATTAATTGCAGGTCTTGCTCTGTCATTCAGGCTGGAGTACAGTGGCACAATCATAGTTTACTACATAACCTCAAACTCCTGGGCTCAAGCAAATATATTCTTACCACTGCCACCCCGCATCTTTTCCTTTTTTGTTTTTTTGTTTTGTTTTGTTTTGTTTTTTGAGACGGAGTCTCGCGCTGTTACCCGGGCTGGAGTGCAGTGGCCGGATCTCAGCTCACTGCAAGCTCCGCCTCCCGGGTTTGCGTCATTCTCCTGCCTCAGCCTCCGGAGTAGCTGGGACTACAGGCGCCCGCCATCTCGCCCGGCTAGTTTTTTGTATTTTTTAGTAGAGACGGGGTTTCACTGTGTTAGCCAGGATGGTCTCGATCTCCTGACCTCGTGATCCGCCCGTCTCGGCCTCCCAAAGTGCTGGGATTACAGGCTTGAGCCACCGCACCCGGCCCCCGCATCTTTTCTTATACCTAAGATATAAGGATATTGTTTTTCTCTACCTTTTTGAGGGTTGGTTGGGTTTTTTTGGTTTGTCTTATAGTCAACAATAGATCTTGGAGATCTTTACACATCTACAGTTGCATAGTTTTCCATTTTATCTACCATAGCTAGACCTCTTCTATTAATGGACATTTGAGTTGTATCTGTTCTTTCACTATTGCAAAGATACAATCAGTAAGTTTTCATATAATTTTATATGAAAGCACATATATCAGTAGAATAAGCCCCCAGAAATGAGACTGCTGTGACAAAGCATGGGTACATTTGTAAGATATTGTCAGACTGAGCGCAGTGGCTCATGCCTGTAATCCCAGCACTCTGGGAGGCTGAGGCAGGCGGATTGTTTGAGTCCAGGAGTTCAAGACCTGCCTGGACAACATAGTGAAGCCCCATCTCTACTAAAAATACAAAAAATAAACCAGGCTTAGTGGCGCATACCGTAGTCCCAGCTACCTAGGAGGCTGAGGTGGGAGGATCACTTGAGTCTGGGAATTAGTGACCAGTTTGGGCAACATGGTGAGACCTCACCTCTACAAATAATACAAAAGTTAGCCAGTTGTGCTGGCACATGCCTGTAGTCTCAGCTACTCAGGAGGCTGAGATGGAGGTTGCAGTGAGCTGTGATCATGCCACTGCACTCTAGCCTGGGAGATAGAGCAAGATCTTGTTTCAAAATAATAATAAAATGTTTAGCTTAAAGCTGCCTCCTTCATAGTGAACCGTAACCTAACTGGGTGTATAAACAGACTATAACCTGCTCTTGTGCCGATCACCAAGTTTCAGCTAATCAAAAATGGCCAATTGTTCAAATCATGATCAAATAAGGCAACACCAAGCTAGCTACAGTGTCTCATGCCTATAATCCTAGCACCTCGGGCAGACCCTGGAAAGAGGATCGCTCGAGGCCAGGGTCTCGCTCTGCCAGCCAGGCTGGAGTATAGTGTTCTGATAATAGCTCACTGCAGCCTTGACCTCCTGGGCTCAAGCTATCCTCCCTCCTCAGCCTTTTGAGTAGCTGGGATTATTTTTTCAGTCCCGCACGTAATTTTTTTTTTTTTTGTAGAGACGAGGTCTCATAATGCTACCCAGGCTGCTCTTAAATGCCTGGTCTCAAGTGATCTTCCCATCTCAGCCTCCCAAAGTGCTGGGACTACAGGCATGAGTCACCATTCCTAGCCTTGTTCACATTACTTGCACTTCTTTCTTTGGAGTTTTGGTTCTTTTCTTGTTTCTAGTTCTTTTTTGTATTTGGAAGATTAGCTCTTCTTCCGTACTCTATGATGAGTTGCAGCTATTTTTCCCCAGGATGCCATTTGCTTTTGTTTTGTTTTGGTAGAAATGGGGTCTCACCATGTTGCCCAGGCTGGTCTCAAACTCCTGGTCTCAAGCAATCCTCAGCCTCCCAAAGTGCTGGGATCACAGGTGTGAGCCACTGTACCCAGCTATGCCATTTGCTTTTTACCTTATGGTATATATTTTGTTTTGCCAGGCGGAGGGATTTTGGTTTTTTTGCAATGTGGTCAAATTTATAAACTTTCACTTTTAGATTCTAGCTTTTGAGTCATAGCTAGAAAGGTCTCCCCCATTCTAAGCATATACAGGAATTCTCCCTTTGCAGGGGCCTTTGAAAACAGTATGCTGAGAATAGATAGGGCTCAAGGACAGTATCTCCAACTGAACTTTTAATGAACTCCCGTAGGCGCCAAGAAGGCGGGTAGATAAGAAAGAATATAGAAACAAGGTACTGAGTAGAAGGTTACATGTGGGAAAAGAAAGTTTGTTTTGCATTGCATTCTTTCTGCTGACCTGAGGTTTATGGAGTATAAATAAAGTGAGGCGGAGGCTCTGAGTGCGGCCGCCATGTTCTCTGTGTGTCTTTGTCTTTGTGTGTGTTCTTTCATTCTCCACCACCCCCGGTGCGGCCCCCAACATCCCTTGGCAGGTAACTCTGTAGGAAAGAAGGGGGAGTGGGAGGAAGATATTCTCCCATGTCTTCTAGTACTTTTATAACTTCAGTTTTTACACTGAAATCATCAATCCATTTGGAATTTATCTTGGTCAACAATGTAAGATGTGGATCCAACTTAATACTCTCCCTGAGTATAACCCAGTTTCCTGACCATTTATTTGATAGTCTATTGTTTGTTACCTGCTAGTTTTGCTTTGCATTTCAATTCGAATTTTCCAACAGCAAGATTAATAATTTACTGCCCAGAGGAGATTATTTCAAGCTAACCTCATTCTGTGTTCTGATAAACAGCATTTCTCTTTCTGCAATGAGTTCTGCCCTCAGTGAAAGTAAGGAGAGCCTGATTCCTCTGCTGAAGAACAGGAAATGCGTAACCCAAGTCATAGACCAGCCTCGAATCTCTAAGAGGCCCCAGGTCAGTACTGTGTTCTTTGGTTTTCAGATTAGTCAACTAAAGATGCATGTTTCTTATACCAAAAAGTCCTGGTTATGAAGTTCCACTAAATTCTAAAATGAGTTGAACCAAGAAGTTGGTTTGCAAGTAATACCTAATAACACTTTCAATTTATTTATTTTTTTTTTGAAACTGAGTCTCACTCTGTCACCCAGGCTGGAGGGCAGTGGCATGATCTTGGCTCACTGCAACCTCTGCCTCCCGGGTTCAAGCGATTCTCCTGCCTCAGCCTCCCGAGTAGCTGGGACTACAGGCACGCACCACCACACCCAGGTCATTTCTGTATTTTCAGTAGAGACCAGGTTTCTCAATGTTGGCCAGGCTGGTCTCAAACTCCTGACCTCAGGTGATCCACCTGCCTCGGCCTCCCAAAGTGCTGGGATTACAGGCGTGAGCCACTGCACCCAGCCTTCAATTTATTCTTGCGTTGTATTTTTCCCCCACTGTATTACTTTCCCCCATCCAAAGGCAATGAAAGTGTATTTCAACGAGAGAGACATATTATTAAACAAGGTTGTGACGACACTACAAATATATTTTTCCATTGAATTTAATAGACACAAGCAGAGTAACAAACAATGGCACATAAACAGGGTCAGATGCACAGACTGGAAAGGAACGCAGGAAGAATATCAATCGTAAAGCCAGAGAGCCAAGTGGCTAATTTTCTCCAAAAGGTATTTTTCACTTCCTCTTTTATTTAACCCCATTGCTGAGTCCCTCCTATGGGTCAAGCCCATGCTAACCCCTATTTAAGTATAGGTGGATCTCATTTGGAAGAATTTTCAATTAATAAACAGACAGCTAAAGAGAAATCGTTTTCTTTCAGTGGTATAGGATAGTGGAAAGGCACTGGAAGAAGAATTTGAAAACTTGGGTTCTGCTTTTTACTCATTGAACACACCAGAAAAAGTCATTGAATTCTTTTTCAAATGAGTTCCCTTATCTAGAACATCAAGGAACATCTCATCCATCTACACTCACTGTTTAGGATTCAATGAGTTAATATGTACAAGAGGGCTTTTCAAAAATATACAAAAATACAATTCAGATTGTCAGATTGTCAAGGTAGGGGAGAAACACAAAGGTTCTAAGCGAATGTCTTCATTTCACTATATGAAAACTGCCAGTCTGAGAGCCTCAGGCAGGGGCAGGATGGAATTAGAACTCTGACCTCCTGATGCAGAATTCACTGCTCTTCCCCAGCTTTCCAATGTTAGAGGCCATTGGGAAGCTGACAGTGAGGCAAGAGCATTGCTCAGACAGTCACTGGTATGGCATGGCCTATGACCCAGTTGGGCTCAGACGAGAGGTCTAGTCCACAGCTCTGTGTGCCACCGATGTAACCTAAGGCAAGAAGGTCCCTCTCCTCCCTCTGGGCCCTGGTTTCCATTTTTTTTTTAGATGGCAGTCTTGCTCTGTCACCCAGGCTGGAGTACAGTGGTATAATCTTGGCTCACTACAACCTCCACCTCCCAGGTTCAAGCGATTCTTATGCCTTAGCTTCCCAAGTAGCTGGGATTACAGGTGTCTGCCATCACTCCTGGCTAATTTTTGTACTTTTAGTACAGACAGCGTTTCACCATTTTGGCCAGGCTGGTCTTGAACTCCTGACCTCAGGTGATCCACCCACCTCGGCCTCCCAAAGTGCTGGGATCATAGGCATGAGCCACTGCGCCCAGCTCTGGTTTCCTTATCAAACTTAAAGGGTTGGACAACATGGGCTCTATGTGCCTTTCAGGCAATATCCTAAAATATTAAGGCAAATTTGCAAACACACACACATACCCCTCATTACCACCGGAAACAGAACAGGTGTTTCTGATTATTTAAATTTCCAAACCAACCCTCATCTTCCATGACTTCTCATTCCTTTGGACCAAGTCAAATTCAAGTTTCTTCTCTTGACACTGAAGATATTACCACTACTACCAAACCTCACTGCCCTGAGGCCTTGCCACCATTTAACTGGGCTCCCTGCTTCTAGCCTTGTCTCTGGCTGTTCTCCACAAGGCAGCTACAGGGAACAAGCTAAAAGAGGTCAGATCACATTGCTCCTCTGCTCAGGACCTTCTAATGGCTCCCACCTCGGCCAAAGTCAAATTGTTTATAGGGCTTACAGGACCTGCCCTACAGGACCTGCCCTTCATCTCTTCCAATTCTCAGACCTTTTCTTCTATTCCTCTCCCCATTGGGTCCAGGGATGGGTCTCTTGACTATTCTTGCCACACCAGCACCTTCTTCAGGCCTCTGCACACACACGTGCTCCCATTACCTGAACAGTCTTCCTCGGTTATTCAATGGCTCCTTCACATGATTTCTCAAATGTCACCCTCACAGGAGAGTCTTCACTGCTTTTTTTTTTTTTTTTTTTTGAGACGGAGTCTCGCTCTCTCGCCCAGGCTGGAGTGCAGTGGCCGGATCTCGGCTCGCTGCAAGCTCCGCCTCCTGGGTTCATGCCATTCTCCTGCCTCAGCCTCCCGAGTAGCCAGGACTACAGGCGCCCGCCACCTCGCCCGGCTAGTTTTTTGTATTTTTTAGTAGAGACGGGGTTTCACTGTGTTCGCCAGGATGGTCTCGATCTCCTGACCTCGTGATCCGCCTGTCTCGGCCTCCCAAAGTGCTGAGATTACAGCTTGAGCCACTCACCATTTTTGTTGTTTTGTTTGTTTGTTTGTTTGTTTTTTTGTTTTTTTTGAGACGGAGTCTGGCTCTGTCGCCCAAGCTGGGGTGCAGTGGCCGGATCTCAGCTCACTGCAAGCTCCGCCTCCCGGGTTTACGCCATTCTCCTGCCTCAGCCTCCGGAGTAGCTGGGACTACAGGCGCCCGCCACCTCGCCCGGCTATTTTTTTTTTTTTTTGTATTTTTTAGTAGAGACGGGGTTTCACCGTGTTAGCCAGGATGGTCTCGATCTCCTGACCTAGTGATCCGCCCGTCTCGGCCTCCCAAAGTGCTGGGATTACAGGCTTGAGCCACCGCGCCCGGCCCCATTTTTGTTGTTTTTAAGATAGGGTCTTGCTCTGTTCCCCAGGCTAGAGCGCAATGGCACGATCAGCTCCCTGCAGCCTTGAACTCTCGGGCTCAAGTAATCCTCCCACCTCAGCCTTCAGAGTAGCTGGGACCACTGGTGCATTGTACCACCACACCCAGCTCTGATTACTCACTGTAATTTTATTTATAAAACAGTCCTGCCCTGTCACCCATGAGTGCAGTGGCACAATCTTGACTCATAGTGACCTCTGCCTCCTGACTTCAAGTTATTCTTGTGCCTCAGCCACTCAAATAGCTAGGATTGCAGGCATGCACCACCACATCCAGGTAATTTTTTCGTGTTTTTAGTAGAGACGGGGTTTAGCTATATTGCCCAGGCTGGTCTTGAACTCTTGAGCTCAGAGTCATCAACCCACCTTGTCCTCCCAAAGTTCTGGGATTACAGGCATGAACCACTGTGCCTCGCCTGATTACTCACTTTAAAATTACCTCCCTACACACACACACACACACACACACACACCCCTTATCCCCTTTGCCCCATTTACCTCCATAACACTTATATTTTCCTTGTTTATTGCCTGTCTTGCTTCACTGCAAAATGTGCTCCATGAGGGCAGGGATGGTCGGTTTTGTTTGCTGCTGTATCCCCAGGGCCTAGAACGGTATGTAGCACATAGTAGGTACTTGACAATTATTTGTTACTGGGCTGGGTGCAGATTACTCCCCTGCAATCCTAGTACTTTGGGAGATGGAAGCAGGAGGATCACTTGAGGTCAGAAGTTCGAGACCAGCCTGGACAACATAGCAAGACCCCATCTCTACTAAAAAAAAAAAAAAAAAAAGTTTAAAAATAGCCAGATGATGGGGTCCCACACCTCTAATCCCAGATATTTGGGAGACTGAGGTGGGATAATCACTTGAACCTGGAAGACTGAGGCTGCAGTGAGCCATGATCGTGCCATTGCACTCTAACCTGGGTGACAGTGTGAGACTCTGTCTCAAAAAAAGTATTTTTTTTACTAAATTCTAGCCACAAGGAAATTGAATAACACAACTGAACTAGTTTACTTAACTACCTGCACAAAGGAAAGAGAGTAAGAACTTGAGTAGGTTGGTGTGACACCACACTTTGGGGGCTGCTGTTTGAAATCGGAGGGGTGCATTTGCCTGCACACAAACGTTTAACAAAAACAGGAAGAGAAACTACACAGAAAAGGTAATATAATCATTTACCTAAGCTGAGAAGAGTTTGTAGGCAGATGTGACCCAGACAATTGCCACTAAGTGTGAAAAAGGGCTTCCAGGCCTGGCGTCGTGGCTCACGCCTATAATCGGCCTGGCGTGGTGGCTCATGCCTATAATCCCAGTACTTTGGGAAGCCAAGGCAGGTGGATCACTTGAGGCCAGGAATTTGTGACCAGCCTGGCCAACATGGTGAAACCCCGTTTCTACTAAAACTACAAAAATTAGTCAGGTGTGGTGGCGCCAGCTACTCAGGAGGCTGAGGCAGGAGAATTGCTCAAACCCGGGAGGCAGAGGTTGCAGTGAGCCGAGATCGCGTCATTGCACTCCAGCCTGGGTGACAAAGCGAGACTCTGTCTCAAAAAAAGAAGAGGGGGGGCCTTCCACCTGTCAGGGAAGTTCAGGGGCTATATCCCTGAATGGAGGAACATTTGTTGATTTCAGTGATCCTGGAATCAATATAGGTATTAGAATAAACACAGATATAGAGGAGGATAAAGAAGGCAAGATTAAATATTTACCTTGTGCTCACAATATATGCATTAGCAGAGCATAGAAGTTGGGGAGACACTAGGGATTTTGCTGTGTACACACAGATTACAGATTACGAGCAATTATTGCCTCTCCTCTGTTAACTCCACTGGACTCTATCCCTGGTGTCAGGGTTGCCTTCAGTTTCACAACTGTGTTTGCTTAGCTCATGGCAGGACACACAGTTGAATCTGCTCTGACTACAAATATCAAGTACCTGAGAAAGGAACAATGGGAGTCCAGTGAAGTTCCTGAAAAGTTCCTGAGAAATGAACAATGGGAGGGCCTATGGGAGTCCTTAATGAGTGAATGTCTTCCTGGGATGGTGTGGTTGGTCACGACTGTGTAGGCCCCCCACCCATGTGCATTATGAGGAAAGGCACATCAGACACTCCTAAACAACCCAATAGGAAGCTACCCTTCCTTCAACACATGCGCACATGGCACCTATGGTCACAGCCAGGTCACTGTGGGAATAGTTTTTGTATTGCTCGGGGTCTGCTTTGGAAAAAGCTGTGTCTGGCCAGGTGTGGTGGCTCACACCTATATTCCCAACACTTTGGGAGGCCGAGAAGGATGGATCACTTGAGGTCAGGAGTTCAGGACAAGCCTGGCTAACATTGTGAAACCCCGCCTCCACTAAAAATACAAACATTAGCTGGGTGTGGTGGTGGGTGCCTGTAATCCCAGCTACTCGGGAGGCTGGGAAAGGAGAATCACTTGAACCTGGGAGGTGGAGGTTGCAGTGGGCCAAGATCACGCCATTGCACTCTGCACTCCAGCCTGAGCAACAGAGCAAGACTCCATCTCAAAAAAAAAAAAAAGAAAGAAAGAAAAATCTGTCATGCATTTCCCCTTTCTCACCATTATGTCCATCTTCCTTTTTGGCCTCTTCCATCTCCTCTCCTCCCTCTCAGGTCCAGTCATATTCCTCTCTCACTTCTAATTCTCTCTCAATTTCCAGTGACGATCACAGCATGTGACACATTTGAGTTGGAAACATTAGTTAAAAGAGAGAGAAGAGAAGGAGGGGGAAGGGAGGGAGGGATGTAGGACAAGAGAGGGAAAGCGGAAGAAGGAAGGAAACTATTTCCTCTGGGCGTCTTCCATTTCTGGAGTCTGAACAAATTAGTATTCATTTAGTTAATTAATTTACTTACATCCAAGCTTATCTAAAAAGAAGATTTAACTAAAATATACATAAAATACACTAAGGCAACAAAAACCAGAGGAAAGATGAAACAAAGGAACAAAAGTGTTAAAGCAAACTAAATATGGCCCAAGGACACCGTACTTCTGTATTTGAGTCCTTGTGGATAAACTGTAACCTAGCTTAAAGACAAAATTGAAAACCTAACTTAGGAGTCTGAGCCTGTAACAACAGCTTTGTCTTGGCCAATCCAAGTGTGACAAGAAGCGGCCATACGTCAACCATTCATACACTGCTGAGGGTTCAGAATGTGTTCACATAAGGCATACGTCAAACTGTAACCAATCCAGCCATTCTGTACCTCACTTCCCATTTCTGTACGCCATTTCTCTTTGTCTATAAATCTTCCACCACGTGGCGGCGCTGCGGTCTCTGCGAATCTGCTGTGATTCTGGGGACTGCTCGATTCACGAACTGTTCATTGATCAGTTAAACTCCTTTAAATTCGGCTGAAGTTTTTATCAATAGGGACAGAATACAAAACGGAATAAAAAATGTGGCTAATGCAAAAACACATACCAAGAAGTGTTGTTCCCTTAACCCATGTATGCCTGGTGTTCCATTATTGGAACACTAAGCATGTGGGAGTTGTTTATATCCTACTGCTCAAGGTCACCACCAAGCTCTGATTTTTCACATCTGCAATTCAAAAAATCACAACCTCCCGCATAAATGGGTTAAGAAAGCAGGCCACAAATTGAACTATAAATTTTGTAGCTTAAAACTATGAAAACATAAATCTCAGGGTCTGATTAAAAAAAATTGAGAAACACATACGTGACCTGATGCTAACCCAAGATAGATTTTTTTTTTTAGATAAAATGAACAATATCTCAACAATTAACAATGTCTTTAGAATGGGTAAAGTGACAGGTGTCACAGAACTTCAAAGATTCCTCAAGGAAAACCATAGGCATATCTCCATAGAGCCTTTTATTTTGAGACAGAGTCTTGCTCTGTTGCCCAGGCAGGAGTACAGTGGCATGATGATCATAACTCACTGCAGCTTCAACTTTCTGGCCTCAAACGATCCTCCTGCCTCAGCCTCTGGAGAGCTGGGTCTTCAGGCACATGCCACCAGGCCTGGCTAATTTTTTATTTTCTATAGAGATAGGGTCTCACTTTATTGCCCAGGCTGGCCTTGAACTCCTCGGCTCAAGTGATCTTCCCAACTCGGCCTCCCAAAGTGCTAGGATTACAGGCATGAAGCACCACATCTTGCCAGAGCCATTTATCGTCAGCAATTCTATGGAAGTCCAGGCCCCAGACATCTGCTGCTCTGGTACCTCCTATGCAAACTTGTAACTCATAGGTAAGGTTTGTTTAGCTGAGACTGTGTTTGTGATTTTGCCACTGCTGTTATTTTAAAGTCAACACACTAAGGAGGGGTCAGTATGCCTCCTTTCCTCCTCCTCTATTGTTTTTAATACTGTGGCTTCCTACATTAATGTTACATAGCTGGGTCCTAAAGGCATTGCCCTGGAGACCCCAGACATTCATCTATTTATTCAATAGATACTTCTGAGCACCTTTTATTGCACTCTTCTACATAAACGAACAACACATCCTACTTCAGGAACTTAAATTCTAGGGGAATGAAACTGGCAATAGATAAGTAAAATTATATGGTATATCAGATTGGTAAGTGTTACAGAAAATGAAAAGGCAAGAGAGTGCTAGAGGAAGGAAATGTTTAAGGAGCCAGTGAAGTCCTCACTGAGGTCACATTTGAGTAATGACCTGAAAGGTCAGGGAACTGTAGCTATCTGAAGAAACAGCAAGAGCAGAGGCGCTGGCGTAGGGAGTGGTTTGCCTTGCTGGAAGAACAGCACAGGAGTTAACTTGCCCAGAGCAAAACAGCAAGGAGGAGTGGAGAAGTGCTAAGAGAAAGAGGAACTGGTAGAGGGACAAGACAGATCACATGGACCCTGACAGGGTCACTGTAGGTACTTCAGAGTGTGACCAAGCACCCCCACTTTGTTGTTTTTTTTTTTTTTTTTGAGACAGAGTTTTGCTCCTGTTGCCCAGGCTACAGTGCAATGGCACGATCTTGGCTCACTGCAACCTCCGCCTCCTGGGTTCAAATGATTCTCCTGCCTCAGCCTCCCAAGTCGCTGGGATTACAGGCGCACGCCACCATGCCCGGCTAATTTTTGTATTGTTAGTAGAGACAGGGTTTTACCATGTTGGCCAGGCTGGTTTTGAACTCCCGACCTCAGGTGATCCTCCCAGAGTACTGGGATTATAGGCATTAGTCACCGTGCCCTGTCTCCAAGTACTCCCATTTTTCTAAAGTATAAACCAAAAACAAATTCTAAGGCTGCCCCGCTCCAAACATTTGAATGGACCCTTCCTCTCAGCCAAAGGCATTCTAGAGTTAACCTGGAAATCTAGTTCAGGCCATGATGGAAAAGGGGGCAGGATATGCCTCATTATATCCCTCCAGCATTAACACCAACATGGACCTTAAGTCTGACAAGAAACATTTACAGTCTATTCTCACTAAGCCTGATACTCGGAGGCTCATCTGCATAAAACCTAGGTCTTCACAATCCCTCATAGGAACCCAGACATTCCTTTCTACTGATAACTCTTTCAACCAACTACCAATCTACCTATGACCCTTTCAGATCCAGCCAGCGTAGATCTTACACATATTGACTGATGTATTATGTCTCCCTAAAATGTGTAAAAGTAAACTGTACTGACCACCTTGGGCACCTGTCATCAGAATCTCCTGAGGCTGTCACAGTACGTCTTTAACCTTGACAAAGTAAACTTGCTAAATTGAGATCTGTCTCATTGACTTCACAATGGTTCACAAAGCTTTCATTACTTCCCCTCCCCTACCCTTTCTCTGGCTCCCTGTTTCCTAATTAGTACTTCAGAAGTACAAATATAACCTTTCCCCTCCTGTCCCACCAGACATTCCCTACAGGGCAAGTTCTTCTAACTTTATGTTCCAAGACAGATCTCTCCTGGAGAGCTGACAGATTTGCAAACCAAAGCATGCTCACCAGGGAACTTCCACCCTCCAAGCAGGCATTTGAAAGCATATCTGCTGTGGCCACTTTTACAACTTACTTCTGCCTAGGAAAGTGCCAACTCAACCGCCCCACAGCTAAAACACTAAGCTAGCAGGGAACCCCCGCCCTTGCTCATTTCTTTCCTTACCTTTTAAAAATGCCTGCTTTCTTCTCCACAAGTGAAGCCACAGAGCAGGACATCTGTATGTTTCCCCCAAGCTATAGTAGCTTCAGAATAAATTCACTTGTTTTGTATCAGGCCTCGTTCTTGTTAACTAGACTCTGCATATGAACAACTAACCCACCTTTCAGTTATGATGCTGGTAGCCTGTACAGGGAAGCACTGTGCACTACAGGTCGGCCTGTTCCTGAGCTACTGGGCAAAGTATGAGGTTACCTGGGAGTACCAGCTGCTGGTGGCTAGTGAACCCCAAGATGGGAACATTAGGGAATTTCCCAGCACCTACCAAAAATGCTTTTGTTTTGGGGGCACCTCCCTATTGCCTCCCTGCATGATATTTGCTGCCTTCAACACTTTGCTGATACAAAGCAAGTGAACTCCAAAAAAGAAAAACAAAAAGCTGGTAAACTTCAGAACTAAGTCCGTCAGGAGTGCCCCTGACCACCCTCTGCCTCTTTTGGGATGTCACTGAAGCCCTGACATGCTTAGGACCTGGCTGCTAGTGATACCATTTGAACATTTTTGTTTGTATATACAGAGTAACGGTTAAAGAAAGGAGACAAACAAAAAGTGGCTCAACAGTCAAAGACAGGTTTATCATGGAGAATAAACCTGAGAGGGGCTTCTGGCCAATGTAGGTCAGGAACGTTCTCTTACAGACTAAGGGTATTTAAGGGTTTAGTGAGTGATAGCTTGTCACAGGTTCAGAATGTTTCTGGGTTGAAGAAAGTTTTATTGCAGGGTTGGCATATTTCCGGTTGCAGGGGGGTTTATTTCGGGTTTGGAATATTTCTGGTCAGAGGTGTCATCTGTGGTTTATGATCGTGCCAGCATTAGCCATTAGGTTGATTTTTGGGGGCTGGATTTAGGTGGTTTTTAATCAAGGGGAACTTAAAATGGCAGTGTTTGTCCAAGATGGTGATGCTCCTGCTCTGTCATGTAGCACCATAGAAGCTCTGCTCAGATGGGACTCAGATGTCCATGGAGCCATTTAGGAAATGGACTGGAGGATTCAGGCTCTCACCCAGCCAGGGATTTTGTTTTGAAGTGCACCATTTGTTTGTGTGAATGTATGGCTTTGTGTATGGGCCCCGATTTCTTTTCTGTCTTCAACTTCACCCTTCTAATTACTGTCATTCAAGAAAAATGAGACAAGTCTCAATCATTTTAGGAGATTTATTTGCCAAAGTTTAGGACACGAGCCCATGACACAGCCTCAGGAAGTCCTGACAACATGTCCCCAGGATGGTCGGGGCACAGCTTGGTTTTATACATTTTAGGGAGATGTGAGGCATCAATCAATATATGTAAGAAGTACATTGGTTCCATCCAGAAAGGCAGGGAGGGGGCTTCCAGGTCTCGGGTCCCTGTGACAAATGGCTGCATTTTTTTTTTTTTTTTTTTTTTCCGCCCAGGCTGGAGTGCAGTGGCCGGATCTCAGCTCACTGCAAGCTCCGCCTCCCGGGTTCCCGCCATTCTCCTGTCTCAGCCTCCCGAGTAGCTGGGACTACAGGCGCCGCCACCTCGCCCGGCTGGTGTTTTGTATTTTTTAGTAGAGACGGGGTTTCACTGTGTTAGCCAGGATGGTCTCGATCTCCTGACCTCGTGATCCGCCCGTCTCGGCCTCCCAAAGTGCTGGGATTACAGGCTTGAGCCACCGCGCCCGGCCAATGGCTGCATTTTTTTAGTTTCTGATAAGCCTTTCCAAAGAAGGCAATCAGAATATGCATCTATCTCAGCAAGCAGAGGGATGACTTCGAATAGAATGGAGGACAGATTTGCCTGGAGCAGTTCCCAGCTTGAAGGGGCCCAAGATACTTTCCTTTCACATTATCAGCTTTACTTACACTACCAGTCACTTACAGTGTTACTCCTCTGGGCAGCAGGCACCCCTTGCTCCCTCTGGCTGGAAACAATTCACTTTGGCAACTTGCAGAGGTGAGAGGAACCCATCCCACTAGACCTGGGGTGCTAAGGCTTATCACAGGCAAAAGTCTAGCCCATCTGCAATGCCACCTCCTGAATGAGACACAGCTATTACTGTTTAAGCTGATCCATTCTCAAAAACTGGACAGGGTTATGACCACCTTTCATGAGTACTCATAGCTCCTTCTGTAGCCTGTTAAACATATATACTTAGCCAACCTGTCGTATCTGGTTATGATTGGCAGTGGGGAACATACATGAAAACTAGGAATTTGGGAAATGCCTCCGACAGCCCTGAAAGACATGTACAAACAAATTAAAGTTATGTCTGACCCCACATTGGCACTAGACCAAGGATTAGCATCCTGACTCAGGACAGGACCATTCTGGTGGTAAAGCTACTTGTAACAGTGGCCCCAATTGCAAAGATTGGCATATCCCTCCATTGTGGAGCTTACTGCTGTTGCATCCTCTATATGGGAAAACAAGGCAAGCTCTTTCAGAGACCTTCTAGACCAGCAGTTCCCAACCTTTTTGGAACCAGGGACCGGTTTCATGAAAGACAATTTTTCCATAGGACGGGGTGAAGGGGAGGGGAGGATGGTTTTGAATTGAAAATGTTCCACCTCAGATCAGGCATTAGATTATCACAAGGAACAGACAGCCTGGATCCCTCGGATGCGCAGTTCACAGTAGGTTTTGTGCTCCTATGAGAATCTAATGTTGCAGCTGATCTGACAGAAGGCAGAGCCCAGGCGGTGATGCTCGCTAGCCCACCACTCACCTCCTGCTGTGCGGCCTGGTTTCTAACAGCCCACAGACTGGTACTGGTCTGCGACCCAAGGGCTGAGGACCGCTGTTCTAGACCTCATACCATAATGCTCCTAACAGTATCATCATGTACTTGTGAATATTCCCAACTCCAAGTAGATCAGTTCCATTCTGATGTCCAATGACTACACCCTCCTTTCAGCAGAAAGCGGCCAGAATGAATATGGCACCCAGATCCCATAGAAATGGGAGGGAAGTTGGGGTTGGGGAACTGTAACCAAGTACCCCGATTTATCTAAGAGGTGGTTTATTTTTCTCTCTCTTCTTTTGCTTCCCTGGCTTCCTGTCTCCCACCTAAGCCCTTCAGAAATGCAAATATAAACTTTCATCTCCAGCCTCACCAAACATTCCCTATGCAGCAAGCTATTCTAACCTTGTGCTCCAAGACAGATCTCTCCTTGAGAGCCGACAGTCCATGGGCAGACCACCAAGGCAGACCTGCCACGGAACTTTCACCTCCAGGACAAGGCCTCAGAACTTCCACCCTCTAGGAGTTGCCCTGGAACTTTCATCCACCAGGAGGGCATGTCGAAAGCATGCCTATTTGGAATCTTTTACAACTACTTCTGCTCAGGAAGGCGCCACGACTGGTGCCTGAGGACACAGTCACCCCTCCCCTAGCCCTCTCTAAAACATAAACAAAGGCATGAAGAGTGTTGCAATGAACATAAGAAAAATACATAAAACCTGAACAGGGCATTCCCTGAGCAGGGCTACAGCAACTGTTGGCCGGAAGACATGCAAGCAGCAGGTATAGAACTGTCATCCCATTCCTTTTTAGCTGCGCACCGAACACACAGCTCTGAGCGCAACCACTTCCTCGTAAGCCCTCCAAGATAAATTAGCTGCAAGGCTAGTTCCAGAAGTGACCGGAAAGTAACTAAACCAATTCCTGTGATTATCATAATCCACTGAAAAAATGGTTAAGAGCCAGGAGACCCTGGAGAACAATAGCCCTTTTTTCTGGTCCGAAAGTGTTTCCACTCGTCCCAGCAGTTAGGGCACCTGTACAGGCAGTGCCAACAGGTGGCCCAAGTCTCTAAGAAGGACTGGTATAGAATGGAAGAGGGCCCCAGGCACACCAGCGCTGCCACCCACTGGGTGGGTAACCCAGGGCAAGTCATTCCTCTGGGAGACACAGTTACTCATCTCTCAATTGAGGGTTTTACTTTGTTTTGGAGATAGAGTCTCGCTTTCTTGCCCAGGCTGGAGTGCAATGGCACGAGAGACAACCTCACTGCAACCTCCACCTCCCAGGTTCAAGCAATTCTCTTGCTTCAGCCTCCCAAATAGCTGGGATTACAGGTGTGTGCCACCATACCTGGCTAATTTTTTGTATTTTTAGTAGAGACGGGGTTTCACCATGTTGGCCAGCCTGGTCTCGAACTCCTGACCTCAGGTGATCCACCCGCCTTGGCCACCCAAAGTGCTGGGATTACAGGCATGAGCCACCATGCCTGGCCTTCAGTTGAGGATTTTATGAGGAGTCAATGAAATTATGAAGTGAGGAACACAGCCCAGTTTATAATGGGGACTCAATTCATGTTGTCCTTTGCCCTGCTCTATACGAGTTGACCAAGGGCAGCCTGCCGTCTCTCCAGCACACTTGACTGCTGTGCTTTCTGACTTGCCTGTCAGTCCAGAGGTACTGCCTGAGGAAGTCCAAAACGTCTCTGTCCATGAACAAGGCCAGTGAAACCTACTCCACGGCTCCATTCACTTGTTTCTAAGGAAAGTCAGCTGCATCCGTGCCCCTGACGCCCCTCAGTGCCCAGCCCTTGCCCAAATAAACCCCCGACCAAGGAGAAAGCCCAGAGAAGCCTCCATGGCAGAAGGGCAGAGAAAGCTCCAGAAAGAGGCCCAGGCCTGGCTGAGCTCTCATGAGGACACAGGTGCCTGGAAACTTAGTAAAAGTTCTCTCAATTTCTCTCTCCACCAAATAAAGAAAGTGCATGGTTTCCCAAGAGTGCTTCATGTTTCAAGAGAAATAAAGAAGAAATTCCTCTGTGGAAGAGAACAATTGTCCTGGGTGTTTAATATGCAGGCAATTCCTCTGGGTTTGAAGAATGTGACTTGCCCAAGGTCTCCATCTAGTTTAGGAAAGCTGGGAATAGGTCACTTTCCCGGTACAAAGAGGATTTTGACACACTGCTGTGGGGGTCCTTTGCTGATTCCCCCACTCTCTCCCAGCCACCTCCCAGGGCTGTGGAAGTTGGAAAGAGGCTGAGGAAACAACTGACAGAGATCAGTGAGCCACAAAGAAAAACTGAGTCACACGAAAGACAAAGCCAAGAAGGATCTAGAAAGTCAGGCTGTTGTCCAGGCACAGTGGCTCATGCCTGTTATCCCAGCACTTTGGGAGACCGAGGAGGGAGGATACTTGAGGCCAGGAATTTGAGATCAGCCTGGGCAACAGAGCAAGACCTTGTCTGTATTTAAAAAAAAAAAAAAAAGAAAAGAAAAGAAAAGAAAAATGTTTAAGTCAGGCCGCTGACATCAGTGGAGGCACCTGGGGCCCAGACCTCTCCTCAAGGTTCCCTCATAACGATCCTGCATTGCTTGAAATAACTTGACTCTAGTCCTTCCACCCAAGGAAGCCCTGGGTGAGTTCACCCTCTCATTTCCAGTTTCTGTCTGAAGGACCAACACCAGGCCACCTGACCTCCTCTGCCTGTGCAGGATGAATACCCCACCCCGTTCTTGGCCTCCTGGCTTCTCTTTTCACATTCATTATGCCCCAAAGGTGTTCTGCTCAGTCATTACCGTAGATATCAGATAACAGCACAATGGCTGAGGGGTCTTTTGGGTCACATATGCCGAACTTCAGCGTGTCCGGAGTCTCCTCCCGTGCACGTTTGTGAAAGGTACTTGACTCTCCTCTTTGGGCGTCTCCTTGACATTCAGTTTTTATCAGTTTCAACTCTAGACATTGCACTTTTCCTGACCTCAAACCCAAGTTCAGCTGCATTTCATCTTACTCAGCTCCATAGCCGTTGACGGTGTCCCCAGTGGCCCCATCATCCTCCCCCTGCAGCCTTATTCCCTCAGAATTTCAGAGTCATGAGGGAGCATACGTGTCATTGAATCCTCACAACGCTTGAATCCCCTTTGCCGCCATTAGTGGAGTCTGTCCTTTCTGACTAGAAAGGAGGTGAAGCTCCTGCAGCCCAGGGAGACCCCACCACAGCTCCTGGGCACCGAAATGAGTCCTCCTTACCTTCCTGTCCTGCCCTTGGAACCGCAGTCAATCCCCTGCCTCTTCCTCGGCACAGCCCTTCCAGGGTTAAAGCACTTGGGCATAGCTCCTGTGTTGTTTCCTGTCTCCTCCATGTCCAGTTCCTCTCATCTCTGCTCAGACACATCCGTATTCAATCCCCTCACTATCTTACTCACTCCTCTCTAATCATGTGCTGGGCTCACACTGCTTCTCGGGCTTTAACATACCTTCAAATCACCTGGGCTCTCATCAGTACTCACTTTTGGATTCCTCAGGTCTGGGGTGGGGCCTGGCAGTCTGAGTTTCTGACAGCTCCCAGGTGAGGCGGATGCTGCAGGTCTGCTGCCACTGAGTAGCAAAGCTTCCATTTCGGATCGCCCTTTTACTTGGAATCTCCTGGAGCTTGTTAGAAGCCCTAGCCCAGACCACCTGCATCAGATTCTGCAGTTCAGCAAGATCCACAGATGCACCATATACTCTTTAATGTTTGAAAAATTAGAGCAGAGGTTGGCAACCACGGCCACACATTAGAATCACCTGGGAAACTGGAAACCATCCCGAGGCCCACCAGCACCCCAGGCCAATTACATCAGCAAGTATGGTCTAGGCGTCGGCAGCCTTGTAAAGCTCTCCAGGTGATTCCAGTGTGCAACCAGGGCTGAGAGCGCTGCGGCAGAGCCTTCACATGCAGGCTCTACCTTTGAAACCATGGTCTTAGAAAGATAGGACATGGTCTATTCCTTCAAGCTTCTCCAGTCATAGGCTTAAGTCCTAACCACTCTGGGCAGCCATCCACATTGCCGGCTTGAGGCATTACAGAATAGCAGTTAGGAGTTCTATTCTGGAGTCAGACAGACCTGGATCTGAATCTTAATTCCAGCATTTATTAACCGTGTCACCTCAGAAAATTTACCACATTTCTCTGTGCCACAGTTCCGTCATGTGGAAAATGGAGGAAGGATGCAGTCGTATCTCTTAAAGTTACTGAAAGGGTTGAATTAAATTAGGAAAAGCATATACAGTGTGTAGAACAGTGCTGCAGCCCTGTCTGCACAGTGCTTAGTGATAGTTAGTGGCTGTTGTTTTTTTTTAAAACTGCCATTGCTTTGAGATAGAATCTCTGTCTCCCAGGCCAGAGTGTAGTGACACAATCTCGGCTCACTAAAACCTCCGCCACCTGGGTTCAAATGATTCTGCTGCTTCAGCCTCCCGAGTAACTGGGACTACAGGCATGCACCACCACGCCTGGCTAATTTTTGTATTTTTAATAGAGATGGGGTTTTGCCATGCTAGCCAGGCTGGTCTCGAACCCCTGACCTCAGGTGATCCACCTGCCTCAGCCTCCCAAAGTGCTGGGATTACAGGCGTGAGCCACCGCACCCGGCCAGTTGCTATTTATTTATATGGATGTTAAAACTCCTGTGCCTGTGTGTGCTCTATTTGTGCTGCTGCTAAGCCACATCGGCTCTTTGTATCAGTTAAGGTTTCCTTTGCAAGCGACTCATGTTTAACCAATTCTGGCTAACCAAGGCAGAGAAGAAGTGTATTACATGACTGTGTCTAAACCTAAGGACAGGGATGATGCCAGCTCCAAGTATTTCAGCTAGAAAATTCCAAGTGTGACTGGGCACAGTGGCTCAAGCCTGTAATCCCAGCACTTTGGGAGGCCAAGGCGGCTGGATCCCCAGGCACTCTCAGCCCTGGTTGCACACTGGAATCACCTGGAGAGCTTTACAAAGCTGTGATGCCTAGACCACACTTGCTGATGTAATTGGCCTGGGGTGTTGGTGGGCATTGGGATGGTTTCCAGTTTCCCAGGTGATTCTAATGTTCGGCCGTGGTTGCCAACCTCTGCTCTAATTTTTCAAACATTAAAGAGTATATGGTGCATCTGTGGATCTTGTTGAACTGCAGAATCTGATGCAGGTGGTCTGGGCTAGGGCTTCTAACAAGCTCCAGGAGATTTCAGGCATCAGGAGTGGGAGGTCAGGAGTTCAAGACCAGACTGGCCAACATGTCAGAACCCCATCTATACTAAAAATACAAAAATTAGCTGGGCATGGTGGTGGTCACCTGTAATCCCAGCTACTTGGGAGGCTGAGGCGGGAGAATCACTTGAACTCAGGAGGTGGAGGTTGCAGAGTGCCGAGATCGCACTATTGCACTCCAGCCTGGACAAGAGTGAAACTCTGTTTTCAAAAATAAGAAAGAAAAGAAAAGAAGGAAAGAAAATTTCAAGTGCTATCCTGAGAATGATTCTGTCTCAACAGTTTCCTTGGGCCATTTAATTCAGTTCAGATTTCCAAGCCAAAGTATTTGCCCCTTAGTGGGAGGTAAGGAGCCCTTTCAATAACATTTCCACCACGACCACACAGAACAGGGACTTGTTCTTCAAGAGAAGCCAGAGGCTGTCACCTGAGTAAAACAAGGCACAGGCTGGCCTGGCAGCAGGAGACATCCACTTCAACCCAGTTATATTTTGAACCCAAAGACACGACCACATCTTTATCTTTATTACATGTTTAAATGGACATTGAGTCCATTAAAATTACTCTCTGTCAGTAACTATCCAAGTTTTAATATTTTTATCACTCCCAAAAGAAACCTCGTTCCCATTATCAGTCACTCATCAGTCCACCTTCACCCCAGTTTCTGGAAACTACCAAGCTACTTCCTGTGTTTCAAGATTGGCCTGTTCTGAACATTTTATAGTGCATGAAATTATACCATACGTGGTCTTTTGTGACTGGCTTCTTTTACTTTAAATATGTTTCCAGGCTGGTCGCGGTGACTCACGCCTGTAATCACAGCACTTTGGGATCTATCGTTTGAGCCCAGGAGTTCGAGACCAGCCTGGGCAACATGGCGAAACCCCATCTCTACTAAAAATACAAAAATGAGTCAGGCATGGTGGCGAGCACCTGTATTCCCAGTTTTTTGGGGGCTGAGGCAGGAGGATCACCTGAACCTGGGGAGATCAAGGCTGCAGTGAGATGTGATCAGGCCTTTGCACTCCAGCCTGGGCAACAGAGTGAGATACTGTCTCAAAAAATAATTATTAAAAAAAAAAAAAGAATAATGTTTCCAAGGGTCATCCATGAGGTAGCATGGATCACAATCCCATTCCTTTTTATGGCTGAATAATATTACATTGTATTTACGTGCCACATTTTATTTATCCATTCATCAGTTGATGAATATTTGTGTTGTTTCTACCTTTTGTCTACTATGAAAATGCTACTGTGAAAACTGTGAATATTCTTTTTTTTTTTTTTTTTAGATTTCCTCAAATACCTTTTTGCCATGTTACGAATATTCTTGTCTTTATGTGGACCCAGGTTTTCAATTCTTTGGTGTATAAACTTAGCGGTAAAACTACTGGCTTATATGGTAACTCTATACTTAACATTTTCAGGAACCACCTGTTTACCGCACTCTTTTTCAGGGTGTGGCACAGTGGCTCATGTCTGTAATCCCAGCACCTTGGGAGACCAAGGCAGGAGGATCACTTGAGGTCAGGAGTTCAAGATCAGCGTGAGCAACATAGTAAGACTCTGCCTCTACTAAGAAAAAAAAAAATATATATATATATATACACACACACACACACACACACACACACACACACACATAGCTGGGTGTGGTGGCATGCACTTGTACTCCTAGCTACTTGGGAGGCCAAGTGGGTAGGACCACTTGAGCCTGGGAGGTTGAGGCTACAGTGGGCCATATCATTGCACTCTAACCTGAGCAACAAAGTGAGACCTTATCTCAAAAGTAAGTAAATGAAACTGAAGGGGCTGCACCAGTTTGCATTTTCACTGGCAATATATGAGGTTTCCAGATTTCTTCACATCTTCATCAAAACTTGTTATTGGCCAGGCACAGTGGCTCATGTCTGTAATTCCAGCATTTTGGGAGGCAGAGGTGGAAGGATTGCTGAATGCCAAGAGTTTGAGGCCAGCCTGGGCAACACAGTGAGACCCTGTCTCTACAAAAAAAAAAAAATTTTTTTTTAATTAACTGGGTGTGGTGCCATGCACCTGTGGTCCCAGCTGGGGAGGCTGAGGCAGGAGGATCTCCTGAGCCCAGAAGTTAGAGACCAGCCTGGGCAACAGAGACCCTGTGTCTACAAAAAAATTAAAAACTAGTTGGGCGAGGTGGCACACACTTGTGAGTCCAGCTACTTGGGAGTCTGAGGTTGGAGGATCTCTTGAGCCCAGGAGGTCAAGGCGGCAGTGAGCCATGTTCGTGCCACTACACTCCTGCCTCGGTGACAGAGTGAGATTCTGTCTTAAAAACACACACACACACACACACACACACACACACACAGAATGGAGTCTTCTCTTCATAGCTCTAACCTAATCCCTCTTTCTTTTCTTTTTCTTTTTCTTTTTTTTTTTGAGACAGAATCTTGCTCTGTCACCCAGGCAGGAGTACAGTGGCGTGATCTCAGTTCACTGCAACCTCCGCCTCCCGGATTCAAGCAATTTTCCTGCCTCAGTCTCCTGAATAGCTGGGATTATAGGCATGTACCACCAAGCCAGGTCTAATTTTTGTATTTTCAGTAGGGATGCGGTTTCAGCATCTTGGGCCAGGCTGGTCTTGAACTCCTGACTTTGTGACCCACCCGTCTCAGCCTCCCAAAGTGCTGGGATTACAGGCATGAGTCACCGTGCCCAGCACCTAATCCTACTTTCATTACAGGGCTCTCTCTAATCAGCATCTGCCCAGGGGCTGGTTCAACCAGCCACTTTGCACTTTAAGCAGCTGCTCTTTCAGCCACCTGAGTCTCTTTCTCGCATTTGCCAGCTTAGTCCCCAAACTAGCCTCCAGAACACATCCATGTAGAAGAAACCATGTCTGCTTTCTCAAAAATACTCAACATCACTCCTGCTTGATTGACTTCCTCCTTCCTAGGTTCATGCTCTCACACCTAAGAACGAGCAGGTAAGAAGATACTGCCCAGTTCTTGCCTTAAAGGAGGATGATCCTGCCATCTTGGAGAAGACCCACTCTGGCATTTCCTTCTTTAAGCGACTAGGACTTCCAAATCTGCAGACCTTCTAGCATCCCGCAGCGTGGCCATGGTCCAGTTGAGCAGCCAGAAAGAAGCTCATTAATTGGGATGGAGTTTGTCTCTTGTTTCTAGTGTCTTCATCCAGAGCAGAATTTTTCAAGATGTGGTCCAAGGACTACCTGAGTCAGGCTCACCCCAGGACTAGGTGAATGTCCAGAACCACTGAAGCAGAATCTTCATGCGGTAGATTCTAAACAAAACCTACATTTGGAACAAGCTCCTTAAGAATTATTCTGTACAATAAAACATAAAAAACAGACGCCTAGAGGTATTATTAGGTTGGTACAAAGTAGTTGCAGTTTGTGCCATTACTTTTGCACCAACCTAGTATTATCAATTTATTGCTAATTGACACAGATATTTAGACAGCTCTTTGAAAACTTATATTTTTGGCCAGGTGCAGTGGCTCACACCTGTAATACCTATGCTTTGAGAGGCTGAAGCAGGAAGATCACCTGACTGAGGCTAGGAGTTTGAGACCAGCCTAGCCAACACACTGAGACCCCATCTCCACAAATTAAAACACACACACACACACACACACACACATTTTTGTCCAGTGGCAGACATCTCATAATCGGCAGAGCGAAGACTCAAACTCTTTGCCTTGTGTTCCTTCCCCTATGCGACAGCTGCCTTGCTTTTGTCTGTCGAATCCTCAGGGACAAAGCCATGCAGAGCCTGTCACCTGCTTGACACCAGAAAGCCCCGTCACTTTTTCTGGAAGGTGAAGGGTCCTTGGATTTCTCTCCACCTCTTAAATTTCCTCTCCCTGTCCTTTCCAAAACGCATGCTTCAAACCAAAGAATCCTGAAATGTATTTTAAGCAACTGTAGGATAAATATCCAGGTAACCAGATATGAGGTAATTTATGTCAATCTTCCCTCACCAGTCCATCCTCCAGCAAATGGAAGTGACTGCACATGAATTTAAGTAACTGTTGACTCAACTCAGCTTTTTGCACCAAACCAAAGCATATTGGAGATTACTGCTCACTTGTGATTGGCTATCCTTGATAGCACATCTGCCTTGGTCCATTCACTTGTGACCAGGGACATAGGCCACCTGGGCAACAGAGACTGTGGGGGGAACAGTTTCATTGAGAGTGGTGGGCAGAGCAGTCACCATCCCTAACATTTATAGTACAATCTCCAAGGTGGTCAAATCCCAGAAGACTGCTGAAAGTACATCTTATTATAACTAGCGTTCCATATAGTTTAATATCTTTTGCAGATTCACGGATGCTTCAAGTCGAAACAACACCCTCAGCCGGGCACCATAGCTCACGCCTGTAATCCCAGCCTTTTGGGAAGCCCAGGCAGGCAGATCACCTGAGGTCAGGAGTTCAAGACCAGCCTGACCAACATAGTGAAACCCCCGTCTCTACTAAAAATACAAAATTAGCTGGGCATGGTGGCACACGCCTGTAATCCCAGCTACTCGGGATGCTGAGACAGAAGAATCACATGACCCCAGGAGGCAGAGGTTGCAGTGAGCCAAGATCGCGCCATTCACTTCAGCCTGGGCAACAAGAGCAAAACTCTGTCTCAAAAAAAAGACAGAGAGAGAAACAATAGAAACAATATCACCTACTCCTGTGTTTCAATACATTTTCAGTAATAATATTTTTCCAACAATATTTATTAATTTCCTATTAACTATTGGTTTCTTTCTAGATATTAGAATACAGTTTATATTCCAAGAAGGATTAAGGACCCAGAGTGGGGGAAATCACGTTGTAAAGAGGGAACTTCTTATCACCACCAAGCATTTTCAATGAGGAAAATCTGAAAATAATGAGGAGGCTTGATCCAAAGGGCCAAGCTACCTCCAACTACAATGGGCAGTGGGCAGTGGGGATTTACTAGAAAATAGTGTCACAAACACACCTTAGAAACAAGGCGGGAGGGGTGATGAAAGGGAGGAGGGATTTTCAGGCTGAAATGAATGACTTTTTTTGTTGTTTTTTTATTTTGTTGTTTTGAGACAGAGTCTTGCTCTGTTGCGCAGGTTGGAGTGCAGTAGCCCGATCTCAGCTCACTGCAACCTCTGCCTCCTGGGTTCAAGTGATTCTCCTGCCTCAGCCTACTGAGTAGCTGGGATTACAGGTGCACACCACCATGTCCAGTTAATTTTTGTATTTTTAGTAGAGATGGGGCTTCACCATGTTGGCCAGGCCTATCTTGAATTTCTGACATCAAGTGATCCACCTGCATCAGCCTCCTAAAGTGCTGGGATTACAGATGTGAGCCACTGGGCCCGATCTGAAATGAATGACTTTACACACAAATGCAATAATATTAACTCCCATTCTCTTCTTACTGTCTTTCTTCTTTGCAGCTCTAAAGGTCTATGAAACGAAGACCTAAGAGAATTGTGCAGAGAAAGCAAAGGTTTGACACAGGACTTCCTTCCCAGAAATGTTAGGACTAGAGTGAGGCTGTGCTAGGAAACTCACCAGACCTGGAGCCAAAGGAGCTGGGTGCTCAGCCTTGTTTCACTGGCTATGTGACCTTGACCAAACTTTCTTGATATTTCATTTTCCTATTTGTAAAATGGAAACCGTAATTTCTCTTTTCTTCTTTAATTTCTTTTTGTTTCCCTAAGGTCTAAGATGGCTGCTAAGAAACAGTAATTTCCGACTCAGTGGGTAGGAAAGTGTCTGACACATAAAAGATATTCAATTAAAATTCGTAACTTCAGTTTCTTCATCTGAGAATGAGAATAATAATGATAACACACGGTTATTATAAGGGAGGTAAAGTGGTTTATCAATTACAAAGTCCTGTATATGTATCAAGTCATCATTATTTAAGACATGGGGTGTTGGCAGAGAGGGTGCTGGGGAGTAGGTTCTCAAAAATTTAGCTTAGTGCGCCATCTAGTGATAGACTATAGTTTTGGATTCGTTTTAGAAAAAGCTGAAATGAAGTGAAACAGAAATGTCCTGAGTTTTATGAAGTCAGGCATATCTAGACCTTCTAGCTTTTGAAACACCTGTTTAAAAAGAGGTCTGCAACAAAATTTATCTTTCACATTGCCCAGAAACGACATGTGGAAGGAAAATGTGCATGGAGACATTGTCAATAAATGATTAATTCAGTGGTCCCCATATTTTTACCTTTCTTTTGTTTCTTTCCTTTCCTGTTTCAGAGATTTTTTTCTTTCTTTCTTTTTTTAGAGACAGGGTCTCACTTTGCTGCCCAGCCTGGTCTCCTACCTCAAGCAATCCTCCCACCTCAGCCTCCCAAAGTGCTGGGATTACCGGCATGAGCCACTACACCCTGCCCCCACTTCCCCCTTTTTTTTTTTTTTTGGTGTTTTACCCCCAAACATAGACGTTTTACAAAGATTAGTTAATAACAATGCATTAATCGATTAACCAATTTATTCTATTTCTTTCTATTTTTTTTTTGAAACAGAGTCTCACTCTGTCACACAGGCTAGAGTGCAGTGGCACGATCCCGGCTCACTGCACCCTCTACCTCTCAGGTTCAAACAATTTTCCTGCCTCAGCCTGCCAAGTAGCTAGGATTACCAGCGCCCTCCGCCACACCCAGCTAATTTTTGTATTTTTAGTAGAGATGGGGTTTCACCCTGTTGGCCAGGTTGGTTGTGAACTCCTGACCTCAAGTGATCCGCCCTCCCAAAGTGCTGGGATTACAGGCATAAGCCACCACACCCAGCCTCTATTTCTCATTAATCAAAGACTTTAGCCCATCTGGAACTATTGTTAAGTGCTCTGATGGGTGTGGATGCACTATCAAGAGCTGTCGTAATGTGAGACAACGTAAGGACACCTGAGACCTTAGTCAACCTGCAAGTCCTTTCACAATTAGCACCTGACTTCTCATAGACATTTTTTAAATATTAGGGAAAATGTGATCCTGCCTTCAAGTAGGTCATAGTTTAGGGAGAAGACACCCACGTGTAGTTAATGGAAACAATAGTTTTGAAATTTACTAATTTACTGGTGTCCCTTGCATTTCCTTGTCCTCCCCCCCGCCACTCGCCCCGTTTTCTGCAGAGGCATCCATTTGCCCAAGAGGGAGCTAGGACTGTTACAACAGGAATTCAAAGAGGATGCAGTCCACATTCAGTTTTGAAACTCAGAATAGATACCTGGACAGCACAGAAAGATGATAGTCTTAAAAGCTAGGCTTTGTCATGAAAAAAAGAATTTTCTAAGTTCCTTTGGCTCCTAGTACTGTGTCAGGAGCACTAACTCTAAGCCTAAGTCAGATCACAAACTCACTTCCATAGTGCAGAAGGAATACTCCTGCTACCATTAAGGGGCTTAAGTCTCCCTCATCCCCCTAGAAAGGAGGAAATGACAGTGTGGAAGGCCACCCTAGAGAGGAAGCAAAAATAGAAAACCCGGTTCTCTTTTTTACACAAGTGGAGTGTGGGGAGGAGAAAGGAACGTTGACAAACATGTTCTCCCTTTTCTTCCTCTTGGGGTGAAACTCTGCTGGGGACAAACTGGTAAAAATGCCCAGGTAGGCTGGAGGTAGCTGAGAACCTTGTAGGAGGAATAGGGAAGGTGAAGACTTACTAAAGACACTTGGCATTTGGTCCTGCCCAACATGGTTTGGGCAGCAGCACAGCAGTTGCTAGACAGGTAAACTCTACGCCAGACGGTTCCTGGGTGAGGCCAGAGGAAGTGAGGGACCAGCAGGTGCCTGCGTCAAGGACAAGGGTCTGCTCTGGCCAGGACTTGTTCGCGGACACAGAGATGAGCACCTAGCACAGAGTCGGGTACTCAAAAAGCCTTAGCTAGCCCCAGAGGGTATTAGTTTATTAGAACACAAGAGCCACACAGCGCCAAAGGAAAAGCAGATATATGGTATGCAGAAACAGTATAATAGCTACAGATGCAAATTACTCCCCTTAAGCATTGCATCAGTTAGGGTCCATTCAAGAAAGCAGAATCCTCCCTAGGTATTCCAAACACAGAGAATTTGATAAAGGGAATTGGTCACCCACATTACGGACACTGAGAAGCCAACCAGGAGATAATGAGTCATCCAGAGATTATAAGAGCAGGAAACCCCTATTAGCCACGTGGTTGGAAGGACAACACATTGGCAACTAGATGGACATTGAATGCCTGAATCGTAAATAGGTTTATTTTTATAAAAATATTTAATAAGATGGCCGGGTGCGGTGGCTCATGCCTATAATCCCAGCACTTTGGGAGGCCGAGGCGGGGGGATCACGAGGTCAGGAGTTTGAGACCAGCCTGACCAACATGGTGAAACCCTGTCTCTCCTAAAAATACAAAAATTAGCCAGGCGTGGTGGCGGGTGCCCGTAGTCCCAGCTACTCGGGAGGCTGAGGCAGGAGAATCGCTTGAACCCAGGAGGCGGAGGTTGCAGTGAGCTGAGATCATGCCACTGCACTCCAGCCTGGGCGACAGAGAGAGACTCGGTCTCAAAATAGTAATAATAAGATGGCCAGGCATGGTGGCTTATGCGTGTAATCCCAGCACTTTGAGAGGCCAAGGCAGGCGGATCACAAGGTCAGGAGATTAAGATCATCCTAGCCAACATGGTGAAACCCTGTCTCTACTAAAAATACAAAAATTAGCTGGGCGTGGTAGCATGTGCCTGTAATCCCAGCTACCCAGGAGACTGAGACAGGAGAATCACTTGAACCAGGGAGTCGGAGGTTGCAGTGAGCCAAGATCACACCACTGCACTCCAGCCTGGCAACATGGCAACAGAGCGAGACTCCGTCTCAAAAAAAACAAAAAACAAAAAAACAAAAAACGTATTTAATAAGATGTAGGTAAACTTTTATTTTTATTTATTTATTTTTTGAAACTGGGTCTCACTTTGCCACCCAGTCTGGAGTGCATTGGGGTAATCTCGGCTCACTGCAGCCTCGACCTCCTGAGCTCAGTGACTCTCCCACCTCAGCCCCCAAAGTAGCTAGGACTACATTTCTCCTTGTTGCCCAGGCTGGTCTTGAATTCCTGAGTTCAAGTGATCTGCCTGCCTCAGCCTCCCAAAGTGCTGGGATCACAGGTGTGAGCCATAGCACCAGCCCAAGATGTAGGTACATTTTAAAAATTAAAGTCAGCTTTAAATAATTTTTGCTTAAAAATGCATCTTTGGCCGGGCACAATGGCTTACACCCGCAATCCCAGCACTTTGGGAGGCGAAGGCAGGCAGATCACTTGAGGTCAGGAGTTCCAGACCAGCCTGGCCAACACGGCAAAACCTCCTCTCCGCTAAAAATACAAAAATTAGCCAGGTGTGGTGGCTCACGCCTGTAGTCCCAGCTATTGGGGAGGCTGAGATAGGAGAATAACTTGAACCTGAGAGGTGGAGGCTACAGTGAGCTCAGATTATACCACTGCACTCCAGCCTGGGTGACAGAGTGAGACTCCGTCTCAAAAAAAAAAAAAAAAGTTCTTTAACATGTATTTTATCATTAAATACAGGCAAGAAGAGGGTTTGTTTTTAATGTATTTAATGTATTGTTATCATTAAATGCAGGCAAGAAGGGGAAAGGGCTGTTAATCACCTTTGTTTTTATAAAGTAAGTTTCTCCCAAACTTAGTTCAGCCTATGCCCAGGAAAGAATAAAGACAGCTTGGAGCTTAGAAGCAAGATGGAGTTGGCTAGGTCAGATCTCTTTTGCTGTCTCAGCTACAATTTTGCATTAGCGGTTTCATGATCTCTAAGGGCTCTTTTCTTGAGGCATTCCTTGGTTCTGGGTTCTCCCTATTGAAACAGATTCCCTAGCAGTTTTCATTCTCTCCAGGTGGGGGCAACAAAGGACAGTGAATCCCATGGGTGGGCCTTGTAGTGCTGTGGAGAGCTCCTCGCACTTCTCTGGTGGCTGGCAGCAAGTGCTGGAAATCTGCAAACATCTTCGCTCCCCTCCCTCTCTTCCTCCATGTCTCAGAGGAGTCACACCTGCTCAGAGTCAGATCTTTGCTTTACCTGTGGCCCAAGTCGGTTTCAAGAATAATTAAACTACAAGTTTAAAAATTAAACAAAGTATGGTAATTAGAAATAAAAACACACCAGAGACCATCTAAAGCAATCAGATAAGCCCAAGATAAGCTAATTATAAAAACTAAGCACTGAATTTAGCTCCAAATTTCTAGATATCAGGGCAGGGTCAGGATTAGGGTAAAGCAGACTCAAATGCAAAAGGTAAGGAGACGCTGAGTGTGGTTACTCACACCAGTAATCCCAGCATTTTGGGAGGCTGAGTTGGGAGGATTCCTGGAGGCCAGGAGTTACCACCCTGGGCAACATAGTAAGACCCCATATCTACAATTTTTTAAAAAAATTTTAATTAGCCAGGCAAGGTGGTGCACAACTGTAATCCTAGCTACTCAGGAGACTGAGGCTGTAATGAGCTATGAGCTATGATCACACCACAGCTTCCAGCCTGGGTGACAGAGGGAGACCCTGTCTTTAAAAAAAAAAAAAAAAAAAAGTGTTAAGGAGATGGGCAGACCAAAATCTCAATAACCAAGTAAATAATATTACCATGTAATATTTCCAAAAATCAAAAACTCTCACAAAAAACAATATGTCCAATTTTTGCATAAAAACATGTATATAGAGGGAAATACTTTTTCTTTTGCCTCAATTCCAAAATGACACCACATAACACAGTCAGATCTGGTTTTTAGTTAAGATTTGATATTTTGTTCATCTGGAATTTTTTTTTTTTTTTTTTTTTTGAGACAGAGTCTCACTCTGTCGCCCAGGCTGGAGTTCAGTGACACGATCTCGGCTCACTGCAAGCTCCGCCTCCCAGGTTCGCGCCATTCTCCTGCCTCAGCCTCCTGAGTAGCTGGGACTATAGGCACCCGCCAGCATGCCCGGCTAATTGTTTGTATTTCTTAGTAGAGACCGGGTTTCACCGTGTTAGCCAGGATGGTCTCGATCTCCTAACCTCCTGATCTTCTCGCCTCAGCCTCCCAAAGTGCTGGGATTATAGGCATGAGCCACTGCTCCCAGCCCTGTTCATCTGGAATTTTTTAGTATTAATGCTGATCTTTTAAAATATTGCATTAAAATATTATAATCTTAGAGTGTTTGGTGCCCCTCTAAATTTACCAAGGTGAATGCCTCACTGTCACTCACCTTCATTCCAGACCTGTAAGGGGCCCCCTCACTAGGGAGCATCAGAATCACTGGACTCCCCTGGCCAACAAGCCTTTGCCAGGCATCCCACATGCCCAGGATGTCCTGGGGCAAGCCTGGCAGACACACAGTTCACAAGACACCACCCCATCAGCCTTGGGCTGGCTCTTCCCCCTGCATCTGGTGCCAGCTACCAAATCCTTCCCAACACAGTGCTCCAGGCACTTCTATCTACTAATCAGAACTGACAGATGAGATAAAAATCTTTTTAAAAAAATTTATTGTGGTAAGGACATGCAACATGAGATCTACCCTCTCAACGAAGTTTTAAGTGTACAACACATAGCTGTTGACTATAGGTGCAGTGTTATACAGCAGATCTCGAGTTGTTTTTGTTTGTTTGTTTGTTTTTTTGAGATGGAGTCTCGCTCTCTCGCTCAGGCTGGAGTGCAATGGCACCATCTCAGCTCACTGCAACCTCTGCCTCCCAGGTTCAAGTGATTCTCCTGCCTCAGCCTCCCGAGTACCTGGGATTACAGGTGCATGTCATCACGCTTGGCTAATTTTTATATTTTTAGTAGAGTCAGGGTTTCACCATGGTGGCCAGGCTGGTCTCAAACTCCTGACCTCAGGTGATCTACCTGACTTGACCTCCCAAAGCGCTGGGATTACAGGCATGAGCCACCATGCCCGGCCAGATCTCTAGAGTTTACTAATCTTGCTTAAAGATAAAATCTTGTAAAGAACTAGGAAATTATTCTAATGGGGACAACTGACATAATATTGTAGGAATGAGACTAGAGAGCATTTCCAGCTCCAAAGCTCATTTTAGCCTGACAGATGATGGTGCAGAGTTGTAGATGGGGCTGTGTATTTGTCTGCTCTCATGCTGCTAATAAATTCATACCTGAGACTGGGTAATTTATAAAGGAAAGAGATTTAATGGACTCACAATTCCACATGGCTGGGGAGGCCTCACAATCATGGCGTAAGGCGAATGAGGAGCAAAGTCACGTCTTACATGGCATCAGCCAAGAGAGCATGTGCAGGGGAACTCCCCCTTTATAAAACCATCAGATCTCATGAGCCTTATTCCCTATCACGAGAACAGCAGGGGGAAAATCCAGCCCCCACAATTCAGTTGCCTCCCACCAGGTCCCTCCCAAGACACATAGGAATTATGGGAGCTACAGTTTGAGATGAGATTTGGGTGGGGACACAGCCAAACCATATCAGGCTGTAAGATGGAAGAGTGACGTAACTACTGCTCTAGATGCTGCTGCTCTGGGGAAACTTTGAGGACTATCCAGTGGAAATTCCTGCAGTTAGAGAACTCGTCCGCATTCGCACAGGCAATACAGTAGGCACTGACCATGGGAGGCTACTGAGCACTTTAAATGTGGCTAGTGCAACTGAGAAACTAAATGTTAAGATATATCTAATTCTGATGAATTTATATTTACATTTGAATGACCACATATTTTCTTTTGGCTGGAACGACCATCTTCTAATCATTTGCCTAAATGATGAAAAAAAAGGGAAAGAGGAGAAGCACCTGCCCTCTGTTCCCTGGGTCTTTTAGAATTTATAGAGTTGTTCCTTTGGACACACACGTAGGAATCTATAAGAAGGGAGATGTTATAGACATCAAGGGAGTGGGTAATGTTCAAAAAGGAATACCCCACAAATGTTACCATGGCAAAGCTGGAAGTCTACGGTGCTACCCAGCATGCTGTTGGCATTTCTGTAAATAAACAAGATTTCTAGCCAAGAGAATTACTGTATGTGTTGAGCATATGAGGTACTTAAAGAGCCAAGAGAGTTTCCTAAACGCTGAAGGAAAATGATCAGAAAAAGAAGGAACCCAAAGAGAAACGTACCTAAGTTCCATTGAAGCACCAGCCTGCTCTCCCCAGAGAAGCATACTTTGTGAACCAACAGAAGGGAGCCTGAGCTGCTGGAACCTCTTCCCTGTGAATTTATGGCATAATAGGTGCCAAAAACAATTAAGGACCTCTTGACTGTTAAAAACAACCCACGTAATTAGTGGCTACTTTAGTGCAGCAGGCCTCAGATTTTATATTAGAATCACCTGCAGGACTTGAAGCAATTTGGTGAGCCCATCTCAGAGCCTCTGATTCAGCAGGTCTGGGTGGAGCCTGAGAGTTTTCACATTTTTTTTTTTTTTTTTTTGAGACGGACTCTCCCTCTGCTGCCCAGGCTGGAGTGTAATAGCACGATCTCGGCTCACTGCAACCTCTGCCTCCCAGGTTCAGGCAATTCTGCATCAGCCTATGGAGTAGCTGGGATTATAGGAGTGTGCCACCAGGCCTAGCTCATTTTTATATTTTTAGTAGAGACAGGGTTTCACCATATTGGCCAGGCTGGTCTCGAACTCCTGACCTCAGGTGATCTGCCCACCTCGGCCTCCCAAAGTGCTGGGATTACAGGCGTGAGCCACCGTGCCCAGGTGTACACATACTGAGTCCCCACTTTCTTTTGAGTAGGGAGATCCACTTCTAAGTTCCCTCACATGACTATTGGAAATCGTCAATTCATCTTGACCCATTTTTTGGTTCAGTGCATCTCAAAAAGTTATTTTGTCATCCTTATAAATCCAGAGCTAAAGGACCTCTGCAGGTATCCTTTTACAGTAGACACTGCACTGCAGGCCTACCTGGCTCTCAGAGTCCAGATTCTGGCTGGAGCAAGAAGTCGGTACAATGTCTCCCAGTGACCCCATCCCCAGGTGTTCGGCCCCTTGTGTGATCCCCTCCCGCTGTGTGTGCGCTGGACTTGCTTTTCATGAAGAGAATAGTGGAAGTGGTGGCTTGTCACTTCTGAGATTAGGTTACAAAAGACTAGCTTCCTTCCCGTTCACCCTCTCTCACTCGTGCTGGTGGAAGCACGCTGCTGTGTTGTAAACAACCTGTCAGGAGGGCTGTGTGGCAGGGCAAGGGACTGATGTCATGATGCTTTGTGATTCTTTTTCCCCCTGAAAGCCTAGTGAGATAATTACAACTTGAATGGAGCCATCTTCTCTGTTCTGCTCTATACTCCCCCAACACAATCCATCTCCCAATGTGTAGAGCCAGGGCCCACAACCTCAGACAGCCCAAGTGCAGGGGATGAAATGCCTGTGATCCTACAAGTCCTGTGGCACCAACTCCCCCCGACCTCTGGTGCCTCCATCAATACAGCCAGGGGAAGACATTTGACAAGCTAATTAGATTGCCTCATTAGGTATTCGGAATTGGGGCATTAAAAAGCAAGGGTTCTCAGATGGCAGGAGGCAAAGCATATATAGAGATATGACTGGTGTCGGTGGCCTAGCAAGTCACTTATGTGGGAAGCCAAAACGTGTCTTCGGAAGTAGTGCAGTGTGCTGGTAACGCTCCCAGAGTGTGGAAGTAGGCGGCCTGGTTTGAATCATGGCTCCCACTTATTAGCTGCAGGATTTGCGGCAAGTTGCTTAACCTTTAGGTGACTCTGTTTTCTCATCTAAAAAATGGGGAAATGGTATTGAACTCAACTAGTTAAAATGAAAAGAGTTGACACACACAAGGGATACAGGACACACCCGAGAACTGCCAGAGACAAGAAGGCTGCAGAGAAGTCCCCACAGCCTCAAAGCCCACAGACCAGCAGCTCCCAACGATATTCCAGTCCTCAGAGGGGCTGCCAGGACTTGAGCACATTATTTCAACCATCAAAGCGTTTCCACAGAGAGCAAACAGAAATATTTCCTATGGCATTTTACCTAATTAAGTCTTCAGCTCAACACTAAAAGACTTTTCAATTTAAAAATCATACACCACATTTATTTGAAAGTTTTATTTTTCTTTTTATTGCAAATTTCTGGTAAAGGAAAGAACATGGAAGCTGATTCTCATTTGAGCTTTGGTGAGAAGAGTACTGCACTGTGGCTCGGCAGCTCACCACCTCGGTCGCACACCCAAACACGCGGAGGCCTCAGGCACGCACTGATGCTTGAGACCCACCTCCCAGAGGTTCTGACTTAATCGGTCTAGGAAGCACAGGGGGACATCAGTAGGTTTCCCAACTCCTCCAGATGATTCCAATGTGTAGCCGAGGTGGAGGACGCCTGAGGTGGCTCATCTCAAGGGGCTGGCAATGTCAGAAGCACCTGAGAAGCTTAGCTGACAGCCCAGTGTCACCTGCTTACGTCACCCCTTGGCCAGAGTCCAGCTGGTGCTCCCGCCTCCCTCTTCCCAGGTGTCGATGTTCTGATTCCTTCTCCTCAAAGACCCCAGAGCACAGAGATGCTGGAGGGGCTGTGGCTTCCTGTGCTGTGGTTTGTGCTTAAACGTGGAGAACCACATGAAACATGTGTACGCTACCACAAAAGAAATTCACTTTCTGATTGCAAAACAGCAATCGCCTCTTTTTTTCTTTTGTTAAGTGGAAATTTGTGGCAAAATAAGAAAATATGTGTTGGATAATAGAGTCCCTATATAACCTCTCATGTCCAAATTTGAAAAAAAATTGTCAAGCCATTGAGAGCAAAATATGTACTTTAGCAGCATATTTTATATGGGTAAACAGTAATAGCCAGTTAGATACTGCATTTGTGATTTATCCTAAAAATAGAAAATGCTTTTTATTTTCCTGAGTCCTTGGCAAACAAAAAACATTTTTTTTTCTTTTTAATTGTTAAAGTATTCCTGTTTTTCTTTTTCCTGGGGCACCCTCACAGTTCAGATCAGTGTGTTTCACTGTCAGTTTTTACATACAGAGATGAACAAACAGCACTGGGGCCAATTTCCAATGACTGATCACATATGGCGATTGAAAATAAAACACCCATCATCTATAAAGTTGCTCAAGATGAAAGTTTCTTGACAGTGCTATAAATGCAATATCAATTTGAATTGTTGTCCATACAAAAGTATGAATTTCTATTCCATTAGTAATACTGAATGATTAATACCTTAACAGTGATAAAATTTTTAGAACATTTAAAAAATACAGAGGATTCCAGTTTTATATCATACTTCTGACGGATTATCATACTTTCTATTTTGTCTGCAAAACTTTTACAGAGTACAGTGCATTGACATGATAAAACCAAGGCACAAAAATACAGTTACAATAAGTGTATATAAACCCTAGCACTTTGTGCCAATTTTGGAAAGAGAGAGATCATAAAGTCTGAAAAATTATCACATTCTATTTGATTAGTGAACAATTAATTGTGCAGTAAATAGACTGTTAACCACCATTCCATTATTAAATATATGGCAATCACTATACAGGCTGTGGATAATTCAAAAATAGTTTTAAATATTAAAACCTGTAATATCTAGGTGGTCGATGCCAATATTGAGCCTTACTTTATCTAAATAAGTCTCCATTTAATTTGCAATCCATATGGCAGTTAGCAATTTTTAAACTATTTCCATTACATAAATGGTGGGATTTATTCTAAATGTTAAATCTTTTCCCCTTACAAAAGACAGAAGATTTACAAGAAGATAACCAATATAAGAAATGCATAGACAACAATAAGAAAATCCAAATTGGACTCAAAGGTTGAAGTCTAATCTACTGGGACATTCTCTTAATTTAGGGGGAGGAACAACACATTCCTGTGATGATTCATTAGTTTCTTAATTAAAAAAAAATAGCCATGACATTTTTCAAAATAGTAAACAGTCTTCATTAGTGCATCAAGCATTGAAGAAAAATTGTCATTTTTCCATTCGTAAAATGAAGAAGACAAAAGCCTTTCAAAATCCAGGGCGGGGGATTTCCATTGAATTTAGAGAAGTGAAATAAACTGGTAAAAACTGTATTTCATATTTTTAAAGAAAGAGTATTTTCAAGACTCAAGGTAAACATTTAGACCCATTAAACACATTTCTTGGCACATGCACGCCATGGATGGAACAATCCCGAATGCGGCGACGGCCTGGCTACAGAGGTATCCGGCTCCTAGCCCCACTGGCAAAACTGTCTTTTAGGACCTTGTCCCAGCTCCCTTCACATGGGGGTTTCTGGCTTCTGCATCAGCTGGATTTGCTTCTGTAGCTGGTCCCTGTCCAGCTTCATCTTGGCCTCGAGAACTTGCCTGAGGGATCCTATGCTTTCATAGACAGCTGTAAACCCTTGAAGGAGAGGTAAATTTCACAAGAGTTAATATTTTAAAAAAATTCTATATCAAATTCTATAGCATCTAGTAATGGTTGATTCAGGCAAAAATTATTAATAGATGCTAAAACCCCTGGGGTAAAAGTTTGATGGGGAACAGGTGAGTTTCTAGTTTCTCCCTAGAGATTACTTTTTAATTACAAAAAGAAAAAAGGAACTATTACAATGGAGAAGACTGTCACATACCACTTTAACCAAGTGATCAAAGCTCATGTCACCAATACTGGGAGAAACCAACATCATGTAACTCCTAAAAAGATACCCCGAGCAGGGCACAACATCACTTCTTGACATTTTTAAAGAATACCAAATGCACAACCTAAATCATATCAAGATGAAGCAAACAGGCCTGGTACGGTGGCTCATGCCAGTAATCCCAGCACTCTGGGAGGCCAATGCGGGTGGATCACCTGAGATCAGGAGTTCGAGACCAGCCTGGCCAACATGGCAACACCCCGTCTCTACTAAAAATACAAAGATTAGCTGAGTATGGTGGTGCATGCCTGTAGTCCCAGCTACTTAGGAGGCTGAGGCAGGAGAATCGCTTGAACCCAGGAAGCAGAGGTTGCAGTGAGCCAAGATTGTACTACTGCACTCCAGCCTGGGGGACAGAGCAAGACTCCATCTCAAAAAAAAAAAAAACGAAGCAAACCAATCTAAACTGAGGAGGGATAGTCTACAAAATGCTGGCTGGTACTCTTTAAAACTGTCAAGATCACTGAGAAACTGATCCAGAATAACAGAGACTAAATAAAGAAACATGACAACTAAATACGATGCGTAATTCTGGATTAGAACCCGAAGGGCCAACATCACTAATCATAAGGGCAATACAAATTAAAACCACAATGAGTTATTACCTCACACCCGTTAGGATGGCTACTATCAAAAAGACAAAAGAGTACAAGCGTTGGCGAGGGTGTGAAGAAAGGGGAACACTTGTACACTGCTGGTGGGAATGCAGAATGGGGCAGCCATTGTGGAAAACAGTATAGGGCAGGGGTGTCCAATCTTTCGGCTTTCCTGGACCACACTGGAATAATTGTCTTGGGCAATACAAACACACTAACACTAATGATAGCTGATGAGCTAAACAAACAAAAAAAATCGCAAAAAAATCTCATAATGTTTTAAGAAAGTTTACAAATTTGGGTTGGGCTTCATTCAAAGCCATCCTGGGTCACATGTGGCCTGTAGGATGTGGGTTGGACAAGCTTGGTATAGAGGTTACTAAAGAAATTTAAAATAGAACTACCATATGACCCAGCAATCTCACTACTGGGTATATTCCCAAAGGAAATTAAATTACTACCTCATAAAGATATCTGCACTCCCCTGTTCATTGCACCATTATTTACAATAGCCAAGATACGGAAACAAATGAAGTGTGTCAAAAAAATTAGTGAATAAAGAAGTTGTGTATATATACATATGATGAATATTATTCATCCTTACCAAAAAAAAAAAAAGAGAGCCTGCCATTTGTCACAAATGGATAAAAATGGAGGACATTATGCTAAGTGAAATAAGACAGATACAGAAAGAAAAATACTTCATGATCTCATACGTGGAATCTAAAAAAAGAAAGGAAGGAAGGAAGGGAGAAAGGAAGGGAGGGAGGGAGGGAGGGAAAGAAAGGAAGGAAGAAAGGAAGGAAAGAGAGAGAGGGAGGAAGGAGAGAAGGAAGGAAGGAAGGAAGGAAGGAAGGAAGGAAGGAAGGAAGGAAGGAAGGAAGGAAGGAAGGCCGGCTAGCCAAGGTGGGTGGATTACTTAAGGTCAGGAGTTCGAGACCAGCCTGGACAACACTGTGAAACTCCATCTCTACTAAAAATACAAAAATTAGCTGGGCATGGTGGTGCACATCTACAACCCCAGCTATCCACGAGGCTAAGGCATGAGAATCACTTAAACCGGGGAAGAATAGGTCACAGTGAGCCGAGACTGTGCCACTGCACTCCAGCCTGGGTGACAGAGCAGGACTCTGTCTCAAAAAAAAAAAAAAAAAAAATAGAGATAGAGAATAAAATGGTGGTTGCCAAAGGTGGGGAGGAAGAGGAGGAAATGGGGAGATGCAGGTCAAAAGATACAAATTGCTGATATGCAGAATGAACAAAACCAGATATCTAACGTATAGCATGAGGACTACAGTCTACAGTCAATAATATTGTATTGTATCTGGGATTTTTGCTAAAAGAGTACATTTTCGGGTATTGTTGCCACACACACACACACACACACACACACACACAAATACCTGAGACGATACATATGTTAACCTGCTGGAATACAGTAACTATTTCACTATGTATATGTATATCAAAATATAAACACCTTGTATATCTTAAATATATACAATAATTTTTTATTTAAAAAACATGTAATTAGAAAAAAAAAACACACTGGACTAGAAAAGGGTTGCTATAAAGGAAACAATGGCACACTGGAAATTGAATATTAAAAAAATTTCATTGATGATACCTTGTATTAAAGTCATTTATAAGGGAATATCTTTGTTCTTAGGATATATACACTGAAATAATAAAAGGGCGACCAGGCAGTGGCTCACACCTGTAATTCCAGCGCTTTGGCAGGTCAAGGCAAGAGGACTGCTTGAGGCCAGGAGTTCCAGATCAGTCTGGGCAACATACTGAGGCCCCATCTCTTAAATAAAAATTTTTTTTAAAATAAAAAAATGAGCTGGGCATGGTGGCACATGCCCAAAGTCCTAGCTGCTCAGTAGGTCGAGGCAGAGGGTTCACTTGAGCCCAAGAGGTTGCAGTGAGCTACGATCACACCACTTCACTGCAGCCTAAGCAACAGAGTGAGCCCGTCTCATTCTGTCATTTTTTTTTTTTAATTTCCAAAAAAAATGGAAATAATAAAGGGTAAAAAAGCATCATGAGGCTAGGCCTGGTGGCTCTTGCCTGTAATCCCAGCACTTCAGCAAGCCGAGGTGGGAGGATCATTTGAGGTCGGGAGATCAAGACCAGCCTGGCCAACGTGGTGAAACCTAGTCTCTATTAAAAATAGCAAAAAAAAAAAAAAAAAAAAAAATTAGCTGGGCATGATGGCGGGTGCCTGTAATCCCAGCTACTCAGGAGGCTAAGGCAGGAGAATCACTTGAACCCTGGAGGCAGAGGTTGCAGTGAGCCGAGATCACGCCACTGCACTCCAGGCTGGCAACAGAGCAAGAGTCTGTCTCCAAAACAAAAAAAGAAAGAAGAAATATATTGTCTTTGTAATAAAGACAATGACTTTATCTTAATGCTCAGAGGCTTTTCATATTAGGTGCTAAATATTAACATCCTCAATGGTATGTTAAATAGATAACAATACATTCATTCAGGGAATGATGCAAAGTTAAACATCGATGAAATATTCAAATACCATATTTTAATAGTCCAAAGACTAAGAAAGAAAATTCATTTTTATCTTTACAAGTTCTCCAATTTATATATTTAATTATAGCTCCTACAAATAAAATAATAAACATTTGGTGGTAATACCAAAATTATTCTTGGGATAACTAGCACTTTTATTTCCATGTGGCCAAAACAGAACAATGTCACAGAAGAAAATTCATGGGATCATACAATTGGAAGAAGCTGGGACAGAATTTAATTCCACTTCTCACACTAGAGGAACATCTTCTTCCTGACCACAATCAATCAGCCTCTACTTGAATATTTTCCATAACAAAGAGCTCTTAAGCTCCCAAAGCCATCAATCTTTTAGGACTCAGGAACTTTAAGGTACTTCTGCCTCATATTGAGTTAAAAGCTGTCTTCGGGTACCTTCCACTTAGTGGTCACAGTTCTGTATTCCTGAGTTCAGAGTGTAAATCTAATCCCTCCTGTATATGACGGCACTCAGAACTTGAAATCAGCGCTAATGTTCTCCTCTAAGCAAGTGTGAACTGACGGGCCGTGCTGACCTGCCAGTAGAGGAAACTCATTCATTGCCACGGTGGTACTGTACTGCTAGCACTATAAAATAAGCCCTCGAAACCCCTTCAAAGATATGTGCTTCCTTCTAAGACATGTTAACCTTGGCTATGAACAGAAAAGACTTGGCAGATGATGCTAAAGAAAATGTCCCTCAGTTGCAGGCTAAGCAATTTCAGTTTTGTTTGCCTGTCTCTCATGGGGGCTCTTTATACAGCTGAAATTCATACAGCATTGTAGCTACTTAGACAACACAGCACAGCTACTCAGAAAATTAACTAAGGATATTTCACAGTTATTACCATTAGCCAGGTGCATAGGTAGTTGCAGGGGATACTAATTAATAGATTTTAGATCAAACAGAAAATAACGTATGTGAGTTGTTTTGGTTTTGGCCTACCAGCATTAACTTCCGCTTTCATTTCCTTGATGTTCTGGTTCATCTGTAACTCCAGCTTGGTGATTCGCCCGTGCATCTTCTCCTCTTCTTGCCTTGTTCTCTGACCATCGAAAGTCTTCTTTTGACCTTCTTCTATTTTGTCCAGTCTGGCTGACATCTGGCTGAGCTTCTTCTCCATATCCCTTTCACTGGCTCCCTGAGATCCATGATAAGAACTGCACTTAATCACTCCAAAAAGAAATCTGCATTGCATTCACATCAGCCATAATATCATTTAACAACAATCTGCAAGAAACAGATTCGCAACAGCTGCTTGTTGCCCACCATACTATCCATTCTCCCTTTCTTCCTTAACAGATCCATGATTTTCAGCTAGGTACAAGGTCATTCAAAATAAAGACTTTGGGAGGCCAAGGCAGGCAGATCACTTGAGGTCAGGAGTTAGAGACAAGACTGGCCAACATGGTGAAACCCTGTCTCTACTAAAAATACAAAAGTTAGCCAGGGATGGTGGTGGGTGCTGTAATCCCAGCTACATGGGAGGCTGAGGCAGGAGAATCACTTGAACCTGGGAGGCGAGTTTGCAGTGAGCCAAGATCTCGCCATTGCACTCCAGCCTGGGAAACAGAGTGAGACTCTGTCTCAAAAAAAAAAAAAAAAAAAACATTCAATGAAATGTAAGTACAAGTGTATACGGCAGTTTCCAGGAAAAGTTAGACAGCTGATGTATATCCTTACTTCTTCCTTCTTCCTTCCCTTTCTGGAATTCAGCCAGAATGGCTGGAGCTCTAGCAGCTATACTGAATTACGAAGATATAGATCACTCTACAGTTGGCAAAAAGTTAAACTAGAAGGATCCTTGGTCACTGAGGACTGACAAGCTATCACATCAGTCCTGCATTACCTATACACAGACTTCTGTTATGAGAAATAAAAAATAAGTTTCTATTTCATGAAAGCCACCATTATCCTGGGGTTTACTGTTAGCTATTAAACAAATCCATATATAAATAGTGATTCAAAGACCCAGAATTATTAGTACAAATGTGTTAGTATAAATCCAAGTAAGTCAATCAGTAGATGTGATGGAAATACAGGGAAATACTTAAAAGAACATATCTAATATTTTAAATAGATATAAAATCATATACAAAAATTAAGTCTTTCCTTTTTTTCTTTTTCCTTTCCACATGCTTGGTTTTTATGGGAATCTGTGTCTGCCAGTGAGCTTGGAGGCCAAGACTGCAAACTCCAAGCTGTAAGCGGGTTATGGCATGATACTCCTCTCTTGATGGTGCTCAATGCGGAGTCTGCAATTCAACAGCTCCACATCTGGAGAGAGCAGAGTCAGAGATGTACTGCACCAGTCATATCAGCTCAATCGTCAATATCAAACAAGCGGAAACAGTGCAAGAAAAGGAAAGGGAGACGGAGATGTCATGCTGAACAATTAAAACCAACGAAAATTTGCTTGCCAGGTACTGGTTTGGGAGCATAACGATTTTGCATACTACATATGTAAGCCTTTCTTTTTCTTTTTTTTTTTTCTTTTTTTTTTTTTTTTGAGATAGAGTCTCGCTCTGTCGCCCAGGCTGGAATGCAGTGGCGCAGTCATAGCTCACTGCAATCTTGACCTTCCTGGGCTCAAGCTTGATTAGGGCTCAGCCTCCCAAGCAGCTGGGACTGCAAGCGTGTGTCACCATGCTCAGCTAATTTTTGTGTTTTTTGTAGAGATGGGGTTTCACCATGTTGCCCAGGCTGGTCTTGAACTCCTGATCTCAGGTGATCCAACCGCGTTGGCCTCCCAAAGTGCTGAGATTACAGATGTGAGCCACAGTGCCCAGCACAAGACTTTCTTGATATCGTTTTTGACAGTTCTACAAACCTTAGCTCTGTGAGAGACTGGGATGAAGGATAAGGAAAATGGGGGAAAAAGTGGTGGATTCTGTTTACATGTTGCACTGCGGTATCTCACATGTAGCTACAGTAGAATGGCATGATCTGGAGACAGAAATCTATTCAACACCAGGCAAAAAAAGCAAAACCAGATCAAGAAATTAAAACAAACAAGGACAAAGTTGGTAATTCTTTTTTTATGTAGAAACGCAGATGAACAATTTGGATCTTAAGGTTTTAGCTTAAGTTCCTCTTAACTGAAAGTACTGAAATTTTCTACTTAGTCTTTGTTAACCAAAAGAATTCAAAGTGTTCTATCTCTTTATGAAGAATACAAATAATCAATATGAACTATGGCAATGGATTTTAAGGCAAGAAACAATTGAACAGCTTTAGGTGGTGCCAAATAAATCAGTGATAAATTACTAGGTATTATCATTCAAACAGTGTAGGCCCCCATTGAATAACTTTACTAAATTATTGTTAAACATCAATACCTACACTGTTTTCCTTCACAATCAAGGAAAGCTGATCAATTTTCTGTAAAAGCTCTTTTTCTATCCGTTCTTGTTCCTGTTGCAACCAACTCCGTGCAGATAATATCTGGTTACTGAGTTCCTCAACTGTACCTTTAAATCTAAAAAAATAAAAATAAAAATAAATTGCAAGTTAGATGTAAAACAGTTTTTTTTTTGTTTTAAGTTCCAGGGTACATGTGCAGGATATGCAGGTTTGTTACACAGATAAACATGTGCCGTGGTGGTTTGCTGCGTCTGTCAACCCATCACCTAGGTATTAAGCCCTGCGTCTATTAGCTATGTTTCCTGATACTGTCCCTTGCCCCACCCATGTCCCCAGACCCCAGTATGTGTTGATCCCCTCTCTGTGTCCACATGTTCTCATTGTTCAGCTCCCACTTACAAGTAAGAACATGCGGTGTTTGGTTTTCTGTTCCTGCGTTACTTTGTTGAGGATAATGGCTTCCAGCTCCATCCATGTCCCTGCAAAGGACATGACCTCATTCCTTTTTATGGTTGCATAGTATTCCATGGTATATAAGTACCATATTTTCTTTATCCAGTCTATCATTGATGGACATTTGGGTTGATTCCTTGTCTTTGCTATTGTGAATAGTGCTGTAATAAACATATGTATGCATGTATCTTTATAACTGAATGATGTATATTCCTTTGGGTATATGCCCAGTAATGGGATTGCTGGGTCAAATGCTATTTCTGGTTTTAACAATTTTTTTAATGACATCATAATTTCCAACTATCGTATTTCTGGTATATATGCCAGCATTAAACTCGGCTCAATCAGAATTGCATGTTTACCTTTTCTTAGAATTGCACTTAGCACTAACTTGGGAAGCTGGCAAGACAGGAGAATACAACAGATAAACCATTTGATGGTTCTTCCTACTCACGAGGAGTGGGTGGCACAGGCACTGAGGTGACACGGCGGCACAGAACTGGGCCAGCTGCAGACCCCTGCAGTTCTGAGGGTCCACGACACTCCTGGCTCAGAGGACACAGTGTCTCTCATCTCCTCTTCTAAGGTCCCCTTCTTCCCCAGGCTCTTCCTTCTAGTCCCTTTTATCTCTTGGGACTAGAACCTGGCTCCCTTTCTCTCTAAAGTTCCCCAAATTGCCCTTGCCCTCTATGGATACTTCCTAATGTAAATCAAAAGAAAAATTGAAAGAAAAAATAAAACCCTCCCATCCTTCCATTCCTCTCCCTTCCCAAATTCCTTATAACTGTCCATACATGCTACCTCCCTCTTAATTACTTCTTTCCAGTTTTTATTATAATATGTAATAAAATACAGAAGAATGTATGTGACGTAGACATGTGATTTAAATAATGATAACATGAACACCCATTGTAGTAGAGCCACCACTTGTCCTGCAGTATGTTCTCTTCTTCTTCCTTATTAAGAAGCCCTCAAATGTCAACTGGGTACATAGCTGCCTAGCCAGAGACCACATTTCCCAGGCTCCCTTGCGGCGAGGTGGAGCCTCGGGATGCATAAAAGTCATAAGCATGGCTTTCCAGTCATATCTTTAAAAACAAAGCTTCTGCCCTGGACTCTTTCCCTGTCCCACGTTACTGGGAAGCGACAAGGACTGGAGCCTTGGAAAAACCACACTGAGTTGTGAGTGCTGCCTGCCTCCTCCGGACCACTGATTTCTGCACTGTTATGTGAGAGCCAGCATGGAAGCTAGCCTGTACCCTAAGTACACAACCGTGAACCCCCACCAGGTTAAGACACAGAACATTGCCAGGACCTTAGAAGACCCAAGTGTACTCTGCAATCACCCCACAACCCAAGAAGTACTCATTAACTGGAATTTATTGTTCTTTATCATTTTATTCTATTGGTTTGGATCCTAAATCAGCATATTTTTCAGCATTTCTTTTTTTTTTTTTTTTTTTTTTTTTTTTTTTTTTTTTTTGAGACAGAGTCTCGCTCTGTCACCCAGACTGGAGTACAGTGGTGTGATTTCGGCTCACTGCAACCTCTGCCTCGCAGGTTCAAGTGGCTCTCCTCCCTCAGCCTCTTGAATAGCCGGGACTACAGGCACACATCACCATGCCCGGCTAATTTTTGTGTTTTTTTAGAGACAGGGTTTCACCATGTTGGCCAGGCTGGTCTCCTGACCACAAGTGATCTGCCTGCCTTGGCCTCCCACAGTGCTGGGATTACAGGCGTGAGCCCCCTTGCCTGGCCAGCATTGCATATTTTTAAATTTAATATAAATGGAACAGTACTACAATATGAGTTTTCTACTTCTCTTTTCACTCAGCGTATGTTTGTGAGATTCATTCACGCTGATTTGTAGCTGTAGTGAACTCATTTTCATTGTTGAATAATATTCAATTTTGTGAATATACCACAGCTTATCCAGTCTTCTGTTAATGGACATTTGTTTTGGTTTGTTTTTATCCATCTTTGCTATTAAAAATAATGCTGTTATGGGCCGGGCACAGTGGCTCACACCTGTAATCCCAGCACTTTGGGAGGCCGAGGTGGGCAGATCATGAGGTCAGGAGATTGAGACCATCCTGGCTTACACGGTGAAACCCCATCTCTACTAAAAATACAAAAATTAGCTGGGCGTGGTGGCATGTGCCTGTAGTCCCAGCTACTTGGGAGGCTGAGGCAGGAGAATTGTTGAACCCGAGAGCTGGAGGTTGCAGTGAGCCGAGACTGAGCACACTGCACTCCAGCCTGGCAACAGAGCGAGACTCCGTCTCAAAATAAATAAATAAATAATAATAATGCTGTTATGAAAATACTGATACATAGCTCCTGGTTCACATTTGGAAGAGTTTCTCTAGGGTCTGAACATGTCCAATTTTTCCGGAAAACACCAGACTGTTTTCTAGAGTGGTTGTACTACTTCACATTTTACTGAGTGCTATAAAGAGGTCCGGTTCTCCACATCCCTGCTAACGCTTTCACATATCTGATGTGAATTTATGTCCTTTGGATCTTTTCTAACATTTGGAAATTATACACTCAATTTTATTCTTTTAGAATAGAAATTTTAATATATACATTTAATTTATCAAAGTCTAAAGTTATTCAATGTCTCTAATTTGATTCTGAAAAACTCCTAAGAATAATTTCGGAAATCTTCCTCCTCATTTAGATGTTGTCATTGACTTATATTTTAGTTGTGTTTTGATCCTCTGCAAATTCAACTTTAATATTACCGTTTGTTTAGATTTGCCCAATGTTCATCGTATTCTTTGCTCATCCTTTCTTCTTACATTTTGAACCTTCTTTTTGTATTATTATTTTTTTTCTTTTTCTTGTTTTTTCTTTCTTTTCTTTTCTTTTTTTTTTTTTTTTTTGAGATGGAGTCTCACTCTGTTGCCCAGGCAGGAGTGAAGTGGCATGATTTTGGCTCACTGCAACCTCTGCCTCCTGGGTTCAGGTGATTTCCAGCTACTTTCATATTTTTAGTAGAGACAGGGTTTCACCATGCTGGCCAGGCTGGTCTTGAACTCCTTACCTCAAGTGATCCACCCACCTAGGCGTCCCAAAGTATTAGGATTATAGGCGTGAGACATGGTGCCTGGTCTCTTTTCCCTTTCCCTGAAAGCTGTCTTTTTATTTATTTATGTATTTATTTTATTTGTTTTTCAGACAGAGTCTTGCTGTATTGTCCAGGCTAGAGTGCAGTGGTGCAATCTTGGCTTACTGTAACCTCCACCTCCCAGGTTGAAGTGATTCTCCTGCCTCAGCCTCCCTAGTAGCTGGGACTACAGGCACACACCACCACGCCCGGCTAATCTTTTGTATTTTTAGTAGAGACAGGGTTTCACCATGTTGGCCATGCTGGTCTCGAACTCCTGACCTCAGGTGATCTGCCTGCCTCAGCCTTCCAAAGTGCTGGGATTACCACTACATCCAGCCATGAAGGCTGTCTTTTTAAAATTCCATTAGTGTAGTTTGTTAGTACACTTTGAGTTGTTTGTTGTTGTTGTCGTTTTTGTTTTGTTTTTTGAGACAGAGTCTCATTCTGTCACCTTGGCTGGAGTGCAGTGGCTCAATCATAGCTCACTGCAGCCTCAACCTCCTGGACTCAAACAATTCTCTTGCCTCAGTCTCCTGAGCAGCTGGGACTATAGGCATGCACCACCACACCCAGCTAACTTTGAGTTCTTATTTGTCTGAAAGATCTTTATTTTTCCACTGGCTGACAATCAATCAGCCTCTCGTATCTGAAAGTACCAGACCACCTTCTCATCATTAATATGGCTGAGGAATCAGCGTTGGTCTAATTTCTCTCTCTGTTTTAAGACCTTTCTGTATTTGGTGTGCTGTCGTTTTAGAGCACCAAACTGATATGTCTAGACTTGGCTTTTTACTTATTCTACTGGAATGTATTTGGCTTTCTTTTTCTTTATTATTATTATTATTTTTTTTTTTTTGAGACAGAGTCTTGTTCTATTGCCCAGGCTGGAGTGCAGTGGTGCGATCTCAGCTCACTGCTGCAACCTCTGCCCCCTGGGCTCAAGCAATTCTCACGTCTCAGCCTCCGGAGTAGCTGGGATTACAGGCCCGCGCCACCACGCCTGGCTAATTTTTGTATTTTTAGTAGAGACAGGGTTTCACCATGTTAGCCAGGTTGTTCTGAAACTCAGGTGATCCATCCGCCTCGGCCTCCCAGAGTGCTGAGATTATAGGCATGAGCCACTGCACCCGCGCTGTATTTGGTTTTCTAAGTTTGAGATTTCTCTTTCATCAATTCTGTATGCTTGTCTGCCATTCTCTCTTTTGACACTGCTTCTCCCCTATTCCCTCTATTATCTCTCATAGGATTCTGATTAGGCATAGGTTGGGCCTTCTCACTCTATCTTCTTCTATTTGTGTCTATTGCCGTCACAAAAGACCCCTGCGAGCTGGCCTGCCTCCCCTGCAGCCTCATGCCCCACTGCTTCACCCTCACTCCCTGTTCCAGTCACCCTCGTCATCTTTCAGTTTCTTGCATGCCACATTCCGCCCACGACGGCTGTTCAACCTCGTATATTCTCATCCTGCTCTTTACATAGCAAAGCTCCATTCACTCTCCAGCTCTCACCTCCAGCATCCCTTCCTCAGGAAGGCTCCACAACCAGGCCTCTCACTCATTCTCACAGCACCGCTGAATGAGTTTCCTGTGGCTGCTCTAAATAATTACCACAAACCTGGTGCCAGAAAACAATACAGATTTATTCTCTCGCAGTTCTGGAAACTGAAAGGCTAAAATAGGTTTCACTGGCATGAAGTCAGGTGTCTGTAGGGCGGGTTCTTCTGGAGGCTCTGAGGGGAGAATTGGTTCCTTGCCTTTTGCAGCTTCTAGTGGCCTCCTGTGTTGCTCGGCTTGGAACCCTTTGCCCTGTCCTCAAAGTGCATCACTCCAGTCTCGCTTCCATTATCGCATGGCCTTCTCTCTTGACTCCTATTGCCTCCCTCTTATAAGGACTCTAGTGATCACATCAGGCTCATCAGATAAAACCCATTTTAAAATCCATAACTTAATCACATCTGCAAAGTCCCCTTTTGTCGTATAAGGCAATATATTCACAACTTCCAGGGATTAGGACACGAAGATATTTAGAGGACCATTATTCAGCCTACCACAACCACGAACCAAACCTTCAACGTACTTACCACCATTAGCAATAATATAGTAGATGCTCATTTACATCATTGATGAATAGTCATCAGCTCCCTAGACTAAACTCCATAAGGATAAGAACAGAGTCTGGTTTGTGTTCATTACCAGGTCCTCAGCCCCTAGGCCAATGAATACGCAATATGTACTTGTTGAATGAATAGGTGGATAATTATCCAAACATAAAAAACAATAATTACGAAGGAAAAGTGGCAACATGCTACATGGAAACTTTTCTTTTTAACTTCCATTATTGTTTTCAATTTGTGCAATAAATAAAAACCAAGAGGAAAAAGATTGTAGTAATGCATAAACTCATACAGAACTTTAAGTGTGTGTTGTTTTTTTTTTTTTTTTTTTTGAGACAGAGCCTCGCTCTGTGCCCCAGGCTGGAGTGCAATGGCGCAATCTCGGCTCACTGCAAGCTCCGCCTCCCGGGTTCACGCAATTCTCCTGCCTCAGCCTCCTGAGTAGCTGGGACTACAGGCGCCCGCCACCACGCCCGGCTAATTTTTTGTATTTTTAATAGAGACGGGGTTTCACCGTGGTCTCGATCTCCTGACCTTGTGATCCGCCCGCCTCGGCCTCCCAAAGTGCTGGGATTACAGGCGTGAGCCACCGCGCCCGGCCTTTAAGTGTTTTTTTAAATAAATAGATTGCTTACTTAGTGTCCAAAAGCTGAAGCTGGTGGTTACTGTCTCTGTGGGACATCTTCAGTTTGGTGCTCTGCTCTGATATTGACAAGTCCACTCTGTTCAAAAGCTGAGAAATCTGGAAAAGAAACCTTGCTTATAAATATCACATCTAACATCTTCAGATGCAACTTCAGAAAACATTTAGTAAGCCATATTCTAGTCAATGGCATTAAGATTCGATCTAATTTGATACATTCATTTATGAGTCTACCTCATCTTCCCACCTCCATTTTCTTCCTTATATACCCATTGAAAATCAAGACCAGTAGCACTGCCAAAATATTCATCACGCACTAAACACTTAATTTTACATATAGTTCTCTGATGAGCAAGCCCAATTCCTGCCCAAGACCACAACTTCTACCAGTTGTCATGAAATACCGTCAACCTTACTTTGGAATTTCTACCATCAGTGTAATGGCTAGTCATAGAAAATAGAATTTTTATTGTTTAGAAAATCCATCAAGGTCTCAGATTTACTTCCACAACAAGTCAGGTCACCAGTCAATATAACTTGTAGACTATCTCCCTCCTGTTCCTTTCTCACACCACCTACCCATGCCCTTTGTGCCCCTTGTAATACTGGAATTTAACAAAAGCTAGTCCTGTGTGAAATTTCTGTCTTTTCAGCAAAAATTAGAATGTTCCATGTTCCTTACTTAAAGATTCATGGTATTTGTCAGATCCAGAAGAAAGAGAAAGCAGGTCTCTTTTGATGGATATCTGTACATATTTTACTTGGCTCGGTTATAAAAAAGCTTATGATTTCCTTAGCATCTCTTCTCTGGTATAATAATTCCATCCTCACTCATTCTTCAAAAAAGAAATTCTTATTGGATTGTCTTTCTATTCTTTGTCATAGTTATATAATATCTGTATTTTTCACATAAGGAGCTTTATATTCTTATTAGAGATAATTAAGGTATAAATGTATTTAATCCAATAAGTTAACCAGATGCTCCTGTTTTACTGGAATAGTCTCTTTAAACGAACAGTAGCAAATAAGGTAGATACTGTTGAAAAAATCCTAGAAGACAGGCCCTATGATGGCAAACGGAAACTTTTAAGTGGCCAAAAAACAAACTGAAATGCCAAAAGTTTTGCTTTGTGAAATTAATCTGTGATGTGTGAGGTCAAATACTCTCATATTCATTAACCTGCCTTCGCTCTAGCTTTGCCTAATTTTGTCCCACATACAGACTATGTGATGAGGTAGCACATACAGTGAGTCCCAGAGAATACATTATTTCCTGAATCAAAAATTGGGACGAGTGGCATGTAAAGGAATGCTTGATCACTTACTTGTGAAAGAAATAACTTTCAAGGTGTCATTTAGAATTTCTGGAATGTATTAGTTGTTCTAGGAATGTGGTGGTAGGGGGAAGAATTAGGACTATACCAAACAATGTTGGTGGTTCGGTTGCCAGACACATGAAGGGCCACTCTAGTGAAATAGGAACGGAAGAAGCAAAGAAAAGATGCTTATGATTGGCATAAACCCATGCTAGGTGCCCCAGCTGGTTTCTCCTGTGAGAAATAATCAACACCATGTTATTCTTAGCTAAGAACAAATTACTCGCTTCTAAAAGCTACCTGAAACAGGTCGTACCTGTCCCTCTGCGTCTTTGATTTTCGTTTCCAGGATAAGTTTGGCAGCCTGCTGTTCTTTGTTCAAGTGCTGGAGCCCCTCATAGGTCGTTTTGTGCTCTGCAGAAAGTCTGGCTATGCTGGCATCACATCTGTCCAGACAAAGAACAAAGCTGATTCTTATTAAAGTTTAAAAACATGCGCAAAAGCTTCCTTACACACTCTGAAATGCAAAACCCACTCAAAGAAACTGCACTATCAATCATTCTTTAGAACAGAGGCTCGAATGAATTCAGAGAACTGGCCTCATTATGGTTTTTAAGCTAAACCACAGGGGTGTTGCTTAATAAGGCTAGAGATGCAACCACCAAAGAAATAAAGTCTTTACAACGATCATGAGTACAACACTGTATGTGCAGCAAGAGGACAATACAAAGAGCATAGCTAGTGTGCCGGATGTGGTCTGTCACTCTTCAATATCACCCCTGCCTTTCAAAGTTGGGGGCCTCCTTGGATTTAGGAGGCAACTTCTACCACGTTGGAAAATACTACTTCTAAACTTTGACCAAATCACTTGTAAGGCTGTATAGTATGAGTGGGGTCTAGAGCAGGGGAAGGCTTTGCAGCCAGTTCAAGCTGTAGTAAAAGCTGCTGTCCTGTGGGCCTTGCAACTTGGCAGATCCAGTGGTACTCAAAGTATGTGTGGCAGATGAGCTGTGTGGGGCTTCTGTGAAGTCCTAACAGGAGAGTCACAAATGGACCCTTAAGAGTTTAGAGCTAAGTAATACTCTGTTCTGAGACAACATTTCTCTCTTGAGGAGAAGCTGCTGGCTGGCTCCTGGGCTCTAGTAGAGACAGAATGCCTCAGAGTGGGACATTAGGTGAGTCTGCAATCGGAGCAATCCATCATGAATACCACACTAGAAGGTGGGCCTAGAACAGCACTCCATCTTCAAGGGGAAGGGCTCAAGCAGGTTCAAAAGGCACAAGTAAGTTACAAGAGCCCAGATTCCCACCATGGCATCTATTCCTGCTACTCTCTTTCAATCCATGCCTATGACTTCTTCATCTTCTCCCTCCTGCTGCTTGGGAGGCTGAGGTTGAGGCAGGAGAATTGCTTAAGCCCAGGAGTTCAAGGCCAGCCTAGATGACACAGCAAGACCCTGTGTCTACAAAAAGATAAAATGATCATACAAAAAAAAAATCTGTGGCTTCTAGAAGAGTTCTTGATGTCTTGACGACGTGGTGGACTGAGGGAGAAAGTTAGGCCTGGCTACAGATGGTCACGCCCAGTATGCTGACACCTTCTGGAATAAGACCGCTGATGCTTACAGGTCCACTCAGGAGTAGCCCTAAAGACTGTCAGGAAGGCAGAATTTCATACAATATATTGGGAGACTCATTTTACCTGGAATAAGAGATGGCCAGACATTCAAGGAAAGTGGCTAAGGGTTAGAGACTAAGGAAAAAAACTGGAGGATTAGTGACAAGGAAAAGAGTTTATATACATGAATCATTCTTAAGTGACAAAACATTTTTGCTCCTTGTAAATGCTCTTTGTATTGTAGGGACTGAAGCCCCAAATTATACTTCCCAGACGTCCTTGCCAGAAGTCTTCTGAGTTAGATTCTGACAGTGAGAGGCATTTATACAAGACTCAGAAGGTAGAAGAGGAGAACCCTTTATTCTCCCATCAGTGGTGGGCAGACACAGGGGCGAACTGCAGATGTGAAGTGTACATCCGCTTTCAGGCACACGCCATCCAGCAAATCACTTACTTCCATGCTATAGGCAGCTAAGATGATCAATGACTCCTTTCTGTGATTTTCTTTTTTTTCTTTTTTTTTTTTTTTTTTTTTTTTTGAGTCAGAGTTTAACTCTGTGACCCAGTCTGGAGTGCAGTGGCGTGATCTCAGTTTACTGCAACCTCTGCCTCCTGGGTTCAAGCCATTCTCCTGCCTCAGCCTCCTGAGTAGCTGGGATTACAGGTACACGTCACCACACCTGGCAAATTTTTGTATTTTTAGTAAACACGGGGTTTTACCATGTTGGCCAGGCTGGTCTCAAACTCCTGACCTCTGGTGATCCACCTGCCTCAGCCTCCCAAAGTGCTTGGATTAGAGATGTGTGCCACCGTGCCTGGCCCTTGTCTTAATAATTCTAGACTGGACATAGTTGAAGATAGAATCAGTGGATTCAATGATAGTAGCAAGGAACTCACTCAGAATGTAGTCGACAGAGATCAAAAACATGAAAAAATAGTTAAGAAACATGGAAGTCAAATAGAGGGATGCTAACATGAGTCAAGGAGGAGCTCCAATAGAAGGAAATAGAGACAATGGCAGAGAAGCAATATTTGAGGTGTGAATCCCAACAATTTTCCAAAAACTGAAGAAAGGCATGAATTTTAAGATGTTTAATGAATACAAACTGGGATAAGTAAAAATAAATAAAGCATGGGGAAATTCAGATAACCAATGATAAATATAAAACCTTAAAAGCCACAGACTAAAGAGAAGTAACCTACTAAAAACTACCAAAAACTGACAATAAGACTGACAGCCCACAATAGACATAGGAGACAATAGATATCAGAAGATAATGGAGACATATCTTGTAAGTATTGAGGGTACATAACCTATCATCCCAGAATAAGTACAAAATAAAGACTGTTTCTAACATGCAAAGATTAAGAAAGATATCACCCACAAACCAATACTGAAAAAGTCACTAACGAATGTACTTCAGTAAGGAGAAAAGAACATCCACAAAGAAGGAGTAGGGTGCAAGAAACGATGGTGAGTAAATGGGTAAAATTGTGGTAAATTTAATTTATTATTGACTCTAAAGATAGTAAGCTACCAGCTCAATTATTCCAACATTCTTATAGACTCACTTTGCAACAACCGTTCTAGAATGTAAACTGCATGCAAGGAGACATTATATATGGCTTTTTCGTCACTAAAACCCTAGTACCTAGCATACTGCCTTGCATATGGTAGAGGCTTAATAAATATTTGTGGATGAATGAATATAAGGAAATATTTAGTATGCACTAGGTACTTGACATGTTATTTCATTAATCCTCACAAATCATTCCCATGTCATAAATGATGATTAAAAATAATGCCAAATATAGACCCTGATTTTTTATTTTGAGTTCATAATTTTTTAGCAAAATATTATTTAAATCATATTTGGGGAAAGCTGAGGTTTTTAAAATACCATGAAATAAAAAATATTATAGTTTTTTAAAAAGACATTATTTTCCAGTCCAAACATAAACTTTCCAGATAAACATGATCAGGTATCACTACATCAGACCAGTTTCATCACCTTTACAAAGCTGTTTGAGGGACAGACTGTGTTTTAAAATGTAGTTTGAAAAGGTCTCAAAATTATTCTGAAGACTTCACTAGCTATCACTTGGCTTCACTGCTGTGTCTCACTTGGAAACAAAAGTACTATAACATACATTTCTATTAATACAACAGTGGCTAGGGCTGGGCACGGTGGCTCACACCTGTAATCCGGTACTTCAGGAGGCTGAGGCAGGTGGATCACTTAAGGTCAGGAGTTTGAGACCACCTTGGCCAACATGGCAAAATCCCATCTCTACTAAAAATACAAAAATTAGCTGGGTGTGGTGGTACACGCATGTAATCCCGGCTACTCAGGAGGCTGAGGCACAAGAATCGCTTAAGCCTGGGAGGCAGAGGTTGCAGTGAGCCGAGAATGCACCATCGCACTTCAGCCTGAGTGACAGAGTGAGACTCTGTCCCAAAAAAAAAAACAACAACAAAAAAAAAAGTAGCTAAATACATTGAATTACAGTACATAGATGTAGCAGAATACTCTATATCGAATTAAAAAGTATGCTAGATCTATGTGCATACTGGAAGAGTGTCCACATATATTGTTATGTGGAAAAACTTATGTTGCAGAATAGTACATATAATACTTTGTAAAGTTAAAATCACACTATTAAGTAACTTATTAGACTACAAACCATTATATCATTGTAATGATAAACTATTATCTTATTATTACTTATGAGAAAAGTCTGAAAGGACAGACACCAGACTGTTAACATTAATTACCTCTAAGGAGTAAAACAGAGCCAAGAGATGGGAAAGCTTTTTTTTTTTTTTTTTTTTTTTTTTTGCTTTTTTTTTGGTTGACAGGGTCTCACTCTGTCACCCAGGCTGGAGTGCAGTGGCACGATCTCAGCTCACTGCAACCTCCCGGGCTCAAGCAACTAACCTGCCTCAGCCTCCTGAGTGGCTGGGATTACAGGTGCCCACTAACACACCCAGGTAATTTTTGTATTTTTAGTAGAGACGGGGTTTTCACCATGTTGGCCAGGATGGTCTCGATCTCCTGACCTCCGGTAATCCACCCACCTCGGCCTCCCAAAGTGCTGCCACCACTCCTGGCCAGGCTTCATTTTTATTTTGTATATTTAATTGCATTTCTGATTCTTTCCTACCACTACCCATCCCTTGTGTACTTTTGTAGATAAAGAAGCAGGCGGGGTAGGGGACACAGAGAAGAGCACAAGGTAGGATACCAAAGACTCCCATCAGAAAACACAGCTGGGCATGGTGGCTCACACCTGTAATCCCAGCACTTTGGAAGGCGAGGTGGGCAGATCACCTGAGGTCAGGAATTTGAGACCACCCTGGCCTACAGGGTAAAAACCCATCTCTACTAAAAATACAAAAATTACCTGGGTGTACTACTACTGGGTGTACCTGTCTCTACTAAAAAATAAAAAATACAAAAATTAGCTGGGCGTGGTGGCAGGTGCCTGTAATCCCAGCTACTCAGGAGGCTGAAGCAGGAGAATCGCTTGAACCCAGGAGGCAGAGGTTGCAGTGAGCTGAGATCGCGCCATTGCACTCCAGCCTCGGCGACAGAGCAAGACTCTGTCTCAAAAAACACACACACAGTGAAGTCAATTCTGGTTTTCTTATATTAAAAATAATGTTCTTACTCTCAAATGTTTCAGAAAAAAAATCCATACATGAAAGAATAATACAGTAAATGACATACTGTTAACAATTGGTGAATTTTGTAATTTTTTATAAATTTAAAACTATTTCAAAATAAAAATATATTTAAGATAAAAGGAGGAAAGCAATATTGCTATTTCATCTACCATTAAATCAAAGACATCATTCCTGTCTTAAAAAGAATTCATAAAAGACAGTCTCAGGGCTTTAATATAGCTGTGTGCATGGCTCAGCAGCTTTAGTTAAACAAGAATTTGCAATGAATCTAACCAGTTTTCTTACTCATCCTTAATGCTTTACATCATGATGAACAATAATGTACTCATTCCAAATTTTCCCTTTTTGGGTCTTTGGACAGCTGTTACCTCCCAGGTACAGTTTCAGGTTGTGGCCATCAGGTAGCAGAGTGATTCTATTGCTAGGCTTTCCCAATCACTGGTGGTCAGAAGTTCATCGAAAGTCCCAAACTCTAACGGGTATGACTTGGGCCACACGCTGATGCAGAACTTCTCCGTCTGCATATGACATAGTGGCGTAGCATACCAAACACAATGACATTTAAAACATCAGTCTGGTCGCTCATTTTCCATATTATTGTAATTTTTGTATACATACATAATGATTGTATATATGTATCATTAAACCCTTTATAGCTGGCAGTTATTTAATTATAGTACCATAAAACTATAGGACACTTTATGTCCCAGGGTATTGTCAAAAATAGTAGAGCAATATGCTAGTAATTAGTGGAGCCTAAGATTTGGGTGTGAAATCAACAGAGGAAGACAGCGTAATAAAATATCAGGGAAATACCAGTGAAAGAGAGCCCTTCCGAAACCACTGTCATTGCAAATGATTGCGCCCGTTTCCCAAACTGTACTGAGGAAGTGACATCAGAGGCTTCACACTGCAGGGTAAACAGACATCACTAAAAGAGTCCATTCAAGTCGCTAAACAAATAAACATGCAAACAACCTCAAAAACAAGCTTAGGGGGCTTGTATCCAGAGTTGCTACAATATATTATCTAAAATGGCCAGGAAAATGTGAACTACACTCAGGGGGAAAAGAACAGGCAAACCAACTGCCTGTAAGAGGACCCAGATGTCAGATTTTAAAAAAGAAAACTTCAAATAGCTAATATAAATATAAAATGAGCAAGCATAGGATGATTGAAACCACACTTTAAAAAGTAAAGGAATGTATAATAACAATGTTTCTTCAAATGTAAAATATTAATAAAGCTATAGAAGTTATAAAAGAAAAAGAAGAAGAACCTAATGGAAACACTGGAATAAAATATTGACAGAGGGGCTCAACAGAAAATGTGAATAGGTAGAACAAAGACTGGCAAACTTGAAAATAGGCGGATAGAGATTATGCAGTCTGATGAACAGCGACTAAAAAAAGAAAGAAAAAAAATGAAGAGAGTCTCCAAAAAAAAAAATAAGACACCATTAAATGCACCAACATATGCATAATGAGAATAATAGGAGAGAAGACACGAGGCATGGTGGCTTACACCTGCAATCGCAGCAACTCGGGAGGCTGAGGCAGGAGAACTGCTTGAGGCCAGGACTTTGAGACCAGCCAGGGCAACATAGTGAGACCTTGTCTCTAAAAATAAAAATAAAAATACTTAACTGGGCATGGTGATGCATGCCTACAGTCCCAGCTACTCAGGAGACTGAGGTGGGGGGATCACTTGAGCCCAGTAGTTTGAGGTTACAATGAGCCATTATCCTGCCACTTCACTCTAGCCTGGGTGAAGAGTGACACTCCAACTCAAAGGAAAGAGAGAGAAAGAGAAGAGAAAAGAACATAAAAAATATTCAAAAAATAATGCCTGAAATGTTATGAAAAACATTTCCAAAATGTTATGAAAAACATTAATTGATACAAACAAGTAGTTCAACAAACTCCAGGTAGGGCAAATACCAAGAGATCCATACCAGACACATCATGGTCGGGCACAGTGGCTCATGTCTGTAATCCCAGCACTTTGGGAGGTTGAGGCAGCCAGATCACTTGAGTCCAGGAGTTTGAGACCAGCCTGGCCAACATGGTGAAACCCTGTCTCGACCAAAAATACATAAATTAGCCAGGTATGGTGGTGCACGCCTGTAATCCCGGCTACTCAGGGGGCTGAGGCATGAGACCCACTTGAACCTGGGAGGCAGAGGTTGCAATGAGCTGAGATCAAGCCACTGCACTCCAGCATGGGTGACAGGGTGAATATGTCTCAAAAAAAGAAAAAGAAAAAGACATAGACATAGACAAAGAGAAATATTTGAAAGCAGCAAGAAAAAACAATTCCTCACATACAAGGGAACTAGAATAATATTAATAGCTAATTTTTCATCAGAAATAATTGAGACCACAAGGCAGTGGATGACATATTCGAGGTGCTAAAAGAAAATAAACTGTCAACTAGGAATCTTACATCCAACAAAATTACTTTTCAAAAAAATAAGGCAAAATAAAGATATCCCAGAAAAACAAAAAATGAGAGAATTCATTGTTAGAAGACCCACCCTAGAAGAAATACCAAAGTTTGTCAGGCTAAAAGCAAGTGCCCCAGACAGTAATTTGAATTCTCATGAAAAAACACAGAGCATGGGTAAAGGTAATTATGTAATTATAAAGAGCAATATAAATGAATATTTTCTCTCCTGTCATAATTGATTTAAAAAGCAATTGTTTAAAATAATATGCATACAATTGTATTGTTACATACATAGAACAATGTACATTACATTACAAATTTAACATATTTGATAACAGCACAAAGGAGGTGGATGGAGCAAAGCTGTATTGGGGGTAACAAAATGACAACACATGGTGTCATTTCAACAAAATGCTAGCAAACTGATCCTGCAATATACAAAAAGGATTATATATCATGATCAAGTGAGATTTATTTCAAGAATGCAAGTTTGCATTAACATCAGAAAAGCAATTAGTGTGTAATAAACCTTATCAACTGAAAAAAGGACAAACCCCACATGATCATCTCAATAGGTGGAGAAAAAGCATTTGACAAAATCCAATACCCTTCATGATAAAAACAATCAACAAACTAGGAAACTAGGAAAAGAAAATCTTTCTCAACCTAGTAAAGAGCATACACAAGAAAATCAACACTTGGGCTGGGCGCGGTGTCTCACGCCTGTAATCCTAACACTTTGGGAGGCAGAGGCAGGTGGATCACTTGAGGTCAGGAGTTCAAGACCAGCCTGGCCAATATGACGAAACCCCATCTCTGATAGAAATACAAAAACTAGCTGGGCGTGGTGGCAGGCACCTGTAATCCCAGCTACTCGGAAGACTGAGGCAGGAGAATCACTTGAACCTGGGGGGCGGAGGTTGCAATGAGCCAAGATCGCACCACTTCACTCCATGTGACAGAGCAAGACTCCGTCTCCAAAGGGGGGAAAAAAATCCACACCTAACATTCTACTGAATAATGAGAGTATGGATACTTTCACCTAAAATCAAAAATAAGACAAGGATATCTGCTCCCACCACATTTATTCAACATCATACTGGAGGTTCTAGTCAGGGCAATTAGGCAAGAAAATGAAATGAAATCCAGATTGGAAAGTAGAAAGTAAAACTCTATTTGCAGATGGCATGATCTTGCATGTAGAAAATCTTTTTTAAAAATCCACTAGAAATTATTAGAAGTAATGAATGAGTTCAGTAAGGTTGCAGGATACAAGATCAATACACAAAATCTACTGTACTTGTCTACAGTGGCAATAAAAAAACAAAAAGATTTGCTATTTACAGTAGCATCAAAAAAGAATAAAATACATAGGAATAAATTTAAAGAAGTATGAAACTTATACTTTTAAAACTCCAAAATATTGTTGCAACATATTAAAGATGACCAAAATAAATGGAAAGACACCCACATTCGTGGATCCAAATACTTAATTTTGGGGCCAGGCATGGTGACTAACACCTGTAATCCCAACACTTTGGGAGGCCAAGGTGAGAAGATCACTTGAAACCAGGAGTTCAAGACCAGCCTGGGAGAGACCCTGTCTCTACAAAAAATGAAAAAAATTAGTGAGATATGGTGGCACATGCCTGTAGTCCCAGCTACTCAGGAAGCTGAGGTGGGAGGATTGCTTGAGCCCAGGAGTTCAAGCTGCAGGGAGTTGTGATCACGCCACTGCACTCCAGTGTGGGCGACAGAGGAAGATGATGTTTCTAAAAAAAATTTTTTTTAAAGAAAGGCGTGTTTTTTTTTGTTGTTTTTTTTTTTTTTTTTTTTTTTTTTTTGAGACAGGGTCTTCCTCTCTCTGTCACCCTGATTGAAGTGCAGTGATGTGATCATAGCTCCCTGCAACTACAGGCATGTGCCACCATGCCCAACTAACATATTCATTTTTTCATAGATACAGAGTTTTGCTATGTTGCCAAAGCTGGTCTCAAACTCCTGGCCTCAAGCAATCCTCCTACCTTGGCCTCCCAAATCCCTGGGATTACAGCCATGAGACACTGAACCCACTGAAAGACTCAATATTTTTAAATGGCAATATTCCCCAAACAGATCTACAGATTCAACACAGTCCCTATCAATATTCCAACTGGTTTCTTTGCAGAAATTGACAAACTGATCCTAAATTTTTTTTTTTTTTTTTTTTTTTTTTTGAGACAGAGTCTCTCTCTGTTGCCCAGGCTGGAGTGCAGTGGCGGGACCTCGGCTCACCGCAACCTCCGTCTCTCAGGTTCAAGAGATTATCCTGCCTCAGCCTCCCTAGTAGCTGTGATTACAGGTGGCCGCTACCACACCTGGCTTAATTTTTGTATTTTTAGTAGAGAGAGGTTTCACCATATTGGCCAAGCTGGTCTCAAACTCCTTATCTCGTGATCTGCCCACCTCGGCATCCCAAAGTGCTGGGATTACAGGCGTGAGCCACCATGTCCAGCCTGATCCTAAATTTCTTCTTCTTCTTCTTCTTTTTTTAAATTTGAGACAAAGTTTTGCTCTGTCACCCAGGCTGGAGTGCAGTGGCGTGATCTTGGCTCACTGCAACCTCTAGGTTCAAGCGATTCTCCTGCCTCAGCCTCTCCAGGAGCGGAGATTACAAGTGTGCGCTACTACACGCAGCTAATTTTTGTCTTTTTAGTAGAGATGGGATTTCACCATGTTGGCCAGGCTGGTCTCAAATTCCTGACCTCAGGTGATTCACCTGCCTTGGCCTCCCAAAGTGCTGGGATTATAAACATAAGCCACTGCACCTGGACTGATCCTAAATTTCATAAGAAAATACAATGGACCTAAAACAGCTAACACAATCTTGAAAAAACAGGATGAAGTTGGAGGACTCACACTTCTCAATTTCGAAATTTACCACAAAGCTACAGTAATCAAGACAGTGTGGCACCAGCATAAGAAAAGAATTGGGAATCAATGCAATAGAATTGAGAGTCCACAAATAAATTTATACACCTATTGCCAAGTGATTTATTTTCTTTCTTTTTCTTTCTTCCTTCCTTCCTTCCTTCCTTCCTTCCTTCCTTCCTTTCTTTCTCTCTCTCTCTTTCTTTCTTTCTTTCTTTTTCTTTCTTTCTTTCTCTCTCTCCCTTTCTCTCTCTCCTCTCTCTCTCTTTCTCTTTTTCTCTCTTTCTTTCTTTCTTTCTTTTCTGAGATAGAGTCTCGCTCTGTTGCCCAGGCTAGCGTGTGGTGGCGAGATCTTGGCTCACTGCAACCCCTGCCTCCCAGGTTCAAGCGATTCTCCTGCTTCAGCCTCCTGAGTAGCTGGGACTACAGGTGCAGGCCGCCATACCTGGCTAATTTTTGTATTTTTAGTAGAGACGGGGGTTTCACCATATTGGTCAGGCTGGTCTTGAACTCCTGACCTCCTGATCTGCCCGCCTCGGCCTCCCAATGTGCTGGGATTACAGACGTGGCCACCGCTCACAGCCGCCAAGTGATTTTCAACTAGGGTGCCAAGACAATTTGATGGGGAAAGAATAGACTTTTCAACATATTTTGCTGGTATAAATAGATATCTACGAGGAAAATAATAAATGTGGAACCCTACCTTATACTATACACAAAAAAATTAACGAAAAATCGATCAAAGGCCTAAATGTAAGAGCTGAAACTTTAAAACTTAAAAAAGAAAATATACGCATAAATATTTGTGACCTGGATTATGCAACAGTTTCTTAACTATGACACCCCAAATACTAGCAACTGAAGAAAAGATAGATGTTAGATGTAATCAAGATTAAAAATTTTTAAGTTTCAAAAGACACAAGAGAATGAAAAGACATCCCTTAGAATGGGACAGTAATTTTTCAAATCAGATATCTGATAAGGGAATTATATCTAGAATATATAATTTTTAAACTCTTACAGCTCAATAATAAAAAGACAATTACCCAATTTAAAAATGGGCAAGGAATCTGAACACTTCCCTAAAGAAGATACGGCAATGACCAGTAAGCACATTAAACAATGTTCAACACCATTAGTCCTCAGGGGGATGCAATCAAAACCACAATGAGATACCCCTTCGAACCCACTGGGATGGCTATAATCAAAAAGATAGGAAACAACTGTTAGTGAGGATGTGAAGAAATCGGAGCTCTCAGACACTGCTGGGGGCAATGTAAAATGGTGGCCATTTCCGCAAACAAGTCTAGCTGTGCTGTTCCTCAAAAGTTAAATATAGAGTTATCATGTCACTCAGCATTTTCATTCTAGGTACATATCCAAGGGAAATGAAAACCTATGAGCACACAAAAACAAATAGACAAATGTTCACAGCAGCATTATTGAAAATAGTCAAAAGTGGAAGCAACCCAAACTTTCAACTGATGAATGGGTTTTTTAAATGCAGTACACAATGAGGTACTAGGCAGCCATAAGGAGGAATGAAGTACTGATACATGCTACAACACGGATGAACCCAGAAAACATGATGCTAAGTGTCAGAAGCCAGTCTCAAGGGAACACATTCACTCGAAATGCTCAGAAGAGGGAAATCCATTAGAGAGAGAATGTAGGCCTTCCATGGACTGGGGAACTGGGAAGGCTGGGGAAAAATGGGGAGTGATGGCTAACGGGTATGGGGTTTCCTTTTGGATGATAAAAATGTTCTGAAATCAACTGTGGTGATGACTACACGACTATGTGAATATACTAAAAACCATTGAATTGTGTGCTTTAAGTAGTTGACTTATATAGTACCTGAATTAGCTCTCACTAAAGCTGTTCAGAGAGAGAGAGAGAGAGAGAGAGAGAGAGAGAGAGAGAGAGAGAGAGAGAGGAGAGAGAAAGGGGGCCATCTATCGGGCCTTCAGGTCTGATCAAGTCCTGTTTAGAACATGGTATGCCACGTGAGCTAAATGTGTATCTCACCTCCACAGAGAACTTGCCTTTGCCCTTCTGAGCTGGATTTACAGCGAAAAAAATCAAGGCCCTTTTCTTACTAATTACATCACCAATGGACCCATAAAAACTATAAAATTAAATATGAAATAATATAGCAATCTAGTAACTTAAGAATACCACTTAAAATGTTCATAGCCCTCCAATACAATTACATAATACAAGAAAGACAACAAGCTTTTCCAAAGAATTTTTATTTCACATGAATTCATTTCAACAATCAAGTCTCATCAGCATTCCAAAGACTAATATAGCTAAATAACAAATAAAAAATATCCAGTACTTATAACAAACATTTTTTATGCCTTTAGAGTGAAAGTTTTTGTTACAGGAAAGGAACAAGTTGGATAGAGAAGTTGGTAAGAAACCGAAGAGTATAAGATTCCTGAAAGTATTTTAAAATAATTATTCTACTTTGTATTAGCACCAGCATCATAAGGACAATGTCACTGCTCCTGCCCGAGATGATACAGCTACCAGTGGTTGCAGGCCCTGTCCATCGCAGGCAGGGCACCAAGCCTCTCACATGTATTCATCACTTGATCTTCATCTGCAACTCAAGCGGCTATGAAGATTCTCAAAGTCCTCCTAGAGTCCCTACTCTGTCCTGTAGCTCTCCGGTTCTTCTAACTCCCTGCTGTTCTGAGAGGTATCACAGAGCTGGTATTTCTTTTAAGCCGAACTCCACAAATAAAGAGTTAAGGTTTTCCAGTCCTCTTACAGTGAGTTTCCAAGGTCATTTCTTCATCAAAATGGATGATGAATGTTGAGTATCTACTGTTTTCCAGAGACTATTCTAGGCACTCAGCTATAGAGAGATAACACACCTGGAACCCCCTCCAACACAGTAAAGGCAGCAGAGTGAGGAAGACAACAGAGAGACTCAATAGAGCATTGAGTGCTAGGAGAGCTCTATGGAGTGGGGGTGTCAGGGAAGACTCCCAGAGGGGGTAACACTTCAGCTGAACTTTAAAGACTGAAAAGAAGTTAGAAAAGGAGGAAGAGGCTGGGCACGGTGGCTCACACCTGTAATCCCAGTGCTCTGGGAGGCCAAGGTGGGCGGATCACCTGAGGTCAGGAGTTAGAAGCCAGCCTGGCCCACATGGTTAAAACCTCATCTCTACTAAAAATACAAAACTTAGCTGGGTGTGGTGGCGGGTGCCTGTAGTCCCAGCTACTCGGGAGGCTGAGACAGGAGAATTGCTTGAATCCAGCAGGTGGAGGTTGCAGTGAGTCGAGATTGTGCCACTGCACTCCAGCCTGGGCGACAGAGTGAGACTTGTCTCAAAAATAAAAAGAAAAGAAAAAGAGGAGGAAAAGGAATGCTAGGTACCAGAACAGCACATACAAAAGTGTAGCAATAGAAGAGCATGGCTTATTCAGGGACTAACAAAGAGTTGATCACTGCTGAAAGGTACAGTGCAAGGGGAGAGAGAGGAGAGGGAGTCAACAGGGTGTCATCACCAAGAATCACACTAAGGAGACTGAAGTTCATCCTGATGAGGACAGAAAATCACAGAAGGAGAGTGATCAACCTGTCCCCCATCCAATCCGTGCAGCCCTCTGCTATTAGACTGATCTTTACCCAGCGGACCCAAACACACATGCGCAGCATTCAAGGCCCTCGACATGTTGTCTGCACAAACACACCCTAACACTACTCCTCCCTGCTCCAGAGGCCTTGCATGCTAGAGGTCCTTGTTCTTTCTTCCGCCCGTCTCCTTGCAGACCACACTCATTGCCACCTCAGGCTGACGGGAAGTGCCATTTGCTCCTCAGCTCCCGTGCTGATACGTATTAATGTACTTGGCTCTTAGCCCCAGCAGAGGGCAGAAGAGGCCCATAAATACTTCGGACCAATTTGTCCCAGTCAGATAAAAATAGCCCTAGACACGGTCCTGGTGCAGTGCTTCCCAGACTTCCCCATGCATATGAATTCAGGGCTCTTGTTAAAATGCAGATTCTAACTCAGTAGTTGCAGGGTGGGCTGGAGACAGTACATTTCTAACAAGCTCCCCGGTGATGTTGAGGCTGCTGGTCCAGGCAGCACACTTTGAGAAAATAGCACTTTTCATACTGAGGAGAAAGATCTTTTTTCTAAGTTTCCAATCTTTCCCAGACCAATACTTTCAGAAAATAAAAAAAAAGAATAACAGGAAAAATTAAATTTCCAAAACGACATACGAACTATGTCAACTTTATATTATCAGATTCAATAAACATAGTATTATCCTATTAAGTTACAAGGTCAGTTGAGTGAGTTCTCCCATCATTTCTTCCCATGAAGACAACACCAATTGCGTACCAAAGAAACCCATGGCGCCCTCACAACCAGGTTTAACTTCTACCACTGGATTTTACGGCCAAAGCAGGGAGGGAATGTACTAAAGCAATGCAAGGCATTTGCTTTGGGGCTTCCTTAATATATTCCCCACTATAATGGAGTTTATAGAAAACGGTTTTTGATTAACAGAGACCCCAACATTTGAACACCTACCTTGCCACTCTTCCTCGAAGATCTCCCAAACCGGAGAGCTGGCGCATCTCCAGGGTCTTTAAGGCAGAATTAGTTCCATAGCTAATGTTGTCCCGGGCACGAATCTGCTCCTGGAGTACCTGGGCAACATAAAAAACACTAAGGCAGTCATCTAAGAATTCACATGCTTCCACAAAAGCATTTTCTACTTTTGGCAAAAATAAGAATGTTTAACTCAGTCTTTCATAAGAGACTCCTTTTCAACGGTCACCTGATGCACACTTAAACAGAGAACTAGGGGGCTTAGACAGAGACCTTAGAGGCTCCTCCCAGAGCAAGTCCCTTTACTTACCATTAAAAACTAAGTTCCGGCCGGGCGCGGTAACTCACGCCTGTAATCCCAGCACTTTGGGAGGCCGAGGCAGGCGGATCACGAGGTCAGGAGATGGAGACTATCCTGGCCAACACGGTGAAACCCCATCTCTACTAAAAATACAAAAATTAGCCGGGCGTGGTGGCGGGAGCCTGTAGTCCCAGCTACCCGGGGAGGCTGAGGCAGGAGAATGGCGTGAACCCGGGAGGCGGAGCTTGCAGTGAGCCGAGAATGCGCCACTGAACTCCAGACTGGGCAACAGAGCGAGACTCCATCTCAAAACAAAAACAAAAACAAACTAAGTTCCTTTAGTTTTAGTATTTCTTCCTGAGTAATGAAGCCATTTTCTTTTTCTTTTTTTCTTTTTTTCTTTTTTTTTGAGATGGAGTCTTGCTATGTTGCCCAGGCTGGAGTGCAGTGGCACAATCTCAGTGCAACTTCTGCCTCCCAGGTTCAAGCAATTCCCCTGCCTCAGCTTCCCGAGTAGCTGGGATGACAGGCATGTGTCATCACACCTGGCTAAGTTTTGTATTTTTAGTAGAGACGGAGTTCCACCGCGTTGGCCAGGCTGGTCTTGAACTCCTGACCTCAGGCGATCCGCCCGCCTCGACCTCCCAGAGTGCTGGGATTATAGGCGTGAGCCATAGCGCCAGCCGGCATTTTCTTTATAATACAGTATTTGCTGGGTCCATAGATTGGATATGGAGTGTTTTCTTTTTTCAATATTTTAATGGCAGTTTAGAATTCCTCTTTGGGCCGGGCGCGGTGGCTCAAGCCTGTAATCTCAGCACTTTGGGAGGCCGAGACGGGTGGATCACGAGGTCAGGAAATCGAGACCATCCTGGCTAACACGGTGAAACCCCGTCTCTACCAAAAAATACAAAAAAGGAGCCGGGTGAGTTGGCGGGCGCCTGTAGTCCCAGCTACTCCGGAGGCTGAGGCAGGAGAATTGCGTAAACCCGGGAGGCGGAGCTTGCAGTGAACTGAGATCCGGCCACTGCACTCCAGCCCGGGCGACAGAGCCAGACTCCCCCTCAAAAAAAAAAAAAAAAAAAAGGATTCCTCTTTGATCTAAAGATATCTTAGGAATCTAAGAATCTAAGGATTACTTAGAATTGTGGGGTTTTTTTTTCATTTTCAAGCAGTTAAGGGTTTTTTTAGTCATTTGTATTATTTATTTCTAATTGTATTGACTTGTGATTTTATAAAAATATTCCTAACACAGCGGCTCATGCCTGTAATCTTAGCACTTTGGGAGTCTGAGGTGAAAGGATGGCTTGAGGCCAGAAGTTCGAGTCCAGCCTACATAATAATAAAGCAAGACTACCTCTCTACAAAAAAATCTTCAACTCAGGTAAAATTTCTTCTCCTGTGTAACTAGTATTTCTTCTCCATCTGTTTGTTTTTCTCCTCTGTAACTCCTATTACGGACATGCTGGGTGTCCTGGATCTGTCCACCAAGGCTTTTAACCTTTCCCTTGTGGTTCCTCTCTCTTTGCCTTTGGTTGTAATGTCTCAGGGATTTCTTCTACTTTGTCTTGGGGGCAACTGATTGCCTCTCATTCATCTACTGACTTTGTTTTAATTTTTAATTTTTGTGAGTACACAGTAGATGTATATATTTATGGGGTATATGGGATTTTTTTTTTTTTTTTTTTGAGATAGAGTCTTGCTCTGTCACCAAGGCTGGAGTGCAGTGGCATAATCTCGGCTCACTGCAACCTCCGCCTCTCAGGTTCAACCAATTCTCCCTGCCTCAGCCTCTCGAGTAGCTGGGATTACAGGTGCCCACTACCACGCCTGGCTATTTTTTGTATGTTTTAGTAGAGATGGGATTTTGCCATGTTGGCCAGGCTGGTCTTGAACTCCTGACCTCAGGTGATCTGCCCACCTCGGCCTCCCAAAGTGCTGGGATTACAGGGTTGAGCCACCACGCCCAGCCATGGGCTATTTTGATACAGACATACAATGTGTAATAATCACATCAGGGTGAATGATGTATCCATCACCTCAAGTATTTATTGTTTCTATTACAAACAACCCAAATATACTTTCAGTTATTTTTACATGTACAATTAAATTATTATTGACTATAGTCACCCTGCTGTGCTATCAAATACTAGATCTTATTAATTCTAACTATTTTTAATACCCATTAATCATCCACATTTCCACCCTACCCCCCACTATTCTTCTCAGCCTCTGGTAACCATCATTCTACTCTCTATCTCCGTGAGTTCAATTGTTTTAATTTTTAGCTCCCACAAGTGAGCGAGAACATGCGAAGCTTATCTTTCTGTGCCTGGCTTATTTCATTTCACTTAACATAATGACCTCTGGTTCTATCCATGTTTTTGCAAATGACAGAACCTCATTCTTTCTTATGGCTGAATACACTCCATTGTGTATCTGTACCACACTTCTTTATCCATTTGCCTGTTGATGGACACTTGGCTTGCTTCTAAACCTTGGCTATTGTGGATAGTGCTGCAATAAACATGGGAGTGCAGATATCTCTTCCATATACTGATTTCCTTTCTTGTAGATATATACCTAGCAGTGGGATTGCTGAATCATACGGTAACTCTGTTTTTAGTTTTGTGAGGTACCTCCAAAGTGTTCTCCACAGTGGTTGTACTAATTTACATTCCCGCCAACACTGTAGGAGTGTTCCCTTTTCTCCATATCCTTGCCAGCATTTGATATTGCCTGTCTTTTGGATAAAAGCCATTTTAACTCAGGTGAGATGATATCTCACTGTAGTTTTGTTTGTTTGTTTGCTTTTTGAGACTGAGTCTCACTGTCACCCAAGCTGGAGTGTAGTGGCATGATACCGGCTCACTGCAACCTCCACCTCCTGGGTTCAAGTGATTCTCATGCCTCAGCCTTCCAAGTAGATGGGATTACAGGTATGCATCACCATGCCAGGCTAATTTTTTTTTGTATTTTTAGTAGAGATGGAGTTTCGCCGTGTTGGCCAGGCTGGTCTCAAACCCCTGGCTTCAAGTAATCCACCCACCTCAGCCTCCCAAAGTGCTGGGATTACAGGTGTGAGCCACTGCGCTCAGCCAATATCTCATTATAGTTTTGATTTGCATTTCTCTAATGATCAATGATGTTGAGCACCTTTTCATATACCTGTGTTTGCCATTTGTATGTCTTCTTTTGACAAATGTCTATTCAGAACTTTTGCCCATTTTTAACATAGATTATTAGATTTTTTCGTATAGAGTTGTTTGTGCTCCTTATGTATTCTGGTGATTAATCCCTTGTCAGATGGAGAGTTTGCAACTATGTTCTCCCTTCACTTTGTTGTTTCTTTTGATATGCAGCAGCTTTTTAACTTAATTTGATCCCATTTGTCCATTTTTGCTTTGGTTGCCTGTGCTTGTAGGGTATATCTCAAGAAATCTTTGCCCACTCCAACGTCCTAGAGAGTTTATCCAATGTTTTATTTTAGTTGTTTCATAGTTTGAGGTCTTAGATTTAAGTCTTTTTTTTTCTTTGTTTCAACTTCTATTTTTGGTTCGGGGGTATATGTGAAGGTTTTTTACATAGGTAAACTCATGCCATGGATGTTTGTTGTACAGATTATTTCTGTAAGATAATTAAACACAACTATTGGGTACTGAGTTTAATGTGTTGTTGTACAGATTCTGTACATTAAGCCCAGTACCCAATAGTTATTTTTTCTGCTTCTCTCTAATCTTTAATCCATTTTGATTTGATTTTTTGTATACGGTATGAAATAGGGGTCTAGTTTCATGCTTCTGCATATGGATATTCAGTTTTCCCAGCACCACTTATTGAACAGACTGTCCTTTCCCCATTGCATGATCATGGCACCTTTTCAAAAAGGATTTTACTGTAGACGTATGGATTTGTTTCTGGGTTCTCTATTCTGTTCCATTGCTCTATGTATCTATTTTTATGCCAGTGCCATGCTGTTTTGGTTAATGTAGCTCTGTAGTACAATTGGAAGTCAGGTAATGTGACTTCTCCAGTTTTGTTCTTTTGCTCAGGATAGTTTTGGCTTTTTTGGTATTTTGTGGTTCCGTATGAAATTTAGGATTTTTTTTTTTCTATTTCTGTGAAGAATGCCATTGGTATTCTGATAGGGATTGCATTGAATCTGTAGATTGATTTGGGTAGTACAGACATTTTAACAATATTATGTATTCCATTCCATGACCATGGAATATCTTTCCATTTTTATGAGTCTTCTTCAATTTCTCGCATCAATGTTTTATAGTTTTCATTGCAGAGATCTTTCACTTCTTCGGTTAATTCATAGGTATGTATGTGTATATATGTATATATTTATTTACTTTTATTTTTTATTTTTGAGATGGAGTCTTGCTCTGTTGCCCAGGTTAGAGTGCAAGTGGCACGATCTCAGCTAACTACAACCTCTGCCTCCCGGGTTCACGCCGTTCTCCTGCCTCAGCCTCCTAAGTAGCCCGGCCGTTTTTTTTTTTTTTTTTTCTTTTTTTGTATTTTCCGTAGAGACAGGGTTTCACCGTGTTAGCCAGGATGGTCTCAATCTACTGATCCACCCGCCTCAGCCTCCCAAAGTACTGGGACTACAGGCATGAGCCCCTGTGCCTGGCCTATATTTATTTATTTAATTATTGAGACAGGGTCTTGTGCTGTCACCCAGGCTGGAGAGCAGTGGCGCGATCTTGGTTCATTGCAACCTCTGCCCCCAAGGCACAAGCAATCTTCCCAGGTCAGCCTCCCAAGCAGCTGGGACCACAGGCACGCACCACCATGCTCAGCTATTTTTTTTTGTATTTTTGGTAGAGACGGGTTTTCGCCATGTTACCCAGGCTGGTCTCAAATTCCTGAGCTCAAGTAATCTGCCCACCTTGGCCTCCCAAAGTGCTGGGATTACAGGCGTGAGCCACAGCACCTGGCCAGTATTTAATTTTATTTATAGCAATTGTAAATGAGATTACTTTCTTGACTTCTTCTTCAGATTGTTCCCCATTGGCATATAGAAATGCTACTGATTTCTGTATGTTGATTTTGTATCCTGAAATTTTACTGAATTTGTTTATCAGTACTAAGAGTTTTTTGGTGGAGTCTTTAGGCTTTTCCAAATATAAGATCGTATCATCTGCAAACAAGAATAATTTGACTTTTTCCTTTCCAATTGGGATGCCCTTTATTTCTTTCATCTGATTGCTTTAGCTAGGACATCTAGTACTACGTGGAATAACAGTAGTAAAAGTGGCCATCCTTTTCGTGTTCCAGATCTTAGATAAAGACTTTCCATTCTTCCCCATTTAGTATGATACTAACTGTGGGTCTGTCATATATGGCTTTTATTATGTTGAGATGTGTTCCTTGTATACCTAGTTTTTTGAGGGCTTTTCTCATGAAGGGATGTTGAATTTTATCAAATGCTTTTTCAGCATCAGTTGAAATGATCATATGTTTTTTGTCTTTCATTCTGTTGATATGATGTATCACATTGACTGGTTGCATATGTTGAACCATCTTTGCATCCCTGGAATAAATCCCGCTTGGTAATTATGAATGATCTTTTTAACGTGTTGCTGAATTCCATTTCCTAGTATTTTGTTGAGGGTTTCTGCATCAATATTCAATGGGGATATTGGCCTGTAGGTTTTTTATTGTTTTGTTTTGTTTTGTTTTTTGCTTCTTTGTTTAATTTCGGTACCAAGGTAATACTGGCCTCGTAGAATGAGTCTGGAAATATTTTCTCCTCTTCTACTTTTCAGAATAGTTACAGTATGATTGCTATTAATTCTCTTCAAATGTTTGGTAAAATTTACCAGTGAAGCCATTGGGTCCTGGGCTTTTCTTTGCTAGGAGGCTTTTTTATTATGGCTTCAATCTCATTACTTGTTACTGGTCTGTTCAGGTTTTGGATTTCTTCATTATTCAATTGTGGTAGGTTGTATGTATCCAAGAATTTATCCATTTATTCTAGGTTTTCTAATTTTTTGGCATATAGTTGCTCATAGTAGCCTCTAATGATCCTTTGAATTTCTGTGATACCGGTTGTAATGTCTTCTTTTTCATCTCTGATTTTATTTAGTTGGGTCTTTTCTGTTTTGTTCTTAGTCTAGCTAAAGTTTGTCAATTTGCTTATCTTTTCAAAAACCCAACTTTTTGTTTCATTGATTTTTTTGTATTGTTCTCATTTCACTTATTTCTGATCTGATCTTCATTATTTCCTTTATTCCACTGAGTTTGGTTTGCTCTTGCTTTTCTGATTCTTTAAGACATATCCTTAGATTGTTTATTTGAAGATTTTCTTCTTTTTTGATGTAGGCACTTACAAACAAACTAACAAACAAGCAAAAAGAAAACTAGTAAAAACTCTATACTTTATTTTCACATATATATATTACATATATATTCAGAAGTGCTGCTAAATCTATACTTTAACATCATCTCCACACTTTTTAACTTTTCATTGTTTCTATTCATATCTTATTGTACTGTCTATGTCTGGAAAAGTTATTATTTTTGGTTGGTTCATCTTTTCATCTTGCTATTTAAGATAATGAATAGTTTACATACCACAATTGGAGTATTATAATATTCTGGGTTTTTCTGTGTACTTACTATTACCAGTGAGTTTTGTACCTTCAGATGATTTCTTATTGCTCATTAACATTCTTTTCTTGCATGTTGAAGAACTCCTTTTAGCATTTCTTGTAGGACAGGCCTGGTGTTGATAAATCCCTCAGCTTTTGTTTGTCTGGGAAAGTCTTTATTTCTCCTTCATGTTTGAAGGATATTTTCACCAGATACACTATGGTAGGTTTTATGCTAAGTGTTTTTATCCTTTAGCACTTTAAATATATCATGCCACAAGTCTGCTGCCAAACATATTGGAGCTCCATTGTATGTTGTTTCTTTTGTCTTGCTGCCTTTAGGATCCCTTCTTTATCCTTGACCTCTGGGAGTTTATTAAATGCCTTGAGGTAGTCTTCTTTGAGTTAAATCTACTTGGTGTTTTATAACCTTCTTGTACTTGAATTTTGATATCTTTTGTTTGGAAAGTTCTCTGTTATCCCTTTCGATAAACTTTCTACCACTATCTCTCGCTCTACCTCCCCTTAAAAACCAGTAACTTTTAGATTTATCTTTTTGAAGCTACTTTCTAGATCTTGTAGATCTTGTGCATCATTCTTTTTTCATTCTTTTTTTTTCTTTTGTCTCCTCTGACTGTGTATTTTCAAATAGCCTGGCTTCAAGCTCACTAATTCTTTCTTCTGTTTGATCAATTCTGCTAACAGACTGATGCATTCTTCAGTATGTCACTAGCATTTTTCTGCTCCAGAATTTCTGCTTCTTTTTAATTTTCTCTTTCTTTCTGTCTTTCCCTCTATCTTCCCTTCCTTCCTTCTTTCCTTCGTCCCTCCCTCCCTCCTTTCTCTCTCTCTTTCCTTCCTTCCTTCTTTCTTCCCTCCCTCCCTTCTTTTTCTTTTTTCCTATTTCTTTCTTTTCCTTTCTCTCTCCCTCTCTCTCTCTCTCTCTCTCACTTCCCTCCCTCCCTCCCTCCTTTCTTTCTCTCTCTCTTTGTCTTTCTTTCTTTCCAGAAGGATGGAGTGCAGTGGCACAATCTTGGTTTACTGCAACCTCTGCCTCCTGGGTTCAAGATTGGTTATAGCCTTTGTCATTTCTATAATGTCTGTTTTGTTCTGTTATTTGAGATGGAGTTTTGCTCTCGTTGTCCAGGCTGGAGTGCAATGGCGTGATCTCAGCTCACTACAATCTCCACCTCCTGGGTTCAAGCAATTCTCCTGCCTCAGCCTCCTGAGTAGCTGGGATTACAGGCACCCGCCACCACACCCAGCTAATTTTTGTATTTTTAGTAGAGATGGGGTTTCACCATGTTGGCCAGGCTGGTCTCGAACTTCTGACCTCAGGTGATCCACCTGCCTTGGCCTCCCAAAGTGCTGGGATTACAGGTGTGAGCCACTGCTCCTGGCCAATTATTTCAATTTCTTTGTTAAATTTATCTGATAGGATTCTGAATTCCTTCTCGGTGTTATCTTGAATTTCTTTGAGTTTCCTCAAAACAGCTATTTTGAATTATCTATCTAAAAGGTCACATATCTTTGTCTCTCTGGGATTGACTTCTGGTGTCTTATTTAGTTAATGTGGTGAGGTAATGTTTTCCTACACGGTCTTGATGCTTGTGGATGTTAGTCAATGTTTGTACCCATCCTTCTTGGGAAGGCTTTCCAGATATTCAAAGGGACTTGGGTGTTAAGTAATCTAAGTTATTCGGTCACTACAACCATATCTGCATTAGGGGGTACCCCAAGCACAATAACACTATAGTTCTTGCATACTTGTAGAAGTACTACCTTTGCGGTCTTGGAAAAGATCCAGAAGATTTCTCTGAATTACCAGGTAGAGACTCTCATTCTCTTCCCTTACGTTCTCCCAAACAAGCAAAGTCTTTCTTTCTTTGTGCTGAGCTACCTGGAGCTGGGAAGGGGTACACAAGCACCTCTGTAGCCACCACCACTGGGACTGTGATGGGTCTGACCTAAAGCCAGCACAGCACCGAATCTTGCTCAAGGCCTGCTATAATCACTACATGGCTACCCCTATGTTCACTCAAGGCCCTAGGGCTCTACAATCAGCAAGTGGTGAAGCCAGCCAGGCTTCTGTCCTTCCCCTAAAGGCAACGAGTTCCTCCAGGTTCCAGGCAGGTCCAGGGACGCTGTCCAGGTGCCCCGGCCTAGAATCAGAAACCTTAGAAATCTACCTGGTACTCTATTCTCCTGCGGCTGAGCTAGTGCTGAAACCACCAAAGTCCTTCCCACTCCCCTCCCCTTCCCCCAGGGTGAGGAGTCTCCCCGTGTCCACCACATGCCCACAGGGAATAAAGTCAGGCTACTGCCATTGTTCACTTCAGGCCCAAGGGCTCTTCATTCAGCTTGTAGTGAATCCTGTCAGGCCTGGGACTCACCCTTCAGAGCAGTGGGGCCCGCATTTAGCCCAGGGTACATCTAGAGATCCAAGAGTCCAAGAGCCAAGGCGTGGAGTCAGGGACCCCAGAAGCCTGCTTGGTGCTCTTCTCCACTGTGGCCGAGCTGGTACCTAAGCCAAAGACAAAGTCCCCTTTACTTTTCCCTCTGCTCTTCTCAAGCAGAAGGAGTCTCTCCTGACAGCCACCACAGCTGTGAATGTGTAGAGGCACCCCGAAAGCCAGAATGTCTCAGACTCTTACCCAAGGCCCATGGCACACTACTTGGTTATCACTGCCGGTTGGCCGCCCTGCATTCCAAAACAGTGTCCCATTAACACTGCACTCTCCCTCCCCAAAGCACACAGACTCTCTCTGAGCCACGTGGTCTGCTGACGGGGGACGGGGGAGGGGTGGTGTCGGTGATTCAAGACTGTCCTTCCTACCCTCTTCAGTGCCTCTTTCTGTGACATGATGTTAAAATCAGGTATTGTGATCGCTCACCTGCTTTTTGGTTCTTAGGAAGGTGCTTTCTTTTGTAGACAGTTGTTAAATTTGGTGTTCATGTGGGGAGGACAATTGGTGGAGGCTTCTATTCTGCCATCTTCCTCTGCCCTCCTGTCCATCTACTGACTTTTAGAAATTTAAGTTCAAGAAGAAATGTTATGTGACACTTGGATCTCCTCAAATGTAGGAATTATTTTTTACTCAAGGCCTACCTGTTTTCTATTTCATCTGCACCTGTGTTAAGGGCAGTGCTTATTCTTCCTCCTTGTGGCTGCTGGGCCCCATTAGATGTGATGTGACTTTCCTCTCTCTGCTCACTGGAGTGCCTTAAGTAGGTAGTCTTGAGAGTAGTGGAAGGGGCTTATGGGCTGGTGGTGCAGCCAGTGGGAAGCACAGGGCCTGTCTCCAGGTGAGGTACCAGGAGGATGCCTCTTTACATCCTATTCCCTCAGCTCTCCCAGCCCAGAGGCAGTGGGGAACAAGCCACAACCCCTCCACCCCTCCATGGGGCAGGAGACTGGCTCACTCACAGGTGTGGGCCTGGACCCTTCTCCTGAGACTCCTAACCATGGGATCCTGCTGGCTCCCCAGGCCTTCCTGCCTGCCTATCCCAACTGTTCAGGAAGGTGGCACCTGGATTGGGAACAGAGTGGAGACAGGCACACTAAACCACCACCTTCTCTTGCCTTCTGCGTCAATCCAAGGGTTTCTTGAGATTACGTTCCTGGGTATCTGCTTGTTACTATTTATTTCTAGGAATTTTGATGGTTTCTGACGTACTAACAATTTGCAGGAAATGAATAGGAAAAGCCCAAGTAGAGATGTAATTATGCTTACATAATTTGTTTTTGTGCTCCCTCTTCTTAACTATATTTTCTTTTCTTTTTTTGAAGTATGACATACATAAAGAAAATACTTGTGTATTTTTTTCCCGGATTTTCAAACTTCTTAGTAAAAAAGAAAAAGAAATTAGGAATGTACATATTCTGTGTTTCCCTTAGTGGAAACCTGCTTGCGGCATTGACAGTAAAAAGGAAAATTTCACTGGGCGGCCGCAGTAGCTCACACCTGTAATCCCAGCACTTTGAGAGGCCGAAGCGAGTGGATCACAAGATCAGGAGTTCGAGACCAGCCTGACCAACATGGTGAAACCCCGTCTCTACTAAAAATACAAAAATTAGCCAAGCATGATAGCACACACCTGTAGTCCCAGCTACTCAGGAGGCTGAGGCAGAAGAATTACTTGAACCCAGGAGGCGAAGGTTGCAGTGAGCCAAGATCGTGCCACTGCACTCCAGCCTAGGCAACAGAGCAAGACTCCGTCAAAAAAAAAAACAAAAACAAAAATTCACCAGAAAGAATTTAGAATTTCAAGACCTATCTATTATTTCTGTAGCTTCCAGCTTTTTCTCAATGAACCTGCTCTATGAAGAGGAATACAAACTAGTTACAATCACCTGTGAATGACAAAATGTGAGTCATCTGAATACGTTCTTGCAAGGCAACTTCACATCTGACTAATGTGGTTCTGGCACTCTTCCACTGATGAGAAGGCGCTGGCAAGCTCTCGTGCACTCTCTCTTAATAGGAAGTAACACCTATTAGTTTAGTTAGAGTCAATAGAAAGTAACGCTTATTCTTTTTCCATGTAGTGGTGCAAACCTTTGCCTATAGTAAGGCATAAGACCAGTGGTTCTCAAACATCTTTGGGGTACATAAGTCTCACCCAGATGGCTTGTTATGCACACAAATTCTTGGACCCCATCCCCAGAAAACCAAAGCTAGAGAACGAGCCCAGTGCCCTAATACACTGTATTAGACACTATAGAGCTGGGCGTGGTGGCTCACGCCCATAATCCCAGCACCTTGGGAGGCTGAGGCAGGTGGATCACCTGAGGTCAGGAGTTCGAGACCAGCCTGGCCAACATGGTAAAACCCCGTCTCTACTAAAAATACAAAAATTAGCCAGGTATGGTGACAGGCGCCTGTAATCCCAGCTACTCAGGAGGCTGAGGCAGGAGAATTGCTTAAACCCAGGAGGTGGAGATTGTAGTACGCTGAGATCACGCCATTGCACTCCAGCCTGGACAATGAGAGCAAAACTCCATCTCAAATAATAGAACAAAACAGACATTATAGAAATGACAAAGGCTATAACCAATCTTATTTCATTTGAGTTGTTTTTCAATCACCAAGCAGTGAAAATGGAAAGCAATTCACAAAAAAAGGGCTTTAAAAAACACATTTTAAAAAAGGTTCAACCGTTCCAGTAAGCAAAGACACAAGAAGTACAAATCATACTATTATAACATATCACTCTGGTGTGGGATGTTGATAGTGGGAGAGGCTACGCATGTGTGGGGGCAGAGAGTATATGCTCAATTTTGCTGTGAACCAAAAAAATGCTCTAAAAAGATAAAGTCTATTTTTTAAAACCTCAGAAATAGCATTTTCACTTATTAAAGAAGCAAATATTTTAAATCTATAATGCTAAAAATATATCAAAAATCAAAAAAGGTTTCAGTATCTTTTGCTTGTCTAAAAAACAGAAATAAAAAAGGCACAGCTGCCGGGCGCGGTGGCTCACGCCTGTAATCCCAGCACTTTGGGAGGCCAAGGCAGGCGGATCACAAGGTTAGGAGATCGAGACTATCCTGGCTAACACGGTGAAACCCCGTCTCTACTAAAAATACAAAAACATTAGCCGGGCATGGTGGCGGGTGCCTGTAGTCCCAGCTACTCGGGAGGCTGAGGCAGGAGAATGGCGTGGAACCCGGGAGGCAGAGCTTGCAGTGAGCCGAGATTGTGCCACTGCACTCCAGTCTGGGCGACAGAGCAAGACTCCGTCTCAAATAAAAAATAAAAATAAAAAATAAAATTAAAAAAAGGCACAGCTGGCCCTTCCCAGTACAACTTTTCTGGAGACCAATGCCAAAAAATATATATTCATAATGTTCATAACCTTTGACCCAGTAACTCTAGTTCTTGGAATTAATATTAAATGAAATAGTAACAAAAATGTACGCATAAAAATGTCTTCATAGTGTGATACACACGTCAAGTATTTTACAAGGTACATTATTACACAAACACTCAGAGGTTCACAGAGGGCTTTTAGCCAACAAGGGAAAGTGTGTACAATTTCATATTAAGCAAAAAGAAAGCATAGAAAATAAATATGGAACATGATTCCAGCTGTGTATTAAGATGCATATAAAATACTAGAATGTGAAAGTTTTACTTATCTCTAGGGTGGGATTATGGTTTATTCTTTTTTTTTTTTTTTTTTTTTGTATTTCCCACAATGGACATACATTACTTTTATAGCCAGAAAAAAAAAATGTGCTGTAAAAAAATGCTTAGAAATAAAAAAGCCCGTTTAACTCTCCAAATTCTTATGCAGATGAATAAGGTATTGCATTAGAAGTGCTCTGGGGCCAGGTGTGGTGGCTGACTCCTGTAATCCCAGCACTTTGGGAGGCCCAGGCAAGAGGATTGCCTGAGCCCAGGAGTTTGTGACTAGCCTGGGAAACATGGTGAAACCTTGTCTCTACACACATTTTTTTTTTTTAATTAGCCACGAGTTGTGGTGCACACCCCTGGTCCTAGCTATTCGGGAGGCTGAGGCAAGAGGACTGCTTGACCCTGGGAAGCAGAGGCTGCAGTGAGCCATGTTCCCACCAGTGCACTCCAGCTTGAGCAACAGAGCAAGACCCTGTCTCAAAAAATAAATGAATAAAAATTTAAGAAAGAAGTGCTTTGAAGAATACAGGAAAGAATTCTACCTGACATTAACAAAGTATTCATGTTACTAGAAAGTAATATGAAAACAGAAGGTGTTAGATGGCTTATTATTTAAATAAATTCTAGAATGAAAACTTAGAAAAGTAATTCCCCTGTACAGTCAATAATGTTCCTGTATTTGTCATTTTGGAAAAATATATCATCATGATGCATTTATTTTAAAAAAGATTACATCATTATATATGGCACTAATTCTCCGTTATTTTCAATTCAATTTAAGAAACTTGTTTTTTGCACACCTACTGTGTACTGAGCATCAGGCATACCTTCAGGGAGCTCAGTTGCAGCAAGAAAAACCAAAGGGTGGAAAGTGCATTATCCAGTTCCATACAATAAACGTGCTTTACACAAGCATGGAGCAGAAGCTAGCCACCTTGAAAAAGTGATGTCCCAAGTCCTCATTTATTTTTTTCAAAGATATGGCCTATCTTTAAAAAAATCTCCCTTCCCAAGATGGCTTGGAATAGGGACTTCTGTGGGAGCCTCAATGTGCTGTATAATGCTGTTTATGCAAAGGTGAAGGCAACCAATCCCCTGGGACATCTAAGCCCCCCAGACAGGCCAGTGTTGCCAGGAACCAGGAAAGAAACAGCTCTCCATACTCCTCCTTCTCCAACTCTTCCTAGATTGAGAAGGATTTGGAAATGAGGAAGTATAATTTCAAATCACCTAGAGAAAGACCCAATTACAGCAGAGCAAGGAATTATAAGGTAGTATTCCCCTACAGGGCTTTTTACCACAGTTCCAGCCTTCTTGGCATTTCCACCATTTGATGGAAGTCTCTCCCTCCAATAGGCAGGAAGTCCTGTCAGCTCCATCTCCAAAATCACTCCAGAATCCATCCTCTTCTCTCTATCTCCACCATGCCATGTCTCTCCCTGAACTCTGAAGTAGCCCCCTAACTTATCTCCCTGCTTCAATTCTTGCTCCCCTAAAATCCTTCTCCACGAAGCAGCCAGCGTGAACTTTTTCAAACATAAATCAGTCTATATCTACAAGGACAAGGGCTTTTATCTGTGTTTTATTCACTAATGCCCCAGCACCAAGAGTGTGAGGGGATTATTTAAATTCCTTGGCTGAACACTAAATAATGGCTTCCCATTTCCAAACTCTAAACTTCTTATCACAACCTTCAAGTTTCATGAGCTGCCCTTCCCAAAGCTCACAACACTCCATCCACTAGTCCCCTTTCTGCTCCTTAAACATGCCCCGCCTCTTCCTGTTTATGGCCTTGGAACCTGGACTTCCCTCACTCTGGAGTGGTCTCCCTTGGTGTCTCCTCCTTCAACACCACCACCTTGGCTTGGCTGGCCCCATATGTCATTCCATTCTCAGTTCACATGTCACCTTACTCCTTTACCATCCTTTTATTTTTTTTCTTTTTTTTTGAGATGGAGTCTCGCTCTGTTGCTCAGGCTGGAGTGCAGTGGCGTGATCTCAGCTCACTGCAACCTCCGCCTCCCAGGTTCAAGCGATTCTCCTGCCTCAGCCTCCCAAGTAGCTGGGACTACAGGCACGCGCCACCACACCTGGTTAATTTTTGTATTTTTAGTAGAGACAGGGTTTCACCATATTGGTCAGGCTGGTCTTGAACTCCTGACCGCGTGATCTGCCCGCCTCAGCCTCCCAAAGTGCTGAGATTACAGGCATGAGCCACTGTGCCTGGCCACCATCCTTTCTAAGACAGCCACACAGTCACTCTCCATCACATCCTTTCATCAGAGCACTTGACATTGGCTAACATCACCTTGGTTACTTAGCATTGACTGCCTGTACACCCCACTAAAGTGTGCAGTAGGGCGAAGACCAGAGGCCTGTGTGCTTGGGCCATTACTGCAGCCCCAGTGCCTCTAACATTGCCTGGCTGTTAGTGGGTTAGTGAGTGATTTATCAATTAATTTAGCTCCATGTTCTAGGATCTGATCTTCCGAGTTGAAGGCTTAGAGGCTATCTCTAGCTGTCCATCCTGTCTTTGGTTTAAGCTGTTATCAATCCCTTTGATTTGAGCTGTTATCAATCTCTGGTACCCAGACATGATCAGGTCCTCAAAGAGGACTCAGACAAGCTAAAATGTACTGGAGACAGAGCAGACACCAGAACACGAATTTATTAATTTACATTGAAAAATCTCTGTCAACAGAACTGAACAAATATTCGAATTCCATTCAATTTACTGTCTTCTCCCCGGGAGTCAAGTCACACAACAAGCCAAATCTAGTGGGTAGAATGAAAACAAAATGAATTTGGATGATAATCACCAAAACCCCTCCGCTGATATACCTGTTTCAACAGAACCAAATCACAGAGCTGCAAGCTGAGATTCCCTTTTTAAGTAAAATGCATGAAGTCCAGTAGCCAAAACTCTTCCCTCATTGGCAGTACTGAAAGCACACTGAACTAAGGTCCTGTATGTCCGTCCAACTACATATTAACATCACTGTCTACGCCTCTGCCTTGCCATGTTAATAAAGCCCAATGCTGCACTCATCGCTTAAGTTCAGAAACTCCAGTAGTCCATTTGCAAATTATTAAACTAGTAAACTATGTATGATATATTCAATTAGATGAGGGCTTGATACAGTTTCCCATAACCCAACTAGGTTAAAGCCAACATTCCAAGCCAGAAGGACATCATGAAGTTGAGCACATGGGAACTAAAGTAGGACTGCAGATTCTAACCAGCCAGGTGGCAGACCCCACTGCCTGGTTCCCAAAGGCCAGAGACACAGCTAAAGCCATAAAAAGACATGGGGGTCCAAACGACTTCCCCCAGCCATCCAACTGGCTTGGAAGAGAAAGCTTACCACCAATAAAAGGACCATGGACTGCTCACCAGGGCTCGGCTTCCAGGGATTGATAATGGCTTAAACCAAAGACAGGATGGATAACTCAGACATGTATAATTCATAGTTGACTATATTACTTCCTCTAAATTTATAATTACGATGATCATTTGTGGAAAGTTTCTGAGGAATAAATAATTGATAAGCTTCTCCATATCACAAGGCACACTGCTAACAGAGACTGTGGATGGAGACGTATTAAAACAAATTCTTCCATTTAACATTTATCAAGCACTTACTGTGTACTAGTATACAAGAGTCATCTGTTTTGACATTGGAATCTGCTGAAAGAATATGAACAATAATTATAGGGTTCTGGAAGGGGCAAGGAGACCCAGAGCCTTTGATTATGAAACATTTATTGAGCTCCTACTATGTCTTAGACATTGGTAGGTGTTAAAAATAGAAACATTAAGACTCTGTTCTAGCTCTTGAGGATCACATAGGGTAATGGTTTGATAATATATTTTACTTTTTTTCCAGTGTATAACTGTTCAGAGTCACATGATAGAAAATCATAAAGACTTATCTAGGCAAATTTGCCAAGATACAGTGTTAATATATCTCAATTTGACTAGTTCTATCAGGATCTAGGAGTAAGTTCCACATCTTAAGAATGGCTTCAACTTTACTTCTGTAATATAAAATCACCCGAGGGATGACTCTAAAAAATCAAATAACCCAGTAAAATTTTACTGCGTGAACTAAAAACAGCTATAAACCAGCAATGATAATAATAATAATAATAACCCAGGCAATTTACAGAAGATATTCATCAAGAATCTATAAATAAAAAATACACCTTCTACATTATTGAAATACAATTTAAATATCTTCACACCTCTGCTTTAAAACTGATACTACAAGTATCAGGTTATTTTGTTCTTTGTTTTGTTGTTTTTCCTTTTGTTTTGTTTTGCTTTGTTTTTGGGGTTAGAGTCTCACTCTGTCACCTAGGCTAGAGGGCAGTGGCATGAAATCAGCTGACTGTAACCTCCACCTCCCAGGTTCAAATGACTCTCCTGCCTCAGCCTCCCGAGTAGCAGGGATTACAGGTGCCCACCACCACACCCAGATAATTTTTGTATTTTTAGTAGAGATGGGGTTTCACCATGTTGACCAGACTGGTCTCGAACTCCTGACCTTGTGATCCGCCCACCTTGGCCCCCCAAAGTGCTGGGATTACAGGCGTGAGCCACTGCACCTGGTCAAGTATCAGTTTTATATTATGCCCACTCTCCCTATTTATTTTTTTATTCATTTAGAGATGGAGTCTTGTTCTGTCACCTAGACTGGAGTGCAGTGGCATGATCCTGGCTCACTGCAACCTCCACCTCCCAGGTTCAAACAATTCTCCTGTCTCAGCCTCCCAATTAGCTGGGATTACAGGCACACGCCATCAGGCCCAACTAATTCTTATATATATATTTTTTAGGAGGGATGGGGTTTCACCATGTTGGCCAGGCTGGTCTCGAACTCCTGACTTTAAGTGATCCACCCACCTCAACCTCCCAAAGTGCTGGGATTACAGGCGTGAGCCACCGTGCCTGGTGCCGATTTTTATATTACTTATAAATGAAGACTTCTTTTCAGTACTTTTTAATTTTTACTCTACATCATTGTTATGGACTGAATGTTTGTGTCCTCCAAAAATTCACATGTTGACCAAGCGTGGTGGCTCATGCCTGTAATCCCAGCACTTTGGGAGACCAAGGCAGGAGGACTACTTGAGCCCAGGAGGTTGAGGCTGCAGTGAGCCATGACCATACCACTGCATTCCAGCCTGAATGACAGCGCAAGACCCAGTCAAAAAAAAAAAAAAAGAAAATTGTATGTTAAACTGCTAACCCTTAATGTGATGGTATTAGGAGGTGGGGCCGGAAAGAGGTGATTAGGTCATGAGGGTAGAACCCTCATGGATGGGATTAGTACCTTAAAAGAAGGTCTTGCTTCTGCTCTCTGCTCTCTGCCATGTAAGGATACAAAAAGACAACCATCTACAGTTCAGAAAGCAGGGGGTCTCACCAGACACTGGATCTACCAGCATTTTGATCTTGGACTTCCCAGTCTCCAGAATCATGAGAAACAAATTTCTGTTGCTTAAGCTACCCAATCTATGGTAATTTGTCATAGCAGCCTAAACTAAGACAATCATGATTTTATTTTAATGAACTTTGGCTATAAGACAGCAATTCTGACCTGTCATCAAGCATCCTAATATGTTTAGGTAGACACGCTTAGGTTCATAATACATATAAATCAATATAATTAGTATTTCACGTTGGAGTCTTAAATTTCTAAACTTCCTTGTTGTTACTTTGTCACTATATATAGTTACTACTAGTTATAAAAAAAGTAAACACTCAAATACAAACTAAATTTTTTGCCAAATTTAGATTTTACTTAGTTTTCCCTGTCTATCATGGAAATCATCACTTGCAAAATTGCACACTCCAAAAATATATGTAAATATAAAAGAGTGCTGTCTGGTTAAGGCAAGAATAACCATTACATAAAATGTGTTTCTGGATGTTGGGAAAACAGCAAAATTGAAATTACTTTCTCACTGCATTGTAAATTTTTCAAAAATCATCTTAAAGAAACATGTTTAGGCCAGCCGTGATGGTGATGGTTCATGCCTATAATTCCAGCACTTTGGGAGGCCAAGACTGGAGGGTCACTTGAGGTCAGGAGCTCAAGACCAGCCTGGCCAACACAGTGAAACCCTGTCTCTGCTAAAAATACAAAAATTGGCCAGGTGTGGTGGTGTGCCTGAAATTCCAGCTACTCAGGAGGCTGAGGCATGAGAATTGCTTGAACCCAGGAGGTGGAGGTTGCAGTGAGCTGAGATCACACAACTGCACTCCAGCCTGGGTGAGGGAGTGAGACCTTGTCTCAAAAAAAAAAAAAAATTGGGGAAAAATTAATTAGCAGAAGTCTAAACAATTGATGACTTTAGATTCCTTAGGTAGTTTTTTGATAAACCCGATTATCGAAGCAATTCAAGTGAACTCTCGTCAAAGCAAAGACGGGTCAGGGGAGAACTCAGTGAGAAATAAAGCTAAAATTATCCAGTTTCGTAAACAAGTCCTCCCTGAAACTCAGAAAGCAAAGAATGGCTGAACAGCACAGCCTGTCACATCTGAGAGTTGATTATAGAAGATCAGGTTCTAGAAGAGCTTCCAAAAGGTAAAGTAGAAAAGAGCATATTTTTGGAGTTTTGCCACATGGGTTTATTCTCAGCACTGCTGCTAACTGGCCTTGATACCTCAGGCCACTTCACTCAGCCTATCTGAAAAGGATGCCGTTTGCATTGATTACTTCAGTCTCTTCTAGTCCTTTTTGCTACCAGCATATTTACAACTGGCTTCACTTTGTATTGGGCATTTATTCACTTAATAAGTATTTGCTGAGGTTTGAATGATGGTGCCCCCTCCAAAAATCATGTTGAACTTAATCTCCATTGTGGTGGTATTAAGAGGGTTGGTATTTTGGGAGGTGATTAAGTCATGAGGGCTCTACCCTGAACGGACTGGGGCCCTTATAAAAAGGGTTTGTGGGAGGGGGTTCACTCTGTTCAATCTTTTTGCAATGTGAGGACACAGGATTCGTCATTCTTGCCCTTCCACCTGCCATGTGAGGATGCAGCAAGAAGACCTTACCAGATGCCAAGTGCCAGTGCCTTGGGCTTGGACTTCCCAGCCTCCAGAACTGTGAGAAATAAATTTCTGTTCTTTATAAATTACCCAATCTCAGGTATTTTGTTATAGCAACACAAATATACTATGACAGCATTCATAGCATTTTACTCCAAATATTGTACTAGACAATGCAAAGATGAGTAAAACAAGGTTCCTCTCTTTTTGAGAGGCTTGTAAAGAAACAATGTTAGTCCTATTCAATAAATGCTATAGTAACAGTGGCATGAGTTAGGTGTTCAGGATACACTGAGGGAAAGGAAACTGGGAGCAAGAGAGGAACTGGCAAGGAGGGCTTCCTAGAATGAAAGAACTGTTAAATAGCGTCAGTGGCCCAGCTGAAGTTGGAAATTATGTATTTAAAGTGGCTCTGGCTGGGCACTATGGCTCATGCTTATAATCCCAACACTTTGGGAGGCCAAGGTGAGAGGACTGCTAGGGCCCAGGAGTTCAAGACCAGCCTGGGCAACATAGCAAGACCTTGTCTCTAAAAAATAAAATAAAACAAAGTGGTTCTGGCCATTGGAGTAGTACATGGCAGCTACCAAACAGGAAATTATTCCCTGGATCTGGCAGTTGCAGCTAAAACACCATCACCTCTTACATTGACAGAAAAAATTAAGACGAGGATTTCCTAAGGGTAGAGTTATACTGTGCTTTTACCTGGAGGGGACGATAATGTCAGAATAGATTGACTCTCATCTCTAGTCTTCCCCTACCCCCATAAGCAAAGGGAACAGAGCTGAGTTCCCACAGGAAAGTGCTGGGTATTCTAAGAATGGGGAAGTAACGCTATTTTCTAATATAAAGCATGATGGAAGTTTGTATTTTTGTGACATACCTTAGCCCCCTCTTATCTGCAGGGGACATGTTCCAAGACTTCCTGTGGATGCCTGACACTGCAGATAGTACTAAACCCTACATATACTATGTTTCCTTGATCTGATCATCAAGATATCTACTAAGTGACTAACAGGCAGGTAGCATATACAGTGTGAACTAAGGACGGATTCACATCCCACACAGGCTGAGGAATGAGAGATTTCATCATGCTACTCAGAATGGCATACAATTTAAAACTTATCAATTGTTTATTTATGGAATTTTCCTTTAATATTTCCAGATCATGGTTGGCCACAGGAAATTGCGGAAAGTGAAGCCACAGATAAGGGGGCCTACTGTACTTCTTTGCCAGTGGTTGAGGGGATGGGAACCTGAGAATTCTTACTGATCCCCATCACTTAGATTTTACCTGTCATTAGATTTAGATGCAGCAGAGATATCAGTCTCTTGATGAATCTGAAATCCCTTTCAAAATTGAAATGTTCAAGTTGGGGTTCTTCAATTTTGTACAGTTGTTAACTTAGGGTTGCTTAGTTTTTAGCCTCTGGGATAAAACTGACTCAGCACCCAAAAATAAAACTGAAAAGATCATTCTTAATATAGATACCAGTGTCCAAAGACAAGTACATTATTTACAGCAATTTTGTAAACTTTCTACGTTCCTCTGAGGTCATTATACTTCTTTAGTTGCAGGTAATTGGACCTGACTAACTTAAGGGGGCAAATGGAAATTATTGGACAACGCAGCACGACTCCTGTCTCTACAAAAAAATAAAATAAGTAGCTGGGCATGGTGGCCTGTGCCTGTAGTCTCAGCTCCTCAGGAGGCTGAGGTGGGAGAATCAATTGAACCCAGGAGTTAAAGAGGCCTCAGTGAGCTACGATCATACCACTGCACTTGAGCCTGGATGACAGCCAGACCCTGTCTCCAGAAAACATTAAAAAAAAAAGAAAAGAAAAGAAAAGAAAAAGAAAAGGAATGGGGAAAGGAGCACACAATCAACAGGGAAGCTGGGTTATGCAGGTTGGGAAGAAGATACAAAGAGTATTTCCTGAGGTCCAAGCAGCAGGAACTACTAGCCAGTATCCCGCAGGCAAAGTGGCTACAAGGAAGGTACTATGGCCATTTCCAGTCTTTGAATCAGCCTGCTCAGGTTTTTGTTTTGGTTTGGCTTGGTTTGGTTTTAGTTTTCAATGTAGCATCTCCCTCTGTCACGCATGCTGGAGTACACTGGCATGACCATGGCTCACTGCAGCCTCAACCTCCCAGGTTCAACAAATCCTCCCACCTTCGCCTCCCAAAGTGCTGGGATTACAGGTATGAGCCACTGCGCCCAGCCCAGCCTGCTCAGGTTTTAAATTCCAGGAAGGGAGGGTCTCAGTGCTCTGGCCTGAGTTATGGGCCCCAACCCCTTTAGCTAAAAAGGGGGAAAGGCAATCTGATTATTAGCCATCCCAGTCTGTACTCAATGAAAGAAAGGTAAATCCCAAGAGAAATCAAATTGCTGTGACCAAAAGAAATCGGAATGGATACCATAAGTCATCAAAGCCACAAAGATCCATTGCACTGTCTTACTAACAAATACACAGTCGTTTTCTTTAAACATCATAAGAAGTATACACTAGAACTCTTAGAACCCTGAAGACAAATGCACTTCAATTAGGATATAATTACGAGTGAATCCTTGTCCTTAGTAAACATACGCGAGAATCTCAAAGAACAGTGAAATCTGATAACTATATACATAGGCCAGAGCCAAGAGGCACAAGCTTGGTGAGAATTATCAAAAAAAAGAGACCAGGTACAGTGCCTCATGCCTATAATCCCAGCACTTTGGGAGGCAGAGGCAGGAGTTCAAGACCACCCTGGGCAACACAGCAAGACCTCATCTCTACAAGAAATAAAAATCAGAAAAATTAGCAGGGCATGATAGCACATGTCTGTAGTCTCAGCTACTCAGAAGCTGAAGTGGGAGGATCACTTGAGCCCAGGAGTTTGAGTCTGCAGTGAGTTATGATTGCACCACTGCATTCCAGCCTGGGTGACAGAGATTTGGTCTCTCTAAAAAAAAGAACATGAATTATGCAAACAGTAGCTATAAAGGAGCTGGAATACCTATACTGATATCAGACAAAACAGACTTTAAGAAATATTACAAGAGACACACAGAGACTTTTTACAGCAAAAGGGTCAATGCATCAGGCAGATGTATGCAATTATAAATGTATATGAGCCTAACAACAGTGCCCAAATACATGAAGCAAAAACCAATAGAACTGGAAGAAGAAACAGACAATTCAGCAATGAGAGTTGGATATTTCAATAACTAATAAAACAAGAAAGAAAATCAGTAAGAATAAGAAGGCCATCAAACAAGTCTCAAAAAATGTAAAGACATTAAAAATAAACAAAGTATGTTCTCAGCCAGGTGTGGTGACTCATATCTGTAATCCTACCACTTTGGGAAGCTGAGGCAGGAGGATCACTTGAGCCCAGAAGTTCAAGACCAGCCTGGGCAACATGGCAAAACCCTGTCTCTACAAAAAATTAGCTGGGTGTGGTGGCATGCACCTGTAGTTCCAGCTACTCAGGAGGCTGAGGTGGAAGAATCAGCTGAGCCCAGGAGGTTGAGGCTGCAGTAGGCTGTAATAGAGCCACTGCATTATACCAGCCTAGGTGACAGACTGAGACCCTGTCTCAAAAAAGAAAAAAAAGAGGGGTGTTCCAAGATGGTTGAATAGGAACAGCTCCAGTCTGCAGCTTCCAGCATGATCGAAGCAGAAGACGGGTGATTTCTGCATTTCCAGCTGAGGTACCTGGTTCATCTGATTGGGACTGGTTGGACAGTGGATGCAGTGCATGGAGAGTGAGCTGAAGCAGGGTGGGGTGTTGCCTCACCTGGGAAGCACAAAGGGTCAGAGGATTTCCCTTTCCTAGACAAGGGAAGCCATGACAGACTACCCAAAAAAACAGGGCACTCCCACCCAAATACTGTGCTTTTCCCAAGGTCTTAGCAACTAGCAGACAAGGTGATTCTCTCCCATGCCTGGCTCAGGGGGTCCCACACCCATGGAGCCTTGCTCACTGCTAGCGCAGCAGTCTGAGATCGATCTGCAAGACAGCAACCTGGTTAGGGGAAGGGCGTCCACCATTGCTGAGGCTCAAGTAGGTAAACAAAGTGGCTGGGAAGCTCGAACTGGGCAGAACCCACCTCAGCTCAGCAAGTCCTACTGCCTCTATAGACTCCACCTCTGTGGGCAGGGCATAGCGGAACAGAAGGCAGCAGACAACTTCTGCAGACTTAAACGTCCCTGTCTGACAGCTCTGAAGAGAGCAGTGGTTCTCCCAGCATGGCATTTGAGCTCTGAGAACAGACAGACTGCCTCCTCAAGTGGGTCCCTGACCCCCATGTAGCCTAACTGGGAGACACCTCCCAGTAGGGGCTGACAGACACCACATATAGGCGGCTGCCCCTGTAGGATGAAGTTTCCAGAGGAAGGATCGGGTAGCAATATTTGCTGTTCTGCAATATTTGCTGTTCTGCAGCCTCTGCAGGTGATACCCAGGCAAACAGGGTCTGGAGTGGAACTCCAGCAAATTCCAACAGACCTGCAGCTGAGGGACTTGACTGTTAGAAGGAAAACTAACAAACAGAAAGGAATAGCATCAACATCAACAAAAAGGTCATCTACACCAAAACCCCATCTGTAGGTCACCAACATCAAAGACCAAAGGTAGATAAAACCACAAAGTTGGGGAGAAACCAGAGCAGAAAAGTTGAAAATTCTAAAACTCAGAGCACCTCTTCTCCTCCAAAGGATTGCAGCTCCTCGCCAGCAATGGAACAAAGCTGGACGGAGAATGACTTTGACGAGTTGACAGAGTAGGCTTCAGAAAGTTGGTAATAACAAAGTTCTCTGAGGTAAAGGAGGATGTTCCAACTCATCACAAGGAAGCTAAAAATCTTGAAAAAAGATCAGACGAATGGCTAACTGGAATAAACAGTGTAGAGAAGACCTTAAGTGACCTGATGGAGCTGAAAATTATGGCACGAGAACTTTGTGATGCATGCACAAGCTTCAACAGCCGATTCAACCAAGCAGAAGAAAGGGTATCAGTGATTTAAGATAAAATTAATGAAATAAAGGGAGAAAACAAGGTTAGAGAAAAAAGTAAAAAGAAATGAATAAAGCCTCCAAGAAATATGGGACTATGTGAAAAGACCAAACCTACATTTGACTGTTGTATCTGAAAGTGATGGGGAGAATGGAACCAAGTTGGAAAACACTCTGCATGATATTATCCAGGAGAACTTCCCCAGCCTAGCAAGGCAGGCCAACATTCAAATTCAGGAAATACAGAGAACACCACAAAGATACTCCTTAAGAAGAGCAACCCCAAGACACATAATTGTCAGATTCACCAAGGTTGAAATGAAGGAAAAAGTGTTAAGGGCAGTCAGAGAGAAAGGTCGAGTTACCCACAAAGGGAAGTCCATCGGACTAACAGTGGATCTCTCAGCAGAAGTCCTACAAGCCACAAGAGAGTGGGGGCCAATAATCAACATTCTTAAAGAAAAGAATTTTCAACCCAGAATTTCATATCCAGCCAAACTAAGCTTCACAAGTGAAGGAGAAATAACATCCTTTACAGACAAGCAAAAGCTGGGAGATTTTGTCACCACCAGGCCTACCTTACAAGAGCTCCTGAAGGAAGCACTAAACATGGAAAGAAACAACCAGTACCAGCCACTGCAAAAACATGCCAAAATGTAAAGACCATTGATGCTGTGAAGAAACTGCATCATTTAACAGGCAAAATAACCAGCGAACATCATGATGACAGGATCAAATTGACACATAATAAAATATTAACCTTAAATGTAAGTGGGCTAAATGCCCCAATTAAAAGACATAGACTGGCAAATTGGATAAAGAGTCAAGACCCATCAGTGTGCTGTATTCAGGAGACCCATCTCATGTGCAAAGATGCACATAGGCCCAAAATAAAGGGATGGAGGAAGATCTACCAAGCAAATGGAAAGCAAAAAAAAGCAAGGGTTACAATCCTAGACTCTGATAAAACAGACTTTAAACCAATAAAGATCAAAACAGACAAAGAAGGCCATTACGTAACGGTAAAGGGATCAATTCAACAAGCAGGGCTAACTATCATAAATATACACACAATATATATACACTCCACTATATATACACATTTATGTGTATACACATAAATATACACTCCAATACAGGAGCACCCAGATTCATAAAGCAAGTCCTTAGAGACCTACAAAGAGACTTAGACTCCCACACAATAATAATGGGAGACTTTAACACCCCACTGTAAATATTAGACAGATCAACGAGACAGAAGGTTAACAAGGATATCCAGGACCTGAACTCAGCTCTGCAACAGGCAGACCTAATAGACATTGACAGTATTCTCCACCCCAAATCAACAGAATATACATTCTTCTCAGCACCACATCGCACTTATTCTAAAATTGACCACATAATTGGAAGTAAAGCACTTCTCAGAAAAGTAAAAGAACAGAAATCACAACAAACTGTCTCTCAGACAACAGTGCAATCAAATTAGAACTCAGGATTAAGAAACTCACTCAAAACTGCACAACTACATGGAAACTGAACAATGGAAACTGAACAACTTGCTCATGAATGACTACTGGGTAAATAACAAATTGAAGACAGAAATAAAGATGTTCTTTGAAACCAATGAGAACAAACATACAATGTACCAGAATCTCTGGGACACATTTAAAGCAGTGTCTAGACAGAAACTTATAGCACTAAATGCCCACAAGAGAAAGCAGAAAAGATCTAAAATTGACACCCTAACATCACAGTGAAAATAACTAGAGAAGCAAGAGCAAACAAATTCAAAAGCTAGCAGAAGGCAAAAAGTAACTAAGATCAGAGCAGAACTGAAAGACATAGAGACACAAAAAGCCCTTCAAAAAAATCAATGAATCCAGGAGCTGTTTTTTTAAAAAAAAAAAAAATCAACAAAATTGATAGACTGCTAGCAAGACTAATAAAGAAGAAAAGAGAGAAGAATCAAATAGACGCAATAAAAGATGATAAAGGGGATATCACCACCGATCCCACAGAAATACAAACTACCATCAGAGAATACTATAAATACCTCTACACAAATAAAATAGAAAATCTAGAAGAAATGGATAAATTCCTGGACACATACACCCTCCCAAGACTAAACCAGGAAGAAGTTGAATCTCTGAATAGACCAATAACAGGCTCTGAAATTGAGGCAATAATTAACAGGCTACCAACCAAAACAAGTCCACGACCAGACTGATTCACAGCTGAATTCTACCAGAGGTACAAAAAGCAGCTGGTACCATTCCTTCTGAAACTATTCTAATCAATAGAAAAAATGGGAATCCTCCCTAACTCATTTTATGAGGCCAATGTCATCCTGATACCAAAGCCTGGTTGAGACACAACAAAAAAAGAGAATTTTAGGCCAATATCCCTGATGAACATCAGTGTGAAAATCCTCAGTAAAATACTGGCAAACTGAATCCAGCAGCACATCAAAAAGCTTATCCACTACGATCAAGTTGGCTTCATCCCTAGGATGTAAGGCTGGTTCAACATACGCAAATCAATAAACTTAATCCATCACACAAACAGAACCAATGACAAAAACCCACCTGATTATTGCAATAGATGCAGAAAAGGCCTTTGACAAAATTCAACAGCCCATCATGCTAAAAACTCTCAATAAACTAGGTACTGATGGAATGTATCTCAAAATAATTAGAGCTATTTATGACAAACCCACAGCCAATATCATACTGAATGGGCAAAAACTGGAAGCATTTCCTTTGAAAACTGGCAAAAGACAAGGATGCCCTCTCTTACCATTCCTATTCAACATAGTGTTGGAAGTTCTGGCTAGGGCAATCAGGCAAAAGAAAGAAATAAAGGGTGTTCAGTTAGGAACTGAGGAAGTCAAATTGTCCCTGTTTGCAGATGACATGATTGTACATTTAGAAAACCCCATTGTCTCAGCCCAAAATCTCCTTAAGCTGATAAACAACTTCAGCAAAGTCTCAGGATACAAAATCAATGTGCAAAAATCACAAGCATTCCTATACACTATTAACAGACAAACAGAGAGCCAAATCATGAGTGAACTCCCATTCACAATTGCTACAAAGAGAATAAAATACCTAGGAATCCAACTTACAAGGGATGTGAAGGACCTCTTCAAGGAAGAACTACAAACCACTGCTCAATGAAACAAAAGAGGACACAAACAAATGGAAGAATATTCCATGCTCATGGATAGAAAGAATCAATATCATGAAAATGGCCATACTGCCCAAGGTAATTTACAGATTCAATGCCATCCCCATCAAGCTACCAATGGCTTTCTTCACAGAACTGGAAAAAACTACTTTAAAGTTCATATGGAACCAAAAAACAGCCTGCATTGCCAAGATAATCCTAAGCAAAAAGAACAAAGCTGGGGGCATCATGCTACCCGACTTCAAACTATACTACAAGGCTTCAGTAACCAAAACGGCATGGTACTGGTACCAAAACAGAGACATAGACCAATAGAACACAACAGAGGCCTCAGAAATAACACCACACATCTACAACCATCTGATCTTTGACAAACCTGACAAAAACAAGAAACAGAAAGGATTCCCTATTTAATAAATGGTGCTGGGAAAACTGGCTAGCCATATGTAGAAAGCTGAAACTGGATCCCTTCCTTACACCTTATACAAAAATTAATTCAAGATGTATTAAAGACTTAAATGTTAGACCTAAACCCCTAAAAACCCTAGAAGAAAACCTAGGCAATACCATTCAGGACATAGGCATGGGCAAGGACTTCATGACTAAAACACCAAAAGCAATGGCAACAAAAGCCAAAATAGACAAATGGGATCTAATTAAACTAAAGAGCTTCTGCACGGCGAAAGAAACTATCATCAGAGTGGAGAGGCAACCTACAGAATCAGAGAAAATTTTTGTAATCTACCCATCTGACAAAGGGCTAGTATCCAGAATCTACAAAGAACTCAAACAAATTTACAAGAAAAAAACAACCCCATCAAAAAGTGGGCAAAGGAAATGAACAGACACTTCTCAAAAGAAGACATTTATGCAGCCAACAGACACATGAAAAAATGCTCATCATCACTGGTCATCAGAAAAATGCAAATCAAAACCACAATGAGATACCATCTCACACCAGTTAGAATGGCAATCATTAAAAAGTCAGGAAACAACAGATGCTGGTGAGGATGTGGAGAAATAGGAACACTTTTACACTGTTGGTGGGAGTGTAAATTAGCTCAACCATTGTGGAAGACAGTGTGGCGATTCCTCAAGGATCTAGGACTAGAATTACCATTTGACCCAGCAATCCCATTACTGGGTATATACCCAAAGAATTACAAATCATGCTATGATAAATCATGCACATATATGTTTATTGCAGCGCTATTCACAAGAGCAAAGACTTGGAACCAACCCAAATGTCCATCAATGATAAACTGGATTAAGAAAATGTGGCACATATACACCATGGGGCACTATGCAGCCATAAAAAAGGATGAGTTCATGTCCTTTGCAGGGACATGGATGAGACTGGAAACCATCATTCTCAGCAAACTATCACAAGGGCAGAAAATCAAACACCGCATGTTCTCAATCATAGGTGGGAACTGAACAATGAGATCACTTGGATACAGGGAGGGGAATATCACATGCCGGGGTCTGTCAGTGGGTGGAGGGCTGTGGGAGGAATAGCATTAGGAGAAATACCTAATGTAAATGATGAGTTGATGGGTGCATCAAACCAACATGGCACATGTATACCTATGTATCAAACCTGCATATTGTGCACATGTACCCTAGAACTTAAAGTATAATTAAAAAAAAAAGAAAAGAAAAGAAAAGAAAAAAAAAGGATGTTCTCTTTGCCCAACCATAACCCCTAAAATTTGTATGGAACCACAAAAGACCCCAAATAGCCAAAGCAACCCTGAACAAAAAGAACAAAGCTAGGGCTGGGCGCAGTGGCTCACGCCTGTAATCCAGCACTTTGGGAGGCCAAGATGGGTGGATCACCTGAGGTCAGGAGTTGGAGACCAGCCTAGTCAACATGGTGAAACCCTGTCTCTACTAAAAATATGACAATTAGCCTGGCGTGATGACATGTGCCTATAATCTCAACTACTTGGGGAGCTGAGGCAGGAGAAACACTTGAACCTGGGAGGCTGAGGTTGCAGTGAGCCAATATCATGCCACTGCACTCTAGCCTGGGCAAAAGAGTGAGACTCTATCTCAATAAATAAGAACAAAGCCAGAGGCATCACACTACCAGACCTCAAAATACACTACATAGTTGTAGTAACCAAAACAGCATGGTACTGGCATAAAAACAGACACATAGAACAATAGAACAGAAAAGAGAACCTCGAAATTAATCCACGTATCTACAGCCATCTGATTTTGGACAAAGGTGCCAAGAACACTCATTGAGGAAAAGACAAATCCTCAACAAACAGTGCTGGGAAAACTGGACATCCATATGCAGAAGAATTAAACTAGGCCCCCAACTCTCACCCTGTACAAAAACAAACTCCAAATGGGCAAAAGACCTAAATGTAAGGCCCAACATAATAAAACTACTAGAAGAAAACATAGGGGAAACACTTCAGTGTACTGGTCTAGGAGAAGATTTTATTAAGAAGACCTCAAAAGCACAGACAACAAAAGCAAAAATAAACAAATGGATTATATCAAACAAAAACGCTTCTGCACAGTAAAGGAAACAATCAACAAAGTGAAAATACAACCTACAGGATGGGAGAAAAATACCTGCAAACTATTCATCCAATAAGATTAGTATCCAGAATACAGAAGGAACTCAAACATCTCAACAGCAAAAAATATCCAATTTTTTAAATGGGTAAATGATTTGAACAAATATTTATCAAAAGAAGACATACAAATAGCAAACAAATATATGGAAAAAGGCCCAATATCACTATCAGGGAAATGCAAATCAAAATCACAATGAAGTATCATCTCACTCCAGTTATAACGGCTATTACCAAAACACAAAAAGTAACACATGCTGGCAAGTATGCAGAGAAAAGGGAGCTCTTATACACTGTTGGCGGGAATGTAAACTAGTACAGCCACTATGGAGAAAAGTATGGAGGTTCCTCAAAAAACTACAAATAGAACTACCATATGATCCAGCAATCCCACTACTGGGAATTTATCCAAAGGAAAGGAAATCAGTATATTGAAGAGACATGTGCACCCCCATGTTTATTGCAGCACTATTCGTAATAGCCAAGATATGGAGTCAAACCTAGGTGTCCAACAATGGATGAATGGATAAAGACAATGTGGTATATATATATACAATGGAATACTATCAGCCATAAAAAAGAACAAAATTCTGTCTTTTGCAGCAACACAGATAGAACAGGAGGACATTATGTTATGTGAAATAAGCCAGGAACAGAAAGTTAAACACTGCATGTTCTTACTCATATGTGAAAGCTAAAAAAAGTTGATCTCAAAGAAGTAAAAATTAGAATAGAGAATACTAGAGGATGGGATGGGTAGGGGGAAGGGAAGGAGATACAGCAATTTGTTAAAGGACACAAAATTACCTTGATCTGGTTACTGCATATTAGATGTATTGAAACATCACTATGTACCCCAATAATATATATAATTATTGTCTGTCAATTTTAAAATTTTAAAATTAGTAACAAAAACAAAAAAATCTGACAAAATTAATAAAACCAAAAGTTGGTTCCTTGAACAATCAGGCACAGTATTAAGATGGCAACTCTCCCCAAATGGATCTATACATTATTTGTTTTTATTATTATTGTTGTTATTATTTTAGAGAAAGGGTCTCACTATGTTGCTCAGGCTGGTCTCAAATTCCTGGGCTCAAGTAATTCTCCTACTTCTCTCTCCCAAAGTGCTGGGATTACAAGTGTGATCCACTGCACCCAGCCTTTTTAAAATCTATACATGCAAAGCAATGTCTATCAAAGTCACCTTTTTAATATAAACTGATAAGCTAATCCTAAAATTTAATTGAAAATGCAAAGGACATAGACTAGCCCAAAAATACCTTTTAAAAAGAACACAGTTGGATAACTTATATTACCTTATTTCAAAAATATACTCTAAAACTAGAAATCAAGACAATGTGGTATTGACATTAAGAAAATCAATACAGATCAGTGGAATCCAGAAATAAACTCTTATATTTTTTGGTCAATTGATTTTCAACAAAAGGACAAATGGGAGAAGGATAGATTTTCCTAGGATAGCAAGATGAAAAAAAATTAACTTAGACCCTTACCTCACACCATATACAAAAATTACCTCAAAATAGTTCACAGACCTAAGTGCATAAACTAAGAATCTTGAATTAAACATAGGGGAAAATCTTTGTGACCTTGAGTTAATAAGCAAATAGTTGTAAAGACACAACACCAAAAGAATAAACCATTAAAGAAAAAAATTGATATTAGACTTCATTAAAACTAAAAATGCTCATACTTCAAAAGACACACTATTACAAAAATGAAAATATAAGCCACAGAATGGGAGAAAATATTTGTAAATCACATATCTGATAAGGGAATTGTATCCAAACTACATAAAAACTTGCATAAGTTATCAATAATATGACAAATAACCCAATGTAAAAATGAATTCTGATACCTGTTACATTATGGATGGACCTTGAAATCATTATGCTAAGTGAGAAAAGCCAGACACAAAAGGACAAATTATTGTCTGATTCCACTTATATGAAGTAGCTAGAATAAGTAAATTCATAAGGACAGAAAATAGAATAGATGTCACCAGGGGCTGAGGGGAAAGTGGAGTGGGGGGTTACTTTTTAATGGGAACAAAGTCTCAGTTTGGGATGATGGAAACCTTTTGGAAATAGACAGTAATAATGATTGCCCAACATTGTGAATGTACTTAATGTCATTAGATTGTACACTTAAAATGGTTAAAATGGTAGCTTTTTTCCCACAATGAAGAAAATCTAATTTTTAAAAAATGGGTAGAAGACTTAGACATTTCACCAACAAAGACATACAAATGATCAATAAGCATACGAAAAGGCGTTCAAGATCATTAGTTACTAGGAAAATACAAATTTAAACCATAATGAGATACCACTACACATCCATTAGAATGACTACAATAAAAAAAGATAATGCCAAGTATTGCTGAGGGCTAGAGAAACTGGAACCTTCATATATTGCTTGTGGGATTGTAAAATGTTATAGCCACTTTGGAAAATTATTTGACTATGTTTTAAAAAGTTAAACATAAGCTCACTATAAGACCCAGAAATTCTACTCCTAGTAATTTACTCAAGAGAAATAAAGACATATGTTTACATCAAAGACCTGTCACAAGTGTTCATAGCAGCTTTACTCATAAAAGCTAAGAACTGGAAACAATCCAAATGTCCATCAGTTCCTGAATACATAAATACAATGTGGTATATCCAGAAAACAGAATATTACTCAGACATAAAAAGGAATATGATACATGCTAGGATATGTCTGAACCGCAGAAAGATTATGCTAAATGAGAGAGGACAGGCTGTACAGTGGCTCACATCTGTAATCCCAGCACTTTGGAAGGCTGAGGCAGACAGATCGCTTGAGCCCAGGAGTTCAAGCCCTGCCTGGGCAACATAGTGAGACTATGTCTCTAAAAAAAATACTACATTATGGATGGACCTTGTAATATTAAAAATACAAAAATTAGCTGAGCGTGATAGTGCACACCTGTAGTCCCAGCTACTTGGGAGGCCGACATAGGAGGATTGGTTGAGCCTGGGAGGTCAAGGCTTCAGTGAACCACGATTGCACGACTGCATTCAAAACAAAAACAAACAAACAAACAAAACAAACAAATAAAAAAAAAAAAGAAAGAAAGAAAAGGAAAGAAAGAAGCCAGAAGCGAAAGACCTCATATTGTAAGGTTTCCATTTATATGAAATGTCTGGAAAAGACCAATTTCTAGAGACAGAAAGTAGATGAGTGGTTGCCTGGGACTGGGGTAGAAGTAGGACTTGACTACAAACAGGCTTATGCGAATTTTGGGAAGATGATGGTAGTGTCCTAAAATTGAATTGTGTTGAGGTTGCACAATTTTATAAATTTACTAAAAATCATTTAATTTTACACTTTTTGTGACATTTACATTATATCTCAATAAAGCCATTAAAATAAATAAATACAAATCTGACAATGGAAAAAAAAAGAAATGAGGTTTAATTTTAGGAAGCATAATTCAGATATAATCTCCATCATAGGAAACAAAAGTTTTCCTTAATCTAGCCATATATCTATTATTCATATATTCAATCATTACATGTGAAAGATATGAACATTGAGTAGTGAGGGAAACCCAAGCCCTAAATGATCTGAAGCTTTCTGAACTAAACTGTGTGGTCCCTGTGATTGTTCAATAAATAGCAGTAAATCTACCAATTCTAAAAATAAACAATATTGGCCTTTTATTGGTCTCACTCCAAATAAAACTACAGCAATAAAAAGGGGAGTCTGAGGAGCAATTCGAATGCCTAAATTGTTTGAGTTATAAACTGTATTACATGTAATCATTATGAACTAGAAACATTTAACCTGAAGCAACAAAGTCTGACCTCAGTAATAGACTTAATAGCTTTCTTCAAAGATGTGAAAGATTACAGAGAGAAACTATTTGACTAGTTCTTCCCTCTCTTCATTAAGAGTCAAACAAAATAAAGTCATTTAATAATCAGCAAGGTAAATTTAGATTAAACATAACACTGACAGTCACTGTTATCAAATACTAGAATAAATTTAATTAGGATATTTCCACAAGCTGTCTCCTTGGCGATAATTAAGAATAGACAAGACAGACAGCTTTGTTCTAAATGCATTACTGCCTGGGAGGTAGGAATTAGACTTGGGTGACCTCCTGACATGGGGCAATTCTGTGGCAAGGGACATAGGCCACCTGACTTTCACAAACCTTACCTCGATATCCCGATTAAGTTGCTTCACTATGGCAGTTATGTTTCTGATATGCTCCTCCAAGAAAAGCCTGGCCAAGCGGTCACCTCCCCCTTTGTTTTGCATTTTCTGCAAACTGTTGACAATGTCATCTTTAATCCGAAAGGCGTGCTCTACAAGGGCGGCGGTGGTTTTCTCGTGGCAGAGGATCCTGTCTTCCAGTTGCTCCACGAGGCTTACAGATGAGTATGGTGCCATGGTCAGGGACTGGCTGTGTCGGGGCATGGTTCTCACTCGCCTGCAGAAGGGAATCATGAGGGCTGTTCATTGGGAAAAGAGAATTTTTAAAGCCAGATTCAAAATTTCCCAGAGAGGTTTGGAAATACAAATTATCTGTAACCACATGCTAAATAGGGTTTGAGGCAGGATTTCTGCCTAAAAGAGTTTTCTTCATGAGCCGGGAAAGATCTTTAAATAATCATGCCCACAGATTTAAGTGTGCTAGAAGTGGTCTCCATGGCTTCCAAGAGCAAGAGGCTGGCAGACTTTGGTACACCGAGATGTCTCCCCAATATAATCTATGTTATCAAGATCAAGTTCAAACAAAGTCCCTAACATGCTCTCCTCCTCCTCCCTTTCTGAAACAGTGGCTACAAACTCAATGCCTACATGGGTCAGGCAGGTGACATAAATGAGTGAAGCATACTACCTATGAGGCAATAGGGAGTGTTAGGGACTTTGGAGAACTGGAAAGGGCATTTCCCAGCTAAAGGGAGCCATAGTTCTGCTGCACCCATCAGTAACCATCAGGGACTTCAGGTCCCTTTTTCCAGATCATCTGATTCTTCAAGAAGAGCTAGCAAATTCAGACTTGATTGTGAAATCACTTGATTTTAAAATGTTAACGATTCATTTTAAAAGTATTTAAGGCCAGCGCCGTGGCTCACGCCTGTAATTGCAACACTTTGGGTGGCTGAGGTGGCAGGATTGCTTGAGCCCAGGAGTTCAAGATCAGCCTGGGCAACACAAGGAGACCCTATCTCCATAAAAAACTATTTAAAAATTAGCTGGGCATGGTGGCACATACCTATAGTCCCAGCTACTCAGAAGGCTAGGTGGGAGATCACCTAAGCCCAGGAGGTCCAGGCTGCAGTGAGCTGTGACTGTGCCACTGCACTCTAGTCTGGGCAACAGAGTGAGACCCTGTCTCCAAAAAACGTATTCAAGAGCATGCGGGCCAAGCAATGTACTTCATGAGCCAATTTTGGCCGATAGGCCCCTAATCTGCAACTTCTGATTTAAAAAGCTTAACAGGGATGTTAGCCTCAAGTCCCCAGAGTTATATTTCACTCTCGACAGGACTACTGTCAAAACAGGACTACCTACCGCAGGACTACTGTGAAATCTCTATTTCTTGGGGTCACTGAGTGGTCCACAGTATCCTATAAATTGAAAGCTAGAGGACACAACAGTGTTTCTCTTGCCCTTGAACAAAACCATTCTTGGATAATGTGACAGCCCAAGCTTTCATTTATAACTATCACACCCACTAGCAGCCCCCATGGGATGAGTGGAAAGGAAAAGTATACCTTAGATGCATATTTTCCATAAATTATACCTTTCCTTGGTGACACGAGAAGGAAGTACAGTGCTCCGTTGGGCCATTTTCTTTTTAATAATTCACATCTGTTGAAAAAATAAGCACTAAATTATTTAACAGTTTATATCTAGAACTTAACCTCAAAAGCTTATTATTAAGCTGCTAAGTGGATCATAAATTATGTTGAAACACTGATCAGTTATATTATTAAATGCCTTGTATCATATACATGAAATAAACAGCATATGTTTCCGAAGAAGAAAAGCAATCAAGCAAAATCAAAGCTCTTCTGAAATTAATACAGCTAAGCCTTGCAAGACAGATCAACAGGGACTGTGTAATGGAGTTTCCTGAAGTTTCCTCACTTCAAATCTGCATCTCAAGCTTGAGAAACCACTTTAACAGAAACTAGAGTGTCTTTAATAGGCTTATTCAATCTTATACTTCTCTAGAAATTTGCAGGAAACTACCTCAGTAAATTTGATCTCAGAAAATTTTTACTACTTGTTCCATCGTAAATGAAGAGCACTTATTTCTAAATTAATCTCAAATAAAATAGCACATGATCAATGTGATCTGATTTGTGGGAAGATATCTATCCACCAAGGGAACAAGAATGATATTCTTCATTAGAACTTGAAAACTTTATAATAAGATACAATCATTCATATTTCATCTTGCATATAAGGAACATTTGGCCATCGCAACTCATTAGAAATACGAAAAACACTAGAGAATGTTTAAAATACTTTTTTAGGTTCCTCAATACTGCTATCAATTGCCTTAAAACAATGAGTGCCTACTAACCATGATCAGATTCCATAATTAATTCTCATTTAGATGATGGATTCAGAAAGCATTTCTGATTGAAATCACTGTTTTGGCATCATCTCTCTAGTGTTTTATTTTTGGAGTTTCAAAATGTGAACATTTCACTTTCTTAGACAAAGAACTTGAAACAAATTACATTTAAGGAAAAAGAAGTCATTCATGCCAAACAAGCTATGGTGCCCAAAGAGTTCTTCAGTGTCAAAGAGAAGAATTTCTGCCATATAGACTACAGTAGCCCTCCCTTATCTGCAGGGGATACATTCCAAGACCCCCAGAGGACGCCTGAAACCGAAGCCTATATATACTACTTTTTCCTACACATACATACCCATGATTAAGTTTAATGCATAAATTAGGCACAGTACTCTTGCACTTTGGGGCCATTATGAAGTAAAATAAGGGTTACTTGGTCACAAGCACTGCAATACCCCAACCATCAATCTGATAACAGAGATGGCTATTAAGTGACTCACAGGGCCGGGTATACATGGTATGGACATGCTGGACAAGAGGATGCTTCCCATTCTGGGCAGGAGGGAGCAGGATCACACAAGATTTCATCACACTATTCAGAACAGCACACAATGTAAAACTTATGAATTGTTTACTTCTAGAATTTTTTATTTAACATTTTTGACCATGGTTGACCTTGGATAATGTGGAAAGTGAAACCACTGATAAGGGGGGACTACCATAAATAAAATTAGGCCAGTGTGGGAAATGCTGTTATTTAGAATCACGGAATCTTTACAGTTTTAAAGTTGTAAGACATCTCAGTTGAGATATTAATCTACAGAGTAGCCTAACTTAAGAAACATGTATTTGTCATCTATTAGCTAATTAAGTAACCTAACTAGGAAAAACAAAAATCCCTTCCCTCAGGAGAAGTCATCTAAACCAACCAGAAAACAATGGGTCGTGGCTCATGCCTGTAATCCCAGCACTTTGGGAGACCGAAGTGGGAGGATTGCTTGAGCCCAGGAGTTCAAGCCCAGGAGTTCGAGGCCAGCTGGGCAACATGGCGAAACCCCATCTCTACAAAAAATACAAAAATTAGCCAGGCATACTGATGCACACCTGTAGTCCCAGCTACTCTGGAGGCTACTCAGGAGGATCACCTGAGCCCAGGGAGGTTGAGGCTACAGTGAGCCATGATAGCGCCACTGCACTCCAGCCTGGGCAACAAAGGAGACTCTGTCTCAAATACAAACAAACAAAAACAATGGGTTAAGTGGCTAACCCTATGAACAAAAACACATGGAGAGGGAAAACAGGAGAGAGGTTGATTTTTCCTGGGTAGCAGCTAGGTCAGGAAGAACTGATGAGAATGAGTCGGCTTTCCCAAAATAGGGGATGGAGAGATTGTTCCACACCTTCTCTCCAACACTCCAACCTCTACTTCCTTTCTTCTGAACACGCTCTGGCCTGCCTAACCTGTTCTTCCAGCCTCATATTTGGCCACTCCTTACCACGATCACATGCTCCAGTCACCCGGAACCCTCCCCCTGCCACCCCATCCACCACCGTCCCTGGATATGTCCTGCACTCTCCTGCCATCACGCCTCTGCATGCGCTCTATGGGAAATGCCCTTCCCGACCCTGCCAGCCTAGAAAACTCATGCACTCTTTAAGGCCTCACCAGCCCCTCCAGTCTATAAAATGGTTCTCTCTTTTGCATTTCTCCAGCTCTTTATCTGTTTATATACTATTTATTATGCTCTATTCTTTTTAGTTGTTTAATAGTCAAGCTCCCCTACTAAACGACACGCTCCTTATGGGCATGTTTCAAATCTTAATAGACACAGGGCTGACCTAGAAGTATCCATATGTGTTTGTTAATGACTGAGTGAATGACCAGCACTTCCAGATCAGAAACTGAAGCAATAAAGATATAAGACAATACAGTCTAGTTAAAAAGTATAATTATTTACCAAGACTGAATCCCAAATATTAGACACTCAGTAAGTATCTGAAAGAATGGAGACTTTGGCATCCCCTTCTCTGAAGGTCATTTCATCTACCTGAACAGAGCCACGAAAGTCAAGCCACACCACTGATTATCGGAGATGGCTTTTCAGATGCAAACCCTCCTAAGAGCTATGCAGCTCTATGACAAGAAATTTCATAAGGTATGAGCTCACAAGACACATTATTCAGAATGGGTGCCCTTTATGAATCTGGTGAGGATCTGCATATCTGGCAGGTCGCTTGGTTTGTTAGCATCACGAATCTTTGCCAGAACGTGGGATCTATATTGCAGATGAATAAAGATTGATAATGAATAAGTCACAGGATTAAATAACCTCCCAGGCATCGTTTGCAGATCTTCCCGTTGTTAATTCTGGCTTACCTGCCTGAGGTTATCATCTCCTGTACGTTTGTAAATCTGATCACTGATACCACAGGTCTGTCTACAACCTTATCACACGGGTCTGGGTTTCATGCTGTTTTGATTGTGCTGTGATTCCACTATATTAAACAATATATGAAACAATCTCCACTTTATACGGTTTTGAAATTGGGAGAAGTTGGGGGAAGGGACAGGTAGGTAAAGCAAGAAAAGAATGGGAAAAAAAATAAGAAAAAATAAAATCTGGGGCCAGGCACTGTGGCCTGTAATCCCAGCACTTTGGGAGGTTGAGGCGGGTGGATCGCTTGAGCTCAGGACTTTGAGACCAGCCTGGGCAACATGGTGAAACGCCATCTCTACAAAAAAAAAAAAAAAAAAAAAAGTTAGCCAGGTGTGGCGGCACACACCCGTAGTCCCAGCTACCTGGGAGGCTAGGGTGAGCCCAGGAGTTTGGGACAAGCCTGGGTAACATGGCAAAATCCCATCTCTACAAAAAATCCCCAAAAAAAAAATTAGCCAGGTATGGTGGCACACACCTGTAGTCCCACCTGGGAGGCTAAGGTTGGAGGATTTCTTGAGCCTAGGAGTTTGAGACCAGCCTGGGCAACACAGCAAAACCCCGTCTCTACAAAAAAAAAAAAAAAAAAAAAAAACATTAGCTGGGCGTGGTGTTATGCACCTGTAGTCCCAGCTACCTGAGAGGCTAACGTGGGAAAATCACCTGAGCCTGGGAGGTCAAGGCTGCAGTGAGCCACGAATGCACCACTGCACTCTAGCCAGGGTGACACAGTAAGACCTTGTCTCAAAAAAAGAAAAAAGAAAAACAATCCAAATGCCCCAAATATGCAATATATAAATAGAATTCAGGAGTTCACAGAAGACTAAAGTGAACTGCTATTATCTAAATCAAAATCATTATTTGTGATTATGAGGATTCCATAAAGAGAGAAACAAAAAAGGAAGTAGATATACATAGAGATGAGTATTTTAATATTTTAATGAAAAAGAAGACATTAATGCCAATTATTATAGTTTTATAAGTAATGTGACACTGAGTAGAAAAACCTGCCATACCATTTTAATGTAAAATGGTAAATGAATTTAATAAATTAAAATAACAATTTTTACTAAAGAGTTGAGTATCAATCATCTAAAAACAGTTAATTTTTCATTTCACTATTAAAATATAGGATTGATGCATTATGCCCAACCATCGGAATAGAAAATAGGCAAAGCATTTATGAATAAAGTAGTTGTAATATGATGGTGAAAGAAAACCCTATTTCCTTATAGCTAAAAACAGTGAAAGGATAGAGGGCGGGAACAGTGGAAGGTTTGTCTGGAAAGACAGCTGGGAGTTGTTCTCTAACTCACCTCCAACAGCACCCTCAGGCCTTTGGACTTGATCGGCAGACCCTGAGGAGTGATAGGAAATTGTGGGATGGTGGAAGGCAAGGGCCTCCCAGGCAGGCAGGAGTCGGATGAGATGGGGAAGCACAGTGGAGCATGCAGGCCCAAGGCCCTGGTGACTAGAATGGGAATTCAGGCAGCCCAGAGATGGGATCTGGCTGGAGTAGCAGGAGAGGCGTGCAGATTCACCCAGGGCTTCTCATTCCTCTCTCTCCTCTTGCCTCCCTCCCTACCCTCTTCCAGCTCTTCTCCCTTACCTTCTCCCTCCCTCCTCTCTTACAATTTTTTTTTTTGCTTTCCCTGCCATTGATTCCTCTTCATTTTCCTTTGCCCTTTCTCTTCACTTTCCATTTTTCCTGCCTGTTTTCCTTCTTCTACTGTCTCTCTCATCCCTCTTTCTCTCACTCTCCCTTTACACAACTACAGTCCAACATAATTTTCTCTCACAGAAAACATGCTGGTAGGATCAGAAAAGCTCTTGCTTGAATCCTGGCTTCCCCACTATCTGTACAATCTCAGCTGGCCCACTTGAGTTGGTTGGGTTGGGGGTCACATAACTAACAGCTGCTCACACATAATGTAAGGAGTAACTGCTTACTCGTGAAGGTCAGGTACTCACGAAGCACATTTATGTGCATTAGTTTAATTCATCATCACAATTGTTTGTAAAGGATTACTCTTATTATCAATATTGAACCAGAGGAAACAGACTATGAAATGTTCAGCAACTGGCCCAACATCACGTGGCTAAGGAGAAGTAGAGCAGAGATTTGAACCTAAGACCTCAGCCTCTGCATCACCAGGCATTAGCCACAGGAGGCTATGGAATATCCAAAACAGTGTCTGGCCTTAGGGCACTGGATAAGCTTCCAGTAAGGGTTGGTTCCTTTCCCTTCCCTGGCTAATGTCCCTTTATGCACATCTGATAGAATACCTATCTGGGCCGGGCGTGGTGGCTCAAGCCTGTAATCCTAGCACTTTGGGAGGCCGAGACGGGCGGATCACGAGGTCAGGAGATCAAGATCATCCTGGCTAACACTGTGAAACCCCGTCTGTACTAAACATACAAAAAATTAGCCGGGCGAGGTGGCAGGCGCCTGTAGTCCCAGCTACACGGGAGGCTGAGGCAGGAAAATGGCGTAAACCCGGAGGCGGAGCTTGCAGTGAGCTGAGATCTGGCCACTGCACTCCAGCCCGGGCAACAGAGCGAGACTCCGTCTCAAAAAAAAAAAAAAAAAAAGAATACCTATCTGATTTTTAAAATAAAACTTTCAGCCAGGAGTGGAGGCTCATGCCTATGATCCCAGCACTTTGGGAGGCCAAGGGAAGAGGATCACTTGAGCCCAGGAGTTCAAGACTAGCCTGGGCAACATAGCAAACCCCTATCCCTATAAAAAATGCAAAAATTAGGCAGGCATCTTGGTGTATGCCTGCAGTCCCAGCTACTTAGGAGGCTAAGGTAGGAGGACCACCTGAGCCTGGTAAGTTGGAAGCTGCAGTGACCTGAGATCATGCCACTGTACTCCAGCTCGGGTGACACAGTGAGATCCAGTTTCAAAATAAATAAATATATAATACTTCATAAACTATGTGTATGCTGCATTTACGAATTGACACTACATCATAAGCATGATTCCATGTCAATATATAAAGACATACATCACCATTAAATTTTTTTGTGTGTGAGACAGGGTCTCATTCTGTCACCCAGGCTAGAGTACAGTGGCTTGGTCATAGCTCACTGCAGCCTCCAACTCCTAGGCTCAAGCAATCCTCCTGCCTCAGCCTCCACAGTAGGTGGGAGCACAGGCCCATAACACCGTATCTGGCTAATTTTTCAATTTTTTTACAGGGATGAGGTCTTACTATATTGCCCAGGCTGGCCTCAAACTCCCAGCCTCAAGTAATCCTCCCACCTTGGCCTCCCGAAGTGCTGGAATTACAGGTGTGAGCCACTATGCTCAGCCTACATCACCGTCTTTAATGCCTGCATGATGGTCCACTGAATGGATCTACCATAATTGTTAGCCAGCCTCTTAATGATGGACATTTTCACTGAAATAGCATTTATAATCATGGATTAGTTCAGCTTTTTGGTATCTTATTTTCCTTTGCTTTGCTCTACAAAATGATGCAGGTAGTGTAGAAAGTCAATGGGGAAGACTGCAAAATCCAAGTTAAGATGGGACTCTGACAATGAAATCTGAAGAATCAGAAAGAGATGGGAACAGCTGATTTATAAAAACGATCCAAGACACTGCTGACACTCACTACTGAAATCAGCAAGCACTCATCTTACTAGTTCAATATCCATCTTCGGCTTTATGCTGCATGCTCCACGAGGAGCTGTATTGTCCACAGCTATAACCCAAGCACCTGGCACATCAGAGCTGATCAGTAAATGTTTGCTGGGTGCGTGAATGTCCAGGAGAGATAACTGAATTGAATTAATTTCATGCTGTTGAATATAATCAATTGAATTATATTCTGGCTCAAGCATGAATGTGCAACCAGAAAGGAGGATGGTATACACAGCATGTCTACTAAAAGCAGAGTTTGAAGAGACAAAACGTATTGGTGACCAGACGTGGTGGCTCATGCCTGTAATGCCAGCACTTTGGGAGGCCGAAGAGGATGGATCATTTGAGGTCAGGAGTTCAAGACCAGCCTGGCCAACAGGATGAAACCGCATCTCTACTGAAAATACAAAAATTAGCAGAGCGTGATGGTCCACACCTGTTATCCCAGCTACTCGGGAGGCTCAGGCGGAAGAATCACTTGAATCCAGGAGACAGAGGTTGCAGTAAGCCCAGATCACACCATTGCCTTCTAGCCTGGTCTGGATAGAGTGAGACTGTATCTCAAAAAACAAACAAACAAACAAAAAATTATTGGTGTTTCCAAGGACCTAAGAATCCAGGGCAGCAGGAAAAGTTCTATAATAGAGGGGGATGCATTAGGCTCTCATGGTCCAATGACATTAGCATAAAGATAATCCTATTCACTCCTTGCCCTGAGTCCATACTCACCAACCACATCTTTTAGCTTTCCATAAAGCTGTGCATAAAAGGAGAGTACACAGGAATTGGCAAACACAGCCTAAGTCTATCTGCCAGCTACTTTTCTCGATGTGAATTAATACGTTGGAATTTCACTTCCAATGGGAACCAGGCTGGGTAAGCCAGCCTCCGGATAGTCTCTGATCACCCTAACAATGCTGATCTAAACCCATGACACTGGAACCCATGATGCTGAAACATGATGATCAAAAATGGTCCCTGCTGTGGTGGACAGACTCATAAGGTGCCCCCCGCCGCCGACACCATCCTTGTCTCTTTGTATTAACACCTTGCATGGTCCTCTCCCTTTGAGTGTGGGTGGGACCTGTGACTTGCTTCTAACCAAGAGAATACAACATCCAGCCAAGTGACAGTCACCTGTACTCAGTAGGCAGTTGGAGTCAGCTGAGGTTCTAATACCAAATTACACAGGGTGTAATTCTGTTCACTGGAAATAGAATATTTATTTTATAATCTAAGTTTTAAGTCTAAATAGATTTCCAAATGGCTGTCTTGCTTGGCAAATCTTAAAAGAATATTGAAGGATAAGCACTTGAACAAGTTTTGTTGTTGTTGTTGTTGTTTTTAATATATGTAACTTTGGTTCTGTTCTGGCCAATGGAAGCAAACTATAAAATAAATCTAATTTGCCATAAGAGATAAAATCCCCCAGAGATACCATTTCATCACATCAGCCTGCCAAAAAATCAAGTCTGATAAGATCAAGTATTGACAAGAATATATATGGAACAACAGGAACGCCAGATGGGAGTGTGAATTGATACTACCACTTTAGAAAGCAGTGTTCAATATCTAGTAAAGCTGAAGATGCACAAACCTAATGACCTAATAATTCTACTACTAACGAATCCTCAAAAAACTTTCCAAATGTGTTCTTAAGGAGACATTTGCAAGAATACTCAAGGTAGCATTGTTTCTAATAGCAAAAAAATGAGGAGGTGGGAATGAACGCCCATCATTAGGCAAATGGAGGAATAAACTGTGACATATTCATGCAATGAAAGAACAAATAGGATTGAAAATAAATGAATTAGCAGCTAGGTGCAGTGGCTCAGGCCTGTAATCCCAGCCCTTTGGGAGGCCGAGGCGGCAGATGGCTTGAGCCCAGGAGTGGGCCTGGGCAACATGGCAACCCCATCTCCATTAAAAAAAAAAAAATAGCTGGGTGTGGTGGCACACACCTATTGTCCCAGCTACTAAGGGGGTGAAGTGGGAGGATCACCTGAGCTTGGGGAGGTCAAGGCTGCAGTGAGCAGTGATCTCGCCACTGCATTCCAGCCTGAGCAACAGAGTGAGATTTTGTCTCAAAAAAATAAATAAATAAAAGGAAAGAAAGAGAAAACGATGAATTATAATTACAAGCCCCAATGTGAATGAATCTCACAAATATATTAAGTGAAAAAAGTAAGCTGAAGAAGGATATGAACACTACACAATGTCATTTTATAAAGGTTTAAATTATGCCAAGTAATACGCCAAATCTGTAACATCTAAAGATGAATGTGGAAATGACAAATACCAAGTCAGGGTCATATTTCTCTCTAAGTGAAAAATAGACAGGAACAGATAGAACACTGGGAGCTTTGACTAAATGTATCTTTTACTTCTTAATTTTTCACTGTGTCAATTTAAAAGAAAGAAATTACTTCTTCCTGCCCCTACTTAAAAAAATATGTAAACCAAGAGTTCAAAGGGGAGTTAAATTGTTGGACACTCCAGGGGATGTACAGAACTCACTCTTGCCCTATACATTCTAGGACCATGAAATTGGAATTCCATGGCAAACTAACTAATCCCCATGAAATCTCTACTCTTAAAGCATTTTATCCATACCTAATACTATGTGATCTTGACTAGATGATAATATTTCTATAAATGGCTATTGGTTAAATGCCCAACAATAGAAGAGTGGTTAGAACACAGCACATCCACTCAAAAGAATATCAATAGCTGGCCAGGCATGTGGATTACATGCCTGTAATCCCAACATTTTGAGAGGCTGAAGTAGGATGATCGCTTCAGGCCAGGAGTTCAAGACCAGCCTGTGCAACATAGCAATGCCTTGTCTCTACAAGAAAATAACAATAAAAAATAAATTAGCCAGGCATCGTGGTAAACACCTGTAGTCCAAGATACTCAGGAGCCTAAGGCAAGAGGATTGCTTGAGCCCAGGAGATCAAGGCTGCGTGACACTGCACTCCAGCTTGGGTAACAGAGCTAGCTAGATATTGTCTCTAAAAAAACTAAAAAACAAAAAAACGCTAAGAATATATTTATGTATTTATGTCCTTGCTATAATGCTAAGGTAAAAAAGAAAAAACACAAAACCCACCAAGGTGGATTTATAGTTCTCTCTCTCTCTCTCTCTCTCTCTCTCTCTCTCACTAAACATCCTACAATGCACAATAGTACACATTATTTAGAACTATAACCAGGGCCTGGGAACCAGAGCTTTGCTCCAAGGCACCACAATTTAGATGGTGCAAACATTTTGACTCATGAGTTTAAAGGACGCTGCAATTTTTTTTTTTCTTTCAGGCAGAGTCTTGCTCTGTGGCCCAGGCTGGAGTGCAGTGGCGCAATCTCCGCCCACTGCAACATCCACCTCCCGGGTTCAAGTGATTCTTGTGCCTCAGCCTCCCGAGTACCTGGGATTACAGGTGCCCACCACTACACCCAGTTAATTTTTGTATTTTTAGTAGAGACGCGATTTCACCATGTAGTCCACGCTGGTCTCAAACGCCTGACCTCACATGATCCACTCATCTAGGATTCCCAAAGCGCTGGGATTACAGGCCTGAGCCACCACACCCAGCCAACCCTGCAAATGTTGAAGTTATCCACCACCACTACCACTGCCACCACTACCATATCCTGCTCCTCTTGCTCCTCCCCCTTCACTTTCTCCCCACAGTGAGAAGACTGCTTGACCATGGGCCAGCAAAGATGGATGAGGTAGGAGACTCAAAGTCAAGGACAAGGTAACCATTGCCCTGCTGAGTGCTCAGGCCACCAATTATCTGCCTGCCTTCTCTCCTGTATCTGAGGCCTCCTCCCTCCATGCCTAGATGCCTCCATGGTCTCAAGGCTACCTTTAACGCTGTTTCCCCCTCCCCTCCCTTCACTTATCCTCCTACCAACTTTCCCCATGCCACATTGCTGGAATGATCTCTGTGGTGTGGATAGTTGGTATCTGGCTAAATCATGTGCTTTGGTAAAAGGAGGAAGAGGGCTGTGCAACTGAGGTCAGGATGCCTAATTTCCCAAGCCAATGTATCAAGATTGACAAGGCCAAAGGAAGGACCAATGCTAGTAGCAGGAGCTTTCCACAAATTAACCACACTGTCCCAGTTGGGGAAGTGCCTCCAAATTATGTGCAAAGGAAATGAAAACAGTGCAAATAAGCACACTCTGTCTCCTTCATAGGCAGCTCACCTCTCCCCACTCCTGATCAGAATTTTTTAGAATAGCTGAGCCGTCCTTGGGAGAAATATATTGGGCTAGCATATTGAGGAATGCACATGGCATTATGGCTGTGAGGCCGATCTAGGGAAATTTGGGTACGTCATCAAGGACTTACACGGTCTCTAAGACACTGGGCATCCTCACACCAAAACATCTGTCCTTAGGCCAACAGCAGATGTAGCTTACCTGACACATCTTGACATTTTTGCAACTGTACATCATCTCAGCAATCCAGAAATCCTACAACCATCTTGGAGAGGGTGAGGCAAGGATTCTAGCACTAGAAGTATTAGTATAGTCATATCTTGTAAAACAGTGGAAAGAAATAAATCGAAATGTAAATAGTGGCACTGGGTACATTTTTATTCTGCTTTTCCTAATTTTCAAAATACTTCAACAAGTGTGCTATTTTCACAATGACACAAATGTAAATAAAACCTTCTTGAAGAAAAGAATGAACCAGTGAACGACAATAACAATAAAAAGCATAAATCGTTCATTTACAGCAATCAAAACCAGGAAACAAGCCTGATTCTGGGCTGCAAAGACTATGGTTTAGTTAAAGTAAGTTTGCTATCAATTTTTACTTTCGTTTCCTTGTGGGCACAGAACAAGGCTTGAGGCTGGTGCTCTCATCAAAGCTGGGACTGAAGCCTGGATCGCCTGTGCATCAGGGAATCAGCATGTTGTACAGGTCCAGTGGTTCTGGAGTGACGCCAGCACAGTATTCCAAAAACTTGAGGTTCCAGGAAAAGTGCAAGTCCCTCCACGGGGTCCCAGAGCAGATACTTTCAATGCCCTTTGTGAAAATGACCTTCAGTCCACTTAGCAAGACTTGCACTCTTTCCCTTCCATTCTATCACATTCATAAAGGGAATTCTGTTGGAGGTAGAAGGGAGAGGGGTGATGTGTTTCGGACCCACAAAGGTGAACTTTAGAATGCTGAAACCATTAACAGTGCTCTTCCAGCCAGTGCAGAGATTTCTGCATAATTGAGGGGAGGCGGTCAATCTGCAATGCACACACGGCCTCTGTCAGGTCCAGACAGATTTACAGACAGACCCCTAGAACCCAATGACTGGTCACTGATGTTGCTTCAATCCACTCTCCACAGCTTAGAATGATGTTAACATTTTTAGGAGAACCCTTGCAAAAACAGATTGGTTTTTGTTCTCCTCTATTAATAACAGCTATTTTGAAATGCTATTTAAATCTTCTATTGTTATTTGAACTTTTCATGGATTATGTCTCCCCAGCTGAGCTGCTGTAGGGCAGCGGGAACCACATCCTACAAGAACCTGTAATCTCCACAAAGCCTAGCACAGCGCCTCTTCACAGGACACTCATACATATTCGTTCATTCGCCTTTCTGTTTTTCTAATTTGGGAAGATCCACTGTTTTCATTATTGAGTTGCTCTACCCAAATGACATATCGATTGCTGACTGAAGGTGCCCTTCCAGCTGTGAGCTCGGCGGGAGGCTGGAGGTCACCCCGCAATGTGCCCGGACACTCACGCTGTGAGCTCGGCGGGAGGCTAGAGGTCACCGGTCACCCTGCAGCATGCCCGGACACTCACACCAAAAAAGAAGTCATTACTTTTAGGTTGTTTTATTATAATCAACAGCAATATTTGGCAACTTTTCTTCTAGCATTAGAAAAGACACATAACCAAATGTTAAAAAAGAAATCTGCCAAGTGCAACAGCTAGAAGAGAAAATATATTATTAAAAGCCCATGTAAACTCTCTACCTACTAAACTAGGAGGGGAAGTCATGATTCTGTGTACCCTCGTACAGACAGAACGCCAGTGGTGACTTTTGGTTCTACCCTCTATGAATCGCTGGCTGAAAAGCTAAGAATTTAGGCTCATAAGATCCAGTCTCCAGTCTATGCCCTTTTTCTCACACTCAGAGAGAGGAGGCTGGACTTCGCTGCTTAACATGGGAGTCTTCTACTCTTTTACGTGGAGTAACAACCTGAGTACAGCACATTAATTTTATAACTATTTTAGGAGCAGAGGAGGACTCTTGAGTTTTTCCAGAGATAATTAAAAATGGGGGAAAAAAGAAACCTGAAATAAACAAAAAACAAGCTGAAGGCACCAGGGGTTTCTGAATAACATCTTCCCGGTTCAACAATTTTAAGAATTCCATAATGCAAAAGCAACCCCCACACATTCTCTCCCACATAAACATGCTTTTTATTTAAGCCACACTCAGCGACGGCAGCAGAATCTCTTGCCTGCACTTCTGTAGTTGCTTCATCCAGAGAGAATGTCATCTCCACAAACGCGTTCTGAAGTGGGGCACGGGGTGACCGCCGGTCAGCAAATGCAGACACCTTCAGGGAGGAAGACTGAAGTTCCCAGTAAGCTCAGCAGCTCGCCACCCGGAAATCTGAGTTTTCACCACACTGAAATCTGATTTTCAACCTCAAGTACCAATGTTCCCTTGGCAGCAACTGAAAATTTTAGGCTTCTTGATATTTATCAACCAGCACATTCCTAGTAATTTTCCTGGTGTACCAGAAAGAGGTAATTATGTTCCTTCCGATAAACCATTTTATTATCACTGATAACTACATTTTTAAAATAACAAGAACCACTGAGCATGGAAGGGAGTCAACAAAAGACCACCAAGGCATAAACGCACCAATTGAGTTTTCTCTTTTTGCAAAAATCACCTGCTTTTATATGGAAAAATTCATGGAACATAAAACCACATCCAATAAGTCAAAAAATAAAATAAAACAGTCAATAGGGAGAGGGAGAACAGTAGAAGAATTAAGAAAGAGGAACAGACAGAAAGAGTGAAATATGGGAGGAGAGAAACAATGAGTAAGGTGGGGAGGCAGTGCTGAAGGACAGCAGAGCAGACAGAGGAGGCAGGTGGCTCCAGGGCTCCCAGGGAGGAAGGGAGCTGGAGAAACTACTCCTCTCACATTCAGCTGCTCATTTGGCGTGTGAAGAACTAGATGGGCCATTTTTAATATGCTATGTTAGTTTCTCTACTCTTTTTTAAAAAAAATCAAATATGCTCTTTCTTTGTCTTGACACATACACACGACGTTAAGATGTCATCAGGGAAGAATCATTTTTCCCACTTACAACATGAAAATGCCTTCTCAAATTATCCACCGTTTTACTAAAAAGATCCTATTTTGAGCCAACACCCACCTGACTCTTCGGGTAAGGCATGGGTCTCACATCCACCATCGCATACCACGTGCTAGCAGACAGCTCCATGGTGGTTCTGTGTACTTGCTTAATGATTTCATCAAATAATTTAGTCCAGTCAACAAATATTCATTGAGCCTTTACAGTGCTGAACAAGACACAGCCCCCGCACTGCAGGAACTTCCATTCTGCAGGGAAATAACATTAGCAAGCCACTGTGCAAGAACGGAGGGGCTGGCCAGTGCCACTGGGCAGAAGGCAGGATCAGTTTGAACTGGGCCATCAGGAAAAGCATTTGAGGAACAGGCATTTGAGTCTGATATTCAAAGGGGTAAATGATGTGAATTCAGAGCAGCATGAGAAGGGGTGGAGAGGGGGCAAAGCAGAGGAAATACCGATTGCTGAGGACTATGGGACCCTTGGGTTCCTGTTGCTAAGCAGTGGCTGATTAGGCTGGAACAGTCAATTGAGGCCAGTGTGCACAGGCCTTCACTCCACAACTGCCCCAAACAGGAGAGAGACGGTAGGAGCAGAAAGGAAGGCACGAATGGAGGGAGATTGTGCAGGGAACACCTCAACTTGACCCAATGACCGGCTGGATATGGGAAGGCAAGCAACAGAAAGTCAGAATAACCCCAGGTGTTCAAGCTCTGGTTACAGAGAAGAGGATGACGGCACTAATGTCATCAAGGAATGCGCTGAGAAGGATACACTCCACTACTCATGAGAAACATCAGACAAGGCCAAGCTACAGGGCATTCTACTACATAACTGGACTGCACACTTCAAACGTGTCAAGGTTCACGAGAGACAGAATGACTGGGAAATTGTCCCAGATTAGAGGAAATAGGCATGACAACGAATGTAACACAGATCCTGGATTGGATCCTGGACCAGAAAACATATTTTTTTTTTAAAGATTTTTTTGGCCAGGTGCGGCGGCTCATGCCCATAATCCCAGCACTTTGGAAGGCCGAGGTGGGCGTATCACCTGAGGTCAGACCTGGCCAACATGGTGAAACCCCATCTCTACAAAATTACAAAAGTTAGCCATGCATGATGGCAGATGCCTGTAATCCCAGCTACTCCAGAGGCTGAGGCAGGAGAATTGCTTGAACCGGGGAGGTGGAGGCTGCAGTGAGCTGAGATCGTGCCATTACGCTCCAGCCTGGGCAACCAAGCAAGACTCTGTCTCAAAAACAAAACAAAACAATAAAGATCTTTTTTTCTCCTCTTTTGCTATGAAGGACACTATTAGGTCAACAGATGACACATGAATAAGGCCTGTTGATTAGATAATAGCTCTCAATGCTAATTTTTCGATTTTGGCACTTATACAAGAAAATGTCCTTTTTAAAAGGAAATATACACTTGAGTGTTTAGGAGGACAAAGGTGTACCATGTCTACAACTTACTCTAAAATGGTTCAGGGAAAATGACAACATATGTATGTATGTGTGTGTGTGTGTGTACATATGTGTGTGCATAAGCACATAGACACACAGACACAGAGACAGAGAACGAGAGAATATGACAGAGTGAGAAAGGTAAAGCAAGCATGTTAAAAATTAATATTTAGAGAATTTGGTTGAAAGGTATGTTGGGAATTATTTTAATTATTACGACTTTTCTTTCTTTCTTTTTTTAGAGACGGAGTCTTGCTCTGTCGCCCAGGCTGGAGTGCAGTGGCACGACCTCAGCTCACTGCAACCTCCACCTCCTGGGTTCAAGCAATTCTCCTGCCTCAGCCTCCTGAGTAGCTGGGATTAGAGGCACTCGCTACCATGCCCAACTAATTTTTGTATTTTTTCAGTAGAGACGGGGTTTCACTATACGTTAGCCAGGCTGGTCTGGAACTCCTGACCTCAGGTGATCCACCCACCTTGACCTCCCAAAGTGCTGGGATTACAGGCGTGAGCCACTGTACCTGGCCAATTATTGTAACTTTTCTATAAATTTGAATTATTCAAAGTAAAAGGTTTAAAAAGGGGAAAAATTATTACAGAAGCCAGGATGACAAGGTAGAGACAAAGCAGCCAGGCTTCTGAGTATTACATTCTGAGTGAAAAGTGGGAGACAGCTCAGGGCCCAAAATATAGATTTGAAGGTACCTGGGGGCCCTGAGTAAACAGGGTTAAAAGTGGGGCTCTAAGGTCAGACTGGTGGAGTCTCTTTCCCAGATCTGCTCCTTGAAAGCAGTGTTTTCTTTAAGTTATTCAAATCTCCCTCGACTTCAATTTCTGCACCTACATAACAGGAGTAATCAGAGTCTCTCCCTCACAGAGTTGGAGTAAGGATTAGAGGAAGTAGTACAAGTGGGCGAGGGCGCCCAGTGCTCTTTAAATACAACTGCGGGCTCAGAGGGGAGGCTGGGGCAGGGAGAAGGGAAGAGGAAAAGGAAAAGAAAGACCAAGGACAGGATCTCACAGCATCCCTGTGTCTACAGGCCAGGAAGAAAAAGGAAACAAATGAGGTTTGAGTAGGCCTGGACAACCAGTGTCATGGAGACAGGGAGAGAGAGAGGCACAAAGGGCTGACCGCTGCCAGGAGACGCAGGGCAGGGACCAAGGAGAAGAAGGACAGGGCAAAGGCCTCAGATCTGCAGCCAGGACACCTAAGCCAGAGCCCTCCAAGGAAGCAGTTTCAACAAAGATGAGGGTGAAACCAGAATAGGTTAGTGGACAAAGAAGACAACCTGAGGACAGTTCAACAGAGTAGCAGGGTCAAGAACAGTGCTGCCCCATACGAGAGCCATTGGCCCTATCTGACTACCTCAATTGGATTTAAATTAGTTCACAATTTACTAAAATGGAAAACTTGGTTCTCAGTCACACTAGCCACATTTCGTGTGCTGAAGAGCCACATGTGGATAGTGACCACCCTATGAGACAGTGCAGATATAAAATATTTTTCTCACCACAGAAAATTCTATTGGACAGAGCGAGGACCCTACCATAATTTCTTATGGGGAGTAAGGGCTGGGGCGGAGTAGGGAAGGACCAAAGACACGGGAGAAGAGGAACAACAAATGCAGCCAGTTCCCAAAAGAGGTGAGAAGGAAGGAATCGAGACCAGAGAATGAAGAGTGTGGAGTGCATGTGGATTAACCTTGGGGAAGGGACTTGTAGACATTTTCTTCCTTTGAGAAAGAGGAAATAAAGAAGGACAAAGAGAGGAAGAGAAAGACACTTGGGGGTCTTGAGGAAGGTAAAGTGGGAATTTATCTGGTGAAATTAGAGCCAGCATAAATTTTCAATGGAACCTGTCCAAAAGTCTTTGTGACTTCCTCCTGGATAATGTGGCAGGCTGGGAGAAGAATAAGCAAGTAAGGGGGGTGATTTTGGATTGAGGACTGGAATATGAGAAGCCCAACACATTGAAACAAAGGATTCTGGGATCCCAGACAGAACAGAAATGGCTAGCAACCTACATGCCCCAAGTGGAGAAACAGAGTCACAGATGGGCTGAAGGATTGGAACAGCAAGTGCTTAAGGGATCAGGGTCCTCGGCGATGGTTAAAATCCAGAGCAGTATGTGGGTAGCATCAGCTAAATAGGCTGAAGTCCAAGTTCAAGATCTCGAAGGTTCCGTCTTGCTCAAGACTGAACAAGTCCAAGATGTTAGCTGAAGCAAAGTGGAAACTGAGGCTCTAGGAATAGATGTTGAGGAACTTCAAGGTCAAAGAATTAAGAGAGCTTCAACACAAACCCCAAAGTCCCTGGTAAAAGACAAACAGAGAAGAGAATGAAGCTGGCTGCTCACGTTTTTTGTTTGTTTATCACTTTTTTGTAGCATTAAGTGAAGAGATCCCCACTGTACCTGGGTGTACATCAGAACTGCCCAGAGAGTTCTGTCTTCTCTTCATCCTCTCCTGCTGTTCCTCCTTTTGGGGTTTGTTTTTAAAACAGGGATTTTTAGGTCTTACTCCCTCACCCTACCCCAGCCCCCAATGATTCTAATTTGGTATATCTGAGGGAGTCCAAAGACCAAGTTTTTCAACATGTCCCAGGTGATTCTGAGGAGCCCTGAGGTTTGGGAAGCATGGGACCAGAAGATAAGGAGGGTAGGGGCATAAGCAGACAGCACTACCTTCCGAAAGACTTGGTTGGTGATGGTGCACTGGTTTGCAGGCAGCACTAAGGAGCAAGTGGAAGAGCCTCCCTACTCTGGTGAGAGGCAGAGGACACTAGAGAAGGCTCTTCTGCGGGAAGTTGTTCACTCAGGCTCTGGCGCTCAGGAGAGAAGGTGGGCTCAGCTACAGAAAAAATGAAAATGCAAGAGTGTGGCTGCAGGATAGAAGAAACAAGACATTGAAAGCCAGGTCGGAGTGACACAGCCCAGTGGCCTGCAGAGAGACGAGGCTGAATAATGCACTAAGGAGGGTTCCAAGCACCATGTGGTGTGGTTCATTAAAGGGTTGGTAGGGCTTCGTGGCTGAATCCCTGGGCACTCAGGATTGTTCTGTCCACATGCTATCAGATTTCTAACATGTAACACATTAGAGGTTATTAAGCCCTCAGGTAAACAAGCTTGCAGAAGCTTATTCATTAACATTGGAAACTGTGTCTTCCCAGCCCACATTCTTATACAGATGAAATCAGATTCGAATGAAAATCAAGGGCAGCCTTTAAGTAGAAAGTCAGAAGGGGCAACCAGGGATACCTGTGAGAGGGTACTTCCTCCATTCCGCTCCGTGGAAGAGGGAAGTTTATAGACAGTGGATATGGAAGGGGGCCTAAGTGTCTTTTTTAGTACCAGTCAATGCTAAAAATAGGATAAGTGCCACGGAATCCCCCCGCCCCCCAACACACACACACACACACACACGTTCAGCGACAGGGCACACAAGACAGATACAGTGTGCAAACCTGGGAATGGTTCTCAATATTTATTCTCTACAAACCTAACTCTTATTTTAAAAGCAAGTTGCAAATCTTTGCCCCTGCTTCTGAGAGAGCTGCACTTTTGTGGATTCGAATCATTCTAGCGTTATTTCTGGTTACTCCTATGAAATAATTTCTAACACTGCCGTACACAGACTTCAAGCTGAGGACGAGAGCGCACGCGCACACACGCACACACACACGCGCACACACACACATAAACCTCGTGCACATTGAAGAAATGACTCACTTAATTTGCTGCTGCCTGCCACGATTGGGTTTTGATTTTACCTGTTCAAATACAAAGTTTCCTATTAGATTAACTACAGGAAAGAAGAACTTAGGAGCATTAATCCTGATTTTGTTCATGTCTTTAGGGCACCTAAGAGGTTTTAACCTGTGCATCTTAAGAAGCCGTTCTCCGGACCACCGACTGCTTGCTCCATAATCTTCCAGACAATGATAACATTTCTTGCCACTTTAGGAGCCAATTAACGGAAACCCCTCCTAGAATAAACATGGTCAAGCTTTGCATCTCCGGTACCTGCAGAACCGTACTTTAGGGCTCTTTCTCAGCTCGCAGTAGGATGGCACAACAGCATTCTGGAACTGCAAAGACCCCCTAGCCCCTCCTTTGAAAGATGAGAAAAAGCGAAGAGGCGGAAGAGCATATGGTTAACCTGCCCAAGGTCACTCACTCTGAGTCGTGGCTCGGCTGACTCGCCTTTACCCCTGGCAATCCGTGCACCACCCCAGCACCCCCAAACAGTCCCTCGGGCGTCGGTTGGTTCGCTAGCATGCAGCCCCCGCGAAAATGCAACGCCAGTTGCGCTCTGTGCCCAACTTCAGCCCTTCGCGTCACATGCAGTTAACCCTCTCGCCCGCAGCATGTCACATGGGCCACGCGCAGTTCTCTCTCCCCTACGCCTATCTCCTGAGCGGCTGCCCCAAGGTCACTGGCCGTCCCAGGGAGCTCCCGCCGCCCAGCCCCGGAGGCCGCCCGGTCGGGGTTCCCGGGGCGCGGCACTCACCGGCGCGCGGGGCGGGCGCGCCACGGCTGCCCATATCCTCACCGGCGCGGTTGGGTGCGGCGGCCGCTGGCGCTGGCTGAGCAGGGCGCCCGGCTGCGGGCCCGCGCCGCGGGGAGCGCCGTCCAATCAGCGCGCGCCTGCCGCCTGGCCCGGCGCGCGGCCCGGCAGGGTTCGCGGCTCCCGGGGGGCGCGAGCCGCCGCGCGCCGCCCGAGCCGCTTCCGGGCGCGTTGCCTGGACGCGGTTGCCGTGGCAGCCCGAGCTGGAGGCTTTCCCCGCGCACCCGCGCCCAGCCTGGCGGCGCCGCCCCTCCTCCCTCCTCGTTCCCACACCCAAAATAGCCTCTGCTCGTCGCTGCTGTTTCCCACAGAGCTCGCATCCAAGAGCCTTGGAGTTGGCGGGCGGGGATTTCGCTCATTGGAAAATAAATCCTGTTGTAGGGATGGTTGATTTGGAGACGTGTTGAAATGGTGCCTGATGGAGATCATAGCCACGGTGGTGGCATTGCAATTCTCTCCAGAGCCCCAATATACCTTATTTACTAAACCGCTTTCCCACAAAAATAGTTATCTCCCCCGCCTCACCTCAAATTGGGGAGAAGTTATTTGATTAGGCCACGGTGACGCCCCACCTGTGCAGGTGAACGAACCCTCCGGGGCTGCCAAGTGTCATTTACTGAATCTCCTTGACACCTGCAGTTAGGACCCAGGATCGTGTCTCATCGCAGCAGACACGACGCAAGAAAGAACCGCGAACACCCCTCCTCTTCCCAGTCCTTTCTTCTCCTATCAGCTTCATCCCCTCCCAGCGCGTCCTGGCTCTTTCCACCTTCCTCTCGATTTTGGATTCTCACCAGGACGCGCAAACCCATTCACTCATAATTATTCTTCCTCTCGGTGGGCGGGATTTTAGCGGAGTTGAGGGGGACACGACCTTTGCCCGCCTCGCCTCATCTGGTTCGTGCCTCCTCCGCAGACACCGGTACTTACCCAGCACAGGGGCTCCTGTCTGTCTCCCCCGAGCCTGAGCCCTTCCAACCCAGGGGAAGGAGCCCGACATGGTAGAAGAGCCCGAACTGTGGATTCAACTGAGCGTTTTTGGAATCCTCGCTCCCGCAGGATTATTATTTAGGGGCTGTTAGTATTAAAGACCGTTATTTGTGTGTGATCTTGGGTATTCTGCGACTGTTTCCTCACCAGTAAAATGGGCTAATACCGTTCACAAAGCGCTAATGCATCTGTAACATTCATTCAGACAACAGTATCTATTGGATGCCTGCCAAGTGCTAGAAACTATGCTTAGCCCTGAGACACAATGGTGAAGATGAAAAAAAGAGACATCACTTTCTGCTCGAACACAGCTTAGAGCCTGACAAGCATTCACCAAATAATCACAGACACATGTAACACTGCCGTTGTGCCCAGGAGAGTAATGGCCTTGAGTCTTGTGATGTGTAGATCTGATCTAACAGCATCTCTTTAGTGCTGCAAAGGCTCAATGATTATTTTTTCCTCTCTGGGTTAGATTCTCACTGCTTGGTGCATGGTACGTACTAGGTAAATACATATTGAATTGGATCCTATGTCGTGGTGATGACACTGTCATTCAGTGTCCCAGTGACTTTCTCGCTGTAATTTGCCACAACATCTGGAAAGGTGTGCATATGTTAGCAGAAAGTACCCATTCAAACCTAGAGTCCATCACCAAGAGTCTAGAAAAAGGTTCAAAATGTTTCTTGCCTGTCTCCATCGGGGTGCCTGTCAGTGCATATGGAGAGCATCTCAGATGGACACATGACGTCCCCTCTGTCTTGTTTCCTCCTCCTCTTATTATTGTACCCTTTCCCCGCCCACCCCAATACCGACCCTACCCCCTCTACTGTAACTTGAGGTGCCAGAGCCTCAAGGCACCCATTCCTGGCTTCCTAGGAGAGTGGTAGTAGATCCTAATATTCCTCAGAATGGAGTACCTATAAAACAGAGGAAGTGCCTTCTTACTTCTGGCCATCAAAACCGAACTTTGATTTTTCATTTGCTGTAAGACTCCCTCACTCTCAAAGGTAGGGAAGGAGAGGACCTGGAAAGTGAGGGGCTCTTGCCATATGTCGGTACCTTCTATTTAGGCTAACTTTCATTTCCTTTATAAAAATCATACCAATTAGCAAATAAGACAAATAATTGTATTAATAATTATTTCAAAACATGAATTTCTCCTAAGAACACGGCTTTCAACGCGGTCTTGAATCAGGCCCACGACTTCCCACTTCTTATCTATCATTTTTCTTTCCAAGTGATTTGTTTTGAATCCCAAGGGGACAAACTTTAATGTACAATGATTAAGTCTACACTAGTTTCTTTCCAACTCTTTCCCTATTTCTGTAGGCTAAATTGCAATGAAATATCCATTTTTTCCAGAATCACTTTGATTGTAACTCATTACAGGAGATGGAGTTTTTCTTGCATTACTTCAATTAAAAAGCCATGGTTTATCACAAATTATTTTATGCTGCAAAGGTTACCAAAAAAATTACCAAAGAGAACAACTCTATAAACTCGATGGCTGTAATACTATTTAGAAAGCAGTCATTTAAATACAAATAATTTGTGCAGTATATTATGCTAGACACAATGGAAATTCGTTTTTTTTTCTTTCTTTTGAGACAGAGTCTCACTGTCTCACTCTGTCACCCAGGCTGAAGTGCAATGGCTCGATCTCGGCTCACTGCAACCTCTGCCTCCCGGGTTCAGGTGATTCTCCTGTGTCAGCCTCCCGAGTAGCTGGGACTACAGACGTGTACCACCATGCCCAACTAACTTTTTTTATTTTTAGCAGAGAGGGGGTTTGCCATGTTGGCCAGGCTGGTCTTGACCTCCTGACCTCAGGTGATCCACCCACCTCGTCATCCCCAGGTGCTAGGATTACAGGAGTGAGCTGCCACACTCAGCCCAACTGGGTGGGAATTTATTTATTTTTTGTTGTTGTTGTTTGTTTGTTTGTTTGAGACGGAGTCTTGCTCTGTAGCCAGGCTGGAGTGTAGTGGCGTGATCTCGGCTCACTGCAACCTCCACCTCCCGGGTTCAAGTGATTCTCCCGCCTCAGCCTCCAGAGCAGCTGGGACTATAGGCACGGGCGCCACCACGCCCAGCTAATTTTTGTATTTTTAGTAGAGATGAGGTCTTGTCATGTTGGCCAGGATGGTCTCCATCTCTTAACCTCGTGATCCACCCGCCTCAGACACCCAAAGTGCTGGGATTACAGGCATGAGCCACCGCGCCCGGCTGGAATTGTTTAAGTGATTTATTCCATGGCGGGGCTCTGGTTCTACTTGTGTTTCTGCACTGCCATTAGTCATGAACATGAGATACACACGACATTTGTAAGGCTAGTAAGCAGGCTCCTCTAGGTAGCTAGAGGTCAAGGGCTTGTGTAGGTCAACGTGGTGTTTGTAAGAAGGCTAGAAAGCAGTTAGGCCAAGGCCATGGTGAGTTTGGGATAGATAAAGAGTTAACACTTTGTTTAGTCCTCAGCAATTCTCAACCATGGTTTGTTGAGATCCACTGGGATGTGTGTTACACATTGTTCATTCTCAATACTAGAATGCTAAAGAATTGGACCACGAGGAATAGTCATATGTAGGGACCAGGAGGAGGAAGAAGGTTCCCACTGGGAGCAATGAGGAAGACTCAGAGATGTAAGGGTGAGGACAATGTCAGAGAAGACACAGGTGAGAAGGCTCAAGGGCAGAAAGTTTCCAGGGGACAAGCCCTGCAGAAAGCCAAGAAAATTTAGTGAATAGAAAGTCATTGGTGACCCTCAGGAGTGTTTTTTAGCTATCAGATTGCTGTGGGTTAAGAAAGGACTGGATGCTCATGAGGTCAGGAGATCGAGACCATCCTGGCTAACACGGTGAAACCACATCTCTACTAAAAAATATAAAAACTTAGGCGGGCGTGGTGGTGGGCGCCTGTAGTCCCAGTTGCTCGGGAGGCTGAGGCAGGAGAATGGCATGACCCCGGGAGGCGGAGCTTGCAGCGAGCCAAGATCACGCCACTGCACTCCAGCCTGGGCGACAGAGTGAGACTCTGTCTCAAAAAAAAAAAGAAAAGAAAAGAAAACAGAAAAGACTGGATGCTGTAGAAATGCAAGAAAGGTGTAGGTCACTCTTTAGAGAAGTTCGGCAGTGTAAAGAAGGTGGGAAATAATATCCATGGAGAGATCTGTAGTGCCTAGTGGACGTTTTTAAGATAAGGGAAAATAGTGTCTGCATATTTATATACAGTTGTAGGTCTGCAGACAAGGAGAGCACAAGGGATTGTTTTGCACTGAGTAACTCAATCTAAATTTTACCATTCCTTTCATTACCACCATATCCATTTTCCTTTTTAAAAATGTTTCATCGGGCCAGTTGCGGTGCCTCACACCTGTAATCCCAGCACTTCGGGAGGCCTAGATGGGTGGATAGCTTGAGGATAGGAGTTCGAGACCAGCCTGGCCAACGTGGCGAAACCTGTCTCTACTAAAAATGCAAAAGCTAGCCGGACGTGGTGGCAGGTACCTGTAATCTCAGCTACTCAGGAGACTGAGACGCGAACATTGCTCAAACCTGGGAGGCAGAGGTTGCAGTGAGCCGAGATTGTGCCACTGCACTCCAGCCTGGGTGACAGAGCAAGACTCTGTCTCAAAAATAAAATAAAATGTTTCATCAAATAAGAGAAATCTTACATTGAACAAAGGTGGGGTGCAGATCTTGGGACACTATTCTGTGAATAACCAACTAAAAACTTGGGTTAATAGCCAATAAACACAATATGTTATTCTTTATGACTGTTTTTTGTTGCCAATAGTAATATAGAGTTAAGAAAATTCCTTTTTTCCACAAGGTCAGGAGATCGAGACCATCCTGGCTAACACGGTGAAACCCCATCTCTACTAAAAAAAAATACAAAAACTAGCTGGGCGAGGTGGCGGGCGCCTGTAGTCCCAGCTACTCGGGAGACTGAGGCAGGAGAATGGCGTAAACCCGGGAGGCGGAGCTTGCAGTGAGCTGAGATCCGGCCACTGCACTCCAGCCTCGACGACAGAGCGAGACTCCGTCTCAAAAAAAAAAAAAAAAAAGGAAGAAAATCCCTTTTTTCCTTTTTTATTTATAGAAATTATAGATTTTTCATATGTTTTGAATAAACTACAGTTGGCTTTGTTGTTTTTGGTAATACTTTTTTTTCATGTATAGGCTCATTCTCTCAAATATTATGTTTTGCTTATGAATTAATTGGTGGCTAATCCATTCCACAATAATTTTTTTTAAGCAGCTACAACTAAGGTACAAGCAGCAGAGAAAGCACAAAATATTGGGAAGATCCTTTGAATAATGTTTATGTCTTAACTTAGGTAACTGCGGTTGTACATAACAGGGCAAGTCCAGCCTCGGTACATTTTATATAGCATACACCTGAGCCCTCAACATAACACTTTCAAGAGTGAAGTCTGAAAGAAGTCTTTCTACAAAGAGTTTGTGGCCAGAAATCCTAAAATAGCTTCATAATAAAACTGATTTATCCAAAACCCAATTCAGAGGCAAGAAAAGCATTATAGAAAATTCTATTGCACATTGATTTTGAAACAATTTTTCTTTCTAACGATTCTCAGGAAATAGGCCAATATATATATCACATACATAGATAGTCTTTACCACTTTGGTTCAGTTCAATCTAGTTCAGCAAACATTCATGGGCTATCTTATATTAGCTAGTCATGACACCACAGTTTAGACAACGAAACTTCACATAAAGCGACACTCTTGTTTTGGCTTCTTTGCCAAGTAGTATATTATTGGACAGTTATTCTCATAGGTAGAATTAAAAAACAACTTGGGCTGGGCATGGTGGCTCACGCCTGTAATCCCAGCACTTTGGGAGGCCGAGGTGGGCAGAGCACCTGAGGTCGGGAGTTCGAGACCAGCCTGACCAACATGGAGAAACCCCGTCTCTACCAAAAATGCAAAATTAGCCAGGTGTGGTGGGGGGAGCCTGTAATCCCAGCTATTCGGGAGGCTGAGGCAGGAGAATCGCTTGAATGTGGGAGGCAGAGGTTGCAGTGAGCTGAGATCGTGCCATTGAACTCCAGCCTAGGCAACAAAAGCAAGACTCCGTCTCAAAAAAAGAAAAAGAAAAGAAAGACAACTTGAACTTCTGTTCAACAACAAAAAAGAAATGACAATACCCCTCACATAAGGTTGTGGTATACAGTGCCATAGCAAGTCGTATTAAAGCCAGGCAAAGAAAATTAGGAATATCGACCCTGTCCTTATTGAAAATTTTCATTTTTTATTAATCATGGATATTTTGCATCAATTTCGACTTTTTTTTTTTTTTTTTTTGAGATGGAGTTTTGCTCTTGCCGCCCAGGCTGGAGTGCAATGGTGCGATCTTGGCTCACTGCAACCACCGTCTCCCAGGTTCCAGAAATTCTCCTGCCTTAGCCTCCCGAGTAGCTGGGATTACAGGTGTGTGCCACTACGCCTGGCTAATTTTTGTATTTTTTAGTCGAGTCAGGGTTTCACCATGTTGATCAGGCTGGTTTTGAACGCCTAACCTCATGATCCACCCACCTCGGCCTCCCAAAGTGCTGGGATTACAGACGTGAGTCACTGCGCCTGGTCCAATTTTGATTTTTTAAATATCGCATTAAAATACTATTTATCTTGATAATTGAGTTTGCCTTAAATGTTGCACCTTAAATTTTGCCTCACTCACCTCCCCTCGGCCCTGGCCCTGGTGCAATCATATAGGCAATGTTTATGTCAGGCCTTGTGCTAAATGCTTACTTATAGTATTTTATTTTTTCCTTGCAACAGTTTATGAATAAACTTAGGCTTAGAGGTGTTATGTAACTTGTCCGAGGCCCCAAAGCTATTAAGTTCTAGAGCTAGAATTTGACCTTGGGCCCCTCTGATGTCACAGCTGTGCTTTGTACCAGGTGCAAAATTGCCACATAAAAACCAAATGAGACTGAAGAGGAAAAATGCCTTACAAACTTCAGTAGGTAAAGTGCATGGCACAGTGAAAACTAAATAAATGTTGTTTTCTTTTCTTTTTTTTTTCTTTTTTTTTTTTTTTGAGACGGAGTCTCGCTCTGTCGCCCAGGTTGGAGTGCAGTGGCTGGATCTCAGCTCACTACAAGCTCAGCCTCTCGGGTTCACGCCATTCTCCTGCCTCAGCCTCCCGAGTAGCTGGGACTACAGGCGCCCGCCACCTCGCCCGGCTAGTTTTTTTTGTATTTTTTAGTAAAGACGGGCTTTCACCGTGTTAGCCAGGATGGTCTCGATCTCCTGACCTCGTGATCCGCCTGTCTCGGCCTCCCAAAGTGCTGGGATTACAGGCTTGAGCCACAACGCCCGGCCCTAAATGTTGTTTTCATTCCCCTGTCTTCCCCAAGGCCAGCACATGTCAAAGAATGTGAATAGTAACTTATAAAAATTATTTTGAGGGAGCAAATTAATTTTAACATTATCTCTGATTTCTTTTTTTTTTTTTTTTGAGACGGAGTCTCGCTCTGTCGCCCAGGCTGGAGTGCAGTGGCCAGATCTCCGCTCACTGCAAGCTCCGCCTCCCGGGTTCGTGAAATTCTCCTGCCTCAGCCTCCCGAGCAGCTGGGACTACAGGTGCCCACCACCTCGCCCGGCTTATTTTTTTGTATTTTTGGTAGAGATGGGGTTTCACCGTGTTAGCCAGGATGGTCTCGATCTCCTGACCTCGTGATCCGCCCATCTCGGCCTCCCAAAGTGCTGGGATTACAAGCTTGAGCCACCGCGCCCGGCCCATTATCTCTGATTTCTTACACCTTCATCTCAGGTCTGCACTAGCAAAGGAGTGAAGGTTCGTGTACTTACTCGGATAAATCCAATCAAACAATTGTTAGTTTAAAATATACAGAATCAAACATGTTTTGGGATTTCAGTATCTTCTTAATTAATGAAACTGAAGCAAGTGCTTTATAAGTACATGCCTGCCAGGAAAAGGCATACAGAGTGATGCAGTGTTTAAAAATTGTAATTAATAGACAATACACATCCTGTACTTCAAGTAAAATAAAATTAAAGAAAAAAGAAAAATAACAAAGTAAAACAAACTAATATTATGCCATTGCTTTTAAAGAGATAAATAGGTGTAATTGTCTTTGTTTTCCCTCCCATATTTGAATACACCTAAATCATTTTCACACACACACACAGGTTTCCCAAGGCAATGTAAATGGGTTGCAGGATTCTCTACCAGGCACTGGAAACCCACATAGTCATGTAGTAGGTTTTCATCACTGTAGACTCAGGAAATAGCATTTTCTTCCCCTGAAAACATAAATAATAAAATTGACATTTTCTTTCTTCCCTTAAGGGGAATTCATGCTTTAAAGGTGCTGGAAACTATCTGTACGTGCTTGGGCAAGTTATTTAAGCTCTCTTTGAGTTTCCTTGGGGAAGATGCACCCCAAGGTAATATCAAAGGAACCATGGCAGGTGCCTATAATCCCAGCTAGTTGAAGTTGAAGCCAGAGGATTACTTAAGCCCAGGAATTCGAGACCAGCCTGGGCAACATAGTAAGACTCTGTCTCAAAAAAAAAAAAAAAAAAAAAAAAAAGGCCGGGCGCGGTGGCTCAAGCTTGTAATCCCAGCACTTTGGGAGGCTGAGACGGGTGGATCACGAGGTCAGGAGATCGAGACCATCCTGGCTAACACGGTGAAACCCCATCTCTACTAAAAAATACAAAAAACTAGCCGGGCAAGGTGGCGGACGCTGTACTGTAGTCCCAGCTACTCGGAAGGCTGAGGCAAGAGAATGTCATAAACCCGGGAGGTGGAGCTTGCAGTGAGCTGAAATCCAGCCACTGTACCCCAGCCTGGGCGAGAAAACATGACTCCGTCTCAAAAAATAAATAAATAAATAAAATGCTGGGTGCAGTGGCTCATGCCTGTAATCCCAGTACTTTGGGAGGACAATGTGGGCAGATCACGAGGTCAGGAGTTCAAGAGCAGCCTGACCAATACAGTGAAATCCCAACTCTACTAAAAATACAAAAATTAGCCAGGTGTGGTGGCACGTGCCTGTAACCCCAGCTACTCCGGACCCCAAGGCAGGAGAATTGCTTGAACCCAGGAGGCGGAGGTTGCAATGAGCTGAGATTGTGCCACTGCACTCCAGCCTGGGTGACAGAGCAAGACTCCATCTCAAAAAAAAAAAAAGGGAAATAGGTCTGTGTATTTGGTGCCACAGGAAGGGTGGAAGTGACATCACTGTCCCATCCTCCCCATCCCCCTGCTGATTGAAATCATTCTTTCTCCCAGTGAAAATCTCTGAGGATAAATGTGGCTGGCAACGGTTGAGGAGTCCGTGATCACCACCACCAGACGATTATTTGGCCCTTTCTTTCAGCTGTTTGGTTTATTTTTATTTTTTTATTGTTTTGGTTTATTCTCAGTGATAAAGTAAAATTACAAAGCATCCCCAGAACAAAGAAGACGGGTACCTCCCTAGTCCTACTACCTGGCCTGGACTCAACCCTCTAAGACTCTTCTCCACCTGCCTGCCCTGTTCTCAGCATCAGGAGAGCACCTATTCCTAACTAGGACTTCTGCCTACATCTCTTACATCAGAAATTAGGGCTTAAATTTCCCTGGCTTATTTATCCCAAATCCAATGAGAAAAGTGAAAGTCTAATTAATCCTGATTCAACTATTTTATTTTACACATGGAGACAAAATTTTTCTAATTACAGTACATAAAAGTCAAAACTTTTTAAAATACAATCAGTGATATATGCAAAGTTATTGCTAATTCATTGTAAGTTTAAAGCCCAAATATGCCTAATACCAACTTTAACATAATCAATTTAACCCTTGTTTTTCCAAGCAAGAGTCAACCCTTTTTCTAAGGGGAGATAATAATGGTATATGTAGGAACATTTCCACAGGAGATATCAGCTTTCCTTTTATTAAGTTTAGAGAAGAACAATCCTAAGTAAAGCTTTAAAAAATTATTTAACACAGGCATTTTTTATAGGCAATACCGAAGGACAGGATGACCAGTAAGGGTGCTCAGAGTAAAACCCCTAAAGTTGCAAAAGTTGTAGAAGAAATTTTCTTATAATGGAAGGACATGAGTTTCTACATTGAACAGAACTACCAGAAACCTGGCAAAGTAAATGAAAAAAAAGATTCATACAAAGAAAACTGACTTTGAAATTTCAGAACACAAAGATAAAAACAAAATCCAAAAATTTCCAGACAGTAAACATTACATATAAAGAATTAGGAATCCAAATAGCATCAGTCTTCCCAATATTAGCTGTTGAAGAAAGAAGAGTACCTTTAAAATCCTGAGAGAAACTTATTTCCATTCCGGAATTCTACACCCAGTTAAACTATCCATTAAGACTGAGAGCAGAATAAAATATTTTCATGTACTTCAGTTCACAACAATGTACCTCATATGCACCGTTTTCTCAGGAATCCACTGAGAAATATTTGCTAGGTATGAGAAAGTAGATAAAAAAGGAGTAGATGGGAGGGGTGTGGTGGCTCACACCTGTAATCCCAGCACTTTGAGAGGCGGAGGCAGGCAGATCACTTGAGCTCAGGAGTTCGAGATCAGCCTGGCTAACACGGCGAAATCCCATCTCTACTAAAAATACAAAATGTAGCTGGGCATGGTGGCCTGCACCTCTAATTCCAGCTACTTGGGAGGTTGAGGCATGAGAATAGCTTGGACTTGGGAGACAAAAGTTGCAGTGAGCCGAGATTGTACCACTGCACTCCACCCTGGGTGACAGAGTGAGACTATCTCAAAAAAAAAAAAAAAAAAAAAAAAAAGAGTAGACATGGCTCTAGGCAGTAGAAGATGTACCCCAAGGTAATATCAAAGGAACCATGGCAGGTGCCTATAATCCCAGCTACTGGGGAGGCTGAGGCCAGAGGATCACTTGAGCCCAGGAATTCGAGACCAGCCTGGGCAACATAGTAAGACTCTGTCTCAATAATAATGATAATAATAATAATAATAATAATAATAGCAAAGAGAATTCTCAGGACTACGACAAAAGAAAGCCCCAAGAGTGATGTCCAGCAAGTCTGATGGAGAGCAATCACTGCAGACTGGATTAAGCAGAATACTCATCTGACAAGGAATTAATAATCACAATATATAAGGAATGCAACCAACTCTACAGGAAAAGTATCTAATAATCCGACTTAAAATGGGCAAAAGATCTCAATAGACATTTCTCAAAAGAAGACACGCAAATGGCAAACAGGTGTATGAAAAGGTATTCAACATCATTGATCATCAGAGAAATGCAAATCAAAACTACAGTGAGACATCATCTCACCCCAGTTAAAATGGCTTTTATCCAAAAGATAGGCAATAACAAATGCTAGCAAAGATGTAGAGAAGAGGGAATCCTTGTACACTGTTGGTGGAAATGTAAATTAGCACAGCCACTATGGAAAACAGTTTGGAAGTTCTTCAAAAAACTAAAAATAGAGCTATTATATGACCCAGCAATTTCACTGCCAAATAGATACCCAAAAGAAAGGAAACAAGTATATTGAAGAGATATCTGCACTCCTATGTTTATCACAGCACTATTCACAATAACAAAAATTTGGAAGCAACCTAAGTGTATGTCAACAGATGAATGGATAAAGAAAATATGGTATCTATACAGAACGGAATACTATTTAGCCATAAAAAAGAATGAGATCCTGTCATTTACAACAACATGGATGGAACTGGAGGTCATTATGTTAAGTAAAATAAACCAGGCACAGATAAACTTTGCATGTTCTCACTCATGTGTGGGAGCTAAAAATTAAAACAATTGAACTCATGGAGATAGAGGGTAGAATGGCAGTTACCAGATGCTGGGAAGGAGACTGGGGGCTGTGGGGGCAGAGTGTATGGTTAATGAGTATAAAAAAAAAAACAGAAATAAATAATATCTAGTATTTGATAGCACAACAGGGTAACTTTTGCTACCAACAAGTCAATAATAATTTAATTGCACATTTAAAAATAGCTAAAAGAGGCCAGGCATGGTGGCTCACGCCAGTAATCCCAGCACTTTGGGAGGCTGAGACAAGCAAATCACTTGAGGTCAGGAGTTTAAGATCAGCCTGGCCAACATGGAGAAACTCTGTCTCTACTAAAAATACAAAACTTAGCTGGGCTTGATGGCACGCACCTGTAATCCTAGCTGCTCAGGAGGCTGAAGCAGGAGAATCGCTTGAACCCAGGAGGCAGAGGCTGCAGTGAGCCGAGATCACACCACTGCACTCCAGCCTGGGCAACAGAGTGAGACTCGGTCCCCCCAAAAATAAAAAATAAAATAAAACCAAGAAGTAGAGCACTATAGGGAGGTCACTCCCAGGCAAATGGGAGAAAGAAACAGCAACAGATTGTCTGATATGTTTGATATTAGCGAGAGGAATTATAGTTCTGTCAGAAAGCTTATAGATGAACTAGTGATATGTGCATAAAAAACTAATAGCCCAAAAAAGGCAATGCTTAATGCTAAGAGTTAAAAGAAATGTGTTCAATCATACTTGACTCAGCTGTGAACAACAGTCATAATGTAAATATATTACTGAGTGTTGGTTTAATCAAAGATCGCTATGTCACTCTATTGAGAAGCTAAGGGGGGAAGTGTATGTGGCAGAGGTATGTGGAGGCGTGTTGGAGAACTAAATCCTCACCTTCCTTAGTAGCAAGTGACTAGATAATGTCTAACAGTGAAAGATGGAGAAACATCAGTATAAGCATGTTTGGTTTTATAAACTAAGTACACGTATTTCTTTGTTTGTTTGTTTGTTTTTGATACGGAGTTTCGCTCTTGTTGCCCAGGCTGGAGTACAGTGGCGTGATCTTGGTTCACCACAACCTCTGCCTCCCGGGTTCAAGTGATTCTCCTGCCTCAGCCTCCCAGTAGCTGGGATTACAGGCATGCGCCACCACGCCCAGCTAATTTTGTATTTCTAGTAGAGAAGTAGAGACAGGGTTTCTTCATGTTGGTCAGGCTGGTCTCAAACTCCTAACCTCAAGTGATCTGCCCGCCTTGGTCTCCCAAAGTGCTGGGACTAAGGTGTGAGCCACCACACCCGGCCAGTACGTGTATTTCTTAGAGGGAAAAAAAAAAAAAAAATTTTCATCCAGAGTTAAGAGAAATAAATTATAGAATATTTTTAAAGTATGCATACCTATTGTTCTGAAAATCCTCTGGTTATTTATTTAAGAGTCTTACTGCCTTTCTTCCCAGGACATAATTTCTGTATTTCTGTTTTGGAGACATTCAAAAAGTGTGGTTAGCAAACCACAATTCTTCCATTTAGAATGGCATTATGAAGCCTTTTTTAGAGGACTTAAGACATTAATTTAAAAACTAATTTTGTTCACAAGAACATAAACTCATTGACTGCATAGCAAATTGTTCCAAATATATTTTAATAACTTTCTGACCAAACAAAATCAGAAGATGGTTTTTAAGTTCAGTTTGAGCCCATTAAAAATAGAATAGTCAGCTGGGTGCAGTGGCTCATGCCTGTAAACCCAACAGGAGGCCAAGACAGGAGGATCACGTGAGGCCAGGAGTTCAAGACCAGCCTGGGCAGCATAGCAAAACCCCATCTCTACAAAATAAAATAATTATCCAGTCATGGTGATGCAGGCCTGTAGTCCCAGCTACTCAGGAGGCTGAGGCAGGAGGCTCACTTAAGCCTGGGAGGTTGAAGCTGCAGTGAGCTATGATCATGCCACTGTACTCCAGTATGAGCAACAGAGTGAGATCCTCTCTCAAAAAACAAACAAACAAAAGAATAGCCAAGGCAAAGCCTATTTTACTAATACAAAAATATTTTCCAGATACAGTATTCATTTAAAGTATGATTTTTCCATGTAACAGTAAGAATACTTCATAAAGCAACAAAAAAGAAAAAAAAAACTTAGCAATTTTTAAATGAGGCTTATGAATAACAAAAGTCAGGGGCCTTTTTCCATAACTCAGATAATTAAAGTAATTATCTGCTGAACACATATTACATTAATTGTAATGAAAAAGAAGGACTCCAAAACTAGAGTCAAAGACTTGCGTTCAAATTCTGGCTTCATGGCCCACCAACTGAATGAGTTGGGGTAAGTCATTTTATTTGTTTCGGCCTCAATTTATTCATCCCTCAAGCACCTAGATGGTATCAGGCACTATTTCAGGCACAGGGACACAGTAGTCATTGTGTGGTCCATGCCCTCATGGAGCTTACATTCTAAGGGGAAAAAATATCCCAACACTTTGGGAGGTCGAAGCAGGAGGATCTCTTGAGACCAGGAGTTTGAGACCAGCCTGGTCAACATAGCAAGACCCCATTTCTATACAATAAAATTACTGGATCATATCTGGCCTTTCTTTCTGTAACATAAGCAAATAGGTAAATGATGATGCCATTTACGAAATGGAGAACTCTGTGGTAACAGCAGGTTTCAGTGGTGGATATCAAGAGCTTAGTTTTGGACTTGTCAAGTATGTAATGCCTATCAACCTCTAAGAAAAAACATCGAGATGGCAGCTGGAGCTATGAGTCTGAGGTTTTGGGGAGCATTTGAGCAGAAGCTATCCTTTGATTAGCGTTAGTATATAGGAGATACAGAAAGCCCTGTGACTGGATGGGATTATCTCGGGAAGATGTGCACATGGGGAAATGTATGGGGTTCAGAACAAAGCCCTGGGCCACAGAAGGAAGAACCAGATGCTAGAAATGAAGAACCAGCCGGGCGCGGTGGCTCACGCCTGTAATTCCAGCACTTTGGGAGGCCGAGGCGGGTGGATCACGAGGTCAGGAGATCGAGACCATCCTGGCTGACACAGTGAAACCCTGTCTCTACCAAAAATACAAAAAATTAGCCCAGCGTGGTGGTGGGCGCCTGTAGTCCCAGCTACTCGGGAGGCTGAGGCAGGAGAATGGTGTGAACCCGGGAGGCAGAGCTTGTAGTGAGCCGAGATCATACCGCTGCACTCCAGCCTGGGTGACAGAGCAAGACTCCGTCCCAAAAAAATAAATAAATAAAAATAAAAAAATTTAAAAAAAGAAATCAAGAACCAAGAACCAAGGAAGGTCACTGAGAAGAAAGAGCCTTCATAGTTGAAAGAAAACCAGGAGAGTGTGGTAACACAGAAGCCAAAAGAAGAGTTTCAAGGAGGGTATGAACCCATTGATCAGCTGGGTCAAAGGCTGCTGAGAAGTTCCAGAAGGTATGGCCCAAAAAGTGAGTGACGAATGTGGCAACAAGGAGGTCACCGGTGACCTTAATGAGGGCAGTTTGGGTGCAATGGTGGGGACAGAATCTCTGCTGGAGTGAGCTAAGGAAAAGATGGGAGGTCAGAATGTAGTGACCATAAGCAATGCTTTCAAGAAGTTCCCCAGTGAAAAGGAGCAGACAAATGGGAAGGTAGCCAGAAAGAAATGATGTGGGATCAAGAAAAGTTATTTTGATTTTTTTAAAAAATGGAAAATATTAGTGTAGGTTTCCTTTCAGATAGGAATGATCCAGTAAAGGAAGAGAAATCAGTGATGTAAAAGAGAAGCGGTAATAGTTATAAATCATGTTTTAAAAATCTTGACAGGTGAGTAATTAAATATGAATCTCCTACATTAAATGACATTGGTTTTTTGTTTGTTTGTTTTTTCTTTTAATGGAAAACGTTAGCATAGGTTTCCTTTCAGATAGGACAAAATTCTTGATTTCTCTTTCCTCTTTTCCTGCATCACAAGTTCACTGAACTCTACCTCTGCATTCTAGCCAAAGTCAGTCCACTGGTGTCTATCTCTATTTCCTCTGCAGTCATTGTAATCCAAGCCACCGTCATACCTCACTACTACAATAGCCTTAAAACTGGTTTCTCTACTTTCTCTTTCTTCTCTTATGCCCTCGTAATTTATTCTCAAGACAGACACCAGAGTAAATCAGATCAGTTACTCCTCTGCTTAAACCATCCCACGGCTTATCTCAAATACAACCAAAACTCTTTACTGCAGCTTTTAAACTTCAACACACATTGTCCTCTGGTACTCCTGTCTTTCCCTCCTTTATTTTATTTTATTTTATTTTATTTTTATTTTATATGAAAAGCTTTCAGCATGAAATCCCCTTGTGAATGGTTCTATGAAAATGTCTGGCATTTTGTTAGCTTCTCATTCCTTATTTCCAAATATTTAACATTGAGTTTATGTGTATCCATTTTATTGGTTCCTAAGAGTTTACATTTCTCCATAATTCCTTTTTGTCACATCTAATAAGTCTGTGTCCACAAGAAACATTATTCTGCTGTGATTTACAGGTCAAGTCTTGGGGTCAGATTGACTTGGATTAAATCTCAGCTCAGCTGAGTGATAACTCTGTGGCCTTGGGAAAAGTTAACTAAAATCTCTGAGCTGCAGTGTCCTTTTCCGTCAAAAGTTAATAATATACCTATTTCAGGCGAGGCGTGGTGGCTCATGCCTGTAATCCCAGCACTTTGGGAGGCCAAGGCGGGCAGATCACGAGGTCAGGAGGTGGAGACCATCCTGGCTAACACGGTGAAACCCTGTCTCTACTAAAAATATAAAAAATTCACCGGGCGTGGTGGTGAGCGCCTGTAGTCCCAGCTACTCAGGAGGCTGAGGCAGGAGAATGGCCTGAATTCAAGAGGCGGAGCTTGCAGTGAGCCGAGATCACGCCACTGCACTCTAGCCTGGACAACAGGGCGGACTCTGTCTTAAAAAATAATAATAAAAAATAAAAAAGGATAATACCTATTTCATTAGGTTGTTATGAGGATTGGAAAACAAAATATATACACAAAGTGTTTCACATGTAGTAAGCATTCCATAAATAACAGCTATTACTATCATTATTATCATTACTCCATAGGCAAATAAAAAAGCAAAGTGAAAAATATTCATATAGTTAAGAAATTTACCATTTAAGAGTTAAATCAACTTGTGAATTCAATAAATGCAGAAATTTCTTATGAACCAACCAAGTAATCTTCAACTTCACTTTCATGCAGATTTCATTTAACTATACTTTAAATGCTTTGAAACTAGATTGAGGTGGCTGGGCATGGTGGCTCACGCCTGTAACCTCAGCACTTTGGGAGGCCGAGGTGGACAGATCACGAGGTCAGGAGATCGAGACCATCCTGGCTAACACGGTGAAACCCCGTCACTACTAAAAATACAAAAAATTAGCTGGGAGTGGTGGCGGGCGCCTGTAGTCCCAGCTACTTGGGAGCCTGAGGCAGGAGAATGTCGTGAACCCGGGAGGTGGAGCTTGCAGTGCAGTGAGCCGAGATCGCACCACTGCACTCCAGCCTGGGCAACAGAGGAAAACTGTGTCTCAAAAAAAAAGACAAGAAAAAATAAAAGAAAGAAACTAGACAGAGGTGTGAACATACAAAACACCATTGAATTGAACACTGTATTTTATCTTTAATTTGTTTTAGAGACAAGGTCTCACTCTGTCACCCAGGCTGGGGTGCAGTGGTCTGATCATAGATCACTGCAGCCTTGAACCCCTGGGCTCAAGTGATACCCCAATCTCAGGGGTACTACAAGCTGCTACTACAAGCATGTGTCACCATACTTGGCTAATTTTTTTTATTTTGTGTGGAGACAGGGTCTCGCTATGTTGACCAGGCTACTCTTGAACTCCTGGACTCAAGCAATCCTCCTGCCTTGGCCTCCCAAAGTGCTGGGATTACAGACATGACCCACTGTGCCTGGTCCACTTAAAAACACTTTAAAATGGTTAATTTCATGTTATGTGAAATTTCACCTCAATTAAAAAAACACAATGAACACCTGTTATGTGCCTTATTTTGTTTAAAAGATATGGCCTTATGAACTTTCTTTTCCTTTCCTGGTCAAAAATATCAAATTAAAGTGGATATAAATAGGTGAGAGATGACAGATAGATAGATAGATAGATAGATAGATAGATAGATAGATAGATAGATAGAGGTTTGAGGGTTTAATCTGTCCCCAAGGATAAGAGCTTTAAAACCTCAATACTTTTTTGAGAGAGAGAGAGAGAGAGAGAGAGAGAGAGAGACGGATAGGGCCGGGCGCGGTGGCTCAAGCCTGTAATCCCTGCACTTTGGGAGGCCGAGACGGGCGGATCACGAGGTCAGGAGATTGAGACCATCCTGGCTAACACGGTGAAACCCCGTCTCTACTAAAAAGTACAAAAAAAATAGCCGGGCGAGGTGGCGGGCGCCTGTAGTCCCAGCTACTTGGGAGGCTGAGGCAGGAGAATGGCGTGAACCCAGGAGGCGGAGCTTGCAGTGAGCTGAGATCCGGCCACTGCACTCCAGCCTGGGCGACAGAGCGAGACTCCGTCTCAAAAAAAAAAAAAAAAAAAAAAATAGATAGACGGATAGATAAAGGTTTAAGGGTTTAATCTGTCCCCAAGGATAAGAGCTTTAAAACTTCAATACTTTTTCCGAAGAAGGACCAAGGACTCCAGGTATAGGCCAGCAATAAATACAAGGTATAGCCAGGCAGCAGTGGCAAAGTAGAGCACAGTTACAAGTAAGGATTTAGACTGACATTGTAGACAAAATAACAGAAATTCGGAAGAAGCTCCTGTGAGGAAAGCAGACATGGGGGAAGTCTTAAGCAGCACCAGGGAGAGCTCCCAGCCCGAAGTATATATGCTCGTGCTATACGCCAAGCTGCCCATTTTCCTCCAGAAACTAAGGTCTTCCCCAGATTGTCCTGCCTTTAAAGCAGGGCCATCATGGACTTAAGGACATTTCTGACCTCCAGTGATGGGGTCCACATATACTCCCACACAAGAATTTTTGGTCAAGCTCTCAGGTCAAGCTCCACTGAGCTCCAATTCTACCTAGAACATTGCCCCTCAAAGTGTGATCTGGGCACAAGAACACAAGCCCCTCTACTGTGTTAGGAATGCAGGGTTCAAGGGCCCCAGTCCAGGTCTACAGAATCAGAATCTGCATTTTAACAAGACCTCCTGCTGATTCGTATGCACATTTAAGTCTGAGAAGTACTGGCCTAGAGAATGTGGCCCCACCAGAACTCAGCAGAGCACCGTTTTCAAGAGCCTTCCTTGGCTTTGTCACTGGATGAGTGATCCTGGGGGTAGGAACCCTGTCATTAAAATCATTGGGATTATACAATAAATCGTATAAAGCATTGGGAAGAAATGTGATAAAAATGAAGAAACAAAAGGAAAAATTATCTCTAGGCTGATATTTGGTATGCAACAACATGCAACTGGTATTTGGTTTAAAATGTGTTTGTTTTTCCATTAGATTCAGCTGTCCTAATTTGAAAGCGCCTCCAAAACTATCAGTTGCTATTTAGCTTCCCTTAGTTAAGAGTTGTTTAATTTTGTTACACAATGAAGTTAATTCTCATCACTGCAAGAGGAAGAACAATGTCATGAACCCACAAAAGATGTCCCCACCTACCTATGGTCACAGTGGCATAAGCTGGGGACACTGACTAAAGGCATGTCCTAGTCACTTAAACTTACCAGGGTATAATGGGGACTGCCAGAATCAGTGCTAGAAGCTGCATGTAAGAGATGTGTTTCCCGCTTGTGTTTGCTTCTTGAATTTTAATTTCCCAGCAGGAACATTTTTGCCCTGCTTCTTAGACGGCAGTCCCTAAAGAGTCATTCTCCATTTTTATCCTGCAATGGATTTTCTAAGCCATCATTTCAGGTAAATTCTCTATGAGTCAATCCAGTATGCATGAGGAATTGGCTCTGAGTCCAGCTCTGGGCTAGGGGGTGTGAAGGGGAAAGGGGCTAGGTGGCAAGACCCAAAATACATTCCAGCTGCATGCTCCCTACCCTCCAGAGGGGCAGAGCTGTAGTTGTTTTTTGGTTTCTTTGTTTTTTGTTTTTTAGATGGAGTCTTGCTCTGTCACCCAGGCATGAGTGCAGTGGCATGATCTCAGCTCACTGCAAGCACCAGCTCCAGGAGCGATTCTCGAGCGATTCTCCTGCCTCAGTCTCCCAAGTAGCTGGGATTACAGGCATCCGCCACCATGCTCGGATAATTTTTGTATTTTTCAGTAGAGACAGGGTTTCACCTTGTTGGCCAGGCTGGTCTCAAACTCTTGTCCTCAAGTGATCTGCCCGCCTCGACCTCCCAAAATGCTGGAATTACAAGTGTGAGCCACTGCGCCCAGCCTGTTGATTTTTTAACAGACTTCAAAAACAGGAAACCATTGGGAAGAAATGAAAGAGAGGGTAATGAAGTACTAGATAATGTGGTTCGCACTTCAAGTATTATAGAAGGTCAGAAAAGAATGAGTTCTTTCCTATGAAAAGAGGAGAGGAAAATTTAAATGGTCCTTGATGAATGTGTTTCAATTTCATGCATAGAAGAGAGATTAAGGGAAGTTTCTGGGGAGGAAAGAGGGAGTGCAAAGGCACAAAGGTGAGAGTTATTTAATATCTCGTATTTTACCTTCCACTTCCCTAAATGAGAAGAATAACAGGATTTGTTTCAGTTAAATCATAGGTTTTAATGATACGGTTAAATGAGATGGTTTTTGCAATTGCTTTATAGACTAAAGGGTTATTCGAATTATTCCTTACTACTGTTATTATTATCATTGTTATGGTCATGCCTGCTGTGTTTAGGACTTTACCCTAGGCCTATGGATAATCAAACTGATAAAATGATTTCAGTAACCAACTAGCAGTGATTTAAAACCAGAATACCAAGTTCTGATTTCTACAACTTATGATCAAACCAGCCAAGAGATTTGAATCAGTCTTCTACGTAAGACATTTTTTTTCTACAGTCAGTCTGTTCAGAAATCAAATTACAGATCAGAAGGATAATGATGACAATATTAACACTGGTCATCATTAATTGTATATCAGTGGATTAGGCTGTCTGCACACATGCCCTTGCTAATTCCTCACAGCAGTCCTATGAGGAGGAGACATCACCCCCATTCTGAAGAAAAGGAAACTGGGGCTCAGAGAATTTAAATAACCTATCCATCTTCAGAACTAATAAGTGATGAGCCTGGATTTAAACACATGCTTGTCTGGCTTCAAAGCCTAAGCTCTTCCCCCATGTTACCAGATATGAAAAGGAAATCACGCAAGAAAAGTCACCCTTTAGGGTTTTTCCTACCATGCCTGGGTAACATGAACAACAAATTGGGAGGAAAAAATAGCTGAATACATGAACTAAACTGAACATTGCACCAAGCTTGGAAACACCTTTGTACCCTGGACCAAGCTATTGATTAGACCAGATTCTAACACCCTTTCTAACTTTTCTTACTCTACTCTTGGGGAGAATGGATTCAAGGGAACCAACCAGCTTACCCTTGTAAATTACAGAATGTTGTTTTCTAAACAGGAAAAGGTGGGGTTACAGCTGATGAACTTGATTGGTTGTAAAACTCAGTTAGATAAATTACATCCAAACCACCTCTTCGCCACATAAGGTAGCTTTTCTGTTGCCACTGTTTGTTGCCTCGGCCCCCATAGCTCATTTCTCATCACAGCCTCACAGCTACCTCACAGCTCACATCATGCCCTCAATGTGCTTGCACTGTGAAGCGAATGCTACTGTATTTGTTCTCGGGAAGAGAAAAAAGTATCAGCTTTGTCTTCCTGATAAAGTCAGACAAAAAACCTTTTTTATTTTTATTTATTTATATATTTATTTTGAAGACGGAGTCTCACTCTGTTGCCCAGACTGGAGTGTAGTGGCACGATCTTGGCTCACTGAAACCTCTGCCTCCCGGGTTCATGTGATTTTCCTGCCTCAGCTTCCTGAGTAGCTGAGATTACAGGCGTGCACCATCAGGCCTGGCTAATTTTTTTTGTATTTTTAGTAGAGACGGGGTTTTACCATGTTGGCCAGGCTAGTTTTGAACTCCTGGCCTCAAGTGACCTGTCCATTGTGGCCTCCCAAAGTGCTGGGATTACAGGCGTGAGCCACTGCACCCGGCCAGAAAACCTTTTTTTTTTTTTTAATAGCTACATTGATCACAAAGTAAGTTGAACACTTAGAGGTTGAGGAGGCAACATTAAGAAAACCAAGTAAATATAAAAGGGGAGCCGACAGTTTGGTACAGCATGTGACCACTAACTCAGCATCCTCAGGCTCCGAGAGGGACAGAATCAGAACGTGGAGAGCGCAGCCTGGGTGTTCAGCACGCATCCATCTGGACCTTCGGCAAGCTGAACTCACTTTCTATCTATAGCATCCCTCATTTTGTTTTTCTTTTAAAAATGTATTTCCCAGGATTCTTTCACGGCAACCACAGAAGTGCCTTAGCTCTTTCCCCATGTCTCCCCCTTCCCCAGCCCCCATCACCCTCTTCAGTGATTCTGGGCATAGCACCAGATGCAGACACGACAGCACAAGTCTAGGAGGGGAACTGTTTGGCTGCTTACTCGTAGAAAGAATTTTGAAAAACTATGCACCCCCCTGTATATTTTTAGGTTGGCATCTAAAATTTGTCACCATAAGTTCATATAGTTGCACAAAATGTAATTTCTAGCATAATGATATTTGAAAATAGATTGGTTCCAGCACCCTTTGGAATGATTCCAGTGACCGCTAAGCATCACAGATATGGGATACCTGCTTCTTGGGTCATTATGCAGACTCAAAGGTTGAATAGAGACACAGTGCCTGGCACCTGATGAATACTATGTCTTTGCCGTATGTGTGGGCGTATAGAGAAAGAAAGAGGGAAAGAGAAGGCAAGATGTTAGCAGTAAATCTTAGGAGGGATTGTAGCAGATGATGTTGATGCCCCACCCCACATCCCCTCAGCTCCTGTTTGAGTTCACTCACAGCTGTGGTTCACAGTTTTTGCCATGGGAAGACTTGACACCTCAAATGACGCATCTCACCGCTTCTCTGCCAGAGGTCTTTCTCCAGCACAGGGAAGCGTGCAATACTACTGGTTAGGCACAACCTGGAAACTGAGGCAGCTGACTTTCTCAGGGTTGACTCTTAACCAATGGGAAGAGGAGGCAGTGGATAAAAGCCTCCGTCTCCCCATCCTTTGGGGAGACAACTGGGAAGCTTATCGTGCTTGGTTTCCCAGAAGGTCCCCAGGACGGAGCCCCGGTTGCACACAGCGGTGACTGCCGCAGGAATGCACATATTATTACTGTGTTTTCCTTTCCTGTCCCACGTCCTGCACCCTTTCACTTGTGCTTTCTGGGATCGCCTCCCGGATAAACGTCCTGTACCCAGGTTCTCTCAGGATCTTCTCTGAGGGAAACCCAACCAAGTCCAGGAGATATGGGGGTTCATTACAGTGCTCTTTCCATTTTTCTGTGGTTTGAAACTTTCCAGAGTAAACATACAAACAGATTTGTTTAAATGTTTTAGAAGAGCAGCCCTACGGTATGTTCAGGGATCGTACCTGGCTGTGTGCTCCAGAATCCAGTCTGTGACCCTCCCAGAGATTCTGTAAACTACTGAGTATCCCTTAATCAGCTCATTTCTGCTTAAAAACAAATCATTGATATTGAATGGTTTTAGTAGCAAGAGGTATGGGAGAATGGTTCTGAATGGGGAATCTTTCCATCGTTCAAGGGCAGCTAACTCCTCTTAGCCTCTGACTACTCTTTTTGCTGCCATTTAAATGTATATTTTATATATATATAATGAATGTGGTGTCTTAAAACAGCACAAACTTATCTTACAGTTCTGCAGGTCAGAGGTCTAACATGGGCCTCACTGGGCTAAAATCAAAATGTATACAGAGCTGTATTCTTTTTTTTTTTTTTTTTTCTTGAGACGGAGTCTCGCTCTTTTGTCCGGGCTGGAGTGCAGTGGCGCAATCTCGGCTCACTGCAAGCTCCACCTCCCGGGTTCACACCATTCTCCTGCCTCAGCCTCCTGAGTTGCTGGGACCACAGGTGCCCGTCACCACGTCCGGCTAATTTTTTGTATTGTTAGTAGAGATGGGGTTTCACTGTGTTAGCCAGGATGATCTCGATCTCCTGACCTTGTGATCCGCCCATCTTGGCCTCCCAAAGTGCTGGGATTACAGGTGTGAGCCACCACGCCTGGTCTCAGAGCTGTATTCTTTTTAGAGGCTCTAGAAAAAGCTTCATTTCCTTGACTCTGCCGGTTTCTAGGGGCTGCCTGCATTCTTTGGCACATGGCCCCTTTTGCCGTCTTCAAGCCAGCAACAGCAGATCAAGTCCTTTCAACATAGCATCTCTGCAATCCTCTCTTCTGCCTCTGTGTTCCACTTTTAAGCACTCATTAGATTGGCCCCATCTCAAGATCAGCTGATTAGCAATCTTAATTTCCTTTTGCTGGGTGCGGTGGCTCGCGCCTGTAATCCCAGCACTTTAGGAGGTCAAGGCAAGCGGATCAAGAGGTCAGGAGTTCAAGACCAGCCTGGCCAACATAGTGAAACCCCCGTCTCTACTAAAAATACCAAAATTAGCCAGGTGTGGTGTTACATGCCTGTAATCCCAGCTACTCAGGAGGCTGAGGCAGGAGAATTGTTTGAACCCAGGAGGCGGAGATTGCAGTGAGCCAAGATTGTGCCACTGCACTCCACTCTGGGAGACAGAGCGAGATTTCGTCTCGAAAAAAACAACAACAACAACAACAAAAAAAAAAAACACGCTGCGCGGTGGCTCACGCCTGTAATCCCAGAACTTTGGGAGGCTGAGGAGGGCGGATCGTGAGGTCAGGAGATTGAGACCATCCTGGCTAATATGGTGAAACCCTGTCTCTACCAAAAACACAGACATTGTGGCGGATGCCTGTAGTCCCAGCTACTCAGGAGGCTGAAGCAGGAGAATGGCGTGAACCTGGGAGGCGGAGCGTGCAGTGAGCCGAGATCCCGCCACTGTACTCCAGCCTAGGTGACAGAGTGAGACTCACTCTCAAAAAAAAAAAAAACAAAACAAAACAAAAAAAGTTTTTTCCTTGTACCATGTCAGGTAATGAAGGAGTTCAGGAAATGCCATCCCCAAATACACCAATTTGGTATATTGATTACTTAGAGCTGGAGGTACTTGAAAGAGAGCAAATGCAAGGGGAGGTTTTCTCTTAACTCCCCACCTGCCTAAATACAGATCCTCAATAAAGAACTCAGTTGTCTCCAGTCCCCTCCTCAGGAGTTTCATCAGCCAGGGAAGATTAACTCATCACAGGAGAGAAAACAAGAAGCCAACACCACACCCAGAGAAGGGCCTGTTCGTTTTTATTCCAAAATCACTCTCTCCTAAACTGCCTGCATACATCCTCCATTCTCCCCTATGAAGAGGGCATACAAGCTCCTAAATCCCTCTGGTTTTGGGGGTATTCCCTTTTCTTTCCTGTGATGCCCCGTGCACATAATACATTTGTATAACTTTTCTCCTGTTAATCTGCTTGTTGTCATTTCATTTCATGGGCTCAGCTATGAAACCCTCAGAGAGTGGAGGGGAAGTCTTTCCTCTCCTACAGTAGCATATTCACTAGTTTCAAGAATTAGAATGTGGGTCAGGTGGTGGCTCACACCTATAATCCCAGCACTTTGGGAGGCCAAGGCGGGAAGGCAGGCGGATCACTTGAGGCCAGGAGCTCGAGACGAGCCTGGCCAACATGGCGAAACCCTGTCTTCGCTAAAAATACAAAAATTAACTGGGCATGATGGTAATCCCAGCTACTCAGGAGGCTGGAGGAGAATCCCTTGAACGTGGGAGATAGAGGTTGCAGTGAGCCGAGATCACGCCACTGCACTCCAGCCTGGGTGAGAGAGTGAGACTCTGTCTCCAAAAAACGAAAAAGAATTAGAATGTGGACGTCTTTGGGAGAGCCACCATTCTACTTGCCAGAGCCTCATAGCAGCCTGGCCCTCATCTTTCCCTTCTCAAGGATGATTAAGAACACCTGGGAGGAAGCTGTGGGCTGTGGCTTCCCAAGCAAATAGGTTTGCTGAGGAAATGAAAACAGCCATCTACCAATGGCTTAAACAAGACTTCTTTTTTTTTTTTTAGAGACAGGGGCCTCACTATGCTGCCCAGGCTGGTCTCAAACTCTGGCCTCAAGCTATCCTCCCACCACTGCTTTGCAAAGTGCTGGGATTGCATGCATGAGCCACTATGCCTGGCCAATACAAGAGCTCTTGCATGCTACAATAAGGAATAGCAGATAATGGCTTAGAACTCTGCAAATTTAGGCTTCACTACAGAGACTTTTCTATTTTCCCAAGATTATGTCCCGTAAAATAAGAAAATTAGCTATTAATTCCTCAGTTCACAGGGTGTGTAGTTGTGTGTGTGTTTGTGTGTGTGTGTGTGTGTGTGTGTGTGTATTTAATACTGTCCACCCAGTTTTGAGGCCCTGGCTAGAGATGGTCGGTTCCTCTTCTTGGGCAGCCAGTGACGTCCGCACCTCAACCACCTCCCTGACTGGGCCCTCACACTCTGGGACACTACCCACCCAACCTAACTGACCTGGGCCAGGTGCCAGACAACGAGGGACAGCCCCTGTGTCCCAGAGCCCAGTGAAATTATTCAAATTAGCCAGTAGTAAGCCATGTTCCCCCGCCTCCCACAGAGACCACAAGAAAGGTTCATTTCCACAGCCACCCCCTCGCCCCCTTTGCCACGTGACTGACCCGGGGCTTCACCTGAGTGGCCTTGCGTGGAGTGCTGTTGCTCCCAAGGGAGCTGCACATATAACAAAACTGTAAAACTCTGGTTTCTCTCTCTTGATCTGCACCTTCACTTAAGGTAGCATGTTTACAACGCAAGGTACGTGTGTTTGGTTTTTCTTACTTTTTATTTTTTGATTGATTTCTTTCCCCTTGAAAAGGGGCTCAGGGAGGAACTTTCTCAACCAGTTCAAGGCTAATTTTAATGTCAACAGTGGAAAGCCCAGAAAGGCCTGAGGCAACACTCTGCCTTCCTACCCTGATGCCCAGTTTCCCTCAGGCCACTCCATAGCAGATGGCAGCAGAGACAGTCCAGGGAGGGACCCACTGTAACACCTTTTTTAAAAAATTTTTTTTCCAAGACAGGGTCACCCAGGCTGGAGTGCAATGGTGCGATCACAGTTCACTGCAGCCTCAACCTCCTGGACTCAAGCGATTCTCCCACCTCAACCTCCCAAATAGCTGGGACTATAGACGCATACCACCACGCCCAGCAAATTCTTGTATTTTTGTAGAGAGAGGGTTTTGCCATGTTGTCTAGGCTAGTCTTAAACTCCTGGGCTCAAGAGCTCCACAAGCCTCAGTCTCCCAAAGTGTTGGGATTACAGACACGAGCCACCACACTCGGCTTGTAACACTGTTCTTTGGAACTGTCTTTTGATTAATCCAAAAACTAGCGTGCAGGGTAGCAACATAAATTCTGACTGAAGAAATCTTCTCCTTCATGAATAACTGCTTTACAGCAAGTCTTTTCTGTTTCACAAGTCGTTTCTCTCCCCAACAAAACTCCCGGACCTCCTGTGCCATCATAAACGCTAAACTGCCCCAAACTTGCAACCTTACTGCACCATCTTAGGAGTCCCAGCCCCCAGATTTCCACTTAGGAGTCCCAGCCCCCGGTCCACTATGCTGGACTGTCTCTACAGCACAATCTCCCCACTCAGAGGAACAAAGCAGCTGGACCCACATGCAGATCTGGGCCAACAGCCCCCAAAATCCAAGCCCTCCTTGGGGCCTCTCCCCTCTGCCCCTCCCACCTCACTCTATCCCATTCTCCCCCTTCCTTTTAACTGTAATAGCCTCTCATCCCCCGGTTTTTTTTTTTTTTTTTTTTTTTTTGGTTGTTTGTTTTTCTGCCCACTCAAGTAAAGGCTGCAGCAGGTTCCATCCCGGGGCACTCACTTAAGACAAAGATTAAAGTATTTTTGTTGTTGTTGTTGTTGAGACGGATTGCTGTCGTGCATTCTCGGCTCACTGCAGCCTCCATCTCCTGCGTTCAAGGGACTCTCCTGCTTCAGCCCCCAGACTCAGCTGGGACTACAGGTGCCTGCCATGCCCGGCTAATTTCTGTATTTTTAGTAGAGATGGGGTTTCACCACGTTGGCCAGGCTGGTCTCAAACTCCTGGCCTTAAGCAATCCTTTCGTCTCGGCCTCCCAAAGTGCTGGGATTACAGGCGTGAGCCACTGCACCTGGCCAATTAAATTATTTTCTTCCTCCTGGTGGAGGGAGATGATTTCACACCTATGAGGGTGAGAGGATGGAAAGTTTCTGAAACTTTTGTCTTTTCCCTGCTCTGAAGGAGAAGTGGGTGCAGCTGTGCTTAGTTTGTTGTGTTTGAGGGCTACTATATACACTCTGATCAATACTCTGAGTAATTTCCTTCCCCTCTTCATGTTTCCACCTGAACTATTTGTCAACTTTTCTTGTGGGAACCCCAGTGGTCTCTATTGGAAGATACATATATACCTCTTTGTTTCTGCTATGGACTGATACTCATCTTGCTTCTCCTCTGAGTCCAGTCCTGGGCTCCCAGCAACCATACGTAAGAGACAGCCCTTCCCTCTAGCAGGCATCCTCTGCCCCAATGACTGTTCCCAAAGCAAATCCTAGCCTGTGCTCTGTGCGTTGTCCTAACCCTCCCTGATCTGTGGGTTATGATATTTGGACTCATTCATAGGGCAAGATCTTAGAATAAAGTAATTATAAAAGCTAATATACTTCAACATAATGTTCAAAAGCCGAATGAAAAGCCTGGTATAAAATCTATACTAAAGAAACATCTGGGCCTGGCGTGGTGGCTCACCTCTGTAATCCCAGCACTTTGGGAGGCCAAGGCAAAAGGATCACTTGAGGCCAGGAGTTCAAGACCAGCCTGGCCAATATGGTGAAACCCTGTCTCTACTAAAAATACAAAAATTAACTGGGTGTGGTGGCGCATGCCTGTAATCCCAGCTACTCAGGAGGCGGAGGCAGGAGAATCACTTGAACTCAGGAGGCAGAGTTCAGCCAAGATCGGTAAGCCGAGATCAGCCATTGAGCTACAACCTGGGCAACAGAGCCAACAAAGCGAGACACTGTATCAAAGAAAAGGAAAGAAACATCTGTTGCTTGAGCTTGGTTTAAATACAACATTGTTCAAACGCATTTTCTAACTTTTAAAATGTTTCTTTCAAACACAGGATGTGGGACTTTTCTCTGGTTAATGAGTAACCCATTTTCCTGTTGGCTCTGGGTCACCAGGAAGGACTAAGAGTTCCTTCTCCTTCAGTCACTGTGGTTTTTTTTTCTTGTAGTCCACAGCTCATATACTCCTTCTGGTCTCACTCATCCCTGCCCAGGAAGAAGCCAGGGGTGAGTGTGGGAGGCACAGAGGAGGGTAAGCTTTACTTAAGGTTAAGAGCTAAGTTATTTGTGTGGACTGAATTCAGTTAGCTCTACTCACTAACTCTGTAACCTTGGATAAGTTAGCTTAACCTCTTCAAGCCTGTTTTCTGCAAATAGGGGCCAATAGTAGTACTGACACTTTCTTCTGTACTAGTAATTTCTTCTTCTTTTTTTGGGATATGGAGTTTCGCTCTTGCTGCCCCGGCTGGAGTGCAATGGTGTGATCTCGATTCACTGCAACATCCACCTGCCGGGTTCCAGCTATTCTCCTGCCTCAGCCTCTCAGGTAGCTGGGACTACAGGCATGTACCACCATGCGTGACTAATTTCGTATTTTTAGTAGAGACGGGATTTCACCATGTTGGCAAGGTTGGTCTCGCTCTCCTGACCTTGTGATCCGCTGCCTCGGCCTCCCACAGTTATAGGATTACAGCCATAAGCCACCATGCCTGCCCTGTACTAGTAATTTCTATATTATAATAATAGTACTGATATCATATTTGTACTAATAATTTGTACTAATACTAATTTCTGTACTAATAATACAGATACAGTAAAATGTCTGTGGCACCAATAATTTAATAATTCTGCATAATTTCCGTTCTATAACAAAACGCTAAATTTTTTTGTAAAGTGAGCCTAATATAGAGTTATTCTGAGTACTGGTTGAGACAAAAAGCAGATAAAACATTCAGAGTATAGCATATAGTACAGGTTAATAAATGTCAGCTATTATTATTATTAATGAGGGCTTGTCTTCTAGTCATTCTGCCCGAACCTTTGCACCTACAGAAACTTGTGAAGAAAATCTAAAACTGGCTTGTTTTCAGGTCTGTCTCAGTACAGAAAAGACAGTCCCAGTGAGTGATCTGTGGGGAAAGGAGAGGAGAACATCCCCCTTCCCTGGGACCTCTTCAAGGAGTCTGTGCACTATCTCCCCAGCTTTGAAAAGAATTTGTTCCTGCCAAGGAGAGAAATGGGGATGAAGGGACTGCAATGAACCACATGGTCATGAAGCATGAAGTAGGGGCTATTGTTTTCTCTCTGGATAGAACAGGGATTTTTCTCAGAGGGACAAAGATGGTGATCAGACAGGGAAGAAAGGGGACCGACTCTCTGGTTTGAGGCGGTAACTTCTGACTGTCCCAGAGAAAGGCATCTTCAGGCATAATGGAGAGTCCAGAAGCAGGAGAGTGAGAGCCCCAGTGTCACCGCACTGGACCCAGGCCTGGAGTAGAAACAAACATTCCAAACCTCGCATGGCTGTAAGTGGAATGAGTGGGTGTCTGGAGGAGGGAATAGGAGTATCATCTTCTTCACCTCCCCTTCCAGGGAGGAGCCACCAGATAGAGATGAGCTGAATCACTTCAGGGCCGCCCCTAAGATGATATTTTAATTTTTAAAATTTTATTAAATTTTATTTTTAAAGATTAGTCAAGTGTAGTAGCAAGAAGGAGGGAAAGAGTAGAACAAGGTGTTTTATCTGTAACTGACTGAACAATCAAAGTGAGAGGTAACAATGTGCTAGCAGCCCTCACTTGCTCTCGGTGCCTCCTCGGCCTCGGCGTCCACTCTGGCCCCGCTTGAGGAGCCCTTCGGCCAATGGCTGCACTGTGGGAGCCCCTCTCTGGACTGGCCGAGGCCAGAGCCGGCTCCCTCTGCTTGTGGGGAGGTGTGGAGGGAGAGGTGCTGGGTTTGGTGTGGCGCTCGTGGGCCAGCGCCAGCTCTGGGTGGGCGCCGGCTCAGAGGGCCCCGCACTGGGAGTGGCCGGCCCACTGGCCTGCCGGGGCCACCGGCCCCAGAGACTGAGGGGCTTAGCACCCGGGCCAGCAGCTGCAGAGGGTGGGCCCCGTTCCCCAGCACAGCAGGCCCGCCTGGGCCACGCTGGAATTCTCGCCAGGCCTTAGCCACCTCCCCGTGGGGCAGGGCTGGGGACCTGCAGCCCGCCATGCCCGAGCCCCTCGCCCTACCGGCGGTGGGCTCCTGTGTGGCCCATGCCCACCCAATGGGCACCACCTCCTGCTCTGCGCTGCCCGGTCCCATCTACCGCTCAAGGGCTTAGGAGTGCAGGTATTCCACTCGGGACTGGCAGGCAGCTCCGCCTGTGGCCCCACAGCAGGAACCACTAGGCGAAGCCAGCTGGGGTCCTGAGTCTGGTGGGGACTTGGAGAACTTTTATGTCTAGCTAGAGGATTGTAAATGCACCAATCAGCACTCTGTGTCTAGCTCAGGGATTGTAATCACACCAATCAACACTCTGTCAAAATGGACTAATCAGCTCTCTGCAAAATGGACCAATCAGCAGGATGTGGGTGGGGCCAGATAAGGGAATAAAAGCAGTCTGCCCGAGCCAGCAGCGGAAACTTGGTGCAGTGCACTTCTGTTTTTTGGAAGCTTTGTTCTTTTGCTCTTCATGATAAATCTTGCTGCTGCTCGCTTTTTTGGGTTTGTGTTGCATTTAAGAAGTACAACACTCACCACAAAGGTCTGCAGCTTAACTGTGAAGTCAGTGAGACTACAAACCCACCAGGAGGGACGAACAACTCCAGACGACGGGAGGAACCAACAACTCCAGACACACCATCTTTAGGAACTGTAATACTCACTACAAGGGTCCGCAGCTTCTTTCTTGAAGTCAGTGAGACCAAGAACCCACCAATTCCAGACACAAAAGTGAGATAACTCTCTGCCTTCAGACCAGCCAGATTACATTTTAAAATCAAATCTTTAGGGCCTCATTTTGTTATTTGTATTTTTTTTTTTTTTAATTTGTTTTTTTGAGACGGAGTTTTGCTCTTGTTGCCCAGGCTGGAGTGCAATGGCGTGATCTTGGCTCACTGCAACCTCCGCCTCTCGGGTTCAAGAGATTCTCCTGCCTCAGCCTCCTGAATAGGTGGGATTACAGGTGCACACCACCATGCCCAGCTAATTTTTTGTATTTTTAGTAGAGATGGGGTTTCACTGTGTTAGCCAGGATGGTCTCGCTCTCCTGACCTTGTAATCCACCCGCCTTGGCCTCGCAAAGTCCTGGGGTTACAGATATGAGCCACCGTGCCCGGCTAATTTTTGTATTTTTGATAGAGATGGGATTTGTTGGCCAGGCTTGTCTTGAACACTGGACCTCAGGTGATCTGCCTGCCACAGCCTCCCAAAGTGCTAGGATTATAGGCGTGAGCCACTGTGCCCAGCTGTATTTTATTTTAAATGGAGTCATCCTTGAAATGACTTGGAGTTAAGTCCATGAATTAAAATCAACTATTTCAAATATTTTAAGAAGTAAAACAAAAACAACAACAACAACAAAACCATGTATGATTCCCCAACCCTACAATCACCTCCACCCTGATTTTCTGCTTTCAGCCAGGTAGTGCTGAGTCCCTGTCCTCAGAAGCCTGGAATATTTATCAAACAAAAACTTTTTTTCTCTTTCCTCCTGCCGCCCAAGATGCCAGAAGGGAAGAAGGACAAGGGGAAGAAGGTGGCTCCAGACGCTGCTGTCGCAAAGAAGCAGGAGGCCAGGAAAGTGGTGAATCCCGTGTTGGAGAAAAGGCCTAAGAATCTTGGTATTGGACAGCAAACCCAACCCAAAAGGGACCTCACTTGCTTTGTCAAATGGCCCCACTTTATCAGGTTGCAGTGGCAAAGAGCCATCCTCTACACGTGGCTGAAGGTGCTTCCTGTGATGAACCAGTTCACCCAGGTCTTGGACCCCCAAACAGCTACTCAATTATAATACATAAGCTGGCCCACTAGTACAGACCAAAGACAAAGCAAGAGAAGAAGCAGAGGCTGCTGGCCTGGGCTGAGAAGAAAGCTGCCAGCAAAGGGGACGTCCCCACCAAGAGACCACCTGTCCTTCAAGCAGGAATTATCACTGTAGCCACCTTAGTGGAGAACAAGAAGTCTCAGCTGGTGGTGACTGGACGTGATGTGGATCCCATCGAGCTAGTTGTCTTCTGCCTGCTCCCAGCCTCAGCCTCTTCATCTGGAAAGTGGATGATGATAGGCCAGGCGTGGTGACTCACGCCTGTAATCCCAGTACTTTGGGAGGCCGAGGCGGGCGGATCACCAGGTCAGGAGATCGAGACCATCCTGGCTAACATGGTGAAACCCCGTCTCTACTGAAAATACAAAAAAACTAAGCGGTGTGGTGGCGGGTGCCTGTAGTCCCAGCTACTTGGGAGGCTGAGACAGGAGAATGGCATGAACCTGGGAGGCGGAGCTGGCAGTGAGCCAAGACTGGGCCACTGCACTCCAGCCTGGGCGACAGAGTGAGACTCCATCTCAAAAATAAATAAATAAATAAATAAATAAATAAATAAATAAAAATAAATGAAAGAAAGTGGGTGATGATGGTGCATTTCTCTGTGTTGTAAAATAAAGGTCCCTGACTGCATTATCAAGGGGAAGGTAAGACTGGGATGTCTAGTCCATGGGAAGACCTGCACCACTGTCATCACACAGGCTAACTTGAAAGACAAAGAAACTTTGGCTTAGCTGGAGGAAGCTACCAGAACCAATTAGAATGGCAGACACGATGAGATCCGTCATCACCGGGGAGTCAATGTCCTGGCTCCCAAGTGTGTGGCTCTCATTGCCAAGGTGAAACAGCCAAAGGCTAAAGAACTCGCCACCAAATTGGGTTAAATGTATGCTGTTGAGTTTTCTGCACATAAAAATAATTAAAATAATACAAATTCTCCTTAAAAAAAAGAAAAAAACTTTCCTGCTAGACATCTTGCAGAAATGGAGTTACAATACCTTCCTCCTTGTGCTAAGCCAATCCACACCTCTGAACTGAATGTTGAGAACTGAGCTGAGCAGTCTTCACAAAACAAATGCAGCTTGTAGTAAAATATCATGCAGGATGATTTCATTTCTCTATAAACAGCAAATTTATAGAGACAGAAAGTAGATCAGCGGTTGCCTAGAGCTGGGGGTAGGAGTGGGTATGAACCGAAAATGGACATGAGGAAACATTTTGGGGTAGTGGAAATGTTCTAAAACTGGATTGTGGTAATGGTTGCACAACTCTGCAAACTTACTAAAATTATCGAATTGTACACTTAAATGGGTGAATTTTATGATATATAAATTTGCCTTAATAAAGCTCATGTTGTTTTAAAGTTAGTGTAACTGATTTAAATTGGTATGCCAAATAACGCTGGTTAGTATCTACATTAGGATCCTGACTCCACTGCTCACAAACCGTGTGAATTGAAATAAATGATTTCACATCCCCCAGCCTCAATCTCCTCATCTGTAAGTGGGTGATGATAGTGCATATCTGATAAAGCAGAGTGCCAATTAAATGAGATAGCTTACAGATTCTTAACACATCATATTTTACCTTAGAAATGAGAATGTAAGAAGGTAAGGAGGTGTGAGTGTTTATCCTTTCTTGGCTTGGGGAGGGAAGGTCATTCTGAATTTTTCAATGAGAATGATCTGGAAGGCACATGCTCTAGCACCGTCTTTCAGACTCTCAGACCCACCCATTCCCATGTGCCCAGTGGTTTCACATTTCCCGTCTTCCTTTCCAGGGCCCTTGAACATTGACAGCCACCTCTTTCTGGGTCAAGTTGCAAGGATAAAAGGAATAGTATTTGTTATCAGGCAGAAGGAGCGAGTGGCAGACTGCAGAAGCTCCAGGCCCTTAGGTGACTGTTCTACACTGGCTGCCCTAGGAGATGCTCTAAGGCAGACATAATCAGGGCAACTGAATGTACAACATGGGTCCCTGATGCCCAGATGAGCCCAGAAAAGTCAAAGCTGGCTATTGGGAGCAAAATGAGATAACTCAAAAGAGGCAGTGTGGGAGAAAGAGGGATGGGCCCAAGGCCAGTGGGAGGGTTTGTTCTCTCCTCGTGTGTGGAGCGCACTTATGCTGAAGTTTTTAGGGACATGGGATGGACAGGATGAAGTAGTAGCAATTAGTATTATTATTTTTTTTTTAGATGAAGTCTCACTCTGTCGCCCAGGCTGGAGTGCAGTGGCGTGGTCTCGGCTCACTGCAGCCTCTGCCTCCAGGGTTCAAGCGATCCTTCCACATCAGCCTCGCAAGTAGCTGGGATTACAGGCATGCACCACCATGCTCAGCCAATTTTCATCTTTTTAGTAGAGACGGGGTTTTGCCATATTGTCCAAGCTGGTCTTGAACTCCTGACCTCAAGGGATCCACCCGCTTCAGCCTCCCAAAGTACTGGGATTCCAGGTGTGAGCCACGGAGCCCGGCCTAATTCTTAGCAGAAAGAGGCATACGGTTGCATTCTTCATACCCTCACAAACCCCTCCCACTCTGTTCTTGGCAGGCTGGCCTGTTCATTCATTCATCCCACATACACTACCAAATTCTTGTTCTCACAGACCTTACATTGTAGTGGAAGACATCATAAAGAAATAATCAAATGACTCTATAACCTAAATGCTAACAAGGAAGGGATGTGTAGGAGGCAAGATGGCTTAGACTGAGGGGTCAGGGAAGACCTCTCTGAGGAAGTAACATGTTAGCAGGGCTTTGAGGGAGCAAAAGAAACAAAGTTTGGAAGAAAGAGCACTCTTGGCGGACAGAAGAGAACATGCAAAGGCCCTGGGTTTGGTGTCAGCTCTGTGTGTTCAAAGAGCACAAAGAAGTCAGTGTAGCTGGGACAGAGTGAGAGGGAAGCAGGGTGGTAGGAGATTATTTCAGGGTGATGCTCAGGGCCCAAACCTATTGGCTTTACTGGCCATTAGAAACACATGGATTTCATTTCAGATGTGATGAAATGCCATTGGAAGAGTTTTGAACAGGATAGCAAGTGATCTGATCTTGAGGTTATTCCAGCTGTTGCGACAAATATAGGCTGGGCATGGTGGCTAATGCCTGCAATTCCAACACTTTGGGAGGCCAAGTTGGGAGGACCACTTGAGGCCAGGGGTTAGAGGCCAGCCTGGGCAACATAGTGAGACTCTATATCTACAAAAACTACAAAAATGAGGTGGGTGTAGTGGTGCGTACATGTCATCGCAGTCAGGAGGCTGAGGTAGGAGGATTGCTTGAGCCCAGGAGTTGGAGTCTACAGTAAGCTATGGTTGCTCCACTGCACTCCAGCCTGGGCAACAGAGCGAGATTGTGTCTCTAAAAAAAAACAAAGAATGTATAGGAACTTTCTCACCAAACTACTACACGATTCCATACCAAAGTGAACAGTCCCTTCTACCTGAGAAAAATCTCATGGTCTTGTCTAAGGTGCAAAGAAATATGGGCTACAGACTCTGATTTGCCAGAATGAGGAGTTGGGTCTTTCCTCCCATTTTCTCTTCCAGATGGATCTTCTCTTTCCCACTTAGTCCTCATGCATGGATGTGTCTCCCTCTCCTTTTTTGCCCTAAGAATCAATGGGTTTGTTTGTGGAGGTTTACCTTTAGAAACAATTCAGGCCAGGCACGGTCGTTCAGGCCTGTAATCCCAGCACTTTTGGGAGGCCGAGGCGGGCGAATGATGAGGTCAACAGATCAAGACCATCCTGGCCAACATGGTGAAAACCCATCTCTACCGAAAATACAAAAATTAGCCAGGTGTGGTGGCGCCCGCCTGTAGTCCCAGCTGCTCTGAGGCTGAGGCAGGAGAATCGCTTGAACCCGGGAGGCGGAGGTTGCAGCAAGCCAAGATCGCTCCACTGCACTCCAGCCTAGGCAACAGAGCAAGACTCTGTTTCAAAAAAAAAAAAAAAGCAAAAAAAAGAAAAGAAGCAATTCAGTCCCCATTAATTCTCTGACATTGAGTCTTGAAAACACTGAAAAAAATGTTTATTAAGATTTGGAAGAAATTTGCAATTTAAAGTGTTTTAACGGAAAAGAAATCAATTACTTCCCTGAGTGCCATGAATGCTAATTCTCTTTGTTTTTTTGTTTTTTGTTTTTTTATTATACTTTAAGCTCTAGGGTACATGTACACAACGTGCAGGTTTGTTACATATGTATACATGTGCCATGTTGGTGTGCTGCACCCATTAACTCGTCATTTACATTAGGTATTTCTCCTAATGCTATCCCTCCCCACTACCTCCTCCCCACAATAGGCCCCAGTGTGTGATACTCCCCTTCCTGTGTTCAAGTGATCTCATTGTTCAATTCCCACCTATGAGTGAGAACATGCGGTATTTGGTTTTCTGTTCTTGTGATAGTTTGCTCAGAATGATGGTTTCCAGCTGCATCCATGTCCCTACAAAGGACACGAACTCATCCTTTTTTATGGCAGCATAGTATTCCATGGTGCATATGTGCCACATTTTCTTAATCCAGTCTGTCACTGATGGACATCTGAGTTGATTTCAAGTCTTTGCTATTGTGAATAGTGCCGCAATAAACATACGTGTGCATGTGTCTTTATAGCAGCATGACTTATAATCCTTTGGATATATCCCCAGTAATGGGATGGCTGGGTCATATGGTATTTCTAGTTCTAGATCCTTAAGGAATCACCACACTGTTTTCCACAATGGTTGAACTAGTTTACAGTCCCACCAACAGTGTAAAAACGTTCCTATCCAGCACCTGTTGTTTGGACAGCACCACATCCTCTCCAGCACCTGTTGTTTCCTGGTTTTTTAATGATTGCCATTCTAACTGGTGTGAGATGGTATGTCATTGTGGTTTTGATTTGCATTTCTCTGATGGCGAGTGATGATGAGCATTTTTTCATGTGTCTGTTGGCTGTATGAATGTCGTCTTTTGAGAAGTGTCTGTTCATATCCTTTGCCCACTTTTTGATGGGGTTGTTTGATTTTTTTTAAAGCTCTCTTCAACTCTAACCAGATCTCCACTGCCTGAACTGAAAGAAGACCTTAGGTTAGACTTTCTAGCCAGAGATAACACTTCCATAAAATAACCAGAAGAACTGGGGCACAAAGAGGCTGTACTCATCTGCTTGGACTGCCATAACAAAGCACAGGGTCAGGGTGTCTTCAACAACACAAATATATTTTCTCACAGTTCCAGAGGCTGGAAAACCAACACCAAGGTGCCAGCGGGATTGGTTTCTAGTGAGACCCCTTTCCCCTGCTTACAGACAGCCACCTTCTCACTGTCTCCTTGTGTGGCCTTTTCTCTGTCTATGCTTGGGGGTTGGGAGAGCTCGGATGTCTCCTTTTAAGAACACTAGTCCTATCTAATTAGGACTACAATCGTATGGCCTCATTTAACCTTAATTTCCTCTTTAAATGCCAGATCTCCAAATACAGTCATATTGGGGGTTAGGGCTTCAACATATGAATGTGGGGGTAGGAGGTGGGGGGCGGGTAGCACACTTCATAACTGAAGTTCTCAATAAATGTTCAGTGAAGATCTAGGTAAATGAATGGATTTGTCTGGACACCCTGAAACTATCAGAGACCTCTGATGGAGCATGAGGTAAAGACAGTGGCTCAGGCAGAGAAATTATAGACCCATGAACTAAGTGACCTAGAACCTACATAAATCAGTAGCGTTCCTTTACGTCGGCAATAACCCACTAGAAAATGCAATAACAATTAAGACTCAGTTCACTGTAGTAACAACAATCACAATATCTCAAATTTTACCTAACAAATAATATATATATAAGACCCCTGTGAAGACAATTTAGAAATGCTATTAAAGCATATTTTAAAAGGAATAGAGGATAGGCATGGTGGCTCACACCTGTAATCCCAGCACTTTGGGAGGCCAAGGCAGGTGGATCAGTTGAGGCCAGGAGTTCGAGACCAGCCTGGCTAACATGGTGAAACCCCATCTCTACTAAAAATCCAAAAAAAACCACCACCACCACCAACAACAACAACAAAAAACACCCAAAAAACTAGCCAGGCTTGTTGGCACATGCTTGTAATCCCAGCTACTTGGGAGGTTGAGGCAGGAGAGATGCTTGAACCCGGGAGGCAGAGGTTGCAGTGAGGCAAAATCAAGCCACTGCACTCCAGCCAGGAAGACAGAGTGAGACTCTGTCTCAAACTAAAAATAAAAATAAGTAATAATAATTTTAAATATCCTTCTAGCCAAGCCAAGCACATCGAAGGGACTGAATTGGCCTGTGAGCCACTAGTTTGTAACTCATGGTGAGTATAATAGGCATGAGGCTTGCTCCTAAACGTAGGGGTGTAGCAGGCAGAAGAATACAAGCAGACCCTCCCCGTACAAGCAGACCCTCCCCGTTCCACACGCTGTTACCTCTCCATCTCTCTACAGGCAGCTTTCCTAAGGTCCTGGACCTTCAGATCCTTGCTGGAGTTGGAGGCAGAAATGTTCTGGATCTACAAAACAGTTAAGGGATATTAAGGAATATTAAGATAGCCACCTCCCAAACTAGGGCATCCTCCTAACATTATCCACGGCTGATTAGTAACACGTGGGAGAGAAATTTGGGTTTATTACTCTATAGCAGTATATAAAGCAATAGCAAAGTTAACACAAAATCACTTTCCTTTCAGGTCTGCACGGGGTCGGCTCATGGGTCTCTAAGACCCGAAAATTGAGAGCGTTTTCGCACCCCCGCTCCTGGCGGCTCTGCGGTCAACATGCCACGGAACAAATATATTGAATTACGCTGCAAACACTATGGATACTGTTTAGATTACCATGAGGAAAAGAGAAAGAAGGAAAGTCGAGAGGCTCATAAATGTTCAAAGAAGGCAAAGAAAATGATTAGTCTGAAGGCTAAGCTTTACCACAAACAGGGCCATGCTGAGAAAATACAAATGAAAAAGACTATCAAGATGCATGAAAAGAAAAACACCAAACAAAACAAAACAAAAAAAGAATGCTGAAAAGATTCCACAGGGAGCAGTACCTGCCTATCTGCTGGACAGAGAGGGACAGTCTCAAGCTAAAGTACTTTCCAACATGATCAAACAGAAACGAAAAGAGAAGGCAGGAAAAGGGGAAGTCCCTCTGCCTAAAGTACGTGCCCAGGAAGAAACAGAAATATTAAAAGTTATTTGAACAGGAAAAAGAAAGAAGGCGGCACCGAAGAGGCTGGTTACTAACGTCTGCTTTGTTGGAGATGGCTTTACAAGAATACCACCTAAGTATGAAAGATTCATCAGGCCAATGGGCTTGCGTTTCAAGAAAGCCCATGTAACACATCGTGGACTGAAAGCCCACCTTTTGCCTACCAATACTTGGTGTAAAGAAGAACTCGTCGTCCCACTGTATACAACTTCAGGTGTTATTACCACAGGTACTGTCACTGAGGTAAATGTGAGCAAATTGGGCCTTGTGATGCAAGGAGGCAAAGTTATTTGGGGAAAATATGCCCAGGTTACCAACAATCCTGAAAATGATGGATGCATAAATGCAGTCTTACTGGTTTGACAGCAATTCCATATATAATTATTGAGGACTACACACCAATTGAAAAAACTGCCATTACTGTGATGTTTCTGAATAATACCAAACAGCCATACACGTCTGCAGTCATCAAGATATTTATTAAATTGTAAACATTAAAATGGAAAAAAATACAAAATCATTATAAATATAATAATCCTTTAGGACTCTAACTTCAAACATTCCTCTTATCTGCAAATATTAGAAAAGATCACTTTCCCTTTAAATGTGCAAAGAGAAAATGTTTCCAGAATAAATCTGAAACCTTTGTAGTCCTTTAGCTGGAAGGATCACCCTACTAAAAGTGCATCAAAGGAACACTAATCAAATAACCAGTGAATGTAAAATTAGAAACCAACATGTGTATTAAAGGAAAGAAACGGAGGGAATGTGCAAGGACTTTTAGCAGACTGGGAGTTTAGATTTCCCCCCTGAAAGCAACTGGCACTGACAACAGAAAGAGACTGGGATTCACTGGAAGAAGAAAAGAGCATTGCAGCTTGGAACAGACCTGAGGCCAAAAGGAGGGCAGAGCATTGGCAAAAGTCAGCCAAGGAGGCTGGAGTGAAGGGAGCAGGGGAAGGAATGACGCCTGATGAAGCAGGAGGGGTGTGGACCTGAGTGATTAGAGCTGTGTAGACTGCAGTTAGCCATCCTAGGGTTTTAAGAGGTGGAGAAGAAGGATCATCATCAGCCTTATGTTGAAGATGATGACACTGGCTATAGCGTGATTCATGGGGTAGGGGGTTCTGAGCCAGTGCAGGGCAACCAGACTTGCAACCACTGCTGTGATCGGGAGAGGATGATAATAGCCTGGACTAGCGTGCGGGGTGCAGCGCACGTGGAGAGGAGTACGCAGAAGTGCAAGCTATTGAGGAGGTAAATTTATTAGACACGTGAGTGGTTGGATGTGGGCAGGGAGGGAGAGTCCATGCTTGGGCTGAATCCTGGCTTTCTGGCTCCGGCATTGGGATGTATGCAGACACATTCCCCTAGACAGGAACACTGGAAGAGGAATGAATTGGGGAGCAAGAGCACGAGTCAGTCTTGGATAAGCTAACTTGGAGGTGCCTTTGCAATCTCCGAGTGAACCTCTGGCCTGTTTCCCAGTTCACGAATCCCTCGCCTCCAACAGTTATGATAAAAATGACAGAAAGTTAGCTTCTAGGTGTGGAGGAGCAGAAGAGAGACTCGGACGGGGGCTTTTCATTTACCACGCCCCCCCCCCACCCTCCCTGGAGCCTCTCTGAAAGAAACTCACTGAAGATACTTTGTTTTTTGGTCTAGTTGAAGGAGAAACTCAAATGTGTTCTGAAAAATAAGTATGGGGCCTTCTTAACAAAGCTGTGGCATACTCTCCACTTCTTTCCCCTCCTGCCCTGGAGGGAGTGGCTGGCCACTCACGCTAAACTTAGAGAACCAGCTGCAGCAGGAGGAAAGGAGGAGAGCCAGACCTCTGGGAACATTACTGGAGAACGAGGACTGGCCAGAGCCTTGCATAGGGAGCGAATTCTTCTGCCTCCTGTCTTCAATAGGCCAGAGGCGCAACTTTCAGTTCCCCCATCACGGCACACTTCTTCTCTCTTGTGGCCTCACATGTGCTGCCCCTCACCAGAAACCCCCTGCCCTTCCTCCTCTCCTGCATCCCTTTCATCTGCCTGGGTTCTTGAGCATATTTTATTCAGTGCTTAGATACCATATCTTTCTGGAGGCCTTTTCTGATGTCTCATAGCTGGGTTCAGTGTTTGTGGCAGAGACTGCTAATCATCTACCCCACATCCATTTCTCTTGTCTTTCTTTCTTGGTACAAGAACCCCTAATATTGGGCTGAGCATAAAGTGCTTGGTATAAAGTCTACATTTTCCGATATCTTTTGCAGCTGGATGAGACCATTTGGCTAAACTCTGGCTAGTAACATGAAAGTGGAAATGTTTCCACCTTCTGGGATATGATTTTATAGGGAGAAGACATGCCTTTCTTCCCCTTCCTCTATACGAATATGATGACTGATTCTTTTCATTCTTCTTTTTTGTTTTTGTTTTGAGACAGAGTATTGCTCTATCGCCCAAGCTGGAGTGCAGTGGTGCGATCTCGGCTTACCATAACCTCCGCCTCCCAGGTTCAAGTGATTCTTCAGCCTCCCAAGTAGCTGGGATTACAGGCACACGCCACCATGCCTGGCTAACTTTTTGTACTAGTAGAGACGGGGTTTCACCATGTTAGCCAGGAGGGTGTTGATCTCCTGACCTCATGATCCACCTGTCTTGGCCTCCCAAAGTGCTGGGATTACAGGCGTGAGCCATCATGCCTGGCTGATGGCTGATTTTTTAGTCACCAGCTTGGACTAGGAAGACCTAGACCACACCTAGGGATGGTGAAGCTTTGCACTAGAAAGAGATTGGATTCATTTCCTTTTTTTTTTTTTTTTTTTTTTTTTTTTGACAGTCTTGCTCTGTTGCACAGGCTGGAGTGCAGTGGCATGATCTTGGCTCACTGCAACCTCCGCCTCCCAGGTTCAAGCAATTCTCTTGCCTCAGCCTCCTGAGTAGCTGGGAATACAGACAGATGCCACCTCTCCCCGATAATTTTTTTTTTTTTTTGTAGAGATGGGGTTTCACCATGTTAGCCAGGCTAGTCTCAAACTCCTGACCTCAAGTGATCCACCTGCCTCAGCCTCCCAAAGTGCTGAGATTACAGGCATGAGCCACCGCGCCTGGCCTGAATTCATGTTCTAATGACTTTATGGAGCTACTCGGTATTTTGCACTGTTTACCTCTTGCTTTCATTGTGTAAAAGGGAAATCAACTCTAATCCTATGTAATGCACAGTTATTTTGGTTACATGCAGAAAAACCTAATCCAAATGTATACAGTGTTCCTCCCATGTGTTTATTCCTATGAAACGCTTAGACCCTGCATTACCAATTACTTACCTGAGTGAAAAAAACTCTGTCCTGCCAGAGTTTACACTCTTGTTCTTATGCAGAGAGCTTCAAAGAGGTCCTCACCTAACATAACTCATATCTGCAAGTGTTCAGTAAGGAACCAGAAAGCCAGTTATCCAAAGGCAATGCTGTCGAACCACTTCAAATGTTGCTTTCTGGTCTCAGGCTTGATAGTAACTAGGTGATGCTATGGTTAGGATTGTGCCCATTTCTCCTCCAGTGCAAGTTCTATCTCTTGGATGGAATAGTCAGTTCATACCACCAATAAACCCACAGAAAACAGGAAGGCAAAAAAAAAAAAAAAAAAAAAAAGCACGTACAACAAATGTCTTAAAAGCGATGTCTCCTAGTCGACACATCCTGTGTTGTAGGATTTGGAAAACCAAAAGTAATTTTTAAAATTCTGATGGTTTGGCACTTGGAATATTGAAAGCAATCTGGAAAATCCCGATAGTCCGTTTGTGTCTCCATCATTAGCTGAAGAAGCAGATGGTCAGGATAAATTTCAGTAGGATCAGAGGAGTAAGTGTATCCGGTGGATTGCCTCAATCCTAGCACCATTAGTGAGGTTGGTGATACACCCTTTAACAGACTCTGCCAATGAATCTGTGTTGATTAATTCACTGTTTTTCCCCAGAATCTTTCTGAGGGCAAATACTGTGTATGACAGTGTTTTATACTTTTATGCCAGGTGTTTCTGCCTTAATTGACTCATCTGTAATTGATAGTCTTAAGTATAAGCCAAAATAATAATGGCTAAGAGATAGAAGTACATAACCTGGACAATATCCTAAAAGTCAGAAATTTTACAAACTTCAAACATTATCCGTAGAATACTGTCCAAATATCTGGACAAATCTGATAATCTTATAGGGTTGAGGTTCCAATTATGTTAGATTTTTGAAGTTTCACAGCCTGTTGGCCAGGCTGGTTTCAAACTCCTGACCTCAAGTGATCCACCTGCCTGAGCCTCTCAAAGTGCTGGGATTACAGGTGTCAGCCACTGGACCCTGCCAGGGCTGAAGATTAAATGAGGTAGTGTATATAAAGCACACAGCTGCTATCAATAGGTTTGAGCTATTAGACGATGGACTTGAACTCCCTAAAGAGGGACTCCATTTTTTAAAACTCACACTGTATTCCTAGTACCTACCATAGTGCCTGGCACATAATAAGCACCCCTCAAATGTCTGATCAATGCTAACTGAAAGTATGAGAAGGACCTTGAATGCAAAGAGTTCTTGCTGGGATCCTCCTTTAAGTACAATGCTTCTCTCCTATAAACATAACCCTTCCCTTAGAAAGCTACACAGAGTTGGGCACAATGACTCACGCCTGTAATCCCAGCACTTTGGGAGGCTGAGGTGGGAGGATCACTTAAGCCCAGGAATTGGAGACCAGCCTGGGAAACATGGGGAAACCCTGTTCCTACAAAAAAAATACAAAAATTAGCCTGGCACGGTGGCTTGTAACTATAGTCCGAGCTACTCGAGAGGCTGAGGTGCGAGTATTGCCTACGCCCGGGGAGGTTGAGGCTGCAATGAGCCGTGATTGCACTAATACACTCCAGCCTGGGCAACACAGGGAGACCCTGTCTCAAAAAGAAAAAGGAAAATTAAAGAAAGAAAGGAGAAGGAGAAGGAGAAGAAGAAGCCTACACTGGAAAGAATACCAGCCCAGAGTTTATGTGAAAAGGAGATCCCTGACACATTGGTCCTGTGATTCCTGGAGGCTGCTGGGTAGAAGGTTGTTAACCAGAGTAATTTATGCATAATCAGTGGCAGGCAAGAAAGAAGGTTTCATACAGCTTGAAGGAGAGAAGTCATTTTATTCGGGTTCCTGCAGTATTATTATTTAGACTCTCATTCATTTTACATCACTTCTCTGATGACTGTAATGAATATATTGACAAGTTGAATGATCTGATCCCTGCACTAGAGGGTAAACTTGCATAATCCCTTCTAGATAGACTCCGGGGAGTGAGGCTACTTTGTGGAGTTCCTTGCCAGTGTACCTAAGGATTCTTTCTTGTTGTACACTGTGGCATATGATTGTGGTTTTGGAGCTGGAAAAGGAGAATAAGATGGGATATTACGTGGCAAATTAGCTGGTCATTTTGATTGTTGAACATTTTTCTTTCAAGAAGAGTTATTATTACACCCTCTGCTGGCTTAAGGCAGTGAAAGTTCAGGCTGGGCACGGTGGCTCATGCCTGTAACCCCAGCACTTTGGAAGCCTGAGGTGGACAGATTGCTCGGGCTCCTCCCTACTGCCCTCTGATGCGCTCACTCCAGAAGTGGAAGGAGAGAGGCCCTGGGTAGTGAGTCCACCAGACACTCCCAGGCCAGCAGAATCACCTCTTGAAGACAGAGACAAGAATGAGTGAAAGAAATGTAGCTAGGAAAAGTCAAAAGGAGATGATAGGCTTTTGAGATGTTTGGAGGGAGTTTTTTTTTTTTTTTTTTTTTTTCCAGAGACGGAGTCTCGCTCTGTGGCCCAGGCTGGAGTGCAGTGGCGCGATCTCCGCTCACTGCAAGCTCCGCCTCCCGGGTTCACGCCATTCTCCTGCCTCAGCCTCCCGAGTAGCTGGGACTACAGGCGCCCGCCACCTCGCCCGGCTAATTTTTTTGTATTTTTTAGTAGAGACGAGGTTTCACCATGTTAGCCAGGATGGTCTGGATCTCCTGACCTCGTGATCCGCCCGCCTCGGCCTCCCAAAGTGCTGGGATTACAGGCGTGAGCCACCGCGCCCGGCCGGAGCGAATTTTATTCCCTTTCTTTGGATTTGGGGGAAATTATATCGCACAGGCTGACAAGGAGAAAGAGGGAGGGTGGAAGTTTTGTCTTTATTCCCCCATTTGTCTCTCCAACCTTGAATTTGCATGGGAGCTATGCGGGGGCAGGTGACAAGGGTGTCAATCAAAAAGGATCTGTGCCATCAGCACCATTAGTAATAAACCAGGCTGGGCACAGTGGTTCACACCTGTAATCCTAGAACTTTGGGAGGCTGAAGGGGGATGGATCACTTGAGCCAAGGAGTTCGAGTAGCCTGGGTAACATAGGAAGACCCTGTCTCTAAAAAATATTAAAAATTAGCTAGTCACGATGACGGACAACTGTAGTCCCAGCTACTTGGAAGGCTGACGTGATAGCTTGAGCCAGGAGGCTGCTGTGAACTACTATTGTGCCACTGCCTGGGCAACAGAGTGAGACCTCATCTCTAAAAATAAAAATAAAAAATAAGATAAATAGGCCACGTGCAGTGGCTCACACCTGTAATCCCAGCACTTTGGGAGGCCGAGGAGAGTAGATCCCCTGAGGTTAGGAGTTCGAGACCAGCCTGGCCAACAAGGTGAAACCCCATCTCTACTAAAAATAGAAAAATTATCTGGGCATGGTGATGCACGCCTGTAACCCCAGCTACTCTGGAGGCTGAGGCACGAGTATTGTTTGAAATCAGGAGGCGGAGGCTGCAGTGAGCCACGATTGCACCAGTGCACTCCAGTCTGTGTGACAGAATGAGACCTCATTTCTAAAAATAAAAAAACAACCATCCAGCCATTTGTGCATTTTTGGGTGAGTCCACAGAACGAAAGAGAGAGAGAGAGAGAGAGAGAGCGAGGAGAGAGAGAGAGAGAAGGAAGGAAGGAAGGAAGGAAGGAAGGAAGGAAGGAAGGAAGGAAGGAAGGAAGGAAGGAAGGAAGGAGAGACAGAGAAAGAAAGGAAGAAACCAGATTTGCTGTATTAGTATGAAGCTACACTCACCTTTGACTAGCTGGAAGCTTCTCTAAGATTGTGGTTAGCAAAAGCTAAGAGCTTCCTAGAGGTAAAATTGAGAAGGTTTTTGTTGAGGCTGTTTTATTGGCTATGTGTGAGCTCTTGGGAGTAATTTGCATAAAACTTATCAGAGTGTATTTTCAAGGTGTGAAACACTAAATTTTCAACATTTAAGATAGGAACCTTGGTCAACCTGACATCTGCCTGCCAAGGCTTTACCGTGCACTACCTCCCAAAAGCAATCAGCCAGTTGTGAGGTTAAGGTTTTAGGAAGCAGTTGAGTCTACAAACAGCTTCAGCAACCTGCAATAAGAGGGGTGGGAGTGGGATGTCAGGACCCAGTGGGTGGAGAGGTACGATCCAAGGAGTATGGCTAACAGTAGAGTCAGTGGTTTGGAGTGAGCAGGTCAAGATTGAATGTGTTTCCTCAGCTTTAAAATGGAGTTAATGAGAGTACCAGCCCCCAAAGGCAGTTGTGGTAATTGAATGAGTTAAAGCATGTAGCACGCTCAGCACACTGGTTGACTCATAACGTATTCTCAAGCAATGTGAGCTGTGTTCATCATCACCACCATTATTATCACCATCTTCATCACCGTCATCCTGGCTCTTCCATTTACCAGGTTTGTGACCTGGGGCAAGTTGTGTAACATTTCTAAACCTTGGATTCCTCATCCTTACATTAAATTAAAAAAATTATCTTCAAGAATATAGTGAGGATGAAATGAAATGAGGCACATAAAGCATCTAACATGATGCTTGGCAAATAGTAGGTGCATGTTGAGTGAGTGTTATTTCCTGTTGGTTTCAATGGCTTTGCTTTATTGATTGATAGTCAAAACAGGTATTTTGGAAGAAAGAATACCAAAGGAAGGAACACAACAAAGTCCCTGTGATGGGAAAAGTTTACTCGATGGAAGAGACTCTCAGGTTTTTGATGAGAGTTTTTATTTTCATTTTTTTGTGTGGTCCCGTCGGACATCCCCCTAAGACCTCAGATGTCCTTCAGTTTACAGCCCCACACATTAAGTAGCTTTCATTACTGAAAAAATCAGAGAGGATTGAAGATTTGGGAACATGAATGCGGGGTTGCCAAACTTAGCAATAAAAATGAAGGTGTGCAATATTTTATCTGGCCATTATACATGGATGCCAATTTATCTTCTTGTAAACTCAAGCTAGGATTGACTCTTGTTTTGTGACTTTGTGTGATTTACGATATCCACATTCAAGGGCTTCTCAGCGAAAGAGAGAGATGCTGTAGAATGTAGACTCGGCTGGACACGGTGGCTCACGCCTGTAATCCCAGCACTTTGGGAGGCCGAGGTGGGTGGATCATGAGGTCAGGGGTTCGAGATCAGCCTAGCAAAGATGGTGAAACGCCGTCTCTACTAAAAATACAAAAATCAGGCCGGGTGCGGTGCTTTATGCCTGTAATCCCAGCACTTTGGGAGGCCAAGGTGAGTGGATCGTGAGGTCAGGAGATCGAGACCATCCTGGCTAACAAGGTGAAACCACATCTCTTCTAAAAATACAAAAATGAGCCGGGCGTGGTGGCAGGTGCCTGTAGTCCCAGCTACTCGGGAGGCTGAGGCAGGAGAATGGCGTGAACCCGGGAGGTGGAGCTTGCAGTGAGCCAAGATTGCGCCACTGCACTCCAGCCTGGGTGACAGAGCGAGGCTCCGTCTCAAAAAAAAAAAAAAAAAGAGTGTGGGCTCAACTTCTCAGGAAGACAGTTATCAAGGGCATCTTCTCCCATGAGTCATGTTGGGCCTAAGTATTATAAAGCAAAATGGATCCTGGAGGTTAGGTTCTAGTAAGAAGGCCCTGGGTTAACTTCCTCAAGGCTTCTCTTCATTATTATTTCCTGTTACTATCAATAGAGCACTGCTCACTGTCCTTCAACCCCTACTGTCCCCTTACACCTTCCTTAGCCCTACAATGCCCGTTCTCTCACTAGTGGAAACACTGCACAGTCTCCACAGCCTAAGGGATAGGGGGAGCTATGGCTTCCTAAGGATGATATTATGAGAACCCAACACAAACCAGGCCTCCTGGGCTCCATTTTGTTCAACTCATAATATTCAGATGTTACATCGTTTCTCTTTCCAAACTCCAATGGCATTTCCTAGTGACTCTGCTTTTGAAATGAAAATGCAGGTAGCAGAGCAAAGTATCAGATTAATGACCTTTATCTCAAAACCTAGTTTTTTGGTAACAAGAGGAGCAGACTTCAGAGAAAGATCAGGTTATGAACTCTCTGTGACATCTCACTCACTGTCCTTCCCTGAAACCATTTTTTTTTTTTTTCTGCAGAGTAGGTCCTAAGATAAGGTGGGGTGTGTGCATGTGTGCGCGCCCCTCTCTCGAATTTTCATGTACAATCTTCTTGCCATTACTAGCTGAGATCATATGGAGTCAGCTCTCATTGCAGAGTTTTAGATCCTGGTCGCTAAGGTGGGGTAGGTGAGGCTTCATATCTTCCCTGTTTTCAGCGCATACCTGTCTCCCTCCCAGCCTGGGTCAGGGGATAGAAGAGACTGCGGCAGCACATCTCACCCCAAGACATCATGCCCAGCTCCTAAGCCCCTCCCACATCCCTTCCCACTCTGAACTCATGGCCTGCGGAGCTCCTGGATGGGCCCACACTATCTGAGAGGGGCCAGAAGACTTTGGGGTGACACACTTTGTCTGCCTGCCTCTCAGCATGACTGACAGCACCTGAACCATGAATGCAGAGATAGAATGAACGGTGGCCCTTCTCCAAGCCCTTGGTCCTCCTTTTACTCGTACTCTTTGCCTTCCAGCCTGGGGATCAGGAAAGTTTTTTTTTTTTTTTTGAGACAGTCTTGCTGTGTCGCCCAGGCTGAAGTGCAATGGCGTGATCTCGGCTCACTGCAAGCTCCGCCCCCCCGGGTTCACGCCATTCTCCTGCCTCAGCCTCCCAAGTAGTTGGGACTACAGGCGCCCGCCACCACGCCTGGCTAATTTTTTGTATTTTTAGTAGAGATGGGGTTTCACCGTGTTAGCCAGGATGGTCTCGGCCTCCCAAAGTGCTGGGATTACAGGCAAGAGCCACCTCGCCCGGCCGAAAGATTTTTTTATTTATTCATTTATTTATATATTTTTTCCAGACAGAGTCTCACTGTGTCTCCCAGGCTGGAGTGCAGTGGCATTATCTCGGTTCACTGCAACTTCTGCCTCCCAGGTTCAAGCAATTCTCCCTGCCTCAGCCTCATGAGTAGCTGGGATTATAGGTGACTGCCACCATGCCCAGCTAATTTTTGTATGTTTTTAGTAGAGACGGGATTTCGCCATGTTTGTCAGGCTGGTCTCAAACTCCTGACCTCAGGTGATCTGCCCACCTCAGCCTCCCAAAGTGCTGGGATTGCAGGTGTGAGCCACGGCGCCCGGCCAAAAGGTTATTTTTGACCTAATTAGAGAAACCAAAGATTCGTGTGCACATGCTCTGCCTTTGAAGATCCTCCTGCTTAGTCCTCATGCCTGGGCAGAAATCTTCGAGAAACACAGGGGCCTTTGCTTCATGTCAGGAGCTGGCCGAAGGGCACTAAGAGTGAAGGGACCATGGTCTACTGAGCTTCTCCCAAAAACCCTGTTTAGCAGAGGAGGAAGTGGGACAAGTGACCTCTAGAAGTTATGAAATCCATCCCCCTACCTTCTGGCAGCCCTGACAATCAATAAACAGTTCCCTCTCCAAGATGATTTCCATTGGAATTAGAACCTGGAATTTCCTTAAATTGTAGTAGACAATTTGAATTTCTGAACCTGAATTTCCTCAGATCATCCTGGAGAGGGCCTTTAAAGATGACAAATTAGAAATGAACTGTTTGACGTTCTCCTTACTTTTTTTTGGATAATGCATGGGACTCCAGAATTCTCTGCCCAAGTATCCCGAAGCTTGTCTCCAGACCCAGTGCTGACCTTTTCAAGGTCAGTTCTTCCAAGGGTGACCCAGATGCTGGTGTGTACAACCCCAACTTAAGGGATCAACAAAGAGTGAGTGTTATGAGGAAGTTGGATATATGGGCTGAGAAGTCCATATGGGAATGCAAGAGATGTATGCTGATGCAAGAAGGGCTGGAGTCGGTAGTGGGAAGAAAAAAGGATGAAGGATGAGGGCCAAAGCTGGGGGCTGGCTCTTCCCATGCCACCATGTTCCAGCAAGAGATTCTGACATCCAGGAATTTAAAATTCCAACCTGGACTTCCAGGTTGTTCTGAAGGTATTTTTGTCAAGGTAGGAGGACAGAACATATTGTATTGAATGATTTGTGAGCTTTATTTGTAACTTTAAAATATTTAGATATCTGGTTTTTAGGCCTCCATTTGTGCTCTTGTCAAGACCTACAATACCCCATGACCTACCCCGCTACCTTCTGGGAGAGAAACCTTCACAGTCCAAATGGCTCAGAGCACAGTCCAGCTGAAACCACATGCTGTTCCACCTCACATCTGTCCCACTCTGCCCTATTTTGGCCCCTAAGAGTGGTTAGATCTTACAGGGCACATCCTATGGCCATGTGTTTTGCACAAGCCCTATACTAGTTTTCTGGTCTGTACTGAGGGCATTAAATCAAATGTAAGAGTTTTGCCCAGCTTTCAAGGACCACTACACTTAATGCAATTGAATTATGGGCCTTGAAGCCTTGCCTGAAAAAGATGAGGTGGTTGGGCCGGGCGCGGTGGTTCACGCCTGCAATCCCAGCACTTTGGGAAGCCAAGGTGGGTGGATCACCTGAGGTCAGGAGTTTGAGACCAGCCTGGCCAACATGGCAAACCCTGTCTCTACTAAAAGAAAAAAAAAAATTAGCCGGGCATTGTGGTACATGCCTATAGTCCCAGCTACTTGGGAGGCTGAGGTGGGAGAATCGCTTGAACCCAAGAGGCAGAGGCTGTACTGAGCCGAGATGGTGCCACTGCACTCCAGCCTGGGTGACAGAGCAAGACTCCATCTCAAAAAAAAAAAAAAAAAAAAAGACGTGGTTGAAATTTGGCTGACAATCCAACTTTCTTTTATTTTTTCCATGTCAGACGGGTAATGGGCCGACATTGTAACAAGGTTTGAGGGAGGCCCACCCATGTCGCACACACAAGCATGAAACCACAGTCATCACACTTAAGAACTACAAAAGGATTGCTGACTCTCTTTTTAAGGAGTGGCACGTGCCAGTGAAGGGAAGAAGGGAGCAATGTCAGGCTCAAGGGGCCACTTGAGGCAGTTTGGGGAAGAAGAAAGGCAGGCAGCAGCTGCTGAGAGGGACTTGGAGGGACAAACAGAAGTGTTTGTAGGTATCCTTAGGGAAATTTTACCATACGTTATGAAAGCTTGCCTCACTTTCCCAAAGAAAAGTCAGTAAATGCTACCTTACTCAAGATGGCTGACGGAGCTGGATTTGTTCATTTGTTTTGGAAGAGGGTGACCAGGGTGTGGAAGCAAGTGCAGAGTCTGGCCCAAAGCTGATCTTGAGGTGACAACAGGAGCTGCGGAAGGGCCCATGTGCATTCAGGCTAACTAATTAAATGGAATGTTGGACACCCATTTCTCTTTCTCCAGAGCTGACCATGTAAAGGCTTCAAAGTAGATGCCAAAGTATCTGAAAATGAAACAGAGGCAGCAGCAGCAGGATCACTCAGGCCTTCCTGGAAGATGAACTAAGAGACAGGTGAGCTGCATGCCTGGCCTTGCTCTACCGAAGCCTGTTTTTAGATATCTGCTTTGGTTGTTTTTGTTCTCTGTTTTTACAATAAAAAGAATTTGTGTTTATTCAACAAAATTTGAAGTGGGCCAGGCAAAGTGGCTTATGCCTGTAATCTCAGCACTTTGGAAGGCCGAGGTGGGAGGATAACTTGAGCCCAGGAGTTCGGGACCAGCCTGGGCAATATAGAAAGACACTGCTTCAAGACCTGCTTTTTTTTTTTCTTTTTTCTTTTTTTTTTTTTTTGATACAGAGTCTTGCTCTGTCACCCAGGCCGGAGTGCAGTGGTGTGATCTGGGCTCACTGCAACCTCCGCCTGCCGGGTTCAAATGATTCTTCTGCCTCAGTCTCCTTATTAGCTGGGATTATAGATGTGCACCACCATGCCCAGCTGATTTTTTTGTATTTTAGTAGAGATAAGGTTTCACCATGTTGGCCAGGCTGGTCTCGAACTCCTGACCTCAGGTAATCTGCTCGCCTCGGCCTTTCAAAGTGCTGGGATTACAGAGGTGAGTCAATGTGTCCAGCTTATTATTTTTTTAAAAATGAGAAATGTAGAAAAAGTTAAAAGCAAAAATAAAAATCATCTGAAGTCTTATCATCCAGAATAACCAGGTAAACATTCGTCATATTTCCTTCAAGGCTTTTCTTCCTCTCTACATAGGGGGTGTGTGTGTGTGTGTGTGTGTGTGTGTGTGTGTGTGTGTGTCAGGAAGAGTAAAAGAGAGATTTTTAACATAATTGGATCCTCTTCCCTTAAGCAGTGTTTTCAAGGCAGCAGGGTTAATGTGATCTTAAAGTACTAAGATGAGTCATCTCAGAATTATTGAGTAACTTCATGAGATTTGGTAAAAACAAGGTTGACTTTCCTTCATCTTGTCATTAACAATTACCTACTCTAATATCCAGTTGCTTTTCTCATGGTCCATACTCAGCAAGAAGGATAGCAAGATTCAAATCTGAGATGTTAAAGTAAGAAATTTAACTAAGGCACTTGCTATTGACTTGAAGACTTAAACAGATTTTTACACCTGAGTCTTTTAGTCACAATAGTCTCACTTCGCACTAAGGTTAAAGAGGTAAAAAATCAAGTTAAAGTTAAAGAGTTCAAGAATCAAGCTGAAAGGCTGGGCATGGTGGCTCACGCCTGCAATCCCAGCACTTTGGGAGGCCAAAGCAGGCAGATCGCTTGAGCCCAGGAGTTCAAGACCAGCCTGGGCAATATAGCAAGACCCTGTCTCTACAAAAAAAAAAAAAAAAAAAATTAGCAGGGCATGGTGGCACACACCTGCAGTCCCAGCTACTTGGGGGCCTGGGGCAGGAGGATCACTTGAGCCTGGGCGTTTGAGGCTGCAGTGAGCTGTGTTCGTGCCATTGCATTCCAGCCTGGGTGACAAAGTGAGACCCTGTCTCAAAAAAAAAAAAAAAAAGTATCAAGTTGAGGCCAGGTGCAGTGGCACATGCCTGTGGTCCCAGCTACTCAAGAGGCTGAGGGGGGAGGATCACCTGAGCCCAGGGTTCAAGGCCAGCCTGGGAAACATAGCAAGACCCAGTCTCTAATTAAAAAAAAATCAAGTTGAATCATTTGAATCTTCTGGTAAGTCCTGTTCTAAAATATATTAGGACTTGATTTTTGTGGTTTAAGTAACTTTGCATTTACTTAGGGATTCTTCTCCGCCGGTCGCAGTGGCTCAAGCCTGTAATCCCAGCACTTTGGGAGGCCGAGACGGGTGGATCACGAGGTCAGGAGATCGAGACCATCCTGGCTAACCCGGTGAAACCCCGTCTCTACTAAAAAATACAAAAAACTAGCCGGGCGAGGTGGCCGGCGCCTGTAGTCCCAGCTACTTGGGAGGCTGAGGCAGGAGAATGGTGAGAACCTGGGAGGCGGAGCTTGCAGTGAGCCGACATCCGGCCACCGCACTCCAGCCTGGGCGACAGAGTGAGACTCCGTCTCAAACAAACAAACAAACAAACAAACAAAAACTTAGGGATTCTTCTCAAGGATGAATAAGAGATGAGACAGCTCTCCCATATTTGAGGATGGCATATCAGCAGTATATAAGGAGCAACATAAATTACCTTTTATAATTGAACAGAGACTGGGAAACCAGACTCATTTAGTCATAGTCCCAAAGAGACAAAAGTGAAATCTCAGCTCTTTTTCTTAGTGAGTTTGAGAAACTGTCCTAGGAGGAAACATTTCAGTAAATTTAATAATAAGCCTTCATACCCCTGAGTTTTTGCTTATGCTAATCCTTTGTTTTGTTTTGTTCTGTCACCCAGGCTGGAGTGCAGTGGTGTGATCTCGGCTCACTGCAACCTCCGCCTCCCAGGTTCAAGTGATTACAGGCATGCGCCACCATGCCCGGCTAATTTTTTGTATTTTTAGTAGAGATGGGGTTTCTCCATGTTGGCCATGCTGGTCTCCAACTCCTGACCTCAGGTGATCTGCCCGCCTCAGCCTGCCAAACTGCTGGGATTATAGGTGTGAGGCACCGTGTCCTGCCACCGCTTATGTGAATCCTAAAACCTAGAAAGTCCCACCCTGCCAGAGGCATTCGCACCAGAGTAACTCCATCGTGAGTGAGGGCTAGGAAAATGAGGCTGGGACTTACTGGGCTGCATTCCCATAAAGTTAGGTCTTTTCCTTCCTTCCTTCCTTCCTTCTTTCCTTCCTTCCTTCCTTCTTTCCTTCCTTCCTTCCTTCCTTCCTTCCTTCCTTCCTTCCTTTCTTCCTTTCTTTCTTTCTTCCTTCCTTCCTTTCTTCCTTCCTTTCTTTCTTCCTTCCTTTCTTCCTTCCTTCCTTTCTTCCTTCCTTCCTTTCTTTCTTCCTTCCTTCCTTCCTTCCTTTCTTCCTTCCTTCCTTTCTTTCTTCCTTCCTTTTCTTTCTTCCTTCCTTTTCTTTCTTCCTTCCTTTCTTTCTTCCTTCCTTTCTTCCTTCCTTTCTTCCTTCTTTTCTTCCTTTCTTTCCTTTCTTCTTTCCCTTCTTTCCTTCCTTCCTTCCTTCCTTCCTTCCTTCCTTCCTTCCTTCCTTCCTTCCTTCCTTCCTTCTTTTTTCTGTTTTTTGAGACAGACTCTCACTTAGTCACCCAGGCTGGAGTGCAGTGGCCGGATCTCAGCTCACTGCAAGCTCCGCCTCCCGGGTTCACACCATTCTTCTGCCTCAGCCTCCCCAGTAGCTGGGATTACAGGCGCCCGCCACCATGCCCGGCTAGTTTTTCGTATTTTTTAGTAGAGATGGGGTTTCACCAGGTTAGCCAGGATGGTCTCGATCTCCTGACTTCGTGATCCGCCCGTCTCAGCCTCCCAAAGTGCTGGGGTTACAGGCTTGAGCCACCGCGCCCGGCCAAAGTTAGGTATTTCTAGCCTCTAGATGTTTACAGTTAAGGGCTCAGGTTGTAAATGTTTACTAAGCAGACCCAGACTTGGGAGTGTCCTCATATCCCAGTATCTTGAGAACAAAAGAATTTCTAATTTTGCTTTAAAGATAATAGTATCGATTCTCACAAAATATAGTAATTAAGAAAATTAATCCTTTATTACAAACCCTTGTAGCAGAGCACATCTCCCCATGATCTTTCCTATCCTGTATATAAACAAGCATTGTACCTAGGGTGGACGTGTTCCTCCTCTTACTTTCAGGAATGCCCTACTGTGTCTATGGAGTAACTGTTCTTTCACCACTTTACTTTCTTAATAATTTGCTTTTGCCTTGCACTGTGGATTTGCCCTGAATTCTTTCTTGCACGAAATCCAAGAACCCTCTCTTGGCATCTGGATCGGGACCCCTTTCCTATAGCAATCCTAACCCTCCACCTTTCTATTTTTTGGAGACTGGATGTCACTCTGTCACTCAGGCTTGTGTGCAGTGGCACAATCATGGCTACTGCAGCCTCGATCTCCTAGGTTTAAGAGATCCTCCCACCTCAGCCTTCCAAGTAACCGGGACTACAGGCATGTGCCACTGCACTCTGCCATCTGCCTGCTTTGGCCTCCCCAAGTGCTGGGATTACAGGTGCGCGCCACCACACCTGGCCTTCTCCACCTTTCTAAATCAATCTTTACAGCCAGACAGACCAGAGGCCACCACTCCAAGAAGCCCTCCACAATCTTTGCATGATCTTCATTTAGCATTCATATTGTTCTGCCATGTGTAGCAATGTGTTCTGCTTGATAACATGTTTTAAGTGATAAGCAAGATATTTACAATGGTTCAAAAATTAAGCAATATAATAAAGCATTTCCACTGTACTGTGTTGTTCCTTGCCCCCACATCCCACAAACACTTCTGTCAGCTTCTTGTGTCTTTTCCAAAGTTTCTTCTTGCAAGCACAAATACAAATCTACTATTTCACCATCTCTATTTTCTTACACAGAAGGTAGCCTGATATACATATAATTTTATACCTTGTTCTTTTTTTTTTTTTTTTTTGAGATAGAATTTTCTTTTTCTTTGCCCAGGCTAGAGTGCAATGGCACAATCTCAGCTCACTGCAACCTCTGCTTCCCAGGTTCAAGTGATTTTCCTGCCTCAGCCTCCCCAGTAGCTGGGATTACAGGCATGCACCACCACGCCCGGCTAATTTTTGTATATGTAGTAGAGACGGTGTCTCACCATGTTGGCCAGGCTGATCTCGAACTCTTGACCTCAGGTGATCTACCTGCCTTGGCTTCCCAAAGTGCTGGGATTACAGGCGTGAGCCAGCATGCCCAGCCACCTTGCTCTTTTCATTTCAACTTATGAATACATCTTGGGAATCTTTCCATATAGGTTTAGAAATAAATTCCTTATTTTGTTTTTAAAGGGTTTTGTTTGCTTGTTTTTGTTTTTTGAGATGGAGTCTCACTCTGTCGCCCAGGCTGGAGCACAGTGGTACAATCTTGGCTCACTGCAACCTCACCTCTCAGGTTCAAGGGATTCTCCCACCTCAGCTTCCCAAGTAGCTGGGACTACAGGTCCATGCCACTGTGACTGGCTAATTTTTGTATTTTTAGTAGAGACAGTTTCACCATGTTGGCCAGGCTGGTCTTCAGCTCCTGACCTCAAGTGATCCACCTGCCTCAGCCTCCCAAAGTGCTGGGATTACAGGTGTGAGCCTCCACGCCTGGCCTCTCTAGGCTGGTCTTGAACTCCTTGCTTCAAGCAATTCTCCCACCTCTGCCTCCCAAAATGCTGAGATTACAGGCTAATTTCGCTTCTTTATAAATTACTTCTAAGCGTCACCCCCTGCCACCACTCTCACACCCACTCACAGTTTTTAAACTGAAAAGAAACTAGAATGTTTACATAATCATTATTGGAGCTGGGACGCTATTTAAAGGGAATTTATATAGCTAGGATTCGTGATGGTTGTGTGATATTTTTACGTGGTGTCATGCACTTTTCAACTCACTGAGGTCTCTTTTGTAATAAAAATGCATATTTATATTTATTTGGTATAATGTGGAGCAAAACTGCATTACTTTACATTATGGAAGTTTATAATTGTCATAGCTGTTTTCAGAATCACATTCTTGGTTCAACATATAATCCATTTGTTACCAAGTCCTTATTGAAGCAGTCCTCCTATGGGAAACTGTCATCAACTTTACCATGTTTGGCTCTATTTCGGGATTTCCAGGAATTCAATACAATAAAAGAGAGGGGCCATCTCCTTGTGCCCTTAACCTTTGTACATTCACCTTTCCACAGATATAGACATTGTATAGAAATGCACCTGAGCCATCTTTCCTACATGGCATCAGGACAATGGGCTAGGCAACAAAGGAACCTTTTGAGCTATCTCGTGGCGGTGCTGCCTGCCAGTCCACAGCTCATGTCCATCTGTGCCACCAGCTCTGTCAAGCTACAGCATTTACTCAATTACATTCATACTGGTTTCCGCTTAGCCTTGTCGCTTTTTCAAAATTAGTGAAATACGGAGAAAATATAAGTGCAAACACTAGTAAAAAGGAGTGTTGTTCTCCTAAACACAAAACAATTGAGACAAAGAAGGGAATCATTAGGTGTGGAGAAGGTAGTGAATCTTCAGCCTCAATAATGACAACTCATACCGAGATGGTGCTCTGCATCACTCACCATTGCTATTACTTCAGATGATTTAATTCATATTCTTACAACACTATGCGAGAAATAAATGATAAAGGTACTATTATCTCTGTCTTTACAGACTAAAAAAAAGTATGATTTACAGAGGTAAATAGCCTGACCCAAATCTTAAAGCTGCCTATTGGACTTTAGCTGGTCAACTTTGCTCAGCTAGGATGGAGACGCTCAGATTTTAAAAACATCTATGCATGCTGGAATTATAGCTTAGGACTATGTCTAAGGGACAACACACAATCAGGAATTTTATACTACATTTCAGATATCTGAAAATAGAAATCTGTGCTTAAGTACGTAGGTTTGTTTTTGAACTTTATATATCTGACATTGGTATGTGTTTTGGGAACGTGTTCTATGTGAAGGTAGAACTCTCTTGCATTTTTGTATGTTTTGGATGTACATGTAAAGATGTGAATCCTATGAGGACAGGGAACTTGTCTTCTACTTCTCCAGAAGCTACGACAGTGCTCAATAAAGGTTTATTGTGGTGCTGAGTGAAAACAGTAGTCAGCTGGAAACCATGCGGCCATCATGCTGAACACCAAGATCCACTCTATTCCATCTCCCCAAGTGTTTGTAACAATACATTGAAAAACATGTCATCTGGCTGAGCATGGTAGCTCATACCTGTAATTCCAGCTTTGGGAGGCTGAGAAGGGAGGATTGCTTGAGCCCAGGAGTTTGAGACCAGACTGGGCAACATAGCAAGACTCAGTCCTACAAAAAAAGAAAAAAAATTAGCCAGCCATGTTGGCGTGGCCTGTAGTTCTGGCTACTTGGAAGGCAGAGGCAGGAGGATTGCTTGAGATATGTGTTCACAAACTGGATTCCAGTCTGAGTGACAGAGTGAGACCCTGTGTCAAAAAAAAAAGAAAAAGAAAAGAAAAAAAAGTCATCTTAAATACACACACACAACACACGCATCTAGGTGTTTACACAAATATTTAAAGGCACGTAATCAAAAACACATTTATAAGTACATGATAATAAAGGAAAAATGATGTCACATCTCCAGTATATAAACACATTTACAGGCGTAATGACGATAAAGGGGAAATGATGATTGTTACAAAGGCCACACATTTTTTTCTGTTGAAGAGGTGAATGGAATTACCCTCCTGGACTTGTAAGTGTAGAAATCAAGGCAGCAGATAGGCACAGTCAGTGAACTGTTCCATGCCTCAAATTTGGAGTGTCTACGCTGTCTTCCCTCCCCAGAGACTCTGTCCCCATTTGCCATCTCTTCTTAATGGGGCAGTAGGCTTTAGGACACCACTCCTCTCACAGCATTCACTTGGAATGTGACTGGACAGGCACCTGGTCCCAGGAGTGACCTATGACCTGGGTGGAGTGGTTTAAAAGGTTGAGCTGGGTGAGTCAGATTCTCTCTCTGTTTTTCTCTCCCTCCCTTTCTCCCTATGGAACTTGAATCAAAAGGCCTAGAGGGAAGTTTCTAGTGAGCTGTGGGCAACATTGCAAAAAGGTTGTTCTGGGGCCCACATCAGGATCATGACAGGCTACATGCACTTTGCAAGCTGAAATTAGGGGAAGAGGAACAACTGTGAGTTAAGCGGGAGAAGCTTCAAGAGACAGAGAAGGAAAGAACATCCAACCATGCAGAGATACACAGCCCTGCCTTCTTTTGTCTTCTGTTTTTCCTGGGCTGCTGGGCATGTATACCTTAAAAAAATTTCTTTCTGGCCTGGCGAAGTGGCTCATGCCTGTAATCCCAGCACTTTGGGAGGCTGAGGCAGGTGGATCACTTGAGGTCAGGAGTCCGAGACCAGCCTGGCCAACATGGCAAAACCCTGTCTCTACTAAAAATTCCAAAATTAGCCAGGTGTGGTGGTGCATACCTATAGTCCCAGCTACTTGGGAGGCTGAGGCATGAGAATCGCTTGAACCTGGGAGGCAGAGGTTGCAATGAGCCAAGGTCGTGCCAGTACACTCCAGTCTGGGTGACAGAGTGAGACTGTCTCAAACAAAAACAAAAACAAAAACAAAAACAAAAAAATAAAGCAAAGGCTGGGCGTGATAGCTCATGCCTGTAATCCCAGCACTTCGGGAGGCCACAGCGGCTGGATCACTGGAGGTCAGGAGTTCAAGACCAGCCTGGTCAACATGATGAAACCCTGTCTTTACCAAAAATACAAAAATTAACCAGGCGTGGCCAGGTGCAGTGGCTCACGCCTGTAATCCCAGCACTTTGGGAGGCCAAGGCGGGCAGATCACAAGGTCAGGATATCGAGACCATCCTGGCTAACACGGTGAAACCCCATCTCTACTAAAAATACAAAAAATTAGCCAGGCGTGGTGGTGGGCACCTGTAGTCCCAGCTACTTGTGAGGCTGAGGCAGGAGAATGGCGTGAACCCGGGAGGCAGAGCTTGCGGTGAGCTGAGATCGCGTCACTGCACTCCAGCCTGGGAGACAGAGCAAGACTGTAACTCAAAAAAAAAAAAAAAAAAGTTAGCCAGGCATGGTGGCTCACACCTGTAATCCCAGGTACTCAGGAGGCTGAGGCAGGAGAATCACTTGAACCTGGGAGGCAGAGGTTGTAGTGAACTGACATCATGCCACTGCACTCCAGCTTGAGTAACCGAGTGACTCCATCTCAAAAAATATATATACATACATATTTATATAATATATAAATTTATACATAAATATATAATATAAATATAAATCTATATATAAATATATGTTTATATAATATATAATATATATAAATTTATATAGAAATATATTTTTTTCCTTAAAGTAACCCATGTGCTCTTCTGATGCTTGTTACATAAAAGAAACTAAATTGGAGCAACAGATAACGGGAGAAAAAAGTCTCTCTTGGCCAGGTGTGGTCGCTCACCTGTAATTCCAGCAATTTGGGAGGCTGAGGCAGGAGGACAGCTTGAGGCCGGGAGTTTAAGGCAGCAGTGAGCTGTCATCACGCCATCATACTCCAGCCTGGGCAATAGAGCAAGATGTCATCTCAAAATAAATAAATAAATAAATAAATAAATGAATGAATAAATAAATAAGTCTCTGCCAGTGGAGGATAAAAACTTAAAAAAAAAAAAAAAGACAGGAGAACCATATAAGTACAGCAGTCCAAGACCATGACAGTGGCAAACAGTCATTTCATTTGATAGTCCCCAAAGACCTCGGTTCGTGCAATCCTGTGCAATAATCAATATTTATGGTAATAACCTTGAGTCTTAAAGCAAAAGCTGCTTGACATTCAGTGTATTTTCAGAAGTCAATGAAATGTGTGGTTTCATTCAGAAAAAACTTTTCTTAAAGTTAAAAAAAAAGTTTTCGTGTCTAAAAACGACAAGATTTGGCTGGGTGGAGTGGTTTATGCCTGCAATCCCAGCACTTTGGGAGGCCGAGGCTGGAGGACTGCTTTAGCCCAGGAGTTCGAGACCAGCCTGGGTAACATGGTGAGACTCTGTCTCCACAAAAAATAAAAAAATTAGCTGAGCTATAGGTAGTGTGTGCCTATGGTCCCAGCTACTTGGGAGGCTGAGGCGGGAGGATCACTTGAGCCTCGCGCAGTGATCCATGTTTGTGTCACTGCACTCCAGCCTGGGAGATAAGACTGTGATGCTGTCAAAAAAAAAAAAAAAAAACAAAAAGAAAGAAAGAAAAAAAAGAAAAGAAAAAAAAGAAAGAAAAAGAAAAAAGGACAAAAGGCAAGGTTCATGCAGAGATTTGTTATTTTTTACTTTTTGAAATGCACATATTTATTGATCCATGCCTTGCCTTGTTGCAGCAAAGAGCTCAGATGACTTATAAGAATACACAGAATCCAACAGGAAACTGAACATTGACAGTGAATGGGGAAAAGAAAGAACATCAGGGTATGGACAGGAGATTTAGTTATGTGCAAAGCTCATTTCCATGGACTTCCTCATTCTTTGCTAGATCATGGCCCACCATAACTCATTATTTCAACTCCAAATTTTTTAGATTTGGAGGAAGATCAAGGTTTATCTTCTGAATGTAAAAATCAAATTGAAACTGGAAGAAAGAAAATAAAATATTGATTTAAATCAGAGAAAATATAATAATCTACATAAACATGCTTTTAATAAGCTGCTAATTTAAGCATATGTTTAAATCATTTCTATTCCTTTACTTCAGTAAAATAATTGTTACAGCAAAATAATTTTATCTTTTTACCTCTGTCATCCAGGCTGGAGTGCAATGGCACTATCTTGGTTCACTGCAACTTCTGCCTCCTGGGTTCAAGTGAGTCTCCTGCCTCAGCCTCCTGAGTAGCTGGGATTACAGGTGCCTGCCACCATGACCAGTTACGTTTTTGTATTTTTAGTAGAGATGGGGTTTCACCATGCTGGCCAGGCTGGTCTTGAATTCCTGACCTCAGGTGATCTACCTGCCTCGACCTCCCAAAGTGCTGGGATTACAGGTTTGAGCCACCGCGCCCAGCCTTAATTTTATCTTAATCAGAAGTAGCATCATATTACATTACACAACTGGTGAAATTCTCTTCCACATCCTTTTTATAAACCAATACCAACATACTAGAGGGAAAAAGTGTTTAGAGTTAAACTCACTATGCAAATGGAATTTTTATATTCCATTAAAAAGCAACACTTTTTCTGAGAGCTCTGGTTTGGAAAGGCTCACGGGGTTTTAGTAAGTGTGCTCCTATTCATTTTGGGCCTGCATTAGGGACAATTTCTTCTGATGGACATTTCTATTACATAATCATTGCTTAAAGGGTCATAGTGTAGGCTTCAGAGCCAGGCAAATGTATGTATTTGATGCAGGATAGCTGAGGAATAGCTTGGGCAAATTACTTTAAGTCTTCTCAACTTAGTTTCTTAACTGCAAATGGAGCTAACAGGATCATATGGAAGATTAAATGAGATATTATACATTAAGCACTTAGTAGCTAATATCTAGCGAACCTAATACATGATATGTCTTATGATAAAAACAGGGATTGTAGAGGACATTTCACACTGATAATGATACAAGTCTCTCTTTCATTAGTGTCTTGTTAAAGCTTCCTAATTTTCCCATTAACAAATTTTCTTTTCTTTTTTTTTTTTTTTTGGAGACGGAGTCTTGCTCTGCCACCCAGGCTGGAGTGCAGTGGCAGGATCTCGGTTCACGGCAACCTCCACCTCCCAGGTTCAATTATCCTGTCTTAGCCTCCCCAATAGCTGGGACTACAGGTGCAGGTCACCACACCCGGCTAACTTTTGTATTTTTAGTAGAGACAAGGTTTCACCATATTGGTCAGGTTGGTCTTGAATTCCTGACCTTGGGTGATCCACCTGCCTTCCAAAGTACTGGGATTACAGGCGTGAGTCACCACACCCAGCCAAATTAATTAACTTTAGTGTTGTGAGTGTACTCTGAATGATTTTTTTATGGTATTGACAGGGAAACTAGTTTTATTGCTCGATATTATTTTCTTGCTGCTTTCCAAAAAGCATAAACAATGATTTATTTCACTGATAGATTTATACAGAAAATTTTACTTTGTATTCGTTTTGTTTTTTTATTGGTTCCTTTTCATTCAGCCCCAGAAAAATGCAATTAATCATGCCAAGGGATGTACAAAGTCTCATCTGACTAGCTCCATCATGTGTCTAGAATGAGTTTTACAGTTTTAAAACTTGCTTCCACTTCACTGCTACTATGGTCTTGAATAAAAATAAATATCTAGCCAGGCTCTTTGGCTCAAGTCTAATCCCAGCACTTTGGGGGACTGAGGCAGGCAGAACATTTGAGGTCAGGACTTTGAGACCAGCTTGGCCAACATGGTGAAACCCCGTCTCTACTAAAAATACAAAAATTAGCCAGGCATGGTGGTGGGCGCCTGTATTCCCAGCTACTCTGGAGGCTGAGGCAGGAGAATCACTTGAACCTGGGAGGCAGAGGTTGCAGTGAGCCGAGATCTCACCACTGCACTCCAATCTAGGTGACAGAGCAAGATTCCGTCTCAACAAACAAATCAAGGCTGGGCGCAGTGGCTCAAACCTGTAATCCCAGCACTTTGGGAGGCTGAGTCAGGCGGATCATGAGGTCAGGAGTTCAAGACCAGCCTGGCCAAGATGGTGACACCCCAGCTCTACTAAAAATACAAAAATTAGCCAGCGTGGTGGCGGGTGCCTGTGATTCCAGCTACTTGGGAGGCTGAGGCAGAGAATTGCTTGAACTTGGGAGACAGAGGTTGCAGTGAGCCAAGATCGCGCCACTGCACTCCGGTCTGGATGACAGAGCAAGACTCCATCTCAAAAAAAAAAAAAAAAAAAGAAAGAAAGAATAAATATCTGGCAATATAGTACTGAATCCTCTGAAAAACAGATGGAAATCAGAATTGGGAAAATGTTCATTTTAAAAGGTGAGGATTTTTAAAAATGTAATTTGGCCAGAAATCTAGGGTGACCATATAAGTTATTATTCAAATTAGGCCTTTTTGGGAATGAAAGACGGGTACAATTAATACATTCATTGGACTAAAGGCATAAACCAAGACTCTCCCAGGGATATCAGGCTTTAAGTATGTAAGAGGCCGTTCTAGCCCAAACTGACAATGTACCACCTTCCCTAAATTGAGGATGGAGCGGGAACAGGTTTGAAGTGATTCTTCATGAAATCATAGGCTGTATCACATGACCACACACGAAATTCTACACTCAAACTGGGAATTAGTGGGTTCTGTTTTGAGAATCCAAGCTGAGCCTCTGGCCTTAAGGCATCACGCTCAGTTCTAATCTATATGCCTCAAGAAAAACACAACAACAGAAACAAAAGCCAAGAGAAGCATAACTAATATGATCAAGAGCTGTGGCTTCTAATATTTTGTCTGTTAAGGCATCTTTGAGAATCTGATGAAAGCTCTTAACACTCCTTAAAGAGAAGAGCACACACAAACAGTCCCTACCCTTGGCATGCAATTCAGGGGCCATGGTCTATCCAATCTCATCCAGGTTTCCAGCTCTGAATCTCTGACCTAGAACACCTGAGATGGATGAAGGGAAAAAGGAGTCCACATTTACTGACCATCTTTTTTTTTTTTTTTTGAGACGGAGTCTTGCTCTGTCACCCGGGCTGGAGTGCAGTGGCCGGATCTCAGCTCACTGCAAGCTCCGCCTCCCGGGTTCCCGCCATTCTCCTGCCTCAGCCTCCCGAGTAGCGGGGACTACAGGCGCCCGCCACTTCGCTCGGCTAGTTTTTTGTGTTTTTAGTAGAGACGGGGTTTCACCGTGTTAGCCAGGATGGTCTCGATCTCCTGACCTCGTGATCCACCCATCTCGGCCTCCCAAAGTGCTGGGATTACAGGCTTGAGCCACCGCGCCCGGCCACTGACCATCTTTACACACATTTCCTGTTACGCTCACATCAATCTGTTTGATCAATAAGAGAACCGAAGTTCAGAGAAACTAAGATCTCACAGCTAAGTAGAAACACCAGACTTCAAGTCTATGCATCACCAAACCTCATAATACATAAAGCACTACTTTTATATATATATATGACTTTATAACAGTCTCATTCTCATATATATTATAAAATATATAATCATATCTATAAATCATATATACATATAAAATCTCATATATACTATAAAAAATAAACACAAACATACATCTTCATCAAAGTCCTGCCTACTACAGTTAGGTGTGCCTCTTGAAACTTGAAAGAGATTATAGATTATTAGGGCAATAAAAGTAAACACTAAAACATTTTTAAAAAAATAATCAGAAATGATGATATAATGGACGAATAGTCTCAAGGTAGTTTTTGATAAATCCAAGACTGTTCAATTGTCAGTTGACTGTCAGTGGATTATTAAGAGTTTTTCAGTGTTTCATTGTATTCCTGGGCTATACTTGGGAAAGAAACTACGCCTTTGTATATCTCAAAGCCTATGTCAATCTGACTACTAATCAGGGTTGACCATGGATGGGATAGTGGTTTAGGTAGTGTTTCTTGTGTTACTGGTAAGCTGGTATTTCCGTTTTGATAACCTCTGTTCATACATTCCTAAAATTCATGATAGGTTTTGTTGTTTTGAGACAGGGCTTCACTCTGTTGCCCAGGCTGGAGCGCAGTGGCATGATCATAGCTCACTACAGCCTCGAATTCCTGGCCTTACATGATCTTCCCACCTCAGCCTCCCAAGTAGCTGGGACTACAGGCATGTACTATAATGCCCAGCTAAATTTTATTATTATAATTTTTTAATAGAGTCTTGCTCTGATGCCCAGGTTGGTCTTGAATGCCTGGTTTCAAGCGATCCTACCATCTTGGCTTCCTAAAGCACTAGCACTGTAGGCATGAGCCACTGAGCTTGGCTGGCCCAATAATATTTTGAAGGTGATATTCCCCTATGAGATATGGAGTCAGACTTATCTGAGAATTTATCATGTCTGTGTGTACCTAGGCAATGCCTAGTACAGATGCCATGCGTTTTCTTTCCAATTCATACTACATAACCATACCAGATGAATTTCCTATCCTAAACTACAGCTCCAAATATGGCAGTTCCTTGCACAAAACTACTGTTGTGTTTCATTATGCTTGCTTCTTTCCTGTAGTTATTTATTCTTTTAAAAAATTCATCATTTGTTTTCCCCATTCTAAAATTGTAAGCTCAGTGAGGGCAGGGACCAGTTGTAACTCCAGTGTTTAGCCGTGCTGTCTTATAATACACATTCGATTATATTGTTGCCAAACTATGTGAATGATTATTACAAGAATTTGGACAATATGATTGTTTTTCAACTTTTAAAAGAGACATAATGAACACACCATGAGATTCACCCATTTAAAAAGCACAACACAGTGGTTTTTAGTATATTCACAAACTTGTACAATCATCACCACTATCTAATTCCAGAATATTTTCATCACTTCGATAGGAAAATGCATACCTATTAGCAAGTACTTCCATTTCCCCTCTCCCACAGCCCCTAGCAAACAACTAATATACTTTTTATCTCTATAGATTTCCCTATCCTGAACTTTCATATAAATGGAATTATATAATATGTGGTCTTTTGCTCCTGGCTTCTTTCACTTAACACGGTATTTTCGAGATTTGTCCATGTTGTAACATTTTGTTTACCCTTTTAGACAAGATAATGTTTAACACTCTTTCTAACTCTATGCTCAGATAGTCAAGTGAAGAGCTACAACTAAATTTTTTTCTTTTTCTTTTTTTTTTTTTGAGACAGAGTCTTGCTCTGTTGCCCAGGCTGGAATGGAGTGGTACCATTTCCGCTCACTGCGACCTCCGCCTCCCCTGTTCAAGCGATTCTCGTGTCTCAGCCTCCCGAGTAGCTGAGATTACAGGCATGCACAAACATGCTGGGCTACCTTTTGTATTTTTAGTAGAGAAGGGGTTTCACCATGTTGGCCAGGCTGGTCTCAAACTCCTGACCTCAGGTGATCCACCAACCTCAGCCACCCAAAGTGCTGGGATTAGCCTCAACCGAATTTCAGAAAGTATCATAATATCATTATGCTTCATAGTTTTTTCTCTATGCCCTGAAGTTTATCAGTTTTATTTTCTACAGATCCCAGGAAGGGAGCCTGTTAAGACCCACCAAATTTACTTCCTCAGCCTCCAGAACAATAAAATCAAACTCCCTACCTTGATTTTGAGATTCTGCTTCCCCCCACCAACCCCCCCGCCAATCTTCTGGGAAATTCGACGCTCTGTAATAATGCATTTTTACAGTTCTGATTGTTTTCAGCAGATGTGTTGGCTGAGGTTGGATGGGGTTTCTTCCCACCTATCTCTCCATTCTCCTTCCCTCTGCCCACTGCACGTGCAACAACTTTTCTGTCATCAAAACGTGCAAAAAAAAAAAAAAAAGAAAGAAAGAAAAAGAAAAAGAAAAAGAAAAAGAAAAAAGAAAGGAAAGAGAAAGAAAAACAGAAAAAAAAAAAAAAGTAAGAAAAAGCAGCCGGAAGGCTTCCTTTGTTTTCCAAGGAAATTCAGGTAAAAGGAGGGGTGGGGAAATGATATTTTTGACTTTGCTCACAATCTAGACGTAGGAAAGAAAAAGGATTTCCTTTGGGCTGCTGCCACGACTCTGATGTTCTATGCTGATAAAATATTTCCTTCTTAAAAAAAAGTTCTGGGAAAATCATGCATGCCACTTCAACTTGGAAGCGAAACCCACCCTAACTTTCATCTTAAAACGCAGCGAAGTGAAAGGTCTGCTCCTCTTTCACGAGGGTTTTCTTCCTTACAGTTCGGGTCCTTGCTACCAGGAGCGAGCTGGGTCCGCAGCTTTCTTCGGAGGCTGGCGCGGGAGGAGGACTACAGGATCCAGAGGTCTTTGGAAACTCCAGCAGCTCCAAGCTTGTTGGCTACTACGGTTTCCCTGAGGAGTGACGCCGCGAAAACAAACCCTGATTGGTCAGGCCTGAGCTGAGTTCTCCATTTATGGACAGATTGCCCGGCCCGAGCCGAGACTCAGCCAGAGGAGTACGGATTAAGTGGCCGAAGAAAGAGGAACGAGGCAGGCTAGCGAGGCGGACGCTCCGAGTGCATCGGACTCACCTGGGCCGGCGGCAAGCGGCGGCTCCGAGTGGGCTCCTGCCCTCCGCAGCATGCGCCCCGCCTGCTAAGTCGCAGCCGTCTCGCCCTCACCTAGCGCCGCCGATCCCGCCTGGATGGAGTCCCCCCTGGGTTCCCATTGGCTCCTGTGAGTGCTTGGGTGTCGGGAGCCTGTTTTTGGCGAGGGGAACCAACTTTTGAAGTTCGCCCAGGAGACTGCGTTCCAGCCCCAGCTCCCCGGCAGCGGGACTCGGCGGAGGCGCGACCGCGGCGCGAGTCACCATGGTGAGTTGGCCGCGCCGCGTCCCAGGACGCCGGGCCGGGGGACGGGGCAGGAAGCCCCGGCGCGGTGCACCCACCTTGGGCGCGCTGCCCGGGCCAGGAGTGGAGAAGGTGGACGCGGGAGCCGGCACGTCGCGAGCTCTGATTTCCTGCCGCTTTCCGTAAACCCGGGCCGGGGGAGAGTGAGCGAGGGGCCAAGGAAAACTTTATTCCAAGTCGCCTTCTGCGTCGCGAAACTTTCTGTGGCAGGGTTGCTATGGCTGCCAGCTGTCGGAAGCCAGGGCGTGGGCACATCGGCGGCGAGGGGCACGGCGCGCTAGGGGGTCCCCTCCTCCTGCTGGGACGTGGGGGCTGCAGCCGGCAGGGGAGGTGCTAGCAGACTCGCGCCACAGCCGCTGGCGGCGCCCCCTGCCCTCCCCGCGGCCGTGCCCGCCCCGCCCCGGGCACCCTCTCGCCGACTCCCTCTCCTCCCCGCCGCCGCTCGGCCGCCCGGCAGCGCCCGCAGCTGTCCCGCCTGGCAGCGGCACGCGGGCGGGGGCGGTCCCCGGCCTGCCCTGGCGAGGGGCGGTGCGGGCCGCACAAAGGCAGGCGGGGGCGCCAGGTAGGGCGAGCACCTGGCGGCCAGCGGGCTGGCTGTGGAGAGCCGGGGCGATCCGGGCGCTGACGGCAGCTACGCCGTCCCGGACCTGTGCCGGGCGCCGACCCCGAAGGTCTCGGCGCCCGGGACGCCGAGTAAACACCTCCCGAAGAGGACCCCACCCCTTCCCAAGCGCGAGGGGATCGGGGCTTTTCGGGGATCCAGGGGACGTTTCGCACGGAATGACGCTCCCTTGTTGCTCTTTTCCCTTTGGCACTTTGGGAATGTATGGAAGGGGTCACCTCTTTGACTTGTGACTTTTCTGCTATTTCCACCTCCCCAGTCCAGCTGCACTCCCTCCCTCCCTGTATAACCTTAGCCACCTCCCTTGGGCTTTGGCGTGGTGTACTTTTCTTTCCGGGCACAAAAGCAAGGACTCTATTTTGAAGAGATAGGCAGTTCATCAGAGAGAGACAAAAAAAAAAAAAAACCAACCAAAAAAAAAACCAACTATTACAAGTCTTCATAGTTTCCACACTTGCTTCTTTTCAAGTAGTCCTGCTTAGGTGGGTGATGTCGTCCTCTTCTGGTTTGCTGCTGTTTTCTAATGGCTGTGGAAGAGAACCAAGTCAAAATGATAACCAGCACAACACTAATTAAACAATCGATAATCCGATGAGCAGCCTGAGGAAGGTGCAGCCGAGGCCCATCGAAACCTGCACTCAAAGCTCAGATGCCCCCTTGCCCCGTGCTGTTTATTCAAAAGAATGATTACAAACAAACAAAGGTTTGTTTGAGAAAACAAAGGTTTCTCAACGAGAAACCTTTCAAGGCATCCTCGACCAAAGCCTTTTCTTTTTACATAGTCCAAAATTAAGTCACTTTTGCCCCATCTAAGAGAACACTTTATCTCTAAATTTCCTCTTCCAGTTTTAAGGTTTAAGAAGTCAGTCTACTCCACGTTACTTTGGACCCCTCCCCTCACCCCAGCAGAGAACCATTCCCATTGGGCCTGTGTTTGGGTGAAGCTACCTCACTGGGCACCTGGTCCCTTGAATTGAAGCAATGTAATAGTCCTGGTACTTGAGAATTGCTGTAATGATTTTCCGTGGGTCAATATTTCTTTAAAAAATCAATGTGTTTATGTCAAGAACTTAAAGAATCTTACTGAATTTAAGTACTTGAGTGGTACCTTGAGGAAATTAACTTCCCCTCGGTTAAACGCATTTTTCATGCTGAACGGACTGAAATATAGTTTTGGTTGCCTTTTCCGAAACCTGGGACACCATGCTTAATTCAGCCCCCTTGCAGATGGAAGTAGAGGTTTGGCCAAATGCATGCGAAGAAGGCATGCTCTAGGAAGGAGATGGTTCTATCCGGGGACAAGGTGTGACTTACCTATTGATGGGCTCCCTGCCATCAGCACAGATGGGCATGTTGTGCGCCGCCAGGCGACTATCTGTGCATCAGATACGATTGCTGAGGTCACAGTTCGCTGACAGAAAAGTTGAAACAGCTGGCCGTCCTGAAACAGGAGATGTGCCATTGGTAGATCTACTGGATCCAGAGTGATGTGGCCGAAGTTAATCATTTCTTTCCTGACTTGAAAAATTGTTCATTATGTATGTGAAGTTGCCTTAGAATAGAGCATCATCTTAAATAATCAGAAACCCAAGTTACAGTATTTAATGTTTATGTAAGATTCCGGCAAGCCAAATGATACTTCATTTTGTGTTCCACATGTGCCCAGGCCTGGCCACGTTGTATCCCTTCAGCTGCTTAGAATAGGAAGGGAAAGGACATTACCTTCTTTGGGTGTGGCTGAAGAATAGCGTGGAGGCTAACAGTCATCAGAAGGCCCTTGGCAGCCAGGCACAGTGGCTCACGCCTGTAATCCCAGCACTTTGGGAGGCTGAGACAGGAGGATCACCTGAGCCCAGGAGTTCAAGACCATCCTGGGGTAACATAGTGAGACCCTGTTTCAGTTAAAAATTATTAGGAAGAAGAAGAAAAGGCCCTTGGCTGGGCTATAGGGAGAGCACCTGTACTGTGGACTTCTTCGGTGTAAGTGTGTGTGTGTCTGTGTGTATGTGTCTTTTAGGAAGTCTGGTAGCATAGTAGGAGGGCTCTTCATCTGTACCCGAGGCCCTACTAAGACTCATTCAGTTGTGACTCATAAGGAAAATAGCCATTTTCATTTTCTGACTCATGAAAACAGTGTACAGCTTGTAGTTCACCTTCTATCTTCCTCCTGAAAACTCACTTTGGGACACTTTTCTATCTTGAGAAAACTAAGAACACTACCAGGCAATAGTTATCTGTATCTTTTTCCTTAGGAGACTTGAAGAATTAAAAAAAAACCCTGCACATCTTTATAATTTAGCGTAGGTTGTTTAGCAGAGTACAAAAAAATCTCTGTTGATTTTAATCGTAATACACATCTAAGGCTTCCTTTGGAGAATCTGGGCTTATCATCATCCGCAAAGGAAATTCAGCTTTTGTGCCCATGACCAGTTTGGACTCTCTGATAGACTCAAACCCATGGGTCTAGATCTTCTGTGTACTTTGGATCCAGAAATTGTGATTCATTTTAATGCAAGGTTTCTGTGCATTAAATGTACAGAAATATTTGAGCAAATCTGAATTGACCATCACTTCAGAACATATTCAAGATCTGCTCCCTTTTCCTTATTTGCATATACTTGTGAGTAAATTATAGATATGACACACAAGAATACCCAGGAATAGATTTACAACCTAGAAATCTGATGGATAACTGATGATAAGGTAGGTAAGTTCTTTTAGGTGATGGCATGGCATGTATTTAGAAAGTTTGGAATACATTTCAAATGTTTCCTGGGAAGGTAACCTACTTGATTTCCACTGATTAGTTTATTAGATAGCTAGCAGTCTCCTAGTCAAAACAACACAATACAACAAAACAAAACCAGAAAGGAATGGGATCAAGCACAAAAAAAGTTCTGATGGAGGCAAAGGGTTAGGGAAATACCTAGAGTCCAGGACATTATCTAGGGACAAGTGTGAGTGGGCCGTCCTAGTGGGAAATACTTGAGAGGCCGGGCATCTCCTTGGAGAGAAAATGAGTGGAGCAGTGGATGGAGAGGGATGGAGAAGTATAAGAAGCAGACATTCACTGAAGTTGAAAGTCACCTCCACGACACTTTTGCTGAGGACTACAGCCTTGTCAGTGGTTGCAAACTTTTTTTTTTTTTTTTTTGAGAGGCTTCCACTATGTTGGCCAGGCAGGTCTCAAACTCCTGACCTCAGGTGATCTGCCCGCCTCAGCCTCCCGAAGTGCTAGGATTATAGACGTGAGCCACCACGCCCGGCCTCTGCCAATTTTTATATGTGACTTGATCATCTGAGAGGGGCCAGACACACCTGCAGTTTAGCTGTTTGCAGCCACTTTATTGTAAGTCTTAACATGGTGTCCTTCTGTGAGCCACAGTGCTTCTTCTCATTCACTCACCAGGAAGAATGACTAAACGTTCACCACATACCCAGTAGTGGCATTCAATATTTATTGATACATCCGCACCTTCCTACTGGGTCTCCCTAAAGAGAGGGAGCTGCCTGGTATTTTCAGCCCATGCAATCTCTAAGCTATTATAACAGGGAAAATCTGCATCCAGCTGCTACTATTTGGAGCTATTTCAACACCTGTGTAGGATGGGTCCTCGAGTGGTGAGGCTGCAAATTGAACTTTTCTCTTTAACCCTTCAACTCCTTCCTCCACTGAAAATGCCATGGCCTCCAGTGTCACATGATGGACTTCTTGTTTGTCACTCCTTTCTCAGTTGAATCTCATGAATTGGAGGTCTGTCTCAGGCGTTATCCTGAGGGTTAGATAATGAGCAGTGGTGAGCATTCTGATAACTTGAAATACAACATTTTGCTTCTGTGCCTAGTGTGGGCATGTGATGAGCTCCTGTGAGACTCAGTGAAAGACAACATATAGTGCCTTGTGTTTCCTCATGAGACAAGTATGGAGCCTTATTATTTGTTAGGAATTTGAGACAGCTCTTTTTATCTGCTTCAAAAAGCAGAAATATTTTAAATCTTCTATGTAAGTGCAAGGTATTATAAACTTCATGGTAGGATATATAGGAATTATGTACAGTCATGATTTTCCAAGTTTGAGTCATCTCTTTTTTTTTTTTTTTTTTTGCAAAAATGCAGGAACTTGTGTTTTTACCAATCTGTGATTAAAATGTTTCTTAATGGTGAGTTTACAAATTTTTTTTCTTTTTCTCAGCATGCTGAGATGATATTTACAGAGTAAATAAGAGGTTAAAGGTTAAATGCCGAAGGTATTAAAATAAACATCTCAGCCTTATAATCACATTCTGTAATAGTGCTAAACAAATTGTGTTTTGAATTTCAGTTTCAGAATTTATGTTGGCAGAGACAAGAGGTTTTTGGGGCATCCTAGCAAAGTATTTTTTTCATACATCTTTGGGACAGCCACACTTGAGAGAAGTACAACTATAAAAGCCAGCCCTAACATAGTGACATGGACTTTGACAACCCATAGAACTTAAACTGTACATGTGAATGAAGTTGGGCCTCCCTTCTGAGTTACCACCATGAGAATGACGTCATTGTCGTTGTTCAAAGCACTTTTGCATGGTCATTTATGAGCTATGTAATAAAACCTATTTTTTGCCGGGTGTGGTGGTTCAGGCCTTTAAAAAAAAAAAAATTTAAAAATTAGCCAGGCGTGGTGGCATGCACTGTAGTCCCAGCTGCTTGGGAGGCTGAGGTGGGAGGATTCCTTGAGCTCAGGAGTTCAAGTATGCAGTGAGCTGTGACTGTGGCACTGCAGCCTGGGTGAGAGTGAGAGAGAAAAAAAGAGGAAAAAAAAAAGGAAAAAAAAAGCTGGGCCCTGTGGTTCATGCCTATAATCCCAGCACTTTGGGAGGCCGAGGTGGGCGGATCACCTAAGGTCAGGAGTTTGAGACCAGCCTGGCCAACCTGGTGAAACCCCATCTCTACTAAAAATACAAAAGTAGCCAGGTGTGGTGACTGACACCTGTAATCCCAGCTACTTGGGAGGCGGAGGCAGAAGAATCACTTGAACCTGGGAGGTGGAGGTTGCAGTGAGCCTAGATCATGCTATTGCACTCCAGCTTGGGCAACAAGAGTGAAACTCTGTCTCAAAAAAGAAAAAGAAAAAGAGAGAGAAAGAAGGGATGGAGGGAAGGCCTTATTTTTTATTTTTTAACTCCTTAGTGCCCAGTGTGATCATTCCTATTACTCACCAGACTTTGCACCATATCGCTCTCAGCTGTTTCTAGAAGTTACATTGTGCCTCAAAGGCAGAACAATTAGCCCCACTGAAGAGATGCAGTATGCAGCAGGTCCCTCTTTCCTGGAATAAGTGTAATAACTGCTCTGAAGGGGGCACACTCTCTTGGGTCTTTTTAGCTCTGATAATGTTTGTTACAAAGTCATTTATAGCACTTTACGGTCATATGCTACATTACAGAAAGTAAAACATAGGTTACGTTGTAGAAAACCCAGAAGAGAGCTTAAGAATTCTATCCTAAGTCCGTTCGTTAACTTCACAGAGAGATCTAGAGAGGTTAAATGACTTCCAAAGTCTCGTAGCTATGTTTTAGCTGAGCTGGTGCCAGAATCCAAGGTAGATCTGATCCAGTGCAGATCTAACCTTATTAGATCCCAGTCTAATAAAGTTTTTCTTACCAAACAGTGGTGGAAATCATTCTTTAAGGGTCTGGACGTGACCAGGTAGTTTTCTTTCTCAGACTTTTCAAGAAAGTCTGCTTGTAGGTGGAAGGTTACTGTACTAACTTCATTATAAGAAATTTAGAAGAATTCAGCCGGGCGCCGTGGCTAACGCCTGTAATCCCAACACTTTCGGAGGCCGAGGTTGGGGGGATCACCTGAGGTCAGGAGTTTGAGACCAGCCTGGCCAACATGGTGAAACCCCGTCTCTGCTAAAAATACAAAAATTAGCCGGGTGTGGTGGCAGGCTCCTGTAATCCCAGCTACTTGGGAGGCTGAGGCAGGAGAATCGCTTGAACCTGGGAGGTGGAGGTTGCAGTGAGCCAAGATCACGCCACTGCACTCCAGCCTGGGCAACAAGAATGAGACTTTGTCTCAAAAAAAAAAAAAAAAAAAAAAAGATTTAGAAGAATTCACCCATGGTACTACCACACCCTAACACAGTAATTATTTTTGTCTTTGGGTTTCCTTCCAGTCTATTCAAATGCACTGCATTTTTGTTTGTTTGTTTTTCTGGAGGTGGAGTCTCACTCTGTCGCCCAGGCTGGAGTGTAGTGGCACAATCTCGGCTCACTGCAACCTCCCTCTGCCTCCCAGGTTCAAGCAATTCTCCTGCCTCAACTTTCTGAGTAGCTGGGATTACAGGTGCGCGCCACCACGCCCGGCCAACTTTTTTATTTTTAGTAGAGACAGGGTTTCACCGTGTTGGCCAGGCTGGTCTTGAACTCCTGACCTCAAGTGATCCACCCACCTCGGCCTCCCAAGGTGCTGGGATTACAGGTGTGAGTCACCACATCGGGCCTCAAACACATTGCTTTTATGTGGTTGTAATTATGGGGCAAATATACAATTTGTGCTCTGTATGTTTCCACTTGTTTTAGAAATCCTTTTTCTTGATAAGCGTATTATATTTTGGTGGCAGTATTATAATCCCATGTAGCCTGATCACCTACTGTGTGTCATAACTGCATGGAGACTTCCTCCAGAAGTGTGTACGGGGAGAGTTCCTCCTTCCACCACCCACTAGAACTGCTGTGGTCAGTCATAGGCTGCTTAATCTTCTTTGGCTCCTGAGATATGAAGCCCCCTCTTTGGGTGAGTTTGGGATGCATACTCCACATTCCCAGGTTCTAGCCCAAAGGTGCCTACCATTGGTGCTCCCCCTGGATTCTGGCATTGACACTCAAATATGTGATACCAGTGGGTACTCACATGTCTGGGTCTTCCTTGGCAAATATGGTTGGTCCTACCAGAGAACGGGAGTGGTTGGAGATGGAGAGCTTTGAATCCCAAAGTGGAGAGAAGGCATTGCCATGGCAAAGGAGGTTAGCATACAGGCTTGGTGAATTAGGCCTGGGCACGGTGGCTCAGGCCTGTTATCCCAGCACTTTGTGAGGCCGAGGAGGGCAGATCACTTGAGGTCAGGAGTTCGAGACCAGCCTGGCCAATGTGTTGAAACCCCTGTCTCTACTAAAAATACAAAAAAATTAGCTGGGCGGGGTGGCGGGCCCCTGTAATCCCAGCTACTCAGGAGACTGAGGCAGGAGAATCACTTGAAATGGGAGGTGGAGGTTGCAGTGAACCAAGATCATGCCACTGCACTCCAGTCTGGGTGACAGAGCAAGATTCTGTCTCCAAAAAGATGAATTAGGCTCTGCCTCTGCTTATGAGAAGCTCCCCGTATAGTGGAGAAATGATAACAAAAGGCTTCCATATACATGATTTCATTTCATTCTAGCACCAGTGTTGGTTTTCATTGCCATTTTGCAGGTAAGAAAATCAAAGTCTAGTGATGGGAGGGGATTATTCAGGGCCACACAATTTGTATGTCACCAACCAGATCTGCTAAGTCCATGCTCTTTCAAAAGCAATTCAATAAATTATTTATAAATTTGACAATGCCAAGTCCAAGTATTTGTATAATTTTTCATTATTTCACATACTCCTGAAGGAAGGTAAGGCTGATAGAAAATCATCAATTTTGGTTGATTTTATTCAGTAATACCAGGGTGGGATAATTTAGACTTAAGAACATTGTTATGAATAGTAGTGTTCTGAGTTTTAATTTCCTTGCTTTGGGACTTTGCCATAGAGACTAGAAGATGTCATAGTGAGAACAAGCATGAAAGCGAAAGAAAGTCGGCCGGGCGTGGTGGCTCACGCCTGTAATCCCAGCACTTTGGCAGGCTGAGGGGGGCGGATCGTGAGGTCAGGAGATCGAGACCATCCTGGCTAACATGGTGAAACCCCGTCTCTACTAAAAATACAAAAAATTAGCTGGGCACGGTGGTGAGCACCTGTAGTCCCAGCTACTCAGGAGGCTAAGGCAGGAGAATGGCGTGAACCCAGGAGGCTGAGTTTGCAGTAAGCTGAGATCGTGCCATTGCACTCCAGCCTGGGAGATAGAGCGAGACTCTGTCTCAAAAAAAAAAAAAAAAAAAAGTAAAGGAAAGTCATACTAGAAGGCTCTCTAATCTTAACTAGGATTTAAAAAAAACCAGAAAATAGGAAAATGAGATAACAGAGATTTAGCTGTTTAATTCTTATATACATTACAGACTACAACAACAACAAAATTAGAATATCACATTGTTAGTGTCTTAGGAATTTATTTGGTGTGACCACCATTTCATGTTGACAGCAATTTAGGATAATATTACATGGTAACAGAATTTTTGGACAGTATTATCTGATTCTAAGAAATTTTCAATGAAAAAAAATAGAGCTGTTTTTAGTGTCTTAGGAAGATGCAGACCTTATAGAAAATTTTAGATTTAAAATCAAAAGCATCTAATAAGCTATTTTAAGAATGTAAGTAAAGATAGCTTCCTTCAAGGCTTGGGAATGCTGTAATGCAGAAATATGCATCAATACAAAATGATGACAATGCCCTTTTCCCCCATCATATTATCAGAGATTCCTAACATTTGGATGAGAGAATGTCCTGAAGTCCTCTGAAAATATGTTGGAAGCTACTGACCTGTTTCCTGACAGGGTTCATAATAACAAACATTCCACAGATCATGAGAACAAACAAAACAGGAACAATCTAAATGTTCATTAGAAGAGAAATTCATGTGGCTTATTTGATAATATAGTATCAATATGGATAGGTGTCACAAGGGTAGTGTTTGGTAAAGAAGCAAGTTGTAGAAAGATGCATATCTGAAACCATTTAAGAAAAATGTCAAAAACACAAAATAAGACTACATATGTTATTTGGGGGTCTATACATTTATTTGTGTGTGTGTGTATATATATGTATTTGTGTGTATATTAAAAAAATATAGGCCGGGCATGGTGGCTCATGCTTGCAATCCTAGCACTTTGGGAGGCCGGGGCGGGTGGATCACCTGAGGTCAGGAGTTCGAGACCAGCCTGGCCAACATAGCAAAACCCTGTCTCTACTAAAAATACACAAATTAGCCTGGCGTGGTGGTGGATGCCTGTAATCCCAGCTACTCGGGAGGCTGAGTCAGGAGAATCGCCTGAACCAGGGAGAAGGAGGTTGTAATAAGCTGAGATCATTCCACTGCACTCCAGTCTGGGCAACCCAGCAAGACTCCATCTCAAAAAAAAAAAAAAAAAAAAAAATCCGCAGGCTAGAAAGATCCCTACCAAGTTCAAAATACTGAAGGGAGAAAGAAGAAAGGGAGACGACCGAGTCAGTAATGTTTTATTTGCTTTATATATAGAAAAATCCAAAGCAAATATGATATTAATTCTAGGCAGTTGTACATATATATTTCTTTATTATTCTCTGTAGTTCTAACATCTTTTCTCAGTTCAGCTGAGACGAAAAAATGCATATAAATATAATTCTTCATTTAACTTCAGGAGGTTTATAAACCCCTGAAGCCCATGCAGTGGCATTCCAAGAATCACAACAAACATTGTCTTGAAATGAGTATTAGGGAGTGTGGTAAATTTTGGATCTATATCAGGTTTCAGTGACAGTTGACATACAATCGCATCAATAATGAGTCCCACTGACTATTGTGTAAAGAGCCATTGGGGATATGTCTCCCAATGTTCAATACATCTCAGCTCTGCTTAGTCACCTTTCCTTGTGTTGGCTTTCGGTGTGACAGATCATCCAAACTCAGTAACTTAAATAATAAACATTTATTCTTTCTCATGATTTTGTGCACTGGCATGGCAGTTCTGGTCTCAGCTGCTTCCTTCAGTCACTGTGGTCAGCTAGTGGCTTGGCTGGGAATGGATGATCTAGGGTGGCCTCACTCACATGTCTGGTAGTTGGTCCAATCTCAGCTGGAACCATTGGATGGCTTGGCCACATATCTCTTGTCACAACAGGCTAGCTCTGGCTTGTTTTACATAGTAGTGGTCACACCACAGGGTTCCCAAGAAAAGCAAGGGTACAAGCTCCAGGGCACACGCATTTTCCAACCTTTGCTTGCATCATGCTTGCTATTGTCCCCACTGGCCGAAGCAAGTCACACTGTCAAGCCCAGAGTCCTGGTGGAAGAGGACTGCCCAAGGGCTCAGATTCAGTTCCCCACCCTCAACCTTTTCTGTCAACTTTCCTACATTGCCTGAATATATGGAAGCAGGAATAGATTCAGTGGTAGCTCCAGTTTTCCCTGGCCAATCCCCCAAACCCTTGTGTTTGACAGAAGCCAGCATGGCTCCTGCTCTGTCTGCTGCTGTTCTCCCAAGGCATGAGGAATTGGAGCTGAAGTCCATTTTGTGTTGATGGAGACTCAGTCTGATTCTAAAACTGCTATCTTTTGTTGGGGAAAAAAGGGCGAAAGCAGAGGCTAACAATTTTTCTATCTGCTAAAGAGTGCTTTACAAAATAAGAGTGCTTACAAAATAAGAAACATTTTACATTAAGCCCAAAGTTAGAGGGCAGTCCATCATGCCAAACCATGCTGGGCTCAATGGCCTGCTGGACAGAAAGGGGAATGCAAGCCTTCCAAGGTGGGGACAGTACTTCTTGCTGCCCAGTTCTGCGTTTTCACCCACCTCTGAGCTGTCCTTGTGGAGAAAGACTTTCCTCACACAGACGAAATTTCTTTTTTTTCCCCTTGGTTGAAAGTCATGTCTTTTGGATGGTAAGATGGTTCTCAAAATAACCCTGTGTCAATTCCATATTCTGTGAGCCACAGATCGTGCTATCTGTGGGCTCCTCAAGATGTGAATCGAGTAGGATTGGTTTAGCTTCATGCCTAGGACTTGCACAGGACATGAAAAATGCCTTAACCTACTGATTTTTCACTTTGACTACTTTCTGTCTCTGTCTCTCAATCAAAAATTTGAAAAAACATAAGTGGAGAGAAAACAAATTCCTCAACTTCAACAATTGACAACTCATGACCAATCTTGTTTTCACTGTTCTTATCTTCCCCCGGTTTCTTCTGAAGCAAATGCTAGATAGCATAACATTTCATCCATAAATATCTCCACATTATATTGGCTTTCACATAGAGCAAAGCTGGACACTAACTGCTCATTGGACTGAAAGAAGAGCTATGCTTAGAGAACCAAAGCAAATAGCTTCCCTTTAACTTTTTTTCTTTTTTTCTTTTTTCTTTTTTTTTATTTTTTTGAGATGGAGTCTCGCTCTGTCGCCCAGGCTGGAGTGCAGTGGCCAGATCTCAGCTCACTGCAAGCTCCGCCTCCCAGGTTTACTCCATTCTCCTGCCTCAGCCTCCCGAGTAGCTGGGACTACAGGTGCCCGCCCCCTCGCCCGGCTAGTTTTTTGTATTTTTTTTAGTAGAGGCGGGGTTTCACCGGGTTAGCCAGGATGGTCTCGATCTCCTGACCTCGTGATCCGCCCGTCTCGGCCTCCCAAAGTGCTGGGATTACAGGCTTGAGCCACCGCGCCCGGCTGGCCCCCTTTAACTTTTAATACGAGTGGCTTTGTTTTATAGAATGATGTAGGCATCTCCAGCCACTGAGAGGACTTCTTCAAGCTTGGCCCAGCGTCATCCACAGAAGGATCTGGCAGTGATATCTTGGCATTCACAGTCTTAGCGTGCAGGACAGCATTGGTTCCCCATCCTACAGTCCCAGCTCTACCTAGGCACTACTCATATGTATCATGGTAATAGCTGTAGAAAATAATATCATCCCTCACTCCCTCACTGCCTTCCTCTCTTCCTCTTTTTAGAGATGGGGTCTTGCTGTGTTGCCCAGGCTGGTCTCAAACTCCTGTGATCCTCCCATCTCAGCCTCCCAAAGTGCTGGGATTACAGGTGTGAGCTCTGTCACCCAGGCTGAAGTGCAGTATGTGATCTTGTCTCACTGTAGCCTCAACCTCCTGGGCTCAAGAGAGCCTCTATCTCAGCCTCTTAAGTATCTGGGACTACAGTTATGAACTGCCACACCTAGCTAATTAAAATATATGTATATATTTTGTAGAGACAGGGTCTCACTATGTTGCTCAGGCTGGTCCAGAACTCCTGGTCTCCAGCGATCCTCCTGCCTTGGTGGCCCAAAGTGCTGGGATTATAGGTGAGAGCTAGTGTGTCCAGCCTTGTTTCTTTCAGTGACCAACTACCTTTAAATATGGAATGTCAAGATGAGAAGTATCCTGGAGACCACTTCCAGGGTAGTCTATGAAATTGTTTGTGTCCACGTTCATTCTTATGTGAATTTTTTCCTGGGAAAAAGATTCATAAATCCCCAATGTGGTTCAAGGTCTCCCGAAGTGACCCTTTAAGTTCCAGAGAATTGTAGTGGCCTGACCTCGGTCTCTCAGTTACTTGGCAAGTTAATAGCAGAGTTGTCCCTAGAAGACAAGTCTCTTGACCCACAGTTCAGGAATTATGGTTGTAAACCTGCTTTTACTGGAAATGTTTGAAAGTCAAACATAATAGAGTATTAGAAGAGAGGTTCAAAGTGGTAAATACTTCTGTGATCACAAAGAAAAATGCATTCAATACAGACTCTAAATAAATATAAGTCAGGTACATAAAGTTTTTACTTTATATAATTAATTGAAAACCCATTATTGACCGGGCACGGTGGCTCACTCCTGTAATCCCAGCACTTTGGGAGGCTGAGGTGGGCGAATCACCTGAGGTTGGTAGTTCGAGACCAGCCTGACCAACATGAAGAAACCCCGTCTCTACTAAAAATAAAAAATTAGCCAGATGTGGTGGCGCATGCCTGTAATCGCAGCTGCTCGGGAGGCTGAGGCAGGAGAATCGCTTGAACCTGGGATGTGGAGGTTGCAGTGAGCCCAGATCGTGCCATTGCTCTCCAGCCTGGGCAACAAGAGTAAAACTCTGTCTCAAAAAAAAAAAAAAAAAAAAGGAAAACCCATTATTTTCCTGGTGAGGATACATTGATAAAAATTATAAAATCAGTACTTAATAGTTGAGGGCACATAAGATATTGCTGGGCTTTAATATCTGGACTCTGGGGCAGATTTCTGTGCTTTGTTTCTATGATCTAGAACTAGGGCTTGGGGTGTAGAAAAACTGGGATGGCCTTTTCCTTCTAGCTCTTTCTCTCACACACCCCCACACCCCAAACACATGCTCCAACTAGTGTCCTTTTATTTCCCCACAAGACCTGTTGCCCATCCTCTCCTTGAGGCATTCATCTGTACTTGGAAGGGATGAGGAGAGCTGGAGAAGGCAGGAGACATAGTTTGCACCTGCTGAGAAGTGAGGAAACATAACTAAGGCCACCAAACGAAAGGGAGCTCTCTCCTCCTCCTCATCCTCCTCTTCCTCTTTCTCCCTTTCCTCCTCCTCCCTAAGGCTCTCTCGATCCTCCTTGGTCCAGCCCTGCTTAGCAACTCTCCAAGCAAACATGGAGGCCAATGTGGCAAGCATTGTCTGCTCTACAGAGCCAAGGAGACACTGTCCTCTTTGTTTGGGGCTATGAGTCAAGAGTCTTTAGTTTTTTGCAGCAGTTGTATTTAAGTGTCAGTTGACAAAAGTGAATTTTATATGCTGTAGTTAAGATGTAGTGAATTGTGACATTCCACCACTTGCCAAGTCCTACGATTCCACCTCTGCAGTGTGGCTGCACTCACCTATATCAGCTGACCAAATTCATCCACTTGGTGTTTCCCTTTCAGGCTTAGATGTTCTCCATCTTTAGCTTGTGTCTGGCTGGAATCAATTCCCTCCCGTCTCCATCCCATCAGTCTAATTCTTCTTTTAGACCAGGCTTAACTTTGCCTTCTTGAGCCTTAACATTGAAAATTACCTCCTTGGCCAGGTATGGTGGCTCATGCCTGTAATCCCAGCACTTTGGGAGGCCAAGGTAGGCGGATCACCTGAGGTCAGGAGTTTGAGACCAGCCTGGCCAACATGGTGAAACCCTGTCTCTGCTAAAAATACAAAAAAAACCCAACCAAACAAACAAAAAAAACCAGCCGTGCATGGTGGTAGGTGTCTGTAATCCCAGCTACTCGGGAGGCTGAGACAAGAGAATTGCTTGAACCCAGGAGGCGGAGGTTGCAGTGAGCCAAGATTGCACCACTGCTCTCCAGCCTGGGCGACAGAGTGAGACTCTTCTCCAAAAAAAAAAAAAAAAAAAAAAAAGTTATCTCCTTCTTCAAAAACTCATGAGCACTTTATCTATAAAGATCTTATGATTGTTCATGTGCATTTTATCTTTCCTTCTGATCAGTTACTTTTCAGGTAGAATCCTTTCTTGTTCAGCTTGGTATCCCAGCCTCTCCTCTCCCTATTCCTGCTTCCCCTCATTGTTTCTTGACTTCCAATACTGAGTATACGATACTATTTTAAAACTTAATGGGAGGACCAGGTGCAGTGGCCCACACCTGTAATCCCAGCACTTTGGGAGACCAAGGTAGGTGGATCACCTGAGGTCAGGAGTTCAAGACCAGCCTGGTCAACATAGCGAAACCCCATCTTTACTAAAAATACAAAAATTAGCTGGGTGTGGTGGCGGGCACCTGTAATCCCAGCTACTCGAGAGGCTGAGGCAGGAGAATTGCTTGAATTCGGGAGGTGTGGGTTGTAGTGAGCTGAGATTGTGCCCTTGCACTGCAGCCTGGGCAACAAGAGTGAAACTCCATCTCAAAAAAAATGAAACAAAACAAAATAACAACAACAAAAAACAATACTTAATGGGAGGCAGGGCACAGTGGTACAATGCCTGTAATCCCAGCACTTTGAGAGGCCAAGGGAAGCAGATCCCTTGAGCTTAGGAATTCAAGACCAGCCTGGGCAACATGGCAAAGACCTGTCAGTACAGAAAATAGCTGGGTGTGGTGTTGCACACCTGTAGTCCCAGCTACTTAGGAGGCTTATGTGGGAGGATTGCTGGAGCCCAGGAGTCAGAGGGTGCAGTGAGCTAAGATTGCAGAGAGAGACCCTGTTTCAGAAAAAACAACACCAAAAAACCCCAAAAAACATAATGGGAAAAATGCTTGTATTTATTTGTGTTATGCTGAGTATACAATCTTTAAAACTACCCCCAGGTCTTTTCCTTGAGGGACAAAAGTAGGGTGCAGAACTGCCTACAAGGTGGAGCATTCTTAAAATCTCCAAAAAACTGCTGCCCTTGGGTACTCAGCTGATAGAGTGAACAGGAGGAGGGAATGAATCGGTGAAAGCACCCTGTGATTTAAATGTCATAAGCCTTTGATTTTCGTTGGAACCTTGTCTGATGTGTGTCACTCCTCGCTCCGTTGTGCTTGCCCTTTGGAAAGATGGAATGGTGAGGACAGAGAGGAGACAGCTGATAAAAAGACACTTAAAAGGGCACTGGAAAGCCACGAGGCTTGTCCCTGGAAGGCGGTAGAAAGCAATCTGCAGTCATGATGCCTTTCTTCACTCATCAGTAGTTATAATGTTGAAAATGGGGCAAACGCCTTCCCCCTACAACTGCTTAACAAAAGGTAGTTCTCCTAGAAAACAGAATCTGTTGTATATGTTGCCAGTGATTTTCACAAGTGTAGATGCCTAAGAAATAGGCAAATATGCTGAGTGCGGTGGCTCACACTTACAATCCCAGCACTTTGGGAGGCCTAGGCAGGTGGATTGCTTGAGCCCAGGCATTCAAAACCAGCCTGGGCAACATTGTGAAACCCCCACTCTACAAAAAAATAAACAAAAATTAGCGAGGCATTGTGGTGTGTGCCTGTAGCTCCAGCTACTTGGGAGGCTGAGGTGGGAAGATTGCGTGATCCTGGCACGAGTCTGCCGTGAGCCCTGATCATGCCACTGTACTCCAGCCTGGGTGACAGAGTGAGAGCCTGTCTCAAAAGAAAAGAAAGAAGGAAATAGGCAAATACAAGAGATGGAAAAAAGAATTGAAAGAATTGCCATGGGATTGTGCATTAGTTAGACAATTTGCTTTTTAAAATTACGTGTGGTTTTGAAGGACAGGTTGAATTTGGATATTTAAAATGCTTAGGTAAAGGTAAGACTGGCGGGGTCAAACTGTGCCCATGAAATCTTTGTTCAGGAACTCAAGTGAAAAATGGCAGATTTGCACTTTTTGAGCTTTTTAGACTACATTTTCCATGTAGCTCCAGGTGGCTGGGTGAAATATGCTAAGCTCTACAGAAGGGTAAAAGCAAAAGCCTCCCACATGAGTGGCAGGAGTAGGTTAACCTGTAGTATCTGGAAAGATATGTAGATCACCAGTTAGAACATTTGGAAGGATGAATTGCCAGTGGCTTTTAGACAAGGAATGGAGGAGTTGAGACAGACAAGGTAAATTGGGGCCCTCCTGCCAATCGGAAGTTTTTGAGTGATATTTTTAATATTTATTATTCCATCCTCCTTGGTTGGAAAGTCATGAAGGAGAGGGACACTGTCATGCTCATCGTTCGGGTTTGTATTTCTGGCATGGGGTAGAATTGGCAACTTTGCTGAATTGAACAACTGTTCCCCACTAGACCAAAAGTGCCCGGAGGACTGAAAACCTTCCAATTCAACTTGGTGGCAGCAAGGCAGTCGCCAGTGAATGAGTGATTGATGAGAGCCAGCGGATGAAAGGAGATAACTAATTGTAAACTGAAAATATTTTTCAAAGATAAAAGTAGCCTCCTCAGATAAAACCACTAGGGCTTCCTTTTGAGTTTTCTTTTCACAGAACAGGATATTAGTGGTTTGGTGGGTCTCCTGCAGGAGGGAGTAGCTGTGGACAGAAGCTGGTAGGCTGGGAAGGTTTCTACCTGTTTCTCACTCCTTTCCTACTAAGGCCCCTTCAACTGAGAGGCTAGGTAATTAATTACCTGAGATCACACAACCAGTCCTGACCTGTCCCCACAAGGGGTGGAGCTATTCTTTACGGGTCAAAATGGAAACAAAATTCACCAGAGTGCTATCCGTTCAAAAGCTCCCAACTCCGAACAGAGAGCCATTGCAATGGTGTCCACCAGGGCACCATTTTGGAGACTGATATTTACGATCACATTTAGGTTCACATGCCAGGTGCCCGCCTGGCATGGAGGCAGCAGCCTGTTCGAGTTCTGCCACCTGAGGACACCCAGACCTGTGACCCCAAGTGAGGGCTTTTCTGACCTTTGGGGAGGAGTTAGGCTGTTTTTGCTGATATAAAAGATCACTGCCAGATTCATGGCCAAGATAAGAAGGTTTTCCTTGTTAGGTGATACGGACTTTCAGAATGTAGAATTTCCTGACCAAGGTTGTGTCTGTTCTGGTTTAAAGAGGAAAATTTGCTGCCTGTGTTTTTCCTTAAGCCAACGCACCACCCACCTGCGCTAGAGGAATCTGGTATTGCCCTCCTCCAAAGGCCAGGACAGTCTCAAAGGAGACATGCTAATGGCTTAATTGTTTTGTTTATTCTGCTCCTCACAAATTCCAGTAGCTACATTTACATTGAGATAACTTTTTTCAAATGTCTTGTCATTTCCCTTGGTTTTGAATGGCTCTTAATGTTTGCCCTTAGTGTTGTTTTGAAAGGTTGATGGAGCCCGTTAGTGATGGGTGTGGCTTTCTCCAAATGGGGGTTCTTCTTAGTGTGTGGTAGAGAAAGTGAGAGTCATTTTAAAAATAAAATATGCACACTTTTTCTATCTGTACACACAAACTGTAGATTATTTTGGAGCCTGATATTTATGATTACATTTATGTTCACATGTTTTAGGTTTTGGGGGTTAAAAGATTAACGTGTGCAAGGGAATGGTGATATTTAACAGGACAAAAATTTCACGTTTACAGAGCTGTGGTTTGCTTTTCAAAATGTAGAGGTTTGTTTCTTCACCTTTGCTTTTTTTTTCTTTTTTTTTTTTTTTGAGACGGAGTTTTGCTCTTGTTGCCTAGGCTGGGGTGCAATGGCGTGATCTCGGCTTACTGCAACCTTCACCTCCTTCAACTCCAGAATCAAGTGATTCTTGTGCCTCAGCCTCCCAAGTAGCTGGGATTACAGGCACGCGCCACCACACCCGCCTATTTTTTTTGTATTTTTAGTAGAGACGAGTTTTCTCCATGTTAGCCAGCTGGTCTTGAACTCCTGACCTCAGGTAATCTGCCCACCTTGGCCTCCCAAAGTGCTGGGATTACAGGTGTGAGCCACCGCACCTGGCCTGTTTCTTCACCTTTGACCAAGATTCAAGTATAAGACTATTCTGGTTCATGTTGTAAATGCTTTTTTTTAAGACAAGGTCTCTATCTGTCACCCAGGCTGGAGTACAGTGGTGCCATCACAGCTCACTGCAGCCTCAATTAAAATTCCTGGGGTCAAGCGATCCTCTTACCTCAGCCTCCCAAGTAGCTGGGACTACAGACGTGCATCACTGCACCTGGCTTAAATGCATTTTTATAAATTTAGTATAAATAAGACATTTTAGATTGAATAACTTTGTAATGTACTAGGACAGTAATTTTTAATGCAGGTGGGATCCAACTTTTGAGAAAGGGAAATGTGAAGGTTGCAGAAAGTTAAATCAACTGCTGTTGGCTAAATCTAGGTGTGCTGACCTCCTTAGAAAAGAAATGCTTCCTTTGCCTGCAAACCGGAGTTTGGGAAATTTAGAGCTAGGAAATCATGTGGTCGATCTTAACGTTATAAATCACTCAGACAAATACAGGATAATGCTGTTTTCGGAAGTGCTTGTGATTGTACAGGATTACATGGTGATAAAGAGTTTTCAATGGCTCCTCCAGTTTCCGAGGGAGTTCTGTGCTTTGCTTTCTTGGTAATTCCTTCTGCAGACTTCAGAGCCTTTCAGGGGGGCTGGGTATGCTTCCGTGAATTTAACAGTTTAACATGCTGTTGAATAGAAGAGAATCTGCTATTGGATCTAGCAATTACTAAGAAACCACTTCTGTATCATCCAGCATTTGTACTTACTTTGAAGTACATATTAGTATTTTCCTTGGTTTACAGACAGGAAAATGAGTTAGGTACCCTGTTCAAGGTCACGCGTCTGAAAAGTGGCAGACAGGGCATTTAAACTCCTGGTCATCTGAATCTAAGGTCTGCTTAGAAGAGGAGCTGTTTGCTTCTAGACACATGCATATTTATGTTGTGGGTCCATGGACTAATAGCATGGGCATCCCTGGGATATTATTAGAAATGCAGAACTTCAGGCCCCACCCACACCTGATTCCAGATCTGTGTTTTAACAAGGTCTCTAGGTGATTGCAAAGCACTACTGCACAGGAACACTTCCCCAGAGGAAGTGTGATGGCCACCCTCCAGGATATCATCTTCCAAGTTTAGGGACGTGCCAGATATCCCAAGCCTTCAGATATGTGACTCAATCATCTCTAATTATCCTGCTCAACCAAAAATTAAAGAGCGATTCCTCCAAGTGGAATCAAGGGAAACTTTTCTCCTAGACAATTCTGGGGGGAGTCCAGCTGTCTTTAAGGAGATGCACAGAATAGGTTGTTGCCTACAGCAGGCTTGGAAAACCTGTCAACCTGGGGTGCCTCTTCCACAGCTGCTGTCCATGCCATAGTTTCTCCCATTACTGATCCCTCTGAACTAGTCTATCAAACCTTCTTCTAAAGAGGCTGAGAACAGATTTTGTCAGGCCAGAGAAGAAGAAAGAGATCCAGAATGGGGACTATCAATAGCATGAAAGTAGAGAAGGGCATGAAAAAGAGCCCAGCCTTCAGAACACTCCAGTCCTGCGGCTTTAGAACTGCACTTTACCTTTTCCTCCTACCTAGTTTTCCTTTTAGAATTCCCCCAGGCATCTATGCTGGAGACAGTAGTGTCTTTGTCTGTTGTTCCCCTCCCTGCCTTGCTCCTGCCAGTTCCACCGCCCTGTGAGTATATCTTCACAGGGTCCCCCCTTCCTTTTCACAGTGGCCACCCCAGTTTGGATGTGCATTGTCTTACACTGGGAACATTACAAGAGTTTCTTAAGTGGTCTTCACTCTTATCCCCCTGTAATTCACAGAAATAGCATCAGCACATCATCTTCTAGTAACACAGCTTTGCACCTGTCACTCTTCCTCAAAAACTCTCAGTTCCTACTGCGAACAGTCTAAAGACCAAAATGCATTACGGTCTAAATTACACCAATTACTGGTTGCGTTTATCCAACTTGATTTTCCAGTAGTCCTTCTGAAATAAACTCCATGAGGGCAGCCTACATGCCTTGTTCCTACTATTAGCTCCTAGCACAGTGCTTGTACACAGTAGATTCTCACTAAATATTGATTGAATGAACGAATAAACTTATTCTCAGGTTTATGTTTTATAGTCTGCCTAGAATATACTCCTTGGTTAGACCATTTCCCATGGCTAGATTTCCCTTCCCTTTTTTGCTGTTTATCTGAATCCTTAAAAAACCAAGTAAGGCCAGGCGCGGTGGCTCACGCCTGTAATCCCAGCACTTTGGGAGGCTGAGGTGGGCGGATCACGAGGTCAGGAGATCGAGACCATCCTGGCTAACATGGTGAAACCCCGTATCTACTAAAAATACACAAAAAAATTAGCTGGGTGGGTGGTGGACGCCTGTAGTCCCAGCTACTCAGGAGTCTGAGGCTGGAGAATGGCGTGAACCCGGGAGGCGGAGCTTGCAGGGAGCCAAGATCACGCCACTGCACTCCAGCCTGGGTGACAGAGCGAGGCTCCGTCTCAAAAAAGACAAAAATAAAAAACCAACCAAACAAAAACAACAACAACAACAAATAAAGGCTCATTTCTTGGAAGCCTTTGATTTAACTCATAGAGATCATTCCCTTCTCCAAATTGTAGCCCTTGTCATCGGGTTATTTATTTGGGACTAAACTATGTCATCTTGCATCGTTATCCGTTTTCATACAGTCTCTTATAGCCCAAGTAGACTGTAAGCCTCTTGAGATCGGGGGTCATTTACATTTCTTTGTATTTTTCAGAATTCACCATCTTTCCTTTTGGCCTGCCCACATTCCTGTATGCCCTCGACATTCCCTGGTTATCTGACAGTTCATATTGGGGAATTATGGTTAGTTGTGGATCTGGCCTCCTCTCCCCACTTTCCTCTCAGTAATGCGTGTAGTCTCTGAGGGCAGGCACTACATTCTCCTGTGTCTTTTCTGGTTTATTGAATGATAGAGGCTGTACTTTGTCCTTTTCAATTTTATCTACATTCTTTTCTTTCTCCTGCCCAATTCTTGGAACTCCCGTTTCTGAATGTCTACGAGTACAACGATGGTGAATAGAAAGTAATGAAACTGAGTCAGTGTATCCTGTAGCTGGAGTGTGAAGGTGAGTCAGCAGACAGCAGCAGTGGATCTCTTCCACCCTGAGGAAAGGCAGGAGCTGGCCTGGTGATCAGGGAAGGAGGTCCTCCTCCCTACATTGTTTCCTGGAACTGAGTAGAACAAATTACTTAACTGTACTTCAGTTTCATTTGTTAAAAAATGAAGTAAGAATAGCTTCCATTCTCTTTTCATTCAAGTGGTGATGCATTGACAATTAATAAGAAAATTATAAAATGCCTTAGATACCACCGTTGGGACTATGTAACGCACCACAACCTGGTTGCGACTGAGGCTGTGTTCTAGCCACCCCTCTTTTCTGACTCTACCATATCGCCCTAAAGTTAGAGGCAACAATAGAATTACCGCATTCGTGTTTTTCTAACAAACCTGTTCAAGTCGTGGCTCACTGAATTTTAGGGAAATGATATCATTTCTCTCCAGTCTTTTAATAGATTGTCTTTGAAAGAGTTGCATGTTGCCCGTTAAGGAAATGCTTCAGTTGAACATAATTAAGGTTAGAAATGGTTTAAGAAAACAGACACATCTCTGCTTGACCTGCCCAGCCTCAAACTTTCGTATCTCTTAGTTTGGGGAGGGATGGATGGCAGATGTAGAGTGCTTCAATTTTTGTTTTGCAGAAAGTTATATCATCATCATATAGAACAGACATCAGAGAACGAAATTAATTAGTAATGCATTCACCGAATTTGGGCAGGATAGTTTGCTTATTTGAAAAAATTCTTGGCAAGGATGAGGATGATTTCTCATCATCCTCCTCCCTAATTGGCTGGGTAATTTAAAGGTTTTTGAGTTGAAATTTTCTGAATAGAGTCGGTTCAGTTTACCCTTTTTTATATGGTAGATTGGTAATAGTGCATTACTGGGAGTGAAGGAAAGACACCTTTTTCTGCCTTAATCCTGAGGTGGAGGAAGCACAGCCTTGTCTAGAAGTGAAAGATATAATTATATCCATTTCATATGCAGTATGACAAAATCATTAGAAAATTATAATTGCAAGTAGAAAAAATATAGGAGGCATACGCATATATGTCTAAGATGTTCATATGAGAAGTTATGGGAGGAAAATGAAATAATTACTAATTAATAATTACTGTTAATAAGGTTTCAAGTGATCCCCTTTTTTCCCCTTCCCTGGGTGTGCTTCCATCATATCCAAGTCTTAGATCGGTTTCTAGATCTAGGCTCAACAAAATTCCCTCCCCTGGACCCCCAAACCTTCCCAGATAGACACCTTCCTTCCTCTTCCATATGTCTGTGACACCTAGTTTGAAATGTTCTTACCTCATGCATCATGGTCTGCCTTGTGTTAGACCCTTTAAGCTTTTGTGTCTCATTAAGATACTGAACTTGGTGGCACGGTGGCTCATGCCTATAATCCCAGCACTTTGGGAGGCCTAGGCGGGCGGATCACCTGAGGTCAGGAGTTTGAAACCAGCCTGACCAACATGGTGAAACCCTATCTCTACTAAAAGTACAAGATTAGCCGGGCCTGGTGGCGCATGCCTATAATCCCAGCTGCTGGAGAGGCTGAGGCAGGAGAATCACTTGAACCTGGGAGCCGAAGGTTGCAGTGAGCCGTCATCGTGCCATTGCACTCCAGCTTGGGCAACAGAGTGAGACTCCATCTCAAAAAAAAAAAAAAAAAGATATTGAACTCCAGGGAACAGAAGTTGTTTCTGACATATAGCCAATGGTCTTAATCCAGATAAAATTCACCTGTAGTGCTTATTAAAAATGACAACTCTTGGGCACCATCCTAGACCAAAAGGATTCAGACACAACTGTATTACTTTTCAGAGCTTCCTGGGTGGTTCCAAAAAGCAGCCTAGGTTGAGAGCCACTGTTGGTGGATGTTTAAGCATTGTTGGCTATGCCATAATTGGATGCAACACCAAATGCAAACTGATCGGGATGTATTTTTGCCATGCTGTAACATACCATGTAACTTAGGAAGTTTTGTGGTTTTGGCTTTTTTGGTTAGGGAGGGTATTATTTAATACAGCTGACTTGAATAAATAGGAAACTAGTTCCCAGGGGACTTTACAAAAGGTAAGCCTTTGTGTGACTAGCGCCTGAGGGGTTTCGTCGATGGCAAGGCTATGGTAGTTTTACCACCTGAATTCTCTTACCTCATCCCCACTTTGGCATTGACCCTAGACCAGAGGCCTCCAAAACATGGCGAGGCATCAAAACCACCTGAGGAGGTGATTCAGCTGGTTTGGGATGAGGCTTCAAAATCTGTTTTTCACCAGGGTTCCAGGTGATTCCAGTGGAAAAACTGATAGTAAGGGGACCCGCTGCTTTACAGCTGTGTGGAATTGAAAATGACGTGGGTCTTGGATCATAAGCAACAGGGTGTTTTTCTTTCTTTTCCTAGATTATCTTCCTTAACCCCAAATTATGTAATTACATACATATTTTCTCTAGAACTTTTTTGTATTTTTAAATTTTAGCTCCTTATGTCACCCAAAATTTACTTTTCTGGTGTGAAGGAGGGGTATAATTTTTTCCGAATGGTTAATGGTCTTAAAAATAATTTATTCCGTGGTGCATTCTTTGTCTTATGTTGTGAAGTGCCACCTTTATCTTATGTCAAATTCATATCTATCATTTGTTTCTAGCCTCTTCTGTTTCCTTGATCCTTTTCTTTATTCCCAAACCAGTTGCTAGTACCACATTTTATAATTACTCTAGTTTTAGAATATGTTTATATATATATATTTTTTGGCAAGACTTTACTAATTAAATTCCTTTTTAAATGAGTTCTTGGCAATTTATACTCATTTACTCTTCCAGATAAAATTTAGGATCAATGTGTCAAAGTTCCAAAACAAAATCTCTTTGGAACTTTGGTTGGAGTAGCATGAACCCTCTAGAGCAGCAATCCCCAACCTTTTTGGCACCAGGGACCGGTTTCGTGGAAGACAGTTTTTCTGCAGCGTGGGGTGTGGAGTGGGGATGGTTTTGGGAGAAAACTGTTCCACCTCAGATAATCTGCATCCGATTCTCATAAGGAGCGCGCGGCCTAGATCCTGCGCATGCTCAGTTCACAATGGACTTTGCGCTTCTATGGGAATCTAGTGCTGCTTTGATCTGACAGGAGGCAGAGCTCGGGCGGAAATGCTTGCTCACCAGCCGCTCACCTGCTGCTGTGCAGCCCGGTTCCTGACAGGCCACAGCCGGCACAGGTCCATGGCCCCGGGGTTGGGAACCGCTGCTCTAGAGCACTTTGAGAAGGTGAACGTCTTTGTAACTGATGCCTTACATCCACAGACAACGGTGTCCATCCCCATCAGCCCTTCTTTCAGGGGCCTCCATTCATCTTTATGCTTTTCTTTACACAATTATTTCGCTTTTTTTTTTTTTTTTTTTTTTTGGAGACAAGGTCTCGCTCTGTCACCCAGGCTGGAATGCAGTGGCATGATCAGGGTTCACTGCAACCTCCACCTCCTGGGATCAAACGATCCTCCCATCTCAGCCTCCTGAGTAGCTGGAACTACAGCTGTGTGCCTTCATGCCCAGCTAATTTTATTTATTTATTTTGTAGAGATAAGGTTTTGCCGTGTTGCCCAGGCTGGTCTTGAACTCCTGGGCTCTAGTGGTCCTCCAAAAGCGCTGGGATTACAGGCGTGAGACACCATGCCCAGCCGTCTTCCCCATTTCTTAAGTTTATTACGGGCATTTTATAACCCTTGTTCCTGATTTGAATGGGACATTTCCTATAACATTGTCTTTTGAAAATATTAATAATTTTATCCGTAGTTCTTATAATTTAATGGATATCACGTCATAACCCATGGAATTACAAGAATCTCACTCACCTGAATATGGAGGGATTGTAGCATTCTGAGGCATTCCATTTTTTACTCTTGCTTCAAAAACAGACAAAACAGGTTCTCCTCAAGTGTCCCAGTGCACTCTTCTTCATGAACAGAGTGGCCTGGGCTGCGGGGCTGTCATTCGGAGGCTCTTTGGCAGAGTTGCAGAAGGAGCTGAGTGTGGGCTCATTGTGGTCCATGGTGGGACACAGCCTGCAGTTTGTGCTTCTGAATAGCTCCCTGGTCGGGAGCTGGATATTCAGTGATGCGCCTCGTCATCCTAAGGTCAAGAAAGCACAAGTGGAAGAAGGGGAAAGATGTCTTAGTTCTGCCTAGCTGAATGAGGGATTCAGAAGTGGGAACCAGGCCTTTGCTTATAATCTCAGAAGGAAAAAAGGATGATTCCAGGAATCAAATAATTCTAAGAACCAGTTATATAAAAAGCATTTTGCAAACTACAAAGTGATATTCACATGCATTCAGAAGTACTACCTCCATGTGTGTTAGCTGCATTTGAAAGTCTTCTAGAAAGAGAGTAATGCAATTGCTGGATAAAACCTCATCCCTGTACCCCAGAATTGTTGTCACAGCTTTAAGGAAGTTTTTTGTGAAAGCAGAGGAAAGTAACAGTAACTCTTTAATCCAGACATGTGTCTAAACCGTGGATAACTCACAGAAGGCCTTAGAGACTCTGAGAATTGGTGAATATCCTATACATCCTTAGCATCTACAGGCTAAATACCCCTCCATTCCCTGAGTGAGGGCATGCGAGCTGTTAACAATGTCCCATCCCTGGTACCTCACTCTTCGCATTTCCCTGTCTTTCCTCAATCATCTTGTATCACAGGAGGTATAAAAGTAGTTAGGCAGTTCTATTTTTTGACAGCAGATTAAAAGCCAAAGTTAAAGGTGAATGCTTAACCCATTGGGTTCTAATAAGCTAGTAAAGCCTGGGCAATATAGTAAGACCCCTATTTCTAAAAAAATTTTTTTTAATTAGCTGAGTGTGGTGGCACATGTGCCTGTAGTCTCAGCTAATCAGGAGGCAGAGGCAGGAGAATCCCTTGAGCACAGGATTTTGAGGCTCCCCAAGAGAAAGCTGAGGCTCCGAGAGGGTAATATGTGCTAAGAGTTAAACCTCAGTCCTGGTACCTTTACGTTTTTGTGCTATATTTCTTGTGCAATATTCTGCACTTTGCTTAGGTTTTTTTTTTCCCCTAATTTAAATACTTCAACTGCATTTCTGATCTGTTAGCCTTTCTGTGTACTGTTACCTGATTGCTTTTGGAAAAGAGCTTCCAGAGGGCTAAATATGTTTAATCTGCTGTGGCTTCTGAAGTCCCTCATCTTTAGGGAGAAGTGGCTCCTCTGTCTACCCAGTTGGTCAAGCCTCTTTCTTTTCTTGATTTTTTTTTTTCTTCATAAAAAGTTAGGCATTTAAAATTTTTTCTGTTCATCTTTCTAAATAAAGTACTTCAAGTTATTTTGAAAGCTATGGTCATATCCTATCAATATGCAAACAGATGAGTTGATGTTTTAAAAATGACATGCTAGTTTGAGATCTTGGTCTTCTAGTACCTATTGATTCTAGTGCCTATTAACTGGCTAATGACTGCTTGTATTTGTTGAATCTAAATATTATGTTCATTGATTGGTGGTTCCCTGGCAGCACTCCCCGTGGGCCTGTGGGTTGGAGAACATGAGAAGAGATACCTGCTTGGGGAAAGGTGGGAGGTAAGAGTGGGAAGGACTTTGGTGGTTTTGGTGCCGGCTTAGCCACAGTAGAATAAAGTACTCAGTAGATTTCTAAGGTTTCTGACTCCACACCCTAGTTCCCTGATAGCATCTATGGACTCACCTGGGCCCAGGGCTGTCCTGAAGGAAAGGACACAAGCCTAGCTGGCTTCACCACTTGATGATTGTAGAGCCCTAGGGTCTTGAGGGAGCATAGGCCAGATAGTTACACAGGCCTTGGGCAAGACCCAGTGTTGTGCTGGCTTCAGGTCAGACCTGCAGTCCCAGTGGTGGTGGCCATAGGGGTGCTTGTGTCACCCTTCCCCCAGCTCCGCACATCTCAGCACAGAGAGGAAGACTGTTTGGGAAAAAGTAAGGGAAAAGAACAAGAGTCTCTGCCTGATAATCCAGAGAGTTCTTTTGGATCTTACACAAGACCACCAAGTCTTGTCCGCAAGAACTACAGTGTTACTGGGCTTGGGGTACCCCATAATGCAGATATGGTTGTGGTGTCCAAAACTTAGATCATAACAACCAAGTCCCTTTGAATACCTGGAAAACCTTCCAAAGAAGGATGGGTACAAACAACTCCAGATTGTGAAGCCTACAATAAATTCTTAACTCTTCAATGTCTAGATACCCGTGAATATCCACAAGCATCAAAACCATCTGGGAAAACATGGCATTACCAAATGAAATAAATTGACCAGGGGTCAGTCCCAGAGAGACAGAAATATGGGACCTTTCAGAAAGAGAGCTCAAAATAGCTGTTTTGAGGAAACTCAAATTCAGGGTAACACAGACGAGAAACTGAGAATCTTATCAGATAAATTTAACAAAGAAATTGAAATAAGAAGATCAGGCAGAAATTCTGGAGCTGCTGAATGCAATTGACATACTGAAGAATGCATCAGAGTCTCTTAGTAGCAGAACTGATCAAGCAAAAGAAAGAATTAGTGAGCTTGAAAGACAGGCTATTTGAAAATACACAGTCAGAGGAGACAAAAGAAAAAAGAATTAAAAAGTATGAAGCCCACCTACAAGATCTGGAAAATAGCTTCAGAAGGGCAAATCCAAGAGTTATTGGCCTTAAAGGAGGTACAGAGAGAGAGAGAGAGAGAGAGAGAGAGAGAGAGAGAGATAGTAGTGGAAAGTTTATTCAAAGGAATAATAAGAGAACTTCCCAAACAAAAGATATCAAAATTTAAGTACAAGAAGGTTATAGAATACCAAGCAGATTTAACTAAAAGGAAATTACCTCAAGGCATGTAATAACAAAACTCCCAAAGGTCAAAGATAAAGAAAAGATCCTAAAAGCAGCAACAGAAAATAAATAACATATGATGGAGCTCCAACACGTCTGGCAGCAGACTTTTCAGTGGAAACCTTACAGGCCAAGAGAGAGTGGCATAAGCTGCTGAAGGATTAAAACAACAACAACAACAACAACAATGCTTACTCTAGAATGGTATGTCTGGCGAAAATATCCTTCAAACATGAAGGAAAAATAAAGACCTTCCCAGACAAACAAAAGCTGAGGGATTTATCAACCCCAGGCCTGTCCTACAAGAAATGCTAAAGGGAGTTATTCAATCTGAGAGAAAAGGATGTTAACAAGCAATGAGAAATCATCTGAAGGTACAAAACTCACTGGTAATAGTAAGTACACAGAAAAGCACAGAATATTATAACAGTATAATTTTAGTGTGTAAACTATTCATATCTTAAATAGAAAGGTGAAAGGATGAATCAATCAAAAATAATAACTTTTCAAGGCATAGAGAGTACAATAAGATAAATAGAAACAACAAAAAGTTAAACAATGGGGAGATAAAATTATAGAGTTTTTATTAGTTTTCTTTTTGCTTTTTATGCAGTCAGTGTTAAGTTGTGATCAGTTTAAAATAATGGGTTGTAAGATGTTATTTGCAAGCCTCATGGTAACCTCAAATCTAAAAACATACAGCAGGTACACAGAAATTAAAAGGAAGAAATAAAAATGTGCCACCTGAGAAAATCACCTTAAAGGAAGATAGGAAAGAAGGACAGAAGGAAAAGAAGACCACAAAACAACCAGAAAACAAATAACAAAATGGCAGGAGTAAGGCCTCACTTATCAGTAATAACATTGATTGTAGATAGACTAAACTCTCCAATCAAAAAACATAGAATAGCTGAATGGATAAGAAGCAAGTCTGAAGGATGTATTGCCTACAAGCAACACACTTCACCAAATCAAACCAAAATGGATTAATGCCTTAAATCTAAGACTTCAAACTATGAAACTACTAAAACAAAACATTGGGAAGACTCTAGGACATTGGTCCAGGCAAAGATTTTTTGGACAAATGGGATCACATCCAGTTAAAAAGTTTCCACACAGCAAAAGGAAACATCAACAAAATGAAGAGACAGCCCACAAAATGGGAGAAAATATTTGCAAATTTTCCATCTCACAAGGGTTTAATAACCAGAATATAGAAAGAGCTCAAATAACTCTATAGGAAAAACATATAATGATCTGATTTTAAAATGGGCAAAAAATTTCAATAGACATTTCTCAAAAGAAGACATACAAATGGCAAACAAGTGTATGAAAAGGTGCTCAACACCCCTGATAATCAGAGACATGCCAATAAAAACTACATGTAGAGATACCATCTCACCCAAGTAAAAATGGCTTTTATCCAAAAGACAGGCAATAATGAATGCTGGCAAGGATGTGAAGAAAAGGGGAAAAGGGGACTTTCATACACTGTTGGTGGAAATATAAATCAGTACAGCCATTGTGAAGAACAGAAGGGAGGCTCCTCAAAAAACTAAAAATAGAGCTAGCTACCTTATGATCCAGCAATTCCATTGGTAGGTGTAAACCTAAAAGAAAGAAAATAAGCATATGGAAGAGATATCTGTATTCCCATGTTTATACTAGCACTATTCACAATAGCAAATATTTGGAATCAACCTAAGTGTCCATCAGCTGATGACTGAAATCATCTGTTGATACACAACAGAGTACTAATCAACCATAAAAAGGAATGAAACCCTGTCATTTGTCATCTGCAAGAACATAAATGGAACTGGAGGTCATTATGTTAAGTGAAATACGACAGGCACAGAAAGACAAATTTCATATTTTCTTATTTGTGGGAGCTAAAAATTAAAACAATTGAACTCACGGAGATAGGGAATAGAATGATGGTTACTAGAGGCTGGAAGGGGGATCGAGGAGACAGGGGTTATGGTTAATGGGCACAAAGAAATAGTTAGAAATAATAGTTAGAAAGAATGAATAAGACCTAGCATTTGCGTGCTCATGGCAGCACATGTACTAAAATTGGAACGACACAGAGAAGATTAGCATGGCTCCTGCACAAGGATGGCATGCAAATTCATGAAGTGTATTTTAAATTTTATTGAAAAAAAAATCTCATATTTCTTAGCATCACAGAGTGACTATAATCAATAATAATTCGTGCATTTAAAAATAACTAAAAGAGTATTATTGGATTGTTTGAAACACAAAGGATAAATCCTTGAGGGTGTGGATACCCCATTTTTGATCATGTGATTATTACACATTGCATGCCTGTATCAAAATATCCATATACACCTACTTATATACACACCAAAATTAAAAATTAAAATGAATTTTATATTATTTGAAGATTTTTCTTAAATCCTTCCTGATTTTTTCCAGAATAAAAACCAAGTATTATAAAGTTAGTTTTAATTTTGACATTAAATGTCCAAGCAAATTAGAAATAAAAAATAGTGAGGAGGAATTAGAAACGGCAGTTATTTGCAAAGGCAATTGTAAACATGTCATTTGATGCTACTGTTATTCGACACTACACATGGTAAAAACACAGTGAATGACATCATAGAAAACCAACTCAAGTATTACTTTTTCCTGACAATTTTCCTCCTCCTTCCAATATTCCATAGAAATTAGACTGTCTAGAGAAAGTAAAACAAGAACACAGCACATCACGGAAATAGAACATCAAGAAAAACAAGTTTTATGTGAAAAGTTTTATGTGAAAAGTTTGCCTTATTTAATTTAAATATCAGGCTGGGTTTAAAAAATTACTATTTTTTTGAGACAAGGTATCGCTGGTCATCCTGGCTGGAGTTCAGTAGCACGATCATGGCTCACTGCAGCCTCGATCTCCTGGGTTCAAGCAATCCTCTTGCTTCTCGAGTAGTTAGGATTACAGGTTGCACACCACCATGCCCAGCCAATTTTAAAAATATTTTGTAGAGGTCAGGTGCAGTGGCTCGTGCCTGTAATCTCAGCACTTTGGGAGGCTGAGACAGGCAGATCATCTGAGGTCAGGAGTTCGAGACCAGCCTGGCCAACATGGCAAAACTCTGTCTCTACTAAAAATACAACAACAAAAAAATTAGCTGGGTGTGGTGGTGGACACCTGTAATCCCAGCTACTAGGGAGGCTGAGACAGGAGAATCGCTTGAACCTGGAAGGCAGAGGTTGCAGTAAGCTGGGATTGTGCCACTGCACTCCAACCTGGGTGACATAGCAAGACTCTGTCATAATATGTATATAATATATATTATAATTATATATTATATATAATAATATAATATATCTATATATGATATATATTATTTTATATATATCTCTCTCTACAAAATATATATATATTTTGTAGAGAAGGTATCTTGCTATATTTCCTAGGCTGGTCTTCAACTCCTGGGCTCATAGCAGTCCTCAGGCCTTGGCCGCCAAAGTCCTGGGATTACAGGCTGGAGCCACCATACACGTACTGAATTTTTAAAATTCTTAGTAGGGAGACCTTTTAATTGGAAGTTGACTATAGGAACGAAAAGGAAAGTGGGTGACTGAACAACCCTATTAGGAGAGAAAAATAGATGAATCAACGTGAAGAATGTCTGGGATGGGAGCCTCACATGCCCAGAGCTGCCTTTTTGTGTCTCTTGGGAGGGGCTGTATTCTGGATGAAGGCCGTCAACAGGAGGCTGGACTACTCTGACTATCGAGGGAGTGAACTTGAGAAATACCAGTTCTACAGTATGGAGTTAGTTAGGTCAAAGGTTTTGTACCTCAAATAACCAAGTTATCTTACATTTCTGTCTGCCTTTGGAAACCAGAAGGTCAGTCAAATATTTGGTTAGAAAACCAGAAACAGGAAAACATCTTATTACGCATAAAATCTGTATCCAAGCACTATGTATCATTCCACACCATCCATTAGAACCAGCGGAGAGGAAGGCCCTGAAAGGTTTCTGTCTATTGAGGGTTGATAAAATGGAAGAGTTTAGTACCCATTCTTGCCACTTCAAGATGAATAAAATGTGTCATCGACATTTTCTTTTTTTTTAAATCTTTTTAATTTTTTTTTTTTCTTTTTTTTTTGAGACAGAGTCTTGCTCTGTCACCCAGGCTGGAATGCAGTGGCATGATCTTGACTCACTGCAACCTCTGTCTCCCAGGTTCAAGCGATTCTTCTGGCTCAGCCTCCCAAGTAGCAGGGATTATAGGCACGTGCCACCACACCCAGCTAATTTTTGTATTTTTAATAGAGACGGGGTCTTGCCATGTTGGCCAGGCTGGTCTTGAACTCCTGGCCTCAGGTGATCCACCTGCATCGGCCTTCAAAAATGCTGGGATTATAGGCACAAGCCACAGCGCCCAGCCTGATGTTTTATTTATAGGGTGCACTCTTTATTGTTTAAATGTCTATTTTTAGATGTTGATAGACCTTTGTAGGTAGTTTCACCCCTGTCTTTGGTTCTCTTGCACTGTTTGCCGCATAGCATTCTAAATTTTGACGCAAATGGGTTTTCAAGGACCTTGCTCCTCCTGCCTGTGGGAAGTGGTTACAGGTTAGCAAGGGTTGAAACTCCCCTACCGTTTTTCCCAGCTTAGCAGGCTGGGTGGTCACCAGCCCCAACACTCATGAGAGCCCATAGAGACAGTCCTGGCTCAGCACTGAGGACATCTAGCAGGCAGGGCTGGCTGAGTGTTGTGTGGAGCAAGCTTAAGAGGGGATGTTCTAAAACCAGAGAAGAAACATTTTTCTCTGACAGTTCAGCAGATAATATCCCTTCATGGATTTATGATAAACCACAGTCCTCTCATTGACCAAGGTTGAAAAACTCAGAAAGTTTGCTTGGCAGAGATCTGGGAGTCAGGAACGTACTATGTGCTGAGGAAGACATTTCAACTCCTCTTTCAAGCAAAAAAATAAAAATAAATTAAAAAAAGAAAAAAGAAGTCAATACTGATCTAGTTTGTATAGCTATTATAAAAAATTATATTAATGAAAATAGAAATCCAGTTGTAAGTAAAGACAGCTACCAAATTCCTAAGCAATCTATTCATTTTTGGTTTTTTTTTTCAGACTTGAACACTTCTACTTGCTTTGCCTCACAATGCAATTGTCAATATAGGGCCACTTTAGTTGTACTTAGTACCTGACTCTGCAAAGACTACAGAGCTTACTTCCTTTAGAACGATTTTGTTTGATTAGTTTACACTCTTCACTGATATTTCTCAGTTGAGTAGGAGGAAAAAAAGAAGCTTAATTTAACTATATTAGCCACATCATGGACGGGGACATGTATGGAGTATGTTTAAGTGATTTGCCTTGTTGAGTAAAGATATATCTAAGCTTCGATTTTACTTTGTCCTATAAGAACTCTGTGAGTGAGAATTTTTTTCTTTTTTGAGATGGAGTCTTGCTATGTTACCCAGGCTGGAGTGCAGTGGCGTGATCCCAGCTCACTGCAACCTGCACCTCCCGGGTTCAAGCGATTCTCCTGCCTCAGCCTCCCGAGTAGCTGAGATTACAGCCGCAAACCGCCATGCCTGGCTAATTTTTTGTACTTTTAGTAGAGCCAGGATTTCTTCATGTTGGCCAGGCTGGTCTCAAACTCTTGACCTCAAGTGATTTGCCCGCCTTGGCCTCCCAAAGTGTTGGGATTACGGGCGTGAGCCACTGTGCCCAGCCGAGCAAAATATTTTTGACTATAGTAGTTTGAATGTTCTTTTACGTTTCATAATGTAGGCTAAAGCTCTATTTTCTGCCAAATGCGAAATTGTAGAACAGAATAAACCCATGTGCTTTATATTATACGAATTATATCTGATGAATGTTCATGTTTAGAAAAATCACAATCAAGCTCAGCAGTTACAGATATGGAAGATAACACAGTTCCTTTCCTGAGCAGAGCAGGTTTCATCATAATTGCCTTTATATATGCTTTCATACCTGTAGTAAACTTAGGAAACTTAAAAATTATTCAGTAGAAATTTAGAGTGTGGAGCCCTGGTTTGAGTCCTGGCTCTTGTCATCTTAGATCAGTTCCCTCCATTTTTACGTCTGTAAAATTGAAATATTCATAATAATAAAACACCTCAATAAGAATCAAATGAAATAAATGGAAGTGCTTTATAAAAGATAAACAGTTCAATAACTGTACAATTCAATAACTGCAAGGAGGTATTTTATAAGCATAGATTTGTTTTAAAACTAGGGGTTCTCAACTCAAATGCCCATCAATGATAGACTGGATAAAGAAAATGTGGTACATATACACCATGGAATACTATGCAGCCATAAAAAAGGATGAGTTCATGTCCTTTGCAGGGACATGGATGAAGCTGGAAACCATCATTCTCAGCAAACTAACATAGGAACAGAAAACCAAACACCGCATGTTCTCACTCATAAGTGGAGGCTGAACAATGAGAACACATGGACACAGGGAGGGGAACATCACACACCAGGGCCTGTTGGGAGGTTGGGGGGCTAGGGGAGGGGTAGCGTTAGGAGAGATACCTAAGGTAGATGACAGGTTAATGGGTGCAGCAAACCACCATGGCACGTGTATACCTATGTAACAAACCTGCACGTTCTGCAGGATGTATCCCAGAACTTAGAAGTATAATGAAAACAAAAAAAACTGGGGGTATACCGTGTGAATGACTGGAGGTATCAGAGAATTCTCAGATGGTCCGACACATGTCCAAAATTCAAGTACTATTAAAAACACATAATTTTAAAAATAAAAGATACTTATGAAAGTCTGACTCCTAGATTCAAAGGGACATAAATAAACCTTATTTACCTTATGTATTTATGTCCCTTTGAATCTAGAGTCTTTTGTTTTGTTTTGTTTTGTTTTCTTTTGTTTTCTTTTCGACAGGATTTCACTCCCATCACCCAGGCTGGAGTGCAGTGGCATGATCTTGGCTCATTGCAACCTCCATCTCCTGGGCTCAAGCAATTCTCTTGCCTCAGCCTCTGAGTAGCTAGGACTACAGGAGCACGCCATCGCACCCAGCTAATTTTTGTATTTTTTTTAGACATAGCGTTTTGTCATGTTGTCCAGGCTGGTCTCAAACTCCTAGCCTTGAGTGATCTGCCCGCCTCAGCCTCCCAAAATGCTGGGATTACAGGCCTGAGCTACTGCGCCCAGCCTAATTTTTTTTAATCCCAGAAAAAGTTTCAAGATTTTTTTTTTTTTTTGCTTTTGTGTTAGTATTTTGGGTATAGTGGGAGAGTGGGTAGCACACTTTAGTTACTGCAGGACTTGTTTTTTTGTGTGACCAGAGAGAGCCCACGGCACACAGCCGGGTTCTCATTGGAAAGCCATCAAAACAAGTGCAGACAGCACTGCTTACGGTCCGTGACACTCCTTCCTCTGCTTGAATCAGGACCACACATGGCTTCAGATGATATAGGTTCTTTCCTGACATCTCAAGGGTAGTCATTTGAATGCATCCGTGTCTCTCCCACCACCTCCCAAAATGCCGGCCTAAGTTAATTGGTAAATAAATGCTCAGGCTGCTTAGCAGAGGCCTGTCTCTGGGGCATGAGGTCTAATATAGTTTAAATGTAAGTCCATCGTGGCCTCCAAGTAGCTAGGAAAACAGGTGGGGGACTTCAAAGAAATCTGAGAGCAAGCCTGGCCAGGTCTCTTCTACTTTTCCAGCCCTGGCTTATGTGTGGGACAATGGTGAAAAGCAGCCCTTGAGGTAGAACCAAGTGGGTTTTTTATTATTATTCATATTCGGCACAGATTTACTGATGCAAAAAACACGCTCTCCTGATGTGGCCACTGAATCATCTCTTGCTTCTTTCAAAATCCCTAAAATCTTGCATTCTGTGGTATTTGGCAGATTACATCTCTTACTGTAGCAGCCTGTGCTTGCCAGCTCAAGTGTCTGAGAGCAGTCTGGAGTCATTTTCACACTCTTTGATGCTGGTCCACCTTTTACTACATACCAAGGATAGTACATATATCCACCAAGTGGTGCCAAATCTTGTTCTTTATTCTTCTTAAATTTTACCATCAAAATTGCACTTTATTTAATAATAAAAACATAAAGCCATGAGCTATGCAAGTAATGAATAAAGATTATTCTGAGTAGGCTTAGGTGCCGCAAGAATGCCCTTGTTTTTCTCTTTCATGGTTTGACCCATTGTGATGTGAATGTTCTCTTTGAGACAATCTTTGTGTTAAATCTTTACACTAATAAATGTGTTAGAACTTCCTCAGGGATATTCTTAGCAAGGAGGAGTTGGTGGATGTGTTTTTTTGCAAAGAAGCTTCCTTTGTCTGCTTGGCAGTTCCCTGTGAGGTTTCTGACCTGTACATGAGACATACAAGTGGACAGGGCAAAATGAGGGAGACATATATGCCAGTCTCATAAGTAAATCATTCTTGTAGTCAATGTGGAAGAGTTGGCAAATTTCTGTCAGATTTCCTTCTGTTTTTGACTCTGCCAGGCTGAACCCAAAGACACGACATTGTGACTGGAAAGGGCTGCAAAAGAAAGCTCTTGCTGAGTGATCTCTGTATAATTGTCTTTCAGAGACTTCATAAGCTTTGGAGAATATTTGGATGAAGTTGGCAGTTTTATTGATAGCATCTGATTCTACTTTGGTCCTATAGCAGTTTCTGCCACTTTGTCCCCAGTGGGGGAAATATGCTGTTACCATAATGGAAAAGGTGGACATTTGGTAGCATTTTTCTGTGTTTATGTCAGGAGTTGTCTAAAATGGTCATATTTTTGTTTTTTTAAGAAAAAAAACTTACAGGTACAAAGTAGGTGTATGTATTTATGGGGTACATGCAATATTTTGATACAGTCCTACAATGTGTAATAATGACATCAGGATAAATGGGGTATCCATCACCTTAAGCCTTTATCATTTCTTTGTGTTATAAACATTCCAATTATACTTTTAGTTATTTTTACTTATTTATTTATTTTGAGACAGGGTCTCATTTGGTTGCCCCGGCTGGAGTGCAGTGATGCAATCATGGTTCACTGCGGCCGCAACCTCCTGGGCTCAGGTAACCCTCCTACTTCAGCTTCCTGAGTAGCTGGAACTATAGGCATGTGCCACCATGCCAGGCTAATTTTTAAATTTTTTGTACAGATGGAGTGTCACTGTGTTGCCCGGGCTGATGTCAAGTGATCCTTCCACTTTGGTATCCCAAAGCATTTACGGGTGTGAGTCATTGTGCCCCACTGACAAGAGGTTCTTCATATTTCTTTTATATCCACTGCCACAAAACTGAGTGCAGTTGGTCTATTCAGTCAGGGAGTCACTTACCTTTCATGTGCTTCCCTATTACCTGGGCATATTTCCAGGGGGTTTCAGAGGAAGAATAGCTCTTTCCTATGAGGATATATGCTAGTCCTGAAATGTTTACTTAGATGCATAGTGGAAGCTCGAAAAATATTTACTGAACTCACTCTTGTGGTTTAGCTTTCAACTATAAGCATAGGAATAAAGAGAGAAAAAAGCAAGAAAAACTAGAGGCTGCAAACAAGGCAGGAAGAGCATGGATCTAGAAAGAAGTGGGAAGTCCGTTTGCTCAGAGGAAGGATACCCACTCACCAATGGGAAATAGGTCCAGTGTTGTGTAGTAGGGTTGTGGGTGGTAGTAGAAATTTCACAGTGGGTGTGGAAGGTTGGTGAGTAGATGGACTATATTCAAAAGTAGATACCTTGCTCTCACCTATAATCCCAGCACTTTGGGAGGTCGAGATGGGAGGATCGCTTGAGCCCAGAAGTTTGAGATTAGCCTGGCCAACATGGCAAAACCCATCTCTACAAAAAAATACAAAAATTACCCAGGTGCGCTGGTGTACCTGTAATCCCAGCTACTTCAGAGGGGGCTGTGGCGGAGGATACTTGAGCCTGGGAGTTCAAGGCTGCAGCAAGCCAAGATTGCACCACTGCGCTCCAGCCTGGGTAACAGAGCGAGGCCCTGTCTCCAAAAAAGAAAGAAAGTAGATAGTGATGAAGCTGGATAGTTAAAACAGAAATTTGAAAAGCAAGATGTGGAATTGCGATATAGGATTTCAGAGTTTAAAAGAAATGTGACATTTCTTAGTGGATTGTCCTTCAGTTGTGTTTGCTAAGCATCTGTCAGCTAGTGAGATTACTGTGTATGGCCAATCCAGAAAAATAAGATGATGAAGTCTTTATGAAAAGGAAAGAAAAATTTGGAATGCATACCTCTGTCCAGCTCAATTCCTCACTCCTTTTTAAGATGGAGAGCTGTTAGGTTTGTCTACACAATAGAAAACACCTGATTGAATAACAGCATGGAGTCAATCTTGACAGTGAAATTGGCTGCATCCAGTAGCATCCCAGGGCCGGTCGTGGTGGCTCGTGCCTGTAATCCCAACACTTTGAGAGACCGAGGTGGGAGGATCACTTGAGCTTTGGTCGCAGGACTTTGAGACCAGCCTGGGCAGCATAGTGAGACCTCGTCTCTAAAAAAATTAAAAAAAAAAAAAAAAAAAAAAAAAAAAACACACCAGCGAAGTCAATTCCTGAACTCTCTTCTGTTCAGTAGTAGCATAAAGCCCTGACCTAAGTGATGGGGAAAAATGATTTATGTGGCTGTAGTATCAGACGGATCAATGACAGTCCTGCTTGTGGATTTATAGCACAGGGGACACTACGTCTAGAAACACCTGTCTGTGGACTGCTGCTGCTGTCAGGTTAGTAATCTGTGTATTTTAATGTGAATGGACGTGACCTCCCTAGTGTTGGCCACATAATGGAAATCCTGGATCAGTATGCTTACTTCTTCCCATCTAATTGCAAGTTGTAATTTGTAAATAATGGGTTTACTTTTTAATTTTGAGAAGGTAAATGTGTTGCCGTACGAAAGTCCAGGATTCCTTCCCATTAAATCGGCAGCATTCTTGGACATGGTAAATCGTATCACACACTTGTCTCACAAAAGAAGTAGCAGCAGTTAGAAGACTTTGAATTCTCCCTTACCCGTGACTTTGAGCAACCTCTCAGACAACACAGTTCCTCTTCTGCAAAATGGAAATAATGTCTACAGTATATATTTCTACGCACAGAGTTGTTTTAGGACACAAAATGGCAAAGGAAGGAAAGGCTAAGTTACTGCAAAACCGTAGGATACTTTTGCTTTTTAATTTAATTTATACGCATGCCAATTTTTATCTAGAACCTAGATTTCAGGCTAAAGAAGAGAGCCCTTGGGCTTCATTCCACTTGAATTAGTTTCACTTTATCCTTGCTTTAAAATTAGTCTTTATTTCCTTTCATCTCTTTTGAATATCACCCTTGCCCTGCAATAATAAAAGAGAGCTGCATGCAGTGAAATCAAACCATGAAATTATGGAATTGTAGAGCCAGAACTAGCTACATATAAACAGAAAAGAAAATCTGATTGAAGTGTTAATAATTTTCATCAAGGTGAAAATGACTGGCAGGTATTACTTTAACAGAGTTATTTATCCTTTTTAAAGGTGTGCTACTGAGCTGTTAACCTAATGAAATTTAGATAGTGGAAGGAATATAAGTTGTTGAATATTTGGGATTCATTTCTTTCCATCTCAGTAATTTTGGAGTGGTAGAGCGATGTGTCTGCATACTTTTGTAATAAGAAACAATTTGGGGCTGGTGTAGATAATCAAGTTGATTGCAATCTCTAGGAGGGGAGAGTGTATCTCTTCTTTTTCTTGCCATTTGCATATATTGTTCGGCTCTCCCATCTCATCTGAAATATGGGCCTGTTTCTTGGTTCTTAGTTGTTTCTTTTCTGACATGTTGCCGATCTCTGATTTCTCATATCAGTGCTCTTCCCTTAGTTCAAAGATACGTCTCCCCAGTTGTAGATGGGGGTTTGAAAAGGAAGGTGCTTATGATTTAAAAGGCCTGCCACGTACTGCTTCCATAATACAGTGAGTACACCTGTGGACTGAGCAAGGCCACTGTCACATCTTTCAAGGTTTGCCTCATTGGTCCTACATCAGGTCAGCAAACTTCTGTAAAAGGCCAGATAGTAAATATTTTTGGCTTTGTGGACCATACAGACTCTGTCAACAGCTACTCACCTCTGCCATTGTAGCATGAAATCACGTGGCTGTCTTCTAATGAAACTTGATTTACAAAAACAATCAGGTGGGTGTGGTGGCTCACGCCTGTAATCTCAGCACGGTGGGAGGACAACACAGGAGGATTGCTTGAGCCCAGGAGTTCGAGACTAGCGTGGGCAACATAGGGAGACTCCATCTCCACAGATTTTCAAAAAGTTAGCTGGGCGTGATGGTGCATGCCTGGGGTCCCAGCTACCTGTAGGGACTGAGGCAGGAGGATCGTCTGAGGTTAGGAGGTCAAGGCTGCAGTAAGCCATGATTGTATGTCACCTAGGCTGCAGCCTAGGTGACAGAGCAAGACTCAGTCTCAAAAAACCAACATAAATCAATAAAAATAAAAAATAATCATTGAGCCAGATTTGGCTCACAGGTAGTGAGTTTGTTGTAGTTTGTTGACTCCTGTTCTACATGATTTTCATAAAGATGGGACAGGTGCACTTACAATATTAAATGGAATGGAGGGTGCTATTGTAAATACCCTCAAGTTGAATCAAGGATAGGTTTTTAAAGCAGTTTGCTTAGGAGTTTACCTACGAAAGACTATTATTATAATTTTCAGTACCTCCCTGTACTGTGTACCTATAGATTGAATTAGGCAAAAACCTGACAATAGACCTTGGGAATATTTGGGGATATTCACTTTTTTCAAGTAATTGAGTTCTACCTACTTCATCTGCTACTTTTTACCTTGCATTGCCAATTTAAGTTAACATTACTGACCTAATGTCAACTATGTTCCACTCTTAAGGCCGGAAACTGGATTAGAGGTGAGCAAGGAAGGATGAGGAGAGGGAAGTTTACCTTAAATGATCCTTGTAGTCAACATTAGGTACCTTGAGAATCCCTTGCTGCTTGATTTTAAGATCTTCAATTACAGCACTTTGATTCTTAACCTTAAAAAAAATTCTCCTTCAGCCATTTCAAGCCATGTGGAATATCTATTACTGCTTAGGAATTTGCTGTGGTTTTTCATTGACCGTGGCCCCAGACTCTGGAATATGTATTAATTTATCTGGGCAGAGAATACAGAAATCCACATGCAGAATAAAGTGAACTTTATGCTGAAGCAGAATATTGAAGCTGGGAATGATTAATTCTTAAAAAACAAACCACCAGCCTTAATAAATATTGAATTCTAAGAAGGTATTTTGCAGTTTGCTTCTTAAAGTACTGAGATAATCTGAGTTCCCATTTAAAAGTGAGAAGTTTTTTCCCTCCATGAACAATATTTGTTTACAGTCATTGGTAAATTATTAATCTGCATTCCAGTGTTTCATGTTTGAAATACCAGTCCGCCCTGTCCATGGGGATTTGATCTCACGCTGTAATCAGCAAAGGGTTCTGGGAAGTGAGAATGGCTGTGGTTTGCTCTTTTAAAGACCTTAAGAGAGAATCAAAAAGTGGTGGTTATGCAGGAAGTTGGCCTGTCCGGTGTTTGACGGCTGGCAGTTTTCCTATGGAGTCATATGAGACCATGAATTTGGAAGGCACACTAGATTGTGGGAACGTTTGGGTGGGCTTCCCACCGCCCTGTGATTTTCAGAGGTCCTAGAATGTTCTTGAAAGTATTCCTGCAGCTCTTTTGAGCGGATGTCAAATTTCTTTTGGTTTGGGGCTACCCCAAATGTTTACATTCTGAGTCTTTGGTCCATTTTCCTCCCAACAATGCACATTTAGGATTGCTATTGGGTATCTAATGAACTGGATTGATCATAAGATTCTCAGGACCTCTGGTCCCAGCTCGACACCACTTTCAAGCTATGGCACGTTAGGTAAGTCCTTTAACCTCTCTGATTCTCACACTGAATGTAGGTTAGAACAGTATCTACGTCATAGTGTTGCTTGAGGATTAAGAGGAATAATTCATGGGACTTGGCATGAGTCTCTCCACTAGATTGTAAGCTCCATGGAGGAGCTGTCTTCCCAGTGCCTCCAGCAGTGTCTGGCATATAGTGAGGAGCTCAACACATATTTGTTAAATTAACAGTAAGCACTCAGTCAATGTTAATTATTACTGTTGTCATGATTAATATTTTCATACTTATTATTACTTACACTACCCATTTTGAGTCCTTCTCCTTACCTTCTGTTGACAACAGTCATCTTCGTGAAGCAGCTCTGATGGTGTCATTGATAGGATGCTGGGTTCAAATTCTAACCCTGTCCTGATTAGCTGTGGGCAAAGTTACTTAACCTCTCTGAACTAGTTTCCTCATCTGTAAATTGCAATGATAATGCCCTCCCACAGAGACTAAGAGGGTAACACACCCCTGCCCTTAGTTTTCTCAAATGTATGGATAGAAATACCCCTGGGACCTACTCCCTTATCAATGTCTTAGATTTTTCACATGCCCTAAGTGCTTAACTCTATAGGCCTTGCATGCTCCATACCAGAGTCTTCTGCAGATTGTCCAATATGTGGAGGCTGGTGAGGTCCCCTCCCCACAGAACAGCCTTGTGTAGCAGGTTGATCAAAACATCTGTATTCTGATGAGGGTCATCTCTGCACAGCTGGAGTTGTGTATGTCCTTAAAGTTTCCATAACTTGTCATCATAAAATACTAATTATAGTCATACTCATTTATGTCTTATGAAATGAAGAGATACCAACAACACAACTGGGGTTTCATAGAGGTTGTAAAAATGAACTTTCTGGCCCCTCTCATGCTTGGTATTGGGAGAGGGGCCAGAAAGTTCATTATCTGGTCAATTTTCCACCCCAACGAAGGTGTGTTCCTTTTCAGAGCTTTCAGTAGTCTTGACAGTTTGAGCCTGGCAATGGATCAAGTTCTCTTTCCTCCTACAGAATCTCTCTTCCAGTCTACACTCTGGGAGGTAGATGGGACTAAGCAGGCCACTTCCCCAGTGCAAGAAAAAGCACTGCACCACTCCCACATTCTACCTTTGGTTTGTGCAAAGACCACATTTTGCAAGCCCTTTTGCTGCCCAGTTAATCTCCCAGGGTGAACTTTCTCTCACCCTCTGGTGACACCTCTGCCACCCAACCCCATCTCCTTTGAGAGGGGGAACCCCCCATGGAGCTTTGTGTTTTCCTCCGCTTTCTCCTTTCAGCAGGGTAAGCCGCCATACTCCTGCCCAGGCTGCTGGGCCCACCATCTTCTCTTCTAACACAGCTTCCGAAGTGCTGGGGATGGAGAGGATGTCAATGTGGCAAACATTCCTTTGCCCACTGATGAGAAGTCTCAGCCTTGCCCAAGACATGTCTGGAAATGGCAGTCCACCCTGGCCTTTCCTTAACTTCACTCCTTCTCTCAGCCTCTGCACATAAAAGTTGTCAGTACATCTTGTTATTTCTGCTTATAAGAATACATAGAATCTTACAGCTTTACCCCACTGTATAGCTACCCTCCTAATTCAGCGAGCTGGAGAGGTGATTCTCGCTCAGGATGCTGTAGGATATTCCTAACTGGTCTCTCTGCCATCACACTAGACCCTCCTGCACTGTCCACTTAACAATGACGTTTAAAAAGTAAATAAATGGCTGAGCATGGTGACTCATACCTGCAATCATAATACTTTGAAGGCAGAGGAAGGAGAATTGCTTAAGGCCAGGAGTTTGAGACAAGCCTGGGAAACATAGGGAGACCCCATGTCTATTAAATAAATAAATAAATAAATAAATAAATAAATAAAAATAGCCAGATGTGGTGGTGCGCGCTTGTGGTCCCAGCTACTCAGGAGGCTAAAGTGAGAGGATTGCTTGATCCTCGGAGGTCGAGGCTGGCACTGCACTCCAGCCTGAGCAATAGAATGAGACCCCATCTCGAAAAATGAAAAATGTTACAAAGTGGCTGTTAAAAAGCAGGTATATGGAGATATAAGCAGGCATCAAAGCTAGCAGTGCCCAGTGGTGGACCACGGCTGCACTGGTGGATCCGTGGGAATAGAAACAAAGTCTTGGGTCCACACAAGGTGGAGGATTACACGGGAGACTCCTGCATGGAGGTGTGCCCTCGCTGGAAGAGTCAAGTGGGAAAATGCCTTCCACATAAAGGCAGATGGTATCATTACCTCTTCAGTTCTTTTTCCCTACTGCAACCTCACCCGAAAAGCCCCACCTAGGTTCCAGTTCCTAGGGTGCAGGTGCCTGATTGCCTGAAGCCTGGTGCTCAGGATTGTCCGACATTCTCCTCGCTGTTTCCTGAGTGGTTCCCTGACTTGCTGTTTTATAAAACCTTTTTACGTACAGTAGAGTGGGGGGCAGGTTTTGGCCACTCCGCCCATAAGAGGTAGACTCTGAACAGGTGGCTTTTGAGTTTTTTTTCCAGTGTCCTTTTTACCCTATTGACAAAGGGAAGAATTTATGTAGGAATACATCATCTTTAATTAAAGCATAGCTATAAATTATACAAGTAGCAATACATATTTTAACACAAAAGCAAGGTTCATAGACAAAAACAGAATGGTAAAATCATGAAAATGTAAATCTGTTGGTTAGGAGACATTTAGGCTCAAAATAATAATTTATGATATGACATTGAAAAACATCTTGTGATTTTAAATTGAAAAATGGGTTCAGGCTGACCACCCAAATAATTCTTTTTTTTTTTTTTTTTTTTTTTTTTGAGAGGGAGTCTTGCTCTGTCACCAAGCTGGAGTGCAGTGGTGCAGTCTCGGCCCACTGCAGCCTCCACCTCTCGGGTTCAAGTGATTCTCCTGCCTCAGCCTCCTGAGTAGCTGGGATTACAGGCATGCGCCACCATGCCTGGCTAAGTTTTTTGTATTTTAGTACAGATGTGGTTTCACCATGTTGGCCAGGATGGTCTCGATCTCCTGAGCTCATCATCTGCCTGCCTCAGCCTCCCAAAGTGCTGGGATTACAGGCATGAGCCACCGCGCCTGTCCCACCCAATTCTATGCACTTTTCCAGAGAAGGGTGAACTATTTGTGTCTTCAGGGAAATACGTAACTGTTTGGGGTTTTTTTTTTTCTATTTTCTTTTTCCTTTAAGCATCTGATAATACAAATGTACTCAAATAGAAGAGGAACCGAACCTTTGAGTTTGATGAGAGTTTTGGTGTTTAAAGAATTCAGGATCATGAAGAATATGGGGTGACTTCCCTCTTCCTATTCCCATTACTTTAAATGTTGTAGTTGTTGCTTTTTGTGCTTTGGGAAGATTCTTGATGCCTCCACATGCTGATTCAATGGACAGCCCTGGTTATAGGCCATGGGGGTCAGAGCTGGGAGGGGCTATGGGAGTCAATCCACGTCCCGCATTTGACAGGTCAGACACTGGAGAACAGATATTTAGAGTTCAAGGACTTGCATGGGCTGACACCGGGCACTACAGATGCCGTGGAAATAGACACCTGCTCCTATGCTCACCAAGCCCAGCCTGGGCCAGTGGATGGAGGAAATAATGGTTTAATCTTAACTAATTTAATTTTTAAAAGTTGAAATGCTAAATTAATTTTTTAAAATAATGTTATTCCTTTATGGAAAAAAGCTAACAAAATGATTGGATATGTATACATTTTAGTGTTTGTTTAAAAGATGTGTTATTGGATTGCACTATCAAACTTCATAAAACCTGGAGTTGAAATATATAAATAATCTCAACCTGTGGTGCAGATAGGTGCCAGTCAGCTGTTGTCACAGCCTACTGACTGGGACTCACTGTGCAGGAATTTAAGGCCTTCAGGCAAGCTGTGATCACTTCCACAAAATCCCTGGTTATGTCATTTGGAGATCTTTTATCCCCTAACTAAAAAGGAAAATTGGCCGGTCACGGTGGCTCACACCTGTCATCCCAGCACTTTGGGAGGCCGAGGTAGTGGATCACAAGTTCAAGAGATCGAGACCATCCTGGCCAACATGGTGAAACCCTGTCTCTACTAAAAATACAATTAGCTGGGTGTGGTGACGGGTGCCAGTAGTCCCAGCTACTCAGAAGGGCTGAGGCAGGAGAATCACTTGAACCCAGGAGGTGGAGGTTGCAGTGAGCCAAGATCGTGCCACTGCACTCCAGCCTGGCGATAGAACGAGATTCTGTCTCAAAATAAAAAAAAAGGAAAATAGAATTTATTTAAATTGTTAAACCCTACTGAAGGGAAGATAGTTCTTCAGTCAAAAGGGTTTTTTTTTTTTTTTTTTTTTTTTTTCTAAAGAGCCTTAGAATGCTAAAAGTAAAAACAAATCCATCTGTTACTTGAAGTTTTGTAAATGGGAAATGTAGTTGAGACTATCTGTATTTTTCTTTATGTCTTAATTACTCCCTGATAGAAGCAAGGCCTTTAGGAGTCTTTTAATGTCTTTAGGACATAAGGCTCAATTTTACTCAAGTCCCCTTCAGTCTGAAGGAAGCAGGTGCAGCACTTGAACATTCATCCAACCAATTCTTCTCAGGCCCTGCTGTATGCTGTCCTCTGTGTGAGGGGCTTGGGATGGGAATAGATGGAGCGAGACACAGCTTTTTCTCCTACTTGGGCTTCGGGGAGAAGAATGTCACCTTGAACTTAAGGAGCTGTATCTGGCAGTATCTCTGAGTTGTGCTTCTTCTCTACCTTTTCCTCCCCTGGAACCAACCCACATACTCTGGCATCCCCAGTTGCTCCCCAGAACCTGCCCAACTCCAAAGACAGCCTGATTTTTTTTTTTTTTTTAAACCCAGACCCAGAAGCAGGTCATTTATGGATGGTTTAAGCACGAGGCTCTCCACAGTCATGTGTTGCTCATAGGCCTGGGGGTGGCCCCCTTTCCTATATTGTCACTGATTTTCTTTTGAATATTCTCCTTTTCTTTTTAATTTAAAAACATATTCTGTCGGCTGGGCGTGGTGGCTCACGCCTGTAACCCCAGCACTTTGGGACCCCTCTCTGGCTGTACTCTTTGTTCCAAGCCTGCTGTTTTCCCTTAACTTCCAGGTCCCCCTCCCCTCCAGTGTGCTGGGGCCCTGCAGCACACAGCAACATCAGTACAGTCATCAGACAAATGCACACAGCGTTTCTCCGTATCACCCATAATTTTTTTTTTTTTTTTTTTTTTTTGACACGGAGTCTCTCTCTGTCACCCAGGCTGGAGTGCAGTGGCGCGATCTCGGCTCACTGAAAGTTCCACCTCCAGGTTCACGCCATTCTCCTCTCGCAGCCTCCCAAGTAGCTGGGACTAAAGGTGCCCGCCACCACGCCTGGCTTTTTTTTTTTTTTTTTTTTTTTTTTGTATTTTTAGTGGAGACGGATTTCACCATATTAACCAGGATGGTCTCAATCTCCTGACCTCATGATCCACCCTCTTCGGCCTCCCAGAGTGCTACGATTACAGGCATGAGCCACCGCGCTCGGCCCATATCACCCTTAATTTTAAATCTGAATGTTAATTCCCTTCTTGAAATTGTTTATGTTTCATGTTCAGAAATTACCATATTTCATCAAAACCTTTGGTTTGGTTTGGTTTTAGAAACATGTTTCTTTTCTGTCAATCTTATTTCCATTTTTGGTTGCCATTGATTTTTCAAAAAGCATCTTTTTTTTTTTTGAGAGGGAATCTTGCTCTGTTACCCAGCCAGGCTGGAGTGCAGTGGCGATCTCGGCGCACTGCAAGCTCCGCCTCCTGGGTTCACACCATTCTCCTACCTCAGCCTCCTGAGTAGCTGGGACTATAGGTGCCCGCCACCACGCCAGGCTAATTTTTTTTTTGTTTTTTTAGTAGAGACGGAGTTTCACCTTGTTAGCCAGGATGGTCTGGATCTCCTGACCTCGTGATCTGCCTGCCTCAGCCTCTCAAAGTGCTGGGATTGTAGGCATGAGCCACCGCACCCGACCAGAAAGCACCATTTTTATATACCTTTAAAAAAGAAAAATATTGCTAACTAAATTAAGACATGTCTTCTATTGTAAGACATATTCTGGTTTAAGATATGTTAAATGGAAAACAAACAAACTCAAAACCCATGTACCTTTTTCTTTTTCCCAATGTGCTTTTTAGAATCAATACAGTCTGGGTCAGGACTCTATTAGATTTCATTTTCCCTCTGACAGAGCCACTTATGCTTTTAAAATAGCCAGGTAAGCAGGACAATTTCCTTTCAGCCCATCGCTGGCTCTCGTGGCTTCCTTCTTACACATGCTAGGTAAGCACTTTGAACTTGAAAAACACTTGACTAAACACTCGTATGATCTGGATTGTTTAACCACAAAAAGTTTGGTCTTTTATAGTGAAAAATGCTGTGGGTTTCTTTTTTACCTTTAATTTCACTTTTCAAAATTAAAATATAGCTTTTAAGGTCAGAATTTTCAGAGCAATTTGTAAGTATAGATACAGTTTCATGGTGACAGTTTCTTATGTTGTAAAGGTGACACAAAACACATCATCTTTTATTTTAGATTCAAGGGGTGCATGTGAGGATTCGTTACTTGGGTATATTGTGTGATGCTAAGGTTTGGGGTATGATTGATCGTGTCATCCAGGTACTGAGCGTAATACCCAATAGTTAGTTTTTCTTTTTTTTCTTTTCTTTTTTTTTTTTTTAATTTTTGAGACAGTCTCACTCTGTTGCCCAGGCTGGAGTGCAGTGCTGTGAACTTGGCTCACTGCAACCTCCACCTCCTAGGTCCAAACGATTATCCTGCCTCAGCCTCGTAAGTAGCTGGGATTACAGGTGCCCGCCACCACACCCAGCTAATTTTTTTGTATTTTTGTAAAGACAGGGTTTTGCCATGTTGGCCAGGCTGGTCTGCAATTCCTGACCTCAGGTGATCCGCCTGCCTAGGCCTCCCCAAAGTGCTGGGATTATAGGCGCCTGCCACTGCACCCTGCCAGTTTTTCTTTTCTTTTTTTTGAGCCTTGGTCTCACTCTGTCACCCAGGCTGGAGTGTGGTGGTGTGATCTCGGCTCACCATAACCTCAACCTCCCGGGCTCAAGTGATTCTCCCAGCTCAGGCTCCCACATAGCCTCCTGGCAAATTTTTGTATTTTTTGTAGAGATGGGGTATAATTAGTTTTTCAATTCTTACCTACCCCACTCCCTCCTGCCTCTAGTAGTCCCCAAGTTTATTGGTACCATCTTTATGTCCATGAGTACCCAGTGTTTAGCTCCCACTTATAAGTGAGAATATAGGGTATTTGAATTTTTGTTCCTACATTACTTTGCTTATGATAAAGGCCCCCAGTTTCATCCATGTTGCTTCATAGGACATGATTTTGCTCTTCTTTATGGCTGCATAGTACTCCATGGTGTATATGTACCACATTTCCTTTATCCAGTTCACTGTTGATGGGCACCTAGGCTCATTCCATGTCTTTGCTATTGTGGATAGTGCTGTGGTAAACATGCAAGTACATGTGTTGTTTTGGTAGAACAATTTATTTTCTTTTGGATATATACCCAGTAATGGGATTGCTGAGTTGAATGGTAGTTCTAGTTTAGGTTCTTTGAGAAATCTCCCAGCTGCTTTCCACAGTGGCTGAACTAACTTACATTCCCACTTAAAGTGTGTAATTGTTCTCTTTTCTCCTCTGCCTTACCACCATCTGTTGTTTTTTGACTTTCTAATAACCATTCTGGCTGGTGTGAGATTGTATCTCATTGTGGTTTTGATTTGCATTTCTGTCATAATTAGTGATGTTGAGCATTTTTTCATTTTTTTTTTTAACAGTTTGTATGTCTTAGTTTGAGAAGTATCTGTTCATGATTTTGCCCACTTTTTAATGGGATTATTTGTGTTTTGTTTGTTCAGTTATTAAAGTTCCTTAAAGATTCTGGATATTAGACTTCTGTTAGATGCATAGTTTGTGAATATTTTCTCCTATTCTGTAAGGTGTCTTTTTACTCTGTTAATAGTTTCTTTTGCTGTACAGAAGCTTTTTAGTTTAATCAGGTTCCATTTGTCAATTTTTGTTTTTGTTGCAATTGCTTTTGAGGACTTAATCATAGATTCTTTCCCAAGATTGATATCCAGAGTGGTGTTTCCGAGGTTGTCTTCTATTATTATTATAGTTTGAGGTCTTATGTTTAAATCTTTAATCCATCTTGAGTTAATTTTTGTATATGGTGAAAGGTAGGGTCGAGTTTTATTTTTCTGCATATGGCTAGCCAGGTACCGTAGCACCGTTTCTTGAATAGCAAGTTCTTTCCACATTGCTTATTTTTGTCGACTTTGTCAAAGATTAGATGGTTATAGGTGTGCAGCTTTATTTCTGGGTTCTCTATTGACCAGAACAGAGAACAAAATATTGATCAATGTGTCTATTTTTGTACTAGTACCATGCTGTTTTGGTTATTGTACCCTTATACTATAGTTTAAAGTCAGCTAATGTGATGTCTCTAGGTTTATTCTTTTTTGCTTAGGATTGCTTTTGTATTCGGGCCCTTTTTTGGTTTCATAGGAATTTTGGAATAGCTTTTTTTTAGTTATGTGAAAAATGGCGTTGATTGTTTGATAGAAATAGCATAGAATTTGTAGATTGCTTTGGGCAGCATGGCCATTTTAATGATGTCAATTTTTTCCAATGGATGAGCATGGAATGTTTTTTCCATTTGTTTGTGTCATCTATGATTTCTTTCAACAGTGTTTTGTAGTTCTTGTAGTTATCTTTCACCTCCTTGGTTAGATGTATTGCTAGGTATTTTAGTTTTTTTACTGTTGTAAATGGGATTGCATTCTTGATTTGACTCACAACTTGAATGTCATTGGTATATAGAAATGCTACTGATTTTTGTATGCTGATACTGTATCCTGAACTTTACTGAAGTCACTTTTCAGTTTGAGGTGGAGGAGTATCTTGGGTGTTTGTTCGTTTGTTTATTTTAGACGGAGTTTCACTCTTGTTGCCCAGGCTGAAGTGCAATGGCGCAATCTCGGCTCACCGCATCCTCTGCCTCCGTGTTCAAGTGATTCTCCTGCCTCAACTTCCCGAGTAGCTGGGATTATAGGCATACGCCACCATGCCTGGCTAATTTTGTATTTTTAGTAGAGATGGGGTTTATCCATGTTGGTCAGGCTGGTCTTGAACTCCCGACCTCAGGTGATCCACCTGTCTCGGCCTCCCAAAGTGCTGGGATCACAGGCATGAGCCACCGTGCCTGGCCGTATCTAGGGTTTTCTAGGTGTAGAATTATGTCATCAGCAAACAAAAAAAGGTAGTTTAACTTCTTTTTCTATCTTGGTGCCTTTTCTTTCTTTCTCTTGCCCGATAGCTCTGGCTAAAACTTCCAAGCCTGCTTATTTTTGAGCAGTTAAACTTACTAGAAATGTCAGGGCGATTGCATTATTTTATTTTATTTTTAAAAAATAATTACATATCATGCATTTATTTTCTTTTAAAGGTAGAATACAGAAAGGTTATCACAGAAACTTTATGTTTGAGCTAAATTTTCTTTTTCTCTTTTTTTGAGATGGAGACTCGCCCTGTCACCCAGGCTAGAGTGCAGTGGTGTGATCTTGGCTCACTGCAACCTCTGGCTTCTGGGTTCAAGCAGTTCTCCTGCCTTAGCCTCCCAAGTAGCTGGGATTACAGGCACCCGTCACTGCACCAGGCTAATTTTTTTGTATTTTTAGTAAAGACAGGGTTTCACCATGTTGGCCAGGCTGGCTTCCAACTCCTGACCTCAAGTGATCCACCTGCCTTGGCCTCTCGAAGTGCTAGGATTACAGGCGTGAGCCACCTGACCCAGCCACTAAAATGTGTTTTTAAATAACACTTACCCATTCATATGGGTTCTGCTTCTCTAGCATGACCCAGTCATGTAAGTCTTCTTAACCCACTATCATGTCTTCTCTGAGGCTTAAAATGCCCAGTTTCTATAAGACAGGAAGTCAGATAGACCTGGGTTCAAGTCCAGCTTTGCAGTTTACTCTTCGTGTAATCTTGAGTGACTTTCTCATTTTCCTCATCTTTAGAATGGGGATAATAATAACATCTGTCTCAAAGAGTTTTGTGAGGATTAAATTAATTGGTGCACATAAAGTCTTTAGTATAATGCCTGGCAAACAGTAAGTACTCAATAAATGTTAGTATTTTTAGTCAACATTCTGGTAGGCTTCTACTACTCCCTACCCAAAAACTCCAGTAAAACAAAAACATCTTCCGCTTTTGTAACTTCCAAATATCTATGACTGGCAATGCAAATCTTCTAGACTCATAATTTTGAAATCTTTTTTGTTTTTTGGTTTTAGTCTGTTGTATGATTTTCGTGTCCGATCAGTTATCAAGTCTACCATCCTTTAGTCCTCTAGTTCTCATGACCACTCACTTTGACCATTATAAAAACCATTACCTAGTTTGTTGCATCTAGCATGTCCAGGACAGGGTGGTGGGAAAAGCAGGGACTCTCATGGTAGTCTCCGTTGGGCTCAATTCTATTGCATACAGGAGTGTATGGTCAAGACATTGAAACATTTTGAGACTTCCTTCCAGCACTAGGAAGATGGGACCTTCATGTCTGCCTCTTCTAGAGCGATTGTTGGAGAATGAGGTAGGATTATAAGATAATGGCTGGAGAGGCCTGTGTACACCAGAGGCGTTCATTAAATACCATTTATCTTCCGTTTCCCCGCTGGTTCATCCTACATGTGGTGACTACATGTGCTCATGAAATCGCAATTGTAATTACACAGTGTCTTTCTTCAGTGACTCCCCATTTCCTCCTTAGTCAGATCTAAACTCTTCTGCCCCACTGAACTGGAGAACCAGGCTGAATGCATTTGAATTCCGGCTCTATGACTTACTAGCTACCTTGAAACAAATTTCATAACCTGCTACCTCAGTTTCCACATCTGAAGAATAGGCGTGACAATAATCGTGCCTGCCTTATGAGGTTATGTGGCTCAATTGTAAATATTGAATTAGCCCACACGAAGGACTTAGAAAAGTTCCTGTTTCATGCCCTTGCTCTGTCACACCAGCATTCTCTCCATCTCTTCTTCCATCGCTCATCTTTAGCACCCCTAGGCCCTGACAAACCAGACAATTTGTTCTCCTAAATCTGTCCCCCAATTCTGCCCCCACTTCTTACACAGGGTTTACTGCTCCAAAGAACAGAAATTCTACTTGTACCCAGAGTTCCAAATTAATATGAGGCAGTCCTGAAACTGAAACTATCAGCACTGCTGCTCTGATTAACAGTTTGTATAGTTGTCCTAGGTTTGGAATGCTGTCTTTCGGGGCTGGAAGCTGCTCCGAGTGGTCATCTTGCATATGCTACCACAAGAGCCTTCTTTATGGAGGTCTCTTGTTGCTGCTCTCTTCCCTTTCTCTGTTGCGTTGCCCTTAGTGATTGTGAGTTTAGAGTTTACCCTAAGCATCCTGCATGTTATCATGACTCATGCCAGATTAAATGCTACTTAGTTACCAGCCTTCAGCACCTTTTTCCAGGTGTCTTTAGGGAGGAGGGAGAAAAGGGTATGTCTTACCATGCACAACTCTTATCAGACTGTTAGCATTGCTTGTTTACTTCTCCGTTTACCTTATTGGACTGTAAGGTCTATGAGGGCAGGTAATGTGTGTGCCTTGTTCATCTCCATCTGCCAACTCATAGCAAAGTATTTGGACCATTAATCAGCACTGAATATTTTTCGAATAGATGGATGGATGATAGATGGAAAAAGATTGGAATGTACATGCCCCTTTTGGCATATACAAACATCCGATGCACTTTTTTCTCTGCCTAGGGAGGAAGCTGTTCCTAGCAAGAAGACAGCTTAATACTCTAGAATATTCCTGGGCTACTGAGGTTACTTATTTAGCTCTGCTGCTGATAAGGCCATGGAAAGTTAGTTATTTGCATTTAGGAGTGGTATCTTACCAATGCCAGCTTTCACAGGTACTTGGATGGATTCCAGATTTATTTCCCTACTCCAGTTGCATTATTTGCTTTGTATGATATCTTCCTTAGAAAGCACAGTGCTTTCATATAAATAATTTGAAAGACTTGCTAACGGATCCCGTAGACCTCACATAAATCCTCTGTGAAGTTCGCTATGGAAAGCAAGAGGATTGATGTCTAATCCTTACATGACAAGATAAATTTTATAATTGAAAGACCAGTTAATATGGGCAAGAAGTGATCAGACTTCCAAAAAATAAAAAAGAAATAAAGAAATAAAGTAGGGAAGACAAATGTCAAAAAGCGTATGCAGTCATTTGGTCTTAATATCAGAATTCTTTCTGGCTTTTATTCATTTCCATTTGTTTTCTTTTTCTTCTCTCTCTCATACTGCTATAATAGTGACTGCTGGGAAGAAAGAGTGCTGCCCACAAATTTTTTTGGCAGACTTGGGTATGAGTTAATTAGCATTTTGGCCTCCAGTCTGGAGTGCAGACCCTATTCTCTTTGTAATGGGTGCCGGCAAGGAAGCTTTTCAAAGCAGGGGGAAAAACGGCATCCACTCTCCTGTCAAGGACTTTTATGAGGGTCAAGTGGTGTTGGCAAGAATTCAGGCCAGAATGATTTGGCTTCAGCAAAGAAAGCCACAGCCCTTGTGACAGGTTAGGTTAGCCATAAACCTGGATACACTAAATTCTTAAGATGGTGAGAGATGGTTGCACTCCGGCCCAAGAATTTCTTGTAAGCTTTTTCGGTTTTCGCAAGTGGAGGTTTGATGGTTTGACAGCTGCCCTTCCCTTACTTGCTCTGTCTCCTGCTGCTCAGGCTTCTTCTCAGAATCATCATGAGCCAAACCACTCTGGTACTTGTTGGCCCACGGATGCCTTAATGCGAAAGTATTTCTCAGTGTCTACAAAATGTTACAAAAACGTGTCTGAGTAAGCTGATGGGTCGCAGCTTATTTGTCACTGAGAAAGTGAGTTAGTGCCCAGATTCCACCTTTGCAAGTGTTTTTGCTAAGCCTCAGAGAAATATAAACACGAATCTTAATCTAAGTGTGCTTATTTTAATATTTTTATTAGCAGCAACAGCAGCAGCATTGGGGCATTATTTCCAAAGGCAAATAATTCAAGGAAGAGGTTAATGTGATCATTTTAACTAATCATTGCACATATAAGAGCTCATTCAATCTTCCTCACTGTCTAATGAAGTGGTATGAGTATCATGTCTGTTTTACAAATGAGGAAACTGAGGCACAGAGAGGTTAAGTAACTTAACCAGCGTTATTTCTTGGCAGATCAGAACTAGATCTTTTTAATTTTTAGTTCTAGGGTACATGTGCAAGATGTACAGGTTTGTTACATAGGTAAATGTGTACCACAGTGGTTTGCCTCACCTATTAACCCATCACCTAGGTATTAAGCCCAGCCTGCGTTAGCTATTTTTCCTAATACTCTCCCCCGCCCACCCTAAGAACTAGACCTTTCCTAAGACCTCTTCCAATTCTGAGATTAAAATGTTTTATGTGGATGGGGATGGCAATCAGGTCAAAAGATGTAGCTGAAGAAGTGAGTGGGAGAGAAAGAGGTAGGAGTTGTGTACTAGTTAAGGCTTTTGGGGGCACATGTAATGGAAGCCATTGCTTAGGCAACATAGAGAACTTATTTTAAAACATCATGGTCTGTTGCCTCACAACATCCAAGGAAGGGGAGAAGCCAGATAGCCTCAAGGAGCTCAAGTAAAGGAGACTTTGGGTCTCCTCTCCCCGTCGGAAGCTGTAAGCTGGTGGCCCCCAGGCTCCATGAGGCCTAGAGATGTGTTTATTTGGCCCATACCTTTATTAAAAATGGAGCTGGTGCTTAAAAATCAAAAGATTACTCATGGAAATCCAGATTTCCAGCTTCTCTAGAAAAATCAGACCCGGCAACCTTGAGGCCTCATTTCCGCTGCTACCTTGCCTGTGGTAACGCTTGACTGGAGCTGTATGGAAGCCGCCACCTCCTCAGCCCCTCCACCTCCAGCAGTCAGCTAAGCCAGGGTTTTTCAACATTGACACTACTGACATTTTAGGCCAGAGAGTTCTTTGTTGTGGGGGTTTGTCCTGTGCATAGGAGGATGTTTAGCAACATCGCTGGTATCCACCCACTAGATGCCAGTAGTACCCCCTCCTCAGTCTGACAACCAAGAATGAATCTATATTCTGCCAAATGTCCCCCGGGGAGCAAAGCTGCCCCGGAGTGCAAAGCACTGGGTAGTGTGATGAGCCTAAACCACTGACCACTCAGTCCCTAAATCTTTCCATTATACCATTGCTGGGAGTGAGATCACTTGGTCTGGCTTGGGTCAGAGGCCTTCTCCTGTGACCAGGTGGCAGGGTAGCATTAAGCATCATGGCGGCTACCTCCTGCAGAGAGGGTCAAGGCAGGCAACTCAATAGGTATCCATCACAGGATGTGGGAAGGAGGGATGCGAAAGATACTGTGTGAAAACAAGAGAGTCCAGGAATAACTCTTAATAGTATAACAATCTTCACTTCCCAGAAGTTCTTTGAATCTGTCTTCTCAGTGTATTCTCTCCAGCATTGTGTGAAACAGTTAAGGCACATAGTTGCCATTCTTATTCAGGGGATGAGGAAACTAGCGTGCAGAGAATGGTTTAAATGGCTGCCTAAGTGCACATAGTGAGGTAGAGAAAGGACTAGAACCTCGGCTTCCTGGAGCCCACCTCTGTCCCTGTGGCTCCCCCTAAAATGGCAGTCCTCTGAAACATACTCTGCTCTGTCTAGTCCAGGGAGATTGAGGAAGAAAGGCAACACTGGCCATCATCAGACTCAGCCCAGGCCTGAAAACATGAATGATGCAGTCACTTGTGTTTGCAGAGCAGGTTTAGCTGGCAGGAGGCCACCCTGTCTAACTCCTGTTCCAGTCAGTCTGGGCGTAACCCAGCCATTATGGTCCCACTCAGGTTTCGAATGCACAGGAGCAATTAAGTCATTCTCATAATTTCATGTGGTACAGAAAGTCCCAAGCCAAAAATACCATCCTTGGTTCCTACTTTTAGACTCCCAGGGAACTTCCCCCTCCTTCTCTCCCTATAATTCACTTTGATTCCTTCTATTTTTCTCTTCGTGAATGCATTGGCCAGACACAGAGTCCTAGTTTACTTAACAAGGGGCTGCAGAGCCAACACAAATCAAAATAAATCCAGGCTTCATTTGGCAGGAGTGGTGGAAGTTGGGAATTGCTGGAGGTTCTCAGATACAAGAGCTTGAAATACAAGAGCATATACCTCTCATCTCCAGGTTGTGAGCACAGGAGATAGGAGAACACACCACAAAATGATCACTGAAAGATGATGGAGTGCTGGGGGCGGGGCGGGAGGAGTAGGTGCATCTGTACTCTCATTATTATTTCAGGGTCCTAGATAACCACAATTAAGTCACTTTCTTTATCATTAGTACAGAAGATTTCTTGTCCTATAGAACCATGACATCGGACTTGCGTTGCTTCCTTAAATGACGAGTTTTTCAAAATATCCTTCCGATGCGTATTAACAGTTGCTTCCTGGCAGTCAGGTGGTGGATTTGGTCTGTGTGTGTGTTGAGGGGTACATATGTCTATACACTGACTCTGCCTTCATGTGGACCCTCATTTGGGTTACATCAAGAGCTAAATGAACTCTAATTGGAGATGATTTCAATGTTTGCTCTGTAGGAATAGATAATTAAAACTTATTTCTAAGTCTTCTCACTAAAGCAGTGGTTCTCAAAAGCCTTAACCAGCACCAGAATCTACCGGAGGACTTGTTAAAGTGCAGATTGCTGGCTCCACCCCCATGCCCAGAGCATCTCATTCAGCAGGTCAGGGTGGGGCCCAAGACTTTGCATTTCTTTTTTTTTTTTTTTTTTTTTGAGATGGAGTCTTGCTGTGTCACCAGGTTGGAATGCAATGGCCTGATCTCCGCCTCCCGGGTTCAAGCGACTCTCCTGCCTCAGCCTCCCGATTAGCTGGGACTACAGGTGCGTGCCACCACGCCCTGCTATTTATTTATTTATTTATTTTTATTTTTATTTTTTAATTTTTTTAGTAGAGATGGGGTTTCACTGTGTTAGCCAGATGGTCTCGATCTCCTGACCTCATGATCTGCCCACCTTGGCCTCCCAAAGTGTTGAGATTACAGGCGTGAGCCACCGCGCCCAGCCAAGACTTTGCATTTCTAACAAGTTTCCTGGTGTTGCTGACGCTGCTGGTTTGGGGGCCCCGTTTGGTGAACTAGCATAATCAAGGAGGGTGTTCTCGTCTAATCCCAGCACTCTGGGAGGCTGAGGCAGGAGGATCGCTTGAGCCCAGGAGTTTGAAGCTGCAGTGAGCTATGATCATGCCGTTGTAACAGCCACAGCGACAGAGCAAGATTCTGTCTCTTAAAAAACAAAGAGTGGTGCTCTAAACACAAGGTTTTCACAGCAGTAGTGACAGCTGCTCCTTTATGCTTCTGTTTCTTCATTTGTGTTGTCCCTGGGAAGTCCCCCTCCTCCCAGTGGCTGAGTCCTCTGCTTCCTCCAGGCTCGGCCTGAGTTCCTGTTCCTCCACGGAACCTTTCCTGACCAGTGCACACTGATCTTTCCTCTTCTCTGAACTCTTTCAGTTGTAAAAGTGAAACCCTAAAATTTCTTTTGTTGCCTTGTATTGTGCTCAGATTGATGCATGGGAGTTCTTTTCCCAACTAGACCGAACCGATTTGATTCATGAACGTGACCATCCCTTAGATGCTCTTCTGTGTGTTCTTGAACTTAGCACAGAGCCAAGCACAGGACTCAATTATTTATTTTGTGATGAAAGTTAAAAGTGAATTAAGAGAGAAAATACATTGCTGACTGTCATAGTCCATTTGGTTTGCTATAGTTGAATACCACAGACTGGGTAATTTATAATGAAAAGGAATTTTATTTCTCCTGGTCCCGGAGGCTGGGAAGTTCATGGTCGAGAGACTACATCTAGTGAGGGCATTCTTGCTGCTTCAACACAGCAGAAGGCATTACATGGCAAGAGAGTGCACGAAAGTGTGTGAGAGATAGCAAGAGAGGGCCATACTCAGTTTTAAAACAAACCCACTCCCATGATAACAGCTTCCATTTATTCATGAGGGCAGAGTCCTCATGACTTAGTCATGTCATAAAGGTTCCTCCTTTTTCTACCTTTCATCACTGTTGCATTGGGGATTGAGTTTTCAGCACACGAATTTTGGAAGACACATTTAAACCGTAACATTACCTGTAACACCAACTGAGATTGCCTGATCTATATATAGTGCTGGAGATACCCACCAAATTATGATTTATGCTTCTTATATGGTAAAGTCCCGTGATTGCTGTGCCCAAAGCTGCAGGTCCTTCTGCCTGCTTCAGAATTGCCCAAACTTTTGGTCTTCTTAAGCAGGGGTCCCCAACCCCTGGGCAATACGGTCCTGTTAGGAACTGGGATGCACAGCAGGAAGCATGGATGAGTGAGCATTACTGCCTGAGCTTTGCCTCCTGTCAGATCAGATTCTCGTAGGAGCACAAACCCTGTTATGAACTGCACATGTGAGGGACCTAGGTGACGTGCTCCTTATTATAATCTAATGCCTGATGTGAGGTGGAACAGTTTCAACCTGAAACCATCCCACTCCTATGACCATCATGGAAAAACTGTCTTCCACAAAACCTGTCCCTGGTGCCAAAAAGGTTGGGGACTGCTGTTCTAGAGGAAGGACCTTGTGGTTTTGCTCATTATGATGGACACTCAGGGCCACTCTGGATGGTTGCCATGACCATGCCTGTTGTCTACTGTGCGTGAGAATCAGTCGCTGGACTCCAGGGCAGAGTGATGGCTGGAGGTCAGCATGCAGGCAGGGAGATGGAGGGGGAAGATGAGCATGAGTACACGAGTACATGGGACAGGTAGTTTGGGGCCAGACTTGAGAGGGCTTACATGGCACACTGAGGGCTTGCTTGGAATTTGTCCTACAGAAAGCGGAGGTTTTTAACAAAATCACATTTGTTCCTTAGAACCATAATTCTGAGACCACTAGCTTCTTCCAGAGGATATATATGAAACTACCAAAGGCAACTTTGTGAAGTAGAGGAATTTGGGCACGAAGGCTTCTTTCATCTGGGTGGTCAGCCCTTCCCACCTTTCTTTAGATACCGTAATTCATTTCCTAGGGCTGCCTTAACAAATTGCTATAAAACGGTGGCTTAAAACAACAGAAATGTGTTCTGTCACAATTCCGAACGCTAGGATTCAACATCAGCGTGGGCATCAGGACCACGCTCCTTCCGAAGGTTGGGCAGATTCTGTTCCATGCTTTTGCTCAGCTTCTAGTGTTGCTGGCCAGCCTTGGCATTCCTTGGCTTGTGGCTGTGTCACCCCAATCTCTGCCTCCATCATCACGTGACCTTCTCCTTGTGTCTGTTTCCGTGTCTCTTCTCTTCTTTAAGGACGTGAGTTATCTTGGCTTAAGGCCCACCTTGCTGACTTCATCTTAACTTGATTCTATCTGCAAAGGCTGTTTCCAAATGAGGTCACATTCACAGATACTGTGGCCTAGGACTTCAGCATATCTTTTTTGGAGGGAACACGGTGCCACCCACAACAGACACACACTTCGCTGCACCTTATTTTAGGACTCAGTGGGGGCAGTGGACTTGCTGCCACACTCAAGCTGGTCAACTTGGCGGTGTCATGTGTTCTTGGTGAAGGCTAGGAAGCTGCCTGCACCTTGAGTAAGTAATACTAGCAGCTCACTTAAGTAATTGTGAAGGGAATTATGCACAGGACCAAAGCAGCAGGCTGTGGGGAACTGACCAAAAAGATGAGTTAGGGCGCTATTGCAGGTGAGAAATAAGGAGACCTTAAGTAAGGCAGTGGCCGTGAGAACAGAGAGGAAGGGGAGTAGTTGAGGGGCGGGTCTGAAGTAGAACCACTAAGATCTGATGTAGTGGGAGGAGGGATCAAGGGTGATACTTAGTCTATTTACAAATGTGGTGGTGGTGGGGTATATAATCCCTATCAGTATATACGAAGGCCTTCCAGACGTGCTTCTCTTTGTCTCTATCCACCTAAGTTATGCTGTCTGTGCTGCCAAGAAGCGTAAAAAGGTGAAAATGATATGGAAGAAACTGACGGGCAACCTTAGAAATGCATGTGAATAAATATATTTTAAAGGGAGAAAGGCCCTTCTGGGAAGATCTCTCTAAATGGAGTGTAGATGTCTCAGGGAATGGCAGCTACTGACTTGCTGAGTGGACATCTCACAAGGCAATTCTAGGGCCGTCGTCCAGCCTGAGAATACACAGCTGGCTGACCTCCGGGGAGACTCAAAAATTCTTACAGAACCTGTGTTGCAGGTCCTGGCATCACCGTCATGATGTTCTGTCACTCTTCAGTAGCATTTAGTAAACAGTTTTGCATCTGTTTAGTTTACACAAGAATCTTGGAACAATGGAAAATCCTTTGACAAGTCAGAAAATTCAAGTCCTGTTTTTTTTTGGTTGTTGTTGTTTTAGTTGCTTTTTGGGGGGTTGTGGTATTCTGAGGAGACACTTAACTTATGGAAGCCTCATTTTCTCTTCAGTAAATGGAGAACCAACATCATTCTTACAGTATCGCTGTGAGGATGGACATCAGTGAATACATGTAAGGTGCCGGGCTCAGAGCTAGTGCATAATATGCAGTCATCTCTTTTCCCCTTCCCCATCAATCTTCCTTCTCTTCTCTCTTTCAGGTTTTTTTCTTTTAATTTATTTTTAGAGACAAGGTCTTACTCTGTCACCCAGGCTGGAGTGCAATGGTGTGGTCATGGCTCTCTGCAGCTTCCCAACTCCCAGGCTCAAGCGACCTTCCCACCTCAGCCTCTCGAGTAGCTGATACCACAGGCATGTGTCACCACGCCCAGTTAATTGAACAGGTTTTCTGACTCTCTGAGGCCCAGAGCTCCTTCTGCCATTCTACCTCTCTGGGGATAAAATATAAATAATAAATCCCTCTAGAGGATTTTTTTTTTTTTTTTTTTTTTTTGAGATGGAGTTTTGCTCTTGTCACCCAAGTTGGAGTGCAGTGGCACAATTTCCACTCACTGCGACCTCCGCTTTCCTGGGTTCAAGCAATTCTCCTGCCTCAGCCTCCTGAGTACCTGGGATTATGGGCACTTGCCACCATGCCCAGCTAATTTTTGTGTGGTTTTTTTTTTTTTTTTTTTTTTTTTGAGACAGTGTCTTGCTCTGTCACCCGGGCTGGAGTGCGGTGGTGTGATCTTGACTCACTGCAACCTCCACCTCCCGGGTTCAGGTGTTTCTCCTGCCTCAGCCTCCTGTGTAGCTGGGATTATAGGCATGAGCCACCATACCCAGCTAATTTTTGTATTTTTAGTAGAGATGGGGTTTTGCTTTGTTGGCCAGGCTGGTCTCGAACTCCTGACCTCAGGTGATCCACCTGCCTTGGCCTCACAAAGTGCTGGGATTACAGGTGTGAGCCACCGCACCCAGCCTAATTTTTGTGTTTTTAGTAGAGATGGAGTTTCACCATGTTGGCCATGCTGGTCTCGAACTCCTGACCTCAGGTGATCTGCCCACCTCGGCCTCCCAAAGTGGTGGGATTACAGGCGTGAGCCACCGTGCCCGGCCTTTTTTTTTTTTTTTTTTTGAGACAGAGTCTCACTGTGTCACCCAGGCTGGAGTGCAGTGGCATGATCTTGGCTTACTGCGACCTCCGCCTCCTGGGTTCAAGTGATTCTCCTGCCTCAGCCTCCGAGTAGCTGGAACTACAGATGCATGTCACCACATCTGGCTAATTTTTTTATTTTTATTTTTATTTTTTTTGTTAGAGACAGGGTTTCACCATGTTGGCAGGCTGGCCTTGAACTCACGACCTCAAGTGATCCGCTCACCTTGGCCTCCCCAAGTGCTGGGATTACAGGTGTGAGCCACCGCGCCAGGCCCAAGGATTTGTTTTAAACTAATTGGAGCCAGGCGCGGTGGCTCATGCCTGTAATCCCAGCACTTTGGGAGGCTGAGGCGGGTGGATCTCCTAAGGTCAGGAGTTCGAGAACAGCCTGACCAACGTGGAGAAACCCCATCTCTACTAAAAATACAAAATTAGCTGGGCGTGGTGATGCATGCCTGTAATCCCAGCTACTCGGGAGCCTGAGGCAGGAGAATCGCTTGAACCCAGGAAGTGGAGGTTGCAGTGAGCCAAGATTGCGCCATTGCACTCCAACGTGGGCAACAAGAGCGAAACTCTGTCTCAAAAAACAAACAAACAAACAACAAACTAAACTCATTGGAATCAATTACAAATAATATACACTCCCACATAATTAGATTGGGGTCTTAGGGTCTATGAAGCAAACCCTGAGAGTGAAGGTGGGAAGGAAATGTCAGCATTATAAGCAGGATTAACGTACATTAAATTTGACAGAATCTGGTTCTTGCTCTGTCCCTTTCCCATGGTGGCCAGCCCTAGCCGCCCAGCTGCTGTTGTCTATAAGCCAAAGCTCCTGCATGTTCTCCTTCCAATAGAAAACGACTATGCGGAACCTCATCCTCCCTGGGCCCGAGGTGTTGGTGCAGCTGCTGAGGGATCTGGTGTGCTAGCCTATGTTCATGTGCCACTGCAGATGCCAGGAGAGTTCCAATGCCCAGGCCATACCAGCAGCTCCCTGGGTAATGTCTGCTTGGACTTAGTTTCACTCTGAAGTTGGGAAGCAATAGCCTACATTTTCAGCTAAATAAAAGCTGGAAATGGTGATCTCGTTAGGCCTGCCTCCTGTACTTCGTGCTTTGGTGCTCTGCTTCATTTTCCTGCCAGGAAGACTTTCCTGGTGCCCCTTTCTATCTGCTTGCATCCCATTCTCAAGTCTCTGACCAGCAGTTCCCCTCTGAAGTCCATTCCACAGACGTGTTTGCTCAAGGCTGCCAAGATACAGGAATGAGAATGCTTGCTGCAATGCTGCTCATAACAGGGAGACCAGGAAAATAACCCCAAGGGTCATTCACACACCAGGTTTTTGAGATGAACGACATCATGAGCAACTCATGAGCATGAACACCAGGAGTGCCTCACCATCTCGGCTCCTTGTTGATGACATGTCAGTCCCTAACATCCAGCCTGACTCCAAGGACTGAGATGATGAGCGTGAAAGTACTTTGTAAATTGCAAATGGTTTTGCAAACCTAAGGGATGTGATGAATCAACAGTGAACAAAGTCCTTTGAGACCTTTCACAAATAAAGGCGTTTTATATATTTAAACCCTTGGCACTCACAAATTTAGCATTTGAGGTTTTGCCAACCTGTGGAGCAACCATATGGCAATTTGCCATTTAGCTGAGGCATGTATTTTCCTCCATCCACAACCTGAGTATCTCACGCGAGGATGAGGAATGAATGACTGAAGGAGAAAGGTTAAAATATGATTACATTGTAGAGTCTTTAAATACTCATTAAAAACAGATATTTGTTCAGTATCTTTTGTGCTCTCATCAATGTGTCCTAGGCTATTGAGAAAGAAAGAGTAAGACGAAAAGGTGAAAACTAGAAATATACTGTGTAATGGAAAAGACCATTAATATACTCGTAAAACAATTAGTGAGCACAGCAATATACAATAAGGTAATCTATAATAATGTATGTGTAATAAACTACAACAGAATTTTCCCTTATTTTGGATTCTGAGAAGTGAGTACTAACACAATGCAAAGGGATTTAATTACAAATGATTTGTGTAAGCCTGGTGCCATAGAAAAACTTCTGGGGTTGAATTTAATTTTATCACATTTAAATAGAAAAATGCCTACCTGAGAATATGCAACTGTAATTACGAGGGAGTTTTATTGGTTGTTACTGTGGCGTGTGTTTATTTCTCTCCCATTTAACATTCTGGATGGAGGGAGTTCAAGGCTGCTGTGTAGCTCTACAGTTGTCTGGTTTTCCTGCTCTGCCATCCTTAGGGTATGCCCTTGGTCTGTCCTCGTCATTATGGGCCCCCGATGAAGCTCTGATTAAGATCTCCTAATTTTGAGTGTCCTAGAACTTGAATACACCCCTTCCGCTTATGTCACCCAGCCACATCTAAACTGCATGGTAGGCTGGGAAGGAATTCTTTATTCTAGGTAACTGTGTGCCCAATAAAAAGCCAGAGATTTTATAATTCAAGGAAAGGAAGCACAGCTCACAATTGCTGCCACGGGTCAACCTGTCTGTCCATGAGCCAGTTGTTGAGATGGGAGGAAATCTGAATAGAGGAAGAAACAAGTCAGGCAAGAAAGTTGTGACTCAGGGTTTATCTCATCTAGTGGAGGAGTTCAAGGGACAATTTAATACTGGCTGTATTTTTGGTTTCTCTAAGTAGAAGTTTCATTTAAGTTATTGTGGAATAGGCTGGGCGTGGCGGCTCATGGCTGTAATCCCAGCACTTTGGGAGGCCGAGGTGGGTGGATCACTTGAGCTCAGGAGTTCGAGACCAGCCTGGGCAACATGGCAAAACTCCATCTCTACTAAAAATACAAAAAATTAGCCAGGCATGGTGGTGCGTGCTTGTATTCTCAACTACTCAGGAGGCTGGGGTGGGAGGATTGCTTGATCCTGGGAGGCAGAAGTTGCAGTGAGCCGAGATCACGCCACTGCACACCAACCTGGTGAAACCCATCTCAATAAATGAATAAATAAATAAATAAATAGTGGAATGATCTTCTTTGACATTCTGCTAGATATGAAGGCTGCTTAGAGACAGTTGTTTGAGAAAGAAAAAAGCAAGCCCTGACCTCCAGGAACTAGTGACAGTGGACACTGGACGCCACTCGTTCACAGTGTTGCTCGACGCTGGTCAGGTGCTCACAGCTCGACCATGTTGTCCTCCTCTTGGCCATAAGCCGTCTCACAGAGCACCAACCTTGGACAAGGTCCTGGTGAAACCATGGTAAATGGAGACAAAGCAAGGCCACTTGATATTTTTTTCTGAGCACAGACAAAAAATGTCTTGTAGAACCCATAATTTTGATCATGACAGGATAAAGACAAATTCCATTTCCTAGGATTTGATTTGAGCCAAGGTCAATGAATAGCTTATTTTATAGCTTAATTGATGACAGTAAATAGTTTTGCAGTCTTAGGTCCCACTTATCTGTCCTAGGGAGGATAATTTGAACCAGGCGCCTGATCCCCAGGCATTTCTATCCTAACCAGATCACAGGCTAAGGATGCAACAGAGAATAGTTTCAGCAGAGCCCCCTTGGAAAAAAAAGTTATGCTGAATCCATGATGCAACATCCATTTGAAAGGAGCAAAGAGAAGGCAAAGACGCCGTGATTTATTTTGTGTCATACCTAAATAATTAGAATAAAGCCCCTTTTTCTAGCAGCACCTATAAAAATTTCACTGGGCTTTGGAGGTCTAAAGGGAAGTTCTTGCATCAAGACATATTTCAGTTCCTGTTAATCCAGGGTTACCATCATCTCAGTTTTGTGAAGAGATGGAAAGAGGCCAACTGAAACAGTAGCGTAGGAACCCACCTCTGTGTTTTGCTTTCATATGTGACCTTGGCCACGTACCTGACCTTCACCTTTCTCGAATAGAAAACAAAAATAGGCCAGCACAGTGGCTCACACCTGTAATCGCAGCACTTTGGGAGGCCAAGGCAGATGACTCACCTAAGGTCAAGAGTTTGAGACCAACTTGACCAACATGGTGAAACCTCATCTCTACTAAAAATATAAAAAGTAGCTAGGCATGGTGGTGTGTGCCTGGAATCCCAGCTACTAGGGAGCTTGAGGCAGGAGAATTGCTTGAACCCAGGAGGCAGAGGTTGCAGTGAGTCAAGATCGCGCCATTGCACTCCAGCCTGGGTGACAAGAGCGAAACTCCATCTCAAAAAAAAAAAAAAAAAGAAAAGAAAATGAAAATAGAGATGCCTGCCTTTTACTCCTCCAGGCATCACTTTAATGTGTATGGAAACTCTTAACTGTGAAAGGCCGTATATCCAGGAAAGGGGCCATTATATTCCTGGTGCTGTTGTTAATTTTATCAGGAGAGAGTCCTACACTGCCGACTCAGTCGAACAAGTAGCTTTTGAGCAATGGTTTTGTGTCCAGTCACTGTGACTGGTATTTTGTGCCACTGCCTTTCCGTGCCACATTTGTGAGCTAGGTAGAGGGGCACATTCAAGGTGATCACATTGCAGTGCCACTACTCGCAGATACCATCTCACTGTGGGATTATGCTGCTTACTCTGAGGAGAGATCTGGGCGGCATCGTTGCCTCTTGCTTTTGCATTTTATGTATCTATTTATTTATCTTTTTTTCTTTCTTCCTTTTTATTATTTATTTATTTATTTATTTTTAGACAGAGTCTCGGTGTATTGCCCAGGCTGGAGTGCAGTGGTGTGGTCTCGGCTCACTGCAACTTCTGCCTCCCGGGTTCAAGCAATTCTCCTGCCTCAGCCTCCCAAGTAGCTAGGAAAGGGTCTCACTGTGTTGCCCAGGCTGAAGGACTGTGGCACGATCCCATCTCACTGCAGCATAGACCTCCTGGCTCAAGTGATTCTCCCACCTCAGCCTCACAAGTAGCTAGAACTACAGGCACATGTCGCCACCACACCTGGCCAATTTTTGTATATTTGGTAGAGATGGGATTTCGCCACATTGCCCAGGCTGGCTTTTGCATTTTAGGTGATGGATTTTATCAAGCTGACATCTGATTCTACCAATCAAATTTACACTTGATGAGGGTCTCAAGTTGAAGACTTTATTTGTAGCATGGAATTCACCTGCCAACCTGGCTTCTCAAAACACCAGCCAGGCATTACATTTTCTTATATGTGGGAACCAGCTAATATGTAGGTGGCTTGGAGTGATTCTGAGGGTTATTCTCATCAGACAACAACTGAAAGTTTCCTTTCTCCACTCTAGAGATGCCTTGGCCTAAGACATTGATTCATAGGTGCCCTGGTCAAAATGTCCTTCTCCCCTGGGCAGAACTGGAGACAGCTTTACCAGTCCTTACCTTCCAATGCCATTTTTAGTTTCTAAAGTGGCAAGTGTCTTTTATTTATTTTCAATACTTTTTACATATTTATATAATTTATACAGTGTTTCAGAGTTTATAATGTATTACTTTACACCTCATTTTTCAGTTGTAAATGGAATGAAATTGATCAAGCCCCAAGGAGTGTCAGGCACTGTGTTAGATGGACTCTGGAGATTCAGAGAAAAAGAGACAGATTTCTTTGCTCAGGTGGCATGCAGCGCCTCATCAAAAAATCAGCCGTGTTATGTCTAATTAAAGTCAAGACGGCATGTGAAATCCAGTAATACAGATGAGTCCTAGGCACAGCATGTTTCCTCCTGGCCTCATGAGTTAGGTTGTGGCACCCTTATCATGAATGAGGAAAGTGAGACTAAGCGGCCTTAAGTGACTGCAGTGGTCACCCAGCTAAGGTGGTCTGACTTCTAAATACTGGCCTTGTCTACCCAGCACACTGCCCCACCTCTCACCTTGAGAGCATTCTTTTGCAGTGGGTTGCCATTTCAAGATGGCATGTTAATGTCTGTGATCATAGAGAAGTTCTGTTTTGGGGTACCTTTTTTCTCAAGACATTTAGGATAGTGTCTTCGTTATTTGGACATCTAACACCTAAATCTTACTTGAGTCACAAACTGATCATTGGCACGCTGGTTTCTGTTAGCCTCAAGGTGTACTCTTTCTAACGTTTCCTGCCCCCCGCCTCCACATCGGATGCTCATCGTACCTGGGACTTTCCTGAGAATTGGCCAGACCCCATGTTCTTATTACCTCCAACAGAGGCTTTACTTCTGCCAGGCAGGGGACAAGCCTACCTTTATTTAGGTGTTCTGTTTGCATGCATTTGAAACTAGGTTTGAGGGCAGGGGAAGGTAAGTTATTTGAAGTGTATAGCAATTAGGATGAGGGTATATATTAGGAAAAATGAATCAGTGGTATCGCAGATGATCTCTTGATGTTATCAAAGTAACTCATTGCCATGACATCTTCAGGTTAGCTTTCCCGTTCTCTCTCTTGGAAGTCAACCCTGTGAGGTTGGAAACAAGAGTTTAAGAGAATCCCCTGGGCCACCCAGCTGGTAGTAAGTCACAGAAGAGGAATTTGGAGTCCGCTCTTCAGGCTCCAGTGCTAAGCCTCTTCTCTCTGCCAGGTCATGGCAGAATATGGACTTGGCCACAATAAAGCTGCCTCAAGGACCTAAGAGAGTAGTTGTTACTGACTGACATGATTCCTCCCAGCATCCAAGAATATCTCTTCAATTAAACATTATAGCCTTCGGGTATTAGCCCAGGAGACACAGTTGAGGGTCCTAGGTGCTTTCACCTAAGGCAGGGCTGTTGAGTCTGTGAGAGGATGAGGGCATCTCAAAAGAAGGCTAGCTTTCAGGATTGCACAGAGATGTACCTGCTCCCAGCAGACTGGGGTTAAATCTCCTGGGAATGAGGACATTTCTGAGGAAAAGAGAAGGGAAATTTTGATGACTACAAGTTGCTATAGTTTAAATGGGGGAATTAATCTATTTTTAAATGCTCAGATGTAAAGATACATTCTTCTTGTTGAATCCACATTTTCCTCAAAAGAGGGTGGATACATTAATTAAGGAGACATTTTTATTATATCTTGAGGATTTGGAGGCTGCCACTGATAACATTTAAAAAGGAAAGCAAATGGGCCAGGTGCGGTGGCTCACATCTAGCACTTTAGGAAGTCGAGGCAGGCGTATCACCTGAGGTCAGGATTTTAAGACCAGCCTGGCCAACATGTGAAACACCATCTCTACTAAAAATACAAAAATTAGCTGGGTATGGTGGTGGGCACCTGTAATCCCAGCTACTCCAGAGGCTGAGACAGGAGAATCTCTTGAACATGGGAGGCAGAGATCGCAATGAGCTGAGATGGTGCCACTGCACTCCAGCCTGGGCAACGGAGTGAGACTCTGTTTCAAAAAAAAAAAAAAAAAAAATGATATACAATAAGCTCCCTCCTCCAAGAGTTTGTTATGATTGTGATTTTATCGTTTGGCTGTCTTCTTAGAGCTAGCCTGTGATCCCTTCAAAAAAGCCTGTCAGGATGTTTCATAATCATACCTCCAACCAAAGAGGGGCAGTTTGGGAATTTCTTTTTTAATGGGAACCCTGGAAGATTTATAGCTAGAAGGCGATCACAGGTTTCTAGATCAGTGTACCAGCGTTCAGCTTCCTTTTACATCATGTGGCCCACTTCCAGGTTTCAAAAAGTGTGACCGCATCATGGGTAGACTCACTTCCTCTTGTGCTTAGGTCTGAGAATGAGCGGGCAGAGTGGGGAAGTAGCAGTGGGTGGGGAGGGTGGGTGCCTGAGGATGTTTGTGGGAGTGTCCAGTGATTCTAAGCCTCGGAAAGTATCTTTGCCAGTAAAGACTCAGAAAAGGGAATGGCCGTGTGTGCATGTGTGTGTGTGTGTGTGCCTGTGTGCACCAGAAATGGCTCTGTGTGTGTGTGTGTGTGTGTGTGTGTGCTGGGCAGGCAGAGCCATGGGAACAGGAAAACCCAGCACCCCCTTCAGCCTTTTCCCAGGGACTGGCATTCATTGCCAGGCATGCTGGTTGGGAAGAACTGCCCTAGATTTTCATCTAGAAGAGATTCAAGAGGACCCAAAGCCCAGGCACTTAGGACTTCACCAGATGATAAATTAGAAAGTAGCTGACTGGTTTGTGGTAAACAGTTGCTCAAATGCCCTTTTAGTTTCTCAGTGGTGACAAAGTATATCTCCTGGATATCTTACATTACATTAAAGATGTAGGGATTCCCGTTAGGATATTTAAAACCTTTGCCAGACAGGAGATGGTATCACCTACCTCACACCAAATTTGTGCATCTCACAGCTGGGTATTGAGATTTTTAAAAGAGCAACTTCTGAGTGGAAAATTGTTAGGGAAAATCTAATCAATTTAAATGGCATGAATGATGATTAGAGCTAATTATTGTCAAAACTTGGGCTGGCGTTTCTAAAATGAAACTACAGAGTTTCTTTAAATGGGGTCATCAGGTTAGGATTCCGTTTTCAAGAAAGATCAGTGATTTGTGTGAACTCACAGTCTTCTCAGCTTACCTGGTAGCCAGGGGTAATATTTCACAATTAGGAGTGAATTGCATTTACGTTCTTTTTTCTTCATAGCTCACTCGGGATTTTTAAAGGATGAAAGAATCAAATCTTATGGCAACAAACCCCATTTCTTCACAATGGAACTATAAATGCAGACTTAAGGAATTAATTTGTAAACCTTTGTATCTTTTTGAAACATCGTCCTATCCCCAGGGCCTAGCATAAGTTTTATTGACCAGGTTAAATGACTGAATCAGTGAATGATTGAATAAATGAAAAATACAGGATGCAGTTCAGGAAAAAAAAAGACCACAAGAGTGCGGTGGCTATTTAAAAAATGCCATCCCAGAAATTACTGTTATTGTCAATTCCTGTTTGTGTTCATGAATCCTGAGGAATTTTGGAGTGCGCTACCAATAGTTTGTATCTCATTACTCAAGTCAAAGGAGAAATAAATGAGTCCTAAATGTAAATCTTTTACCGTAAAAATTGAAAACCTGTGTTTTTCCAGTGATGTGTCAGCAGTAGCTATTAATATTAAAATCACAAACCTACGTGCATACCTTTCAGAAATGGGCTCCAGGCTTGTAAAACATGTGGCTGTAGTACTGACAGAACAAGAATCTGTGGCCTCTGAATAAGCTCACTGGCCTCCATGTCTGTGCTGACTTGCTATAGAGACCAGGCTTTTTTTCTGAGGGTCTATCCCAGTCGCCGTAGTTGTGGAAGTGGTGGTTCTTGTATAACAAAGTGCCTGAGGTAATATTTCCACACAATAATTTTTAGCAAAAAGAAAATACTTAATGGCTATCCCAGGTGGCAGCAGATTCCCTTGTGGAAACAAGAATGGCTGAACTCAAAGGTTGGGCACAGAGAAGAACTTTCCTCTTTGTGGTTCGAGGACAGATGTTGGCAACCTCTTTGAACTGAATGGTTGGACTCCATCCTTTTCACTCATGTTGTGCTTTACCCCCAGTCCTCACCTGGCTTTTAACAGTCTGGTCTAAAAGAACTTCCATTTCTACCCTTTAAATAGGTTCTTATTTAATGCCACTGTTGCCAAGGAAGAGAGGGGGAACAGGATTGGAGTAGGGGTGAGGCTCACAGGTACCCTGAGAGAGGAAACCAGACGTGAACATCCCACACATAGCAGCTTTGCATATGGACAGACCTGATTTCCTTGTCTGCCTCTTCGCACAGTGCTGTCTGGGCCATTAAGAATCACCTTGACTCATAGTTCCGGTTTTCAGTTCAGCTTCTAGGAATGCATGATTTCACACCTTGTGGAGGTAGAACGCAGCATCACTGATCAGGGCACAGCTATCTGGCAACCTCAGCCTCTCTGGAACTCAGTGGGCTGTGAGGAAGTCATGTATCTACGAAGCCCAAACGCATACTCCATAGCCCTTCTCTGTCTGAAAAACTCGGTTTCAGAGTTTAATACATTCCCCCAGGGTACCAAATAACTAGATTTCTAAATGTAAATTTTTTCAGTCAGTTCTTAAGGTTTGGTGAGGAACAGGGTATTTGCATAGTCTCAAAGTATCTCACCACGAATCACTTTGCATTTATAATAGGAAAAATTACACAGTGGGGAAATTGGACAAAACCAAATGATACAAATGAATATCACCTACAAATATCATGTCCCTCTGGACATCATACCCTGAGAAGGACACAAAATTATTTGCCTAGAATTCTAGCCAAAAATGTAAAAGATGAATCTAATTATGACAAATATCAGACAAACTCAAACAGAGGAAAATTCTATAAAATAACTTGCCTGAACTGTTTAAAATGTCGCCATCATAAAAGACAAAGGAAAACTCATGCCTGTAATTCCAGCACTTTCAAAGGCCATGGCAGGAAGATCACCTGAGCTTAGGAGTTCAAGACCTGGGCAACATAGTGAGACCTCATCTCTACCAAAATTCAGAAAAATTAGCCAGGCATGGTAGTGCACAGCTGTAGTCCCAGCTCCTCCAGGGCTGAGGTGGGAGGGTCACTTGAGCCCAGGAAGTCAAGGCACCAGTGAGCCCTGATCGCACCACTGTATTCCAGCCCAGGCCACAAGAGCAAGACCGTGTCTCAAACAAATAATAAAACATTAAAAAGCCAGACACAGTGGCTTACACCTGTAATCCCAGCACTTTGGGAGGCTGAGGCAGGTGGATCACTCGAGGTCAGGAGTTTGAGACTGGCCTGGCCACCAATGCAAAACCCCATCTCTACTAAAAAAAAAAAAAAAAAAGAATAATAATACAAAAATTAGCTGGGCACGGTGGTGTGTACCTGTAATCCCAGCTACTCAGGAGGCTGAGGCAGGAGAATCACTTGAGTCAGGAGGCAGAGGTTGCAGTGTGCTGAAATTGTGCCACTGCATTCCAGCCTGGGTGACAGAGTGAGACCCTGTCTTAAAAAAAAAAAATTCTGACAAATGTGGTACATGATCCTGCACCAGGGGAAAAAATAAGTCATAAAGGACATTATTGGGATAATAAAAATTAGAATATTGACTTGTATAAAAAGTATTCTATCAATGTTAAGTTTCCTGGCCGGGTGCAGTGGCTCACACCAGTAATCCCAACACTTTGGGAGGCTGAGGTGGGCGGATCACGAGGTCAGGAGATTGAGGCCATCCTGGCTAAGACGGTGAAACCCCATCTCTACTAAAAAATACAAAAAATTAGCTGGGCGTGGAGGCAGATGCCTGTAGTGCCAGCTACTTGGGAGGCTGAGGCAGGAAATGGCGTTAACCCGGGAGGCGGAGCTTGTAGTGAGCCGAGATTGCACCACTGCACTCCAACCTGGGCGACAGACTGAGACTCCATCTCAAAAATAAATAAATAAATAAATTCCTAAAGTTGTTATTTCTGCTGTAGTTAATAAGAGAAAATGTCCTCACTGAAATATTCAGGAGTAAAAGGGCATAATGTATACAACGTATTTTCAAATGTTTAGGGAAAAAAACCATATACATATGTGTGTATGTGTGAGTGTGGGTGTGGGTGTGTGTGTGTATATATATATATATGAAAGAGGAAGCAAGCATGGCAAAATGTTACAAACTGGTAAAGTTACTGAGAAACTAAACTTCAGGTAAAGAGTATGTGATTTCTTTATATATTTTTGTAACTGTTATGTTGAAATTATTTAAAAATAGATGGTTTAAACAGCCCTACCTTCATTATCGTGCACTCAAACACAAAACAAATAAAAAACCCAGTTGTCTCCTACTCTGGGATGGATCAGCAATCACTAAAAGGACTGGGAAGAGGTCTCCATACCCTCTGCCCCTCACCCTTGCTCCAAAATCAAGTCCCTCCGGTTGATGTGGACGGAACCTGCAGACAGACACCTACCAGCATGTCCCGACTGTGTTTTAAGGGCAATTAGGCCCAGGGAACTGCTGGGCAAATGAGCTGTTCTCCCTAGGCCTTCATGCTGGCCTGTGTTTGTAAGAGCCCCAGCTCTGTCCTGCAGAGCCAAGAATTTTCTCAGCAACAGTAATGGTGGCCGCAAATTGAGGTCAGTAGGAAAACAGATCTGTTTTGGTTTGTAATGTTGCACACAATTTGATGAGTGAACAGAAAAGAATGTACCCCGGTGAAGGGGACAGCCTGTGAACCCTGTGTTTGGTTCTGAATATCCTTGTGATGCCCAGCATAGGAAACAGGAAACACCAGTTAAAATGGGAAATTGCTGTGGGCTGGATTACTGTAATTCCTTGTCTTACTTAGAAGTTGGCATGGAGCAGGGTCCTTCATCCACAGCGTGATGTCGCTTGCTTTTCTATGCCTTGATAATTTTGCCCTTTCTTTAGGGTGGTGCATTACTAAGCTGAGAGGCTTTTAGGCTGGAATTGCTACCTTTTAGTATGCTTATAAATTGTGTTTTTAAAGAGCTGTTTGTTTTTTCCCTGTCTCTAGGTTAAAAGCAGTCTAGCTCCACTGCTGGTTCTGGTTCCCTCCTCCTGCCCCCTCTTTAGGTCTAAGTAGGCGAGATTGAGCACACAGAGGGACTCACAGCTCAGCTTAATAATAACCCTGCAGTAAGTGACATAGCCATTGTTACGCTAGACAGATACACGGAGGTAAGTTCTCCAAAGCAGATGAGCCCGACCGGAAATCTGGGCGTCAGTCCTTCCCCACCTCTACCACTCCTTTGGGGTCCTCTAAAACAGAAGGGGAATTTTGCCAGCCTTTCCACACTGTAACATGGAGATAATTATACCTGCTCTCCGCCCTCCTTGCAAAGTTGTTTTAGGACTCACCTGGGATGATTAACGGCTAAGTCGTGAAACACTGGAAGCAAATGCGAGGTGGCGTTATTTTCTCTCACTGCATGGGGATCTGACTACAGTAGTTGGGTCCTTTCCCTCTGGAAAGAAGACAATTTTTCTGCATGACCTGGGCTGCACCCTCTGATGGAGATTCCATCTTGGCTGCCTGTTTCCTGTCTCTAGTGCCAAGTACTCAGCCTTGCCTTCCTGGCCCTCCTTCGGTCAGCTCTATTTTCCTACTTAACCGAGGCTACCATTCCCTCAACACAAATCCCCCTTTCTAGTCCAGTTGGTCTTTTTAGGGGGTTCTCACGTGGTGAAAAGCTCAGTGCAAACACAAGCGATGTTGTTGTCCTCATCCATGCCTTTGCTCTCCTTGTTTCCCTCTCAGGAATGCCTTTTTATTCCCTCCTTTCTCCCAATTCAATGCTTAAACTTTTTTCAGTCCTAACTCAAATCTGGTCTCCCTGAAGCCTCCTAGGATGACTCAACTTTTAGTGATTTTGTCTCATTCATTACTTCATTGAACAGGCATTTACAAAGCCATTTATGTACATGGCTCTTTATTAGGACAAGGAGAGTTCAGAGATGAGGCATGCCCCATCCTCAAGTCACTTACAGTTGAGAAACGGAGGGAAAGGAGATATAAATAAGCCATCAGTGGGGATCAGAGGACAGACAAGACTACCAATAATCTGGGAACTTGCAGGCTTTAAAGAGATAGCATTTGCATTGGGTCTTCAAGGATGGTCTATAGACTGAACATGCAGGATATTTGGTCAAGGTGTTGAGAACCTCATGGGCCAAGATGCAGAGGTCAGATGTTCTATGCAAAGAGCCCCAGGTAGACTGGTGGCAGGAGCATGGGGCATTGGGGGCAATAACACTGGCAAGGAGAGTGGGCTATGAGCTCGGCTAAGGAATTTGAACCTCAATGACTGGCAGGGAGGAGCTCCCCTGAGGGCAAGAGAAAGACCCTGTCTGTTAGGCCGAGTCAAACCCCAGTCCTGAGGGGGCTGAGAACGACAGAGGCAAGGGAACCAAGGCCTGTGTTCTCCCCCTGAGTTGGCTGCCATTGCAAATTGGGAGTGAGAAGGCAAAGACACTGGCATTTCCAGGACATTTTGTGGTATGTGGCATGACGTGACCAAGCACAGCTATCCCTCACTATCCAAAGCTGTTTATTTTCAAATTCAATGGTGTTTGGGTAGGACATTTGGAAATAAGGAATACTCCTTTGTCCAAATCTATTCGGGATAGGAAGTAGTGAGATTCCAGATAAGAGGTGATTTATCAAAAATTGTATACAGATCTATTTAGTTACTGATTTTGGAGCTCAGAGAATGAGGGATATCTGCCTTCGAAGGAGCTGGCCCAGGAAAATCTCAGAGACCTCTAAGGGGCATGATCATGACATAGAACTCACACCAAACCATCTCAGCGTGTTACCATTTGTCTAGTTGTTTAACATAAGCGGGAGTAGTATAAAATGTTTCAATAGTTAGCAACATGCACACCAACCAATCAGGGTAGACGCCAGCCAGACGCTCTTTCCAGTGGGAACTGAGTATTAGTTCTGTATATATGTCAGGATTTCTGTTGTTAATTTTGTTTTGTTTGAGACAGGGTCTTGCTCTTTCGCCCAGGCTGGAATGCAGTGGTGCAATCACGTCTCACTGCAGCTTTGACTTAGTCTCAAGCATTTCTCCGCCTCAGCCTCCCAAGTAGCAGGGACCACAGGCATGCGCCCCCATGCCTGGCTAACTTTGGTATTTTTAGTAGAGACAGGGTTTCACCATGTTTCCGAGGCTGGTCTCAAACTCCTAGGCTCAAGTGATCTGCCCACTTCAACCGCCCAAAGTGCTGGGATTACAGGTGTGAGCCACCGCACCTGGCCATATATCAGGGTTTTTTGTTTTGTTTTATTTTTGCTAAATCAGATGAAAACACTTTTGAAGGCTTCATTTACCTTTTCTGAATTCACTGTGATGCCCAAAACAACACTGTGCATATGTTAGGGGCTTAATATTTTAGATTTAGCTGAATTTCATTAGCTTTATACATATTTTTTCGTTTCACAAAAAATATTTATTTTATTTTGAGAGGGAGTCCTACTCTGTCGCCCAGGCTGGAGTGCAGTGGTGTGATCTCGGCTCACTGCAACCTCCGCTCCCAGGTTCAAGTGATTCTCCTGCCTTGGTCTCCCAAGTAGCTGGGATTACAGGTGCCCGCCACCACGCCTGACTAATTTTTGTATTTTTAGTAGAGATGGGATTTCACCATGTTGGCCAGACTGGTCTCAAACTCCAGGCCTCAAGTTAATAATAATGCCAACGTTATGGATTGTTGGGACAATTAAATGAGTTAGGATATGTAAAGCGCTTAGAATGTTGCTTGGCAGATAGTGAACCCTCAACTGGGAGGGGGTTTCATTCTAAGCCAGTGTGCCTTCCATCTGGTAGATTGGGGTGATTGTCCGCTGCCCTTCTTTTCCTAGCAGAATAAAAAGGGTGCTTTGCTGAGTTCTGAACTGTTTTCTCCCACCACAGTTGAGACTTACTCCTTACCTGTGGTGTTCGGACCATTGGTACCCCGTGCCTCCCTGCTCAACTCCAGAAAAGTGGCTTTCTCAGCCCAGCAAACAGGACAGTTTAAACAGTTTATGAGCCTAGGCCTCCCCTTTGTCCACAAACTCCCATTTGCCTGCCACCTCCAATCCTATGGGATAGATCCCCCTGACACTTTATACAGCAAGTTCACCTCTCAAGCTCTGGCTTGTAGAAATTCAGTCCCTTCTTTGGTGATGTGGATGCCTGAAGTAGTAGATAGTGGGCTATGTTCAGATAAGAAAAGACCCCCTAAATGGGTGGACCCGTGCTCATTTCATGGTCTTGTTTGTAGCTATAGTACTGTCGCAATTCAGTTGAGATTTTCATCACACTGGTCAGGAAATTCATAGTGAAGGTTACTACAGCAACCTTAACTCTGCTCTGGAAAGCATAGCTCTTACAATGGGGCCTTTCAGAGGCTGGCCCTGGAGCCGGGCAGTGATTCAGTCTATTCAAAACACAATGGAGCAAACCAGAATAGAAAGGAACTGCACATTGTTTTAGACCTCCCATTGCCATCTGTAGCATTTTGCATTGTTGTCCATCCTTGCGGCCAACGTGAGTTTTAGTTTCTCTAGTAACGCGCTTCAAATTTCAGAACTCATATACCTGTCAGTCGTAGTACATTTCACGGGAGTTTAAATACTACTAATAATTCTGTAGTGGTGTACAAACTCACAGCCAGAAGATGCTGCAGAAACACATGTAAGAAAAGGTGGATTAAGACTTTTCATTTGGAGACAAGGGAAACACCCATTGGATATGTTTGAAAATATTCAAACCACTCTTCAAAACTGATGAATTTGCCTTGAAATCCTGTAAAACGATCATGGATTTTTTTCTTTAAAAAGAATGAAATCTTTAAATGACCAATAGAATAAAATCACCCCTTGCCTTTATCCACAGCCACTCAAAACAAATCCACTCACCAAACAAAAATTACTTAACAATAGGAGCTGAATGGTTTACTTACATTTTTAAATCTAGAGAGTGTTGGGCAGATTTTTAAAACCTGAATTTAGCTATTTCGCAAGTGAACTATAGTTATACCAAGCAAAAGAGCTGTGGTTTCCTTAGAATGGAAGTTCGAAGGAAACTTTTTCTTATTTTTTTTTCCTTTAGAGCATTTATGGTATTTGATTTATTCTTACTGCTTGCCCTGTGATCAAACAACTTTTCTTTGTTGTATATTTAGATCTCTAGGGTTGTTTTATTTCCTTCCCTTCCTTAATGTTTCCCTCATGTTTAATTTAAATCATTTGCTTTTTATCTTCCTCGGCATCTCAAGCTATTTCTCTTTTTGTTAATCTTTGTTCTCTCTCTCTCTTTTTTTTTTTTTTTTTTTTTAGTGTTTTTAGTAGAGATGGGATTTCACCATGTTGGCCAGGCTAGTCTCTCAGGTGATCCACATGCCTTGACCTCCCAAAGTGTTGGGATTACAGGTGTGAGCCACTGCGCCCAGCCACCTTTGTTCTCTTTTTGCTGCACTGAATTTAAAAAACAAATAAATAAATAATTGAAAGTTTGTTTTTTTTGTTGTTTTTTTGGGTTTTTTTTGCACAAAACTAGCAACTACTTCTGTATCTTAAACACAGCAACCTCCAACAAACACCAACAAACAATCGGTGAAACCTTTTCCTTTTAACTCCAGTGAACTCGAATTGACAGGTAGTCACACCCAAGTATCTTTGGGTGTTGGTTATTTGATTAGGAGGTAATACTGTGTTTTTGGCCCAACTCCAAGGAAAGGAAGGGGTCACAGACCAGCAAAGACTATCAGGAGTGTTGGTGCTGCTTTTCTTCATATTTTGGGTCTCTGGGCTCAGGTAGAAGGAGACTTTTGTGCACTTGGGAGCAGAGTATCGTACAAATCCTTTCAGCATTTTTGCAACCAGAAACCATGCAAATGTTTTTGCAAATATGCTTGTGGTCTTGCTGGCAGTTTGTGAGCACGGCGCTCTGTTTGAGGTGGTGATGTTGACTTCTATTTTCTATTCATTGTCCTGACCCGAATTGAGCATACTGTTTTGTACATAACTGTGTGAGCACACTCTTTTGTACCTAATGCGTATCAGTTGGTCTCTATTCCTTTCATAAAATGATTTTTACTATTACTGCTTTGAGATAATTTGTGTGTTTATCCCAGAGCCTTTGACTCTCATTCCTGTCAGTACAGCAAAGGAATCCGGCATTTACTACCAGCTCGTGAGTTTGCAGGGTTGAGAGTGGCATGCTGTTTGACTTTGGAAACTATGTTAAAAATTCCTCCAGTGGATCCCTAGCTGGGACTGTTTTGGCAATTGATGTCTATCTTGCCTACTTTTTCTGAGGATGTCTGTGAGGTTATTTTTAACATATTCAAGTTGTCCTGATTGTGCTGAGGCACTTTTGTCACAAAAGAAAGTCACAGTCTATTTCCCCTGCGAAATTTTTGAATGAGAAGCCCTCTCTTACTGAACACCAGGCATGGGGAGTCTCACTTTGAAGCTGGCTACGAGGCATGCTTTCAAGGAGACAAGGCAGAGGCCCAAAGATGTCGCAGGGTGGCTCCAAAGCTCTGATCTCAGCTTTGCTGAGGCATCTCCTTTGCCCATGATCTTTCTAAGAGTCTATCATTCAAGGTACCCAAAATGTCCCTCTGTTTAGAAAGGGTACCTCTGTTCCGTAGCCAAAGTAACACTTCATCCACTTTACCACTGTGGTACCTAAAGGCAGCTTCAAGGGTTGCATATGAAACCTGGCTCTCAGAGGACATCTCCGGTGAGATATTTTCACTGAGCGGGGAATCCATTTCTTCTGTCTTCTACCGTAGCCTTAATAGAAGCTCTCAGGTTTCTAAAACCACCAAATCAGTACAGATCTGGATTCCAGGACACTATACACTCTGTCACCAATTTTTTCATCTGTTAAATGGGGATCACAGTACCTCCCTGTTTCTAGAATTCTTTTGAAACCAAATGAAACAATGTGTGCAAAACACCTAACATAGCATTGGGCACATAGTTGGTGCTCAAGAAAAGCGATGCCCATTCCCTGTTCCACAAACTTTGTGGGGCACACTTCTTGATGTGGGTTGCCCTTTTGAAGCCATATTATATTTCACAGATACAATGAGAAGTAAGTATTCTTGGAGAAGGAAATCCAAAAATTTCCTTGGATTTTCTAGGTAGTTGTGAATTTTAAACTGGTGTGACCCAGCCATGTCCAAAATCACATCAGACATGGTCAGCTTGTGTTTTGCTTTCAATTTTAGTGATTCTGGCAGGAGAGAGTTACTACTGGAAGGAACACCTTGAAATGCTACAGCCAGAGATCTCTAACTAGATGACAGCTTTCTAATTTCTGCTGGCATTGTCCCTCATCTTCTGGGGATTGCCTTTCTCCTCTCTGTCTTGTTTCTAGATCTCAAGCGAATGCCTTAACTTTCGCTTTCTGCCCATAAACAGAGGCCTGTGTCTTGGGTGGATGACAAGGGGTTCTGGGAAAGAGATCTCCAAAGTAGGGTCTATGCACTTTTGTGTGCAAGGTAACTCACTGGAAAGAACATACTAAAACCTAATTTGTGTTTATCTTTATATTAAAAACTAAGATGAAATTAAGCTGCTCCCATATTTAATATTTGGATGAACCCCAGTCTCCTCATGCAGTTTGGTTGCCAGAGGGTCAAGGCTCACAAATGGTATTACTTATTATTTGAGAAATTCAAATTATGTAAATGCCTGGACTCAGCTGATTATTTTATGGTAAGCATCCAAAATAGTACCTTATTTTTCTTCCCAGACACAAAAAACTTTTGGTACAGGTTTGCTCGGAAGGCCTGGAAGCAGAGCTGCACAGTGCTCGACTGGGTGTCAGAAGCCCCAAGTTCTCCTGGTTCCAGTCTAGGATGGCCCTGTGGACACATCCTTTCACTTCTCTGGCCCTCGGGTCCCTCATCTGTAAAGTTAGAGTTTTGGACTGCTTAATCGATAGGCCAGGCCCCTTCCAGCTACAATATTGTAGGGTTCTGAATGTAAATATAGAAGTATTCTACCCCTTCCTTATGCCTCCCCCTTTGTTGTTTGTTTAAACACCTTACTTTTTTGCCTACAAGGCATCAGTCTGTTGCTTACATGGTCTTTGTCACTGGCTTCCGTTTTGGTTAGCCTGCTGAACTCCCTGTGTGTCTTCTCTGCAGCTACTATCTGTCTTCTACTTTTCTGTGGCGGATCCCTATTCTCAAAGAATCCCGTATTCTAATGACTCATTTATAGGGTCCAATTATACATCACTTGAGCATCATGAAACTTTAAAAGTTCTATATTTCTTAGTTGAATCCTGTCTCTCCTATTATCTTCTTATTAGCCAGAGGAGATGACAGTACCCAGTCTCTTCCTTGAAATATCATATATCCAATCAGAGCTATATTAGTGGCTAGCAGTATCCCAGTGCACTTATTAATAACTAATGCAAAACTTCACTTAGCTGCTACTGTGAGCTAGAGTAATATGAAATCTCTATGCATTATCTCATTTAATGCCCTCAAAAGCACTGATGGGGCTGGGTATGGCAGCTCACACCTGTAATCCCAACACTTTGGGAGGCCAAGGCAAGAAGATCGCTTGAACCCAGGAGTTGGAGACCATCCTGGGCATCATAGTGAGACCCCCATCCCTATAAAAAATAAAGAAATTAGCCAGATGTGGTAGCACACACCTGTAGTCCCAGCGACGCAGTAGGCCAAGGCAGAAGGATCACTTGAGCCCAGGATGTCCAGGCTGCGGTGAGCTGTGATTGTACCACTGCACTCCAGCCTGGGTGACAGAGTGAGACCCTGCCTCAAAAAAGAAAAGAAAGATTAACAACAAAAAAAGTAATATAATTATTTGCCTAATGTTTGGTGAGTTGGTGAGTGACAGTGGTAGTAGTAGTTGGGTTTAAGTCAAGGAATAACTGTTTGCAAACTCAGAACTGTAAGGAGTGCCTCCGCCCACCATGCAGTCCAAATCCCATCAGGAACATGGCAGGCTCGCTGAGCACCTTCGCTCCGCATCATCGATTGCCATGTATTTGTATAACTATCATCTACTTTACAGGTTTTTATTTGACAATAATTTATAATCAATCATTCATTCATTTTCTGATCCACTCCTTCTAGTTGAGGGTTGCAGTTGGCCACAATCTATCCCGGCAGCTCAGGGAGCATGGCAAGAACTGGGCCTGGACAGGGCGCCATCCTGTCTTAGGGTGCTCACACAATCCCCCACACTCACTCAGACTGAAACCATGTCAACACCCCAATGTACTCAACGTGCGTGTCTTTGGGATGTGAGAGGAAACCCTCACAGACGTGGGGAAAACATGCAGACTCCTCACTGACTGGACCAGGAATCCATTTTTCTTCCTCATTATCATTATCACAAAATGGCATCATTTGAGGACCTGCTGTATTGGCTTGCTGTTGAACTTTTAATAAAGATCTAAGCTGGTCAAAGGAAGGCAGAGTCTACCTGTTTGTGGCCACCCTAGAAGCATACAACAGTGAGGGTCCTGGTAAGATCAGTGAAGCCGTGCTGATCTTCCAAGTTGGTTTTTATTGCAAATTAATTCCAGAGCTTGCTGATTGTACTTGGGGCTAGGGAGGTGACAGCAACTGCAGGTAGCCCTCGGAAAGTCTGTAGGGAAGGACACATCCATGGAAGATAAGACTCCTGTCTCTGCGTGCTGCAGTGCTTGCCTTCTGCACACTGGGCTTGCGGTTTGGGTGTGGGTTCTGAGAGACAAGCCCATAGTAGGCCCATTAGAAGACAGTGCCTCCCTTTGTGTCTGTTCTGGGCTTTTAGTTGAATTATCAAGCTTGTTCTTCATTTTCCCCACCCCTTCTAAATTGTTCAAGCCCAATCCTGTTTTTATCCCACTTCTAAAGTTCAAGGTATGGGCAAGATAGCCCGGCATCTTCTGTCAGGTGATGGGAGGGAGTGAGAGGATGAACTTGTTTATGATCACACATTGAGCTGCCCTGAGCCTGCAGGACCCTTGGTGACACTGATCTGCCGTGTAGATTAGTGGCTGCTCTTGTGGCTTCTCCCTGAGATGTGCCCACAGGACTCTGATCTCTGCCACCCATGAGCCAGCTGTGGTCTGAGATCTCTGTCTGTAAACATGTCTCATTGATACTAAAGGCCCCTAGACCAATGCCCTGATGGCTCCATTTTGCCCCAAGAGGGACATGGTGCCAGTGTGCCATAGATCAGAGCAGATCAGGCAAGCCAAGGGTCCAGAAGTGACCATGCCAGAAACAGCCATTCCTCACGTCAGTCTTTGGTTCAGCGTTGGCTAGTGGTTGTTGCATTCAGGGAATGCTCCTTGCCCCTGAGCTTGACTTTTTTTCCTGGACTCAGTATCCCTATAGCACACCCACAACAGAGACTGTGCCCACGTCAAGACAGCCCTGATCACATCCAGACCCTTCCCCACTTAGCACATCCAGACACAGTACCCCTGAGTGAGAGAGGATACACCAACACCTTACCTGTGTCACCGCTACTTCAAATCCAACTCTTTCTACTCTTGTGGAGTTTCCACGTTGGCTTTTGAAAGACAGAGATAAGAAAATAATTTCGTCAACCTTATAAAACTTTAAAAAATTGAGTTCTTATTCAGATATGCCTGAAACATTTTTCAGAAAAATAAGGCAATCTGAGAAAACCGTAACATGTGAGTAGTTGGTTAACTATGTCAGCATACCTCCAGCATTTTGCATGACTTATAAATAATGCCTATTTTGTAAGCAGTATAGGAGAGATTCTTCCAAGGATAGGATAGTCCTGACTTTTTGTCAGGTTGATATCAACTCTGCCACAGCCTGCTGATGACTCTTTGCATATTTTTCTTTTTCTCAGAATAGCAGTGAAATTAGGGTTTCTTTCTTCCGTGGTACAGAGTGATAGTTCATATTATGTCACAAGACATTGTTCGGTTACCTCCGTGTCTTTCTTTATATGCACAGCTGCTGGTATTTCTATCTAGTCTCCCTGCCTCATTACCTTGGCTTCCTAGTTCAATTAGAGAAATGTATGGAGAAGCTACTACTTCAGAGACTATCATTTTCAAACCACAAATTAGGACACAGAGTCTGGTAGGATTTTTGACTTACGAATCTATTAGGCCAGTGCCACTAATGGCAAAAACCGCAATTACTTTTGCACCGATCTGTATGATTAATAAAAATCTTATCAATGGACGTGCAAGCACTAATTTGGTATGCATTTAATAGGCTGACTTAATTTTTTCTTTTATTTTCTTTTTCTTAAAAAAGTTTTTTTCACTTTTATTTTTAAAATTGATTTCAGCTAATTAATTTCTTTTTCTTTTCTTTTTTTTTTATTTTAAAGACAGTGTCTGGTCAGGCGTGGAGGCTCATGCCTGTAATCCCAGCACTTAGGGAGGCCAAGGTGGGTGGATCACTTGAGGTCAGGAGTTCTCTATTGAAAATACAAAAAAAAAATTAGCTGGGCGTGGTGGTGGGTGCCTTCTGTAAGCCCAGCTGCTACTTGGTAGGCTGAGGCAGGAGAATTGCTTGAACCCGGGGGGCGGAGGTTGCAGTGAGCCAAGAATGCACCACTGCACTCCAGCCTGGGCAACAGAGTGAGACTCTGTCTCAAAAAAAAAAAAAAAAAAAAAAAAAAAAAGGCAGTGTCTTGCTATGTTGCCCAGGCTGGTCTCAAACTCCTGGCTTTAAGTGATCTTCCTGTCTCAACCTCCACTGGGATTAAGGACATGAACCCCCACACCTTGCACGATTGCTTTAACTGTAAATAATAAAGTTCTGTGAAACTGGCCTTGCCCAAGGCACAGAGGCATGTGAGAGGTAGAGCTTGTACCCAAGTCTGTTGATTTTAATCAATTGCTGATTAGGAAGAAAAGTTACAATCCTGAATTGTATTACTGAATGTCTAAGAGCTTTGCACTTAAAAACAAGAGTGGTGATGGGGGAGCTATCTTAAGGGACTGTTAAATGCTTGATGCATATGTAATGCTAGCAGAATCACAGCTGAAAAGACAGGGACTAACATCAGTGTGACTCTTTTGTCATTTGTTTGATTAAAATATAATCAGAGTGGAAGCGAAATGCGCATTTGTCATATTAAGGAATCTCAACCATTTTATTCCTATTATTCTGTAGCTTGAAATGTCCTTACCTCACTCATGATGTGGTGAAGATTAGCCTGTTACTCTGTTTACAAAGTTAATTATCCAGGTTGGGCACGGTGGCTCACACCTATAATCCCAGCACTTTGGGAGGCTGAGGCAGGAGGATTGCTCAAGCCCGAGAGTTTGAGACCAGCCTGGGCAGCATAGTGGGACCCTGTCTCTAAAAAAAAAAAAAAAATTGTTTTTTGGTAGAGAAACACAGCCAGGTATGGTGGTGCACACCTGCATCCCTAGCTACTAGGGAAGCTAAGGAGGGAGGATTAATTGAGCCCTGGAGGTTGAGGCAGCAGTGAGCTATGTTTGCACCACAGCACTCCAGCCTGGGTGACAAAGTGAGACCCTGTCTCAAAAAAAAAAAAAAAGGTAATCATCCAGCCTCAAATGTCTGTTACTCTTAACTGGACTACTTACAAGTTTAAGAGAGGGAGAATTGTTTTTAGGGGCAATATCTCTTCCCTTTGACCTCCTGAGTTGGGGGCAAATAGAAATGCTTTGGAAACTTATTTCTTCCTTGGAGCAGACTCTGGGCCCAGGACTCCCATTTACTCCACAATAGCTGCTGCCACAGTGCCGCCGTGTACCTGCAGCAAACATGTTCTGAGGTGAACCAATGTAGCCTGGAATTTATTCACCCAGCTAGTACAGATTGGGCACTCCCATGCTCCAGGCACCACCCTGCTGGGGGGACATGGCAGGGGGCAGAGGTCATCCCAAGGCTGACCCCAGGGCATGGAACTTTCTCTGTCTTGTGCGAGGATGTACAGAGCCAGGCTGCTCTGTGGGCTTCTAGCTGCAGGACTTTGTACCAGGTATTCTGTTTACCACATGGTACTTCTTTTTCTTCTGTTAAAAAAAAGAGGCTAATACAAGTACTTGGTGGTGTCATTGGGCAGAAGAAAGAAGTTGATACATGACACATAGTAAACATGCAGTAAAGCAGTTACTATGAACGTTAGAACTATTGCTGTTTCCAGCTGCTGTTACTTTATTATGAGAGGCAGTAGGTACAGTGTTTGAGGGCAGAGATTTGGAGCAGACCGCCTGGGTTTGAAGCCCAGCTGTGGGAGCTGAGCAAGTTACTCAACCTCCCTGTGCTGCATTCAGTTTCCTGCCTTGTGAAGTTGTAAGGATTAGATAAGTGATACGTAAAATGTTTACAGCAGTGCTTGATATGTAATAAGAATTAGCTGTTATGTGAGAATAATAATAATGTATTTCATTCATTCAACGAATACTTGGGGGTTGCCCATGCCATGCATCATGGCACTCTACTAGGTCTTGGAGCAGAATAGTGAATAAGACTTGGTCCAGGGGTCAGTTTAATCAGGGAGCCAGGCACTCAGGTCATGATGTTAGAGGAGACTTCTAAACAAGATGATGCCTGACCTGTGCTGGGTGAGTTGAGTAGGCATAGAGTTTGGGGGTGAGGTAGGGAGGAGTTCATGGAAGAATACCCTAAGCTGGGGGACAATGGGAATGTAGGTACTGAAGATCCCACCTCACACACACACTCTGGAAACACAGAAACAAAGCCCAGTATGATATGCACAGAAAATGGTGTGTTGGGAACCTCAAAGCTGGGAGAAAGCAGGGGTTAGAGATGGACAAGGACAGGCCAGGGAAGCCTTGCTAAGATTTGCACTTCAAACGCATGCGCAGTTCCCTTCAGGGGTTCCAGACCAGGCTTGTGAAGGCAGCCACTGTCCTCTGACTGCCCGTCTCCCTGGGATGAGGGCAACCAGAGCCCTTTTCATGCCCTGTAGGATGGATGCCCTGAGCATCTCAGAGAGCCTGGGCTGCCTCCCTCCACCTCCCCCTCCCTCTCCCTTCCCCCTCCCTTCCCCCCTCCTCCCCTCTCCCCCTTCCCTCCCTTCCCTTCCCCTCCCCTCCCCTCCCCTCCCCTCCCCTTCCCTCCCCTTCTGTCTTCTCTCTTCTCTCCTCTTCTCTTCTCTTTTCTTCTCTTCTCTTGTTTTCTTTTCTTTTCTTTCTTGATGTAGTCATGGTGTGTCACCCACACAATAGTAAAGTGACACAATCATGGCTCACTGCAGCCTTGACCTCCTGGGCTTAAGTGATCCTCCCGCCTCCAGCTCTTGCGAGTAGCCTGGACCACAGGCATGTGCCACCACGCCCAGCTAATGTTTTGATTTTGTGTAGAGATGGGGTCTCGCTATGTTGGCCAGGCTGAGCCACCACACCCAGCCTTCAAAGGGGCTTTTGGTGAGGATCAGAGATAGGAGCCACCATTCTAGGGTTCCTGGAGTTTGTGAGGGAAAGAGGACAGAACCATTCTGGTAGTGCTTGCAGGAAGCACTTCCTGAGACAGAAAGAATACAAAGCAGGTGCCCAAGAGAATTTCCTGCTCAGCCTGAGGACAAGCCCAGACCCTGGGGACTACTGACATGTCCCACCTGTGGTTAGAAGGGTTTTCTGAGGTGGGAGGTCTAGATAGAGCAGGGGCCTTGGGAGCCCTGATAGAAAGTGTGGGGAATTTAGAACACGAATACAGGCCGGGTGTGGTGGCTCAGCCTGTAATCCCAGCACTTTGGGAGGCCGAGGCGGGTGGATTATGAGGTCAGGAGTTCGAGACCAGTCTGGCCAACATAGTGAAATCCCGTCTTTACTAAAAGTACACAAAAAATTAGTTGGGCGTGGTGGTTTGCGCCTGTAATCCCAGCTACTCGGGAGGCTGAGGCAGGAGAATGGTGTGAACCCAGGAGGTGGAGGTTGCAGTGAGCTGAGATTGCGCCACCGCACTCCAGCCTGGGCAACAGAATGAGACTCTGTCTCAAAAACAAAAAAAAACAAAAAAACAAAACAAAAGAAAAAAAAAAAGAACACAAACACAGGGTAGGTTCTACTTGTGAGAACAAAACCTAGGCTCTCACCTGCAAACTAAAAGGGAAGTCTGGTCTTACCATGTGAGATTTTCCACAGCAAAGTAAAATACATTTGGGAAATAGAACACAAGTTATTTAAACTCCCTATAGCTAGACTTGAAATTGACAAGAAAAGGCCCAAGAGGGAATGCCAGTGTGTCCCCAGGTGTGGAACATGGGACCAAGATAGACCTTAACATTGGTATTACAACACCACATTGGTATATTTTACAATATTTGTCTTTTTCTTTTCCTTTTTTAAACAGGGTCTTGCTTCGTCACCAGGCTGGAGTGCAGTGGTGCAATCATAGCTTACTGCAGCCTTGAACTCCTGGCCTCAAGCAATCCTCCTACCTTTGCTTCCCAAAGCCTGGGGATTACAGGCATGAGCCACTGCGCCTGGCTTACAACATTTGTCTTCGTAGCTATTTTTACATATTGAAGAAACAAAACTAGCACACCAAACTAGCACCAGGTTTAATCAAAATTATTAAGGACAGTTTATAGAAAAATTTGAAGCATAGTACTGGTGGAACGTGGATATAGGAAACTTGCTAAAATAGTTGAAAATGACTGAGGTTTGGGAAAGATTGCAATATGGTATGGTATATGTCAGAAAAGTCATGGGGGCCGGGCGCAGTGACTCACACCTGTAATCCTAACCCTCTGGGAGGCTGAGGCAGGCAGATCACCTGAAGTCAGGAGTTTGAGACCAGCCTGGCCAACATAGTGAAACCCCGTCTCTACTAAAAATACAAAAATAAACTGGGTGTGGTAGCGCATGCCTGTAGTCCCAGCTATTTGGAAGACTGAGGCAGGAGAATCACTTGAACTAGGGAGGTGGAGGTTGCAGTGAGCCACGATCATGCCATTGCACTCCAGCCTGGGTGACAGAGCGAGACTCTTTCTCAAAAGAAAAAGAAAAAAAAAGAGAAAGAAAAGTCATGGGGAAAGTCAGACATGGTAATCCTAGGGCAGACATATCGCATGGAGGGTGGGACACCTTCCTGCTTCAAATGGTGTTAATATTGAAAGAACCTGTAGGTTGAAAGAGGTACAAACTTGAACACGTCTTTACAAAGCGAAGAGGAAGTTACATAAAGACCTTGCTTTGTGACCTGTGGTCTGGCGATGGGTGGCTGCTCTTGGGCAGCTTGTCATCCAGGACACCCTTGTCCTCATCCTGTAGTGGGTTGGAGGTGGGGATGGGGGCGGCCTGGCAGCTACAAAAATTTCCACAACAAAGCCTCTAAAACTGGGTGATCATCAACCTCACCAGTAAAGCCACTACACAGTTCCTGACATGAGATTAGTATTTGGTACAATGCTTCCAGAATAATCAAAATTTTTATAATGTTTTTTCGTCTGTGATGATATTAAACAGTGATATTTGAAGAGTAGCTGGCCCTTAGTAAATGCCATGCACTGTAATTCATCACACCTAAGATGCTACTGGTTGTAAAAGGAGCATCATTATTTTATTTACTGCATTGAAAAATAAAAAGAAACACTGCCAGTTAAGCTATGATACATCATTGATTATAAGACATCCTTTTTTTTGAGATGGAGTTTCACTCTTGTTGCTCAGGCTGAAGTGCAATGGCGTGATCTCAGCTCACTGCAACCTGCGCCTCCCAGGGTCAAGCAATTCTCCTGACTCAGCCTCCAGAGTAGCTGGGATTACAGGCGTGTACCACCGTGCCTGGCTAATTTTGTATTTTTAGCAGGAACGGGGTTTCACCGTGTTGGCCAGGCTGGTCTTGAACTCCTGACCTCAAGTGATCTGCCCTCCTTGTCCTCCCAAAGTGCTGGGATTACAGGCACGAGCTGCTGCGCCCAGCTGATTATAAGACATCCTAATTTCAGATGTGAAAATGTGAAAAAAAAATGCATCTTAGAGTTGACGGAATACATTAACTGTTCATTTATGACATCTTATCTTTGAACTGTTCATTGATATAGAAAAATGATCTTTTTGAGATTAACATTTCCAGCAGAGAAAATAAAAGAAAGCTGTTGTGTCTCCTCCTTCTGGGGGCCTATTGATAAAAAAAAGAGTTTGCTATATCTGCGAGCTGGAATAAACAAAAAGAATTGGAGACTAAGTTGACATGAAATAATAAAAAATATGGAAAACAGTGTTAGACATTTATATATTTCATTCTGCTTAGCGACATTCCTTCACATCCATTATCTTATTTGATCTAATTTTTTTTCACAATGAAAACAGCTCTATGTGTGTATATTTTATACATACACATTCAGTAGAAAAATAAAACCATACAGAAAGTACACTTAGAGACAAACAACCACAACATTTTAACAACTGTATTTTTGTACAGAGATAGTGCATATAAATACTATCATATGTTCAATCAAAACAAAATTGGGCCTCGTTACCACGTTACCATCCCTTGTTATTTTTGACAAACCTTTTTTTTCCTCCTCCTTCTAACCCACTCAACCAATGTTGCTAGCTTGGTGTTCACCTTCCCTGCATTGGATCATGTCATCATGTAAAACCAACTCTTCCCCTAAAAGGATTGGGGGTGGTTTCATGGTTCGTCTTATTTGATCTTCCTAATGGCCCGGGGGCAGTGTAGTGTTATGAACGCCTTTTTGCTGGGGAGGGGACAGGCTCTGAGAGGTGGAGTGATTTGTGTGACACTCTATGGCTAAGTGGCACAGGGTCTTGGCTAGGAGGGCTAGTCTTTGAGAGTTGTCCTTGGCTTTATTGAGATCAGGTTGGTCACAAATACAACCTTGCAGCCTGAGACAGTCCCAGTTGATGCCTCTTCCTCCAGCTTTATTAACAACTGTCTCTTCTGCGTCAAAAGTGTCCCAGGTTGAATGGTACGTTATATGTTTGCTCTAGTGGTGGAACACTTCTCCAGTGGGGGCCAACTCTTCTAGGAAGGTTGATTCCAGACACCACCAAGAGATCACCGGACCCACGGTAGATCTGGAGGCAGTGTCAACCCTTGGACTTAATGATGATATTGGAAGTGAGCTGTGGTATAGCAGAAAGAGCAGAGAAAAGGAAGTCAGAAATCCCTGTGTCAAGTCTCAGGGATTAAAGGAGACCACGTATGTGAAAATGCTACACAAATAATGAATTTGTGGTATGGTCACATATATTTAAGTAGATGAAACTTTATGAATAAGCACATACTTCATATTCATTGAGTATTCCCTGGCCCAAGCCTCACATGCCAACCCCCCAGTGCACTTTTCCACCCACTCCAAGCAAAAGCAACATGGTGCATTATGACCCCAGGTTTCAGTTTCTCCATTTGTGAAATAGTGCAGAAATTATAATACTTGTGCCTTGCAAGTGTTGTGAGAATTAAATGAGATAATTATGTAAAAAGCATTGGCACACATTTCTGGTTTCAGTAAATGTTAGTTCCAATTACCTAGGGGTGTAAGGGAATGCGAGTGGTTTGTTGGCTACTGACTACCCTGTCCCCTGCGCACTGTTCCAGAAACACTTTTTCTTTGTATTGTACTCTGTGCACTGAAGTCCAGCACACACATACTTGCTTCAGAGACACATCTTCCCATCACCAAAATATTAGGGGGGTTAAATTTCTTAAAGTTGAAATAAAGTGCAAGCCCATTGCTGGTTTGCAGACCAGTTTGCAAGCCCACTGCTTTGTATGTAGCAGACAAATATTTTTGGCTGAGTTTTCATAATTTACAATGGAAATAAATGTTTTTGTCCAGTAAAATGGCAGAAATGTAAAAGGTGGAGTTCCAGAATGTCTTAAAATTAAAAGATCAAAGTGTTAGCAGGTGGTTCCTTTCCTGTTATTACTCACGGAGACAGAAAAATCCCATTAAAAAACAAGCTCAGTTTGACTGCAGGCCAGAGTGTTACCCATTGTCCATTGTTCACCAGAAGAGTATGGTTTATCTGCTTCTCAGGGTGATCCACTTATAACACGGGGGGCATTCTAGTCCCAGGTTTTCTGAAGTCAGATCTGCTGTCCTATTGTGCTCATGGGCCACCTAAATGGCCCAGACATGATACTATCTTATTGTCCGGACAACATCTTCCAATCACCTTTCAAACCTAGACTTAGCACAGAATCCAGTCTTAGGACAGTCCTAGCTTTTGACTTTGAGAGTTTGGTCAGTGTCCAACAGCACCCCAGAAAATGCTCAATTATATTGATGTTTCTATTTCTTTTAAGATTTTACTGACACATGCATATGGTTAAAAATTGTGAACTGTACAGAAAGGTCTAAAATGGAAAATAAAAGTTACACTTCTCTTAGAACTCCAGGTTTTCTCCCCAAAAGTACCAACAAAACAATTATAGCACACATGCCTTTTTAAAAAAAATTACGCAAATTCAATAATTCCATTTCTGTTCCACATATTGACTACTCTTTCAATGAAACAGTGTCTTGAAGCTCTTTCCATACCAGTACCTGCAAGTTCCTTTAATGACTGCAAAGTACTCCTTTGCAGAGTGTGCTGTACTCTGATCAGTCCCTTAATGATGCTTCTGTTTCCCTATTACAGACTTTGCTACAGTGAACAACCTTGCCTATGTATCTTTTGTAGGTATATCTTGAGGTAATTCCTAAAATATACAGTTGCCGGCTCAAAAAGGATGAGGCTTTGATTTTTTTGTTTGTTTTGTTTTGTTTTTTTGTTTTTGAGACGGAATCTCGCTCTTTTGCCAGGCTGGAGTGCAGTGGCACGATCTCAGCTCACTGCAACCTCCGCCTCCTGGGTTCAGGCGATTCTCCTGCCTCAGCCTCCTGAGTAGCCAGGACTACAGGCGCATGCCACCATGCCCAGCTAAATTTTGTATTTTTAGTAGAAACGGGGTTTCACTATGTTGGCCAGGATGGTCTCGATCTCTTGAGCTTGTGATCTGCCCACCTTGGCCTCCCAAAGTGCTGGGATTACAGGCATGTGCCACAGCACCTGGCCGAGACTTTGATTTGTATTTAGTCAATTATGTTTATATATTGGTCTGTGTCTCTAAAATTTCAATACTGATTTACAAATTGCTACCTAAAAATACTGTGCGGTATACTCTTTGTAGAAGTTTGGAAGAGTACTGATGGTCACCTCCTCCCCCCTGCCCTGTACGGGGGCCTTGTTGTACTTACACAACACACTTAATTGTCTCTCCTTTCTGGGCATTCGAAGGCATTTGAGGATGGTGGTTATGCAGTATATGGGTAACTCCTCCTTTCTCCCAGATGAATCAAAGAACAGTGCTCCCTGGGACACTAGTAAAGTGTTTGCAAAACCGCTGCTCTGTCGGCCAGGCCTACCCTGGGGCTGTCTCCTGGGCAATGAAGGTGGACTTTCAGGAGAGAATAATCCTCCCTGTGTATGCTGACTCACCTTTGCTCTTCCTGGTCCCCACCCTGGTAAACACACCCCAGTTAGTGAGGTTCCACCTTTAAAAAAATCAGTCAGGGAATCACGCAGCTGAGGTTCCCAGCCTCAAGGCTGAGTTCTTCCTGTGTGTGAGGGACTCTGGTGTTTGGGTGCCACCTCTCAAATGTGAGCAACAAACCAGGCTATTATGTGGATAGGGGCGTACCCTACTTTCCAGAACTTGCACATGAATCAACTGCTTTTTAATAAACTACATCATCCTTAGAAACTGAATGTGGATCTAAGAGTGTCTGTTCTCAATCTCTATCTAATGGAAATTTCTCCCTCATCATTTATAGGAAGTCTCAAGGGTAAGAGTAACTTTTCATTATTGTGACTACATTCATGTTGTAGCTGGCATGCCCGCCACCGCCCTCCTCCCTTTGCACAGTGTGCTGCGCTCACCAGGGGCTGCTGGAAAATGCAATGCCTTGTCGAGTGTCCACCTGTTTAAAATGGTACCATTTTTAGTGTGGGAAGCAAAAGGGAATTCGTCAAAAATGAAGCTCGCCTGAGAGTCGTGAGGTGGTAGCCTTTGCCCTCTGAAGAGAATGGCTGTCCTCACACTGATGAGGAACCATCTCTGCTGCCCCCTCCCAGCACACATGGCAGCCAAACCTGCCCCTGCCTGTCAGCAGGGGTAGAGGAAGAAATGAGGGGCAAAACAGGTGTGAAGGGTTAGTTGCTCCAGAGCCCTAATGCATATTCTCACAATTCCAGGGTAGTAGTTGGTGTCTTAGAACAACTTTCAGCCTCTGCTCCCTAGATCGCAGGATTGTGTGTGGTAACGGTGCCCCACCACCCTGCCCGCTTACTCCCGGGATTCAGCGGCTGTGTGCAGAGGCCGTGTGCCTCTGAACAAGTCACACTAGTGCTAAACTCTGTTGTCCCCAACCCAGTAACAGAAAAGGGTTTTTGTTTCACTGTGGGGAACTTTTCAGCTTCCCAGGCTGTGCTGAGAGCCTGCACATCCATGTTTGGTTTCCAGCTTTCCTGACAACCTTACCACCCTCTGTTAGAGCTTCCCAGCTCAGCCCTAGCCCAGCTTTCGTTGATCCACCTCGTCCTTGATGCTCTGGGCAGGTCAGGTTCTCCCAAAGGCTCTGAGTTGCTCCCACCTCCAGGTTCTTTCTTCCCTCCCTTTGCCTCATCTGGGTGGGTTTTTGGGGGAGTGGGGAGAAGAAACACATAGTGAGGAGTGGTCACTAAAGACAGAAGTTATCGTTAGAAAACCTTGGGCAGTTTACAGTTTTTCAGCAGTAAAATAGAGATAGTAATACATAGTATGGGGGGAGGGTTGTGAAGGTTGAATGAGTTCACATATGTGACTATAATTGCCTGGCAGAGGGAGGGAGAGACAGGGAAGGGAGACAGTAGTTAGGGAGGGAGGGCAGAAGAGAGACAGAGAGAGGGAGAGAGAGAGAGAGAAACTGATATGTGACCTATTGGATATAAAAAAAGTATCAAATCAAAAATAGCTTTGGTGTTTAGTCTTCAATGCTAAGAAGAGATGGTCATGAATAAAATTTATATGTCTTTTTTTGGTTTGTTTGTTTGTTTTTTGAGACAGAGTCTCACTGTATCGCCCAGGCTGGAGTGCAGTGGCGTGATCTCAGCTCACTGTAAACTTTGCCTGCTGAGGTCACACCATTCTCCTGGCTCAGCCTCCCGAGTAGCTGGGATTACAGGCACACACCACCATGCCCGGCTAATTTTTCTTTTTTTTTTTTTTTTTTTTTTTTTTTTAGTAGAGACGGGTTTTCACTATGTTGGTCAGGGTGGTCTCGAACTCCTGACCTCGTGATCTGCCTACCTCGGCCTCCTAAAGTGCTGGGATTACAGGCGTGAGCCATCATGCCCAGCCTAAAAATTGTGTGTCTTTTTAATGATACATTTTGTTTTGGAGACAGTCTGTTGTTCTGTTGACATGTTAAACTTAATGGCTAGAAATATCCAGTAAGTCATTCATTTAGGAGACTGTGAAGAAACCACGTTTGGATGCATCCATAGTCATTGAATCTTCGGTTCACATCTTGCCTTTGCTACTTATTAGTTGGGAGATCTCAGTTTCCTCCTATGTGGCATGGGAATATTAACCCCTCTCTCCTAGGATTGCTTGCAGTAGTAAGTAGATCACCCTCCACAAATCAAATAACTCATTGCTTTGCATATTGTAACCACTGTCGCCTCGTTGGAGATCGCAGACTGGAAAATGAGTCCTGTTCGAGCACTGGAGACTGGGGCTAGGAATCTTCAGTGTCGAGTGATATTTGGAACTATAAGACTCAATGAACTCCACCGTGAGTGCTGTTCTACTAGGAAATAACTACCGTGAGAAAGAGGAGGAAACAGCCTCTGAGTGGGGGCAGTCAGGAATGTGTCTCTGTGCAGTGAGACACAGAAAGACTGATGGCTTTGATGGGTTATGCTAGGAAGGCAGTTTCTTTGGATCAGCACAAACATATACACCATGACACAGAGCTTCTCTGTTTCTTGTCCTTTATAGAAGTCTAATAACCACTTATTAACAGCCCTTGTGTTTTGTTCAACGGTGCTTACATTTTTAGACGTCTATGAGGGCTAAAAACCAACCAACCAACCTACAGGTTGGTTACTCTGGGACCTTAGTTTTCTGTGCAGAGTTACCGTGGGTGCCCAGAAACCTGGAAAAGGTGGGGAGGTGAGGAGAGGAGGAATCACTGGGAATTATCTGGCTGGACGGAGACCATGGGCATTCAATGGAAATCTAGTGAGTCACGCTGTGGCCAGTGCTTTTTTTCTCTTTCTGCTTTGCCACAAGAGGAAGAAGGAGTGGTGAGGTCTGAGATAATTTTGTAGAATTGATGCTGCATATAGTTCTGAGAATGCCAGATATAGAGAGTTTCCCTCGGCAAGACAGCATGGGTGGCAAGCCTTCCAGAATCCCTTCCCATGACACTGTATCCTTTTCCGGTGGTAGCCCCTTTTGGCTGATTTTAGAAGATGACTTTTCCTAGAGCCTCTTAGAACTTGCTGTTAGCAAAGGGTCTGTGTTTCCCATCGAAAAAAAAAAGTAAACCATTTAATGAATTTTTAAAATAAAATTTGAAGTGGCGTCTATCTTGTTTCTTTTCATCTTCTCCTCTCAAAAAGCCTCCTTTTCCCTTTTTTCATCCTAGTTTTGATGTCTGAGCAGTTGGCCTGTCTAGATACCCTTATTCAGAATTTTTCTCTCCTTCATTCAAAGTTCCCCAAGTAGTGAGCAGGGAGGGAGCAGGGGCGAGTCTCACCCAGTTCAGTGCCCACTGCACTTACCCATTGGCGACACTCCCAGTAGAATGCAAGCGTTTGAAGGTAAGGGAGGATCTTCCAATATTGTCATGTAATATTTGCCATTACCTCATATTTATTAACTTTTTTGCTGATAAGTGTAGATTATAATGAATGTCCTTCCTCCTCTGGTCTCCTCCGGCAAATTCTAAATATCTTAGACCTACTTCAAATGGCTCCTTTTCTGGGAAGTCATTTCTTCTGCCTCTCCCAGGACAAAGTGGCCTACCCTCCACTCCTGGAACACCCATTTTGTGTGTGTATGTGTTGACTGTTATTGGTGCATGAATCACTTTGTTCCATCATTATCTAGGTGTCCTTCAAGGAACTTTGAACTGCCCAAGTGCTCAGCTCCCCAAGTGCTCATGAATCAACTTTGTTCCATCATTATCTAGGTGTCTTCATGGGACTTTAAGCTACCCAAGTGTGCCATAAGAACTTGGCATATAGCTGAACACATGGGGAACCCCACTACAGAAATGTCAAATGAAAGGAAGCCCTGCAGTCCACAGAGTGTTCAGAGGCCACCACTGGTGTGAAGCTGAAAAATCCTAGACGTAGATGAGGGCCACAGCTTCGTCTACCCAAGGGGGCCACGCAGGGATGAGGTCTTCCTCTCCTGGGCGTGTTCCGTGATCTCATTTCGTCTGTCCTGTCCACATCCTCGTTATTAGAGCAGTAATCAGTCATAAAAATGTAGCCATCTTTTGAATATGGAAAGACAGTATTACATGTATGACAGTGATAGGTTTATGATGGGAAAGTAGTTTAGATGACTTGAGAAGTTATGACTGTGTGACATAGCCTTTGTGTGATACACATTCTTTCCAGTTCTGGGTTCTATCATATAATGTGCAAAACGAGATTAGAAAGTTTCTGTGTCGTTGCTTATTTTCACTGACAAATTCAACACAATAGTATGGTTGAAGGAGTCATCAGAGACTATCGACCATGCGTTATGCTGTATTCCTGACACTGTTTAGCACTTCACGCGTGTTATTTTGTTTGAGCCTTACAGCAACGTTGTGAAGTGGGTCTCTCTCCCATTTTACAAATGAGAAAAGCGTTCACTTTGTGTCACCTCAGGGACACAGTGAGCTTAGGGAGCTTTTCCCCACTTAGTCTGTAGATAGCAAAGCTGGAAGTCGAATCCTCATCTTATTGATTGCAGAATCTTTCTCTGCACTGCTCATTCTGCTACATTTTATTTGAAGAATATTTGGGACACAGTGAGCGCTTAGGGAGCTTTTCCCCACTTTACTTAGTCTGTAGGTAGCAAAGCTGGAACTTGAATCCTCATTGATTGCAGGATCTTTCTCTGCACTACTCATTCTGCTACATTTTATTTGAAAAAATATTTGGGAAATTAACAGCATTTTCTCTTTGTTACTACAGGGGAAAACAAACTATCCTAGTAATTGTGTGTTTTATGTTCCCAGGGAAGCAAAGGTGCCTACCGATACCATTGGCAAAGCCACAATGTCAAGCATAGTGGTGTGGATGACATGGTGCTACTCTCCAAGATCACAGAGAATTCCATCGTGGAGAATCTGAAGAAGAGATACATGGACGACTACATTTTTGTATCCTTTATTGGCTGCTTTGGACATTTCTAAGTAATATCACCATGTCCACAGTTAAATTGTGGCTTTATGCTAGGTGCAGCAGCTTGTGTGGGTAATCCCAGCAATTTGGGAGGCTGAGGCAGGAGGATTGCTTGAGCCCAGGAGTTCCAGACCATCCTGGGCAACACAGGGAGACCCCTTCTCTATTATACAAAACAAACAAACAAACAAAAAACTGAACTTGTGGCTTTGTTCCTCCTTGAGAAGAGGTGTCTGAAAGTCGGAATGGATGCTGTGTGCTCACATTGTTTCCACAGTTTCAGAATGAGGTTCTGTATGTTTATATCACTTGGTTCAGGCTGTGCAAAGGGCAAAGATGATGTCCAGTTGTTCTCCTGGCATTTCACAAAGTGAAGACGTAGCCAGTATTTACCTATTTTCATCTATAATATTGTCCCTTTGACATGCTGTAGTCATGCACGTGGTGTCTAAAAACTCTGCTCTTCCTAGAGGAAGTCCTGGTTTGCAAAGAGTTCTGTCAATAATACATCCTGATTGTGAAGCAGAGATATTTAAGTCTGGACTTAAAAGGCTTAAAAATTTTGCCAGTTTTTCTGCATTTTAATGTTTACTAAAGGAAATGTGAGAAGTGAAGATTGACTATTGAAAATACCTGACGTTGTTGAGTTGTTCTTTATGTTTCAATTTTAGCCTGCCAGTTGCCATTTTTTATGGGGCTTTAAAAAAATGCAGAATGAAAATTTGATTCAAATGTGGGTTGACTTCATTAGCAACAGGGAACTGTGATATTTGCTTAAGTTCCTATAGGATTCAGGAGTTTCGTCTGATGCAACTATGTAAAGATATAGTGGTAGAACTATTGTGAGAGTTAGTCAGGGACATGCAAAACCCTGTGTGAAACCTATATAATCGTACCTAAAAGTTTAACTTTGATGCCAGTAGTACCTTCTGAAAGTATGGTGTCATGGATGACCTATTAAAAAGTGGAGTCTTTGCTACTGATGTAATACACATTTTAGATTTTTACCCAAAAAGCTTGGGGAAGAATAGTTTTCACATCAGTGACTTATTATGATTACTTAAACTGCTTGTTTGACTATTAGCTAGAAGCACTGGAACGTATGCAGTAATAACTTTTGCAGGGGCTGCCTATCCCATCACTGGTAAGTGGGGGGCGGGGTGGGGGTTCAAATTATCAGATATTTAGTAAACAATACTATTAAATAATTAACAGCATTATTCCAAGGCATTGGGACCATTCTGACCAGTACTCTGCTGTTTCTTATTTACTATAAGGGAATTTTACCAATATCTATATAGTTAAACCTCTGAACCTCTGTTTTCAAGGATTAACAGATACAGTTGGATTTATTGGCTGCATTATAATTGCATCATTTAAAAAATTTATTTTATCTTTATAGCACTTTGGGAGGCCGAGGTGGGTGGATCACTTGAGATCAGGAGTTTGAGACTAGGCTGGCCAACATGGGGAAACCCTGTCTCTACTAAAAACTCAAAATTAGTGGGCTATGGTGGCGTATGCCTGTAATCCCAGTTACTTGGGAGGCTGAGGCAGGAGAATTGCTTAAGTCTGGGAGGCAGAGATTGCAGCGAGCCAAAATCGCACCACTGTACTCCAGCCTGGGTGACAGAGCAAGACTCTTGTCTCCAAAAAAATAAATAAATAAATTTATTTTATTTTTAAGTGACAAATACTAATTGCATATAGTTGTAGGATATAATGTGATTTTTTTTTCTTTTCTTTCTTTCTTTTTTTTTTTTTTGAGACAGGGTCTCTCTCTGTCACCAGGCTGGAGTGCAGTGGCATGATCCTGGCTCACTGCAGCCTCTGCCTCCGGGGCTCAGGTGATCTTCCCACCCCCTCCCAAGTAGCTGGACTACAGGCACACACCACAATGCCTGGCTAATTTTTTGTAGAGATAGGGTTTCACTATGTTGCCCAGGCTGGTCTCAAACTTTTGAACTCAAGCAACCCACCTGCCTCGGCCTTCTAAAGTGCTAGGACTACAGGTATGAGCCACCGCGCCTGGCAATGTGATGTTTTAATATGTGTATACATTTTGAAATAATAAAATCAAGCTAATTAACATATCCATCACTTCACATACTTATTGTGTGTGGTGTAAACATTTAAAATCTACACTCAGCAATTTTGAAATGTACATTATTACTTATATAACTTCTGTATCAGGGTGGCGACCTATGGCTGACAGACAAAATCTTACTCACCACCATTTTTTGGACAGCAGTTTTGTTGGAACACAGCCATGGTCATTCGTTTAGTTGTTGTCTAGGGTTGTTTTCACACTACAGTGGCAGAGCTAAGTAATTGTAACAGACTGTCTGCAAAGTCTCAAATATTTACTTTCTGGCCCTTTGCAGAAAAAAAATTGCTGACTTCTGCTCCAGATACCTGTGCAGGGCTTCCTTTTTTTGTTTTGTTTTGTTTTGTTTTGTTTTGAGATGGAGTCTTGCTCTGTCACCCGGGCTAAAGTGCAGTTGGCGTAATCTCGGCTCACTGCAACCTTCACCTCCCAGGTTCAAGCGATTCTCCTGCCTCAGCCTCCCGAGTAGCTAGGACTACAGGCATGTGCCACCACGCCCAGCTAATTTTTGTATTTTTAGTAGAGACAGGGTTTCACCTTGTTGGCCAAGATGGTCTCGATCTCTTGACCTCATCATCCGTCCGCCTCGGCCTCCCAAGGTGCTGGGATTACAGGCATGAGCCACTGCACCTGGCAGCTTCTTTTAATTTAATTGTACAAAAGCAGTTATGTTCAGTTGCAAGTTTTTATTTTGTTTGGTCAAAATACTGAAATATGCTTTATCTGGACTTATCACCATCAAAAAAAGGTCAATCACTTTTACGTGCAGCACCCACAGCACTTGAAAACTGGCAGATAATTGATTAGAAGGAGCTGGGTGGCAGGATGTAGATCTGGACTGTCTGGCTTGGTCTGCATAGATCTGGTGACCGTAATGTTTTGTGACCTCTGTACCTTGGTTTCCGTACCTGTAAAATGGGAGTAATAATAAAATCTCCCACATGAGGCTGTTGTAGGGTGAAACGAAATGAAGAATGCAGCAAGTAAACGGTAAGTATGAGTCATGATTACCACGCACTCGGGCAGGTGTGTAAGTGCTTCCCATATTTCCGAGTTATTTTCCAAAAATTCAACTGTAAAGTTGTTTATTGGAATTTAAAATGCATTTTGCCACAGAAACCTAAGTTATAAATGGAGGATTGACAAGCCCATAGAAATCTTCATTTCCACTGAATGTAGTAGTTGAACAAATTGTATTTTGAAATGTTCTTGGAACGTGGGCTGAATTTACTGCGTTGTAAACATGGAAATACGGTTTTTTGATAAGCTGGGTATAAAAAGAAACAAATGATGTCCATAGTCAGTCCCTCCTAACTCCAGACAGCCTCACTCCTCCCCATCACGATTGTTTCTCCCAAAACGCCAGAAGCAGGGACTATGTCTTATGTATCTTCTTCAAAAAGCAACATATAAAAACCCCTTAAAGCAATACATGTTCATTTAACATGGTTCATACCACGCAATCAAGTAAAAAGGAAAATACCAAAGTCACCCAGAACCCATCGCCAAAGGTTAGTTCTTATTAATCTCTTGGTGTAGAGCTTTCAGTTTAACCACATATGGTCATGCATATAGGTGTGCTTTCTTGTTCATTTTAACAAAAACGGCATCATCCTGCCTCATGTATTTCTTGGTTTCCTGCATAATTTTTGGCATGGTGCATTGTATTAAGTATTCATTGACAATTTGTTGACTGTTAAGACTTGCTTTTTAAATTCAGACAACAGAGTTTTTAAATGACTCACACAGAGAGGGCTGTTTATGCGCCTTTGAATTAATGCCTTTGAATCGATGACTGACGAATCGTGTGTTCTACCAAGGAAATGAGTTACTGGACCACTAATGACTTTATGTTTTAGAAATCTCTACCCACTCAATATATGGGAAGCCCAGCATAAATGTGCTTTCTATCATTAGCACAGAGTAGCTTTCAGCTTTGAGGAAGCTTGATGGATGTTTATGAAATAACACGGGTGGTCTGCTGCAAATCTTCCTCTGCTAAGTGATAAAAGCATCCTTTAACACTTCAATGTTAAGGGAATATTATAATAGAATGGCATTACTGTAAGTAAGAGTTGGGTTTTTTCCTCTCCTACGTTTAATTGTTAAGACAAGAAGAGACTTGATTTCACATTAAGTTATAAAATTGCTCACTTTATCCCTTCTATATCTAATCCCTGCACATTGTCTTGTATTGAAAGTCAGCATTTGGGGCAATCGATTGTTAATGCATTCAGGCTGAATGCACATTTCTTCTACATTAGGAAAAAAAAAATCCACTTTGAAAATGCTGACATTGTTTACCAATAAAACTCCATATTTTTGAGTTATTTGTCCTATGACAAAGAAGGTTTAATTTGCCATCTGTTTGTCATCAATGTTACAACACTTTTTACAGTTACATTGTAAGATCTATGAGGAAAACATTACAGTGTTCTCTATTGTGCATGGGGAGCGAGCACTTCTGAGCACTTGGCTGACGAAGAGTTCCTGTGCAAAGCACTCCGTGCTCATTCGGTCCAACTTTCCAAACTTGTTTTTACTCAAAGACCGCACATTTTTAATCCTTGAATTAGGAGTCCAGACTTTCGTGCCAGCCCCACTGGATTTCAAAGCAGCGTAGTTGTTTTCGAGTGAGGCGTGGCCCTTGGCATCCAGTTCACTGGAGGGGCAGCGTGCTACATAGCAAGATAGACGCCGGGCTGAAGCCAGAGCCTCGAGTTCCAGCCCACCCATTCTCCACGTGACTCTGGGAAAGTCACCTCACCTCCCTGTGCCACCTCAGGGATGAACCCAGGGAAGTCCACTTAACCATCATAGGTGGTTTTGGGAAATTCACTGACTATTAAAACAGATTTTAACTGGCTGGGTGCAGTGGCTCATGCTTGTAATCCTAGCACTTTGGGAGGCCGAGGCAGGCGGATCATGAGGTCAAGAGATCAAGACCACCTTGGCCAACATGGTAAAACCCCGTCTCTACTAAAAATACAAAAATTAGCTGGGTGTGGTGGCACATGCCTGTAGTCCCAGCTATTTGGGAGGCCGAGGCAGGTGAATTGCTTGAACCCAGAAGGGGGAGGTTGCAGTGAGCCGAGATTGAGCCACTGTACTCCAGCCTAGTGACAGAGCGAGACTCCATCTCAAAAAAAAAAAAAAAAAAAAAAAAAATTAGAAAATTAAAAGAAAAAGTTCAACTCTTAGCATTGCCTAATAAGACTATTAAAAACAAATATTTGAGGCTGGGCATGGACATGGTGGCTCATGCCTGTAATCCCAGCACTTTGGGAGGCCGAGGCGGGCAGATCACAAGGTCAGGAGATCGAAATCATCCTTGCTAACACGGTGAAACCCGTCTCTACTAAAAATACAAAAACTTAGCCGGGCGTGGTGGCGGGTCCCTGTAGTCCCAGCTACTCTGGAGGCTGAGGCAGGAGAATGGCGTGAACCTGGGAGGCGGAGCTTGCAGTGAGCCGAGATCATACTACTGCACTCCAGCCTGGGCAATAGAGTGAGACTCTGTCTCAAAGTAATAACCAAAAACAAAAAACAAACAGAAAACATTTGAAAGTTGTACTACCATCACATTTCATAAAAGAAAGAATATTTTTACACCAAAAATGTAGGAAGGAAATTATCTATGAATAAAGGACAGTTTCTTTATATTGAATAAATTAAGCTTTATGAAAAATTCAGTGCATTGTTTCTTTTTTTGTCATTCTTGCTGCAGGTCAGTGAAAACTCATAGATCCATGGACAGGCATTTGGGAACCCATCAATTAAAGATATCTTGGGTCTCTTCTGTCTCCCAGAGTCTTAAATAATTGGCATTTTTTTTTTCTCCTGTTTTTTGGTATCATAGCTTCATATCTTCATGCAGTTTGAAAATTAACCTTAGACCACACCTTCGCCAGCAAGAATTATGTGGGTAGGGACAATGATTGGAACGGTTTTTCCCAGAGGCACACCTGAATTATGTAATAGGAGTGGGAGTGAGCATTGTTGGAATTACCTGGAGTTCCCAAACCAGCAGGAGAGCACAGGTCTCTAGAAAATAGCTAAGGCCTCTGCACACATAGCAAGGTGGAAAAGGTGAAAATTGTTTAGATAAACAATTATTTCAAACTCTCACTGGAAATAACGACGGTATGTTTTTTTTCCTTAAGTCTAAATTAAAGTCTCCTTAGTTTTTCTGTGGAAACAGCCATTTTATTTTTTGAGACTTTATTTTTTATTTTATTTTATTTCATTTTATTTGCTCTGTCAGGAGAGCGATGGCATGATCACAGCTCACTGCGGCCTTGCCCTCCCAGGCCTAAGTGATCCTCCCACCTCAGCCTCCCAAGTAGCTGGGACTGCATGTGAAGACCACCATGCTTGGCAGGTTTTTTGTTTTGTTTTGTTTTGTTTTTAAGAGATGAGGTCTCAGCATATTGCCCAGGGTAGTCTCGAACTCCTGGAATCAAGCAGTCATCCCACTTGTCTTCCCACGGTGTTGTGATTATAGCACCCAACCAGAAACAGCCATTTTAAACCAAACTTTATTTTTTAGGTGTCTTCCCAAATAATATTATCCTCAAGAACCCTACTGATAAATTTAGGGAGCAGGTACAAATTTCCCTCTTCATTTCATTCTGAGCTGAGTCATTGATTCAGGATTGGCCTAGAATAGTCCAAAAGAATTTTTTTTTTTTCCCTGAATATCTCCTTAACCAGGTCCTAATCAGAATTTATGTAATCTACTTGGTGAAAAATCAAGACTTAATGAGGTATCTCTTTATATAGCAGATTAACAGTGTTTAAAATGTTGGTTACTTTAGGCGCTCATAGGCAACTGAATTCATATTTACTAAGTAACCAAGGGATTGGTGGGGAGGTGGTACCTTTGGCTGATGGCCTGAGGGCGGCCCTTTATTCTTTGTGTGCAGTGATCAATTTGTCTAGGACAAGGTGGCAGTAACCACATTCCCTTTACAGCTAAGGGAAGGAGTACCCTCCTCCATGGAAGGAGCTTATTTGCCTGTTTGTTTTTCCCTGGGGATGGATATAGACATGAAATAAACATCTTCCTCTTCTGAAGTGAAGATAGTTCTAGCAGTGCTGTATTTCTTTAAAATTGGGTTTGCCGTAAGAATCATTATTACTTCATTCATTAATTGTTTGTTTGTTTTCTTTTTTTGGAGCCAGGGTCTGGCCTCTGTTGCCCAGGCTGGAGTGCAGTGGCATGATCATGGCCCACTGTAACCTCGACCTGCTTGGCTTAAGGAATCCTCCCATCTCAGCAGGAACTACAGGCATGTACCAACATGCCTGGCTAATTTTTAAAAATTTTTTTGTAGAGATGAGGTCTCACTAGTTTGCCCAGGCTGGTTTCAAACTCCTGAGCTCAAGGGATCCACCCGCCTTATCCTCCCAAAGTGCTAGAACTACAGGCTCCAGCCACTACACCCAGCTCGTTCATTCAATTTTGATTAGGTCCTTACCGTTTAGAAAAGATACTTTAAAAATCCACCTAAGGGAAGTGGGTTTTCGAGTATGCAAAGCATCACAGCATCTAAGTCAGAAGAGGCTGCCAATGTAGGGTTGCCAGATAAAATTCAGGACTGCTGGTTAAGTTTGAATTTCAGATAAACAACAAGTTACTTTTTACTATATGTACCAAATATTACTGGGGAACATACTTATTTGGGACATAGTTTTAAAAAAATTCTTGTTTGAATGACTTTCCAATTTAACTAGTTTTCTGTGTTTTTATTTGCTAAATCTGGCTACCAATAATAATATTAACACAGTACCTGCCTATCTTAGACATTCTAGCTTGTTGATCAGGGGTACAGGCTTGGGATCCAGACTGCCTGAGCTAGAATCATAGCTCTGCCACTTATAGTCTGTGACTTTAAGCAACTTTTAAAATTTCTCCATGCCTCAGTTTCCCTGTACAGGTTGAGTGTCCTTAATCTGAAAATTCCAAATTTGAAATGCTGCAGAGTTTGAAATGTTTTGATAATCGACACGATGCTCATCAGAGCATTTCGATTTTGGGTTTTTCGGTTAGGGATGCTGAACTGATGGTGAGTGTAATGCAAACGTTCCAAAATATGAAAACATGCAAAATCTGCAAAAAGCATTTTGGATAAGGGATAGTCAACCTGAAGTAAAATAGGGCTGTTAGTTGGTGCTAAGATGTAAATGTATATGTGTTTAATTAATTTTATCACCCCTTATTGAGTCTTGGCTACAGCATCATGGACGTCTTATCTGCTTGATAATTTTAACAGTACATGTATGTGTCCTAAATTTTACCTCAAAGAAGGCGGGCTACTAATCTATCATTGGCCTCATTCTGACTGTGGCAATTGGGAATACATTTTCCATGGCCCTGCTTCCATTAACTCTTCAGTAATTTTCAGTGATGGCTCACTGTATCATTAGCATTTTCTCTTAGCACTATGGCCTGCCCTTAGACCAGAACTGGGCGCCGCTGGAGTGGTCTTAAAACCACCTCATCTTCCCTAATAGCAATTCGTGTTCAGCCTCTTCAAATCTGAAGATCTTTCTGGTCAGTGACAAAGAGAAGTAAAATCACAATCATGTCATCCTGCACGCTCACCTTGGTATATGCACAATAATTTAAAATCTTATCTTTAAAAAAATTATGTGATTATATGATCCATCTCACATTGATTTGTATTCAATAAACCCTGTGTCCAATAGAAACTAACAAACCATTGCCTCTAAAACAGCACCTGGCATGTTAAACCACACTTGAAATATGCGTCATGATTTCAGATATTAACAGGATAAAACATGTGCCTTAGGTGATGTTAATTAAGGAAAAGCCACTACTACGTGCTATGTTCAGACACAGTGCTGAGCATTTTATAATTATTTAAGTATAAGACTATCAAGTAGGTCCTATTTTATCTCCATCAGCACCAGCCAATCTGACTGAACACCTGGGCTGGTTTTCATGGTACACAGGTCTTAATATGTAAATAGAAAAATGTCCCCCTGTGGGAGGAAATCTTATCGTTTTAAGTCTTTCTCTAAAACTATATATTTGTAAATAACTTTCTGTTTAACAATTTATTTGTAAAACTTCTAAACACCTTGAAATCGATCATTGAAAGAAACAGTTTTGAATGTCTGTGTGTGTGTGTGTTGTTGTGATTTTTCCATGAAGTCAAGAAGTTATATCTGTTCTGTTTATTTTGTTCACTGTCATATCCCGAGCATCTAAAACAGTGCCTGGCATGTTAAGTAAGCCCCCAATTCAAATTAGTTGATTGTTGAATGAATAAATGGAAATTTTTTTCATGTGATCATAAGACTTCATTTATTTTGGCATATTAAAATGTGTTGTGTAAAATTTTTAAGGCCAAGCATAAACATAGCCTCTCTGAGAAGCCTTCTTGGATTCCCCAAGCAGAAATAATACCTTCTTTCCCTAAACCTGATGTAAGTGGGTTTATAATTTTCTTCTCTGAAAACTACCTTATTGATGATTATTACTATTATTTTGAGACGTCTCTCTCTGTCACCCAGGCTGGAATGCAGTGATGTGATCTTGGCTTGCTGTAACCTCTGATCTGGGCTCACTGCAACCTCTGCCTCCTGGCCTCAAGCAATCCTTCCGCCTCAGCCTCCCAAGTAGCTGGGGCTTTAGGCATACACCCCCATGCCCGGCTAATTTTTTTGATTTTTTTTTTTTTTTTAAAGAGATGGAGTTTCGCTATGTTGCCCAGGCTGGCCTCAAACTCCTGGCCTAAAGCAGTCCACCCCTTTGACCTTCTAATATGCTGGGAGTATAGGCATGAGCCACTGCATCTGGCCAGAAAATTACCTTGTTGACGCCTTTTAATTCCTCTAAGCTTGTGGAGAACAGAGCTGTTAGTTCATCTTGTATCCCTGTATTTGTTAAATAAGTAGATGATTTTTTTGCGGAGGGGACAGAGTCTCACTGTGTCACCCAGGCTGGAGTGCAATGACACAATCTTGGCTCACTGTAACCTCCGCCTCCTGGGTTCATGCAATTCTCCTGCCTCAGCCTCCTGAGTAGAGCAGCAGGGACTACAGGCTTGTGCCACCACACTCGGCTAATTTTTGTATTTTTAGTAGAGATGGGGTTTCATCATGTTGGCCAGACTGGTCTCCAGCTCCTGACCTCAAATGATCTGCCCACCTCAGCCTCCCAAAGTGCTGGGATTACAGGCATGAGCCACCGTGCCTGGCCGATGAATGTGTTTTTAGTGTACCTAACAGATATGAAAGTTCAAAGGAAAAAATGCATATAATTTCAGGGGAGGACTGGTAACTGGTTTTTTCACTCCTTGGCCGTTTTTGCTTTGTTTTCTTTTCTCCTTGCTGCACATGTCGCAGATCTTGAAAGAATGTGCTTTAATTTATTTAACATAATGATTTCATTTTGTAGCACCTTGGTAATTAAATTTATTACTCTTCCTTAGGAGGAACAAAGCCTGTGCTAGTTGCATGATTGCTTTTGTCTTTATTTGTAATCTTTTAGAAAGCAAGCACACAACCTTTCCACTTGGACAGTCATTACCAATTCTTGGTAACATCTGGTTACTTAATTTGAAAAATGTGTAGCTATGAAGATTAATGATGGACCTTAACTGAGTTTAAATTCAGACATACATAGGATCTGTATTAATCTCAGTCAACCCTTTCAAGCAGATGCCATATTTTGGGGAAAAGGAAATTGAAATGTACCAAGGAGCGGTAAGTTACACGTCACATAAATTGCTGCCTTATTTTGGGCTTTTATGATGCAGACATGGTTTTTCTTGAAGTTAGCAGTACTTTGCACTTTTCTGTTATGAACTTTTTATTGGAGAAACTTAAGTGACTTTTTTTATTTTTAATGATCTTTTTATTTTGTAATTTTTATTATTTTATTTTTATTTTATTTATTTGTTTTTTGAGACAGAATTTTGCTCTTGTTGCCCAGGCTGGACTGCAATGGCATGATCTCGGCTCACTGCAACCTCCACCTTCTAGGTTCAAACAACTCTCCTGCCTCAGCCTCCCAAGTAGCTGAGATTATAGGCACGCGCCACCACACCCGGCTAATTTTGTATTTTTAGTAGAGATGGGGTTTCACCATGTTGGTCAAGCTAGTCTTGAACTCCTGACCTCAGGTGATCTACGTGCCTCAGGCTCCCAAAGTGCTGGGATTACAGGCGTGAGCCACCGCGTCCGGCCAATGATCTGCTTTTTAGAGCACAGCTCAAAAAACCTTAGGACTGTCATTATTTGAGCCTTATTTACGTAGAAAATTAATTAAATGGGATGTAGGACTTACAGCTCAGGGATCTTCCTGCTTCCACATATGCCACAAAAATCTAAGAAATAAAAATTAGTTATGGGTAAAAAATAGAGCAATGGGTACTGATTTGCAGAATCAGAACCATTATTAAACTATGACTATGACTTGAACATGAAAAATGAATCTTGTATTACTTCATTTATTAATTTGACCCTGGTTCCTATTCATAACCAGCTCCATAGCCTTTCAGTTGTATAGTAAAACTGGAAGCTGTAATTCTCCTTAATATATTTTTTTCTGTGATTCATCACTTCCCGAGGCCTCCCCATCTCTGCATCTTTTTCCTTTCCTTTTCCTTCCCTCTTTGCAGCAGAAGCACAAGAGCATTCATTAATCCTGACCCCTAAAAAGCAAACAAAAGAGAGCCCACACAAATTCATCAGTTGAAGTGGAAGGCAATTTACCCAGAGCAAGAGCCCACCCCATTGTTGCCAGATGAATGGTGCCGGTAGCTGGAGCCGAAGGAGGCTGCCACGCGAAAGACCTTTGATAATGCTGCCTTTATGGGAGCCCAGCACAAGGGAAACACTGTCAGCAGAGGCTGGCCCTGCCCTAGTGCCCCGATCAGCAGGCACACAGAGCTGGCTTGGCGTCCTCGATGACAGCCAAGGCACTGTAGATGGAAGTGCCGTGCATGTGTGTTTCTCTAGTTTTCTGAAAAGGGTTGCTGTATGCACGTCCCTTTTAGACCATTTATCTTTTGAAGTGTTCTCTTTTAAGGAAATGTAGAATTTCTTAAAAATATGCTTAATTTTACTGCTAATGGTAACAGATGATTGTAAAACTGGTATTTACTGAGTGCCGTGTACTATGTTATACTTGCAGCAATAATAAAACAGCTGTGGTTGCTGGCTATGTCATACCATCTATCTCCATTTCACAGATGAGGAAACTGAAGGTTAGAGAGGTGAAGTACTAAAATCTACTGAGTGGTGGAGCTAGGAGTTGAAGTCAGGTCCTAATGACTTTGAGAGTCTCAAGGGAGGGAAGAATCAGGTAAAGGAAATGCACACTGTATAGTTTTCTCACAGATAGCTGAGAGGTTCAATAAGACCACAGATAGGAAACCAGTTTGGAAAATACAGGGTGACATGCAAAGGTCAAGTATGACAGTTCTGCAGCATTGAAACCTTACTGGGCAGTGACTTTCCCCCGTTGCCCATGGCTTTCTTTCCACTCCATTTCCTTCCATTTTCCATCTTCTTGTCTTTCTTATAGTCCTCTACTTTCTCATTTCAAAGAGTCATTAAAGATTGTGCACTTGAGACCAGAAACCCAAAATGATGGTAACTGAGAGGGGTACTAAGGCCTAAGTTTTGGTGACACTCTCACCTCAGTGAGAACCTGACCTAAAGAGGGGAATTTTTAAACAGAATTATGAGATTCCATTGTTTTGGAGTGATCTCATGCACTAGCATTTGGTCTGGTCTGACAGACCAGACCAAACGAACATGGAGTCACTCATGTTACATGTGATGTAATCGAAACTTTAAAGAAACAGACCAGGAGATGCCAGCAGGGAGGAGGTCCCCTCTACTCTAACCCTTACAAAAAGTAACCTAAAATCTTTGTTCCCATCTTACAAACCCCACTGTTCTGCTATTTCTCAATGATATTTGAGAGCAAGTAAGTACATTTTTACAGTGGTGACAGAGTGACATCAGTGCCTAAAGTTTTGGTCAGTTTTTCAAAATTGAGAGGATGACCAAAAGAGGGAAATTGGACTGGGCGTGGTGGCTCACGCCTATAATCCCAGCAAATTGGGAGGCCAAGATGGGAGGATCGCTTGAGTCCAGGAATTCAAGACCAGCCTGGGCAACATCGTGAGACCCCCGCCTCTATTTAAAAACAAAAACAAAAAAACCAAGAGAGGGGAATTGTTAAATTAAGTTTAGCCTAAAGCTGCTTCCTTACATATTTTAAGTTCGGGCTAAATTTTTTTTTTTTTCTTTTTTCTTTTGAAACAAGGTCTCACTCTGTCACCCATGCTGAAGTGCAGTGTTGTGATCTTGGCTCACAGCAACCTCCACCTCCAGGACTCAAGCGATCTCCCCACCTCAGCTTCCCAAGCGAATAGCTGGGACTACAGGCGCACACCACCATGTCCAGCTACTTTTGTTTCTTTTTTGTAGAGAGGAGGTCTCACTATGTTCCCAGGTTGATCTGGAACTGCTGGATTCAAGTGATTCTCTCGTCTTGCCCCAGAAGTGCTGGGATTACAGACATGAGCCATCATACCCAGCCCTAAATGTTTCTCTGTACACAGTAAACTGTAGCCTAACCAGATGTGTAAACAAACTATAACCTACTCTTCTGCCAGTCACTGAGTTTTGGCCAATCAAAGGTGGCCAACAATTCAAACTGTGTTCAAATAAGGCAAACTCCAAACTAATCTGTAACTAATCTGGCTCTTTCTATACCTCACTTTCATTTTATATATATAATAATTATATATATATAATAATAATTATATATATATTTGTTTGTTTTGTTTTGAGATGGAGTCTCACTCTGTCACGAGGCTGGAGTGCAGTGGTGCAATCTCAGCTCACTGCAACCTCCACCTCCTGGGTTCAAGCAATTCTCCTGCCTCAGCCTCCTGAGTAGCTGGGATTACAGGCATGTGCCAGTACATCTGGCTAATTTTTGTGTTTTTAGTAGATGCAGGGTTTTGCCACGTTGGCCAGACTGTTCTCGGACTCCTGACCTCAAGTGATCATCCCACCTCAGCATCCCAAAGAGATTACAGGCCTGAGCCAGGGCTGGCCCTCACTTCCATTTTCTGTATATCACCTTCCTTTTTCTGCCCAAAAATCTTACAGCATATGGCAGCACTGGAGGCTCTCTGAACCTATTCTTGTTCCAGGGCAGCCTTGTTCACGAACCATTCTTTTCTCAATTAAACTCTGTTAAAGTAAAATAATAACTATAATAATCCTGCAGAATCCTAGTGTATACTGGAAGTCCATTTAAAACCATATCCAGGTATCTGCTCCTGACCATAAGGTTAAGGCAGAGATCACATATTCTGGCTCCTGCATAGGGTTCTTTAGGTGATCAGTCCTAGGCATAGCTTGCAGCCCCCCCGGGTAGTTCCCCTTATGAGCCCCCTGCCTACAACATGGGAAGAACACCGGGTATTGGATACAAAGCCCCCTCATCCTAACCCCTCCCCACCAAACTCTTATCTTCCAGAGCATGGCAGTGAGCAACAACTTCTCAGCCAGGCCCCTTTTTCTATAGTAAGTCACTGCACAATCAAATGGATTGAGTAAATTAATCCAAAGATGGATTAAGTAAATTAAGCTTCACCTTTGTATATCACTCTACCTCTCCAAATTGCTTTCCCATCCATCATTTATACTGTGAGACTTGCAGCTTGGATGCTATTATTCCCATAATTATAGCTCACTGCATCCTCCAGCTCCTGGACTCAAGCTATCCTCCCACCTCAGCCTCCCAAGTAGCTAGGACCGCAGGCATGTGCTCCCACAGCCAGGTAATTAAAAATTTTTTTGTGTGTAGAGACTAGACTCCAAGTCCTGGTGTTAAATGACTCTTCTGCCTCAGCCTGCCAAGTAGCTCGGAGTGATCACAGGCTAGGAGTGTTCTTTCTCCATATGTACCCAACAAAGTATTTCTCTTTTTAGTAATTTTTGAGGTTGTGGTGAAGGTGCGTGTCAAGAAATTGAATAAAGCAGGGCTGAAGTCAGCCTGAGAATTTATTAAGCATGGAAAATGTATTTAGTTTGATATTTGTGCATAGCTAAGATATCCCATAAGATGAAATCACAAACCCAGGAGAATATCTTAATGTGGTAGGATTTTTTTTCCAATAGAGATGAAACAAACTGGCCAAACTAGCTTATCCCTTTAAAGAACACACCTTCTTGCCCTCTTCTTATGGAAAGATTTAAGCATTTTTTTCTGATCCATAGATAATCTCAGCTAATTCCTTCTGAGGCCCCAGAATCTACAACGTGGCTCTTCGAAAAAATTACATAGGAATTTAGAATTCTGGTAGAAGTCAGAGCTAAGTGTTGGGCAGGCCTCTCCTAAGACCTGTTGCCCGAGTGTCTATAGAAACATTTAGAAATGGACTGTCACCTGCAGAGGCATGTATGGGTGGAAGGGTGGGGTGTTGGAGTGTCTGAAGACACTCCACATCCGGAAGGCTGAATCATGGATATGACTACGGAAGACTCCTTCCAAATTCCATCTTAATTTTGCGAGGGTGTAACCTTGATGACCTAGGAAATTTTATGAATTCTTGTATCATGCAACCTTTAAGATGTAATTATAGGCGTTGGAACTATAGTGCACGATCCATTTCCAAATTCAGAAAAAGAAATTTAATGTGTTGCCTATCTGACCATGATTTTGTTTTTCTTGTTTAATTTGTATTATTTATGTATTATAATTTTTTGCTTTTCTAGGCACAGTATGAAAACCCACCACATATCTATGCCCTTGCGGATAGTATGTACAGAAACATGATCATTGACAGAGAGAACCAGTGCGTCATCATCAGGTATGAAAAGTATCCTTATCTGTGGCCATGGAAGATATGAGACTATGCTGTGGTTATGTATTTCGGTCGATAAGCACTGGTTTTGCAATAGCTACTGATGTCATGGCCTGGTTAATGTGTCTGAGTAACAAGCAGGTTAGCTGCTTTATCTTGGCTTATTTATAACTCTATGTAATAGAGCTCCATACCATAAAACTTTTGAGCTCCCCTGGGGTTGCAGTAAGTATAATAAACATGTTTTCACTGTTTAGTCAGATGGAATCCTTTTCTCTAGGTCCCTATTTTTTCTTTGCCTTCATAATTTAGTAGTTCATGTTTGAACATTTTTGGTGAACTTTGTCATTTGCATTGAATTTGGGGGGAGATTACTGGTAGTGGCCGGCATTAGGTGTCTGTAACCACCTTTCATAATCCCTGTAGCCTGACACACGGCTCTGAGTCCTGCCTGGTTTTGAGTCAAGTTTGTCCAGCCTGCAGGCTACAGGCCGTGGGCCACGTGCAGCCTAGGACAGCTTTCAGTATGGACCAAAGCAAATTCGTAAACTTTCTTAAGACGTTATGAGATTTTTTTGCAATTTTTTTTTTTTAAGCTCTTCAGCTATCATTTGTCATAGTGTATTTTATGTGTGGCCCAAGACAATTCTTCTTCTTCCAGTGTGGCCCAGGGAAGCCAAAAGATTGGATACCCATGGCTTAAGTGCTTTTAAAATTCTGCTTACGTACAAAAATTAGCTGGGCATGATGGCGCACGCCTCTAATCCCAGATACCAGGGAGGCTGAGGCGGGAGAATCGCTTGAGCCTGGGATGAGGAAGTTGTAGTGAGCTGAGATCGTGCCACTGCATTCCAGCCTGGATGACAGAGCAAGACTCCGTCTCAAAAAATAATAATAATAAAATAAATTCTGTTTCCCAACTCCAAGTGGGGTGGTTCACACCTGTAAACCCCAGAGTTTGAGACCAGCCTGGGCAACATGGCAAAACCCCATCTCTACAAAAAAATACAAAAATTAGCCAGGCATCTGGTGTCATTTGTCTGTAGTCCCAGCTACTGGGGAGGCTGAGGGGAGAGGATCACTTGAGCCAGGGAAGTCAAGGCTGCAGTGAGCTGAGATTGTGCCATTACATTCCAACCTGGGTAACAGAGCAAGACCCTATCTCCAAAAAAAAAAAGGGGGGGGGCTCATACCTGAATGGAGGCTGAGACAGGCAGATCACTTGAAGTCAGGAGTTCAAGACCAGCCTGGGCAACATGGGGAAACCCTGTCTCTACTAAAAATACAAAAATTAGCCAGGCATGGTGGTATATACCTGTAGTCCCAGATACTCAGGAGGCTGAGGCAGGAGAATCACTTGAACCAGGAGGTGGAAGCTGCAGTGAGCCAAGCTCATGCCACTGCAATCCAGCCTGGGCAACAGAGTGAGACTCCATCTCAAGACAAAAAAAAGCTCTGCTTACTATTGTGAATATTTTCAAACACTAGAAAGTATAAGCATCCATATTCGCATCACCTAGAATTTGGCAGTTCACAATTTTATCATACATATTTGTGTTCATCTCTTTTAGTTAATTTTTCTGAGATACTTTTGAAAAAAAATCTTTTATTATGGATAATTACAAATATACACAAAATGAGAAAGAATAGTAGAATGTGTCCCTGTATATCTGTTATCTGTTGTACACTGTTATCAGTATATGGCCAATTCTGTTTTATTTGGTCCTCCCATTCTGTCCCACTTGATTACTTAAAGCAAATCTGGTAGGGCATGGCAGTGGATTCATTTCCAAGGTCAAGAAAAGATTACATGTAATACTAGCACTATGGGAAGCCAGGGGGCAGGAGGATCACTTGAGGCCAGGAATTGGAGACCAGCCTGGACAACACAGCAAAGCCTGTCTCCATAAAAAAAATTTTTTTAATTAGCTGGGTGTGGTGGTGCACACCTGTAGTCCTAGCTACTAGGGAGGCTGAGTCAGGAAGATCACTTGAGCCCAGGAGTTTGAGGTTACAGTGAGCTATGCTTGAACCACTGCACTCCAGCCAGGTGACAGAGACCCTATCTTTTTTTTAAAAAAAAAAAAAAAGCAAACCCAAAGATCCCCTTTATTTGTCAATAATTAGTATGTGCCTCTAAGAAATCATTCTTATCACACCTTAAACATGAAGAATTCTTTTATGTATGTAATATTATCAGTATTCCAATTCCGTTGTTTTCCTATAATTTCTTTTTTATAGTTGGTGTGTTTTTATTTAGGATCCAAACAAGGCCCATACACTGCACCTGATTGCTATGTCTCTTACGTCTCTCAGCTTTTAACAATTTTCCTTTCCCCTTTTTGTTTTCTTGGGTTTGTTTAAAAAAAAAAAAAAAAAAAAAAAAAAGGTTGTTTGCCCTGTAGATCTTGCTATACAGTCTGGTATTGCCTAATTGTATCCTATGATGTTGCTTAAGTATTCCACTGTCCCCTACATTTTCTGTAAATTAATAGTTAGATATAAAAACTTCATCAGAGGCCAGGTGCGGTGGCTCACAGCTGTAATCCCAGTGCTTTGGGAGGCTAAGGCAGGCAGATCACAAGGTCAGGAGATCGAGACCATCCTGGCCAACATGGTGAAACCCCCATCTCTACTAAAATACAGAAAATTAGCTGAGCATGGCAGCATGTGCCTGTGGTCCCAGCTACTTGGGAGTCTGAGGCAGGGGAATCGCTTGAACCCAGGAGGCTGAGGTTTCAGTGAGCTGAGATTGCGCCACAGCACTCAAGCCTGGCGGCAGAGTAAGACTCTGTCTCAAAAACAAAACAAAACAAAAAAAACTTGATCAGACTCAGATTCCTTTTTTGGCAAAAGAGACTTCATCAGTGATGCTGTGCACTTCGTGCCTGTTGCTGCCTCTTCGTGTGTCCAGATTGTCAGTGAACCCATCTGTTATAAATCATTGTTTAATTAGTGGTTGAAAAATCGTTGTTTTCTAATTCTGTTATTTTTCTGCATTTATTAGTTCTTTTGCTTGGTCACCTTCAAATAAAAACTATGTGGGAAAGTTAGACAAAACCCTGGATTCATTGCCATTACTCACCTATTTTCAAAACAATAAATTGTTGCCCTAGCAGTCTCCCAAGGTAATGTGTTTTATTTTCTGTATTATTCCAAACTAGTGGACTTTTAATATTGTATGTGTTTAACTATATTGCAACTGTACTTTTCAAGGCTGGAATGATCCTATTGTTGAGCTGTGACAGTCTTTTATCTTAACTCTTATGTCCTTTGGACATGACCCCAGTAGGCTCTGTTAGTTTCCTTCTTTAAGACCTTCTAGCTCATCTTGTATATTTCCTATGTAGAATCCACTGTCTCTCTGGGGGCCTTGGTTCCTTTCTTTTCCTTTTCTTTTTGAGACCAAGCCTCATTCTGTCACCCAGGCTGGAGTGCAGTGGTGTGATCTCAGCTTACCACAACCTCCGCCTCCTGGGTTCAAGCAATTCTTCTGCCTCGGCCTCCTGAATGGCTGGGATTATAGGCATGCACCACCATGCCTGGCTAATTCTTTTGCTCTTTTTTTTTTTTTTTTTTTTTTTTTCTGAGACAGAGTCTTGCTCTGTCACCCAGGCTGGAGCACAGTGGCGTGATCTTTCTTCATTGCAACCTCCGCCTCCCAGGTTCAAGCAATTCTTCTGCTTCAGCCTCCTGAGTAGCTGAGATTACAGATGCACACCACCATACCCGGCTAATTTTTCTATTTTTCGTAGAGATGGGGTTTCCCCATGTTGGCCAGGCTGGTCTCAAACTCCTGACCTCAGTAATCCACCTGCCTTAGCCTCCCATATTGCTGGGATTACAGGCGTGAGCCACTGCGCCCAGCCCCTTTTGCATTTTTAGTAGAGACAGGGTTTTGCCATGCTGGCCAGGCTGGTCTTGAACTGCTAACCTCAAGTGATCTGCACACCTCAGTTTCCCAAAGTGCTGGGATTACAGGCACTAGCCACTGCACCTCGCTGGGCTTTGTTCATTTTAATGGGAAATGGCGTTAAGAGACCACTAAACTGGGCACCAAGAGTACTCACTGCCCTGTGTTGTCAGTGCCTGTAATTCTTTGAAAGGACAAATCTAGGGAATATGAGCTTTTTAAGAGAGAAATGAAATTGAAAAATCAATTGTTTTCAATTAATTTTTAAGATTTCAGAGTTTTTATTTCTGTGATTTTAATTTTTGTATCCCATTTCTCTTATGCTGAAAAATCTTAGTTCCTGATTACATTAGCAATTATTTGCATTGCATTGTATTTTAGACAGAATAAGTTTGTTAATGCTTTTAAAGTAACAGTACCAGCCGGGCGCGGTGGCTCAAGCCTGTAATCCCAGCACTTTGGGAGGCCGAGACGGGCGGATCACGAGGTCAGGAGATCGAGACCATTCTGGCTAACACGGTGAAATCCTGTCTCTACTAAAAAAAATACAAAAAAACTAGCCGGGCGAGGTGGCGGGCGCCTGTACTGCCAGCTACTCGGGAGGCTGAGGCAGGAGAATGTCGTGAACCCGGGAGGTGGAGCTTGCAGTGAGCTGAGATCTGGCCACTGCACTCTAGCCTGGGCGACAGAGCGAGACTCCGTCTCAATAAAAAAAAAACAAAAAAAACAAAGTAACAATACCAATATTAGTAGCAATACTGAATTGATGTTTAAATATCTTTGTTATTTTTTGTCCAAATACCCAATATTTACAGTCAAAATACTGGGTTTCATAAAAATCGCTTAAAATAATCCTTTTCTATGTCAACCTGACCTACAGTTGGGTTCATTTATTTCATTTTCAATTTTAGTTGTTTAGCATTTTTAAATGTAATTTTGTTTTTATAATTATGCAAAACATTTACATGGTTCCAAAGTCAGTACTGTGAAACATGAGCACTGAAGCATTTCAAGGTAAATATATATCTGAAGTATTTGGAGGCAAATATAGACTTCATGACATTTTACCCCTAAATATTTCCACAAGCATATTTGAAAAATTGAAACATTTTCTTACTAATCCCAAGACCATTATCATAACTCATTAATTAGTAGTACATTTTCAACATCATCTAAAAACTACAAACTTCTTTAATAGTCGCAAATGTCCTTTTCTGCTGGTTTATGCAAATCAAGTAATGATGAATGCATTTGGTTATGAATCATAAATGTATTTTTATCCTACCACAGTTGCCCTATTACTACTATTTTTTTCATAACACTGACTTTTTGAAGAAACCAAAACTAGTTTTCCTACAGACATCCTTTACATGTGTCTAATTGCTTCTTCCTGGTCTCACTATACTTATTCCTTCGATTGGATTGTCTACAAATTTAAGGTTCTATCTAATGACTTCATTAGATGCAGATGCCAGTTAAATTTTGTGAGGAGGAGCACCTGGGTCATGTTGAATTCGGTTGCTTAATAGGAAATGCTTCTGTTTGACACTAAGCGGAGGTCACCGGCTACTAGAGAGGCAGGTGTTTTCTTAACTGGAATTTAATGAGGGTCCAGGATGAGTTTTCTGATAGAGTCCTCTGCCATTTCTCCTTCCTCCCATTTTCCCTCTCTTGGGTGTGTGCCGAAACAAGCGGGATGGGAATGGTCTTGTTACATGAGCTTGCCAGTCTGGAGGCCCCCTCAGTCTTCTGCAGCCCACGTGTCTCCCTCCACCTGCCACTGCAAGGTCCACCAGCACTGAAGTGGCATGATGCCTACTTCCAGATCCTTGTTTCCAGTTGTTCAGGTGGCAGAGATTTCAAGGAACCTGCTCCCGAGGATTTCTGTTGCAGTGGCTGTGCTTTCATTTAGGAGATGTGCTTTCATTTAGGAGCTACCTGGAGTTGGACCAAACTTCACGTTAAGGGCACAGGCCTCCAGTAGACTGCCCTCCCTGCAGACATCAGCTACATGTTCAGAGGCTCCCCAGGCCACCCTTATCAATTCATGAGTTCCCACTGCCCTCCCCTGCCTCCCCGCAGGTTCAATAATTCACTAGAAAAACTCACAAAACTCAGAAAAGCCCTACACTTAGGATTACAGTTTTTTTCTGGCAAAAGGATACAAATTAGAGCCAGACAAAAGAAGAGAGGCTGAGGGTGAGGTCTGGGAGGGTCCAGAGGTGGATCTTCTGGTTTTCCTCTCCCTTTGGAGTCATAGACGGCGCTACCTCCTACCGGTGTGAGGTGTGACAATACTTACAGTATTGCCAACCAGAGAACATCACCTGAGCCTCTGGTGTTTGGGCTCAATAACGCACTGCCTGCCTGGCCCGCCTTCAGTGTCCAGCTGCTCTCGAAGGCTTGTGCAAACGCCTTTAGTTTCCAGTTAGAGGTCAGAATTGTGATGGTATGTCCCAAAGCCCCCAACATAAATCACATCATCAGACTGTCCTATGGTCAAAGCCCCCGAGCAAGCAAAAGCACTCCTCTTAGGTAGGACGCTCCAGGGGCATAGACATCACCGCCCAGTCACGGAGGGCAAAGGCCTGAGTCCTTGAGTTTATTCTCTTCTGCACCAGGGCTGTGGTTTGTCTGCTTTGAGAAAGCAAATTGGAAACCTCTGGCATGCTGTCGTTCATGCTCACCTGACCCTGGGCAGCACATCTCACACCTTTGTGGGCCTTGACTTTTTCACCTGTGAAGGAACTGAATGACTAGATGACCTTTGAGGTTGTTCTGGTTTTGGAACTCTTCCTTCCAAATAATTTTGGAGAGGAGGAAAGGCCAGGTTTGTAGCCCCTGACACTGGATGGGGCAGGTGCTCCATCTGTTAGGGGCTGAGTTGCATGGTGCCTTTTTTTTTTTTTTTTTTTTTTGAGACGGAGTCTCGCTCTGTCGCCCAGGCTGGAGTGCAGTGGCGCAATCTCCGCTCACTGCAAGCTCCGCCTGCTGGGTTCACGCCATTCTTCTGCCTCAGCCTCCCGAGTAGGTGGGACTACAGGCACCCGCCACCAAGCCCGGCTAATTTTTTTGTATTTTTATAGAGACGGGGTTTCACCGTGTTAGCCAGGATGGTCTCGATCTCCTGACCTCGTGATCCACCCGCCTCGGCCTCTCAAAGTGGTGGGATTACAGGCATGAGCCACCGCGCCCGGCGAATGGTGCCTTTTAAAATGCATTTGTGAGCAGAAAACAAACAAACAAACAAAACCATTTTCCTGGAGGCTGGAAGAGAAGCCTGGTCCTCGTGCTGAGGGATTCTGGCATGGCTGGAAAGACTAGGAATCTCTGGTGTCATTTAATTAGGAAATAAAAAGTGAAAGATGACCTAATTTATATGGTGTTGTTTTAGACTTCCACCTCCCAATTTTCCTGGTGTGACTTTGTCTAAATGACACTTTAGATGGCATAATGCAGCTCATAAAGGCGGTGTTTCCAGTTTCCTCTCAGTCTTACTCATGTTTTCTAATGCAGTGGATACGGTGACAGGATGGACTGGCACCTGACTATTTTGAGACTAGAAATGAGTGTAACAAATTGGATTTTTTTTTTTTTTTTTTTTAGACGAAGTCTTGCTCTCTTGCCGGGCTGGAGTGCAATGATGTGATCTCGGCTCACTGCAACCTCTGCCTCCCGAGTTCAAGCGATTTTCCTGCCTCAGCCTCCTGAGTTGCTGGGACTACAGGTGCCCGCCACCACACCCAGCTAATTTTTCTTTTTTTTTTTTGTATTTTTAGTAGAGATGGGGTTTCACCGTGTTGGCCAGGATGGTCTCGATCTCTTGACCTTGTGATCCGCTCGCTTCAGCCTCCCAAAGTGCTGGGATTACAGGTGTGAGCCACTTCGCCTGGCCACAACTTGGATTTTAAAAGAAATAAATCAAGGAAGGAGACACCCTGCTTTCTCAAGCACAGGGCTCCATGGAAGCCTAGGTCCATCTACCAGCTTGATTTATCAAAACAGCTGGAGTGGAGCAGCCTTGGGTAGACTGAGCCGCCAAGCAAACTCACAAGGAAGTGTGAATCAGACCCCACTTCATTGTTTCATAGGGAGAATTCTGCCTGTGGACAGCTGATTCTGTGCCCTGGTATACAGTCCACGAAGGGAGCTAGGTTACCACAAGAAGGCGGGATAGGGGGTGAATTCTGAGCGAACAGATGATCATATTCACTAATACCGGCTCACAGCACTCACCTCTATCTGGAGATGTGAACACATGAACTAAGGGTGTTGCTCTAGCCTGCAGAACAGTCATTTTACTTGGAGAAAACATCTTATCTCTGCTGTGTACTTTCCTGTCCTGACTCTGCTGTAGGTCAACCCCGTTTTGTTAACCTACAATCTCTCTTGCCAAGCCCTGACATCTGTTAGGCTAACTTCTAACTTCTAGTCAGGAATAAACACCTGGGGTTGACCTTGGGTATTTCTTATGCCTTCCTCCTCAGCCCACTGGCAGACAAATCAGGGAGAGTGGCTTCTATAGATGCCGATTTTTTTTTTTTTTTTTTTTTTTTTTTGAGATGGAGCCCCAGGCTGGAGTGCAATAGTGTGATCTCGGCTCACTGCAACCTCCGTCCCCTGGGTTCAAGAGATTCTCCTGCCTCAGCCTCCCGAATAGCTGGGACTACAGGTGCCCACCACCACACCCGGCTAATTTTTTTTGTGTTTTTAGTAGAGACAGGGTTTCACCATGTTGGCCAGGCTGGTTTTGAGCTCCAGACCTCAAGTGATCTGCCTGCCTTGGCTGCCCAAAATGCTAGGATTACAGACCTGAGCCACTGCACCTGGCCTATAGATGCTAATTTTATCTACCGTGCCTTGTGTTCACTAAATTTTTTTTTTTTTTTTTTTTTTTGAGATGGAATCTCACTGTATCACCCAGGCTGGAGTGCAGTGGCACGATGACGGCTCACCACAACCTCTGCTTCCTGGGTTCAAGCGATTCTCCTGCCTCAGCCTTCTGAGTAGCTGGGATTACAGGGGTGTGCCATGACACCTGGCTAATTTTTTTTTTTTTTTTTTTTTAATTTTTAGTATAGACGGGGTTTCACTCTGTTGGCCAGGCTGGTCTTCAACCCCTGACCTCAAGTGATCTGCCTGCCTCAGCCTTGCAAAGTGCTCTGATTACAGGCGTGAGCTGCCATGCCTGGCCTAGGTTCACCAATTTAACTTTCTAGGGGTAAGTATTTCTGATTCCTGAATTGCCTTACTGGTTCAGTGGCTGTACAGATATGTAGGCTCCACCTCCAGAGATTCTGTTTCAACTGATCTGTGGTGGCCTTGGAGCATTAATATCTTTTTTCAAGCTCCCCCAGCTCACTCTGCTTAAAAGCCAGGGCTAAGGCTCTTGAAATCCTGATTTCGGTCACCCCTTGCTGTTAGCACCATCAGGCCCCGCAAGATAGACTTCCTGACTGCCTGCCCTCTGCTGGTTGCTTTCATATAGGTTGTCTCTTTTCATCCTTACCACTGTGTTGGCATTGTTTTTTGAAACTTCATCTAGAAAATGAGGCTTAAGAGAATTCCAAGATCCAAAACTAGTAGATGGCAGAGCCTCTATTTGAATTTAGCCCTGTCTGACTTCAAACCTTATGCACTTTCTTTATACCTGTTAGCAGTGATGTCTCTCTAGGTCTCAAATTTCCTGTATTTTAATGGAGATGTAATAGCTACCATACACCATGGGACAGAGGTCAGGACAGGTTAGTTACCACTGGACTTCAGCTCCTAGGATTAAAGTCTCCCACTCTGTCCCCCGCAAATACAGGTACCTTTTTATTTTTGTTTTTGCAACAGAATCTTGCTCCGTCACCTAGGCTGGACTGCAGTGGCACAATTTCAACACACTGCAACCTCCGCCTCTCAGGCTCAAGTGATCCTCCCACCTCAGCCTCCCGAGTAGCTGGGACCGCAGATGCACACCATAATGCCTGGCTAATTGTTAAATTTTTTGTAGAGATAGGGTCTCCTTATGTTGCTCAGGCTGGACCCAGGTGCTTTTTAAAACTAACCCTTTGTACATGGTTGGCCGTGATGCTCTCTGCGTGCCCAGGAGGATGATGATTGGGCTTGTCATCAACTGGAGGATAAATGACCACACAGACTGAGTTAATGGAAGAACATGACCTTATTGACATATTAGCTTTGATTTCTTACCAAGAGGTAAAGATGCATTTATATACCATATGGCCATACCTGGGCAATTTCTGTATTTTACCTGACTTGTTATCCAGTGGATGTGTTTGGGGGCCAGAGCTCAAGTCTTCCCCTTCTTTTCATGGTTCTCTATGGCCTGTTTCTATATTATAACAGGTCTCTGAGCAGAGAAATTATAGCACTGATGCCTGCTTCAAGAAGATAAGGCTATTGGTAGAAAAGAGATGGGATGTTGAGGGAATATGGAAATCTAGTGCAGCAATGAGGGCCTGACCTGAATTAGAAAGGCAAAGAGGAAGCCAACGTATGACTTTCAATAAACCTGTAAAGAAACAAAAGAGTGGGCAAGTAGAGGTAGACTCTGGGCAGTGCCAACAGAAAAATGCAGCAGCAATAGCTACATTAGCATCATTAAGAATGATAGTGAGGCTGGGCGCAGTGGCTCACTCCTGTAATCCCAGCAGGTGGGCAGATCACCTGAGGTCATGAGTTCGAGACCAGCCTGGCCAACATGGTGAAAGCCCATCTCTACTAAAAATACAAAGATTATCTGGGCGTGGTGGCAGGCGCCTGTAATCGCAGCTACTCGGAAAGCTGAGGCAGGAGAATCAGTTGAACCCAGAAGGTGGAGGTTGCAGTGAGCCAAGATGGCACCACTGCACTCCAGCCTGGACAACAGAGCAAGACTCTATCTCAAAAAAAAATTAAAAATTAAAAAAAGGAATGATAGTGAGCCCCTGAAGACTTGGTGGGTACCTGTGAGCCCAATAAATGAGCCACTCATATCTGCTTAGCTCATTAATCTGTTCTCCAAAATCCAGAATTTGGATTTGTGCATTAGGACCACATATGTGATACCTTTGGATGTCAGAGACATCTGTGCAAATCTGTTCAACAAAATGGTCATGATGTGGTAAAGGAAGAACTGGCAAGCTTGTCCATGATCTCTACCATCTCTGCATCACCAGACAAGATCTTGGCAGTGTGGCCCTCTGACCACACACTTCACATTTGTGAAGCCCTTGCCAACTGACCCATGGAGAATCACTGGGCCTTGGAGAACATGTATGTGGCACTTTTATGGCTGCCATCAAAAGTGAATTCTTATCACTTTTGGCCTAAATCGGCTCTTGTGCCTTAGGCTGTTTAAAAAATATGATGTCAATTGGAAAGCATCCCATTTGGTGCTGTTTCTCCTTTTTTTATTTGAAATATCCTGACGCAGTTATTTTCTGGTGAGTAGACCATCTGTCCTAAATATATCCAGTACCAGTTTGCAAAGTCTTTGTCGGGTGCCTCCTGCCTAGGAGCTAAATAAATACTTTTTTAAAGAATAAATAAAGACATGAGAGATATTTTGAAGGTACATCAGTGGGATTTGCTGACTGATTGAGTAAGAGAATTTTCATACAGGAAAAGGAGATAGTAGTCATCACGAGCTGAGATTTCTGACTCGTGTGCTTCAATATATATTTTAGATTTGAAATATGGCATTTTTGCAGTAGTAAAGATAAAAGGGAAAAATTCCCAGTGCCTTTAATATTTGGCTCTTGGGTATCCTGTACTCTTTGCCGTGGCACCATCAGGTGTCTCTGGATTCTCAAGCTATCTTCCTGCCTTTGATGTATTTCAGGAACCTTTTATTATTAGCATGGGGACTCTTTTCATGGCTCTCCTGAGTTGCTGTGGGTCCACCCAATTTCTTGTTTATCCCAGCAGCACCGGCCTTTGAGCTCGCCATCCCCCTGGCCTGGCTTTGGGAGGCCCTGTCAGCCCATACCTCTAACCATGGTACGGTTGCTTGGGGCTGCCGCTGGCTGTAAATTTGAAGAGCAAGGGCCCAGACCGACCCTCTTCCCCAAGCCTTCTGCAAATCTTATATTCTAGTCTGGTAGCTAAAATTCCTTTATCATCAGCTAAGGAGTACTATTCAGGAGGGCTGCCTAATTAATATATTACCCATAATCATAACAGCAACCCTTTTTGAGTACTTTCTTTGCGTCCTTTTAATTATATCATTTTTTCATCTTTACGTCAGCCTGGCAAACTAGGTGTTGCTATCCCCCACTTTTGCAGATCAAGAAACTGAGTCTCAAAGAGGTAATGAAACTGTTAAAATCTTGCATTTGAAATGTGATGAAGTTGTGCTCCCAGCCAGGGCTGTCCGCCTCCGGTACAGCGGTCTTTATACTTTTCTCTGCCGCTTTGAGCCAGCAGGTGTTAGGTTAACTGGTTAATAATCCATTACCACTTTCAGTCATGAGGTGCAGTGGAAAGATCTCTGGGGGGAGTCATAGGGTAGATTCTATTCTTTCTGTCTAAGCCGTGTGACCCATGCAAGCCTCAGTTACTTCATCTATAAAATGGGAATTCATACCTTAAAGGAATGTAAAGAAAGTGTAATGAGGAAATATACATGGAAAAATTTTTTTAACTCTTAAAGAGTGATGTAAAAGATCTGCTAGTAACATTAAAAGGAATTTCAGAGCTGGGAAGTAGCTGAGCTGGGACTCAGACTTGGTCTTTATACTCAGCATTGGGTTCTTCTGACTGCATCAGGCTGGGCCAAGATGAGCATTGCCATGGGGCCATCCATGTTCTTGGCAGACTAGGTGAAAATTTTGTTTGCTTGACAACACCAGTTAACTAGATATTTGTCTGGGGTTGGGAAGAAATAACAGCTGTTGGTCTTATTCACACTTTCCTCAATCTGTTACAAAGAATGAATTTGTCTTATTTACCCAGTGGTTTCAGCATGGCTGTTTGTTTTTGTCTCTTACATCATTAGCCATGGCATGTATTTGAGAATTAGTTTTTTAGTGAAATTCTAAAGTTGGACAGAGGACCCCTCTCTCCATAGCCCTGGAACCTCCCAGATGTGCTTCACCTCCAACTTGTTTCTGTTCCAGATCTAGTAGTGCTGCCAGGAAGGGGAGTCTGTGAATTGAGTCATTGGAGAAGGCTGTCCAGGACCTTCTTTGATGTGGTTTCTCATTCTCGCAGAATTATTTTGTCTTGTGATCACAGTGATGTAGGCTATTTATTATTTGTTAGTTCCAACTCTGTGTGAGATAATAAATGTTGTTGGCAGAAGGCTTGCTTAAATGGGTGTGTATCAGTAAAGACTCAGGAGTAGCTAAAAGTTTGCTAATACTATAAACTGTGCTATTCATGGGGTTACTTTGGGAAACCTTGTGGATTTTGATTAACTAGTCAACCCATATGAGAATCTTCAAGGTTTACCTTGCTCTGAGCAGTAGAGCTCTGGCCCCCGACACAGCCTCTCTCACCTCCTTTTCTAGCTCTGCCACTCACTAGCTGAGCGTCCTTTAGCAAGTTGCCTACCTTTTCTCACTTCAAATAATGGAGATAATAAAAGCACCTTCCTCACAGGGCTCTTATGCAGACCAAGTGATTGATACATGTGAAGCACATGTAACAAGGCTCTGACATGCATGATACACACAGTGAACATATCCTACCTACAATTATCATAGCCACAATATTTCAGTGTGTTCCTTTCAAGCCTCCTTTGGAATTGATGTTATTTCTCATCGTCTGGACTGTATTTCGATAGATGAACAACTGAGTTCATCTTTTATAACTCTAGAATTACAAAAATTGGTTTTTAAAAAACTATCCCTTTATTTTTCATCCTTGGGTTATACCTTTTGAAATAAGAGTTGTGTTCAATACTATATATCTCTATATTTGAAAAAAATAAATAAAGCAGAGTCTAATTAAATAAGCCAGTGGGAATTTCCATTGTCTTGTTTATCTCCCCAACACACTGACACAGTTGATCCCGACTCTCTTGGCCCCCATGAAGCCACATGCATCTTCTTGCTTCTCTGTGGGCCTCTTTGACTTTTCTATCTTGTTCTCTGTGTTTGCCATGTTTTTTGTACTTTACAGCTCTAAAGAGTTCAGGCATTAAATTTTGTAGGGTAACCTCAGGCTGAGTCTACCCATTTCCTCGTGACCATTCTGAGGTCATGTGTTCTAGGCTGGACTACCATAGAAACAATGCAGTGCTCTTGATCACCTGGTTCCATAGGCATCTGCTAGGTTTCTTCACATTAAATTCACTGTATTTTCTTTTAGGATGTGTATTTTGTGGGGATGTATTCTGAGATTATGACAACATCCTGCTCCACATCAAACCTCCACCTACCAGCCTTAACATCCATTAATGACTCCTGGTCACCTGTATGATGGCTGCCAAATGGTGACGATCTATTTCCATCATTCCTTCTACATTTATTAGTTGGTATTCCACTATGAGGAAGATCTTTCCCTTCTCTCCTATTTATTGATTGACTCATTTACTTTCTTATGGCAGTATGGAATTATGGCCTCCTGTTTTATTCAAAGGATCATAATCCATTATTATCATTACTTATTTTGATTTGGTCAGTGGGAACCCCTTCCAGCTCGCGCTTATATGCTTGACATGTCCACACCAGTCACTGTACGTTTCCTTACCTTTTGGCACAGTTATATGTTTCACGCCCAGCTTGAATTTTCCCTACTGCAGCCCTGGCATTGGCCATTTCCCCGAGCAGCCCTGGTTCCTTTTATTGAAGAATGGTATTCAGAGACCAGCATCTGGTGCTTCATGTGTTTAGTGACACCAGTGTGCCGTTGCTTTGAGGCCCTCTTAGTGAACAATGCTAAGAAATATGTTTACTTATCGATTCTACGTTGATGGGTATTTGCATTATTTTCACTATAGCTATTTTATTTTCATTGTATTTATTTTTAAGGTTTTAAATTTGGGCAAGTGATTCTGGTTTCGTATTTACAGAAGTCAGATAGTGGTTCACTTTTACATTGTGTCATTTTAATAAATTGTGTCATTTTTGAAAAACTAAATAATGTATCAGTTGTTCTATATAGGTAAAAGCAAATTCATCGCTATGCTGCCTTGAGAAAATGGAAGTCTAGAGTCTGTATAAAATGTAGCATGAAATGGCACAGGCCAGAACCCTTGGTGCATCCCCAAACCTGAACCCAAGGTCACTGTCTTGGATCTCTGCACTGCCTTCCAGCTCCACTCCCAGCTTCCCACCTCACAATCAAGCCCTATCATTTATTTATTTGTTTATTTTTATTTATTTATTTATTTAAGCGACAGGATCTCACTTTGTTACCCAGACTGGAGTGCAGTAGCTCGACAATAGCTCACTGCAGTCTCAACCTCCCGGACTCAAATGATCCTCCCACCTCAGCCTCCCAAGTAACTAAAAACAGAGGAGCACACTACCACACCCACCTACTTATTTTTAATTGTTTTTATTTAAAAATTTTTATTTTTATGTATCTATTTATTTTTGAGATGGAGTCTTGTTCTGTCACCCAGGCTGGAGTGCAGTGGTGCAGTCTCAGCTCACTGCAACCTCTGCCCCCCAGGTTCAAGTGATTCTCCTGCCTCGGATCTCTTGAGCAGCTGGGGCTATAGGCGCGTGCCACCACGCCTGGCTACTTTTTTTGTATTTTTAGTAGAAACAGGGTTTCACCATGTCGGCCAGGCTGCTCTTGCACTCCTGACCTCAGGTGATCCACCCGCCTTGGCCTCCCAAAGTGCTGGGCGTGAGCCACTGCACCCAGCCAATTGTTTTTATTTTTATTTGTTTTATTATTATTATTGTTTCTTTTGTGTTTTTTGGTTTTGTTTTTGTTCTTTGTAAGAAACGAGATCTTGCTGTTTGCTAAGGCTGGTTCTCCAACTCCCTTGGCCCCCCAGATTATTGAGATTATAGGTGTGAGCCACTGTCTCCTCAAGTCGTGTTTACCCATGATTCCCTTCACATATACCCCACAGAATTTTTGCCTCTTATGTATGGCTCAGGCTTCATCCCAACCCCTATCATGTGTACACACAAGTACACATACACACACACAGCCCACCTGGCTAATTTGATTGTCTTTGTTGAGATGTAACTAGTTGTGACTTTGTTTAGGAATCTTCTCATCAGAGATAGCTGCCACCCACAAATCCCTAAAACCATACCCCCATCTCCACTGTGTTATTAATAGCCTTTGTTTACTTGACTTCCCTGTGAGACTTCTCTGACAGGAGCCACATCTCATTCTAGCCTTCGGCTTAACACACTGGGGCAGAGTGGGGTGTTAGACAATGCATGTTGGGCGAACAAAAGTAGGCATCATTTTTGTTTTAAGTGTCTGTCCTTTTTAAACCACAAACAAAAAGTTGGAAAAGTGACATTTCAATTACATTGATTCAGCCAGTTACAAGGGAACACCAGTTCCTGTGGTACAGAAACAACCAGGAGAGAGATTTTGAGATCAGAAATGGGGGATGGGAGTGCATTGGTGAATCTTCCAACAGTGGTAACAGCTGATCCTACTTATTTTATGGAATATCTCAAAAAATAAAAATGAAAAAGAACAACCGGGTGCAGTGGCTCACGCCTGTAATCCCAGCGCTTTGGGAGCCTGAGGCGGGCTGATCACGAAGTCAGGAGATCGAGACCATCCTGGCTAAGAAGGTTAAACCCCGTCTCTACTAAAAATACAAAAAGTTAGCCGGACATGGTAGTGGGTGCCTGTAGTCCCAGCTACTCGGGAGGCTGAGGCAGGAGAATGACGTGAACCTGGGAGGTGGAGCTTGCAATGAGCTGAGATCGTGCCACTGCACTCCAGCCTGGGTGACAGAGCAAGACTCCATCTCAAAAAAAATAAATACAAAGAAAAAAAGAAAAAGGAACTGAAATATTTTTACATTTACTGAATAAGTTGAAGTGAATAGAAAATATTATTGACTTTTAAGTGAGGAATAACCTTTCTCAGAAAAATAATCATGGTCCTTAGATTATACCATTGTAAATGGCTTTTTTTCCTCAGAACATTCTTTCCATTTCGTTGATATTTTACCATATGTTTCCATTTCTATAGTTAGTACACAGACCCACAGACACACACAGACACACACTTTACAATACTTCCTATTTGAATTAATATTTTCTATAAAGTCTGTTATGACTTTGGTTTAAAATTGCTTGACTTATTCCCAGCTGGCTATACAAGAACTAGGGAGTTTGTTAGAAATTCCTATTCCTAGACCCTGTCCCTGGAGACTGGGATCCAGCAGGTCAGAAGACGGGCCCAGACATGGGCAATTAAAAAGTACTCTGACGATTCTGATAGACTGCCAGATGTGGGAACTACTGGCATATTTTCCTAATTTCTAGAGTATTTGTGTGTGTGTGCATGTCCATTTTAAAAGTCAATTAAATTAGGAAGAGCTGCCTGGAAGCATAAATAAACAAGTTGCCCTACAACAACTGCTGTGAGATGTAAAGTAAATAATTTGGGATATATTATTTTGTCTGATACCTTCACTTTCTTTTAACTTGGGTTTTAGTCCCCAAGAAGAAGCAGTATTTTCTCGTCCCAAATAGGCCAGTATAATTATGGTTGTATATACTGTAAGTTTCAAGTCATTCTGTAACATTCCATTATTGTACCATATTTTGACCAAATCAGCAGCCTCTGATCAATAAAAATTCTTCTTAAGTGTCTGTAAATTGAAACCAAGTAATGAAAATTCCGATCAATGTTTAGTGAGAACTAATTATTTTAAGTCTTCTGGAAAAGATCACAGTTACTGAGAATGCAGATACCCTATTTTTGGAAATGGTATACTTATTTTAATGTATGAAAAGAGCTACTTTCCATTATTATTACTTTCTTTTGTTTCCAACAAAAGAGACAAAATATTTCATGTCTGAATACAGTATTAACCAAAGACACAGTGGGGGGATTATTAGGATTACTGTACTTCTATTTTATAATTCTTTTTTAAATTTAATAAATTCTACTTTATATGTATTATTTTATATTCTGATTCTAATAGGATTTGCTCGCACTCACTCTCTCTTTTCCAGCTTGTTCTAACGAAGCTTAAATGTGACAGTGTAAACTTAAGGAAAATATACATACTCATGGCGATATATAGGAAGTTGTATAATAATATAATGAAATTGATCAGTGGTGATTATCATTGTGAGGTGTGATCCCTCCGTTTTTCTCTGGAAAAGCTGTTTTAAAAAATCTGAAAGACACAAATTTCAAAAAATCTTTGAAAACTTTTTTTTTTTTTTTTTTTTTTGGTGAGACAGAGTTTCACTCTTGTTGCCCAGGATGGAGTGCAATGGCACACTCTTGGCTCACTGCAACCTCTGCCTCCTGGGTTCAAGAAATTCTCCTGCCTTAGCCTCCTGAGTAGCTGGGCTTATAGGCACCTGCCACCACGCCCAGCTAATTTTTGTATTTTTAGTAGAGACAGGGGTTCACCATGTTGGCCAGGCTGGTCTTGAACTCCCGACCTCAAGTGATCTGTCCACCTTGGCCTCCCAAAGTGCTGGGATTACAGGCATGAGACAGTGCACCCGGCCTAAAAATCTGAAAAAAAAATTAAGCATTATGAGAAAGCACATCAAAAGAAAAAAGAGCCAGGCTCCGCGACTCACCCCTGTAATCCCAGCACTTTGGGAGGCCAAGGCAGGCGGATCACCTGGGGTCAGGAGTTTGGGACCAGCCTGGCTAACATGGTGAAACCCTGTCTCTACTAAAAATTTAAAAATTAGGTAGGCGTGGGGTGCACACCTATAATCCTAGATACTTGGGAGGCCGGGGCAAGAGAATCATTTGAACCTGGGAGGTGGAGGTCTCAGTAAGCCGAGATTGTGCACTGCACTCCAGCCTGGGCGACAAAGTGAGACTCCATTTCAAAAAAACACAAAAAACCATTCCTATACCAGCCTCCTAACAAGTCAGGAATATTTCTTTTTCCTTTTGGATTTGTTTTTGTCCATACGTTATTTTCACATAGTTGTAAACTTGTTATAAATATAGTTTATAGGTATTTCACATTACCACTTAACTGTAGCTGCGTTATCTTTATGTTGCTACATAGTCTTTGTAAGTATTTCAAATGACTGCAATATTATATTGGGTGGTTGTACCATTGTAATCTTGAACTTTCCAATATTCTTGAATGTTTACGTTGTTTACAACTTATAAAATGGAGTTTCATTGTTGCCAAAATGTGTAATTCAAATGAGAGAGTGCACGTATTGACCCTGGATCTAGTAAATACATCATCTGAGTATGTCAACCATTTGAAATATAATTTCCCCATGGAGTTGAATTTGCCAGACCTACTTACTGACTGTGAGTAAGTAATAGTGTCCTCTGGAGTAAGTAATGAGTGTCCTCTGGAAGCAGTGTGACAGCTTGTCCCAGGCTTGCTGGTTTTCTACTTGCTACTGTAGCTTATGAAATTTCAGTTTGGTTTTCTTATTCATGTGACCATGAAGCCAGGAGCATAGCACTAGGATGGTGAGTGAATTGCATAGATGGGTTCAGACTTTTGAAGGTCATGAGCTCTGAACAGAGGATGGTTCCCACCTCCCCATAATTTCTTTAAAACCATATTATTAGTTCAAGGAAATTCAGCGAAGTTCTGAGTTTTGCTATATGGCCAGCTCGATTCTTTGTTCGTTTGTTTTGTTTTGTTTTGAAATGTAAAATTATTTCAAATTTCAGTTTCCTTTTGGGAATGGGAGGGTCGCCTTGCTTGGTTTTTCCCTAAGCAAATGTTTTCTCTTTTATTGGGTAACTCAGCAATTGATAACAATTGATTTGGGCTGGATATTCACAGAACATTTGCCCTGCACCCTAAAATTTTTTATTGCAAAGAGCAAATAAAAATATTGTCCTATGAACTTGTAACAGCCTGAATTTTTCATACTAACTCCCATCATCATTTTATATGACATGGGGTGCTTTAACTCTATCCTGGTAACACAAAGGGTACCAATAGAAAGATGAAAAATCTGACTGACTTAAGCATGTTTTGAATTTAGGTCATTATCAATTCAGGGGGATTTTGAAGGAAGAATGGGAATTTTGAAGAGCAGACTATATATTATTAACAAAGGCTCTCCCCGTGCAGGAAGGCTACCCAGCGGAAGGTGGCCTTTGTTACTCAGGATGTGTAATATTGCTTCAAGGTTTAATTTTAGAACTTCTAAAATAAGGAAGCTTGCATCAGTTCAAGGCACATGGTTTGAAACCTCAGAGTGCCCACTTTTTCTTTTCTTTTTTTAAATTACAAAAATAGCATATGCATTACAAAATGTTTGAAAACTAATGAATTAAAACAAGTTTCTCATAGTCTGTGCCTTGACCAAAGCCTTTGTTAACATTTTGTGGTAGTTCCAGTCTTTTTTTCTTAGGTACTTTTAAAAAAAAATTGTAATCATGTTTTATATATAACTTGAATGACTTATTTCACTTAACGTGATTTCATATGCTTGTTTCCTGTGTTTACAGTCTTCATGTCAGTTGTAATTTATGCAGAATTCCACCCTTGTGATACTCCATAATTTTCCTAATCATATCCCCCGTTATTGGGCATGTAAAATGCTTAATGGTCAGTGGTGTGCACAGTGGTAATTATCCACACCATGTTAATCTGACTCACATGGGCGACTTAATCCTGCTGTAACTTGCCTTTCTCTACTGGTATTGCACTTAAAAAAAAAAAAAAAAAAGGATTCTTTTCTGCCTGTTTTGTCTTTGTTTTGTGTGATGGTGGGGGACAAGGAAGGGAGCTGGTTGTAATCCACTTCTCAGGTGGGCACTTTGTCTGTTTTTCTTTAGTGGTGAAAGTGGTGCTGGAAAAACAGTGGCTGCCAAATATATCATGAGCTACATCTCCAGAGTGTCTGGAGGAGGCCCCAAAGTCCAGGTGAGTGGGCAGTGGCCCATTATGATACCTTATGCTGTCGGAAATGTAAGAGGCTCCATTTGCTGTTAGAAAAGAATTTTTCTTCCACAGAAAAGACACTGGTTCTTCTATAACTGTGAAACTTGAAATCTGGAATGGAAAGGAATAGCGCACGTGTGTGCACGTGTGTGTGTGTGTGTGTGTATGTATATATTTTTTTGAGACAAGAGTCTTGCTCTGTTGCCCAGGCTGGAGTGGTGCAGTGGCGTGATCTCACCTCACCACAACCTCTGCCTCCTGGGTTCAAGCGATTCTCCTGCCTCAGCCTCCTGAGTAGCTGAAATTACAGGCGTGCCCCACCACGCCCAGCTAATTTTTGTATTTTTAGTAGAGATGGGGTTTCACTATGTTGGCCAGTCTGGTTTCGAACTCCTGACCTCATGATCTGCCCGCCTCAGACTCCCAAAGTGCTGGGATTAAGGAATAGCATATTTTAAGGTAGAAGTGCCTAATATATAATGAACTCCTACAAATCAATAAAAAGTTCAGCAACCCAAAAGGAAAATAAACAAAGGACATGAAAGACAACTCATAGAAAAGGAAAGATAAATTACTCACAAAACATGAAAGTATGTTCACCATCATGATAACAAGAAAAATACAAATTAAAACTACATTAGAAAACTATTTTTTGCCTATCAGATTGGCCAAAATCTTACCATGTTTTAAACACTTGATTGATAGGAAGTAGGGACGCAGTTGTTTTCATACATTGCTGGTAGGAGATGAACTAGTACATTTTAATGAAGGACATTTCAGCAAAATCTATTAAACTTATACATATTTGCCATTCAGTGCAGCAGTTCTGAAAAGAATTTATTCTTTAGAGATGCTGAAATGTATACACAATAATACATGTATAAAGTTATTTCTGGCGATTTTGGTAATGCAAAAGACTGGAAATAAGTGTTCATCACTAGGCAACTGGTGAAATAATTTGTGGTTCATTATATAATAGAATATTATACACCAATAAAAATGAGGCTTCATGTACTGATAGACAATGGTCTCTAACATATATCATTAATTACAAAAGGCAAGGTTCAGAACATTGTGTGTAATTTATGCTGCCATTTGAGGGATCAAAAGAGAGTGTATATTTCTATTTGTTTGGATATGTGTCACATACCCCTCGAAGTATACACAAGAAACTGTCAACAACAGTTGTGTTGAGGGAGGGGAGCTAGGGGATTGGGAGAAGGGCCTACCCTTCCCGTATACCCTTTAGAAACTTGCATAGTTTGAACTATGTGAACCACTTACCAATTCAAGAAACTTATAAAAATTTTAAAGGACATAGACAGAGAAAGGGGAAAAAGAGAAGGAAAAAAGAGAGATTAAAGAGTGTAAAGGAAATGTTAGGAAAGAGAAAAGATCCAGAGAATGAGGACACTCAAGAGGTGAAAATTAAAATCAGCATTGGCAGGAATGAGTAGAGCCTGCTCCCCAGAGCCATGGATGATGGTGATGGAGAGCTGAGGTCCGTAAGGGGCAGCCCAAGCTTGGCGCTCATCACCACTGTGCACCACTGGTGACAGAATTCATTCTAAAGATTAGTTTTTAAAATCAGAACTATTTAATGTTATTGCCATGGTCGGCTGTAGACTTTTAAAAGACACACAAAATTCTCTTTATGGTGCTTTTTTTTTTTTTTTTTTTTTTGAGATGGGGTCTCACTCTGTCACCTAGGCTGAAGTGCAGTGGCGCGATCTCAGCTCACTGCAGCCTCCTGCTCCTGGGCTTGTGCAATCCTTCCACCTCAACCTCCCAAGTAGCTAGGACCACAGGTGTGCACCACCATGCCTGGCTAATTTTTTTTATTTTTGGTAGGGACAGGGTTTCACCACGTTGCCCAGGCTAGTCTCAAACCCCTGAACTCAAGCGATCCACCCACCTGGGGCTCCCAAAGTGCTGGGATTACAGGTGTAAGCCACCATGTCTGGCCCCTATCTATTAATTAAATAGTGTTCTATCATGTACTGGTAGATCAGAAAGCTTAAGGTAGAGCCAAATATTCCTCCTTTGAGTTTGTGGATCGACTCTTTCTATCTTTTGTTTGCTGGCCAGACGTGCCTATAGCATTTAACAACAGCTTCTCTCAGGGAGAGAACCAAAGACTGAATCTTCTCTATCTCTTCCCTTCTTTACTTACAGACTTTAAAACTGAGAATATTTATGTATCCATCCATCCATCCATCCATCCATCCATCCATCCCATCCATCCATATCTGTTCATCAGCGATCAGTGACGTCCAACAGAATTTTGTGGCGTGTAGAGAGCATATCAGGGAAAAGAGAAAGAGCAAACTAAGGTTGCAGAGTGAAGGGTTCTTAAAATGGCCTCTTTCTCTGAATGAAAGGAAGATGGAGAGCAGCTCTTTCCAGTGGAAAGATGAAGCAAGCCATATGTATAATTCTAAATTTTCTAGTAGCCATGTTAAAAGAAGTAGAAAGAGAAAAAGGAAATTACTTTTTAAAATAATATTATTTAACCCAATATGTAAAAAAAAGATTCTGTTGTATAATCAATATAAGAAAATTAATGAGATATTTTATTTTTTTGGTACTAAGTCTTTGAAATACAGTGTGTATTCTACAGTTACATCTCAGTTGGGGTAGTTTATGGCTTCCATATTGGACAGTAAGGGCAGCTCTAGAACCTGGGTTCATGTGGTTCAGTCCACTTGCTTTTCTCTATTCCTGTGATTGTACTTGCTTTTCTCTATTCCTGTGATTGCACTTGCTTTTCTCTATTCCTGTGATTGCACTTGCTTTTCTCTATTCCTGTGATTGTACTTGCTTTTCTCTATTCCTGTGATTGTACTGGATCCTGAGAGGGTTGACATGGAGACAAGAATCCAGGATGCTGTTTTACAGATGGCCTGCTCTTTTTTTTTTTTTTTTTTTTTTTTTTTTTTAAGACAAAGTCTTGCTCTGTCGCCAGGCTGGAGTGTAGTGGTGCAATCTCAGCTCACTGCAACCTCTGTCTCCTGGGTTCAAGCGATTCTCCTGCCTCAGCCTCCTGAGTAGCTGGGACTACAGGCATGTGCCACTATGCCCAGCTAATTTTTGTATTTTTAGTAGAGATAGGGTTTCATTATGTTGGCCAGGATGGTCTTGATCTCTTGACCTCATGATCCGCCCACCTTGGCTTCCCAAAGTGCTGGGATTACAGGCGTGAGCCACCATGCCTGGCCGATGAGCTGCTCTTTTACCTTGGTTTGCTCTTTCTCTTTTCCCTAATATGCCTGCCACATGCCACAGAATTCTGTTGGACATCACTGATTGTTGATGAGTACATATAGATGGATGGACGGATGGATGGATGGATGGATGGATATATAAAGATTCTCATTTTTAAAGTCTGTAATTTAAAAAGGGAAAAGATAGAAGAAGATTCTGTCTTTTGTTCTCTTCCTGAGAGAAGCTGAGTGTTGTTAAATGGTATAGGCATGTCTGGCCAACGAAAAAAAAAGAGTTAATGAAGATCCACAAACTCAAAATTGATTGTACAAAGAAAAGCAGAGTTTTATAAATCCATGAGTTTTTAAAAGAGAGTAGGCAGGTTGAAAGTGTGTTTCTAGGCTTTGAAACTGACCCATGAAAGGACCACCCCCAGAATTGCCCTTGGTGCCATTGCTAAGGATGATTCCCCAGTCACAGTGAAAGCCCAGTTCTCATTTCTCATGGCAGTTTCTCTTCTGAAGGTTCAGGAGGGTGCGAGAAGAACACTTTGGCTGTTACACAGTCAGTCAGTAGTTAGTGCATTAATTTACTCCTCTTTGCTACACCCCTACGACCTGGTAGCCAGACTGCAGACAGTTAATGTTGATTTTCCTCTTCCTGTTTTCCTATGAGGACAATGATACAGAGCCCTTGGCTTGGAATTAGTCAGTAGCTAAAGAGCACAAGCCAGAAGACTTGTTATTTCTGGAACATGTTTAACCATAGCATGTGAATAATTAGAAGTACAAGGAATGACTCACTTGTTGAAAGACTTCTCCAACATCAAATTCTATCTCTTGACCTGTCTTATGTCTATGGTGTGTTTTGCACACTTTTGCATAGAACTGGGATGTTTGAAAAACAAATCCTTCCCCCCTAGTAGGCCAGGACTTGTTCCACACAATCCACTGTTGACCCTTGCTTCTCAAAGTGTGTATCAATGCTGGCAAAACCAGCAACACCGGGGAGCTGGCTACAAATGCAGATTCGTGGGCCCTACCCCAACCTTACTAAGTCCACATCTGTATTTTGACAAGATCCCCAGGTGTTTCATGAATATAAAAGTTTGAGAAACACCAGGCTGTATTTCCATAACCTTGTTTGCGGGGGAGAAGTGGGTTAATTTTCCTTAAGATGACTTGCAGTGAAGCAGGTGGAGGTGGGATGAGATGGGTGGGTAGACTAGTTGGGAAGGGGCAGTGAGAAGAAAAACCCTGGCCAGAACAGCAAGGAGACACCCCTTCATGTACCACTTCACTTTTTTTCCTGCTGTGATACCTGGCACTCCCACAAGTGCAAGGTGAAGCTGCAGCAATCAATTTGGAAACCCAAGCTGGGAACATTTGTATGAATAGTTCCTGATTCACAGTGGCACCCTGGCTCCTGGGGATCCTGTATCAAGCCATGAGAACTGGAAGACCCAAATACACAAACAGGTTGAGGTCTGTCATGGTGAAAGAATAAATCCTCCAGAAACTCCGCCAGTGACACGTGGATGTGGGGCCCCTTGCCTTAATGCACTCAGAAACCAGCTCCTTAGAGAAAGTTTGGCATACTGTGCGGTAGGTGTTCACACCTTCCTAATCTCCAGTCTGTTTGGTGGGACAGCACGTGAAGGACATTATCCTGCAGTCCAACCCACTGCTGGAGGCCTTCGGGAACGCCAAGACCGTCCGGAACAACAACTCCAGCCGATTTGTAAGTCTCTTCCCTGTTTCAGAGAGTGTCACTTGATTGATAATGCTGATGTTTCTGACTGAAGTCCAGTATCCCACAGGAAATGGGAGCTTTTCACATGCCATCAGGAGGCCACCTCTTCAATCTTCCCTTCATTTTCTATAGCAGCATGCCACCAAGCTGCAGTTTACCCTTTTCTGTGCCCCGGGGATACAAACAAGATAATTTTGAAAATCATTTTCCACATCAGTTGCCTTACTAAGGAAAATAAATGATGAAAGTGGCAGCTTTGGCCTTGGAGGAGTTGTCTTTATGCCCTGGAGAAAAGACTTGCTTTCCTAGACCAAGAACTAACTAGAGTAGATGGGTATCCCGGGTACCAACCACTGGCAGTGGTTTTGCTTCTTAGAACTTGGTCCATAGACTCTGAAGGGTGCAGAGAGTTGGACTGATCTGGCACCTTGGAGACAAACTTCCTCCTCTCCGTCCCTCAGAGCGAGCTGCCTGCCCACCCCAGCCCTCTGGCTTTGTGCATCTGTCTTATGCCCTACTCATACAACCTAACGACATCCCAAAGTGACTGGACCTGGCCTCACAGGTTGCCTCTTAACTGGCTTACCTAACTGGTAATGAAAATATCAACCAAATGCATTGTTGTGAATGCTTCTTTAGTCATGTTTCTGTCTGAGTGTCTCCCGAGGGGGTAAATAGGAAAGCTGGCAAGGCTGAATATGAGTATGTTCCCCTTAACAAAAGCCACATTTACAGAGAAACAAATGTTTACCCAGTAACCTTGATTTATATAGATTTTGCATCTTATTTCAACCATAGATCATGTCTGGCACTAAAGCATTCACGGAGCCATCTGTGAGGCTGATTCTGGAACATTTTAAAATAAATAAGTGGGAATTTTGGAGAAAAACAATTTTCTTTTCCACTGTCTATTTTGGAAAGAAGCTTCTATTTCCAAGAGAATTTTTACTATGTGCTCATATAATAATTGTCAAGTTCCCTGGTGGGTTCTCTCTGTTAGACTTGTCCTTACTTTCTTTGCTTTCCAATATTATTCAAACTGCTCATTTGTTTGTCTCTCATATTTGGGCCCAATGCCTGAGTTGTGTTATCTTGAAGTTTTCCGGATAATAAAATAGGAAAGAAGAATTAAACAAATTTTCCACTTGAACTTTTTTCTTAATTTTCAATCTAAATCATGTAAAAATGGACTTGACCAAATTTAACTCTTTATTTGCCTTTTCCCCTGTCTTGGATTCCTTGGAGACCAGAAAAAAATAATTAAATTGATATCTTCATTGATTTTTGCAATATAAATTGTTCACTATATTTGGAGGATACATCAATTTCTGTAAATAACAAAAACACTCAACATTTATTATTTTCCTAATTGCAAAATTTTATACAATCCTGATGGAAAGATGGGGAGAGACAATTCAGACACACACTCACACACCTACACACACACACACTCACTCTCTCTTTCACTCTTCACCATCGTGGATGAGAGAAATGTAAATGAAAACCACATATCATTTTCTGTCTCTCGAATGGGCAAACATTAAGTTGACTGATAATAATCAAGAAAACACGCTATTGGTTGAGAACTGATACATTCTTCCAGGGGAGTGATGGGGCAATTGTTACTAAAATTTTAGTCATTCATTATCTTTGCCCAACAATACTTTTAGAATAAATTACATAAGTTTCCTGCTTAAATAACTACTTATTTTAAAAGATATTCAGAATATATTGTTAAATTTGAAAAACAGATTACAGAACAATATTTACAATATGTTCCTGTTTTTTTTTTTTCAATGTGCACATGATATGGAATGTAACTAAGAGGTATATAAATCCAAGTTTGCCATCTGACAGTGATTATTTAGCAAGAGGATGAAGAAGTGGTATCAGGGTAGAATTATGAGTAATTTCACTTTTAAAAGTGCACAGGTATTAGGAAGCATAAGAATGTATATATTTAACACTTATAAATCTTTTCAAGTTAAAGAATGTATTATGAAATATTTCAAACACAATTTAAAAATAATACAATGAACATCTATGTATCTGGCACCCAACTTAGGAAATAAATCATTACCAAGAGTTGAGTTGAAACTTCTTTTCGTTTCATTATCAAAATGCAAATGCAACATTCTATTCCCTTTATCAAATTTCCTGCCTTCCCCCGAAGGCTGCTATACAGCAGTCCTATAAATATGTTAACCTTTTGTTAGAAAGTTTAACTTTTATGTGATAATTATGAGCCATGCATAGGCATTTTATTTTATTACAGCAGTGGTTCTCAACCTTGACCACACATAAAAATCAGCTGGGGACTTTTTGAAAACCACACAGCTCTGGGCCCTGGTCCTAGAGAGTCTGATGTGCGTGGCCTGGATTGACAGCCTGTTGGAAAGGCTCCCCAGGTGTTTCTAAGGGGCAGTCACGGTTGAACACCGCTGCTAGGAAGACTTGGGAGCTTGCCCGTCCAACACCTGCCTTTCCTGGGTCAGATGTTCTGTTTGGTTTCATTTTCCCTCAACTGATGAGGAATGGGGGACAGGCACTGAATTATTCCCTCTATCACATGCCAAAAGGAAAGCGTGGTGAAGGCGGCCACCAAAGGAAGCACGGGAGTTCAGCAAGCTTTGCTCAGGTGCCACTGACGTTCCGCAGAGCCATGGCTGCTGGTTCTCTGCCTAGTGCTGCTGGGTGTTTTTGTTTTGTGCTGGGACGAAGAAGGTCATCAGATTAAGACACGTAGACGGTCAGAAGCTGGCCTTCTTTGGTGGTCTCTCTTGACACCTAGAATAATTAAGAACAGGAACACAGCATGTACTCACACATTTGCAGTGCGCACAGTACTTTTCTTGCCCTTAATGAGTTTACAGCTCCAGTCACAGACATAAAACCCAGCTGGATTCATCCCTGAAATGGGTGGATTTAGTCAGCATACACATTTTTATGTTATTAAATGTGAATGCGGTGAGGCTGGGCATCTTCTCCAGTCTGGCCATAGACCACATGGCTCCCTCTTTTCCTTTATTTGTACTCTTCTGGCCTCTGAGGGTGCTTAAGTTTCTGAAGACAGGAGAGAAATTAAGTTCTAGTGAGAAAAAAATAACAATTTAAATATATATAATATATGTATATAAAATAATTGTTATAACAATTATATATAATATATAATTGTTATAATAATTATATAATTTTTATTCATTTTTTGTACAGAGCCTCGCTTCGTGGCTCAGGCTGGAGTTCAGTGGCATAATCTCGGCTCACTGCATCCTCCACCTCCCGGGTTCAAGCGATTCTCCTGCCTCACTGGTACTGCAGGCACCTGCCACCACGCCCAGCTAATTTTTTGTATTTTTAGCAGAGATGGAGTTTCACCATGTTGGCCAGGCTGGTCTCGAACTCCTGACCTCCAGTGATCCACCTGCCTTGGCCTCCCAAAGTGCTGGGATTACAGGCGTGAGCCACCGCGCCTGCCTATGTATAATTAAAATAACAACCTAGATACCTTTTCACCTGCAGTCTAGGCTTTTATTCTCCTTTGTTCCCTGTTAGCAGTCATTTAAAGAGGAATTTTCGTAACAATGACAGTGACAAAAATCCCTAGGCCCATGAGTAGCTGGAAAGAACTTTACTTTTTATAAAGTGTTTTCATTTCGGATAAACATTTTAGATGTTCCATAGGTAAGAGGGATTGAGTGTTTTTGCTCAAAGCCATGAGATGAAGTCTGACAGAGCAAGAGTGCTCTTCCTCTGAAAGGGTGCCGTGCCATTTTTCTGCCTCATTTTTTATACCTTCCGGTTGAGCAGGCGGGCACCTACTGGGGGGAAAGGAGCAAGGAATAGAGCATATCCTTATTTAGTCATGCTGGAATGATAGGTGCTCGCTCATAACAGAATCGTGTGGCTGGACAAAAGCACGGGTTATTGTCTGATTGAAAACTGTAAGGAAGTCTAGACTCAAATTAGGAGTAATTCAGAATGTGTCTTTTATTAATGAATTTCCTTGAATTCTATACTGTATTCAAAGCCTGTTTGGGACATCATGTTTTGTTCACCAACCACTGAAGGAAATCCCTAACTTTCTTGCAGGGAAAATACTTTGAAATCCAGTTCAGTCCAGGTGGGGAACCAGATGGTGGAAAGATCTCCAACTTCCTTCTGGAAAAATCTAGGGTGGTGATGAGGAACCCAGGAGAGCGGAGTTTTCACATATTTTACCAGGTTTTCCTTTCTACTTTTTTCCTGCCCACTTCCTGTCCCTTCTCTACATTAAAATATTTCTCAGACTTCAGGCATAGAGTGTAGTCTGGCAAGCCAGGGAGGACTGATTATGGTACCATGTGCAAGTCAATGTGCAGAATTGTGAGAATGCCCCTGCCCTCAAGGAGAATGAGTTCTAATTGGAGTGATAAGACAACAGTTCCCCCAAAGCTAAATCATCAAGGAAGTATTGACGTAACTTCAAAACAAAATGAGGAGTGTTGGAATCTTTGCCAAAGGAATTCATGTGGCAGGTTTGGCCGGATAGTAGGAGAGGTATGAAGGAGGTAGAACCTGGATGGAGAGTGGAGGGGATTGATCAGGAAAGACAGGTGTCCTGCGCTAAAGCAGTGGAGGTGGGAGAGGGAAAGTCAGTCAGGGAGCCCGGCCTCAGCCTGTGTGTAGGGCAGGCATCTCCAGCATGTGAGCTGTGGGAGGGAAGATTTGAGATAGGTTTGGGATCTTCAATGCCAAGTTGAAAAGTTTCCACCTAGACCCTCACAAGTCGTGGAGAGTTTGGGGCCAGAGCAGTGTGCAGGGTGCTTTTCGGTTATGTTACAGACCTCAGCAGTCATCTGAGTCGGCTACTTTTATTTTATTTATTTTTTTATTTGTGACAGGGTCTTGCTCTGTCGCCCAGGCTAGAGTGCAGTGGCACAGTCTTGGCTCACTGCAACCTCTGCATCCTGGGCTCAAATGATCTTCCTGCCTCAGCCTCCCAAGTAGCTGGGACTGTAGGCACATGGCGCCATACCTGGCTGATTTTTGTATTTTTCGTAGAGGTGGGGTTTCACCACATTACGCAGGCTGGCCTCTACCTCTCGTACTCAAGTGACCCACCCACCTCAGCCTCCCAAACTGCTGGGATTACAGGTGTAAGCCACTGTGCCTGTCCCTGATTCAGCTACTTTTGTAAAAGTTTTTAAGTACTTAAAAAATACAATGATGTTAATAACCACATTTTTTATGTTCTATTTAGTTATTAGTATTTTATATTGAAGATCCACATTAGACTTTCTTCGAAGAAAGGCCTGGTCACTGTTTTTTGTTTTGTTTTGTTTCATGTTTAGTTTGCAGATCCCTGGATTAGAAGGACATTAAACTGTGTAATAGCTCACATTCAGTCTTTTCAGTTACACACATATCTTAGGTGATGCCAAATAATTCTTTTAGTTGGTGTCTGTTTATTGAAAAAGTATAATAAATGTCTGAAACTTCTGTGAATTCAGTCATTTTTAAAATCGTATTAAAGCAACATGTATAGATAAGTGAAAAAAATTATATATTTCACAGAAATAATACTGAGTGCTAGATGGAAGTGTATAATGGATGCCAGGACTTCTTTAAATAAATGCAAGCCCTAAACCCTTCCCCAGGAGTCCTCTGCCCTTAGGTCAGAAACCACCGGAATAGAGGCTGGGAACTGGTGGGCTCAGGGCTTCAAGATTCTGACATGAAAGTAATTCTTGGCGGGGCGCGGTGGCTCACGCCTGTAATCCCAACACTTTGGGAGGCCGAGGCGGGTGGATCACAAGGTCAGGAGATCGAGACCATCCTGGCTAACATGGTGAAACCCCGTCTCTACTAAAAATACAAAAAATTAGCTGGGCATGGTGGCAGGCACCTATAGTCCCAGCTACTCAGGAAGCTGAGGTAGGAGAATGGCGTGAACCCGGGAGGAGGAGCTTGCAGTGAGCCGAGATGGCACCACTGCACTCCAGCCTGGGCAAGTGAGCGAGACTCCGTCTCAAAAAAAAAAAAAAAAGAAGGCAAAGAGTAGTGTGTTTGTAGCTAGAAGAGAGTTAGAGAAGGGAGATTTGAAGATGCGAGTTAGAGGGAATCTACAGTATATGGGTGGGGAGAGGACTGAAAAGAGAGGAAAAAAAGGAAGGGGTGGGACCAAAAGATGAATGTTCAGGAGACAGGGCAGGAAATGAAGGAAGCCTGATGTCATGGGGTGACCTAGAGCTTCTCAGTAATGGAGATGAGGCCCCCTGTGTGGGGAGGGGAGCCAGGACCGCATTGTACAACTTGACGAAGGTGGGAAGCATGGATGGGAGCTGTCACTATTTTCCTAAATATTATTGGGTTAGAGCCAGGGTGTGCTGGAGCTGGTTCGCATGGGTGATGCACATCTCTTCCCTCTTCCTTCTGTGACATTTCTTTGGTAGTTGAAATCAGTCAGAGTGGGAGTATTTATACCATGAATATTGACAAACACTACAAATCAATTTTTTTCCTCAAGGGTTAAACATTTTCCAGCACACCGCTGGTTAAAGCCCAGTAAGAGGGTCTTGCTCAGGCCCAAGGCAGACATCAGAGTTTGAACAAAAAGCCAAGGAGTTGAGCATGGTGACTCACACCTGTAATCCCAGCGCTTTGGGAGGCTGAGGTGGGAGAATTGCTTGAGCCCAGGAATTTGAAACCAACCTGGGCAACAGAGTGAGACTCTGTCTCTACAAAAAGTTAAAAAATTAACTGGACGTGGTGGTACATGCCTTTAGTCCCAGCTACTTAGGAGGCTAAAGTGGGAGAATTGCTTGAGCCTGGGAGATCAAGGCTGTCATGAGCCAAGATTGTGCCACTACACTCCACCTTGGGTGACAGAGCAAGACCCTGTCTATAAAAAAGAAGAAAAGCAAGGGACAGTCAGGTTTCAGAATACCAGAGAGCGAGAAGCTGCATGGCAGTTTTTTAACATGCACCCTGCAGTGACAAGCATGGAAAAGCCAGCTCCACTTGAAAAAGCTGTAGCAAGTTGGGCAGGAACTAAGTAGTGAAAATCTGTTTTGCTTTCCACTCTGCCAAGGGTGGCAGTCGAGTTCCTTTCAGTGGACCAGGGAAAATCCTCAACTGTTGCAGGTCTTTCCGGAGTTAGGAATCAAAATTTGCAGAGATGACATGGGGCTACTACAAGTACATATTTGGGAGCCAGGACTGCCTATAATTTTAGAAAGCAGAGACAGAAAGTCCTCATCACTGGGTTGGGAATGGTGACTGCAGGATGCATGAGGCGACTTCGGGTGTCTTGTGGTCCACATCATGGCTCAACCTGTGTTCTCGTGCTTCAGCTCATCGAGGGCGCCTCTGCAGAGCAGAAGCACGGCCTTGGCATCACCAGCATGGACTATTATTACTACCTGAGCCTCTCGGGCTCATACAAGGTTGATGACATTGACGACAGGCGGGAGTTTCAGGAAACTCTGGTAAGTGCTGGCGCAGGGCCAGGCGGGTTCTGCTCTCCCAGTTGGCCATTTCCTGTGGCCGAAAGGGCAGTGAAGCTTAATAAAGCGAAGAGCTGCATAAAATGTCTGCCTTGTTCTGTGTGAGCGCTCTGTGTGCTCATTCATGGTCCAGTGCCCTTTCATACCCATGTGCCAGTTGCCTGAGGACCACTTCATGATTTGAGATGGGTAAAAAGACATGAATTCATCATTATCCCCCTGCAGGAGCTCTGATAAATAGACAAAAATGATGCGTGCATTGAGCATACCTGTTCGCTGATGGCCTACTCTATTCGTGAGCTGTTATCTTAGAAGGGCTAAGCAAACAGCACGTCTGTGGACTGAATAGGTTTAGAAATTTTGGAACATCTTTAGTATTTTCTCTTCTTTCTTTTCTGGTTTTGAAGACTCTCTTCCCCTCTGTACTGCGCAGGGCAGAGGACCCTTTTTCTGTGCCGTGCCCTTCACATTGCATGTATGTTATGGGCCACGTTGTAAAACTTGGTAGATTATGGAGGGGTTCCATCCTGTGAGCAGCAACTAAAACGAGTCAATCTAGAACTTTCTAGAGGTAAGCTGACCACCCACTTAGCCTCAAAGGCCTTCATTACCACTGCGCTTTGAGTCTGTTTCAAGCTGGTGACTATTCCTCAACCCAGATCCCGAACTGAGCAGTAGACTCTGAATGAGTAGTGTGGATTCAGTACATTTGTGGTTGAAAGGGACAGAAAGTTCAGACAGTGTGTGTCCTGGGTGCCAGGAAACAAAATGGTGTCAACAGGTCACGTGGCCTCAGAGCAGATGGGAGAAAAAGTGCCAGTAAGGAGTCTGCACACTGGTCCTAGAGTATAGTTTTCTTAGGAGAGGGTTCTCTAAGATTTAGACATTTTAGTGGTATTTATTGCATTTAAGGGACCTCAGAAACTGTACTTTTAAATGATGCTTTTATTGGATTTCCTGGAGATTTTTCATTAGATCCTTTTGCAAGTACAACATATTCTTACCCTCCTGATGAAGGGAAAGATCTCTTGAGTCCACTTGGGGTAGGTGGAAAGGTCAGCAGTGACCTTCGAGGGGAAGCTGGCAATAAGAACACATCAAAGGATGAAGATAGGACTTGGAGACTTTGTGTACAACTACCACTCCTCCAAGTCTCATTCCTCCTGGACTATTCCCTTATTCCTGGAGGACGGCATGCTCTGCTTAGAGACAGAACTGCCCTTCCAGCATGACTTTGAGACGTGAGAAGAATGTACACTGGGCAGTGATCATGTTGTACAAGAACGTCCGGCTGTCATATCAAGGTCAGCCACATGTGACTGACTGCACAACCTAATCTGTGTTTTTTTTTTCTTTTTGACTCGTCTGTACTTGTCGCACCCTTATTTAGAGCAACTGCTCTGCCTTGGCTGCTTTTAAAGCTGACGACCAGCTTCTCTGGATAGTTTCTCTTTTCTCTTCCAGCATGCCATGAATGTGATTGGGATCTTTGCAGAAGAGCAAACGCTGGTGTTGCAGATCGTGGCGGGTATTCTCCACCTGGGAAACATCAGCTTCAAAGAAGTTGGCAACTACGCAGCTGTGGAGAGTGAAGAGTGTGCGTAGCCCTGGCACGTGGCCATTGATTGAATGAGGGGTGGCTAGTTCTGATTAGAAGCAACCCAGCACTTTCCTTTGCTTAGATCTTAAATAGGAATATTGGGAAGAAGTGAGAAATCTACGTGTCCTCTGTGGCAGAACAGAATGGCTTCACGAGAGGTCAGACCTCTTGTATGCACCTGCCCCTCTCCTTATCCCTAGCCTTTCCAAGTCCCACACCATTGATGATGGATGGAATGGTTTCAATTTATCATTAACCTGGGGAAAGCTGGGAGGATTTCACTTCTCGGTTTAAAGATAAAGTGATCTTTTTAATGAGGATTAGAGTAATGGCTTATTGCAAAAGATTTAGTCTCTTTATGAAAACCTTTAAGTAACTGGTCTTTAGGATCTAAATTCACTTAAAGATTTTAAAGAGCAAGCAATATAATATATGTAAATATGGGAAGTTCACAGCTTCACAGTTTGTTCCACGGATTGGATTAGATTGGATTTCTGAGCACAGGAAAAGATGGATGTTGACTGTTGTGTTGACATTTCTGATGATCACCTTTAATGATCACATCTGCATAACTGGAGCCTCCACACCTAAATGGTCGTTTTTACTCTTTGAGAAAAAAAGTGAGGGTTCTTCCTGCAGAGAGATGTTGTTGGTTATATGTGCCCAATATCTACCATAAATACAGCAGCACATGACTTTAGCCTCTTAGGCATCAACAGCTTGCAGGCTGCTCTCAGAACCCACACATCCTTTAACCACCCAGGAAGACATTCTTCCTTTCTCAGCATTCTTTAAGGATGATAAATTTAGATGCTTAGTAATAAATAGTATCCCACTCATTGCTGACAATGCAGTAGGGATATTTCCATTCCAAATAAGGTTCTTTTTTTATGTTTTTGTTTTCTGATAAAAGAGGGAAGTTCTGCTAACTTCTGATGTCTGTCTGATAAAGAAAAAGATGAATTATGTTTACCAGGGAAGGGAGTAGAAAACAATAAATATACAGGGTGTCCATAAAGTCTGAAAACATGACCTAATAATCATAATAATGATAACTGTGTTTCTAAACTTTGTGTACATTAGCCTTGACATTTAACAAATGCACATATGTTTCCAGTAGGATCATTAACACTTGGCCTTTTAATGGTAACAGTGTTGGTTTGGTGGTAGTTGCTGTTGAAGTAGACTGGATTTCTTTTGCCTTCTTGGATAGTAAAATAATTTACTGCCTCTTTATGCTTGACAACAAAATCATGACACTGAGACAGCAAACAGTTCCCTAGATGTCTGAAGCAAGAAGTGTTTTATTGCACATTGATGTCCAGAGTTAGTAGTCTTCTCAGCCAGATGGATAAGGCTCAGCACTGGCAACTGCCCATGAAATTCCCTGACCAGAGGCGATGGAGGCATGGAGATCGGAAAAGGCTGAGATGGAAGCCAGAGAGGTCTAGGAAATGGGCCTCCCCCGGCTCAATAATTTCCTTTGATTTGGGGTTTTGTTCATTTGGTAATACATTAACCTGGCTCAAGAGGGTATACAGTGAATGTTCTCCCTTCTATACCTTTTCTAGTCCACTTGTTCCCCTCGTCAGAGGTAACCAAGGTTCTCAGTCTCTTGTGTTCCCTTTAAAGGATGTGTGTTCCGGAACAACTACACACAACCACTCTTTTTTCCCCACTTTTGTGCAATAATGGGGGCTTATATCACAATGTTCTACAGTTGCTTTTTCACTTAACATGTGTCTTCGTCTAGGCATGGAGGCTTATGCCTGTAATACCAGCACTTTAGGAGGCCGAGGCAGTGGATCTCCTAAGGTCAGGAGTTTGAAACCAGTCTGGCCAACATGGTAAAATCCTGTCTCTACCAAAAATACAAAAATTTGCCAGATTTGGTGGTGGTGTACATCTGTAATTCCAGCTACTCTGGAGGCTGAGGCGGGAGAATCACTTGAACCCTGAGCAACAGAGCGAGTCTCCATCTCAAAAAGGGAAACAAAAAATTATATATATTAAAAATATATTTATATAAATATATATAATTATATTATCTTCCCAGTGCTTCCTGGGAAAAAATTATATATATATATATATATATAATCTCTCATCTATATATATAAAATCTCATATATATATGAGATTATTCTATACCAATTCATAAGGAGCTTTATTTTTTATTTTTATTTTTTAAGAGAGATGGGGTCTTGCTTAGTTGCCAGGACTGGTCTCGAATTCCTGACCTTAAGTCATCCTCCCGCCTTGGCCTCCCAAAGTGCTGGGAATCCAGGCTTGAGCCATTGCACCTGGCCATCATTTTTATAGCTGCATAGCATTCCATTCATTGGCTACATTTTTATTTCTTTATTGAACCAATTATCTGTTGTTGGACATTAATATGCTTTCTGATCTGCTGTTACAAGACTGAATGAACACTACTGAAATGAGTAGCCTTGGTTTCTGTCTTTCTCATATTTTAGTATATCTATGAAGTAGAGGGAAGTGGTAGTCCATGCCTTTAAAATAGGAAAAAGCAGACTTTCTCTAGCTGTTGCAGTGTGGAAAAAAAATGGTAAGATTTTCATCAGAACTGGCCTACTAAAGCAAAATAGCCATTAATAACAACAAGCTTTTTTTGTTGTTGTTGTTTGTTTTTGTTTTGAGACAGAGTCTTTCTCTGTCACCCAGGCTGGAGGGCAGTGGCACTATCTCGGCTCACTGCAATCTCCACCTCTTGGGTTCAAGCAGTTCACCTGTCTCAGCCTCCCAAGTAGCTGGGATTACAGGTGCGCACCACCACGCCTGGCTAACTTTTGTATTTTCAGTAGAGATGGGGTTTCACCTTGTTGACCAGGCTGGTCTCAAACTCCTGACCTCAGATGATCTGTCTGCCTCAGCCTCCCAAAGTGTGGTGATTAGAGGCGTGAGCCACCACGCCTGGCCAAACAAGCTTTGTTTTTACCTGTCCTTGGACTAATGGAAGTGTAGCATTTCCTTGGTCAAATCTTTATGTTGCTGTGGAGCCAAACAAACCTCACCTTAGGCACACGTGTACCTGTCCAACAGCAATGCAGTGAGGTGGCAGGTATTAAATACCAAATTAACCTAAGAATTTTAATGAAAGAACAAGTCACTATTTTGATAACAGTGGGGAGGAAAAGTACAGTTGACAGCGCCCCTCCTTTACCCCGTTATTCACGGATTAGAAAGCACAGAAAGTCAACACCAAGGACAGATAAACCTTTTTTTTTTTTTTTTTTTTTTTTTTTTTTTACCATGCTGAATCTTTTAAATTTGTAAAAATTGAATTTTATTTTTGCTACATCTTTTTGGTGTTTCTCTATTGCCTATATTTCAAATTTAGGCGGAAAAATTAAACCTAACTTTGCTTTACCCTTTAATGCAGTAATAGTAATCTATCTTCATTATTTAAATGTGTGGAAATACTACTTTTTAGCAGGTTCTTCTATGTTTTCCATGACTCTGATTAACTATATCAGAGTTACGCACCCACATTTTAAAATTAATCATTGCTTTCTCCCTCCCTCTCCCTCTCCAGTTCTCCAAGCTTCCATACTGACACTCCTATCCAGACACACTCACAACTGCCTCATGGAAACTCACAGCCTGAAGAAAGTCAATATTAGCAGCCCTGTAATTTCAGCATTAGGGCAGGCACTGAAGAAAATATGAGGCCATAAAAGTTTGAAAAACGTGGCATGGATTCTTTTTCAAGCCAAGCGCTGTGTTTCCGCTCTAGTGTCCTTCGCTATTTCCCTAAGCTTGTGGCTGTGATTCTTGGCCCAGTTCCATTCCTTGTGTTGTGAGTGCTTGCGGCTCTCCATGCCCTCTTCTGCAGAAAAGGACCACAAGATGGAAGTAGAGCGTGTGTCTTTGTCAGTCCCTTCTCGCTCTTTTGTCTCCGTGACTCTCATCTTAGCCCTTATTGTTGTATCTCTTTAGCAAAGATCATAAAGATAATGGCATAAACATCTTAGTCAAATATTTTAACCACGTGGGAACATGGTTAGGGCTAGGAGAAAGCCATATTTACAAAACAGAGAGATTGAGGCTAATTATTCATTTTATGAACCTATTCACTGTATAGTTCCTATAAACAATGAGAGAAGCTCTTGTGACTGTCCTATAAACTGCTGATTATGATGTCCACTGCATCAAGTGAGATATCACTCTGATAATAAAACCAACAGGATAGTCTTCCCTTAGTGAGGGCTTCTTATATGTTGGATACATTGGTGAATGTCTGTTGATTCTCACAACAACCCGACATGGGTGCATTCTGATTTATGAATGTCATCTGTCCTTACTCTGTGCACAGGAAATTTTAGTTCACTGGAAGACACACCCAGATTCCTAGACATGTGTTTAACACTAAAACTAAACTAAGTACAATGGCCATTTTCAGATCAGTGCATTTGATTTTGTTTACATGTCTTTTCTAAAAGGAAGCCCTTCTATTGCTCAAAGCATTTTTATGAAACACTCATATAGAGGATAAATGTCTTGTTCTGGCATTATACTTTTTCAAAATGTATTCACTGACTTAATCTCATTGGAAGGTGTACACTGAGAAATGTCAGCTCGTTATATTCTAACACCATCTGTGAAATTCAAACATTATCCTTTATTGGGAGGCTTGTGATTTTTTAGCATTATCATAAGGCCTTTAACAAAATTCTTTTATCAGATAATTTTGGTGAAGCGTTATGCAGAAAAAGAAAACTCATAGCCAAGTTCAAAATTTTCATTGCATCTATAAAAATCTTTCATTCATATTGGAAAAATCTGAGCATTCTTTCATGTTGAAGAATGGTGACATTTATTTATATGAGAACGTTCTGCCCAGAAATCAGGAAAACCCCATTTATATCACTAGCCCTCCTTAGTTAAGTTTCATGGTCTGAAACAAGATGTTGAGCTATGGAAGTCTCTATTTTTCTATCCAGAGACCACAAACTACCATACCTTGTGATATTAGGGCAGGATATGAACATCCCCTTCATTTCACTCTATATGCTACCCTCAGAGGAATCTTCTTATAATGCCCCTCTTTATTAGCCATCAGGCCCCCTTTTGCCTCCAGCCCAAATATATCATACCATGCAAGGACCGCCAGCATTGGAATCTGTCCTAACCTTTTTAATCTGACCTGAACTTTCAGCTGCAGCCAGTGCTAGTCCACACACTGTAGCCCACGTCTCGTCTCCATCATGTCTCCCACACTTCTGCTCCCTCCCCTTGGTACACTCCCTTCTCCTCTCTGCATCTGTACAAATCCTATTTATCCTTTACACCCAGCTCAAATCTTTTGACTACCCCAGCAAGTAGTAATATCTTCCTGTTCTAATTTCTCCAGATCTTGTCTGTCTGCGTTACATATTCAGCTTTTCCAAGGGTTCTTTATTTGGCAAACTATTTTTTGCCTCGTCTAGATGGCTTTCAAGATTTCTTACATATTTTCTATTCTTTCCTCCCTCTTTAGTAACCCTACACATGCTAAATACTCAATAAACATGGGATTAGTAAACATGGTAATTATTAGTTCAGTAATATCAGGTGCTTCAAAAATGATGCTATGAAAACATTGTACTAAAAAGGAAGAAAACAATATTTGGAGCCAAAGAAATGTTTCTTGATTGAGTTCCTTCCGGGCTGTCTTGCTGGAAGCTTGGAGAGATGTCCATGTTAGGCATTTAACTGTGATCTCGGTAGGAGGGATAGGTTTGCCATCCTTCTTGGATCCTTGATTTGTATTATTGGAAGTCTCAGTCATCGTAGGAATTGACTCATATAATAAAACAATTGGGAACAACAAAGGAGATGGATGTGTGTGGGATTACTGATAAGCAGCCTTCACTAGAACGTAAGCTCTTGGGGCCTGTGACTGTGCCTTCTATGTATACACATGTGCATGTGCACATAAGTGCCTCCATATGTTTGTGAGATGAATTGGAAGTGTCCCAATTCTGAAAGATTGTCATGTTTTGTTTTATGTTCTACAGTTTTAGCTTTTCCTGCATATCTGCTAGGGATAAACCAGGACCGGTTGAAAGAAAAGCTAACAAGCCGGCAGATGGATAGCAAGTGGGGAGGCAAATCCGAATCCATCCACGTGACCCTCAATGTGGAGCAGGCCTGTTACACCCGGGATGCGCTCGCCAAGGCCCTGCACTCCCGGGTTTTTGATTTCTTGGTAGATGTAAGTAACATAAGTTGATGTTGGTGATGCTTCATATCTTAGCTATAAAGAGTCAAACTAGTAGGCTGGGCGCAGTGGCTCACACCTGTAATCCCAGTACTCTGAGAGGCCAAGGTGGGAGGATCGCTGCAGCCCAGGAGTTTGAGACCAGCCTCTGCAACGTGGTGAGACCCTGTCTCTACAAAAAACACAAAAATTAACCAGGTGTGGTGGCAGGTGCCTGTGGTCCCAGCTACTCAGGAGGCTGAGGTGGGAAGATCACTTGAGCCTGGGAGGTCAAGGCTGCAGTGAGCCGAGACTGTGCCACTGTACTCCAGCCTGGGGGGCAGAGTGAGATCCTATCTGTAAAATGACTAAGGGTTTTGTGTTCCTGTTCTGGCTCCTTTCTTTCACCCATTACTTTACTTCACTTTCTGTCCTCTCACTCTGCAATCACTGAATCCTGCATTTCCTTCTAGAACTGCCCAACAAGATACCTTAGCTAAATCTAATATGGTAACAAGTTTCTTCTGGACAAAATATTCAGTAAAGCTAGGACTAGAGACTAGAAAAAGAGGAGACCCACGTTCACAGGCCTTTCTTGACTTGTGGGCCTAAAGATTTAGGAATATGTTTTCCACATACTTCTGTGTCACAAATTAACCCAAAACCTAGCGACTTGAAACCATAAGTGCTTGTTTTCTCAGTTTCTGAGGGTCAGATATTTGGGATTGGCTGAGCTTGGTGGTTCATGCTGATTGGAACTGTGGTTGTCTGAAGGCTTGACTAGGGTTGGAAGATAGGGCTGAAAGATGGATTGCCCGCGTGGCTGTTGGCAGGAGGTCTCAGTCCCTTGCTTCATGGACCTCTCCTTGAATATCCTCATAACATGATGGTTGGTTTTCCCCAGAGTGGGTGATCTGAAAGACAGCGTGAGCAAGAAGCCAATCTTTTATGTCCTGATCTTGGACTCAAGTATTGTCGCTCTGCCACATTCTGTTTATTAGAAGCAAGTCACTAAGCAAAGTCCACACTTAAGGGGAGGGGAATGAGGCTCCACCTTTGGGAGGGAGGAGTATCAAAAACTTTCTGCATGTATTTTGAAACTATTAGATATTTTTGGTTATGGTGTAATTATATGTGTGTGTATGTAAATATACACACACTCTCTTACATATGAATATATATTCATATATGTATATCACATATGTATTCTGACAATTCGTCTTTCAGCCGTGTAGCACTGCCAGTAACAATCTTGTGTTAATCACTGTAGCCTCTAAATGGTAAAATAATAATACCAGGCACTTATATAGCACTAACTATATAAGCGCCCAGATACTAAGTATTTTAAAGAGAAAAAACCCTCACTTAATTGTTGCAACAACCCTGTGACTTAGGTATTATGATCTCTGCTTTACAGATAAACTAAGGGAGGCATAGATTGATTAAGGAATTTGCCCAAGGTCACTCCATTATTATGTGATTGATCTAGGAGGCCCTAGATTCCTAGCTAGTTTGCTCCTTTGATGTTTATATATTCAAACTAGAAGGACCCTAGTCAAGGGACAACAGGGGGCCATTCGATCCAAAAGATCTGTATTTGATTCCAGGCACTAACATCTATGTGGCTTAAAGTACAGTTAATGTGGTTAGAGTAGGGTCAGGCAGGACAGGTTAGGAGAAGTATTCTAGGTAGTTCTAGTGGCTATTTAAAGGATAAAATTGCTTGGGAAGGTCAGGGTCATACCACACAGAAGTCATACAGTTAGCTTGTTCAGATCCCTCGTTTTATAAAAAGAAGGGAATGTCAGGCCTGAGCCATGGTGGTTTTGCCCAAGGCCAATCGGCAAGAGGGCAGTGCAGCCTGGGACTAGAATCCACGTATCTTGTCTGTTTGTTCAGAGCACCTTCCAGCGCTGGGCTTCCTACCTACCTTCCTTCTTGTCATCTGTTAGTTTTTTTGTAAGTAGTAAAAGTACATGAATACACATACAAGTGATCCTAATTTGAGGTGAGATTTACTGGGCACTGACCATGTGTTGTGTATGATTACTCATTTGCTCACAAAAGATGATATATCATTTTGTTTACCTGGAAAACACCTCTGGTACTTCAGAATTCGTCCAGGTATTCAGCACCTTAAAGAATTCTTCGCTTCACTCCTCCCCCACTGCATCCCCCACTAACCCCTCTATCCAAACCTTCCCTGCTATCATTAAGTCTATTCCCATGAATTGTTTGGCCTCTTCTCACAGTGATTAAGAACACAGATTTAGGCATCATACTGCTTAAATTTAGTCCCAGACCCTGCTTCTTACATAGAACAACCTTAAGCAAGCCTTGGTGTGTGGAAAATTGGGAAAATAATGGTATCACTGCCATTTTGAGAACTGAAATGGGAATTAAGTGAAACAACACAATAAGAGCACTTAGCAAACCCTGGCAGAGGTGAATGTTCAACAGATGTAAGCAGGTTCTATTATCAATTCAAAGATCATGACTATTGTTACTATCTGCAGATAGCTCACCCTCTCTATAAGCTCCTGGGAACAAGGATTGTCTTGTCCTTAGCATCCCTGGCATACTGTGTTGGGTCATCATTAAATGACTGGTGAATGGAAGACAATGGAAATGACAATTACGGATCCTTTAGTGTGGGTTCTTCGTGTGAAATAGGTTTTACTTCGATCATCCAAGATGACATATTCTTCTAATTGTTAAGATCTCCTGAAAAAGCTGACTCAGCCAGAAATTAATGGTTATCATCATTAAGCAAACATTTTTTGTTTCTACTGTACTTGCTTTTCTGAATCCTGGTGGTTTTCCAAAGTACTTGCCTTTGCACTGAGAGTTTGTTAATGCAGCAGGTCTCCTGCCTTCACGCCTCTGTTTCCTGCAAGCAGTAGTGTTTGCTATGTAGAGTCCAGCTTCCCTTTACCCAGTGCATGCCCGTTTTTAGTATAAATGGAAAGGAGTTCACTGCCATGCTGTTTACTTTCTCTAGTCGATCAATAAAGCCATGCAGAAAGACCATGAAGAATACAACATTGGCGTCCTAGACATCTATGGCTTTGAAATATTCCAGGTAAGGCCAGTTTGAATAACTAGGGGTTGAGGAGGGTGGCATATTTCATCTGGCCTGCAAGAAATAATTCTAGGCAATGCAAACACAAACAGAAAATAAACCACAACAAAAAAAAAACCACTCAGGCTCATTTTGGCCTTTGTGAGTTCTTCACGTACCTTTACCAAATTAGTTTCTCCTAAATATAAACTTCTTTCTATTGATGCATCCAACATTTCTATGAAAGCTTTTCACATGAAGACATTTCAATAAATCACTCAAGAAATGACTTTTAAATGATTTTGTGAAATAATTACATGTGAATAACTTTTTTTTCCCCCAGAAAAATGGCTTTGAACAGTTTTGTATCAATTTTGTTAATGAAAAACTGCAGCAGATTTTTATTGAACTGACATTAAAGGCGGAACAGGTAAGCAGTCCCTCGTCCTTCATCCTATTCTATTTATAATTTATTTTGTTTACAAGGGTATCGATTTCTGTCTTTTGATAATAGATTTGGGTTCCAGTCTTATATTAGGAAATGCACCTAATAAAGTCAGGCAGAAAAACCATATGCCATTGTGGCCTTTTAATCCATAAAATATAAATACCATCTGCAGCATTTGCCTTCTTCTTTAAGCAAATGATGCTGTGACGTTGGACGTAAGACTGGCTGCTTGTACTATACTGACTCACTGAGCACGTGGGAAATGGGAGCCTAGTTCCAGCCCCAACTGTCTGAGGCATATATTGTGTTCCAAATAAAAGACTTGGTTTTCTCAGATTTACTGCATTCTCAATCTTCCCTAACACTACATGCATTTTTAACAAAGCTAGTATTTCAATACTTACCTGAGGTAACATGCCTTGCTGTAGTTTCTTCTGAAGTTCGGTGCTTCGGTGCAGGTCGGGTGCTGTGGCTCATGCCTGTAATCCTATCACTCTGGGAGGCCAAGTCGGGAGAATTGCTTGAGTCCAGCAGTTAAAGACCAGCCTGCCGGACAAAATGAGACCCCATCCATACAAAAATAAAACAATTAGCTGGACGTGGTGGCATAAGCCTATCGTCCCAGCTGTTCTGGAGGCTGAAGTGAAAGGATTGCTTGAGCCCAGGAGGTCGAGACTTACATCATCACACCACTGCACTCCATCCTAGGCAACAGAGCAAGACTCTGTTTCAAAAATAAATAGTGGCCAGGTGCAGTGGCTCACGCCTGTAATCCCAGCACTTTGGGAGGCCGAGACCTGCAGACCATTCGAGGTCAGGAATTCGAGACGAGCCTGGCCAACATGATGAAACCCCATCTCTACTAAAAATACAAAAATTAGCTAGGCATGGTGGTGCGTGCCTGTAGACCCAGCTACTCGGGAGGCTGAGGCAGGAGAATCGCTTGAACCTGGGAGGCGAAGCTTGTAGTGAGCTGAGATCGCGCCACTGCACTCCAGCCTGGGCGACAGAGCGAGACTTCGTCTCAAAATAATAATAATAATAATATAAATAAATAGTTCAGTGCAGTTTCCATTGTTTCCTGATAGCATATTGTTTAGGATTCCTGGGGCCACCATAACAAAGCAGCACAAACTGAGTGACTTGAAACAGTAGCAGTTTCTTCCCTCCCAGTTCTAGAGCCCAGAGTCTGAAATCAAGAAGTCCTCAGGGCCACACTCCTTCTCAGGATAGAGGGGAGAATCCTTCCTCTTCTAGTTTCTGGTGGCTCCTGGCATTTCTTGGCTTCTGGCAGTTTGACTCCAATCTCTGCCTGTGTCTTCACGTAGCCTTTTCCAATGTCCCCCTGTGTCTCTATCCAAATCTCCGTCTCTTTTCTTTTGTGAAGATACCATTTTAGCTTTGCGCAATGGCGATATTTTAGCCAGTGAGGTTTATCTGAGGCATGATTATTGCTAATTGAAAACTTTTCACAATACCCTGCCATGACGACTTGAAATATAGTCAGCATTGACGATTTTTGACAGTCTCTATGGAGAGTGAACTGTTATTAAAAAAAAAAAAAAAGAAAAAGAAAAGAAAGACACCATTTTTTTGAATTTCGAGTTCACTCTAAACCCAGGATGACTTACTGTGGGGTCCTTAGTGAATTACATTTACAAAGACCTTACTTCCAAACTTCACATTCTGAAGTTCCAGGTGGATGTGAAATTTGGGGGGATACTATTCAAGCCACTGTGTACATCAAAGGCTGTTTTGGGGTCATTTAGTTATGGAAGTGTTTATGCCTGTGCTTAGGAAACACCATACCAGCGGGTTTCACGTGACCTTCTGCCCTGGAACCCACCCTTGGTTGTTTTACTGTAGCTACTCTAAGGGGTGGGGAAGGCTAGAGGTTCACATGAAACCCATTGCTACCGTTGCCATCTAAGTCCCTACCACGTCTAGCCCAGTCTTCTGCAGTAGTCTCCAAACTGGTTTGGTAGTCTCCATATGGGTTTCCCGTGAACCTCTAGCCTTCCCCAACCCTTAGAGTAGCCAGAGAAAAACAACCAAGAAAGAGCACAATAGCCAATGAGATCGGAGCGGGGAGGCAGGGGCTAGATCATATGGGAACTTGTAGGGCATGGCTGAGACTTTGGGTGTTATAGTAAGTGGAATGAGGACCCACTGAAGAATTTTGAGGGAGGAGTGACATGATCTGATTTGTTGTTTGCGTTTTTGAAAGGGTCACTCTGGCTCTGTAGGCTTATAGAGTGGGGTGAGGCAGGGGAAAGCAAACTAGAATGGAAGTTAAAAAACCAGTGATGGGGATACTGCAGGAGACTGCGTTAGATGTGGTAGAGACTCAGACGGCGATGGTAGCAGTCCAGGTGGTGAGAGGGAGTATCTGGAGAGTGAGAGAATGGGACTTGCTCAAAATAATTAACAATAGCCAAGAAAGAAGGAGCAATCATGGGTGATTCTTAGCTTTATACCCTGGATAACAGGGCTGATGGTGACACTATTTACTGGAGGGTGAGATGAGAAGAGGGGTTGTTTGGAGGTCATGGGAAATATGGAATCAGAATTCCTCTAAACAGGTTAAGTTGGAGAGGCCCATTTATTATACATCCAAGCGAAGATTCCAGTCTGTAGGATGGATTTGAGTCTGGAACCCCGTGGCGAGATATAGATGAGAAATCAATTCAGGGGTCATTAGCCTGTAGGTGATGTATTTAAAGCCATGGGATTGATAGAAATCACCTAGAGAAGAAGGGCTGAGAAAACAAGAAGGCTGAAAGATTGACCCCTGAGACTCCACCACATATAAAGTTCTGGAAGTAAGAAAGAGCTAGCAAAGGAAGCCGGGAAAGTGAAACCAGTGAGGAAAGAAGAAAAAACCAGGATAGTGTCATGGTTTTCAAGTTAAATGAGCCTCTGATAGACTGAAGAACCTTCCCATTAAGTACCTGGTTGCTAATCTACTCCTGTCCTATATTTAATTTTTATTTTTATTTATTTATTTATTTATTTATTTATTTATTTATTTATGAGATGGAGTTTCGCATTGTCGCCCAGGCTGGAGTGCCGTGGCGCGATCTCGGCTCACTTCAACCTCCACCTCCTGGGTTCAAGCAGTTCTCCTGCCTCAGCCTCCCAAGTAGCTGGGATTATAGGTGCACCCCACCACACCCAGCTACTTTTTGTAATTTTAGTAGAGACGGTTTCACCATGTTGGTCAGGATGGTCTCAAACTCCTGACCTCGTGATCCGCCCACCTCGGCCTCCCAAAGTGCTGGGATTACAGATGTGAGCCACTGCGCCCAGCCCTATGTTAAATTTTAAGTTTTGTGATTTTTTTTGTAACTGGATTTATGAGTTCGGTGCTACTAAATTGCAGTTTTCGTTGGCCAGAAACAATTGTGTGGCAACAATTTCATAGGGTTCAAACTAAACATAAAAATCACCAAGTCATAAAGTGTTCCTTTCTTGTTACCTCTTAGAAAATAAGAAATTAAAGTTCCTGGTATTTGTTGAAGGGCATTCAGGTTTTTCTCTTTCATGGGAATTTTTGTCCATTCAGGGTCTGTCCGTGCAGAGCTCTTGCTATTTGGGAAATAATGTGAGTTCCTGGTTTCTGTCTTACAGGAAGAATATGTTCAAGAGGGAATAAGATGGACACCCATTGAGTACTTTAATAATAAAATTGTATGTGACCTCATAGAGAACAAAGTGGTAAGTGTTGGTTTAGTATGTCTTCACTGCTCACAGGTTTACATTGAGTGAGTTTTTGTTCTGTGTCGTTGTTTTAGAACAGGCAAAGTGACAACTCTGATTTGCAGAGAATTTGAGCAATTGTATTAGTTTTCTGTATGTGTGAAAAGAAAACAGTAGGGCTTTATTCTGGCAGTAAATATGAACATGTGGATATGAGTAAAATGTCAGTTTACAAATGGAAGTTGTTACTGATTCTAAGAGAAGACAGCTATCACACGATGACTTAGCATGTGAAGAGCCATAAAACTGGCCCTGTGTTCTAGTCCAACTTCTAGGACTTTAGCCTTAATGACTGATTCAGGCTGGGCATGGTGGCTTATGCCTGTAATCCCAGTACTTTGGGAGGCCGAGGCATGTGGATCGCTTGAGCACAGGGGTTCAAGACCAGCCCCAGCAACATGGTGAAACCCTGTTTCCAAACACAAAATTTAGCTAATACAAAAATTGTATTAGCTAAATACAAAAATTAGCCAGGCATGGTGGCACGCACCTGTGGTCCTAGCTACTCTGGAGGCTGAGGTGGGAGGATCGCTTGAGCCTGGGAGGTTGAGGCTGTGGTGAGCTGAGATTGTGCCACTGCACTCCAGCCTGGGTGACAGAGCAAGACAAGACCCTGTCTCAAAAGAAAAAAAGATGATTCAAAATAAAAGTGATACAGAACAAATATCTCTATAGGATTTTTTATATATATATATAAAAGTCAAACACTGGAAACAGTGAAAACATCCGTAGACAACTTACTTATTTATTTTTATTTTGAGAGGCATCTCGCTCTGTTGCCCAGGGGTTTCACCATGTTGGCCAGTTGGCCAAGCTGGTCTCGAACTCCGGACCCCATGATCCACCCACCTCGGCCTCCCAAAGTGCTAGGATTACATGCATGAGCCACCATGCCCGGCCAGACAACTTAGTTATTAAACAAATGAGAAATATAGCCATAAAATAGGAAGTATGAAGAATATGTAAAACATGAGGAATGCTTATAAAATAGTGCTATGTGAAAAAGGAAATGCATTATAGAGTGTGTACACTAAATAACTATATAAACGATGCCTATATGGGTAACATGCTGAAAGAGAACATTAAGAAATAGATTAGGTCAAAGGAAAATGTTTTTATTTTACTTTTGGATTCTTAAGTCAATTTGGCATGAATATGAGTGAGCAGATAATGATCTGTGCATGACTGTTGGATAAAACTTCAGGGAGTTAAACAGCTTTTTGGAAAATGGAGTTCCTCCCTCTTTAGATCTAAGTGGTGACTTCCCATTTGGGACTATTAATTGCATTCTTGCCTGAAGGGGAAGACTGACTTTCAAGATGGTATCTTAAGTCTGGGGAGCTGTTTCCTTCCCTAAGAAAGGACCTGATAAGCATTGTCTGTTTCGGAGAGGTCAGTGACTAGGGCCTTGCCTTCTTGCTCCCATCAGAACCCTCCTGGCATCATGAGCATCCTGGATGATGTGTGCGCCACGATGCATGCGGTGGGTGAGGGGGCAGATCAGACACTGCTCCAGAAACTTCAGATGCAGATTGGGAGTCATGAGCACTTCAACAGTTGGAACCAAGGCTTCATCATTCATCATTATGCTGGGAAGGTATGGCCAATATCCATTTTAATGTCTGTTTTAAGCTTTTGGGTCTGTGATCCGGTTTCTCATGAAGCAAATCATATGCTTTGCCATATTTTATTCATTCAACAAATAGAACTTATTGACTATCAAAGGAAGCAAAACAAAAGATTGTATATACTACTGCATATTTTTTTTTGTATGTACATTCTTTTATTTTTATACTGTAGAAGAAGCTACTACTTTACAGCATATAAATGAACATAGGTGTAAGACAGCAAGAATGAAAGAAATAGCATATATCTAATGAAAAGACTCAGAATTTCTAGAACACAATGAATACCTACATCCTACTTTTTGGGAACCAAATGCTAACAACATGTATATAATAAGGCAAGTGCTGCTACATCAGAGGTACCAAAAACACTTAGGAACTGTAAATAAGTATCATCCAGCACGTGGATGCTAAATAAAAGAGCTGGAGGACTAAATAAATAAGAAAGTCACTCTACCTACTTTCCTATTTCCATCTTTTAGGAATTCAAGTTTATTCAAAATTTCGTTATATAATCCTGTATCTGTGATCTCTTCAATAATTTCGGAATGGTAGTTTTAGACAACTTTAAATCTTGAGCTCCTTCTGAATTTCCCAAAGTGTTTTTGCACTTTTTTTCAGACGGGCCTCTTCTTCAGGGGTCAGCTTTATCTTTATAAGATGGGTAATACCATTCTCTCCCAGGATACAAGGAATACTGAGGAATACTTCTTCATCTATTCCATAGAGGCCCTTAATTATGGTGGAAACTGGATGTGTTCTCCTAAGATTCTTCAAAATACTTTCTGTTAAATCAGCCACAGATAGGCCAATGGCCCAAGAAGTATAACCTTTCATTTTAATAATCTCATAGGCAGTAGCAATCACTTCTTCGTGGACATTTTTCCATTGCTCAGGATCTTTATCAGTTCCCATATCAGAGTTCAGGTCCTTCAAAGGGACACCAGCTATGTTCACTCCACTCCACACAGGAACACTTGAGTCTCCGTGCTCTCCGAGGATCCATCCATGGCAGCTTTCAGAATGGATACCAAGCTTTTGTCCAATCAAGAAACGAAAACGAGCAGTATCCAGGTTACAGCCGCTTCCAATAACACGGTTTTTGGGAAATGCGCTCAGCTTCCAAGCTACATAACTTAAGATATCCACTGGATTGGAAACAATAATCAGTTTGCAGTGGGGACTATGCTGGACAATATTGGAAATCATTAACTTGAAGAGGGCCACATTTCGCTGCACTAAATTAAGGCGCGTTTCTCCCTTTTCTTGGCGTGCACCTGCTGTGACAATCACTAGGTTGGAGTTTGCGGTGACAAAGTAATCTTTGCTACAAACAATATTTGGCATTTTCGTGAAAGAGCTGCCATGTTGAAGATCCATCGTCTCACCCTTCAGTTTGCCTTCATCAAGATCCACAAGGGCAAGTTCATCGATCAAGCCTTTTAATAAGATGCTGATAGCACAGGCCATGCCCACTGATCCAGTTCCTATGATGGAGACCTTACTGTGATGAACGGGCTCCTCAGAAGTGAAGCGCTCAATAAGCTCACTCTTCACAGTCGCCATCTTGCTCACGGAGGTGAAGCGCCAGGCGCCCTTGAGTGGGATGCGCGCTGCCTGACGGGGACACAGGGCCATCTTCAGGCACAGGAAATTCGCTCCCACTGAGCTCACTCTCTGGCTGGCCCGCACAAGAGGCACAGTCCAACTCATGGCTGCTCGCTCAAGAAGTGGAGAGAGAGAAACGGCAAAAAGCTGCTGACCAGAACGTTGAGACACCAAGAGAGCCGTTGGCAGGACCTTCAGCCCTCTACTGCGGGTGCGCATGACCCGCCCCCTGGCCCTCTACTGCGGCTGCGCGGGCCTTTCCGGCGTCTCCGAGACGGGCTTTCCGTGGGTGCTCAGACTAAGGCAGTGAAGGGCTGCTTCTCTGGCAAGGGATTTCTGGAGTTCGTCTTACAAAGAGTGTTCTCATCAATAGTTGACATGCTGAAGAAGCTAACCAAGATCCCTGGGATTACTAGTTTTTTATTTTTAGTATGAGTGCCAAGGAAAAATGCTTCTATTATCTACAGATGAAAATAAGGTTAAGTTTTCTGAACCATGGCCCTGCCGGGAAGGATAGGGCGCTGTGCTTTGTGTACTGGTGGCTGCCTGCACCATCTCCCAGTGTCCGAGAAGTGGGCTCCTGCTTTCTGGTCTATGGCGCTGGAGGCCTATTTTGAAAGGATCCCGCTGCCTTGGTGCCAGTCCTGGCCAGGACCCGCACTGGGACAGTCAGCTGAAGCTTGAGCAGGGTAGGGGCCAGCTGGGAGTCACTCCAGCACTAAATCTCACCATACTACTGCATATTTTTGGAACATGAATCACCCTGCTACATATATTAGCTGCCGAAGAAATAGATTTTTGTCTTTCCTCTTGCTGGAATCACAGACTGGCATTCCTTGTCTCCCCATGCCGACTGGGAGTATAAATCAAGGCCCAGAGTTCACTTTTGGTGTTTGTTCTCATAAAACCCATGAGTATTGGGTGCCTAGTGGGTGCCAGGCTGTGTGGGGCTGCAGATGATAAAAAAGTAATTTGAGGTCATGGTCTTGGGGACTTCCTGGTCCTATGGAAATCCCCTGGTCTCATCCATCATCCCAGCTGACCTCTTGTTAAACAGAGTGAGCATGAGTTTCTGGCCAGATTGGTGCAAATTCGATACTGCTTCTGGGAGAAATTGCAAAGCCTCAGATGACATGGCTCATTGTAATGAATTACTGAGCATGAGGGGCTTCGCTTTTGCTCTGTCTTAGCTAAAATTTAGGAAAAGAATTGAGTTTGTCATTTAGACACCCCTGTGAATCCACTGAAAAAGGGGTATGGGGCCTTGAGAGCTGGAGTTCTGATTATGGATCACCTGGGCCATCCAGGCAGGCAGATACTTACCAGCATCTGCAGGTCATCCCCGCTAAGTCAGCTAACAAGTAAGACATGCACAACCTTCCTGTGACAGTGCACAATGAAATCCCAAATGCAACATCTGGAAATCCACACGTTGTGGTGAGGATAGCCATGGCAACTTGGGTTTTTTGTTTGGTGAAATTAGATTTTTTGCTCAATAAATGATTTTGTTCAATGAATTACATTTTGTTCAATGAAATTACATTTTGTTCAATGAAATTAGATTTCTTTCCGTTCTTGGCCAGGTATCCTATGACATGGATGGCTTTTGTGAAAGGAACCGGGATGTGCTTTTTATGGATCTCATCGAGCTTATGCAGAGCAGTGAGCTGTAAGTATGTTTTGCCATAGCTGACAGGGGATATAGGTTTGATGAAATTTTCAATATGAAAACTAACTTACGAGCTGAGTGTGGTAGTGTGCTCCTATAGTCCCAGCGACTCAGGAGGCTGAGGCAGGAGGATCACTTGATCCTAGGAGTTTGAGGCTGCAGTGAGCTATGATCACTCCTATGAATAGCCACTGCCCTCCAGCCAGGCAACATAGGAACACCGTGTCTCTAATAAAGAAAAAACAAAAACAAAACAAAATACCTGTGATGTTTAGTGGTTAGGATTTTGTTCCTTCGTGCTATTGGGTCTGGATTATTATTGATCTATTTGGTTTCTCAAAATAGCTTTCTTTTCTCTATATCAGTCTCTCCCTTTTATGTCCCTAACACTTCATGCACCCAAATTCCAAGTGCCATCTACAGGTCCTTGAGGGCATCAGACTTTCTACCTTTCAATACTATTATCAGGGAGAAGTGAGCCCACTGGCTTTGGATTGGGATGGCCATTTCTGACCATTTAAGAGTGGAACAGTCTGGTTCTATGACATTTTGCCCTTGAACTCTTCTTCATGGTCTTTGAATTTTTAAAGATGTTTAATGGCTTAGCAAGACCCACATTAACCAGAGTCCCTGAAGTACTTAAGAAATGGCTTGAGAACTCTGGGAGGGACAACTAAAGAAGGAGTGACTCAGAGATCCATTTTAACTCCCAAGACCCTGTTTCAGCTATAGGGGTAGAACAGTGGGGGTATCCCCCTTGCACGCTGCTAGAACTCTCAGGACCACCTCTGCCTTCCTCCCCTCTTCCCTGAAAAGGTTCTCAAGATCTTGGATAACACATAAGAAGATATAATTTACATGAGCAGGTCCATGCTTGCAAGGCAAGGCAAGGCCCATGCATGCCAGATCTAACAATTTCTAGAGTTTATTTCAAGTAAGAGTTGCCCTTCTGGTCTCTATTACTTAAGCTGTCACAACAGCAAGGCCAGTTCCTCTAATCAACAGCAGCGAGCCTGATAATTTCCTAATAAAGGACTGACTGCAATGAAAGCAAAGCAAGAGTTTCCTTTTCAGGCCCTGGATAGCTGTTCTGCTCCATTTAATTCTCTCTCTGCCGCTCCCTGCCCCTCTTCACCCTCTGCGCTCCATCTCTGCCCTTCTTTGCAGTCACACCACCATTTTTGAGATTTTGCATTTCTTTTTATTCACAACATACAAAATCGATCGGTTCTTCTCTGAGATGGTTAGGTAAGCCACAAGTCCTGGCTTGTGGGTTTTATGGCAGTCAGGTGCAGACTTGCTTCCAGAGATTGTTTTTAAAAACTTATTAAAATTCCTGCCAAGTTTAAGAGCTATTATTGCTTCCATATAAACTGCTGTCATATAGACATGGCCTATTATTTTATAAACACATTTGATGTCAAAATCTGTAGTCGTGTCTGGTCAAGTTAAAAGTAGATTGCTGGGGAGACTTCCTGGAACATTCAAGATGCCCAAAAAGTCATTGAGGAGGAAGTGAGTTTGAGTTTGAATGTCAGATTGCTAATTTACATGGATCCCGTCATTCACCCAGTCAGCAAATATATATTATGGACCAACTGTGTACCATGCTATGCTTCAGACACACCAGGGACACTAAGATGAGGAAGGCATTGTCCCTGTCCTATTGCTAGTGAGGCAGATGTGTAAACACATGCAGCTCAAATAGCACCACTAATGAAAGTATATACAGGCCAGACACGGGCTCACGCCTGTAATCACAGCACTTTGGGAGGCCAAGGCAGGTGGATCATGAGGTCAAGAAATCGAGACCATCCTGGCCAACATGGTGAAACCCTGTCTCTACTAATAATACAAAAATTAGCTGTGTGTGGTGGTGTGCGCTTGTAGTCCCAGCTACTCAGGAGGTTGAGGCAGGAGAATCTCTTGCACCTGGGAGGCAGAGGTTGCAGTGAGCCAAGATCACGCCACTGCACTCCAGCCTGGCGATAGAGTGAGACTTTGTCTCAAAAAAAAAAAAAGAAAGTATATTCAGGAGGCAAAGTGCTCGTGATTTGTTACTGCTCCACTTAAAATTGCTCATACTCAAAAGCAGTTTGTCAGGGTTTTCTGTGTAGAGCTGGGAACAGTGTGCTACTGGCATCTGGTGAACAGAGACCATAGATGCTGCTAAATATCCCACAATATGTAGAAGAGGCCCCCTCCTCAGCCCCCAACAAAGAATTATTCAGCCGCAGATACCAGTGGTGCCCAGGCTCGGAAACTGCTCTAGAGCAAAGCAGCATCTGCACTGAATCCAGATATTTCATATAATTCCCTGAGTTCTGGTCTAGCTTACTTGTGTTAACAAACACATGCTGGCCGGGCGCAGTGCCTCACGCCTGTAGTCCCAACACTTCAAGAGGCTGAGGCAGGAACACCTCTTGAGCCCAGTTGTTTGAGACCAGCCTGGGAAACATGGCAAAACCCATCTCTATAGAAAATACAAGAATTAGCTGGATGTGGTAGCACCTGCCTATAGTCCCAGTCACTCAGGAGGCTGAGGTGGGAAGATGGCTTGAGCCTGGGAGGTCGAGGCTTCAGTGAGCCATGATTGAACCCCTGCACTCCGGCCTGGGCAACAGAGCGAGACCCTGTCTCAAAAACAAAAGAAAACGAAAACCTGAAATCCCCTACTGACCTCCCTCTGTTATGTTCTACTGTCAAGATATACCTCAATTCCTGTGACTAGGGACGTTGGAAAGCAACGTTTTAAAATTTATTTTGCAGTCTTTGATTCCAAGTTGCTTATATCTTAGAATTCTTTCCTTTCATGTCTTTTGTCCATTGTTCATTTCCCCAAGTCACATCTTGATGGCCTGTGCCGTGAGTCAGATGGCTTTTCTGTAGCCAAGGTTATGTGCCTGGGGACGGCCCTCCACCCCATCCTCTAAAAAGGCGGGCTTTCAGACCCCAAGGTACTTACAGATTGCTAATTCATTCTCTTTCTCCTTTTCCAGGCCTTTCATAAAGTCTTTATTTCCGGAAAATCTGCAAGCTGACAAGAAAGGGCGCCCAACTACTGCCGGAAGCAAAATAAAGGTTAGTTCTATTTTAGGAAATTTATAGATTCTTAAAAGGGCTAGGGCTTCCTAGGAGTCAGGAACTGCACCCCTGGGCCAGGATATGAGGTCAGCGAGATGTGAGGAGATGGTTACAGAAGATGCTCAGAAGTAATGTCGTTGCTTGTTAAAAGGTTCCAGGATGCAAGCTGAATTTGACTTGGCTGTACCAAAACCTTAAATGGTTTAAGTACCTCATAGCTTAATAGTCAGCAGCTGATAATCAGCTACTTTCTAAGAGGAAATGGCTTTATACAGAATCTGGAAGAATTTATGTTAAACTATCAGAGAAATTTTGTGGTTCGGAGCCATGTTTTGGATATTGATGACAGTTTTCCAGGCCAAGCCCAAAAACCTGCCAGTTATGGAACGTTACTTGCCAGAAATTCTACTTGGTCTTTTAGGGGCATTTTATGCGTCCCTCCTCACTGGGCCCTGCAGGCCTTTCCTTGCTGGGAATTGAAGACACATCTGGCCACATGGTGTCTCAAAGTCTGAAGGAAATCTTACAGTGTTTCTGAGGAAGTAGGCAGGGTTCTGTGGTACCTGAGCCATTGTGTGGCAAAATTCGTTGTCCCTAATTACACTCTGAATTAAGAGTTTATGGGCCGGGCGCAGTGGCTCATGCCTGTAATCCCAGCACTTTGGGAGGCCGAGGCAGGCGGATCACCTGAGGTCGGGAATTCAAGACCAGCCTGACCAACATGGAGAGGAGAAACCCTGTCTCTACTAAAAATACAAAATTAGCCAAGCGTGGTGGTGGGCGCCTGTAATCCCAGCTACTCAGGAGGCTGAGGCAGGAGAATCACTTGAGCCCGGGAGGCAGAGGTTGCAGTGAGCCAAGATAGCGCCATTGCACTCCAGCTTGGGCAAGAAGAGTGAAACTCTGTCTCAAAAAAAAAAAGTCTGTGTCAGCCACGTGTAGTGGTTCAGGCCTGTAATCCCAACACTTTTGGAGGCCAAGGAGGGAGGATTACTTGACCCCAGGAGTTTGAGACCAACCTGTGCGACATAATGAGAACCCCATCTCTACTAAAAATAAAAATTAGGTGTGGTGGCTCACACCTATGCTCTCAGCTACTTGGGAGGCTGAGGCAGGAGAATCGCTTTAGTCAAGGAAGTCAAAGCTACAGTGAGCTGTAATTGCTCTAGTCTGGGGGACAGAACGAGACCCTGTCTCAAAAAAAAAAAAAAAATAGTTTTTGTCATTGTGTCACACACACTTAATCTTGTAACTCTAAGAAATATTCACTAAGCTATTTTTAAAAATCTTGCTGGTTAAGAATAATTTTTTTAAAAAATTATACCAGCTAAATACTTCCTCAGTTTTACAATCAAAGAAATGGTTGAGTGACAGCAGGACTTTGAGTTTGCTTGCCTGTGTTTGAATCTCAGCTCTGGCTTTTCCTCGCTGTGTGCTTGCCAAGGTGTTACTTATGCTCTCAGTGACCTCACCGCTTCCCTGTAAAATGGAGATATTGGTGTCTATCTTAAGAGATTACTGTGATTCTTCAGCTTCGTAATTCATCGGAAGCATGTAACGCAGTGCCTAAGGCATACTGAACACAAGATGTATATATGTGCTCTGACTACATTCTTCCCCTTTAGCCCCATTCCTATATCACCGTTGTTGGTCTCTGCTTAATTGTTGCTTTTTCCTTTTTTGTAAAGTTGGGTTCTCACAATGTCACCCAGGCTGGTCTTGAACTCCTGGGCTCAAGCAGTCCTCCCGCCTCAGCCTCCCAAAGTGCTGGGATTACAGGTGCTGCAAGCCACCAAGTCCAACCTGGGCTTTCAGCTGTAGGGTAGAGCCCTCTGAGTGTCAAGAACATCATATTGAAAGAACTAGAGAAATTTAGTAGCTCCAGGACAGCCACTGGGTTAGGCTCACTGGAGCAGAAAGCTGAAGGCAGAAAACAGATGAAATTCTCATGAGGCCCAGATATTACTGTCTGTGTGAAGTTTCTGACTCATGCCTTTACTGCAAAATGCTGGATAAGGATTAACTCTGGGCTGGAAAATCGAGTCATAAGACTGTCACATTCAGATCCAAGGGGCCCGGATCATCCAGGTTATGATGACTCATTTCCAAGTGGTCTGGATTATTCTCTATTCCTCCTTGAAGATTTGTCCCCTTTCTTTTCCTTCATATGCTTGTCTGGTTGAAGGTTCAAAGTGCCACCATTGTGGGGTGTTTCCAAAATGTTTAGGTTTACAAGTCTCAGGCCCTTTTCTAGGGAGGTCAAGCTGAAGTCAGCCAGTTTACCTAAAGAGAGTACAGCATGTTTTCCCACCTCCAGGCACACTCTCCTCGGTGGATGTTGTGACCTCTGTCTGCCTGGCTGTCTGCCTCCACATAGGAATAAAAGTTTCTCCCAGTACCTCTTACAGCTACAAAGCCATGGCCCAATCTCTGATACATTCCATATCCACAGTATTTTGCAGACATCACTGTCATCTTAACAATATCCCTGAGGCATAAGCATTTAAAAGGGTTCTGAGTTCCTTGAAAGAAAAATTAAACTGGTGTTCAAGGTCATCGTAGTGTTATATATTTCATTATCTTGTAATTATTTAAAAATGTAAACTGATTTGTAGGATTTAACTAATAGAATATTCATTTGATGGGTACTCTTATTATCTTGATTATAAATAAAAGTATAAATATAGTAATATTTAATAGCACTTGATTTTGAGGTTTTACTTAATTCGATATTGTTGTGTCTGGAAGGGACCAGTACAGGTTGAGCGTCCCAAATCCTGAAATGCTCCTTTCCTTTGAACATCATGTTGGTGCTCAAAAAGTTTCAAATTTTGGAGCATTTTGGATTTCAGCTTTTCAGATTCGGGATACTCTACTATAAAGTATAATGCAGGCCGGGCATGGTGGCTCATGGCTGTAATCCTAGCACTTTGGGAGGCCAATGTGGGTGGATCATTTGAGGCCAGTCTGGCCAACATGGTGAAACCCCATCTCTACTAAAAATACAAAAATTAGGCTGGGCGCAGTGGCTCACGCCTGTAATCCCAGCACTTTGGGAGGCCGAGGCAGGCGGATCACGAGGTCAGGTGATCAAGACCATCCTGGCTAATATGGTGAAACCCCGTCTCTACTAAAAATACAAAAAAATTAGCCGGGCGTGGTCGCAGGCACCTGTAGTCCCAGCTACTCGGGAGGCTGAGGCAGGAGAATGGCGTGAACCTGGGAGGCAGAGCTTGCAGTGAGTCAAGATTGCGCCACTGTACTCCAGCCTGGGCTACAGAGCGAGACTCCGTCTCAAAAAAAAAAAAAAAAAAAAAAAAAAAAATTAGCTGGGCATGGTGGAGGGCGCCTATAATCCCAGCTACTCAGGAGGCTGAGGCAGGAGAATCACTTGAGCCCAGGAGATGGAGGTTGCAGTGAGCCGAGATTGTGCCATTGATGTGTCAGCTTGGGCGACAGAGCGAGACTCTGTCTGAAAAGATGAAAGAAAGTATAATGCCAATATTCCAAAATCTGAAAAAATCCAAAATCCAAAACACTTCCGGTCCCAAGCATTTCGGATAAGGAATACTCATCCCATATTTAAATTAGAGTGAAAGATTGATGGTACAGAGAAACAGAATCAAGCCCAGAGGTGGCAAAGGCGGACTGATTACAGCTTTACCTGAGTGCAGCTGGAGCTGTAAGGGACATGACAAAGGAGGTGTAGGCATTGTGTAGGTGATTGGATTGGTTGGGGGTTTTTTTGGTTTGTTTTTTGTTTTTGTTTTTGTGTGTGTGTTTGTGAAATGGAGGCTTGCTCTGTCACCCAGGCTGAAGTACAGCGATGTGATCTTGGCTCACTGCAACCTCTGCCTCCCAGATTCAAGCGATCCTCCTGCCTCAGCCTCCAAAGTGGCTGGACTACAGGCGGTACCACCATACCTGGCTAATTTTTTGGTTTTTTTTTTTTTTTTTTTTTTTTTTAGTAGGGATGAGTTTTCACCATGTTGACCAGGCTGGTCTCAAACTCCTGACTTCAATTGATCTGCCTGTCTCAGCCCCCCAAAGTGCTGGGATTACAGGAGTGAGCCATTGCACCTGGCCTGATTGTTGTTTTTTAATGTCTATTTCAATCTCTAGATTAAATTAGAGGTCTTCTAGTTTAACCTACTTAGTTTACAGACAGAGAACTGAGGGCCAGAGAAATCTAGTGATTAGTCATGTAGCTTGCAAATAAAAGTGCCAGGACCCACAGTCAGGCCTGCTGTCATCTCTGAAGGTAGAATGAGGAGGTTTCACCCTAAGCCCTTTCTCACTGTGCTGTCTGCATATTTTAACACCTGCTTCTGTTGAGCAAGTGGTGTTGGTGCCTTTCTGTCCTAACTCAGGGACCCTTCTTGGCTGGAATCAGGATTAAATTGAGTTACTGCTTCACAACCACCTCAGCAGACATCTTAAGTTGACCCAAGGCTGGGCACAGTGGCTCATACCCATAATCTCAGCACTCTGGGAGGCCAAGGGGGGAAGATTGCTTGAGGCCAGGATTGGAGACCAGCCTGGGAAATACAGTGAGACTCCATCTCTACAAAAAAAATTTTTTTTAAATTAGCTGGGTGTGATGGCATGTGCTTCCAGTCCCAGGTTACACAGAGGGCTTAAGTGAAAGGATCATTTGAGCTTGGGAGGCCTAGGCTGCAGTGATCTGTGATCATGCCACTCTACTCCATCCTGGACAACAGAGCAAGATCGTGTTTCAAAAATTAAAAATAAATAAATAATAAAGTTGACCCATAGCTATTGAAATGCAGGATAATTTTGATGGTTAAGATGTATTTCTATTTGTTGAAATTATTCACAGCCTGGTGGCTTCTGTCTAACCCTACCTCACCCAGTTAATTCCTTTTATATCACACTAAAAGATCCCATCTCTTTGTCAGCAAGGCAGGATAGCATTGTTGCCAAAGAACAGGCTTGGTAGCCTGTGGATGTCGGTTCAAGCTTTGCTTCTCTTGTGTGCAGATTGTGTCATCTTGAGCAATACTTTGTTTCTTTAAGGCCCAGCTTTCTCATTTAAAAACAGGAATAATATTAAATAGTAGCTACCTCTTCAGGTTGTTGTGAGGCATAAATGAGATAATCCATGTATCTAATCCATGCTGCAAACTCAGTAAATGTTATCTGTCACTATTTTAGCTGGAGAGGACTATGGCAAGTGACTTATAAACTTAAGTCACACTTGCCTCTGTATGTTTTCTTATGCTGAGGTGAGAAAGAAGGAATGCTGTTAAATACTTAGGACAAAAGAGTTTGCCAAGTTATGCTTGGAAATTATAAGTTGTAGGCCAGGCGCAGTGACTCACGCCTGTAATCCCAGCACTTTGGGAGGCCGAGGCAGGTGGATCACCTGAGGTCAGGAGTTCAAGACCAGCCTGACCAACATGGTGAAACCCCGTCTCTACTAAAATTACAAAAATTAGCTGGGCCTGGTGGCATGTGCCTGTAGTCCCAGCTACCCAGGAGGCTGAGGCAGGATAATCGCTTGGACCTGGGAGGTGGAGGTTGCAATAAGCTGAGACCACACCACTGCACTCCAACCTGGGCCACAGAGTAAGACTCTGTCTCAAAAAAAAAAAAAAAAAAAAAAAGTTGTAATTAAAGACAAAACTAAAATCTAAAATAAACTTTAAAAAATTAAAAATTTGGGGACTTTAAGAAAAAAAAGCTGTGTTATATTCAACTCTGCAGTCCCTCTCTCGCTCCACCTGATGTGTTGGAAAAATCATCAAATTTGTTGTCAAGTGCAGTCTACATCATCAAAGAACATAAGAGACAATTTACTTTTTCATTATAGGACTTTGCTTTGATCATGCAACCTCTGCAGCCCTGTCTGTCCTCAATTTCAAGCATCGCAAAGAATGCTATTTCCTGCACATCTAAACAGAGAACTTCATTCACCAATGAATATCTTGTTTTGAATATACTTAATAGTTTTTCTCAAGGGTTTCAGATTTCCCAAACCCATGAAAACAGAAAAGTCCTAATTGAGAGAGGGTTGTCTCTTGCAAGCAAATCCCTTCTGCTGACTTTGTAATGGTTTTCTGGCTTTGGAGGTCCCTTTTGGCTTTTATTCTTTTAGAGGTTTTCTCTCTTCATGCTGCTTTGCTTGGAAGTGGAGTTCGCATGTGTGCCACATCCTTGGACCCACAGGGCGTGCTCAGCTGTGGGGTGGGAATGCTGATGTGAGCTCTACTCCTGTTTCTTCAAACAAAGGTTGAGATTCTCAGGGTTCAAAGTACTTCGTAAGCAATTTCTGCTTTATGTGGCTTTTTCTGCTTGAATCCATTTATACTTTGGGTACCCAGCGCAGAGGCATTAATAGATGGTTTTATATGGAATATTCTAGATTTGCGAAGAAGTGAGATATCAGCCACAGATAAAGTGTTCAGACTCCGCAGGTTTTTAAGTGGACATATTGAGGAAGAAACTGAATGAAATGGCATAACAAAAGTTTATAAATTCTCAAATTTTTATGAATCTCCAATTCTTTAACTGTGAATTTTCATCACTTTAGCAAAGTGTTTCTTCATTAGTTGGATTGCCAGAAAAGAGAATGTAGGGGATTTGATGATTTATCCTTACAAATAATTTTGGGGGCAAAAAGTTAATGAGAACAATATATCTTCAAAGGCCCTCTATCAGTCTAAAATGAACTTAGTTTGTTAACTGACATGCTTTACTGTACCACTTGAAAATCATGTCGTATGTGAAGATTTATTGGGATTTTTGCTTTTTGTTGTTGTTCTGTTTTATTAACTGTACTAAAAATGCCTAGTTGCTTTTGAAGTTTGAATTTCAAACCCATTTAGGAGTGCTAAAATCATCATAAAAGTCGGCAAAGCTTTCGGAAAGTTTAGTAGACCTGACTTAAGCTTAATGAGCAGATTGTCATGAAGATTAATTCCTAGCTATATATTTCTACAATAGAGTTTTACAAGCCTCCTTTGAAATTTGGTCTTCTGTAGAGAAAGTTCCGTGATGCTGATACTGCTCTTCCTTTCTAGAAACAAGCCAATGACCTCGTGAGCACCCTGATGAAATGTACGCCTCACTACATTCGCTGCATCAAGCCAAATGAAACCAAGAAGCCCAAAGACTGGGAGGAAAGCAGGTATAGGGGGAAACCAGGTTAGGTGGGGCCAGGACCTTTTTCCCTCTGCTCCAGGTGAGCTGTCCTCCGTCACAGGCAGGAGCAGTGTCAGTTGCCCGCACATGTCTTTGTCATGCTCTTGCGTCTTAACTTTTTCAGGACAAAGGCTATATACTGTTTCTCCTCTGTGTCATTTCCTAAAATGTTAGCAGTGCCATTCATTTCAGAATTAGCAGTTTGTAGTGTTGATCTTGGCTAGTCTGGGGGCAGATGGAAAAAAAACAAAACATAACCTCATACCGCAGAGTCACAATGATTTTAAAATGAGTTTGAGGTTCTGTGTAGACATTCTTAGCACACCCAGTCCCTGATCGGACCCACAGGATGTGGCCTAGAATGCTTAGCTTGGGGTGGAAAGTGAAGGGCGGAAGACCTGGTAGAAATACAGTCCAGCATTTGCTATGCCTCATGAAGACACCGGGACACGCTGGAGGCTCTGGCATTCCCCCTAAGCACCGTGCTGATGGGCAGAACGACTCTGGGAGGAAAGATGTCAAAGGGAAGATGTCAAAGGGAAATCTGGAGCACAAGAATTCAGCGAGCCTTTTCTGCCCTGACTTCCAAGGAAGCCCACGTCACTGTTCCTCCCACAACTAGCATTTAGGGAAGTGGCCTGGGCAGGAGGAAATGGCGGCATTGAATAGGAGGCTAGAGGGTGTGACTTTTGTGGCCCACTGGGGGACCCAGACACACATTGTTCAGAGGCCTGATCCCACTGTCCACAGAAGCGTGGGAAGGAGGGCTGGGAAGACGCTTAAACTACAGAGAGGACCCCAGCCATTGTCACCTAATATCAGTCCCAGGATGGGAGCCTACCGGAATTGCTACCTCTTGTCTTCTCTCTTGGAGAAAAGAAGATAGGCTCTTTTAGGTGTCGAGTGAAGATCTCCAGGTTTAAGTTCCACAGGAAGACCAGGACTAAAATTCCTAGCTGCCAATTCCCTCCTGCGAGGGATAGGTGTGGCCATTTTCCATCCTGCCAGCAAGATCCTAAACCATGGCAGACAGATGATACCTGATCCTTTAGAGGAAGAAACAGATCCATAGTAAGAAAAACACGTAGGTCAAACATTTACTCTCTGAAAGTTCATTTTATTTAATACTGAATACTTCAGGGTGCAGTCTAAGTCTTTTCTCTCCTCTGAAGAAGCCAGGCTGCGTGGATGTAGGAGCTGCCATCTTTTTAATCCACAACGTTTCTGAATAATCTCATCCATAGATGCATATTCTTAAGGATTTTTTTTTTTTTTTTTTTTTTGAGTCAGAGTCTTGTCGTGTCACCCAGACTGGAGTGCAGTGTCATGATCTTGGCTCACTGCAACCTCTGCCTCCCGGGTTCAAGCGATTCTCCCGCCTCAGCCTCTTGAGTAGCTGGGATTACAGGTGCCACCACTACGCCCGGCTACTTTTTGTATTTTTAGTAGAGATGGGGTTTCACCATCTTGACCAGGCTGGTCTTGAACTCCTGACCTCATGAGCCACCCGCCTCAGCCTCCCAAAGTACTGGGATTACAGGCGTGAGCCCCCACTCCTGGCCCTTTAAGGCATCTTTTCCATTCAATCTCTGAAATTTTTCAATTTAATGTAGTCAGATTCCTTCTATAATATTGTCCATTAATGATATTCAGGCCCTGATGAGGAGCTCATACTTTCTAAAGTGACCAACTCTTCTTTGGTCAATTCTTACTTTAGGAGGCTGTACAGTCCTTCTCTAGTTCACTTTGAAAACATGCCATAAGAATCATTCTCGGCCGGGCGCAGTGGTTCATACCCGTAATCCCAGCACTTTGGGAGGCCGAGGCAGGCGGATCGCAAGGTCAGGAGATTGAGACCATGCTGGGTAACATGGTGAAACCCATCTCTACTAAAAATACAAAAAGAAATTAGCTGGGCTTGGTGGCGGGTGCCTGTAGTCCCAGCTACTCGGGAGGCTGAGGCAGGAGAATGGCATGAATCCTGGAGGTGGAGCTTGCAGTGAGCCAAGATCGCACCACTGCACTCCAGCCTGGGTGACAGAGCGAGACTCCATCTCAAAATTAAAAAAAAAGAAAAAAATCATTCTCGTCACTTTGCCACTGGACAGCTTTTCTGTTAGTTCGAGGTGACCATCGTGTTTCCTTTGAATCTTCTCTTCTACAGGTTAATCCCTCTCAGTTCCCTCAACAGTTTCTCTGGGACATGAAATGTAAGCGTTCCCCATCTGATCCCTTCTCTTGGATGTACTTAGTTTGGCCTCTGCTTTTGTAAAATATGTAGTTCAGTTTCTCCTTTCAGACTAAGAGGGTAGCAGCATTGTCATCTCTTCCCGTCTAAAAATGTAATATGCTTACACCCAGGAGTTTTAGGCTGCAGTGAGCCATGATTGAGCCACTACACTCCAGCCCTGGTGATAGAGTGAGACCCCAAGTCAATCAATCAATCAATCAAATAGAAAACATCTTGTTTTGCCCTCTTACGTTGGTTCCCAAACTTGAGCCTGCCTCAGAATCCTCAGGAAGCCTTGTTAAAGCTGAGATTGCTGGGCTCCATCCCGAGTTTCTGATGCTGTGAGTCTGAAGTGGGGCCCGTGCATGTACATCTTAAAAATCTTGCGGGTGGGCCGGGCGTGGTGGCTCAAGCCTGTAATCCCAGCACTTTGGGAGGCTGAGACGGGCGGATCACGAGGTCAGGAGATCGAGACCAACCTGGCTAACGCGGTGAAACCCTGTCTTTACTAAAAAATACAAAAAATTAGCCGGGCGTGGTGGCCGCGGGCGCCTGTAGTCCCAGTCACTTAGGAGGCTGAGGCAGGAGAATGGCGTAAACCCAGGAGGCGGAGCTTGCAGTGAGCTGAGATCCGGCCACTGCACTCCAGCCCGGGCGACAGAGCAAGACTCCGTCTCAAAAAAAAAAAAAAAAAATCTTGCAGGTGGTGCTGGTGATGATGGCCCAGGCACTGCACTTGGAGAATCACTGATCTAGAGCAAACAACTAGACTGGGATTTGCAAGACCTGTGTCCTGGTGCTGACCTATCACTAAGTCGTTAGAGCAAGACTCTTCATCTCCTTAGCCCTCAGTTCCTTCCTTCTAAGAGGGTTCATCTAGAATAGGATCTCCTTCCGTCTGACAGAATGAAGGCTTCCGGACAGTGGCTGTCAGTCTGCGTCTGTCTCTGACACTTTTACACTCACCTCTCACACATATCCACACGTGCACATCCCACCCACGCATACATCCACATGTACACACACACAATAGAACAGTGATATTAAATCAATACTCCAATATGATTACTCCAATCGAATCTTTAGTCAACGTTAGAAATAAATTATGAGAGTCTTGGAAGCAGAGGTATTGCCAAAGGGGGTCTTAGCCCACCTTCCCCCATTTCAACCTCTATCCACCTGTCCTTCCCAGCAAATACTCTTAAATGAAAACATCTCACTTGCCCTACAAATGCAGTACCTCCCCAGCACACCATCCTCTACCCCATGTAGATAGTTCTGCTGAAAGCACCTCTAAAATAGAAATTTTGTGATAGCTGCTTGGAAGTTCACCAACCCTGATGCTACCTTCTTGTAAAAATCCACCTTGATTCATTGGAATATCAGAAAATGGAGAAATTAAATGAGTGGTACATTTTATTCAGTAAATCATCATAGGATGAGGATGGTATTTTCTCTTTTCTTTTTTTTTAATGATTCCCCTTCTTTGAATTGCAGCAAAAAATTTTATGACATGCATTCAGATAAACTGATTTTAAGAAGTTCAAGGTACTAGTCGGTCGAACATTGATTTATAATTCCAGTAAGATCGCTTTCTGGGATTCTACCCTTAATCCCGGTTTGGGTTTATTGTGTAACAGATGGTTTCACTCCATCAGTGAGTCAGGAGCATTGGGGTCCGTGAAAGGGCAGTGTGCTTCACTGGCCAGGATTACACACCCAGCTGAAGCTCCTGGTGAAGAGGGTTACTCATCCCACAAGTTTATGGGGTACGGGGTTTTTCTTTTCCTGTTGCAAATGTGTTTTTGTTTGGGTTCTGGCAAGGTTGCTTGCCCTGGATTCTGAATTGCTGCCTTGCAGAGTTCTCTAGCCCTGATCAATTTGAGTAAACGGCCAGGGACAGTCTTGGAAAAAGACTGTCTCTGCAAGACAGAGTTGGCATAGCCTAGGGAACAACCGGGCACTGTCTGGCCGGTGACTGCTGAGGAGGTGATAGTGCTCCAGGAATATGCAAAAATCAACTCGTGTCCCTTTGGTGACCCCAAATTTTAAACATTACAGGACTTGCTAGACTGATTTCTACAAGAAAATTTCCTGATGGTGGAAGCTGTAATGAATGAAACAATGTTTTAACATGAGGAATATTCCTTCCTATGTGATTCATGGGAAAGAAACGTTTCTGCGTGAATTAATGGGTGATGCATTCCTGCCTCGAAAGCCTGGCGTGAAGCCAGTATTTATGAAAAGTACTTTGAAATGAGCAGAACCTTTAAATGAACAGCTCCATGCATTTTTCTCACTAGAGAAAAGGCCAGTGGCGAGTTTTAGATTTGGAGGATGAGAGAAAGGAAAATTAATTATTTTTAATTTAATTACCTTTTTAATTGACGTATTTCTTTCTCTCTTTCTCTCTCTGTCTCTCTCTGTCTCTGTCTGATTTATATGGGCAAAGGTGGATATTTAGTACAGACGGGGTTTCACTGTGTTGGCCAGGCTGATCTCGAACTTCTGACCTCATGATCCACCATCTCAGCCTCCCAAAGTGCTGGGATTACAAGTGTGAGCCACTGCACCCGGCTTAACTCTTTGCGCATAGAGGCTTTTTAAAAGTTAATAATCTTAGAGGAATCAACATTTCTGGCTCTTGGCTCTGTAAGACCCATCAAACTGGAGACTCAAACACCGCTCCCATTGTGACCTCATCCTTCCCATCAGCCAAGGCTGCACCCCCAGTTTGAGCTTCATCTGTACCCCTCCTCCTGTCCCACAGCACCCCGCCACTGGCCTTTCCTATCCTTGTGCCTTTGCTTTCACAGCCCTCTGCCTTGTCCTCTGCACCTCGTGGATTCAACTCACCCCTCCAGGCCCAGGCACATCACAGTGCTCCTGAGAACCCCCATACTGTGAAAAATCTGTTTCCTTCTCTATTCTCCTTTCCTGGTTTACATATTGTAGCTGGGAATGGATGAGAATAATAACAGCTTTACTTCGCTCATGCTACGAACTAAGTGCTTTCCATAGAAAGTACTCATCTAGAAAAAAAGAATTTATGCCACCATTCCCGTTTTTACACAAGAGGAAACTGAGAGACACAGAGAAGTTGCATCATGGCAGGGCCAGTGGCACAGCAGGAATGCAGTGCCAGAGGCTCCTAACCACTGTGCTGCCTGTGTGAGCCCATTGTCCTTTTTTGGTGACCCTACCATGTTGCAATAGGGACTGTGTGTGACTGGCCCACCGCAGACATCTGCAAGTATGAGGCTTACTTGGACGTGGTGGTTTCTGTGAGAGCCTTACTGGGGAGACGGCTGTCGGGAACCTGCGTGACATCGGAATGAGGATGCTTCTGATGGCGTTTTCAGCTCCGTAGCTCCTGAAGGCTCATTTTGCTGAGTGTGTTAGCCCCATTGTCAGCACAGATAACCCCAGATGTACCAAACAGGGAGCACGAGGAGTTACCTTCCTACTGCAGCACAATCCTGACATTCCGTCTTCAAAAGAGAGAGACTTTACTTTTTATGTCTAATTTGCCTCAAATACCATGTTTCCAAGTGTCTGTGTTCAGCCAACTTGCGTAGCACGCAGCCCAGGCCCAATTTAACTTCCCAGAGTGGATGATCTGAAGCAAGTGTTCAGGATCTGTTGGCATCCAGAACACCGTGTTTCCCAGCAAGTGGTGGGTTTTCATAAGGCACATGTCCGTGCTCCACCCTAGACCCAGCAGGCCTACTAAAACAGCAACCCCAAGGTGTGGGGCATGGGCACCCTCTGGTATGAAAATCCTCATGTGTGAGAATATTAACCTAATAGTTCTTTACGTCCATTTTTTCAAAAGAGGTTGCTAGATTTTTACTATTAAGAAACCAGGATGGGCCAGGCGTGGTGGATCACCTGAGGCCAGGAGTTCAAGACCAGTCTGGCCAACACAGCGAAACTCTATCTCTACTAAAAAATACAAAAAATTAGCCAGGCATGATGGCACACACCTGTAATCCCAGCTACTCGAGAGACTGAGGCAGGAGAATCTCTCGAACCCATGAGGCAGAGGTTGCAGTGAGCCCAGATTGTGCCACTGCACTCCAGCCTAGATGACAAAGCGAGACTCTCTCTCAAAAGAAAGAGAGAGAGAGAGAGAAAGATAGAGAAAGACAAGAAGGAAGCTCTAGCATCATTTAATTCAAAAGTTAAAAGTTCTTTCCTTTAGCCTTCTGATAAACCAATATTTTTGTTCATACTCTAGGTGATAGTTAGATGGGTCTTTCTGTTACTGTTATTCTTTGAAACAGATATGTAATACCCTGTTGTTTAATGACTATATTTTATTTATTTATTTATTTTTTGAGATAGAGTCTCACTCTGTCATACAGGCTGGAGTGCAATGGTGTGATCTCGGCTCACTGCAGCGTCTGCCTCCCGGGTTCAGGTGATTTTCCTGCCTCAGCCTCCCGAGTAGCTGAGACTACAGGTGCACACCACCATGCCCGGCTAATTTTTGTATTTTCAGTAGAGATAGCGTTTCACCATGTTGGCCAGGCTGGTCTTGAACTCCTGACCTCAGGTGATACACCCTCCTTGGCCTCCCAAAGTGCTGGGATTACAGGTGTGAGCCACCGTGCCTGGCCTAATTGCTGTATTTCAATATTTTAAAATTAGCATTATGTCATCTGAGAGGTCAGCTCAGTGTTTGAATGCTATAAATTGTAGTCTTTTGAATATGTTTCCCTACAGCTTGGAACTGGGGGTTTGGGGAATGGCTGGTGAGAACACGGGTGAAAGGATTATCCAGTAACGTCCAGGCCCCATTTTCTCCTTTGCACAGGGTAAAGCATCAAGTCGAATATCTGGGTCTGAAAGAGAACATTCGAGTGAGAAGAGCTGGCTATGCCTATCGGCGCATTTTCCAAAAATTCCTACAGAGGTAATGAACTAGTGACTCTGGCCTTTTTTAAAACAGGTTTATTGAGCTATATTTCAAATCTATACAATTCACCCCCTTCAAGTGTATGAGTCAGTGGCTTTTAACATATTCACAGAGTTGTGCAGCTATCACCACAGTTAACTTTAGGACATTTTCTTACCCTGAAAAGAAGTCATGCTTTCCTTTGTTGTCAACCCCCAATTTTCCCCTTGCCTCCGGGCCGAGCCAGTCACTTATCTACCTTCCGTCTATAGATTTGCTTATGCTGGGCTTTTCATAGCAATGGAATCATGTATGTGTCCTCTGTGGCTGGCTTCTCTCGCTGAACATAAGATTCATCCATGATGTTGCACTTAAACACCTCCTTCCTGTTAATTGCAGAATAGTAATCCATTGTATGGATATAGCACAGTTTACTTATTCATTCATCAGTTGATAAATGTCAGTTGTTTCCACTTCTTGGCCATTATGAATAATGCTGCTATGAAAATCTGTGTACAAGTTTCTATGTGGTCATATTTCATTTATTTTGGGTGTATGCTTAAAAGTGCAGTTGCGGCCGGGCACGGTGGCTCACACCTGTAATCCCAGCACTTTGGGAGGCCCAGGCGGGCGGACCACGAGGTCAGGAGATCGAGATGATCTTGGCTAACATGGTGAAATCCCGTCTCTAGGCCGGGCGCGGTGGCTCAAGCCTGTAATCCCAGCACTTTGGGAGGCCAAGACGGGCGGATCACGAGGTCAGGAGATCGAGACCATCCTGGCTAACACGGTGAAACCCCGTCTCTGCTAAAAAATACAAAAAACTAGCCGGGCGAGGTGGCGGGCACCTGTAGTCCCAGCTACTCAGGAGGCTGAGGCAGGAGAATGGCGTGAACCCGGGAGGCGGAGCTTGCAGTGAGCTGAGATCCGGCCACTGCACTCCAGCCTGGGCGACAGAGCGAGACTCCGTCTCAAAAAAAAAAAAAAAAAAAAAAGGAAATCCCGTCTCTACTCAAAATGCAAAAAATTAGCCGGGTGTGTTGGCGGGCGCCTGTAGTCCCAGCTACTCGGGAGACTGAGGCAGGAGAATGGCGTGAACCCGGGAGGCGGAGCCTGCGGTGAGCCGAGATCGTGCCACTGCATTCCAGCCCCCCCCAAAAAAAAAAAAAAAAAAGCACAATTGCTTGGTCATGTGGTAATTCTGCATTTAACCTTTGCGAGGAACTACCTGATTGTTTTCTGAAGTGACTGCACCATTTTACATTTTATACCACTAGCAGTATTTGAGGCTTCCAATTTATCTAAATCCTTGCCAACATAAGTTATTTTCTAACCATCCTAGTGAGTGTGGAGTGGTATTTCGTGGTGGTTTTGATTTGCATTTCCCAGACTGCAAATTATATTGAGGATTTTTTCCTGTGCCTATTAGCTATTTGTATTTCCTCTTTGGAGAAATGTCTGTTAGGCCCTTTGCAATTTTTTAATCGGGTGTTTTGTCTTTTTATTATTGCATTGTAGTAACAATTCTTTTACTGTTATTTCTTGTAGAATAAATCAATAGCCATAACTATTCATTAGGCTGTCTGTTTAGTGTAACACATAAGTTCAGGAATTCTTGATAATTATGCTACAGGAAGGGTGGAGGTTTAACTTGACTGAACAAATTAACAGTATGAAGACAATTTCAGGAAAATATTTAACCCACTTAAGACAATAAGCTTAAAATATTTAACCTCAAAAATCTTGTACAATCCATGTATAAATTTAAACTTGTTTTTATATATCCCTTAACATGTATTTGGCAGGACCGGTACTTAAATTGTTCTTATTTTGTGTTGTTTGTAAAAGGATAAAATGTAGTACCCCTAAAATGTGACATCACTCTAACTTCTCTAATGATTCTGTGGCGTTCCACCATATTTCAACATCTATTTAATTTCCTTTAAGGAATAGGGAAACAAAAAAGAAGCAAGCCAAATTTAGTGTTTTATTGATTTATTTAGAGGAAAGGTCTTGCTCCATTACTCAGGAGTGCAGTTGTGCAATCATAACTCACTGCATCCTTGAACTCCTGGACTCAAGCCATTTTCTCCCACCTCAGTCTCCATGTAGTTAGTACTGCAGGCATGCGTCACCACGCCCAGATGACTTTTTACTTTTCGTAAAGACAGGGTCTCGCTATGTTGCCCCGGCTGCTCTCAAATGATCCTCCCACCTCAACCTCCCAAAGTGTAGGGATCATCATCTTGAGTGACCACACCGGGCCAAATTGAGCATTTCAGTCAGAAACAGTTACATCTTCCTGATATATTATGCAGGGGCTGGATATAATGGGTTTTTTTTTGTTTGTCTGTTTTAATTCAGATTGTATATAACAAAGAACTAGTAGACTGAAGAAGAGGTTAATTACTGTCTTTGGAATCTAGTATTTCTCGTGAGACAGTTCTTATTTAGGGCTGTTGTTTCTTGTGCTATGAGATTAGGACAGCTGACTCACCATTTAGAGGTTTTAAAAAAGGGCTATCATTTCGTATAATAAAGCCTCAGAAACTCAGTCCCCCACATTTGAGTTTCCTAATAATTTTGGAGGTGAGTTAGACTAGGAACAAGGTTCATCCTCTTTCTTCTCTGAATTGAAGACGTCAGTACACCTATAGTGTAAGCAGGACTACGTGAGAGAAATATTTAGGAAGTTGAGAAAATATATTTGTAAAGCTTTTGCATCACCATAGCACCATCCATTTGCTGACAAACAACTGAGATGTTAGTTATGAGACTTCCTTAAACAGATCGGTAACACTAGCTTAGAAGAGAGTTTCTCAGCCTCAGACACTGACATTTTAGGCTGGAAGATTCTTTGCTGCCGAGTCTTTCCTGTCTATCGTGGGATGTTTAGCAGCCTTCTTGGCCTCCACCCACTAGATGCCAGTAGTGTACCTTCCTCTGAGTTGTGACATCCAAAAGTGTATCCAGACATTGACTGATGTTCCCCCTATAGGGCGCAGTCAGTTGAGGAAGTTTGGCTTAGATCATTATTTTTTTTAATTTTTTTTTTTTTTTAAGAGATAAAGTCTCCCTTGGTTGCCCAGGCTGATCTTGAACTCTTGGGCTCAAGCAGTCCTCCTGCCTTAGCCTCCCCAAAGTGCTGGGATTACAGGCATGAGCTACCATGCCCAGCCCCAAAATACCCTTGTATAATTAAGAGGGACCGGGCTGAGTGGCTCACGCCTATAATCCCAGCATTTTGGGAGGCTAAGGTGGGCATATCACCTGAGGTCAGGAGTTTGAGACCAGCCTGGCCAACTGGTGAAACTTGTCTCTACTAAAAATACAAAAATTAGCCAGGTGCAGTGGCACGCATCTGTAATCCCAGCTACTTGGGAGGCTGAGGCATGAGAATCACTCGAACCAGGGGGGCGGAGGTTGCAGTGAGCTGGGATGGCGCTGTTGCACTCCAGCCTGGGCGACAGAGCGAGACTTCATCTCAAAAAAAAATTCCACACGGCAAAGGAAACAATCAACAAAATGAAGAGACAACCCACGAAATGGGAGAAAATACTTGCACAGCATCCATCTGACAAGGGATTAATAACCAGAATATAGAAGGAGCTCAAACAACTTTGTGGGAAAAAAAAATCTAATAATCCAATCCAAAAAATGAGCAAACGATCTCAATAGATATTTCTCAAAAAAAGACATGCTGATGACAAACAGACATATGAAACAGTGTTCAATATCACTGGTCATCAGAGAAATGCAAAGTAAAACTACAATGAGATGTCTCACCCCAATTAAAGTGGCTTTTACCCAAAAGACAGGCAATAACAAATGCTGACGAGAATGTGGAGAAAGGGAACCATCCTACGCTGTTGGTGGGAATGTAAATTAGTGTAACTACTATGGGGAACAGTTTGGAAGTTCCTCCAAAAACTAAAAATGGAGCTGCCATATGATCCAGCAATCCCACTCCTAGGTACAGAGCCAAAAGAAAGGAAATCAGGATATGAAAGAGGTATCTTCACTCCTATGTTTATGGCAGCACTATTCACAATAGCCAGGATTTAGAAGCAATCTGCGTCCATCAACAGACAAAAGGATAAAGAAAATGTGATACAAGCTGGATGCAGTGGCTCACGCCTGTAATCTCAGCACTTTGGGAGGTCATGGTGGGCGGAACACTTGAGATCAGGAGTTTGAGATCAGCCTGGCCAACACAGTGAAACCCTGTCTCTACTAAAAATACAAAAATTAGCCTAGTGTGGTGGCCCATGCTTGTAATGCCAGCTACCCGGGAGGCTGAGGTGGGAAATTTTCCTGAACCCGGGAAGCAGAGGCTGCAATGAGCCAAGATTGTGCCACTGTACTACATACAGCCTGGGCAATGGAGCAAGACCCTGTCTCAAAAAAAAAAAAAAAGAAGAAGAAAATGTGATACACATAGACAGTGGAGTACTATTCAGGCATAAAAAATAATGAGATCCAGGCCAGGTGTGGTGGCTCCCGCCTGTAATCCCAGCACTTTGGGAGGCCAAGGTGTGTGGATCGCTTGAGGTTGGGAGTTTGAGACCAGCCTGGACAACATGGTGAAATCTCCTCTACTAAAAATACAAAAATTAGCCAGGTGTGGTGGTACACACCTGTAATTCCAGCTACTCAAGAGGCTGAGGTGGAAGGATTGCTGGAACCCAAGGCGGAGTTTGCAGTCAGCCGAGATTACGCCACTGCCCTCAAACCTGGGTGACAGAGCGAGATTCCATGTCAAAAAAGGAACGAGATCCTGCCATTTGCAACAACACGATGGAACTGGAGATCATTATGTTAAGTGAAACAAGCCAGGCACAGAAAGACAAACATCACATGTTCTCACTTATTTGTGGGAGCTAAAAATTAAAGTAATTGAGCTCATCAAGATAGAGAATAAAATGATGGTTACCAGAGGCTGGGAAGGGTAGTGGGGGGAGGGGAAGGGAAGTGGAGATGGTTAATGCGTACAAAAAATTAGAAAGAATGAGTAAGACCTAGTGTTTGCTAGCACAGCTGGGTGACTATAGTCAAAAATAATTTAATTGTACATTTTAAAACAACTGAAAGAGTACAATTGAATTTCATGTAACACGAAGAATAAATGTTTGAGAAGATGGACACCCCATTTTCCATGATGTGATTATTACACATTGCATGCCTGTATCAAAATATCTCATGCAATAAGTAAAAAAGAAAAAAAAAAACCTCATGCAATCTGTAAATATATATACCCACTGTGTATCCACAAAAATAAAAAACTCATCAGTCCAGGTGCAGTGGCTCATGCCTGTAATTCCAGAACATTGGGAGGCTAAGGCAGGAGGATTACTTGAGCCCAGGAGGTCAAGGCTACAGTGAGTTAGCCTGGGTGACAGAGCAAAACTGTGTCTCAAGAGAACAAGAAAAGAGAAACCTGATCAGACCTTTTTAAATCTATTCTTTTTTTTTTTTTTTTTTTTGAGAAACCAGTTCTGAAAGACCTCCTTTCTTCTACCTTGTTTGAAAAACCAGCCAACCAACCAACCAAACTGACTTCCATAAGTAATGCTGGCAGTGCTGCCATCTCAGGAGACCAGGAAGTCTATGCACACTTTTTACCATCTAAGGCCAGGGTCCCCAACTCCCGGCCGGGGACCAGTACTGGTCTGTGGCCTGTTAGGAACTGGCCTATACAGCAGGAGGTGAGCAGCAGGCCAGCGAGCATTACCGCCTGAGCCCCACCTCCTGTCAGATCAGCGGCGGCATTAGATTCTCACAGGAGCACAAACCCTATTGTAAACTGCACATGCGAGGGATCTGGGTTGTGCGCTCCTTATGAGAATCTAATGCCTGATGATCTGAGGTGGAACAGTTTCATCCCAAAACCACCCCCACAACCCCGTCCATAGAAAAATTATCTTCCGTGAATCCTGGTGCCACAAAAGGTTGGCTGGTCTAAGGGACCCTGTGCTATGTGCATGAGCTGTGAACTGACTCTGTTGATTTTCCGGATCTGTTCTGAGTGCCATGCTAGCTTCATGGTTCCATGCATGGTACTTTACGCTGTGCCTCATTCTGAGTAGGCATTTTGTGAAATTTCTTACGCATTTTATGTTGAGGAACTTTCACTGAAAATGCTTGTATCCTTGGATGTCTCCCTTCTTAGCTCCCCTGCTGTAAGCTTTTCCTTTCAGAAGAGACACATAGCCTTGTGTCTATTGTCAAAAAGTAGCCTCTTTTATTGTTGTCATACTTTTCTTGGTTTGAGAATACTGGGGCCGGGCAAGGTGCCTCACGCCTGTAATCCCAGTCCTTTGGGAGGCTGCAGTGGGCAGATCACCTCAGGTCAGGAGTTCAAGACCAGCCTGACCAACATGGTGAAGCCCCGCCTCTACTAAAAATACAAAAATTAGCCAGGCACGGTGCTGGGTGCCTGTAGTCTCAGCTACTCAGAAGGCTGAGGCAGCAGAATCTCTTGGATCCAGGAGGCGCAGTGAACCGAGACTACACCATTGCACTCCAGCCTGGATGACAAGAGCGAAACTCCGTCTCAAAAAAAAATTACTGGGAGGATAAAGTTTGGAAGGAAATAATTTTTCTATAAAAAGGACATTTTCAGTCCCCCACACTATATTTCAAAACTGTTATTGAGGCAGTCCACTCAAAAGTGGCTTGAAGTCCAGATATATGAATGAGCAGGGGTATTTCTCCAGAGAGAACACTATTTTCCATAAGACTCTTGAGTCTGGGATCTTGGTCATGCAGAATTCATCCAGAGTCCACCGCTGACTGTCTCATCCTGTGATGGTCTACAGGTAGTTGAACCATCTCATATAACTTTATTTTTTCCAAAGGTGAGAGGAAAGGCTTTGTTCATAAAATTGCTTTCTAGGTGTCCACAGAAAGGCTGCCAAATGAGAAACAGAAAGTAAAAGCCTGAAGAGAAAGGATATGTTAATACCCAGCACAACTATCCACATATGCATGTATTATACACCCTCCCTAGAAAGGAAGTTCACTGGCCTAAACAGAGCCATGGCTCAGAGACTACCCAGAGCATGGTGTTGGCTTAGGAAATACTCTATGTGTTTAGTGTGTGTGATTTTCCTCTCTGGAAAATCCTTTATATTTATCAAAACCATCCCTCTTGACTGAATATTGGAGAGGAAAAATCAAAAGATGCCTTAATTCCCCCATGGGTGGGCCCCATGCTCTTAAAGTAAGTCCTGTGCTACTTGAAACAGTAGCAGGAGAAACCCGTTTACACTGTCTCCCCACTACAACTTTTATGCCCTTATAAAGTGTTAAAACAAACAAACAAACAAACAAAAACTGTTAGAAATAGCAGCCATGTTGCGTCTTAGAAAATAAGTTTTCCAGAAAACACCTCTCTGAGCTAGGCAATGTGTGTTTCTTTCTGTGGTTGGCAGCAATAAGCCCAAATATGGATTCTGATGCTTAGGAGGAAGAATGTGGTAGAAACATAACAGATTTGCAAAGTTTATCTTGTAGCATGATTTACACTTCCTCACAAGCATGCTTCCTCTGACCTTGACCTAGCCTCTCAGAATGTGGGGATGATAAAGGCATGCCTCATCAGCAAAGGCATTCCATGTCATGGGCAGGAGAGGAGAAAGAATAGGAAGCCCAGGAAAGCACAGAATGGTAGAGAGTGTCCTCGGAGGTCAGAAACAGCCTTAATCTCAAGTGCCAGCAGCTGGGAGTCCCTGGGGTCCGAGCTGCATTTCCTCTGAGAAGGAAACCTGGAATCAGTGATCCAAGAGATAACAAGAGCCGGGAAGAGATTCCAGGCAGAAAGAGGAGCCAGCACAAAGGCCTTGAGAAGAAATATTAGCATATTTGAGTCTTAAGCTGAAAATGTGTGATGAAAGGAATGTAAGCTATTATTGCCATCTGTCCAAAATTATCCCAGGCACCAATTAGGAAGGGGCACCATTGCCCTGTGCAACCTGCTGCCACGAGTATATCCTGGAGAAAGACAGTGGCATGTGTCCTTGGTAGGACAACATGTATAGTTGGTTCATGCCCTGGTCTCCAGTGCGATACCAAACAATGGGGTCTGGATGGATCAGGCTTCATGGAAGCAAAGGAAGCCCCAGGCAATTCCCATGTATTGCCAAGACCCTCACCAGTGGAGGCCTTGTCAGGATTAGGGAGAGAAAGTCTCTGCAAGGTTCATTACGGTAAAAACCAAACAAAACAACGCAGCATTCATTTGGTAGGAAAAAATGTGAATTGCCATAAAGACCCATTTCCAGTTGCACAATAAATATACTTCAGTTTATAATTTTAGGTTAGATCAAGCCAAGCAAAACTGTACTCTTAGACACTTGTCACCTTGAAAGTCTATAGTCTTTTCCTTCTCACTTCTGTCCTCCATGAACTTTCTGCCTCACCCAATTAGATTCCCAGCACCTACTCATTTTCACTAACTTCCCCAATCACATCTAGAAAGGTTCTGCTATTAGTCATTTATGTGTAGCTTAATTTGTTTTGATTAATGTCATTATACCATATATGAAAGTTATTCATGCTAATGTGTGACTTCCACTCGGCATTTTCATTTTTAAGCTTTTTATCTCTAATTAGGGAATAGGAGGATTTACCTCTCCAGAAAGTTTATGATATTATCAGGCAAGATGCAGACATTTGAGAGGAGCAGAGAAGGCTCCTAAAATCACCTTAGTCCCAACCAGCTGGCCCTGTGGGAGCCCTGGATCCTAAAGGCAGGGCCACTCAAGGTTCCCTTCTCCCTTGTCTGTCATAAATCAGTCTAATCCTGATAGTAGTTTCTAGGAATAAAGGAGGGCCCTGGCTTCGCTCAAGGCCTGGGGACCTAGTACCTGGGCCCTGGATGTGCTCGCACGTGGGCCACGCCCTCCAACTTCACACCCACACATACCCATGATGATTCTGTCCATATTTGACAAACTGTAATGTGCTTGTCTCTCCTTGATTATATCAGCCTCTGACATAATAGTAATGTGTCTAACATAGGCATGTATAGTAGACTGGATAATCTTTAAAAGAAATCTTTAAATGTGAACCAGTCCATGGCTTTTTTGCAGTGTCATAATGAAAGAAACAGACAGGGATTCAAATCCCATCTCTGACACTTACTAGCTAAGTAGCCTTGGGCAAGTCATAATTTGCCTCTGTCTCAATGCAAAACCAACCTGATCAGGTTGCTATAGGAATGAGGAGATCGTACATCAAAAGCTTCAGTCACAGCACCTCATGCAAAGAGAGCACCTGTCTGCATTAGCCAGGAGTGTTCATTATGACTGCTGTGTGCCAGGCATGGTTTAAGGCTCTGGATGTACAGGAGGAGCCACACAGATGTGGCATCCGGTCTCCTGGAGCTCTCACCTTCTTGCAGGAGGCATAAATTAACCAAATAAACCCCAACATGAATATAACTACAAATCAGAGTACATGCTCTGAAGGAAAAATATTACTTGCTATGAGAGAAACTAACAAGGGAGCAGATTTTGATTTTTGGTCCAAGAAGGCCTGTCTGGGAATATCACTGAAGGTGAGACACCCAAGGGGGAGCCAGCCGAGTGATGAGTTTGGGGAGCAGCACACCAGTAGAGGGAAGAGCAGGGGCAGAGGCTCTGAGGAAGGAAAGGGCATGGTGGGCACGAAGAAGAGGCCATTCTTGAAGAAATGCAGTGAAGAGGGAAGGTTGGAGAACAGCCAAGGACCAGATCCCAAGGGCCTCATGACCCAGATGCATAGAATTTCACAGGTGAAAGTTGATATACCATTGTTATAATAGCTGCTTAGCAGGAGCTTTATAAAACTCTTTACGTCGTTAAATGCCCTGAAGAAATCGGGAGATTATTATTGAGACAAGACCATTTGATTTTGCCTAGAGAGCACCCCTGGTGACCTTCCCCAATGCTGTTTTTAGACAGTGGTAGAAAGAGTATGCAGGTTTTCACCAGGGTGTGGACAAAGGAATGCTGGGAAAGGGAAGGAGCAGCTCTGGAACGGGCATCCCAGACTGGGGACTTTTGCAGTCATGGTGGTCCATGCCTGAGCCTTCGAACAGCTGGTAAATAGATGATCAGTAACTTTGCAGCACTGGGCACCTTCAGAGCGGAGCTCTTGCTGCCTTGCTCAGGTGGAAAGCCAGTGCGGTCCCACCCAAGTCTGATTCTCTTCTCCCCAATGTCCCCACAGGTATGCCATTCTGACCAAAGCCACCTGGCCCTCTTGGCAGGGAGATGAGAAGCAAGGCGTCCTGCACCTGCTGCAGTCGGTCAACATGGACAGCGACCAGTTCCAGCTGGGGAGGAGTAAAGTGTTCATCAAAGCCCCCGAGTCTGTGAGTGCTTGGCTGGCTCTCCACTCTCTTCCCTCTCGCAGGGCCCCCGCCAGCCCTGCTCCACCCCTTGGCTGGCTTCTTTTTCTCATTCTTCACTTCACGCCATCAATGTTGTCTCCTCAAAGAAGCCTTCCCTCCCTTCCCGGTCTAAGTGGGTCCTTCCCTAAACACGTGCTCTCCGTAGCCCATCACCGCCCCGTTCATTTCCTGCAGAGCACTGAGCAGGTAGAAAAAGGGGCGTCAGAGAGTGGCTCCTTCCTCACTGACTGGTCTTGCCCCTCTCTAGCTGCTACACTCCTTGAGGGCAGGGAGTCTTTGTTCCATATGTCTCTATATACCCAAAGCCTCACACAGAAAATGCTCAATAGTTACTTAGTCTCTAAGAGTGTCTACGCTAAAGAGGGACTCCAGTGTCCCACCCATGGTTAGTTGACACCAAGTCAGTTACACATAGGCTCAGGATTCCTCCTGGAAGCTGCCACAGAGTGCCGGGTGGGAATTCCCAGGGTTGTACCTAGAAGGCCTTGCGGGAGCCTAGAAAGGACTGTGAGGGGGAAAATAGGTGGGAGGAGAAATTTCTGGTTTAGAGAACACAGTACTCACCAGTAAGGCATTCATAATACACATTCACAGTTCACAGACAGACCGCTACAGCTGCGTTTACAGACACTTCTTGCTTTCCTGATGAGAATGTGCTCAGTGAGCCCCATGCATGCCCACAGGAAGTTCTGTTCAGTTCTTCTGCCCAGTTTGCTCCAGGGCTGTAGAATAAAGACATTCATTCCTTTTGAAGCCGGAGAAACTGGAACCAAGGTTCAGCATCATCGTTTCTCGAGGCTCCTTTAACCATCACAAGACCCCGTTTCGAGAGTCAGTGATGAACTTGGCAGAAATCAGTCATCAGACCAAGGGGAAATCGTGTGGGGACTCACAGTAGAAGGGAAGCATTTGATGTCAGGCACATCCCAGTGTTGCCGTTAGTTTTCTTCTCCTCTAGGGTGAGCCCCATAGCCACTGTTCTGCCTGCCTCGTAGGATCAGCCCGAGACGCAGCAATGATAATGGCTATGACTGAATGGCTTTGTGAGACATCAAGATTATTAAATAAATAAGTGGCACACAGAGATGGAAGCCATTTATGAAACGTTTGTGGTAGCATTTTTCTACTTTGAGTTATTTGTAGCTTCACAAGAATTTTCATTTCCAAATATAAAGTGAAAATGTTGTGTCATTCGCCATTAAGCAACCCACAGAACAGTTCCTGTTCTTTCTAAAATGGGATGGAGTGATTTATCGGTACAATTGAGAACTCCTTGTTTCGTACCCGCTTTTACTTTTCAACTTGTGAGATTTTCATATATAATTAAAACAGCCTCAATATTTGTAATACTATTTTTTCTGATTCAGTTGCGTTGGAGGGGGTTATATTCAAAATCAAGATTTATTTTTGGCTGTCCTTTTCCTTGCCTTACACTCAATTGTGTTATTACCATTACTTGACTCTCTTTTCCCCCATCTTTCACATGTGCACTCAAACATGCACACCATCACCTCTGCTCTCTCCCCTGCCCCAAATACATACATCCCCATCTAGCCCTGACATGCAAATACTTTCACAAAAGTTGGTTTTTAAAATCTGGCTGGGCACAGTGGCTCATGCCTGTAATCTCAACACGTTGGGAGGCTGAGGTGGGAAGATGACTTGAGGCCAGGAGTTCAAGACTGGGCAAGTCAGTTAGACCTCATCTCTACAAAAAAATTTAAAATTAGCTGGGTGTGGTGGTATGTGCCTGTTGTCCTAGCTACTCAGGAGGCTGAGGTCAGAGGATCACTTGAGCCCAGGAGTTCAAGGTTACAGTGTGCTATGATTGTACCACTGCAGTCCAGCCTGGGCAACAGATCAAGAAAGACCTTTTCTCTTAAAAAAAAAAAAAAAGGAGAAGGAAAAATAAAAAAAGAAAAACTACCATGTGGTTTTTACCTTAATAGTAAATGTGCTGAATATACAAAATTACCTATTTGCTTTAACAACCCCCATCATGGCTGGGCACGGTGGCTCACGCCTGTAATCCCAGCACTTTGGGAGGCTGAGGCGGGCGAATCAAGAGGTCAGGAGACCAAGACCATCCTGGCTAACACGGTGAAACCCCGTCTCTACTAAAAACACACAAAAAATTAGCTGGGCGTGGTGGCGGGCGCCTGTGGTCCCAGCTACTCGGGAGGCTGAGGCAGGAGAATGGGGCTTGAACCTGGGAGGCGGAGCTTGCAGTGAGCCAAGATTGCGCCACTGGACTCCAGCCTGGGTGACAGAGCGAGACTCTGTCTCAAAAAAAAAACCAAAAACAAAACCCACATCAGACACCATGGGGTTTGTTTTTGTTTTGTGTTACACGTATCCATGTCTTTTGGCTTTTCTCATTCAGGGTTGTTTTGTGTGTTTTTCTGTTGTTATTGTTTGGTTTGGTTTGGTTTTTATTCTCTCCTCATCTAAGTTATCAAGGTTTTTTTCTTGAACCTCCGTAATTTCTAACCCCCTGGGCTTTTAAAAAGAAATCTAAAATCCACTGAATCTTTGAGATAGTCTCTAGGAAGTTGGGAATCGTTTGCCTCTTCATCCTTTCTGAGTCACAAGTGTATTTTCTGTGATACGCCCAAAATAGTTCTGGGAAAGAAGAAGGAAACAAGACTTACTCAGAAACCCAATACACAAGATAAGAAATATCAATGGATATTCTTACAACAGGCAACTAACTGCAGGGCTCAGATTTTAAACTTTCTGACCAGTTGCTAATCCGTGCATTCCACTTGGGGTTTAGAAATCCGTCCTTATGTCCATTGTATACGGCACTGAAGCCGGGGGAATTACGTGGCCCCTCCCCTGGTGTCTGGAGTTTGGGTTGTTGATTCTGCACAGATGGAGCTATGAGAAGGAGAGAAGTTGAGTGGCAGGAGAGGATAGGTCTGGCTCCCAAGCTTATACCCGGCTAAACAGAGACAACAAATCAAGCCCAGCTGCCTTCAAACCACATTGGCTTGTTTACTTCTGGAACATTTTTGCAATGACTATTCATCATCTTTACTTTGCATTTTTATTGGTTGATTTTCTTTTTTTCCTAGAGAGTCATGGAAGCCACTCTCAAGGTAGATGAAAAGGTTTCCTACCATTTTACAAGTGGACCAAATGCAGGTTTACAGAGAAAGCTTTGCATGTCTAAATGAGGAGCCTGGCAGAGCCTGAAAGACCTAGGTTCACTTTCTAGCCCCACCCAGTCTTAGTTCCAGTTTTCTCATCTGTAAAACGGAGATGACAGAATATGTGGCTCATGTAGCTGTGGTGTTGAATGAAACTGCGTGGAAATCATCTAGGGTGACTTCTGCCCCACAGTGGGCACTCGGCTCACTACAGCTGTTTGCTGTCGCCTTTATTATTCCAAAGTCTGGTTGAGGTGCAGCCTCAGCATTCATTGGTAAAATGGCCCGACTCTCAAGACCTGGCAGAGGCTGATGTGGCCCCTAAACAGCTCCAGCCCTCCTGGGCAAATCCAAGTCCTAACTAGCACACCTCAAGTCCAGCTCCAATCACTGTGGTTATTATCCTTGCTCCGCTGCTCCTTGGTGAATCCTGAGACAGGAAGTCTGTATTTTCTTGGAACTGAAAGTAGAGCAGCCCTCCTTCCACAGCAGCACAAGCCCTGCTCCTGCAGAAACTGGAAAATTCTGTTTAGAGGCTGCATGCCGAAATGCCGCACCAAACAACAGCAACAGCTCCACCTACTCACTTGATCTGGCTTCCTAATAATATCTTTGGATGAAGGTGGGGGATAAGTGGAGAAGCGCTGAATCGCTCATTTGATTCTCACAGAGACTGTAGCAAGGCAGGGCAAGGTCCAACTGCATACACTCAGATTCTCCTATTTCCCATTGTTTTCCATTAAAAGAAAAAAGGTATAGGTCATTTTATAGTGGGAATAAACAACATGCCACAGTAAGCATTTCACGTATTTGTTCATGAATCAGAGAAGTTGCTTCCTGTGCATGTCATTGTCTAAACTGAGTGTCCCTGGAATGACAAGAAAAGTAGTGTTCAGGGATTGGGGCTTGGCTCACATTTGTCTTCTCTCCATTCACAGCTATTTCTTTTAGAAGAGATGAGAGAGAGAAAGTATGATGGATATGCTCGAGTGATACAGAAATCATGGAGGAAATTTGTGGCCCGGAAGAAATATGTTCAAATGAGAGAAGAAGGTATTTTAGCAATTTTGTTTCATTCATTTTAACAAATCTGAAGAGTAAATTTGAGCTTAAGTGAAGTTCTAACTTCCATTTTATTTTGCATATAATGTCATGCTACAAATATTGCATCATTTAGAGTTTATTTGTATATTTTCACAGTATTTTCCTCCTTTTTCTGACTGACTTATCCTTCTTCCATCTTCACCCTCTTGGGAATTGTAGCCTCAGATATCTTACTGAACAAGAAGGAGAGAAGGAGAAACAGTATTAACAGGAACTTTATAGGGGATTACATTGGGATGGAAGAGCACCCAGAACTCCAGCAGTTCGTGGGCAAGAGGGAGAAGATTGATTTTGCAGACACAGTCACCAAGTACGACAGGAGGTTCAAGGTACGTGCTGACTGCCCGCCTCTGAGATCACCAGATTCCTTACTTTTTAAAAAAAATAACTTGTTATTTTGCTTTTGTTGTTACCAAAGCAGAACATGTTCATTGTAGAAAAATTTAGAAAAAATATAAACCGAAAGAAAAATCGGTACCTATGCCCAGAAACAATCACTGTTAACATTCTGTGTATATCCATATCTTTCAGAATGTTTTTATGAAAACATACATTTGTGTATTTAGTTTTACAAAAACTAAGATACATATTACATGCTGTTTTATGTCCTGAGGTAGTTTTTTATTTGTTTGTTTATTTAAATAATGCCAGGGAGAATTTTCAATAGTAATACAGGGAGCAATATAAGTTATTTTACATGGCTGCATAGTATTCCATTTTACAGATGCCTTAGTATTTTTAACCAATTTCTCATGAATCTAGTTTTAGTGAGTTTTTCTTTTTTACTATCATAACTTCAATGAGCATCTTTTTACATATCTTTGTATATCTATCTCTCTCCAAATATTTTCAGAAGGAATTGATAGGAGTGAAATCGTTGAATCAAAGGATTGAGAATATCAAGTAATATTGCAGGGTATCCTCACCCATTTTTCCAGAGTGGCTGATAAGTAAGGCTTTTCTAGCCACAGGAGGAACAGCTGATTTTTCACCTCCTCCCTTAGATACCTTTTGATAAAGTCTTGGTCCTAATAGACAAATCTGAAGTTTCAGAAGCTCATGGACCCATTAAGAGCTTTTGGTTTTTTGGCAGGGACAGGAAGGTCAAAAAAAAAATGTAATGAAGTAAACAACAGAAGCACGATGTTATTTTCCTAAAACCAAACCATTTCTTGCAACCTGTGCATGGCCCCAGCTGCTGTGACGGCAGCTCTGGGTTCACACGGGTGCTTAGCTCTTGCAGCGGTACGCGTTATAAAGTGGTTACCCACAAATTCCCGAATAGATTTATATTAGATTATTGAGAATTATCATTCAAATGACAATATATCAGTATTTTTAAAAGAAAATTTTATGAACTCCCAAGAAAACACATGCAGACACCGCCGCCTGTTTAGAAACACGCTGTAGTGCGTGTTTGGTAAGCTCGCCACAGCTGTTGGTGACTTCCCCTTTACACCTGCTGTCCTGATGCAGCAGGTGACTCCATATGAGTTTGCCAGTTTTTAAGTCAAAAAAGGTGAAGTCATTTTTTACATGTCATCTTAATAATCACAAATAATGCCGTCTTTTCCCGTCACGGGCCCGGTCATGTGATGAACAGAACAGCCGTCCCAACGGTAGTGAAGATTGACTGTCCAACGCAGCTTCCCACTGTCCTGGTAACAGCGGTCCACCGTGTGAATGGTTGTCATCACATTGACCATGTCTGTCCACCTTTTTTTGAGACGGAGTCTTGCTCTGTCACCTAGGCTGGAGTGCAATGGCACAACCTCGGCTCACTGCAACCTCCACCTCCCAGGTTAAAACGATTATCCTGCCTCAGCCTCCCAAGTAGCTGGGATTACAGGCACCCACCCCCACACCCAGCTAATTTTTGTATTTTCAGTAGAGACGGGGTTTCACCATGTTGGTCAGGCTGGTCTCGAACTCCTGATCTCAGGTGATCCACCCACCTCGGCCTCCCAAAGTGCTGGGATTACAGGTGTGAGCCACCATGCCTGGCCTGTCCAGCTTCTTAAAGCTCCTCTCCTTACAGGGTGTAAAGCGAGACCTGCTTCTTACCCCAAAGTGCTTGTACTTAATTGGACGAGAAAAAGTCAAACAGGGCCCAGACAAGGGCCTGGTGAAAGAAGTCCTGAAGCGGAAAATCGAGATAGAACGGATCTTGTCTGTGTCCCTCAGGTGAGTGATTGGAGGCGCAGAGGCAGGACTGCCCCATCTCGCCTCAGCATCACCGTCCGCTGTTCCAAACAGCCAGGAGGAAGGCCGGGCTGGGCTCCCCTGCTGTCAGAATCATGATCAAGAGAATGGAATTTTCCTTGGTCCCAAAGGGAAGACTCCCTAGTCTCAGCGAGTCTTGATATGTCAGGAAGAAGGTACCAAGAACAGGTTGCCTCCGGACAGCTCCCCTAATCAAGGGGACCCAGATCTGTTGTAACCATAACATGTTAGAAATGAACCCAGTATATGGACCACCTCAGAGAAGAATTTCTCTTGTTGCAATGGAGCCAAGGGTTCAGAGCTCTGTCCCCCAACCCACCTCACCCAGGTTGGAAGCCTCACCCATTTCCCTGAGCAGAGGGTCCTGGAAGGGAAGTTTCTTTGGGACTTCCTTAGGGAGTGCAAGTTGGTCTCCATTCTCTGTAGTCCTGGAGTCATCGCGAGATGCTCTCTTTGCTCCAGTTCTCAGGCAGTGGGGAGTGATGTTTGCTTCCGCAAGGCCTCAGGCAGGGCCCTTGCTCTTCTCGGCAGCACCTTGGCTTCCTTTCGGCAGAAAGGCTCCTCTGTCAGCTGTCAGAGCATCTCCTCCGTCACTGGGACCTAGGCTAGGAGTTCTTAGCATGGGGGGTTTTCCCATGCTAAGACATCCTCCCATGCTAAGAACTCCTAGCCTAGGAGTCATCCCATGCGAAGTCCTCCCGAAGTCCTCCCATGGTAAGAACTCCTAGACCAAGTTCCGCTGACAGAGGAAATCCTCACAATCCATGAAAGCTAAGAATGGAAGAAAGGCCTCCTCGAGCCCCATAGCTTCCTCCAAGAATCGTGTCCCTGGGCCTCTGAGGCTAACACTGCTTTAGTCAGGAAAAGCTTTGGGTCTTTGCATTAGAGATGTTCTGCTCTCACATGAACGTGAAATTGGGACGCCTCTCAAACTCTTACTCCACACAGAAGACAAAACTGCTGCACTCAGGAAAAAGCAGGGGTTTGATGTGCTCGGGCGTCTGACCTACCGAGCTGGAAATCCTAGCTCCAGTCTGATAATCCAAAGCAGATTTCTCGTTGCATCTATTCTTGCCTGTGTCTCTGTGGTTTCTGATTCTATCTGTTCCTAATTTCCCTGGATAAAGGGCCGGGCGGTGGAGGGCAGTTAAGTATGTCAAACATGCCAACTCAGGATATGGTAAAGTTGCTAAGCAGATGAGTCCACAGTGTCCATTTTGCAGCCCCTCCTCAGGTAGGTTTCAAGGCCATTGGTTTTTTTAAAAAAAAGCTCTAGGCGCTGACTGGTTTTCAGAAGGTCTTCCTGAACATTCAGCTCACTGGCTGGGTCCCAAGCTGAGCGGGGCAGTGCCTGCTGGCCACACTCTTCCTAGCTAGCTGGGCCCTGAGGTTGCCCTGGGAACCCAACAGGAAGCTCCTTGCTTGTCATCGCATGGGGACCTGCCATGGCTGGACTAAGCCAGGTTGGCCACAACGTGCTTGGCAGGCACCCTAGGTGAAGGTCAGGGAACCGGGAACCACAGCTCTAGGGCACGTGTAGTCGCTGTGCTGAGAGTGACTTTCTGTGTTATTGCCCGGGTCTGTCTTCAGTCCCTCAGACCCCTGGTGGAGAGCTCATGACTGGGACCATAAATTATCCTCATCGAGCTACATTTGTGTGGTTGTTTTGTTTTGTTTTGTTTTGTTTTGTTTAGACAGAGTCTCGCTCTGTCACCCAGGCTGGAGTGCCGTGGCGCGATCTCAGCTCACTGCAACTTCTGCCTCCTGGGTCCAAGTGATTCTCCTGCCTCAGGCTCCAGAGTACCTGGGATTACAGGCGTTGGCCACCACCCCTGGCTAATGTTTGTATTTTTAGTAGAGACAAGGTTTCACCACGTTGGCCAGGCTGGTCTCGAACTCCTGACTTCAAGCGATCCACCCACCTTGGCCTCTCCAAGTGCTGGGATTAGAGGTGTGAGCCACCGTGCCTGGCCTTGAGCTACACTTGTATCAAGCACTTTGACACTTACTATCTTACTAGTAAGTCCTTGAGAGGGTCATCAAGCAGGGACTGTAGGGACTGTTCACACTCAAATTTCTTCCTTTTATTTTGTTTTTTGTTTGTTGTCTTCTCTTACAGCCTCTGGGGATATAATCTCTTATGGTAACACCAGCTGCTTTTTCTTCTTCCTCTTCAGTATTCATCATCTGGAAGGTTCCTTTCTTGTGGTCTTTCGTTTTTAGAGGCTGTAGTAAAATGAGGTACTTAGCCTAAAAGTTTTTCTGATTCTAAGGAAAATAAAAGAAAGTGTGAGTCATTTGAACTTGTGATGTCTGCGTATTGCAGTCACTGAACCTCACACTTGCCAAGATGAATAACAGTGTTCCCTCATTTCTTTATACTTGAGTTAGGCCAGTAATCAGAACCAAGTTAGGAAAGCAACCAGAGGGTGATGTGTGTGCAGAATCGAACCCAGAGTGGAAATTAATTCTGGTACCAGACTACTGAACGTGCATGTGTGTTCTCAAAATACTTCAGTACTGGCATAGAGAAGGATTTTAACAGTTGTCTTGTACTTCAGGAAAAAAGCCGCAACATCTGTATGTGTTTTTCAGTATTTCTGAGATTGACTAGTTGACTATTGGCTGGAATGATGTCAACATATGGCCTCCTAGTTACGATTTATCCAAGTATCCTATAAGCTTGATCTTAGCCCATCTTTAACTCTTATAACTAATGTCAATGCACAGTGGGCCTACATCTCCCTATTCAAACCAACCAACCATTTAGTGGAAGTTATGATACAACAAGGGAAATGTGAGCATGACTAAATATTTGGTCTGAAGAATTTATTATTTCTGTAGGTGTGATAATGGTTTTGTGGTTAATTTTATATAAAGAGACATTATCTTTTAATGATATATACTGAAACATTTGAGGATAAAATGAAGGCTGAGCGCAGCAACCCATGCCTGTAATCCCAGCACTTTGGGAGACCAAGGCAGGAGGATCACTTGACCCCAGGAGGTTTGGGACCCACCTGGGCAACATAGTAAGACCCCATCTCTACAAAAAATGTAAAAATTAGCCAGGAGTGGCGGTACGTGCCCGTGGTCCCAGCTACTCGGGAAGCTGAGGTGGGAGGATTGCTTGAGCCCAGCGGGTCAAGGCTATAATGAGTCATGATCACACCACTGCACTCCAGCCTGGGCAACAGAGTGAGACCCTGTCTCAAGTAAAAATAATATCGTAGTCTTTACTTTGGTTTAAAATAACCTGGAAGTTATTTTAAAGTGGAAGCGGGGAGAGTGAGGTTGTAGATAATTGTGATTATCCATGGATTGGTGCTTGAAATCTGACATGTGGTTCATTCTACTATACTACTTTTTATTTTTTCGAGACAGGGTCTCACTTTGCCGCCCAGGCTGGAGTGCAGTGGTACAATCTCGGCTCACTGCAGCCTTGACCTCCAGGTTCAAGCGACCCTCCCACCTCAGTCTTCTAAGTAGCTGAAACTTCAGGCAGGTACCACCACTCCCGGCTAATTTTTGTATTTTTTGTAGAGACAGGGTTTCCCCCTATTACCCAGGCTGGTCTCCAACTCCTGGGCTCACGGGATCTACCCACCTCAGTCTCCTAAAGTGCTAGGATTACAGGCATGAGCCACTGTGCCCGGCCCTACTATCCTACTTGTTTACAATTTAGAATTTTCTATAATAAAATGTTTTTCTAATCCTTTAGAGAAATTTAATGTCTAAATCCTAGACATTAAATTTTTAGAAGTCTTTATCTTTTCTAAACATACTGATATATGTCTAGTTGAATTACGGTTAACATTTTTTTTGAAGCTTTCATTTACAAGAAAGAATAGGATCACAACAGGTAGAAATAGGGCCAATAGCTCAGAGAGATATTAAGACTGTAGTTTGTCAAAGGGACTCCAGGATAATTTGATCAGGAAAAATCCTTATTTAAATAAATTTAGGCTGGGTGCGGTGGCTCATACCTGTAATCCCAGCACTTTGGGAGGGTGAGGCGGGCCGATCACTTGAGGTCAGGAGTTCAAGATCAGCCTGGCCAACATGGCAAAACCCCCTCTCTACTAAAAATACAAAAAAATTAGTTGGGCATGGTGGTGTGCGCCTGTAATCCCAGCTACTCAGGGGGCTGAGGCAGGAGAATCGCTTGAGCCTGGAGGCAGAGGGTGCAGTGAGCTGAGATCACACCACTGCACTCCAGCCTAGGCAACAGAGCGAGACTCTGTCTCAAAAAAAAATAAATAAAAATTAAAGTGAAACACTGATGCTTGCATTTCTGGCTTCATTGGAGACTTGGGAAGAGTGTCAGGAGGTCACACACCAACACAGAGTTGAGACACAGGATTTCTGAGGCTTGTGGTGGCTGCTGACAGAAGGCCATGCCTGGGTTTTTGAAGGATCCTCCCAGCGCTGCTTCTTGTTCAAGTACTGACCTGGCCCCAGTCTTATTTGAGAAACTCAAGGAAACTTATTTGAAAAACTCAATTCCACTCATTACCACAGGTGTAATGACCCATGTTCTTGGCTTTGCTATTGTAGGTGTTGAGTTTGGGGCCATGGAAGCTCTTATTTGGGGCTCTCTGATGAGGCTTCTCGTTTTTCTTCTCATTCTGGTAGCTGACCACAAGAAGGATGAGAGCAAAAGTTGTGTGACTGTCTGTCTGGGTTAACAGATTTTCCAGTACTTGTCTCCAATGGGAAAAACAACCCGTAAGACAGTGCTTTTTAGACAGAGGCTCTAGCTCCCTGGTCACAACATTCTTTCCCAGAATGTTTCCTTGCCTGAATCCCCTAAACTTTCTGGCAGTAAAAACAGCCCACCTCACTGCCTGTCCTGCTGACCTGAAGCATTGCTGGCATCTTGGCTTGCTGGGGCCTGTCAGCACTGGGAACCTGGAAGTTGTCAGCATCATGGGATTGAACACCTACCTGGTGCTGAGCCCTGGTTTTCGAAGGTGGACGAGGCACAGTCACTGCCTCGGGAAGCTCCTCTCATTCTGGAAGGGGGAACAGACAGCTGAGTAAACATGTGCCTTACTACAAGTGTTCCCAGCGTGATTTAAAGGATACTCCTGGGACTCAAAAGAAGAGAGTGGGTCTCTGCACCTGCGGGTCAGGTGAAACTTCTTTGAGCCGGACACATCACTGCTGAGGCCTGCACCTGCGTCCAGGCTTTCTCAGAGAAATGAAGAAGGTTCTGAAACTGGTGCGACTGGTTTCTCTGAGTGGTGGAATTCTGGGCAAGGTTTATTTTCTTCTTGATTCGCCTCCATATCTTCCAGTTTACTAAAAGCAGCATATTTCATAAGCAGGAAAGACTTTTGTAAAAGCTTAAATAAAGGCAGGGCTATCCTTGGAAATTGCCTTTTCAGCTTAAAAAAAAAAAAAAAAAAAAACTTCAGGACTTTCCTTGGTGTTTTGTAACTACATTTCTGTGAAAAGATATATTGGTTAAGAGAGTAAAACAAGATTTTCTAGTGTTGTCAGCAATACAACAGTAAGCCACAAAGACGGAGGAATAAAAAAACAAGGGCAGATCCAAACCAGAGACTAGGAAGAGGTCTTCCAACACAGGGTACAGCGTCAAACATCTGTAAGGAATTGCAGCATAGGAATAAGTCAGGGGTGAAGTCCAAAGATAAGTCTGACTTTTTAGAATAAATAAACACAAAAGCTTTGTTTTCAGGTCCTGGAGCATGGGCTGAGGAGAGCAGAATGAGCTGAGACCCTGGCCTGGGTGAAGGTGGTCTGCCTAGCTCCAATGCCTGGATCACTGAAGGGAGGGGACTTTGGATTTGATGGTTAAAGTCAAAGTGTCCAAACACATCTCTTCTCATTTCTAGATTCATGCTGATAATTGACCTGGAAGTTTTGGCCCGCTTGCTTTTTTCGTTATGATAATAATGAAACTCCTAATAAATCTAAGCACATTAAACCAGTCAAGGTGACTTGTGCTGGGCTCATTTAGCCCTGTTGAATAATCACCATCCTGCCACAGTTCAGTCAGGCAAGCAGGCATGATCAGACATGCCAGAGAGAGCTCTGAGCAAACAACCAGAACAGGGAGGAGTTTCATTCCTCACCCCAGAGGCCAAAAAGTGGAGCTGCTTGTACTCTGGTCTATTGCATGCACTCTACCTATTGCAGCCGTGTTCTTTCACCTGGGCTAGGGTGCTAGGAGGCTTAGACTTTATTAATTCAAAAGGACTTGGAAGAGCTCTTTTGAGCAGCTTTTCATAAGTGCTGTTTGGAGTTTTGGATTGCTGGCTGTCCCTTTAAAGGGAGGGAGGAGGTGCTTGTTCCCAGGCACTGTAGAACTGGCATGTTGGCCCTGAATTGCCTTTGCATGCACTGTTGACTGATGGAGATGAAAACTGTCTGTTGTTTAAACCACTGGTTGTCAAGGTTTATCCTTGATCCCAGCTATCACAGGAGGGGGCAAGAAGCATGGCTGTGATATGGGGATGTCTGAAAACAAACATCTGGGGTAATGATAATGACCAAGTGCTCCTCCCAAATGCCCATTATTTGGTAAACCAAATAAACCACGGTAAAGTGTTCTGACTTCACATCCAAGGGAAAGTTTGGCTGTTCTTCCGTAAGCTGGCCATGAAAGGGCCAAGCTCCTTTCCCCTGACACTGGCCTCTTGCTTCCAGTGAACTCCATGCACCGCCCCACCCCACCCCCATGGTTTGTGCATGCTGCCGTTCTATGCCTTCCTATTCAATTGTGCTGCAGTTCCTTCAACCTCTTTTTCTCCTGTGGATTACCAAGCTCCTTTCCTTTAGGAGGACTGAAAGTGCATAATTTGTAAAAAAAAAAAAAAAAAAAATTTAGTTTTTACAGTTCTAGAGACCGGGATGTCCGAGGTCAAGGTGCAGGCAGATCTGGTGTCTGCTGAAGGCCACTGTCTTCTTTATAGATGGCACCTCTTGCTGTGTCCTCACATGGGAGAAGGATAGGGCAAACCACTCCTGTAAGGTCACTAATCCAATTCGTGAGGACCCCTTCCTTGTAACTTAATCACCTCCTTAAGGCCACACTTCTTAATACTAGCACATTGGTGAATAAGTTTCAACATCAGACCAAGGTAGAGGCTGTGGCTACAGCTACTGGCTCCATCAGCTCCGGGTCACTACCTCCCTGTCTCAGCCCGGAGAGAAGGTTCCTGACAAGCCTGGGATAGTCCACCAAGATTCTCTGTCCAAGGGAGCCCTGTGATCCCAACAAGGGCCCAGCCCCTACCTTGACCTGTGAATGGGGCTGAACAGGGATAGCACAGGAGTTTCCTTTTAAATGGGTCAGATTTTACATGGAAGAAGGATCCTGGGTCTCAAAGATTCTCTACAGCTCAGTCCTCTGTGTGATCCCCTTGCCTCATCATCTGGCTTTGTCACAGCCTGGTAATCCCACTGGTGCGGTGACACCAGGAGCTCCGAGAGCAGAGCAGAGCTCCCGAGCCATGCTGCAGGGTTCTGGGTATTCAAAGAACCGTGTCTGCGGCGCTTGGAGAGACTAAAATGTGACCATGGTCCATTCACTGAAGCAGGTTTGCCTCATTTGTTTCTAATGCCTGGGAAAATGCTTACAATCCCTAATGAAACCTCATTCTTCAAAGGGTTGTCTTCGGTATTTGGCAGTGGTACTTGGAGATACTTGTAAACTTTTTTTTTTTTTTTTTTTTTTTTTTTGAGACGGAGTCTCGCTCTGTCGCCCAGGCTGGAGTGCAGTGGCACCATCTCAGCTCACTGCAAGCTCCGCCTCCCGGGTTCACGCCATTCTCCTGCCTCAGCCTCCTGAGCAGCTGGGACTACAGGCGCCCGCCACCTCGCCCGGCTAGTTTTTTTGTATTTTTTAGTAGAGACGGGGTTTCACCGGGTTAACAAGGATGGTTTCGATCTCCTGACCTCGTGATCCGCCCGTCTCGGCCTCCCAAAGTGCTAGGATTACAGGCTTGAGCCACCGCGCCCGGCCGATACTTGTAAACTTATATATTACAGCCTTTGGGGTGGTGGCCCCATTCACCTGAGTGATAAATCTAACAGGGAATGCAAATTCTCAATTACACACGTTGTCGCTTTCTACCAAGCCTAGCCAGGCCTGAAGATGGAACTTTGTCTCACCCACCTGCCCTGACCACCAGACATTTCCTCGGAGCTGGGTCTGCCTCAGTGTCTCTCTGCCATCACCCTATAGCTCCTAACACCTGCTCCCCTCCAGGCATAAATTTCTCCACAATCCCACCCTGTCCAAACATGTGGTTCCTGCAAAGGTGTGTTCTCTCCTTGTCTGACAAAATTCATTAGCTTGAAGGTGATGATTTTTGCTTGTTTGCTGTTTGTCCATCTGACCTTTGCATCTCTGAACTTAGACATGTCTGTACATTCTAGTAGCTTCTGGCTTGCAGGGTCTGCAGAGCACTGTTTGCCAGAAGGTTCTTAATAAGTACCTTGAAGTCCAGGACATTGGCTTCCCTCTTGATAACCGAGCTTATAATTCTTCAAGTTCAAATTTACTACAATTGCTACAACCATATCATAAATTATACTAATACTAACTTGGAACTTAAATGTAGAGTTATCCCTTTTCAGCTGCATTCTATTCATAACGTTCTGGATTTTTATGGTCTGAAAAACACAAGTTGGATTTGAAAATGGATTTTTTAAAAATATGGGCTAAATTGTCCTTAAGTTCCTCATTTTAAAAATCATGTGGAAAAAGTACTTTGATTATCCTTTTGTTGGGCTATAAACTTTCTTTGAAAGCAGATTTCAGCAATCTCATTATGTAATTCATTGTAGTTGGTTTTTGTTTGAAAGATTATTACTATAGAAAGACTAAAATCTTAGCACTATCTTGCAGGATTTTTAAAATGGAAGAAAAAAATAGAGTAAACAGAAGCACAGCTTTCACCAAGTGTATTTGTCCAATCTCTTTACAGTACTATGCAGGATGACATTTTTATCCTGCATGAGCAAGAGTATGACAGTTTGCTTGAATCTGTCTTCAAAACTGAATTCCTAAGCCTCTTAGCAAAGCGTTATGAGGAGAAAACCCAGAAGCAACTACCTCTGAAATTCAGCAATACGTAAGTCCGGATCTGGGACCCAAACTTCTGCATGTAGCTAAAAAGGGGCCTTGATCGCACCCCTGGGATTCAGGATGGGGCTGGGGGAGGCTTGTGAGGAGGAGAGTGGGGTCTGGCTGGCCCCAGTGGAACCTTAGAGCCTGCAGAAGACAGTCTGGATAGTAGTCACAGACTTGGAAAAGGTTACTTGTGCATTTCTGTGAAATAATGACTTCATAGACTAGTGTATTTTATCAGTTAGACAAAAATCTCCTAAGTGAGGCAGACAAAGGCAGATTTTTATGTCTCACCCAAAAATAGGGTTTTTAATTAAGCAGAGCAGACAGGAGTAGAATCAGGCTGGAAGCAGATGAAAGTGACAAAGGTGGGGACATACATTCCCCAAACCAATGCATAATAAAACCTATTTATTGGTAGGGCCTCTGGGGGCTTGAGGACTATAGGTGGCCAATGTGTTGTGTAGGTGGCTCACCTTCCCTTCTTTTTTTTTGAGATGGAGTCTCGTTCTGTTGCCCAGGCTGGACCTCTGCCTCCCATGTTCAAGCAATTCTCCTGCCTCAGCCTCCTGAGTAGCTAGGATTATAGGTACTCACCACCACACCTGGCTAATTTTTTGTATTTTTAGTAGATATAGGGTTTCACCATGTTGGCCAAGCTGATCTTGAACCCCCAACCTCAAGTCATCTGCCCACGTTGGCCTCCCAAAGTGCTGGTATCACAGGCTTGAGCCACCATGCCCGGCCTCACCTTCATTTCTTTTGGCAACATGACCTAATGGACCAGGTACTGGCATACTGTTGACCCTCTAATCTCAGATTTGCTGAGTAAGAGTTATTTAGCTAGTCTGGACAATATAGTAAGACCACATCTCTACAAAAAGTAAAAAATAAAAAAAAAAAATTAGCCGGGTATGGTGGTGCATGCCTGTAGGCCCAGCTACACGGGAGGCTGAGGTGGGAGGATACTTGAGCCCAGGGGGCAGAGATTGCAGTAAGCTGAGACTGCGCCAGTACACGCCAGCCGGGGCAACAGAGCACGACCCTGTCTAAAACACAGAAAGAAAGTTATTTAACTTTTCTTTTTAAATGTCCCCATCTATAAAATGGGAATATCCTCCATCTTTTCCCAGCTAAAAGAATGAGGCCCAGACAAAGCCTTAATATCATGATGAGGGAACTTCTAATAGGCAGCTACTTAAAATTATGATTTTTCCTTCTTATGATATGAGGAAATATAAGTTAAAAGCAGAATAAGGATTGCATAATGCAGGCATATGGGCAATACAGAAGCATTAAAACTGGCTGGGGAGTTTGGGAAGTGCAGGTAAGTCCTGCCTTCTATTTGGATCTTGGTTGCTAGTGTGTCTTTTTTTATCCCCGGGTGGGATGTCATGGTGCAAGAACAGTACAGGACTAAACAAAGCCAGGTTCTGTGCTAAAGAGTCTTCAAGCTGGCCTGGGTCTGGCATCTGTCAGTCCTCCACAACCACAGGAGCAGGGACAACAGCTGGAAGCACAATGACAGCACAGCAGTGTGACCTGGAAATTGTCTTTCCTCTGTCCCCTTAGCAGGTGCCCCTGAGGCCACCTGACAGAGTGGCACTGGCACATTAGGGAGGTGTACCTCCCTCACCACCCGGTGTCTCATGGTACCGGGCCCCAGATGCTCCTGCTTCTGGCTCATTGTCATGCAGCGACAGTGCCACCCCATGGATGCGGTGCACATCCTCAGGGCCCTGCCCCGGTGTGGATTGTCCGGTCTTGCCTCATGTTTATGCTTTTCCAGCAGCAGAACTCCATGGCAGGATCTCTGAGCACTGTTTCCTCACTGCTTCCTTCGACCTGTTAACCCCAGTGTGCTTTTTGCAGGCTTGAACTGAAGTTGAAAAAGGAGAACTGGGGTCCCTGGAGTGCGGGGGGCTCCCGGCAAGTGCAGTTCCACCAAGGCTTTGGGGACCTGGCTGTCCTCAAGCCCAGTAACAAAGTGCTGCAGGTCAGCATTGGACCTGGACTGCCCAAGAACTCCCGTAAGTGCTCCACGGGCCCTGCAGGCAGAACTGCCGCCGCTCACCCGAGTCTCCTGAGCGAATGCTGAAAACGTGTGCACAGATGTGGGGGCTGAGAATCAGTACACCTTCTGCTTCCTGGGGCTCAGGCTTTCTTCAGAATGGAACATTTCAAACTAAAGCAACAGCAAGGAAAATGAGCAGGTTAAAAGTTTCTGAGGGACTTAGTACTTATGTATCAGTATACCTGGCATTACAATATTGTGATTCAAACAAATCAGAGTTCGTTAGCTTCAAATTTCCCCTCCCTTTCCAGTCAGATCTTGTCCAAAATACCAACATCATCCTCTATGCCACCTTTAAAGAAATTGGGCCAGGCGCGGTGGCTCACACCTATAATCCTGGCACTTTGGGAGGCCAAGGCCGGACGATCGCTTGAACCCAAGAGTTCTAGACCAGCGTGAGTAACATGGTAAAATCCTGTCTCCACACACAAAAATAAAAATACAAAAATTAGCCAGGCATGGTGGTACACGCCTGTAGTCCCAGCCACTTGAGAGGCTGAGGTGGGTCGATGGTTTACGCCTGGGAGGTCAAGGCTGCAGTAGCCTGGGTGACAGAGCAAGACCTTGTCTCATTAAGAAAAAGAAGATGACACTTTGGGAGGCCGAGATTGGAGGATCACAAGGTCAGGAGATCGAGACCATCCTGGCTAACGCGGTGAAACCCCGTCTCTACTAAAAAATACAAAAAAACTAGCCGGGCGAGGTGGCGGGCACCTGTAGTCCCAGCTACTCGGGAGGCTGAGGCAGGAGAATGGCGTAAACCTGGGAGGCAGAGCTTGCAGTGAGCAGTGATCACGCCACTAAGAAATAAAACACCACACACACACACGCACTACCTCAAACCCCAGTCTAACTCCTTCCCTGGCCTTTGATTCTTTTTCTATTTATAATTGATATTTATAACTTATATCTATAGTACACAGCATAGAATAATATATGCTATGTATACTGTGATATTGTTGTAAAATTTGGCCTGTGTGTGTGATCACACACATGAAGATGCCATATGTAAAATAACTTTCTAGGCCAGGCACAGTGACTCATGCCTATAATCCCAGCACTTTGGGAGGGCGAGGCAGGTGGATCAGCTGAGGTCAGGAGTTCGAGACCAGCCTGACCAACACCCCGTCTCTACGAAATGCAAAAATCTAACAGGGTGCGGTGGCGGGCGCCTGTAGTCCCAGCTACTTGGGAGGCTGAGGCAGGAGAATTGCTTGAACCCAGGAGGCGGAGGTTGCAGTGAGCCAAGGTCACACTACTGCACTCCAGCCTGGGTAACAAGAGCAAAACTCCATCTCAAAAATTAATTGATTAATTAATTAGCAGTTTCTCAAATCCGTCTACAAAGGTACACCTTAACATGTTCTCTAACATATTAATACAATACCAATAAATGCCATCATTTTTTTTTTTTTTTTGAGACGGAGTCTCGCTCTGTCACCCAGGCTGGAGTGCAGTGGCCGGATCTCAGCTCACTGCAAGCTCCGCCTCCCATTCTCCCGCCTCAGCCTCCCGAGTAGCTGGGACTACAGGCGCCCGCCACCACGCTCGGCTAGTGTTTTGTATTTTTTTTTACTAGAGACAGGGTTTCACCATGTTAGCCAGGATTGTCTTGATCTCCTGACCTCGTGATCCGCCTGTCTCGGCCTCCCAAAGTGCTGGGATTACAGGCGTGAGCCACTGCGCCCGGCCCATCATATTTTTATATGTGTAGAGCCACCACTCAGGAAATGTTGGTGTATGTCTGTGTATCCGTTAGTACTTGCAGAAAACAGACAGCAACTTTTCGGAGGATTTCTGAAGAGACTTTTCAAGAAAAAGATGTGGACAGGGTTTAGGGAACAAAGTAGGGACCCAGGGAAAAGGAACAGCAGGAGACCATTATTATCTGCAAACCTGAAGCAGCAGAGGGAGGAACGAGGTGAACTGAAGGCTGTATAGGCAGGAAGGAGGCACATGAACTCCCCCCACCTCCCTCCTGACATTCTAGTCTCCTGCCAGTGCCTCCTGTTGGCCTGGCCTATAGGCGTCACCCCACTAGAAGGCAGAGGCCTGGCTCTCCACAGGACTCAGACCCCAGGGCACAGAGCCGGGCAAAGAAAGGCTGCCAATAACCAGCAAGCGGTGTGTGTGCAGCAGGCCCCAGAGTGGAAACTGCCCAATAGGTGTTGGATTCTACCTTATATGGGGTGGGGAGAGCGGCCTAGGTACTGGGAGGGAGGCGCCCAACAGGCCACATCCATTTGCCCCTGGTCCCACATGGTTGGTTCTCCCAGGCCCCAGAGCTACAGCTCCTTTGCTGTGTCTGCAGTGTGCACCTTGTCACCTCCCACCCTTCTCTATTCTTCAGCTCTTCTCTTTATAAGACATTCCCTCTGCACCCCTCTTCCAGCTGGTTTAATCCTACCTTCCTTCCTGTTCCACTCGAGACCCTATTTATTGATTTTCTCCCCCACATAGATGTCTCTGCAGAGATCTCTTCTGGCTCCTCTGGCCCTGCTGTCCAGCCCTGACTGTGACCCACAGTGTGTTCCTTTGGCCCCAGCTTGTTGCTAATTCCTTCATATCTGTGTCAAGGGTACAAGTCTGCTTCTACTCCTTGTGGTCTCTGTGTTTAGTTCAAGGACCGTAGAACACACACTCTTGCATGAAAGGCCCTTGACATAGGCAGGCGTGCAGTCAGCGCCGGAACGGGCTTCCTGCCAACCCCGGTGACCCGCAGCGTTAGTGAACCTGCTTAGCCACTTGGCGTGTAGAACATGAATGCAAATGTTAAAATGTTCCATCTGTCTCAAAAAGTCTGCAGAAATAGAAACACCTTTGTAAGATGATCAGCCCTTCTTTAAAAGCCACGGTCTAATATTTCAAAACTATACCTCTATAAACCTATCCTCCAGCTCCTCCCACCCAGTAGCTACCATTACATACTTCCCTCAACTGCCCCTTCTCCGCTGCAACTGCTCTCCTGCAGATCCACCTGAGAACTGGAATTGGAGCTTCTCAAAAATTTTCCATATGCAAAGAACCATGAGGATCCATAAAACCAACCCGTAGCGCTGATTTTAACTTTGTCTTGCTTGTTTATTTCAGGTCCTACCAGAAGGAACACTACCCAAAATAGAGGTTATTCCGGTGGGACTCAAAATGCCAACTACCCAATGAGAGCGGCCCCTCCTCCCCCAGGTAAGCCAGCCATGTACCATAGTCTGGGACCACTAAATCTGGACCCATAACATAAAATATGTTTGGGAAGAAACCCATTAGCAAATCGATGCACACATATTAAGCAGGCATGGACCATTTCAGTGCCAGATGTACAACACAGCAGCTCTGCTGGAGACCTCACAATTCAGAAAAGTAGGAGTCAGCGAGACTGAACTGCGGCTGAGTTCGCAATCTGGATTTCATTACCTCGAAATATTACTCCCTTAGGAACGGCTTCTGACAGAGAGAGAGGAGTTCTCGTCCGTAACAACTAGACTGTTGTCAGCTTTTAAGACACAGGATGCTGCTTTACAGAAATAGGAGTTTGTCAGGTCTAACCACACCACCGCTACCCAGCTCTGGCCAAATACCACTACAGTAGCCCTGGCTTATCCTCGGAGGATGCATTCCAAGACCCCCAGTGGGAGCTTGAAAATGCAGATACTACCAAAACCTATCTATACTTTTCCAGTTTGAGTTTTCCACAAAACCAGTGGAAATTTTTTTCCTTCTTCACAATGTTACAGATAGAAGATTCGTTGTTACTGTAGATCTTCGCAACCTCCGCATAATTTTTTATCCTTAGTAAGTTGAGAACTTTCACCCTTTCACTTAAAGGAAGCGCTTAATGGCTTCTCGTTGGCATATCCAAATTGCCAGCTTCCTGGGGCCGTTATGAATAACAAGACGGCTGCTTAGTGACTGATGACGGGGTAGTGCACACAGCATGGATTGGCTGGGCAAAGGGACGATTCGCATCCTGGCGGGACAGAGTGAGATGGCACACAACCTAAACCTTAGGAATTGTTCATTTCTGGAACTTTCGTTTAATATTTCCAGGCCACAGTTGACCATGGGTAACTGAAACAGTGGAAAGCAAAGTCATGGATAAGGAGGGGAGGGGGCCACTGCACAGTATTTTGTAAGTTACAGCAGCTTAATGACTGAATAGAAGAAATTTGTTTTTTATTTATTTTCTGAGATTAGGATTCAGGAGGCCTGTTCGAAAAAAAAAAGTAGTATCTGAGAGCATTACAAAATTGTTATAAAGTTTATGCTTATATTTCATGTTTATCTCTTCTTTTTTGGGGATGGGGTCTCAATTGCCCAACTGGAGTGCAGTGGCACGATCATAGCTCACTGCAGCCTCAACCTCCCTGGATCAAGCAATCCTCCCACCTCAGCCCGTTGAGTAGCTGGGACTACAGGCACGCACCACCATACCTGGCTCATTTTTTTACTCTTTGTAGGCATGGAGTCTCACTGTGTTGCCCAGGCTGGTCTTGAACTCCTAGGTTCAAACAATCCTCCCACCTTGGCCTCCCAAAGTGTTGGGATTAAAAGCCTGAGCCACTGTACCTGGCCTCTCATTTTGAATAATAAAAATAAAACTGACAGATTCATACACTCTAAACCTGAATCTTAGACTTTCTGCCTCTAAAAATCTGTGTAGTGTTTGCAGAACACTTGCAAAAATACATAACATCTTTTAATGTTTTTCCATCGCTCACAAAATTCAGTTCATAAAAAACTGCTCCCAGAGTGTTTGGTATTAAGCAGTTTAGGATTCTAAGTCTGATAGGGTCATTTTGAGACTGTATTTGATTCCAATCTTCCCAGCCAAGAGAATTCTATTTGTACCAATGTCTTAGATAAGGAGTAAAAAGCATTTCTTGAGGCTGGTTGCGGTGGCTCACGCCTATAATCCCAACACTTTGGGAGACCAAGGCAGGAGACTTGCTTGAGATCAGAAGTTTGAGCCCCGCCTGGGCAACATAGCAAAACCCCATCTCTATAAAAATGTTCGGAAAAATTAGCTGCAGCTGGGCGCAGTGGTTCAAACCTACAATCCCAGCACTTTGGGAGACCGAGGCGAGCAGATCACTTGAGGCCAGGAGTTTGAGACCAGCCTGGCCAACATGACAAAACCCTGTCTCTACTAAAAATACAAAAATTAGCCAGGCATGGTGGCGCACACCTGTAATCCCAGCTACTGGGAGGCTGAGGCACGAGAATTGATTGAACCCGGGAAGTGGAGATTGCAGTGATCTGAGATCACCCCCACTGCACTCTAGCCTGGGTGACAGAGCAACACTCTGTCTCAAAAATAAATAAACGTAAAATAAAAAATAAAAATTAGCTGGACCTAGTGGCACATGCCTGGAATCCCAGCTACTCAGGAGGCTGAAGTCGGGGGCTGAGGTGGCTATGATCATGCCACTGCATTCCAGCCTGAGTAACAGAGTGAGACCCTGTCTCAAGATTAGCTGGGCATGGTGGCATGCACCAGTGATTCCAGTTACTCTCAAAGCTGAGGCATGAACATCATTTGAGCCTGGGAGGCAGAGGTTGCTGTGATCTGAGATCGCACTACTGTACTCCAGCCTGGGTGACTGAGTGAGACTCTGTCTCCCCTCCCCATCCAGCACCCCCACCCCCCCACCCCCGGCAAAAAAAAAAAAAAAAAAAAGACATTTCTTTAGTCTCTGGAATCTCACTGTTGCATGCTGAAGTATGGACACTGGGGCCCAGCAGTGAGAAACTAATCCTCATCTCTTTTGGAGTCCCCGTCCTGCCTTGACCCAGCTCTGTCTCCTCCTTTCTTCTTTGAAGAAAATCCAAGCACAGAGGAACTTAAGAGAAGCCCTGTAGTACCATATTACTGCGTGTGCACTGCTTCCAGTGGAGAATTCTGGCCAAGTCCACCTGGAACGTTCACTGGCCTCAGCTAGGCTGGCCAAAGCAGCCTCAGATCCAGTCAGGCCACAGAGTTTCCGACCTTGAGCAGCGCTCCCCAACTAAGTGCCAGTTCTTTCATCAATCATAGGAGACAATGGGACCTGGATCCATTCAACCAGTGCTTCTCAAACTGTCTGTGGTGGAAGATCAGGGGTTTTCGAGGGGTTTAAAAAAATGTCCAGTCCCTCACAAACCATACATTTGTATGATATAATAAAAATGAATTAGGAGAAGAAGAATTTTCAAAGCATATAAAATATAAGCCAAAATTTCTTATTATAAGATGCAACCGGCATGAAATAGATCTGTCGAACTGCCATGAATATGTCTAAATGCTTACTCTTAACTTTTGATCTTATCGTGGACAAGGGGATCTCGAGCAGCATGTGGGGCGGCCCCTGTGGGGACCCCACTTTAGTCATGGGCCATGTGACATCCCAAGGGCATGTCACACACTTAAGATGCCCCTCTCCTTTCATTGGGACCCAAAGCAGCAAGTGGGGTCCTTCTACCCTCCTCCACCCCAGACCCTGTGGGAGCCCATTCAGCTCTCACTCACTGAGGGAATGGGGTAAGGTGAAGGGCAGCTGTTGGCTCCAAATGTCTAGTTCTGATCTGGTCTGGTGGCCCGTGGGAGGAAATTGGTAGAGACGTGGCTGGATGAGGAGCCACCCTCTTGAAAGCTCCACCCTGAGAAAACTGGGGTTCAAAGTAAGAATTCCAGCTATTATTACTGGGCAGGAAGAACCCTATTTCTGCAATAATAAGGATATAGAGAAAATGCATGTCGGAGCTGGAAGCCACCAAGCAAATTCTGGACCTGTCTCGTGGTTCTTGCGTGAAGAACTGAGACTATGAAACATCAGCTCTCTTGCTCATGATCAGTGTAGCTATCAGAGGCAGAGCCGGAACTAAAGCCCTGGTCCTTCTCTAAGGGTCATCCCACTGGTACCAAAGAGTTCTCTTCATTTGGTTGGAAGAGGTTTTTGGGTGGGGTTCACCACAGTGGGCCTTGAAGAGTCTTGTTCTCTTTCTTCACTCAGCCCAGATCTGTCAGTGGGAGAATGAATAAGGGCCTCTTCATACGTAGCTTGGAATGCTAATGCCCGAGTCAGCCAAGACGCATGGTTTGGAGCCTGTCACTCTAACCCATTACTTATTGGCTAATGTGATTTTAACTAGACATTGCTGTTTGGCTGAGAGAGCTTGCTGCATCCGGACTGAGCCAACTGGGTGGCCACTTTTCCCTTGCCTGTGTAGCGCACCCCGTCTGCCTCACACAGCAGGCTCCTGCAGTGGATGCCCAAGACTGACCCCTTGAAAATGGATGTCCAGCTGTTTAAACAGCTGCCTGCCAGCCCTCTTGAGTCATAACCTCATAATTTTTCTGAGGCCCAAGAAGGTGTCTCCCAGCCAGCTGTAAGCTTACCTTTCCTTACTGTGGGCTTTGAACCCCAGGAAATCTGGGGATTCTATTTTCACCAAGCATGTGCTGAGTGTTCGCTGTGTTCCGGGCACATCCCGGGAAGTTGACTATGCATTGTTGGACGTGTTAAATACATACAATTTTATTTGTCAGTTATACCTCAGTAAAGCCTGGGAATGGGGAGAACAGAGAATCAGCTGTAATTCTCACAATGTGTTAGCAGTGATGCCTTCCATTTTTTTCAGATGGGGAAATTGAGACTCAGAAGTTAAGTAAGCTGCCCTTGTAGTACGTGGAGGAAATGTGGAGAGACTTTTGGCAAAGGATCCACAAATCTAAGCCTTATTTCCTCCTCTCTTTCTCTCTCTAGGATACCATCAGAACGGAGTCATCAGAAACCAGTTCGTGCCACATCCCGATGCTCCTGGAGGCCAGAGGTCCAGTCAGAAAAGCCTGTACACCTCCATGGCCCGCCCGCCCTTGCCACAGCAGCAGTCTACTGGTTCAGACCGAGTGTCACAGACGCCAGACAGCCTGGATTTCCTCAAGGTCCCGGACCAGGGAGCTGCAGGGTAAGATTCTCACATCCTGTGGATGAAGCTGGCAAGCTCCATCTCCATCATTCAGAACAAGGATTCAGAGGTTCCTGGGGGCTGTCAGTACAGGATTCTAAAGTTCAGTTTTCGACCTCAGTGCTGTATTCCGGGAGCCAAGGCTGTGGGGCTGTGGCTGGTATTTCTAAAGGTACAGCCACATTAATAGCAGACAGCTCATTTCATTCTCCAGAGAAGGCTTAGCTTGGAAACATCAGAAAATGGGTGCCCTTTGGCCCCAGATACAGTTACTCTGCGACCTCTTTGTTTTTCTTGCATGGTTGAGGAATAAGGAAGCTTTTGATTTGTGTCTGTGCCTGCAGTTGCATAAATACAATAGCTTTAAGAATCTTCAGCAACATTAAGAATAACATCCCAGTGTTCTATATGATGTTTGTTGAAGAATATGAGTTTTTGTGGCTTTACAGTGACAGCCTCTCTGCCTTTCTAGAATATAAATAAAGAGTGGTGAAGAGAACCCAGGCTTTTTAGCCGGAGGAAGTGAAGATGCCCGAAGCTCTGTGTAGATATTAGAAGAGCTATCAGTTTTAAAAGGGGGTTATGACATGTCCTGTGGAGTCACAGGGATGGAACTAGCGCCAGCTGAAAACCAGTTAGTGAACTCGGCCAGGAGGTAGATTTTGGCTCCAGTAAAGGAAGAACGTTGTAGCAACCCAAATATGAGTTGCCCTTGCATGTAAAGAGCATTTTGTCCCTGGGAGCATCCAGGCACCGGCTGGATGGCGATCACCAGGCAGGAGTGTTCAGAGTAGTGTTGTCAAATGTCAGATAAGGGGAAGAGAGGTCTCTCTAACACTGGACCTGCTGCTTACCCTCTAGTTTCCTTGTCTAAGCACTAGTGTAATGCCATCAAGCTTGCAGGGTCATCGGGAGGACTAGAAATAATATCCATAAAATCTCTAGCATGGTACTTGGCTGGCAAGAGTCTACTCACATAACGCTAGCTTGAGGGTGGTGATGATGGTGACAGAGTGATGATGATGAGGACCCCCGTCGCTTCATGGAGGATGAACTAGAGACTTGTAAGGAATCTTCCAGCTCTGCATGACTCTCCATGGTGGAGTGGCTCTGTCTGCTAAAGCCAGTAATGGCCTGCTCCCACCCACTCTCTCTTCTCTTCCCCTCTGTCAGGCCCGCTTCCATTTTCCACTCTCTCCTGTCTCTAGCACCATGGAGAAGTTTCAAATGAGGATCAGGAGGTATGAATGCAAAACAGACCTGTGCAGGAAGAGAAGCAGCAGCTCCTTCCTCTGAGGGGGGCAGCCATCCATCCACCTTTTTGTTTGTTGGTTGGTTACTTTGTTTTTTGAGACAGGGTCTCGCTCTGTTGCCCAGGCTGCAGTGCAGTGGCACAATCTTGGCTCACTGCAGCCTCCTCCTCCCAGGTTCAAGTGATTCTCCTGCCTCAGCCTCCTGAGTAGCTGGGATTATAGGTACCCAGCACCACGCCCAACTAATTTTTTTTTTCTTTTTTTGATACGGAGTCTCGCTCTGTTGCCAGGCTGGAGTGCAGTGGCACGATCTCAGCTCACTGCAATCTCCGCCTCCCAGGTTCATGCGATTCCCCTGCCTCAGCCTCCCGAGTAGCCAGGACTACAGGCACGTGCCACCACACCCGCCTAATTATTTTATTTTATTTTTTTTTGTATTTTAGTAGAGACAGGGTTTCACTGTGTTGGCCAGGATGGTCTCGATCTCCTGACCTCATGATTCACCCACCTCAGCCTCCCAAAGTGCTGGGATTACAGATGTGAGCCACCGCACCCAGCCTAATTTTTTTATTTTTAGTAGAGACAGGGTTTCGCCATGTTGGCCACGCTAGTCTTGAACTCCTGACCTCAAGTAATACACCCACCTCGGCCTTCCAAAGTGCTGGGATTACAGGCATGAGCCACCATGCCTGGCCCCATTAACCTTTATGCCCTATTTGCCCTATTATTTGATGTTTTTCCTGCCTTAGCAGCTTCCTTCTAAAGACCACAAACCTCCTAGGAAGTTTACCAAGTTCTCTCCTAGCGTTCCTTTTCCCCTGGCAAGTCTTACCTCACTTCATTTGGGCTACAAATATAAAAGCACCTTAGTTGGTTTTTTGTTGTTGTTTTGTTTTGTTTTGTTTTTTGTTTTTGAGACAGAGTCTTATTCTGTTGCCAGGCTGCAGTGCAGTGGTGTGATCTCGGCTCACTGAAACCTCCATGTCCTGGGTTCAAGTGACTGTCCTGCCTCAGCCTCTTGAGTAGCTGGGACTACAGGCGCCCGCCACCACACCGAGCTAATTTTTTTGTATTTTTTGTTGAGACGGGGTTTCACCATATTGGCCAGGATGGTCTCGATCTCTTGACCTCGTGGTCTGCCTGCCTTGTCCTCCCCAACGTAGCTGGGATTACAGGCGTGAGCCACGGCGCCCAGCTGAAAGCACCTTAGTTTTATCACACAGACGGCCATCAGTAGAGTGGATGCCACCCTTATATAGACCTCTCTCTGCGTGTGTGTGCGCGTGTGTGTGTGCGTGTGTGTGCGCGTGCGCGTGCGTGTGTGTGTGCGTGCGTGTGTGTGTGCGTGTGTGTGTGCGTGCGTGTGTGTGCGCGTGTGTGTGTGTGTCTCCCTTTCCTCTTCCCTTCCACTGCCCCCCACTCTTAGGTAAGTAGCTATATCCTAGCAGTTGTCATGACCGTGGTTTACCTGATTGGCTTGGTCTAAACCAGTAGTTCTCAAACTCTAGTGTGCACTAGAATCACCTGGAAAGCTTGCTGGCCCACTTCCCGAGTTTCTGATTCTGTAGGTCTAGGGTAGGGCCTAAGAATTTGCATTTCTACCATGTTCCCAGGTGATACTCTGATCCAGGGACCACATTTTGAAAACCATTAGTCTGAAGGCACCTGTGGTCTGATTGATAAAGCCAGGGAAGCCTCCATGTGAAGGTGAATTGCAAGGGTGCTGTTAGGCTCACAGGATTTTCGATCTCTAACCCAGACCTACACCTTTCAGGTGGGTGAGCATCACTAAGTCACCCCCCTAGGCCCAGTTTGATCCCTCAAAGTAGGCAGGGTATTAAAAGCAGTCAACAGAATGCACCAAACCTCTTAGCTCTGTCTGCTAGCTGCCTACTTACTTTGGTTTTGGCAAGCAAAACCATCTTTCCAGCCTACTTTGCAAGTTGCAGACTTGCACATCAGCCAGCTGGGAGCATCTGTCAGCCAAAAGTAGGCAATTTAGGAACACTGTGTCTTAACCAAGGCTGCTCCCTTCCAGCCCTCTGCCATGTGGTTCCCTATTTAAGTCTTATCGCACCCTTTGCCGCCTTCAGGCCTAAAGACTGGGTACACGTGATGCTGTCTTGGAGGCTGGCCATGAGGCCGGAAGGAGAGGACACCTTCACACCTGTCTACTAGGCAGTAAGATTTCCTTGTATGTAAAACACGATTAGTAGGCACACTATGTCTTAGCCAGCCTCCTCTCTGTAACCTTAAATCTGCTGTGCAAACATTCCTTACAAAATAGTACCTTGGGCAAAGGGCTGAGCCTTTTCTTAGTATTTATTTTCTAAAACACATAAAGGTGAAAATTAAAAGTGTCTAATGTGGCCAGAGACTTTGGATGTGGCATTTTATGGATCCCCATGGTTACCTAAATTTAACAGCTTCTTCGTGTTTGCCATAAAAACCTGAACTGCATTTATCCCACAGGAGGCTGTTGAAGCATGCAGGGAATTTTAGGATCCCAAGTTTGTACTTTTTCCATAAATATGAAAATTCCTATATACATCAAAGTTCTAAACAGTAACCTTGACTTTAACCAATCTATAAAAGTAGGATTACTATGGTCTTTCTTTCCTGGCTTTCACATTCTGGGTTTCTCTTTCCTTCTTCTCTCATCCCTCAATGCACTTTTTCTGTAATTTATTTTGGATCATGTAATATGGATAAAATCAAAGGATGTAATTAGCACCTCAAGTTAATTCAGGCAAGTCTTTATCAGTTTATTTTAGGTTCAATCAGTTGTTTTGAAGAGAGCATGAAGATTTCACTAAATTAATTACCATCCCAACTGGATTCTTTACCCTTGCATTGCAGTATTTGTGCACATGGTAGCTATCATTATCATTCTCCTGGAAACACTGAGAGATCTGCAGTGGGAATCAGGATCTTGCCATCGATTAGTATAGCTTTTGAAAAGTCTAATTCAGGTCAAAGATCTTTCCTGATTCTCAAGGAAAGAGAAGAGGTTAGGCAAGAATCTTATAAACAGTTCATCCAGGCCGGGTGTGGTGGCTCACGCCTGTAATCCAGCACTTTGGGAGGCCGAGGTGGACGGAACACGAGGTCAGGAGATTGAGACCATCCTGGTTAACATGGTGAAACCCCATCTCTACTAAAAATACAAAAAATTAGCCGGGCATGGTGGCGGGCGCCTGTAGTCCCAGCTACTCGGGAGGCTGAGGCAGGAGAATGGCATGAAACTGGGAAGCGGAGCTTGCAGTGAGCCGAGATTGCGCCACTGCACTCCAGCCTGGGCAACAGAGCGAGACTCCGTCTCAAAAAAATACACAAAACAGTTCATCCATCCACCTTTGCTCTGATCTCACTATCCAGTGTGTGTCGTAATTTTCCCTCCTGTAACTGAAATGTACATAATCTACCTGCAGTTCATTCTTGGAAGCATTAAAACCCAGACCGGAAATGTCTGTTAACCTTTTTAATCCTGTGGTCCATTTTGTGGGAGGACAACTTCAGGAAATTTCAAGATACTCCCGAGATTAATCCAACTAGAAGCTGGAAAAACAGAAAAATCTTGCAGGTGCTCAGTGGTGGGGCTTCTGGGCTTGCCACAAAGGAGGGGCCAACAGAAATAGTTAAATGCTGCCTCTGTGTCTCTTGTCAAGAGCCTCCCAATGGAGTCATAGTTTCAAGGGGCTTAAAATTTCCATCAAGTGTCCAACAGCAATATTTCTCAACCCATAATCTATGGGAGCAGCAGCCATATCCTGGCCCGGGCAGACATGGTGCTGAGGAATTCCTGGCATCCATTTCCACATTTCCAGTAATGTTTATAGATTCAACCTTTTGGAACACAGCATATTTTTAAGAGCCAGTGGAATAAAATGCCATTATTTTCCTCCTTGGAATTTCAAGACATACATTTCACATCTGCAGAACAAAGAGGTGATATTCGAAAGCTTAATCCCAGCTCCCCTTGGCATAGGCTAGGCACACCCACCCAGAAGGTATGGGAGCTACACAGAAATTCACAAAAGGTGGCATTTAGAGTGCAGAGAGCACAGGATTTGCAGCTGTAAGAGCAGGATGTGAGTCCTGGTTTATCCATTCATTCCTTTTTTTTTTATTCATCAATATTTACTGAGCCATGTGCCTTCTATGTGCTACCCCAGGCTTGTCACTTAATCTTTCTACTCCTTGGTGTCTTCACCTGTATAATAGGGATACTAATAATATAATAATTTTGAAAACCCACTCCTCAGAGTTTTCTTGAAGGTTAAGTAAGGGCTTTGTGTGCTATAAAGCACAGTGCTATTTGAAAGTTATTTTGTACTTGTCTCATTACTGTTATTCATTGGTTGGTCTCACAAGGAAATTTTAATGCTCTACCAGGGTTGAAAGGTGACATTCCCTGGCCCAGTGGCTTTATTCTCAAGAACTCAAATCTCTGGCCTGCCTAGAACTGTGGATTCCGTGAAGGTCTACACTTCAGGCATTTCTGGCTTTAATGCAGGGAATGGACAGCCTAGGGAAGCCAAAACAAGGAGACTAGACAGGGAGATGCCCGCCCCCAACACACACACACCCTTGGCAGCTGTGCCTGTTCTCCATGGGCACAGAGCGTCAGCGGCACACAGTTCGGCAGTAGCGGTAACAGACACTAGACATTAGAGCCTCATTTGGACGATTTGAAGAAGAAAAGTCACAAACTTCTTCCGGCTCTGCACTATTCCACAGTCTCTCTCTCTCTTTTTTTTTTTTTTTTTTTTTTGACAGAGTCTCACTCTGTCACTGAGGCTGGAGTGCAATGGTGCCATCCTGGCTCACTGCAGCTCAACATCTGCCTCCCACGTTCAAGTGATTCACATGCCTCAACCTCCCAAGTAGCTGGGATTACAGGCATGAGCCACCACGCCCGGCTAATTTTTAGTAGGGACAGGGTTTTGCCATGTTGGCCAGGCTGGTCTCGAACTCCTGGCCTCTACAGTCTCTTTCTAACTAAACATCTATCTCAGCTGCAGTCATCATAACAATGAACATCCCATGGAAAGGATGGACATTGCCAGGGCAGAGGGAATTAACTAGCCCTCAGTTGAGTTTTGATGTCATTTGGGGTTTTGTTTCCTTGTGGACTTTTGGCACCTTGTGAGATTCGGCAGCCATCCGTGAAGACTCAAATGTCAGCTGACATCCTAATGTCTTGGGGCAAATAGATCAGTTGTTTCTTCTCTGGTCACTAATACAGGACTCTTGCAGTGCAAGTTTTCACAAAGCAAACTGGATGTAGTGTGCTTAATTCATCAGGAAATGTTATTTGCTTCTGGGTTATAATGTGATTGCCCTACTCAGAAGAAAGAACCTGGTGCAAAAAGAAGTTGCTGTAGGTCAGCTTTTTCGTGTAGTTATGTTAATTGGTAATAAACACATAAAGTGATGTGTACAAATTACCCTAAAATAAGAAAACTAAGTTGCATTGTACAAAATTACATATAATGAAACACTGGATTTGCTCAGTAATATATAATTTTATAACCATATACTAACATGTGTATTATATATATAAATATATATTATATATAATGAGCCTTTATTATTGAAATGTCAAAAGGAAAAATAACTCATTGTTGAGTCTGAAATCTTGCTGCAACTCCCCGTTATCTAGCTGGGCACAGTGGCTCACACTGTTAATCCCAGCACTTCGAGAGGCCAAGGCAGGAGGATCACTTGAGGTCAGGAGTTCGAGACCAGGCTGACCAACATGTGAAACCCTGTCTCTACTGAAAATATAAAAATTAGCCGGGCATGGTGGCAGGTGCCTGTAATCCCAGCTACTTGGGAGACTGAGGCATGATAATCACTTGAACCCGGCAGGCAGAGGCTGCAGCAAGTTGAGATCATTCCACTGCACTCCAGCCAGGTGACAGAGTGAGGCTCTGTCCCCCCCCCAAAAAAAAAAAAATTATCTCATTGAAATAATTACTTTTATAACACATTTTTCAATTCTGTGATGTTTATTAGAAATACAAATACTGTATCAGAAAGTACCAGAACTACCAAAATTATCTAAATTCTACATAGCCATTATAAAACAAATGGGGGTAAATGGCTGTAGTCCCAGCATGCAGATGGTTAAAGCAGGAGGATGGCCCAAGTCCAGGGGTTCAAGACTGCAGTGAGGTATGATCATGTCACTGTACCCCAGCCTGGCCATCATTGCAAGACCTTGTCTCTAAAAATACTAACAATAAGGAAATAATGAAACAAAAGTTGGCAAGGCATTTTTAGACATGAGTGAGCCGTTTTGTTGGTAAGATGGTAGTGTTCTGGTAAACAGTGAGCACTCCAGCGAGGAAAAGGCCTGAACTGTAACATTTACCAGTTTCTTGGGTAAAATTATCTCCCCATGGCCAATTTCAAGCTACCAGTGTGACTACTACTGAGTGCGGAGTTGGGAAAAGATGGGCAGTCTCACACCATTGTTTAGTATTTCTGCCACACATCAGCAATAGACTTTAATAACTTCAAATGTGTAGATAGAAGGAAAATAAGTAGACCAGGAGTGGTGGCTCACGCCTGTAATTCCAGCACTTTGGGAGGCCAAGGTGGGTGGATCACTTGAGGCCAGGAGTTTGAGACCAGCCTGGTCAACATGGTGAAACCGCATCTCTACTAAAAATACAAAAATAAAAATAAAAATTAGCCAGGCTTCTTGGCACATGCTCGTAATCCCAGCTACTCGGGAGGCTGAGGCAGGAGAAACGCTTGAACCCGGGACGTAGAGGGTGCAGTGAGAAGCAGGAAGGGATAAATGATTAGCATTTATTGCCTTTGCTTTAATACAATTTCTTTGTTGTCAGTGATTTGATTTTTAATAATGGCCATGTTTGACAACTGGCTCATAAAATGCCTGAAAGTTCTATTAGCTCTCGCAAGCTGGGCTGAGGCTGTTCTGGCACAGTGGGCATGTGGGTCTCATGTGCCCTGTAAGGGGGTTTGTAATCCCTTCCTCCTGGATTAACCAACTGCCTTGGCTGGGAGTTGGGGGCCTCCAGCCACCTAGAAGACCTCATTAATCAAATTTCTGGCAGTTTCTTTGAAAGTCATTCCCGGCCGGGCGTAGTGGCTCATGCCTGTAATCCCAGCACTTTGGGAGGCCAAGGCAGGTGGATCACTTGAGGTCAGGAGTTCAAGACCAGCCTGACCAACATGGAGAAACCCCATCTCTACTAAAAATACAAGATTAGCCAGGCATGGTGGCACATGCCTGTAATCCCAACTACTCGGGAGGCTGAGGCAGGAGAATTGCTTGAACCCAGGAGGCACAGGTTGCGGTGAGCTGAGATCGTACCACTACACTCCAGCCTGGGCAACAAGAAACTCCGTCTCAAAACAAAAAAAAAAAAGGGAAGTCATTCTTCTCATTAATGACGCAGGATTGCCACCTAGTGACACAGAGGAGATTGCTTGGGTTTTCCAGGCTGTTGGAGTCTGGGAAAATGGCTGTTTCCGCCGACTGTGTTCCACAACAGCTTCATTGGCACAGATTTCCTGTGTTCCTCAGTGCTGTTCAGAGCTCTTTGTAAAACTTTCCTAGAATTAGAAAAAAGACCTAGAACCGGGTGCAGTGGCTCCCACCTGTAATCCCAGCACTTTGGGAGGCCAAGGTGGAAGGATCACTTAACGACAGGAGTTCAAGACCAGCCTGGGCAACGTGGCAAAACTTCATGGCTAAAAATAAAGAGGCCGGGTGCAGTGGCCTACACCTGTGATCGCAGCACTTTGGGAGGCTGAGGCGGGCGGATCACTTGAGGTCAGGAGTTCGACACCAGTCTGGTCAATGTGGCGAAACCCCGTCTCTACTAAAAATACAAAAATTAGATGGGCATGGTGGTGGGCGCCTGTAATCCCAGCTACTTGGGAGGCTGAGGCACGAGAATCACTTGAACCTGGGAGGCGGAGGTTGCAGTGAGCCGAGATCATGCCACTGCACTCCAGCCTGCGTCATAGAGCGAGACTCGGTCTCAAAAAAAAATAAAAATAAGTTAATAAATGGAAAAGAAAAAGGACCTAGGCCATTGCCTGAATCTGCTTAGGTTTTACAGATGCAGAGCTTGGCTTCAAACCCAGCACACAGACTCAAGCCCATGTCCCCCTCCTGCTACACACTGTCAACATAGAGCTTGAGGCCCCATCTCAGGGGGAGTCAGCCAGATAGCCACGCAAGTCACCGTCATGCTACAATTCACCCCTAGTCTGGAGGAGCCGTGGGCTAGGGGAGGGTATGGCAGAGGGTTCACCAGAGTCTGGGGAAGGAGTGATGGAAATGAGATCCAAGGCTGAGCAGGAGTTAGCAGTCCTGCCTGGGAAGTGGGGAGAGGCCAGGGGAGCATAGCCAGACCAAGGAGGCAGAAAGATTCCGTGTGGCTGCAGTGCCAGGAGCCTTAGGCATGGGCCACCATGGTGGCTAGTGGTGAAACCAGCAGGAAATCCCAGGAGCCTGCATCAGTCATCTCACAGGAGTGTCCTGAGGGTGAAATGAAGCAGCATCTGTGAAAATGCCTAGCACAAGGCCTGGTCCAGTTGAGGGGAGTTTATCCAGACTTCACTCAGCTACTGGCAGTTTCCCAGAAGACATCCTGTCTGCTCGCCCTCACAACGGTGTAGCCATGTGCAGGCTGGCCAGGGAGAATGGCTCTCACTGTGGCTCGCTTTGGGAAAATGCTGCCCCAGCAGAGTAGCTGTGCCCCTTTGTGATCACAAGAAAGAGCCAATGGTGGCAGCATCAGTGTTGCCCTTCCTAATGCAAAGTGCAGAGGTCCTCCCTCCTCCACCCACCTGCCCGCTCCTCCCGGCTGCCATCGAACAGTCCCCACTGTCCACACCCTGCTCCCCAGCAAATGTCCTATCTCAAAGCTGCCCTGGCCTCCCCCACCTCTCACCTGCGGAGTACTAGGAACCCCATTCAGCCTGGTGATAAAGGGCCAGATGGCTTACATTGCCAGCACAGTAGCAGTTGCCCATAACCTGGACAATTAGGCCAGCTGTTGTCATGGGTCTACAGAGGACCCCACATTCCCCGGGTAATTCTTGAGGTTTTACTTTTGCCAATAGTCACGTATCCCGAGGAAGCAGCCTCTGATGCCTTGAGATCAGAGACCATGCAGTGGCCACACACACAGCTATTTGCGTGGTCCGCCTGCATCCCCTTAGGTCTTGTTTATAATTTGGTATCTTATCACCAGAAAGAATCCGTTCAATCAGACTTATGAGCTCTACTTTAAAACAATCTAGATGCCTTTTTTTTTTTTTCCTAATTACCCTGGCTAGAGTTTCCAGGATAATATTGGACAGAAGTGGTGAATGCTGTTTTTATTCCTGATCTTATGAGGAAATTGTTGTGAGTTACACCAGTAAATATGATATAAACTTGAAGTATGTGGACAAGGGTCCTCTCCCCAACCAGGGCTCATGAAGAAAGGTAGGAAGGCACCAATGTGGCCTGAAGCAGGGAGTAAGGCTGGGGTGTGAGCAGGGGCCGCACCTGGCAGAGTCTGTAGGCGCCATGAAGGGTTTTGGTCCTTTTTCCAAGAGCAGAGAAAAGCTGTTAGAAAGATTTTCAGGTTGAGGATGGGGCAAACTAATAACAGCTGAGCTAGCATGAGGGTCAAGTGTCCTAGAAAGGAAACAACTGGCAAGGAAGACATGAAGGACAGAAACAAGTCTTAGTCAAAGCTGGAAGCAGGTGGGCAGAACAAGTGAGTGATGCCCAGGGCAGGGAGGGTCTTACTTCTCAGGAGCCATCCGTCTTGTCTTACCCCGACCCCAGTGAAGGGAGTCCTTCAGCAGGAGGACCCTGTACCTAAGCCCCCGTACTTGGGCTCCAGAGACCTTGTCAGTCTGCATTAAGGACAGCAGGATTTTTCCCCTGCACAAGACAGGACAAATTTCCATCTGTGGGTTCAGTTGGCCCGCTGTGCCCATGGGTTCCACACCTGTGGATTCAACCAAACTTGGAATGAAAATATTTAGAAAAAGTACAGATAGCTGCCTCTGTAGTGAACATATACAGACTTAAAAAAAAATTTTTTTTTTTTTTTTTTTTTGGAGACAGGGTCTTACTCTGTGGCCCAGGCTGGAGTGCAGTGGCGCAATCTCGGCTCACTGCAACCTCCGCCTCCTGGGTTCAAGTGATTCTCCTGCCTCAGCCTCCCAAGAAGCTGGGACTATAGGCGTGCACCACCACGCCTGGCTAACTTCTGTACTTTTTGTAGAGACAGGGGTTTTGCCATGTTGGCCAGGCTGGTCTCGAATTCCTGATTGCAGGTGATCCACGTGGCTAGGCGTGAGCCACCATGCCTAGTCAGTCGTATATTTTTAAAAAAGCCTTTTTCTTGTCATTATTCCCTAAACAATATAGTATAACAACTATTTGCATAGCATTTACATTATATTAGGTATTGTAAGTAATCTAGAGGTGATTTGACGCATACAGGAGGATGTGCATATGCACATTGTTTATATGCAGTCGTTACACTCATATGAGGGACGTGTCTGTGGAGTTTAGTATCTGTGAGGAGTCCTGGAACCAGTCCCCCAGGGAGACAGGGATGACGGTTTTGGGGGTGTGTCCTTCCACATGCACTTCTAGCCCAGTTCTGTGGACTGCCAGGCTGGAGGCTTCCTCCCTCCCAGGGTGTTGTAATGCCCGCCCCCACCCCCTTTCATTCCTTGTTGCTGAGAAGTCACATGACATCTGGTATCCAGGCTAATGGCTCTTATTAACCAAATGCTGACACATCCCCAATATATAGGGTGCTTAATTTAAAACCTGCTTGCCTGGCCAACTTTCAGAGAAGCATGCACTTCTTGAACAGGGAATGGGGATTTCCAATAGGCACTAGGTAGAAAATGACTGATGTCACACTAAGAACCTACAAAATGCCTTTCCTCTGCACTGAGAGAGAAGTGCAGCGAGGTGGTGGTAAGAGGAGTGGAGCCTGAATAGCCTTGGGGATTGCTCCCTCCCATGTGGGGTGGTGGAAAAGCCCAGCCTCAGGGGAGCCCAGCCCCTCCTAGGGACAGTCCACCACCCTGCTGGCAGTCCGTGTCCCCCCCAGCCACCCCTTTGTGATCCAGGTTGTTCATCAGCACCCCATGAGCATCTGTCATCACAAGACCTGGGCAAGGCCAGCAGGCTGTGGCCCCTGAGAGCACAGCTCAAAACTGGGTGTGGTGGTTCTTTCCAGAACTCAGGCCCCAGAAAGCCCCTCCCTTTTCCTCCTTGCTCCTGTAGGTGTGAGTGATGTGCAGACCTAACAGCCAGTCCCACCATGTTGAGGTCCAGCCCAACTTCTTTAGGGAGAAATCTTAAGCTTAAGTTTCTTTTGTAGGGAAATGAATATAGCCTTTACTTTGGTTTGTCCTTAAGCAAAGTGGAAGAAAAAGAAATGTTCTCCATGTTTCCATTTTCCTTTTTGGTTTTGCTAAATGCTTTTTATGAACATATTTAATAAATAAATGTTTCAGGTGTAGGTGTAAAGATCTCACTAAATAGGAACAAGTTGAACTTACGTACCTTTGAAACGGTATATGAATGGTGACTGAAGGCAGCATAGTATATAGAAAGAATAACTTTAAAGCTAGAAGATCTGGATTAGGGTTAGAGCACTGGAGATATTTTTAATAATTATGACAGTGGGGTGGAGGGAGTGTCACTGGTATCCAGGGGGTAGAGGCCAGGGATTCTACAGGGCATAGGACAGCCTCCCTCACCCACCCCCATACACACACACACAACAGAGAATTCCCAGCCGCAAATGTCAGTTGTGCAGATGTTGAGAAAGTGCTCTGAATAAACTCTTGTATAAGAATATTCACAGCAACATTTTTGGAGGGGCAAAGGGGAGCTCTGAGGGGTAATAATGAAAGAATGGGAAGGAGATCTGAGGAGTAATACTGATTGACAAAATGAGAGGGAAGTCTGTGGAGTAATAATGAGGGGGTGGAAGGAAAGATTGTGGAGTAATGATAAGGGTGTGAGGGAAGTCTGCAGAGTAATGAGAGGGTCGAAGTGTGAGGAGTAATGAGGAATGGGAGGGAAGTCTGAGGAGTAATAATGAGGGGGTAGGAGGGAAGTCTGAGGAGTAATAATGAGGGGGTAGGAGGGACGTCTGTGGAGTAATAATGAGAGAGTAGGAGGGAGTCTGTGGAGTAATGAGGGTTAGGAGGGATGTCTGTGGAGTAATAATAAGGGGGTAGGAAGGACGTCTGCAGAGTAATAATGAGGGCTGGGAGGGAAGTCTGACAAATAATGAGAGGGTGAGATGGAAGTCTGAGAAGTAATAATGAGGGGGTAGGAGGGAAGTCTGAGGAGTAATAATGAGGGGGTAGGAGGGACGTCTGTGGAGTAATAATGAGAGGGTAGGAGGGACGTCTGTGGAGTAATGAGGGTTAGGAGGGATGTCTGTGGAGTAATAAGGGGGTAGGAAGGACGTCTGCAGAGTAATAATGAGGGCTGGGAGGGAAGTCTGACAAATAATGAGAGGGTAAGATGGAAGTCTGAGAAGTAATAACGAGGGGGTAGGAGAGAAGTCTGAGGAGTAATAATCAGGGGTAGGATGGAAGTCTGAGGAGTAATAGGGGTTGGAGGGAAGTCTGAGGAGTAATAATGAGGGAGTGGGAGGGAAGTCTGCAGAGTAATAATGAGGGGTGGGAGGTAAGTGTGAGGAGTAGTAATGAGGGGTTGAGAGGGAAGTCTTAGGAGGATGAGGGGGGTGGGAGCGAAGTCTGAGGAGTAATAATGAGGGGTGGGAAGTAAGTGTGAGGAGTAATAATGAGGGGTGGGAGGTAAGTGTGGGAGTAATAACGAGGGGTGGGAGGTAAGTGTGAGGAGTAATAATGAGAGCTGGGAGGTAAGTATGACGAGTAATAATGCGGAGTGGGAGGTGTGAGGAGTAATGAGCGTGGGAGGTAAGTATGAGGAGTAATAATGAGGGGTGGGAGGTAAGTGTGAGGAGTAATAATGAGAGGTTGGAAGGGAAGTCTGAGGAGGAATGAGGAGGGTGGGAAGGAAGCCTGAGTAATAATGAGGGATGGGAGGAGAAGTCTGAGGAGTAATAATGAGGGATGGGAGGGAAGTGTGAGGAGTAATAATGAGGGGTGGGAGGGAAGTGTGAGGAGTAATAATGAGGGGTGGGAGGTAAGTGTGAGGAGTAATAATGAGGGGTGGGAGGTAAGTGTGAGGAGTAATAATGAGGGATGGGAGGGAAGTCTGAGGAGGAATGAGGGGGGTGGGAGGTAAGTGTGAGGAGTAATAATGAGAGGTTGGGAGGGAAGTCTGAGGAGGAATGAGGGGGGTGAGAGGTAAGTGTGAGGAGTAATAATGAGGGATGGGAGGGAAGTGTGAGGAGTAATAATGAGGGGTGGGAGGTAAGTGTGAGGAGTAATAATGAGAGGTTGGGAGGGAAGTCTGAGGAGGAATGAGGGGGGTGGGAAGGAAGCCTGAGTAATAATGAGGAATGGGAGGGGAAGTCTGAGGAGTAATAATGAGGGATGGGAGGGAAGTTGAAGGAGTAATAATGAGCTGGTGGGAGGGAAGTCTCCGGAGTAATGAGGGTGGGTGGACAGATGGGATGGGAGTAGACAGGAGTGAGGTCTGAGGCATAATAAGGATGTGAATGGGGAGCAAAGTCTCACGGCAGCATTTTTTACAATAGTGAAAACTGGAACCATCCCAAGTGACCATTCACAGTGCCCTGGAGAAGTAAACTGTGACACAGTCACTCGTGCAGTGGTGTAGTATCAGGCAGCGAGGTTGAAGGAACTACAACTGCAGGCATCAGCAGGGCACATGGTCCAGTTGAGTGTGTGACCGTGGAATATGATTCCTTTCATACAGTTGATACAGTCGGACCACAGATACTGGTTAGGGGTATTTACATGTGTGGCGAACTGTAGAGATGAGCCAGAGAATCATTAATACAAACTGTAAGGTGGTGGTAATCTGGGGGGAATGCAGTGAAGGAGAGATGCCTACAGGCTTCTGTGGCACCTGCAAAAGTTCCATTTCCCAACTTGAGGAAGGAGGGACAGATATCTGAATGTTCCTGATTTAAATGTATGGGTATACTTTTGATACTTTTATATGGATATGTGTCTCCCACATTTCCTTCTATGCTGAGGACACGGTAACAGCAGCAGCTAAGGTTTTTAAGAGCTATGTGTGTTTGCAACAACCTTGTCAGAAAAATTACTTTTATTCCTCAAGTTTAAAGACTACACCCTGGGCCATATGTCTTCTAAGGATGGAGCTGGATTTGAACTTGAACAGGCCAGTGCCGGCCACCATGCTCCAAACCACCGCTCGGTGCTGCTGCCTCCTGTTGGGGCCCAGTCTCACCTGCTCCTCTCTCCCCACAGGGTCAGGAGACAAACGACCAGTAGGCCTCCCCCAGCAGGGGGCAGACCCAAGCCCCAGCCCAAGCCCAAGCCTCAGGTGCCACAGTGCAAGGCTTTGTATGCCTATGATGCTCAGGACACAGACGAACTCAGCTTTAATGCCAATGACATTATTGATATTATCAAAGAAGGTAAGTGTGTGGCCGGTTGGCTGGGACAGCCTCCCAAAGAGCACATGGTCACATTGCTGTAAGATCTAGTATGAAGATGAAGAGAATTTATGAGCTCCTCAAACTGCAATTTGTAGAGGCAGATCCAGGCCTCAGGCTCAGTCTGATCAAGACACCAGCTGCTCTTTTAATGCTTCTTTCAGCTCTGCCCCCTTCTTTATATCCCCTCCCTTCTCAAGCTGTTTTTCTTCATGGTAGCAAAATGGCAGCAGCAATTCCGAGCCAACATATCAAACCATGTCTGAAATCTGCATCATCTCTGCAACTTCTTTTCTTAGCCATTGGACAAAAGTCCTGAGTTTTATTCTGATCAGACCAAATTAGTCATGTGTCCATCCCTGAACCAACTTCAGTAGCAAGACAAAAGCTGTACCCTGAGTGGATTAGAACTGGTAGGGGCTGTCCCCAGAAACCGGGGCGGGGGGGTCTATCCCACCCACACTTCCTGGCTTCCTCATAATGAAAGTAGATGGTGTGGAAGCCAGGGAGACAACCTTCAATATCCATTATTAAAGCAGTCCATGGGCTTGGCTGAGTGCTTTATTAATTTGGTAGATATCTTTTTTTTTTTTTTTTTTTTTTTTGAGACGGAGTCTCGCTTTGTCACCCAGGCTGGAGTGCAGTGGCGCAATCTCGGCTCACTGCAAGCTCCGCCTCCCAGGTTCACGCCATTCTCCTGCCTCAGCCTCCCGAGTAGCCGGGACTACAGGCGCCCGCCACTGCGCCCAGCTAATTTTTTTCTATTTTTTAGTAGAGACGGGGTTTCACCATGGTCTCGATCTCCTGACCTTGTGATCCGCCCGCCTCGGCCTCCCAAAGTGCTGGGATTACAGGCGTGAGCCACCGCGCCCGGCCGATATCTTTTTACAACAAACTTTTTGATTTAAAGAACAAAGGGAAAACAATATGGATGGAGCCAAATCACTTGAGCCCGTATAGGAGCAGTGTGTGTTTGGCTGGGGCAGAACAGACTTACTCATCTTCACTTTCACCACCTCTCTCCCCCTGCAGATCCTTCTGGCTGGTGGACGGGTCGACTACGAGGCAAGCAGGGCCTGTTCCCCAACAACTATGTGACCAAGATCTGAGGTGCCCATGACTCTGACGCATGGGGCAGAGGAGCTCCAGGCACAGACCAGGGGAGGGGATATTTAGGGGCTCCCCTTACAATCCACAATGAGCAACTGCTTCTCCAAGGCCTGGAGCTATTCTGGTACCTTCCCCATGGAGGACACTGAAAAGACTGGGTTGGGGACAGGGAGTATCACTCCATAAGTGATCCTAAAAGGTAGCCTCTTCATAGGGACCCAGGAGGGCAAAACCACCATGCATTAAGATTTATTTATTGTATTTAAACCTGGTGAGAGGACAAGTGAGGTCTGCTCAGACCTTATAGGCTTCTATCAAAACAGCACCCGGCTTGCTCACCAGGCCTAGGGAATGGCTGTAGGCGGCCGCTGACAAGTGCCTTTAGTTGAAGAGCACATTTCTTTCATCTCTTTTGTCCGTACCTGATATACACATTCCTCTCTGCCACCTTCCCTCAGGGAGGACCTGCCCTCTGCAGACTGGGCTCAGCGTGAGCAGGCACTTCCCACGCACATGCCAAGGGCAAGCTGGCCTGCTGAGCCCAGGGGGACAGCGGGGCACTGGTTTACACTTTGCCGGGACCATCAGGGCCGCCAAGCAGGTCGGGGCTGGGGGCTGGGGGCTGGGCTGCTGGCTTTGCTTTCTCTGGGTCTTCAGTTGGAATGTGGCTGGCCCATGTTGGTTTGTGTTCAAATGCTGTACTTATTACAAGAAGGATCTTTTTTCAAGCTGTACATTTATAAAAACAGATCATATACTGTATATATAAAAATCTTGAGATGGTAGAAACATGTATGAATGTACTAAGTAGTAGTCCACTGTACTCATTCATAAGATAGGTTTTCTTACAAAACTCACACCAGGTACTTACAGATGTGCCCTGCTCTTTTCCAGTTACGGAATGTCATTGCTTTCTAGCTCAGTCCCTGCAGACTCTTCTCAACTCTTTCCCTACAGGAAACTTCCTCCGCATCCCGCCCCCACCTCCTAAATAAATAAAGGAATCCGCGAACACCTTCTTCTTTCATGACATTTGTTATGGGTTGAATCGTGCGCCTCCAAAGCAGATGTTAAAGTCCCAGCCACCAGTACCGCAGAATATGACCTTATTTGGAAATGGAGCCTTTACGGAGCAAACCAAATTAAAGTGAAGTCATTAGTGTGGGTCTTAATCCAATATAATGGTGTCCTGATGAAAAGGGGAAATTTGGACACAGAGACCAACATGCAGAGGAAAGACCATGTGAACAGGCAGGGAGAAGACCGCCATTCACAAGCCCAGGAGAGAGGCCTGGAACAGATTCTCCCTCACAGCACTCACAAGGAACCAACCCTGCCCACCTTGGTCTTGGACTTCCAGCCTCCAGAACTGAGGCAATACATGTCACTGTTTAAGCCACTCAGTTTGGGGTACTTTGTTACAGCAGCCCTAACAAACTAAAACAATGTTTTCTTGCCATAATAGTGAAAAGTCGGAAACTGTAATGCCCATCAATAATGGAATGGTTGTAAGTAGAGACTGCCATTTCTCTACCTCTCCTCCTCTGGTTGCCATGGCCATTCTTAAACTACTGGGAACTTAGAGTTTGAGCAGCATACACCTTTGAGTCATTTCAGGATCCTCAAGTCCATGGGAAAAAATTATCAGGGCTTACATATAAGGAAAAAAAATGGATCTAGATTTGAAATGAAGATACAGCATTTAATTCTCCTGTGTTTTACTTCAAGAACAGGGAGCAAACTCCATTCTGTAACAGTAACAAATAACGTTAAAAGGCTACTTCAGTTCCATGTTGTGACCAGAGAGGAAAATAAAGCCATGATGTGGTGAAATGAGGAAAGGTAATCCTATTGACACTAATGATCTCTATATATTTTACAAAGTACTTTCACATTCATGGACTCCCCACAGTGGGACGAAGATACCATAAGAGCTAGGACCAAGGAGCATGCTGGCGTCCCCACAGCCACCAGCACTCGGGCTACTTTCTCAGGGCAGGAACACCAGGACCATCTTCCCTTGTTACAAGCCCCTGGCTGGCTGGGACAAGCCTTTGTTTTTCCTCCTGATTGGCATTTTACATTTGTGTATAACTGGGAACCGTCAGGCTCTAGGTGACAAAACTGGGACTGAGTGAAATCTCCCATGAGTAGCACGAACACCCTCATCCATGGAAATCACAGACCAAGCCCTTAGCACCTGCATCGTGTGCCCAGCCAGTGCCAGGCTCACGGAGATGCCCAACAAATGGTGCTGAAATAGGTGAGTGACCCATAGGGGAAGGAGACTTAGATCTGTGTAGAGATGCTGAAATGCTGACACTATTAAGAAAAGTTTGGAGAAATGGTGGTTTATCTTAAACTTATTTGTATATATGTAGAAATTCAACATGGGGACTACCAGAAAAATGCCTTTTTTCCCCTTTAGGGTCTTTAAGACACTAACCTGGGTTTCCTCTAGTCTCTGGATCTAGCCTGGCCTGCCATTTTGTTCACTGTGCAGTTAAGTAAATATGACCACTTCAGGAGTCACTTACCAGGAAAGAACATACAGAACGGGGCCACCCCCACTTTCTGGAACTTGCCATCCTGTTTGAAATAAGGGGTGTTGATGTGCACACACAGCAACATGGAGAGCAGTATCCAACACAATGTAAAAACGTGATACCCCTTCAACCAAAGGTTTCAGGTAACCATGAACTAAATGAGAAGGCCTGACTGTGTACCCTAGGGCAGAGGTGTTCAAGCTTTAGTGGTAGATGAGAGAGAGACAGAGGTGTATATAAGGGTGGCATCCACTCTATTGATGGCCATCTGTGAGACAGAGGCTGATCTCAAATTCCTGGGCTTAAACAATCCTGCCTCAGCCTCCCAAAGTGCTGGCATTATGGGCATGAGCCACCGCACCTGGCCAACTGGCTTCTTAAAGACATGCAAAAGGGCCATCTCTTCCACAGTGTTTTTTTTTAGCAATACACAGACATGTGGAGAGGGCAAAGGGTGAAGCCTTCTTGAATAAGCTTGCTCCCCAACCATGAAGGGTGCCAACCCTCTGACCTCCCAACATGGGGTCCCAGCCCACTGTAATCAAACCTGACTCACCACTATTACCAAGTCCAGCCCAATGGAGGTGGAAAAGCATCGTGCAGTTTCCTTCTTAAAGGACCTGCCCTGTGTGCACACCGTGTCCACCAATATTCTACTGGCCAGAGCTTAGTCATGTGGCCTCAACTCAAGGGGGCTGGTCTTTCCACAGAGCTGTCTCAGCAGCTTATCCAGAGCACCAGAATGAAAGCGGCCTCCTGCCAGGTGGAGCTGTTCACAAAAATGAGTGAGAGAAAATATGGATGTGCATCTATGAATTACAAACTCCATGGGCTTCCACAGAGCATGGCTTTTACATATCTAAATTCCCTCTCTTTGCGACTCCCTCCTGAACTCATCCCCAGACCCTCCCTGAGTGGAGCTGGTCACACTAAGTCTGCCTGTGCCTCTAATTGCTACCATTTCTTTTATAGGTGGTGTCCCAGTTAAGATTTCCCTGGCAGTAGAGCTGGATTCTGGTTTCCAGGGCAATCAACAGCAGAGCATGAATGGTGCTTCTCTGGTGGACGATTTAACTCTGTGTTTCTGGCATCCCTCACTTTTGTGATCAAAAGACCAGAGGAGCCATTCGGCAATTCTGCCCTCTTTCACTGTTTTGCTTTTCTCCCAGGACCTGATTACAGTTCTTTCTGGATTTAGTAATGTAGTTTTATTCCTACCCACTAATCTTGATGCCTTTTTCCCTACTAGGCCGTACCTTTCCACTCTGAGCACCCTTTCCAACCAGAAGCCTGGCTCAGTATGGTTCACTAGGTCGCCCAAGGTCACACAGTTCTTCCCTGGGGGAGCCACCATTGGAACTCTGAGTCAAAGGCCTGTGCTTTTTTATTTTGAGACAGCGCCTCACTCTGTCACCCAGACTGGAGAAAAGTAGAACAATCACACCTTACTGCAGTCTCAAACTCCAGGGCTCAAGCAGTCCTCCCACCTCAGCCTCCCAAGTAGCTGGGACCACAGGTATGTGCCGCCACACTCAGCTAATTTGTAGAGATGAGGTCTCCCTATGTTGCCCAGCTGGTCTTAAACCTCTGGGCTCAAGCAGTCTTCCCGCCTTGGCCTCCCAAAATTCTGGGATTACAAGCATGAGCCACTGTGCCCGAAAGGCCTGTGCTTTTAATCATTTTCTCCAATTCAACAAATACTTAGTAATGTGATGGTCTACTGTGTTAGCCTTTCAACTGCCAATATCTATCTCATGCATAGAACTCAACAGCTAGAAACTTGTAAACTCCTTTAATGGGCAAGAGCTCCATCTAACAAATCTGAATCCCCTGATCCATCTCTTTCCAAGACCATTAACCTTCTCCTTAAAATAATAACATCTATGTTCAAGTATTTTCTTCATACTGGAAACTATACTAAGTGCTTGGCATACTTTATTTAGCATAACCCTATGAGGTAGACACTCTTATCCCCACTTCACAGGTACAGAAACTAAAGTATAGAGGTCACAACTACTTAGAATCAAACTCAAAGCACCCACGTTCAGAGTTAGTGCTCTTCTATACTATGAATCCATATCCCATTTTTAATTTCCATGTTTTTATGATATGGTTTCTACTTCTGCCGCTCATTTCACATTTATGACATTTTAGTTTGGGGTGCCTGCTGTGCCATCTAAAAAAGTATCTTAAAGGTCTTTATGACATCCTGGAAGAATTTCCTGAGTCAGAACATTCAATATTTAACTAAGTAAAATATGTAATAAGGAAGCTATAACATGTCTTTGATTGTGCTTACAAAACTCAGGCGTTCTTGGAGAGAAGTTGAGCTCAAGCATCTCTGGGAAATAATTGTTTGTCAGAGCCAGGAAAGCTGCCTTTCATGGTCTCACTTCGTTACCCTTCACACTTGTGATCAGAGTTGTCTAAGGCTGCCATGGGAACAAGCTTCACTAACCCAATAACGGATATTCATCAACTCTACACTAGGATTTCAACATATAAAGATATCCAGAACTTACAGTTAAAGACACACTAGTCAGGCGGTCCTGCCTGCCCAGGAAGAGAGTAAAAAGCCAGCCCTGACTGGAGCCAGTTTCTCCTCCCCAGGGGCAGTTGTCCTCAACCACACCTGAATCACAGGAGCAGACACTGAATTTCTGTCAGCAGGAGGCAGCTCTTACCACACTCTAGGTTGGGGAAAATAACTGAGATAAATGAGTTTACTGCAAAGCACAGGACCTTTATGAATCTACCAATCATTTGCAATGTTTCACAAGTGTATTTGACTAACTCCTTTCTCTTACAACACCAATTAACATCTTGTTGAACCAACGTCTTGAGAAGTTGTTTTTATACGAGACTATGTTTACGGTTTTTAAGTCAGTGGTTGGAAGTGAGGATGCACTCCCCCCACAGAAAACAATGTTTGAGCATCCCAGGTTGACCTCAGACTGCTGAGCTACCAGCAAAAATTCCAAGCCAATGAGTGTCAGCTTGCTGGGCTCCGTGGGGGTGGGACCCAACGAGCCAGGCATCGGAGGGAATCTCCTGGTCTGTGGTTGTGAAGACTGTGGGAAAAGTGCAGTATCTGGGTCGGAGTGTACCTTTCCTCCTGGTACAGTCTCTCACGGCTTCCCTTGGCTAGGAAAGGGAAATCCCCCAACCCCTTGTGCTTCCCAGGTAAGGTGACAACCCACCCTGCTTCTGCTCACCCTCTGTGGGCTGCACGCACCTACTGTCCAACCAGTCCCAATGAGATGAACCAGGTACCTCAGCTGGAAATGCAGAAATCACCTACTTGGTTGGGGGAGGGGTGCCTGCCATTGCTGAGGCTTGAATAGGCGGTTTTACACTCAGTGTAAACAAAGCTGCCAAGAAGTTAAAACTGGGCGGAATCCACTGCAGCTCAACAAGGCTGCTGCAGCCATACTGCCTCTGTAGATTTCCTCCTCCCTGGGCAGGGCATCTTTGAAGATAAGGCAGCAGCCCCAGTCAGGGACTTATACATAAAACCCCCATCACCCTGGGACAGAGCACCTGGGGGAAGGGGAGGCTGTGGGCACAGCTTCAGCAGACTTAAACGTCCCTGCCTGACAGCTCTGAAGAGAGCAGCAGATCTCCCAGCACAGTGTTCAAGCTCTGCTACGGAACAGGCTGCCTCAAGTGGGTCCCTGACCCCCGTGTATCCTGACTGGGAGACACCTCCCAGTAGGGGCCAACAGACACCTTATACAGGAGAGCTCTGGCTGGCATCTGATGGGTACCCCTCTGGGAGGAAGCTTCCAGAGGAAGGAACAGGCAGCAATCTTTGCTATTCTGCAGCCTCTGCTGGTGATACCCAGGCAAAGAGGGTCTGGAGTGGACCTCCAGCAGACTCCAGCACACCTGCAGAAAAGGGGCCTGTTACAAGGAAAACTAACTAATAGAAAGGAATAGTAGCAACATCAACAAAAAGGACGTCTACTCAGAAACCCCATCCGAAGGTCACCAGCATCAAAGACCAAAGATAGATAAATCCACAAAGATGGGGAGAAACCAGCACAAAAAGGCTGAAAACTCCAAAAAACAGAATGCCTCTTCTCCTCCAAAGGATCACAACTCCTCACCAGTAAGGGAACAAAACTGGATGGAGAATGAGTTTGACAACTGACAAAAGCAGGCTTAAGAAGATGGGTAATAACGAACTCCTCCGAGCTGAAGAAGCATGTGCTAACCCAGTGCAAGGAAGCTTAAGAGCCTTGAAAAAAGGTTAGACAAATCGCTAACCAGAATAACCAGTTTAGAGAAGAACATAAATGATCTGATGGAGCTGGAAAAGCACAGCACGAGAACTTTGTGAAGCATACACAAATATCAGTAGCTGAATCGATCAAGCAGAATAAAGGATAGCAGAGATTGAAGATCAACTCAATGAAATAAAGCAAGAAGACAAGATTAGAGGAAAAAAGAGTAAAAAGAAACCAACATAGCCTCCAAGAAATATGGGACTATGCGAAAAGACCAAATATACATTTGATTGGTGTACCTGAAAGTGACAAGGAGAATGGAACCAAGTTGGAAAACACTCTTCAGGATATTATCCAGAAGAACTTCCCAACCTAGCAAGGCAGGACAACATTCAAATTCAGGAAATATAGAGAACATCACCAAGATATTCCTCAAGAAGAGCAACCCCAAGACACATAATCATCAGATTCACCAAGGTTGAAATGAAGGAAAAAACGTTAAGGGCAGCCAGACAGAAAGGTTGCGTTACCCACAAAGGGAAGCCCACCAGACTAACAGCGGGTCTCTTGGCAGAAACCCTACAAGCCAGAAGAGAGTGGGGGCCAATATTCAACATTCTTAAAGAAAAGAATTTTCAACCCAGAATTTCATATCCAGCCAAACTAAGCTTCATAAGCAAAGGAGAAATAAAATCCTTTACAGACAAGCAAATACTGAGAGATTGTGTCATCACCAGGCCTGCCTTACAGGAGCTACTGAAGGAAGCACTAAACATGAAAAGGAACAACTGGTACCAGTCACTGCAAAAACATCAAATTGTAAAGACCATCAATGCTATGAAGAAACTTCATCAACTAATGGACAAAATAGCATCATAATGACAGAATCAAGTTCACACTTAACAATATTAATCTTAAATGTAAACGGGCTAAATGCCCCAATTAAAAGACACAGACTGGCAAAGTGGATAAAGAGTTAAGACCCATCAGTATGCTGTATTCAAGAGACCCATCTCACATGCAAAGACACACATAGGCTCAAAATAAAGGGATGGAGAAATACTTACGAAGCAAATGGAAAGCAAAAAAAAAAAAAAAAAGCAGGGGTTGCAATCCTAGTCTCTGATAAAACAGACTTCAAACCAACAAAGATCAAAAGAGACAAAGATGGGCATTACATAATGGTAAAGGGATCAATTCAACAAGAAGAACTAACCATCCTAAATATATATGCACCCAATACAGGAGCACCCAGATTCATAAAGCAAGTTCTCAGAGACCTACAAAGAGACTTAGACTCCCACACAATAATAGTGGGAGACTTCAGCACCCCACTGTCAACACTGGACAGATCAATGAGACAGAAAATTAACAAGGACATCCCGGACTTGAACTCGGCTCTGGACCAAGCAGACCTACCAGTCATCTACAGAACTTTCCACCCCAAATCAACAGAATATACATTCTTCTCAGCACCACATCACACTTATTCTAAAATTCACCACATAATTCGAAGTAAAACACTCCTCAGCAAATGCAAAAGAACGGAAATCATTAACGGTCTCTCAGACTACAGTGCAATCAGATTAGAACTCAGGATTAAGAACTCACTCAAAACTGCTCAACTATATGGAAACTGAACAACCTGCTCCTGAATAACTACTGGGTAACTAACAAAATGAAGGCAGAAATAAAGATGTTCTTTGAAACCAATGTGAACAAAGACACAAAGCACCCAAATCTCTGGGACACATTTAAAGCAGTGTGTAGATGGAAATGTATAGCACTAAATGCCCACAAGTGAAAGCAGGAATGATCAAAAATTGACACTATAACATCACAATTAAAAGAACTAGAGAAGCAACAGCAAATATATTCAAAAGCTAGCAGAAGACAAGAAATAACTAAGATCACAGCAAAACAGAAGGAGACAGAGACACAAAAAACCCTTCAAAAAAATCCGTGAGGCCGGGCGCGGTGGCTCAAGCCTGTAATCCCAGCACTTTGGGAGGCCGAGACGGGCGGATCACGAGGTCAGGAGATCAAGACCATCCTGGCTAACCCGGTGAAACCCCGTCTCTACTAAAAAATACAAAAATCTAGCCGGGCGAGGTGGTGGGCGCCTGTAGTCCCAGCTACTCGGGAGGCTGAGGCAGGAGAATGGCGTGAACCTGGGAGGCGGAGCTTGCAGTGAGCTGAGATCCGGCCACTGCACTCCAGCCTGGGTGACAGAGCGAAACTCCGCCTCAAAAAAAAAAAAAAAAAAATCCGTGAATCCAGGATCTGGTTTTTTGAAAAGATCAACCAAATTGATAGACCACTAGCCAGACTAGTGAGAAAGAAAAGAGAGAAGGATCAAATAGACACAATAAAAAATGATATAGGGGATATCACCACCGATCGCACAGAAATACAAACTACTGTCAGAGAATACTATAAACACCTCTACACAAATAAACTAGAAAATCTAGAAGAAATGTTTAAATTCCTGGACACATACTAAACCTCCTGAGACTAAACCAGGAAGAAGTCAAATCCCTGAATAGACCAATAAAAAGTTCTTAAATTGAGGGAGTAATAGCCTACCAAACAAAAAAATTCCAGGACCAGGCGTATTCACAGCCAAATTCTACCAGAGGTACAAAGAGGAGCTGGTACCATTCCTTCTGAAACTATTCCAAACAACAGAAAAAGGGAATCCTCCCTAACTCATTTTATGAGGCCATTATCATCCTGATGCCAAAACCTGACACAGACACAACAGAAAAAGAACATTTTAGGCCAATATCCCTGATGAACATCGATGCAAAAATCCTCAATAAAATACTGGCAAACTGAATCCAGCAGCACATCAAAAAGCGTATCCACCATGATCAAGTCAGCTTCATCCCTGGATACAGAGCTGGTTCAATATATGCAAATCGATAAACATAATCACATAAACAGAACCAATGACAAAAACCACGATTGTCTTAATTGATGCAGAAAAGGCATACGACAAAATTCAACACCCCTTCATGCTAAAAACTCTGAATAAACTAGGTATTGATGGAATGCATCTCAAAATAACAGGAGCTATTTATGACAAACCCACAGCCAATAGCATACTGAATAGGCAAAAACTGGAAACATTCCCTTTGAAAACTGGCACAAGACAAGGATGCCTTCTCTCACCACTCTTATTCAACACAGTATTGGAAGTTCTGGCCAGGCCAATCAGACAAGAGAAAGAAATAAAGGGTATTCAATTAGGAAAAGAGGAAGTCACGTTGTCTGTTTGCAGATGACATGATTGTATATTTAGAAAACCCCATCGTCTCAGCCCAGAATCTCCCTAAGCTGATTAGCAACTTCAGCAAAGTCTCAGGATACAAAATCAATGTGCAAAAATCACTAGCACTCCTATATACCAATAACAGACAGAGAGCCAAATCATGAGTGAACTCACATTCACAATTCCTACAAAGAGAATAAAATACCTATGAATACAATTTACAAGAAATGTGAAGGACCTCTTCAAGGAGAACTATAAACCACTGCTCAAGGAAATAAGAGAGGATAGAAACAAATGGAAAAACATTCCATACTCATGGACAGGAAGAATTGATAGCATGAAAATGGCCATACTACTCAAAGTAATTTATAGATTCAGTGCTATCCCCATCAAGCTACCACTGACTTTCTTCACAGAATTGGAAAAAACTACTTTAAGTTTCTATACGGAACCAAAAAAGAGCCCGCATTGCCAAGACAATCCTAAGCAAACAGAACAAAGCTGGAGGCAACATGCTACCTGACTTCAAACTCTACTACAAAGCAGTAACCAAAACAGCATGGTACTGGTACCAAAACAGACATATAGACCAATGGAACAGAACAGAAGCTTCAGAAATAACAGCAAACATCTACAACCATCTGATCTTTAACAAACCTGACAACAACAAGAAATGGGGAAAGGATTCCCTATTTAATAAATGGTGTTGGGAAAACTGGCTAGCCGTATGCAGAAAGCTGAAACTGGATCCCTTCCTTACACCTTATACAAAAATTAACTCAAGATGGATTAAAGACTTAAATGTAAGACCTAACCATAAAAACCCTAGAAGAAAACCTAGGCAATACCATTCAGGACATAGGCATGGGCAAAGACTTCATGACTAAAGAGCTTCTGCACAGCAAAAGCTCCATCTGACACAGGGCTAATATCCAGAGTCTACAAAGAACTTAAACAAATTTACAAGAAAAAAACACCACCATCAAAAAGTGGGTGAAGGATATGAACAGACACTTCTCAAAAGAAGACATTTTTGCAGTCAACAAACATGAAAAAATGCTCATCATCACTGGTCATCAGAGACATGCAAATCAAAACCACAATGAGATACCATCTCATGCCAGTTAGAATAGCGATCATTAAAAAGTCAGGGAACAACAGATGCTGGAGAGGATGTGGAGAAATAGGAATGCTTTTACACTGTTGCTAGGAGTGTAAATTAGTTCAACCATTGTGGAAGACAGTGTGGCGATTCCTCAAGGATCTAGAACTAGAAATACCATTTGACCCAGCCATCCCATTACTGGGTGTATACCCAAAGAATTATAAATCATTCTACTATAAAGACACACGCACACATATATTTATTGTGGCACTGTTCACAATAGCATGGACTTGGAACCAACCCAAATGCCCATCAATGATAGACTAGATAAAGAAAATGCGGTACATATACATGGAATACTATGCAGCCATAAAGAAGGATGAGTTCATGTCCTTTGCAGGGACATGGATGAAGCTGGAAACCATCATTCTCAGCAAACTAACACAGGAACAGAAAACCAAACACTGCATGTTCTCACTCATAAGTGGGAGTTGAACAATGAGAACACATGGACACACAGAGGGGAAAACCCCTGCTGGGGGCCTATCGGGGTGGGGGACTAGGGGAGAGAGAGCATTAGGAGAAATACCTAATGTAGATGACGGGTTGATGGGTGCAGCAAACCACCATGGCACATGGATACTTATGTAACAAACCTGCATGTTCTGCACATGTATCCCAGAACTTAAAAAAAAAAAAAAAAAAAAAAAAAAAAAAAAAAAAAAAAAGTTCAATGCCCATTAAAAACCAACCAAACAAAAAAATACAAAGCCATTTAGCCCATAATGTGCCTGAAGCTGCACAACGAGAAAATGCATCCCAAGCTTCAACTTGAAGAGGATGCCACAGGCCCATTTTCTCCAGCTGTGACCCATGGGATGGCTCTCTCTGGTCTCAACCATGCCTTTGAGAGAGGGACCCATTACAAGGGTTGCTCTGGGCCAGGCGTTCCAATGCAGGAATGAGAGAGCAGCTGACTAGCTTCTAGAAAGGAAAGTGTCATGGTTATCTTTCCATTTTAAATTTTCATAATAGACTTATTTGTATTCAAGAAGCTTAGGAATAGGTTTAGTGTTCACTGAGGCCAAGTTCTAGTTTTTCCGTTTGAGAAAATGGTAGAAAGGTCTTGCCCAAGCCATAATGGCAATAATTTACATGCTATTCATAATAGCTTAAAAAGAAATTAGTCAAGGCAAGCTTTCACTGATTTCTTCAGTACAGAATACGCAAATAAATACACATGGGATACCTTAAGAAAAACCAATCGCTTTATTTTTCCTCAATATATATTTAGAAAATTGGTCTGAGAAGAGGTTTCATAAGATAGACCAGAGGACTATGTACAAAATCAAGAGTTCTAAACCAGTAAGAAAAAGGGTACAATGAAGCACACATCCCCAGGGGCGATGGCAGCCTAGGACCTTCCCATCAGTGGGGAGGCAAGATCTTTGACGGCTTTTGAGTTCAGCTGAGGGATCGTGCTGATCTTCAGGAGTTTGCTGCTTGCATACTTATTCTTGATGGCCTGCAGAATTTGTGATTAAGCACATGTCAGGAACCCCTACTGGTACCTTATTCCTAGTCTAATTCACAACTTTCAAAGGTCCGGGCCACAATCACCATCACAATGACGATGCCCAATTGCTGAAGCCAGTGAAAGCTCTGGGCTCATCACATGTGCCTGACCATTTCCTTCCATCCCCATTAATGAATAAAACCCAGCTGGTAGCACAGGCGATCAGAACAAATGATTTCAAGGTCCAAGTAGTAGGCTTCCTCTCATAGGCTACCAGAGGGATGGGAGGGGGAGCTGTGTTTATGACACCTAAGTGCCATCAGACATAACAGGTTCACCAGACCTGGCAGGAACAGCCGACAATCAAAGAGGGTGGCAACTCGCACTTAACAAATCCCAGACAGTCCTCTCAGGACTGAACACACAGTACGCTACCATGAAGCAAATCATGTTGTGAGGACACTTGAGACTCTTCTGACGTTCAAATGCCTTGCTCTTTGCCACAACACACTTGGTGAGCTCTGTTTGGTGTCACACAAGGACAGCACTAAGTCTCCTCTGGTTCCTCCTCATAGGTGGGCCATGCAGAGATAGACACCACGCCCTCAGGATGCCCCCTGAATAGGTGTCTTCCCTCTTAACCATGCTTGCTAATTAGGTGTTTTTCCATCATTGCCTCAAAAGATCCTGGACAAAGGCTCTGAGTAACATCACCTGAATCCTACTTCCACACTGCCATTTGAAGTGGGCCCTCTCTCTTCCCAATCCCATGCAGAGCAGCCTTCTCTGCTTGCAAAGTGCCCTCCCCAGGACACTGGTATGAGCACAGAGTAATTCAACACATTGAGTAACTGGCTGGCTGACTAGGAACTGGGCCTAGACATGGCTAGCCTATCGACTTTGTTTCAAAGAAAGTTTGCTCTCAGAGTTTATCCGTATGCTCCACACCATACTATATCAGAAAAATATAAAGGATAAAGGATTTGTGCTAAAACTCTCACGTTATTAATATATTTACATGACAGCACACACACACACACCCCACATATACACAAAACCCAGAACCTAAAGCATTCCACAGCTTAAGAAACAATAGTACTTACGATGAATTTAGTTAAGTTTTCGTTTACTTTCACCACATTCTTGGCCATGTGCTGCATGACTTCCAAAACTTCATTCTCTGTGTATCCTGTGTAATACTGCTGCTTTAAGTTCTGAAACACAAGAAGCAGACACACATGACTGAGGGGAAAGAGAAAACTTCTGCTTCTTTAGAAGAACACATCTCATACATGATGACATTACTTATGTAAAAGCCGTACAAAAATATTCTTACCTTCTGGAAATTCAATCAAAGTCCTAAGCACTCCCACAGTACCAGCAACACTAAAGCAGCTGGTAAATGCAAGATGATTCTGGCCCTGAGACCAGACTAAATGAAGACATTGTGAAGCTCTTAGCTAAATCAAGTGCCAAAGGTCCCATAGGATCTTTTAAAGAGGTTGCACCGGTAGGAGTCCTTCAAGTGACAACACTGAAAGGGGATGAAAAAGGAGACACTTAAAACAAAGTGTCCCTTTACAGTGCTGGCCACATCTCACACAACCCTGCGTCAAAGCCCTCCCCAGCTGTCTCTGTTATGAGCTCAAGAACCCAAACAGACATACTGTCAGTCAGGGAAAGATATTCAGAAATAAGAAATAAACTGTGCTAAAAAAGCACCAATCCATCAAATCCAGAAGAACTAGGTAGGACTACCTACAATTCTCTTGTTGAACCCTGTGTAATTAAGCACCAGAGAACAGAGAGAACTCAGACAACACCATAAGAAGTCTTGTGACCTAGCCTCCCAAAGAGCAAAATACAAGCAAAAGAACAGCTGTCCATTGATAGTAGGATTTATCATGTAAGAAGATACATAAATTGGCAGGGCCCAGTGGCTCATGTCTACAATTCCAGCACTTTCGGAGGCCAAGGCAAGAAGATTGCTTGAGTTTAAGAATTTCAGACCAGTTTGTGTAACATTGGGAGACCCTGTATCTATGAAAAATGAAAAAATTAGCCAAGGATGGTGGTGTCCACCTGTAGTCCCAGTTACTTGAGGAGCTGAGAAGGAAGGATTGCTTGAGCCCAGAAGTTTGAGGTGTAATGAGCTATTAAGGCCACTGCACTCCAGCCTGGGCAACAGAGTGAGCCCATGTCTTTTAAAAAAAAAAAAAAAAAGGAAAAAAAGATTAGGCACGGTGGCTCACGCCTGTAATCCCAACACTTTGGGCGGATCACCTGAGGTCAGGAGTTCGAGGCCAGCCTGACCAACATGGTGAAACCCCGTCTCTACTAAAAATACAAAAATCAGCCAGGCGTGGTGGCACATGCCTGTAATCCCAGCTACCCAGGAGGCTGAGGCAGAATTGCTAGAACCCAGGAGGCAGAGGCTGCAGTGAACCAAGATCGCACCACTGCACTTCAGCCTGGGGAACAGAGAAAGACTCCCTCTCAAAAAAAAAAAAAAGGTATGTCAACTGACTTTAAGAATTCTGTGACAAAAATTCTAAAAGCAAAATTACATTTTTTTCATATGCATGGTATAATTGGCAAATTAAACCACAATTTAATCTTTTTCTTTGAAGACCGGGTCTCAACTCTGTTGCCCAGGCTGGAGTGCAGTGGCACTATCAGAACTCACTGCAGCCTTGATATCCTGGGCTTAAGTGATCCTCCTACCTCAATCTCCCTAGTAGCTGAAACTATAGGCGTGCGCCACCATGCCTGGGTTCTGTCACCCAGGCTGGAGTGCAGTGGCGCAATCTCGGCTCACTGCAACCTCTACCTTCCGGGTTTAGATAATTCTTGTGTCTCAGCCTTCCAAGTAGCTGAGACTACAGGCATGTGCCACCACACCCAGCTAATTTTTGTATTTTTAGTTTAGTTTGTATTTTTAGTAGAGACAGAGTTTCACCATGTTGGCTAGGCTGGTCTCAAAGTCCTGGCCTTAAGTCATCCACCTGCCTCAGCCTCCCAAAGTGCTGGGATTACAGGCATGAGCCACTGCCCAGTGTACACAATTTAATCTTAATCCTAAAATACTTTGAAGGGAAAAAAGAGGAAGCAAGAGTAAAAACTGAAATAATGCACAATTTCTAGAATTTTGAAATCAATTCTCAGAAAACTGGGACAGCAAAGCACATTTAAGAGTAAGGTGACTAAAAATGAGCCATTGGTACCATGTATCAGTGGCATTTTTGCCTCAAATGTTTTATTTTTAAAAAATTCCAAATCTACAGAAAAACTGAAAGAATGACCCTCTAGATATCCTTCATGTAGACTGATCAATCATGAACATGCACCACATTTTCCTCCTCTCCCTCTCTCTATATATGTATACTCACACACAATTTTTGCTATGCCATTTGAAAGCAATTTGCAGATATCACAGCACATCCCTGCTAAACATTTCAGAAGCATATTCTAAAAAGTACATTTTTGTACCTATCCATAACACCATTCTCACATAAGAAACACTGTCACCAGTGACTTTTTTTAAGCATCCAGGCAGTTCCTTTTAAAATGTCTCACATTCTGGATTTGCACATTTCCTCATGATTTAATTCATGTCAAACGTTTTGGGCATGAATAGGTGATAATGTATACATCTTACTGCACAACATGGCACAGCAACTCAGGTTGTCTGCCAATGGCAATGCTGAGCTTAATCACTGGGTGAAGGTGGAAACCACCAGACCACTTCATCATAGATGTGCAGTTTTGCTACAGAATTAACAAGTATCTATGGGATGATAATTTGAGACCATGTGAATCTTGTTTCCCAAAATTATTCCATGTAGTGATTTTTGCATTCATTGATGCACCTTGCTTGAATAAATTATTACATTACAGGTTGAAAATTAGTGGTTTCTAACTCTACCATTCTACTTTAATTAGCTGGTATTCTGATTTTTAAAAATGAACCCCTGTTTTATTTTTTGTATCATTATGGACCCATGAATCCTTTTTTTTATACACTACAATCTATTACTATCATTATTCTTTTTAATGCTCTAATTCAGTCAGCCAGAGCCCTTTCAAGCCCATTCCTATGTCCCTCCTTCCCTTCCTATTTTATTGTGGTGCAATCATAGGCCACTGCAGCCTCAGACTCCTGGACTAAAGGGATGCTCCTGCCTCAGCCTCCTGAGTAGCTGGGACTATAGGCACATGCTGCCATGACCAGCTCTCCTATGTCCTTTGGTGTGACCTCATTGATCTTTGAAAATTTGTGTGCTATCTGGCACAAATTTTTCTAGGCTTACCTTGTACTTCCCCTGCAATAGCCCTTAAATCAGCAATTTCACTAATGAACCCTAGTTGACAGTAGATGATGGTATTTAGTATCCAAGATGTGGGCACTAAATACGCTCACTACTACTGAGTTGTCACTGTTTCTGAGACCCTTTATTCTGAATTTGCCGTTATTTTCAAAACATAATAGGGGTTTTCCTTTGTTTTTGTTTTGCTATTTCCTACATGAGGACTAACCTTTAGTTTTTAATTGTTAATATTTTCTCTCTTAGGCCAGGCACAGTGACTCACGTCTATAATCCCAGCACTTTGGGAGGCCAAGGTGAGAAGATCACTTGAGCCCAAGAGTTCGAGACCAGCCTGGGCAACATAAGGAGAGCCAATCTCTAGAAAAAACTTTAAAATTAGCCAGGCATGATGGCGTGTGGCTGGGTCCCAGCTACTCAGGAGGCTGAAGTGGGAGGATCACTTGAGCCCAGGCAATTGAGGCTGCAGTGAGCTTTAGTAGCAGCACTATACTCCAGCCTGGATGACAAAGCAAGACCCTGTATAAAAAATTAACTAATTAATAATAAAAAAAACTCTTCCTATAGTGAAAATTTTAGTCCTTAATAACATGAATAAATTTGTTTTATCCTACAATACACATAAAATACTTCCAGAATTTTAACAACAGATTAACAATGAACCTACTAAGTAAACTTGATGTTACCACTTTAGTCCTTTGTTTTGTCATACTTTAAATCCCACTAAGGATGCTCAGTCAGAATGCTGTGTTCAGGTTATAGATTTTTTTTTTTTTCTTTTTTTGAGACAGGGTTTTGCTCTGTTGCCCAGGTTGGAGTGCAGTGGCATGATCATAGCTACTTCAGCCTTGAACTCCCGGGCTCAAGCAATCCTCCTGCCTCAGCCTCCTGAGTAACTAGGACTACAGGTGTGCACCACCATACTCAGCTAATTTTTAAATTTTTTGTAGAGATGGGGGTCTTGCTATGCTACCCAGGTTGGGCTCGAACTCCTGGGCTCAAGCAACAAGTACTTAAATTAATTCTTTCCTCTGTGTTCTGTTACCAGTTTCACATGTGGTTACATTGTTTATTTCCACTTAATTACAATTTAAAGTTTGCATAAAATATTTACATTGTTCAAAAATCGAAAAAGTCAATAAAAGGTTACAATCAGAAGCCCTCTCATCCTCAACCTCCACCCTGTTCCACAGAACCCCATAGTATCCACTTTCATTCTTTCTGGTTTATTCCTCCTGTACCAAAAAATTAAACAAATATATAAATATATATACATACAGACACACACACTTTCTTGCATAAAATGTAAACTACAATATACATTGTTTAGGTGAACAGCTCCACCATGTTGCCCTGGTGACCTTGCCTATATCCATATAGGACAGGCCAAGGCCTGAACCACAGCTGATTGGTCCTGGCAAAATGCTTTGTGATCCTCCTGGAAAAAGGAGGGGATGGCAGGTGTGGGCAGAGCTGTGGCCCAGCCATCTCCCATTCACCTCCCTATCTCCTCTGGGAGGCTGTCACCAGACAGTTTCTTCTTTTTTTTTTTTTTTTTTTTGGAGACAGAGTCTCGCCCTATCCCCCAGGCTAGAGTGCACTGGCACGATCTCGGCTGAATGCAACTTTTGTCTCCTGGGTTCAAGTGATTCTTATGCCTAGGCCTCCCGAGTAGCTTGGATTACAGGCACCTGCCACCATGCCTGGCTAATTTTTGTATTTTTAGTAGAGACGGGGGTTTTGCCATGTTGGCCAGGCTGGTCTCAAACTCCTGACCTCAGATGATCTGCCCACCTTGGCCTCCCAAAGTGCTGCGATTACAGGCATGACACCCGGCCAAGACAGCTTCTTATCCCCTAGGTTCTGATGAAGTTTTCTGCTGTGCTGCTTTCAGGGTATACCTGCAGACTAGAAGACTGCTTAGCAGTGGTCTACAACTGGCTTCTCCACAGCAGTGTACCTGTCGCTTGCACTGCAGCCATCCAGCTCCATTTGTTTCCACATTATCCTTTTGGCCATGTGAAACAAAGACCCAGGGAGCTGCCAACCTTGGCTACTCTTCTGAATCTACAAGTGGCTCATTCTATTCTTACTGGCTAAATCAGTCAGGCCTTGGCCTTCCTTTGTCTTGTGTGCTTGACAACTTTTTCACTTAACATAATATCTAAGAAATTATACATATCAGTTCTTAGTGGCCTTCCTCATTCTGTACAACTCTATAATGCATACATGCACCCTGGTATATATAGTCAACTCACTTCTATTTGAACTGTTCCAAGTAGCTTGCTTGCTTTCTTTCCCAAGAGACAGGGGTCTCTCCATGTTCCCCAGGCTAGACTTGAACTGAGCCTGAGTTCAAATGATCCTCCTCCTTCAGCCTCCCAAGTAGCTAGAACTATAAGCACAAGCCCCTACGCCCCTCTCCAAGCAGCTTTCCTTTAGGCCTTTGAACTTTAAACAGTTGCTTCAGGCTAGGCACAGTGGCTCATACCTGAAATCCTAGCACTTTGGGAGGCTAAGGTGGGTAGACTGTTTGAGCCGAGTTCAAGGCTACCCTAGGCAGCATGACAAAACCCTGTCTCTACAAAAAAATTACAAAAATTAGCGAGGCATGGTGCATGCCTGTAGTCCCTGTTACTCGGGAGGCTGTGGTAGGAGGATCACTTGAGCCTGGGAGGTCAAGGCTGCAGTGGGCTGTGATGGCACCACCACACTCCAGCCCACACGACAGAGTGAGACCCTGTGTCAACAACAAAACAAAACCAATTGCTTCAATGACAGTGTTGTAAAAATGCTAAGGCCTTTCATATTATGAGGGACTAAAATATAGCCTAATTAATTTCTTCTTAAATCCACCACTCACCCATTTTCCTTGTCCTAGAAGCTTCTGAGACAAACAGGAAGCAGCTGCTGCTACTTTAGAAGGATGATAATGCACCATATCATAGTCGATGAGAGTCAGCTCCATCAAATATTTGGCTAAAGTGTGCTGTTCAACATCAACCTAAGAAACAACAGCAACGGACAGTAAGAATCACAACTGTAATTACTATCTTGCAAAAGTCTGCATGAAGCCTAGGAACTCCAATTCACTTAACTCACTTATCCTTCTGAAGAATTACTCTATCCCACACTATGTTGTAAACATAGATCATGAGGCCTTTCTCTTAAGAACTGATGAGGTAAGCATTAAGACTTATCTAAAGGATGCATCCTATAAATTAATAAGCTTTCCTTTAATTAGATGAAGGTTTCTAGGATGAGACACCAAGCAAAAACAGCCTCTTACAGAGTTGGAGGCACTTACTTCCCCGGCTTTTGATGCTCGCCTTAAGAAGTGTAGTGGCAATGGTCGACCCAACTCAAATTTCAATTCTTTCAAAATTAGAGTTTCCATTTCTCGGATTTGGGAACTGGTATAAGCGTTGTCTGTGATGTAAACAAAGTCTTCAATATTTGGAGAAAACATCTCCTCATACTTGGAAGCCAAGAGCAGAGCAGTAATCCCAACTAATTGAAGCTTCTTCCGGGAAACTGGCTGAACCTAATGGAAAATTAATGTATCAAAAGTCACACCTAACAAGAAGAGCGAAGCTTTGGGTGGGAGAAGAGGAAAGGGAACCCAGTCCTGGAAACGTGCACATTGTCTTTGCTCATGGCCCTCATAAGGGCACAGGAGACCTGACTGTTCCACCACTGATCATGACAGCTATCTGTAATTAAGTACTGTGTGCTAGGCACAGTGCTAAGATTCTAACATACTGTCTCATCTAATCCTCATAAAAATCCTAGGAAGGACATATTTTATTCCTCAATTACAAATAGATGTCCTGAGAACAGATTCAGACACCATGCCAAGATCATTCAGTTGCCAAGAAGGGAAGAATCCAAGCCTGAATACCAAGCTCCTAGTCACTCTTCCCACAACTTCATGCTGACTTGAGTATCTGTGGCAGCCCTGACCGGACACACTAAGCATGGTCGGAATAGAGATGAGGCCAAAGAAAAAAAGTGAGAATTTAATGGATGGCTAATTTCCTTAATCCTTACCAAAAGCACACCCATTATTCAGCTTAGAAAATCTTTCACTAATGCTTTGGAGTCAGGGAGACTCTCAGGCTAGGTAAAAGTGTTTCCCTTAATTGCTTTTTTTTTCCCCCTCCCAAACTGGGACTCTGTGCTTTTCTTGCTTCAACTCTCATTATTAAAAATCTACCATGGCTGGACACAGTGGCTCATGCCTATAATCCCAACACTTTGGGAGGCCGAGGTGGGCGGATCACTTGAGCTAAGGAGTTTGAGACCAGCCTGGGCAACATGGCAAAACCCCATCTCTATAAAAAATCAAAAACTTAGCTGGGTGTGGTAGCATACGCCTATAATCACAGCTTCTTAGGAAGCTGAGGCAGAAGGATTGATTGAGCCCAGGAAGTTGAGGCTACAGTGAGCCCAGATTGTGTCACTGCACTCCAGCGTGGGCAACGACAGAATAAAACCCTGCCTCAAAAAAATAAAAAATAAAGAAACCTACCTAAAATATTGTTGTGCTTTCCTGCCCAAAGAGGAATGCATACTACCTGGGATTTTGTAGTATCTCAGGGCCATTATTGTAAAGTAATTTTTATTACATTGTTTGGACAGAATTTGTGCCTGACCTAAACCCCTATCCTGAATGTTGACTTTAAATAAATAAATCCTTATCTGCAGGGCTATTGTTTGGTAGATAACACACTGGCGATTTATATCTGCTTTCTCTTCTAACAGGGTAGGGGCTGTGCATTACTCACTGATAAATATGCTGAAGATTATTTTTGCCTCTCATTTTCTTATATTACTCTTTATTACACTACATTCTCAGTCCACTCCACACACACCCCTGCTCCTTTAAGAAAAACACCTTCTTCTTCCACCTTCTTCTTCTACAGTGATTCAATGCCATAGTTGGCTGGAAATGTGGAGGTTCCCTAGCCAAACTCATCATTTTTCAGATGAGGAAACTTAAAACTTAACACCAAAGAGCACCAAACTATGGAAATTGTGCAAGCAGGCCCAGAAAACCAGCATCCAAAGGCACTACAGGCTTCAGATGGACTTCCAGCCCAACTGATGGTATATTCCTCTGATGAAGGATTGTGGCAATGCAATATTTCCCCCAAGTGCTTTTTAGCTGACTGGTCTTACAGAAATGCCCAATATTGGTCAGCATCATCAAAGGCTTGACACATTTGGATTACTTCCCTTTTTAGTCCCTAAAGTTCTTTGGCTTCTCACAATTTGATTTTTGGTCTTTTTTTCAGAAGTACCCACTTTAGTTTTCTATCTCCCAAGCATAAATGCAATGTTCAATGAGCCACTGGCGTGAAGTCCCTGAAGCCACACCTACCTGTAAAAATCGATCCATAATGGCAACACACATGTACAGAGTCTCCTGCAGAAGCCTAAACTTGGAGTGGACCTGCACCAGCCAGTCCACCAGGATGGCACGCATGCGTCCATTTATATCTCTTCCATCTAAGAAATGTGGGTTTATGGACTGCAAAACCTGTGGGTAGAATCAAAAGTTTAAAAAGCTGACCTTGTTTCCTTCCCAGCTGTGTGATAAATTCCACATTGCTTATACAACCAAAACACAAAGACCCACCCACCTCCAGCTGCCTGAGATACTGATAGATATCCTTAACGTAGTCACTGCAGAGCTGAGGGTTCTCCCAATCTTCATTATCAATGTCCTCGATTTTGCAGAGCAAGGCATCAGAAAAAGCTTGGCAGAGATTCTCTTCCTTCATGGAGACATCCTCAGGTGTGGGAGAAGGACCCTACACCAACAAATTAAGGCACATGTAGGAGAAGCCTTAACCACAAATACATGCAGAGCCAACTGGCTTAAATATCAATATCATAAGCACATTTGAAATATGTTGAAGACAAAACAAATTTCATACCAAGAGGTGAATAATTCAAGATATCGTATGTGAAGTTCTTCAAGAGACACTTATCTGTTTAAAACTAATTTCACTCAAACTGAAAATTTAAGTCCTCTCAATGGCCTATAGACCTTATATAATCTGGCCCTCCCCACTTCCCTCGCTGACCCATCTCCTGCTTCTCTCCCCTGACTGCTTCACTCAAACCAGGTTCTTCTTACCCAGAATGCTCTTGCCCCTATGTCCATATGGGTAATTCCCTTACTTTCTTCAAGTTTTGCTTAAATGTTACATTCTCAATGGGGTCTATCCTGACTCCTATTTAAAATTATCTGGCCAGGCACAGTGGCTCATGCCAAGGCAGGTGGATGGCTTGAGCCCAGGAGTTCAAGACCAGCCTGGTCAACATGGCAAAACCCCGTCTCTACTTTAAAAATACAAAAATTAGCTGGGTGTGATGGTGCCCCCCTGTAGTCCCAGCTACTCAGGAGGCTGAGGCAGGAGAATAGCTTGAACCTGGGAGGCAGAGGTTGCAATGAGCCAAGATCATGCCACTGCACTCCAGCCTGGGCTGGACGAAGCAAGATTCCACCTCAAAACCAACCAAATAAACAAACAAAAAACAAAATTATCACCTGTCTCCAATCCCTGTCCTCCCACCCTACCCATATGTCTCATCTCTGTTTTTTCTCATAAAACCTAAACTTCTAAAATTCTATAGTTTATATAGTATGTGTATTATTTTCTGTCTACCTCTGCCAGAATGTAAGCTCTAAAAGCTTACGTTTATTATTTGGTTTTGCCCACTAAGGTACCTCAAACATCTATATAATCCCTGATATGTAGTAGGTGCTCAATAAATGAAAGAAACTTGACCACCTGGGTTCAAAGATTATTGGAGCTGATCATTCTACTTTAGTAGCAGCCTCTTCTGCAGTATAATGTTTTCTTCTCTTCAACTAATTTATTCTAAATTGAAAAACTGGCAACTAAAAGGGAGAAAAACATATTCCAGTCTATAAATAAAATAGGAGAAGGGAGCGAAGACTGAGCAAGTATACAACTAAGTATTTTACTCTCCTATGCTGACTGGGTAATTATTTATAAAAATTACACAAATTAAAAATGTATAAAGTAGTTAAAACAAGCATTTATTAATGAAATATAAATAAATCATTGCTTTTTAAATTTTTATTTATTTATTTATTTTGAGATGGAGTCTCACTCTGTCCCCCAGGCTGGAGTGCAGTGGCGTGATCTCAGCTCACTGCAAGTTCCGCCTCCTGGGTTCACGCCATTCTCTTGCCACAGCTTCCAGAGTAGCTGGGACTACAGGCCCCTGCCACCATGCCTGGCTAATTTTTTATATTTTTAGTAGAGACGGGCTTTCACCATGTTAGCCAGGATGGTCTCGATCTCCTGACCTCATGATCTGCCCGCCTTGGCCTCCCAAAGTGCTGGGATTACAGGCATGAGCCACCGCACCCGGCCAAATCATTGCTTTCAAAAAGAAGTCCTTCTCCAAGTAAAACCTAACAAGATGCTAACCTATACAAATATATATTAAGGTAATAAAATATTTTTTAAAAAGAGGAGGTGGCCAGGCGTGGTCAGAAGTTTGAGATCAGCCTGACCAACATGGTGAAGTCCCGTCTCTACTAAAAATACAAAAATTAGCTGGGCCTGTGGTGGCGCGCGCCTGTAAACCCAGCTACTCAGGAAGCTGAGGCAGGAGAATCACTTGAACCCGGGAGGCAGGGGTTGCAGTGAGCTGAGATTGTGCCACTGCACTCCAGCCTGGGCAACAGAGCGAGACTCTGTCTCAAAAAAAAAAAAAAAAGGAGGGCTTTATGATAGAATAATTTTAATTTACAGTAAAGCTCAATGATTATAATTTCCAGTCTTAGAGGATACAACAACAACAACAGAGAGCAGTTTAAAACATGTCCTCCCCTCTTAAATCAAAGGTCTTAAACTGAGGAAGGACCAGGTGAGCAAGAGCTATGCAGGCATGCATGCCATTTATTCAAGAATTTGAGAACCCAGGCCAAGTGCGGTGGCTAACACCTGTAATCCCAGCATTTTAGAAGGCTGAAGCAGGTGGATTGCTTCAGCTCAGAAGTTCGAGGCCAGCTTGGGAAACATGGCAAAACCTAGCCTCTACAAAAAATACAAAAATTAGCCAGGCATGTTGGCGCACACTTGTTGTCCCAGCTACTTGGAGGCTGAAGTGGGAGAATCACCTGAGCCCAGGAGATCGAAGCTGCAGTGAGCCGTGATAATGCCACTGCACTCCAGCCAGGAGACAGAGTGTGACTCTGTCTAAAAAAAAAAAAAAAAAAGAAAAGAAAAGAAAGGAAAGGAAAGAAAAGAATAGCATAGAATAGAATAGAATTTGGAAACCTGGAAACCTCAAGGAGCTAGGACAAATGAGTAGAGGTACCCAGGGTACCAGAGACGGTAAGACCTTAAGGAAGATGAACAGGCAAAAGGAAACCAAAGAAAATCAAGGCAATTCAGGGAAGTGCAAATTGATTTGAGATGTCAGCAGGATAGCCTGTGAGGTGTGAGAAGATGAGCTGAAAAGCAGAACAAGAGCTGGGCTAAGAAGTTTAGATTTTATCCAAAGGTAAGGTGCAACAACTGAAGGAGTTTAGCAAGTGACTGGAATCAGATTTGCATTGTAATAAGTATATGCAGCTTCAGTTGAAGGTTAGCTTTTTCAAGGATAAGCATTATCACCCACCCCTGGAAGGGCAGTCAATACCAAAAAGTCTGCTTTAAGGAGTCAGAGGTTATCATGTGCTATCACAGCAGTTTAGAATGTTTTTCTGGCTCCTATTCAAAAGTGCAACTGAGTTTAGCCATATCCAAAAGCCACCAGGGGCTGGGTGTGGTGGCTCACATCTGTGATCCCAGCACTTTGGGAGCCTGAGGTAGGAGGACTGCTTGTGTGTAGGAGTTTGAGTCGAACCTGGGCAACATAGTGAGATCTCGTCCATCAATCAAGCAATCAACAACAAAAGTCACTAGGTTAAGACAGATTCTTGCCCTGGCCCTTACTTTAGAATTACTTAAAGCATTCATTGTGAACTCCAACATAATTTAATTATTGTAAGACCCTTTATAAGATCCTACTCGTCTGGTCAGGTAATCTGTTCTAGCTATGACTCCTCAGTATACCTCTCATAAGCGTGCATCTCTCTCTGTGACAGATAAAGCCATGCTTTTACTCCTATGTTCTCCAACTTGACTGGGAGCTCCTCTGGACAGAGTCAATGGTTTATTCAACTTGTTTCCCCAGTGTCCAGCAAACATGGGACTAGTAAAAAGCCTTCGTTGTCCTTTCAAACTACTGTGTTTACCAAAGCCTCATTAATCAGCAAAAAACACCATTTTCTTCAAAACCTGCAGGATAATAAGCTTCTATGACTACCTGTAAAGGGCTGGAACTCTTCCAAGGTCTCACTTTGTGATTCAGTTGTGTCAACTGCCACAAAGAGAGAAACCTGCCCTCCAGTTTTGCAGAAAGGATAGTATAAATTTGGTTAGAAGACAGGGAACATCTCCTATCATGGACACATGGCTTATGTTATCATCTTTCCAGGAAAATTGCTAGAAACCTGTGCGCTCAAGTGGTATTTCCACACCTCCAGGGATTGGCTCTAAAGAACAGTGATAACCCTGCAGACAGAGCAGGTGACAAAGTAAAAGCCAGAGAGCTGACCAGAGACAGGCAGGCAGAGGGACTCACCTGCCAGAAGGTGTGGCTCTACCTAAATCATGGACTTAGAGATTCCTTCACTACTGTGTTTCTCAGAGGGAAATGTATTTGAATTGGAAATAACTGTTGTTCATTAATTCCTGATAACTTCTAAATCTAGAACATGTAGCTGTATGTTTCAATCCTGGAACTGATTTTTATATGAACTGAGCTACAGGTCCATAATGCTTTATCTCAAACAAACAGTCGCCTCAATTTTGCCATGAAGCAAGAGAAAAAGGAGTCAGCCAAGGATTAAAGGAAACGCAAAAAGGGTGAAGTTATGGAAGTCACAGGAGGAAACTATTTTTCTCTTTGTTTCTTTCATATTTGAGCTCTTTGCTTTAAAAAAAAAAAAAAAAAAAAAAAAGTCTTCTTTTCTTCTTCTCTAACTTGAACAGTAATAGGTACCCATGATAAAAGTCTGAACTTTTAAGGAAGAAAATGCAAGTCAATCTTAAGTCCAACATAATACTCAAAAATAACTACCATTCAATATTCTGCATACAAATGTACATTTTGAAAGGAAATCTGGGGTTGCACTGTTTATATATTGTTATAATCTGATTTTTCCACTTAATGTTACAAGCATTTTGATGCCTTTAAATATTCTACTAAAACATCATATTCATGGCTGCATAGTATTTCCTTAAACGGATTTAACTAGAACTTCTCTACTCTATAAGAGACATTCATCACAGCACTATTTAAAAGTACTTGATTATCCCTCTGATCATTTTCTTTGGATTAAAAACAGACCTACGGGGTACAGAGAATAACCATTTGAAATATATTACCGCCAGGCGCAGTGGCTCACGCCTGTAATCCCAGCACTTTGGGAGGCGGAAGCAGGTGGATCATCTGAGGTCAGGAGTTCGAGACCAGCCTGGCCAACATGGTGAAACGCCGTTTTACTAAAAAATACAAAAAATTAGCCAGGCGTGATGGCATGCACCTGTAATCCCAGCTACTCGGGAGGCTGAGACAGGAGAACCGCTTGAAACCGGGAGGCAAAGGTTGCAGTGAGCAGACATTAAGCCACTGCACTGCAGCCTGGGCGACAGAGCAAGACTCTGTCCCCCTGAAAAATATATATATACTGCCAAATCGCCCTCCTGCGATGTGGGAGGAACCACATTCAAACCCTTACAAATGCAAAACACTACACAACTGCTAAGACATCAAGGTCTGAATACCAGCCTTTGGGTTTGACTTTCAGGAGGTCACTATTATAGAAATCTTCAAGGGAAGGCTTCTTAAAGGAAGTCCCATCTCAACTATTTGTTCTAAGCTTTAGTTCTCATAAAGAGCAACATGCTTTCAACCATCATCTCTGTGGAGAAAGCTGACAAATCCATTCCTTGCCTTCAGATGTTGCTGCCACATTTCCAACTGCATTTCCAGGCAGATGTCCCTCTGTTACCTCAACAAATCGGAAGCCAAACAGGATACCTTTACCAAAGCTACCGCCCTCTCCTGACTTTCCTACTTTTTGTTCATTTACTGCACAAATGGTTTATTTAATATCCAAGTGGTTAAGAACACCACTCCTGCGTGCAAGCCATGTGTCCAAAGTATTCTTTCCTAAATACAAGATGATGGCCCTGAAAGATGTTCTGAGACATCCTAACACATTTGATGTTGTTTCTTCATACCCAGTATTGATACTAGTGTATGGGCAGGCGCTTAGGGAAGATCTGGGCTAGCTCGAGGTCATCAGCTCTTGCTTGGACAAGTGCAATACCTCCTAACTTACCTCCCTACATTGTTTTCATCATTTCTCTACTCCCCAAAACTCTGTTTCCTCAAGCCTAATGGGATAAAAATTCAAATCCCCAAGACCTTCAAATCCAACTGCAACCTTCTTCCCAGTCTTATCTTCTGGTTCCTCACACAAGCCGCCTGACTCCGTTAAGTATTTCAGACTCCTTAACCAAAGGACATGCTTATAGGTCCATTTCCGCTTTGGTACCTTGATCTTTGTTGCTACTTTGCTCTCCAAAAAGGTGCCCTTTCCTATCAGCTTCTCTCTAAAAATCTCACTCATTCCATGAATTTTCCCAACCACTCCATCGTTTATTTGGTTATTAAGGTAATTAACTTTATTACTGAGGGTCGTAGTTTTTTGTTTTTTTTTTTCAGAGACAAGGTCTTGTTCCGTTGTCCAGGTTAGAGTGCAGTGGCACAATTATAGCTCCTTGCAGCCTTGAACTCCTGGCCTCAGGTGACCCTCCTGCCTCAGCCTCTCAAAGTGCTGAGATTACAGGCATAAGCCACCATGCCCAGCTTCAAGGTCATAATGTTAAATTAAGTACCATCATTTAAAAGGTGTATGGCCGGGCACGGTGGCTCAAGCCTGTAATCCCAGCATTTTGGGAGGCCGAGACGGGCGGATCACGAGGTCAGGAGATCAAGACCATCCTGGCTAACACAGTGAAACCCCGTCTCTGCTAAAAAAAAATACAAAAAACTAGCCGGGTGAGGTGGTGGGTGCCTGTAGTCCCAGCTACTCGGGAGGCTGAGGCAGGAGAATGGCGTAAACCCGGGAGGCGGAGCTTGCAGTGAGCTGAGATCCAGCCACTGCACTCCAGCCTGGGTGGCAGAGCCAGACTCTGTCTCAAAAAAAAAAATAAAAAAATAAAAAAAAAAAAGGTGTATATACTCATTTCCTACACTGTTGCTTCAAAGGAGAGTTCTAGCTATGAATGTTCGTTAAAAGGTGCAGCAATGATAAAGGCACCCTTGTAGTCTGGCTAAAAACAGGCTACCTCATTAAATATGTTTGTAAATTCAGAACTTCCTACCTTTGGGGCCAACATTTCCATCTGTACTGGTTTGACAGAAGCAGTAGGTTTCAGTTGTTTGTTGACATTTGTTGTTTTGGTGGGTTGAACTGGTACTTTGGTGTTCTGAGCTTTCTATAAGGAAAAAGAAACATGATAGGGCAAGACAGCCAGTGTTGTGAGACTCGGCACTATACAGAATCGGCCTCTGTATTCACATTCTGTCTTCATAATTGTTACCTTAGCTACTTGTGCTGCTCTGGTTGTAACTTTATTTCCAATTTCTTCTAAAACAGTTCGCCTAATAGTCACATGACTCTTAACTTTAGAATTAAATCCTGTGTCAATATTCTCCAAATCACTGGACACCTGAAAAAAAAAAAAAAAAAAAAAAGTAATGAAACCTTGAAAGAATTTGAAATACTTTGCTAATGTTAGATACTCAAATTTAGAATTGCTTTGGGAAAGGACAATACCTCAAGATCTATTTGCAAGATGGAAAAGGTACATTTCAGGAAGTCTTAAAAAAGGCTATTCATGATTAATAACATCACTCTAAATTAGGCAAATCACCCATCTACTTTATCTATAATAAAGATCCTCCCACTAACCTTGCAAAACTATTCTGAATATTCAAGTGGGCCTGCAAGAGAACTTCAAAGCTTATTACTATTTAATGATTATTTATCATAGTACCTATATCACTTGGTAGAGATCCCTGCAAGTTAAAGGCATATACTTAAAAACCTTCCTTTACAGAGCTTGGTAATACGTAAATTAAGATGAAAAATTATAAAGCTATAATATTAATAGTTAATAATAGGTCTGGTTGTTTAAAAACCAGATGTTTAAAACCTAAACTAGCTTTGATTCTTATGCCATTTTACAAATAAGAAATGCTCCTGTATGCATGATCTTTTAGAACTACAGCTTTTTAAAATGAGGTTGCCATAAAATGGATTTTCTCTTATATTAAGGATATTTAGAATGGAAGTAGTTTCCTTGGATAATACAGTTTTAGCTCCCAAACTCAGGGAAGGTGGGAATTGTATGAAATAAAAATTGTCACTTGACTTTAACCTGCTTTAGACATAATGTGCTTAGAAATAAAACTTGCTAGGAAAAGCAATTCATACCAAAAAAAAGCTTATTATAGAAGAGATAAACATTTCATTAAAAAAGAAAAAAACAAAAAACCAGCATGTCCTATCCCTCAGAGTTCAGGGTCCTGACTCTAATAAAACTCCCAACAAGGGGTCTGAGTAGATCTACCAGGATAGAGGGACAAGGGAAACTCAAGCCTTCCCTGAACAGAAAGGTTTTGACTATTAAATAACGTTATAGAATACATTATTATAAAAAATTCCTTGCCAGTTGGACTTAGATTCACAAAAGGATATTAATTAAATGCTGAATATATTCAATCTATTAGGATTCTCAAAAGTCAGGCTGTTCAATTTTTTCCAGCAGCAACTACCAATCTGAAAAAAGTGTTTGAAAATGTAATGCTTATGGGTAGAAGCCAGCTAATGCAACTAAATTTAAATTCATCTGGAAAGGAAAATTGGCAGCTTTTATCTAACCTTATAGCCAAGATGATGGAACTCAGGTGTGTCAGGGCCCTCTAGCTTTCAGCAAAGGAAAAAAGTAGGTCCCGGCATAATTCAAGCCCACAGGAAAAATACCCAAAACACCGTTAACACTTTGATCTCTGCAAGGATGAAATAAATGAATTTGGACCCTTTTCTCTCAGTCTGCCACGTTGGTCCAAACTATATTCAAAAATCTCTATTACATTTGAGTAAATAAATTTTTTAAGGGGACAAACCCATGTATTAGTGAACGTAGCCTGGAAGACTTAGCGTGCAGAAATAAATGGTAAAGTCATACAAAAAGAAATGTGAACAATCAGAAAAACAGCCTGGCAGTTGCCTGATGAAACACGCACACTTTACTGCCTACAGAACCCTTCCAGTCCTCCTCCCAGCCCCCACCACAGATCCCTTAGTTGGCAAGGAGTTGTAAGAAAGGGGGAGGGAAATCCCAGGAACGTGTAAGTAGATAACTCTCTGGCAATGAAGAGCACTCGGGGATCGCTCGCAGAGTACTAGGCCCAGTGCTCTGGGGGCTCCCTTGACAGATGCCATCTCGGAAGCGCTTTCCTACACTTCTCCCACCCCGGGGCAGGGAGGGCGGAATCCAGACGGGGAGAGGCCGGCAGGAGACGACCCGCCGCAGGGCCAGGGACGTGGGCGAAGCGGGGAGCTCCGGAGAAGAGAAAAGCAGTCTAGGTTGGGACGGAGAAGCTCGGAGCAAATGAGAGAAGCGACAGGGGAGCTGTGGGGCCAACGGACTCGCCTCCGAGAGCGGTCGCCGAACACACTCACCGTCGGGCGTCGGAGCAGCGCCATGAGGGACGGGGAAAGCAAGAGTGCCAGCCCGGCCCAGGGAGGGACACGGACTGAAAAGGGAGGGCACTAGCGTACGAGGCGCCGTTAGGGCTGCTCTCCGGGCCCGCAGCGCTGGGGATCTTCGACGCTGTAGCCTTGTTCCAGGATTCAAATACCGCGTCGCTTGCGCCCCATTGGGCGGCCCTGCGCACGGCGCGCTCTTCTCATTGGCCAACACAGAGGCATTCTCGCACTCTCATTGGCTGAATTTTCTTAGACCCGTTTGATTGTCCCAACAGCCAGTTGGGGAGTTTTTTCTGCCTACAGTCTTTAAAAAAAAAAAAATTCCCAGTCTCTGAGACAAACAAAAAGGAACTGTCTCATTGGGAAAGCAGACGTAGGACACCTCTGAATTTTGACAAGACCTCATCTACAAATGTCTGTTGACGTTTGTACTGGGTGGGCGGAAGTTGGTTGGCCTTTATTCGTCCTCGGCGTGTTGGGGTTTAGGTTGTGTTGGCCGGAGTGCAGGAACCGGCCCCTCCGGGTTGCTCAGGGCAGCAGTGCGTTAGGTGTTTGAGACGTAAAAGTGTGCTAAAACAAAAAAAGGGAATAATGGCGTTTACTCAAAAACCCAAATTCTCAAGTAAGGCAAAAAAAAAAAAAAAAAAAGATAAAAAGAGATTTGTGTGATTGGTGATTCATGTAAGTTCTCCATTGTATTCCCAGCACCTAGTACATCGTTTGTCATATATGGTTGGTGCTCAATAAATATTCATTGGCCGGGCGCGGTGGCTCAAGCCTGTAATCCCAGCACTTTGGGAGGCCGAGATGGGCGGATCACGAGGTCAGGAGATCGAGACCATCCTGGCTAACACGGTGAAACCCCGTCTCTACTAAAAAATACAAAATATTAGCCGGGCGTGGTGGCAGGCGCCTGTAGTCCCAGCTACTCGGGAGGCTGAGAGAGGAGAATGGCGTGAACCCGGGAGTCGGAGCTTGCAGTGAGCTGAGATCCGGTCACTGCACTCCAGCCTGGGCCACAGAGCGAGACTCTGTCTCTAAATAAATAAATAAATAAATATATTCGTCTAACAATCAGCCCAAGCAGAGAATTCATGACTAAGACCCCAAAAGCAAATGCAGCAAAAACAAAAATACATCAATGGGACCTAATTAAACTAAAAAGCTTCTGCACAGCAAAAGAAATAACAAACAGACAACCACAGAATAAGAGAAAATATTTGCAAACTATGCATCGGAAAAAAGACAAGTATCCACAATCTACAAGGAACTCAAATCAGCAAGAAAAAAAATAATGCCATCAAAAAATGGGCAAAGGACATGAATATTTCTCAAAAGAGATATTCAAATGGCCAACAAATACATGAAAAAATGCTCAACATCACTGATCATCAAAGAAATGCAAGTTAATACCACAGGGAGATACCACGTTTCTCCTGCAAGAACGGCCATCATTAAAAAGTCAGAAAAAGGGCCGGGCGCAGTGGCTTACACCTGTAATCCCAGCACTTTGGGAGGCCGAGGCGGATGAATCACTTGAGGTCAGGAGTTCAAGATCAGCCTGGCTAACATGGTAAAAACCCATCTCTATTAAAAATACAAAAATTAGCTGGACGTGGTGGTACAGACCTATAATCCCAGCTACTCAGGACGCTGAGGCAGGAGAATCACTTGAACCTGGGAGGCAGAGGTTGCAGTGAGCCGAGATCACGCCACTGCATTCCACCCTGGGCAACAGAGTGAGACTCTGTCTCAAAAATAAATAAATAAATAAATAAATAAATAAATAAATAAATAAATATTTGACCAAACTTTCCCATCATTCTTAAATGGTTCTGTTACTTGGGTACGAATAATCAGTGTGGTTGAACAAGCCTTATGTAAAGTTACATTCCTAAATTGCCTCAATCCCTATTACCTAACAGGAATAATTGTAGCTACTATGTGAAAAGATGTTAGCCTATCCATAATCATCCTCTAACTAAAAACTAGGTATCCTATGGAAACGTCTTGGAAAAGAAAAATAGATGTTTTAGTGCACTGAAGTTGTAAAATATTTTTGCTTTATGTTGATATGTGATCAAAAGATACAACCATAAAAGTGACCTTGCTTACTCATACGGCTTTGTAAACAAATGTTATGAATGGTAAAGTGCTTTCTTATTTTATTTTTTTAAGTCAGGGTCTTGCTCCATTGCTCAGGCTGGAGTGCAGTGGTGCCATCACGGCTCACTGCAGCCTCGAACTCCTGGTCTCACGCCATTCTCCTGCCTCAGCCTCCTGAGTATCTGGGACTACAGGCATATGCCACCACTTCCAGCTAATTGTTAAAATTTTTTGTAGATACAGGGTCTCACTGTGTTGCCTAGGCTGAGTATAGTGCTTTTATTAACTGACTTGACATCGTCAAAATGGAGTAATTGAATTTATATTACCATGTTTTATCTTTTTTTTTTTTTTTTTTTTTTTTGAGAAGGCATCTTGCGCTGTTGGCCAGGTTGGAGTGCAATGGTGCAATCATGGCTCACTGAAGCCTTGACCAGCCAGGCTCAGGTGATTCTCCCACCTCAGCCTCCTGAGGATCTAGGACTACCGGAGTGAGCCACCTCGCCGAGCTAATTTTTTTATTTGTAGAGATGAGGTCTTGCTATGTTGCCAGGTTGGTCTCAAACTCCAGAGCTCAAGAGATCCTCCTGCTTTGGCCTCCCAGTGCTGAGATTACAGGTGTTAAAAATGAAGATAGTATTTCGTTTTGTACTTCTCACTGCAACTAACCTAAAACCTTACACACAAACTTCTTCTTGTTGTTGTTTTGAGACAGGGTTTCCCTCTGTCACCTAGGCTGGAATGCAGTGGTGTGATCATGGCTCACTGCAGCCTAAATCCCCTGGGCTCAAGTGATCCTCCTACCTCAGTCACCCAAGTAGCTGGGACTACAGGCATGCGCTACCACAGCCGGCTGATTTTTAAATGCTTTGTACAGATGGAGGTCTCATTATGTTGCCTAGGCTTATCCCGAACTCAGGAACTCAAGTGATCCTCCTGCCTCAGCCTCCCAAAGCGCTGCAATGAGCAACCATGCCCGGCCCATCCATGTATTTCTTTTTTTCAAATATCACCCTGGGAGGCCGGGCATGGTGGATCAGGCCTGTAATCCTAGCACTTTGGAAGGCCAAGGCGGGTCAATTGTCAGGTCAGGAGATCAAGACCATCCTGGCTAACACCATGAAACCCCGTCTCTACTAAAAATACAAAAAAAAAAAAAAAAAAAAAGCCGGGCATGGTGGCACGTGCTTGTAGTCCCAGCTACTTGGGAGGCTGAGGCAGGAGAATTGCTTCAACCTGGGTGGCGAAGGTTGCAGTGAGCCAAGATCACGCCACTGCACTCCAGCCTGAGAGACAGAGTGAGACTCCCTCTCAAAAAAAAAAAAAAAAAATCAGGCCGGGCTTGGTGGCTCACGCCTGTAATCCCAACACTTTGGGAGGCCGAGACAGACGGATCACCAGGTCAGGAGATTGAGACTATCCTGGCTAACATGGTGAAACCCCGTCTCTACTAAAAAGACAAAAAAAAAAAAAAAAAAAAAAAAAAAAATTAGCCAGGCGAGGTCAGCCTCAGGAGGCTGAGGCAGGAGAATGGCGTGAACCCGGGAGGTGGAGCTTGCAGTGAGCCAAGATCTGCACTCCAGCTTGGGTGACAGAGTGAGAGACTCCGTCTCAAAAAAAAAAGCACCCTGGGAAACCGAAAGTTCCTTCACTGCTGATTCCTCTGAGAACATAAATCATTTTGCCACATGGGCTTCTCTATATGCAAAGCTTTGGTTTGGGGGGAAAAGTAAATGTGTTCAGAAAGCTTGTACTAGATATTGTAGGGGTGAGACTTGTTTTACCTCACTGTGGTGGATTAAAGTGTGCCATTTTTATTTATTTATTTTTTTTTCTGTGTCTTCTGTGAACAGGTGTAATCTATTTTCTCTCTCTAAATTTGGGCTAGCCTTATTATTTGCTTTAACCAACAGAATGTGATAGAAGAGATGCTGTTCTGGTAACGGGATTGGGTCTTCAAAGCAGTTTATTTCTCCCTCGGAGTCCTGCGTCACCACCATAAAGAGACCTAAGCTATTCCTTTCTAGAGATGACATTGAGAGAAATGCCCAGTGCATTATCACCTGTCCTAACCGCCCCAGCTAACGGCTCACATATACAAGGTGAGGCCACGTGGACACCCTGTCTCAGTAGAACTTGCAGCTGAATGTAGCCACACAAGGAAAACGTCATACCACAGTGAAAGATGAGCTATGCCTGCCCCGCACTGCCCAAATCATGCAACTGTGAACAAATAAATGTGTTTTATAAACCACTCAATTTGGGGATGGTTTGTTACAAAACAGGTTAACAAATACACTTACCTGGGGGTATTCTCTGTCCTTGCACCAAATCAGCTTTTTGTTTGCTGGAATAGTCTTATCATCTTGGTGTCACAGGGGGAATCACAGTTTAAGAAAACAGCACAGTATCTGTGATTTCTGATCATTTGTAAACTGAATTCTCACTAATGTTACCCTGGTAGATTTTTCACATGGGAAATTCGAGTTGCCTTCGTCATTTCAAGGAGATGTTTTGGCATTTGGTTATCTCCTGCAGGCACAAGAAATCATCTGGTGCTGAATTATGGATGAGATGTAATTGAAAGCCTTAGGAAGCACGGAGGCCATTCTGATAGAATGTTTGCCACAATCACTTGAGGTCAGGAGTTCGAGACCAGCCTGGCCAACATGGTGAAACTCCATCTTTACTAAAAAATAAAAAAAAAAATTAGCCGGGTATGGTGGCAGGCATGAGTAATCCCAGCTACTCTGGAGGCTGAGACAGGAGAATCGCTTGAACCTGGGAGACAGAGGTTGCAGTGAGCTGAGATTGCACCCCTGCACTCAAAAAAAAAGAATTTTTGCCCACAGAAGTTTACATGTTTGAAGGTGGGTCTTGACATATGGAATAAGAATGTTTTCAGAATTTGTACACAAATCCTTGGCTATACCTTTCTTCAAATGGTGGAACGTAGTTCACCACCTTGAGTACAGCCTGCCCTTAGTGACTCTCATTTCTAACAAATAGAATGTGGCAGAAAGGACAAAGTGTAACTTCTGAGACTAGGTCTAAAAGTGGCATGTGGCTTCCTCCTGGCTTTCTCTGGGATCATTAGTTCTGGATAAAACAAGTTACCCTGTTGTAAAGACATTCCAGCAGCTCTCTGGAGAGGCTCCTGTAGCAAAGAAGTGAACTCTCTCAGTAGCCACTGAGGAACTGAGGCTGCCTGTCAACAGCCTGGGGACTCAGCAATCTTAGAAATGGATTGTCCAGACCCAGTGATGCCTTCAGATGACTGTAATCCAACAGTGTGCAGAAGGGTGGATTTTAAAAAGGTTAAAAAAAAAAAAAGAGCAACCAGGTGCAGTGGCTCACACCTGTACTCCCAGCACTTTGGGAGGCCAAGGTGGGCGGATCATCTGAGATCAGGAGTTCTAGACCAGCCTGGCCAACATAGTGAAACACCATCTCTATTAAAAATACAAAAAGTAGCTAGGTGAGGTGGCGTGTACCCGTAATCCCAGCTACTTGGGAGGCTGAGGGAGAATGCCTTGAACCTGGGAGGCGGAGAGTGCAGTGAGCTGAGATCGTGTCACTGCACTCCAGTCTGGGTGACAGGGTGAGACTGTATCAAAAAAAAAAAAATATATATATATATATATATGACTGCAGCCCCAACAGTCACCTTGACCTTGATTATAACTTCATGAGAGACCCAGAAGTAGAAATGCAAAACTAGACTGTTCCTGAGTGCCTGATCCACAGAAACTGAGATGTTTGATGTGTAAACCACTAAGTTTTGGGGTTACAAAGTGAAAACTATTGCATAACAACAGATAAAGCTTTGGGGAGAGACTAGTTTTTTGAGAGACGGAGTCTTGCTCTGTCACCAAAACTGAGTGCGATGGTGCAATCTCAGCTCACTGCAACCTCTGCCTCCCAGGTTGAAGCAATTCTCCTGCCTCAGCTTTCCAAGTAGCTGGGACTACAGGCATGCACCATCATGCCCAGCTAATTTATTTTTTTTAGTAGAAATGGGGTTTGGCCAGGCTAGGCTCAAACTCCTGTCCTCGAGTGATCCACCTGCCTCACTCTCCCAAAGTGCTGGGATTACAGGTGTGAGTCACCACCCCCAGCATTGTATATAATTCTTAATATCTATGACTGAGAGAAAATGACATATTCAATATTGTGACACGTGAAGTTTTCAATAAAAAAATATATACATATATACTGGCCAGCCACGGTGATGTGGTGGCACACATCTGTGATCCCAGCTACTCTGGAGGCTGAGGCACGAGAATTACTTGAACTCAGGAGGTGGAGGTTTCAGTGAACTGAGATCGCACCACTGCACTCCAGTCTAGGCAACAGATGGAGACTTTGTCTCAAAAACACCACCAACAAATATACATAACACAGTGTGTGTGTGTGTGTATATATATATATATGTGTGTGTGTGACACACATATACTGTGTTCCCAGAGGTTCTGGAAGTTAGAAACCAGGATGTATTTTCTACAGATTTAAACTATTCCCATTTATGAAACACTAGTAACAAAATGTCCTCAAGAGCTTATATTTTAATTTTAGTGATTCAACTAGTTACAAGTAACAGTTTTTTGTTTTTTTGAGATGAGTCTCACTCTGTTGCCCAGGCTAGAGTGCAGTGGTGCCATCTCAGCTCACTGCAAGCTCCACCTCCCAGGTTCATGCCATTCTCCTGCCTCAGCCTCCAGAGTAGATGGGACTACAGGCACCCGCCACATGACCAGCTAATTTTTTGTATTTTTAGTAGAGACGGGGTTTCACCATGTTAGCTAGGATGGTCTTGATCTCCTGACCTCGTGATCCACCCACCTCAGCCTCCCAAAGTGCTGGGATTACAGGAATGAATAAATAACAGCTTTTAAAACAGAAGTAGTTTTCTCTAAGTTAGCTGTTATGGTTCAAATGCTGAAGTGTGCTAGCAGCTAAAATAAAGTCACTGGAGTAAGAAAAAAGTTTCAAATTATCAGTTTATCACTTGCATGTTAACAACAATAAAAATAAAGACTTGCTGACAAAAGAATTTTAGTTTTTATGTATTTGGACAGCTATCACTGAAATGTCCATTTTGACATATAAGATGCAGCAGGATCTGGAAGACACCAAAACAAAGCACAAAAAGTCAAAATGTTCAAAGTCATTTTCTTCCTTACTTTCTTCATTACTTATCACATTTTCCGGTAACTAATGGCAGTAGCTTAATAAGCTCCTATATTAACAATTCAGGTTTATGTCACACTTTTATTAAATAAATTTCAAAGTAACGAAGCTTTGCCTACATTAAAAAAATCAGTAGCAATTATAAAACAAGTCAACAGGTAGTCGTGCATCTAAATCTGATGTAATATTCAAAAAATAGAGAAATCCACCTGTGCTTTACTTGTATTCGGGGGAACATCAAGAGGACTCCATGACATACAGTTCTCCCATCTTACACTTCTTCAATCCCTTGGCACAGACCCGGGGTATTCCAGTGGCAAAGTACTACATCCATTACAGGCTACTTACTTAAAGGAAGACAGGCTACTTGCTCTTTTCCCCAGTAAGATGGCAGCCATAGGTCACTCAGTCCTTCACTCTCCCCTGACCTTCTATAACCTCGGTTTAATCGTAAGGTATGCTCTTTAAATCCATCGTCCATCTACACACATACTATGTTGAAGCATGTTAACAACGACAACTATGACAGTGTAACATTTACTAATATGAAGAAAAGGGCAAGTAGTCATAACTGAACAAACATAAATGTCAAATTATGCAAATGTCAATTTGAGTGAGATCACTATTTTTGAATTCCAAGATGTTTAATGTAAACTGTTTTTATAAAAACTAATTATGAAACACAAAGACAATAGAAATATAAGTTATTTATTAATCAATCCACTTACAAAGCAGGTGGCTTAATGCAAGCTTATTGACATCTTCACATATGATCCATGGGAACATGTCCTCCACATACAGACAGTGATATTACTGACTGGATGCATTTGCAATCTGGGGCATATTAAGCATATTTAAACAAATAAAATTAGGCTATCCTGTATATGAAAGTATCTTGATAATAATATGCATCCTGAAGTAGATTAAAACTTCCTCCAAAGGAGAAATGTTAGTATGTTAACTTAACTTTATATTCTATATTATGCAGTAAATCTTAACTATAGAAATTAAAAATTTTAAATCAGTGATCGACTCTTGGTAATGTATGAAGTGGGAGTATATAACCATAGCAACAGTAGGTTGACAGTATAATTTGTGCCTCACAGTATCTGCAGATTTACTGTTTTCAAGTTTAGAGAGAAATAAAACAAGAGACATGTAGATTCAGCTGACTTTATTTATCTTTAAACTAATAAAAATCCCTTAAAAGTGATCCTGGGACCTTTAGAAATTCTATGAATGCACAGATACCTGCCAATGACTTAAATTCCAAATCTTGCCTTAATGTGTCTACAAAATCAGTGTAAGCAGATATCTTAACTTTTCGTGCTTAGCAGAAGACAACAAATTCTACATGTCTTTTTTAATTTCCCTAAAATTTTGTTAAATCTGCAAGTATGTACAATCTAGCTAATTGAAATTAATATTTAGTGTTCATCAGAGCTGTTTCACAGCAGCAAAAACTGAATCAGGGAAATAAAATTCTAAATGATGTAGGAAAAAGATAAATGCAATCAGAACAGCAGTCTAAATGTATGATATCAATATTCAACTCTTATCTGCACTGTGTTGAAAGGAAAAGGATACACCAAGAAAATTTATACTGATCACTCTGGTGATGTGACTACCACCTGCATCTGATTTAATATGGGTTGTATTCTGTTCCCAGTATTAAGGATGGTATTTAACTCAGAACTCCATATAGTAAATATACAGCAGCCATTTTGTCCTAATTAAGGAATGTCTTAATACACAATATTATCATTTTCTAGAGGATCTTTATACATTAAACTAAAGTACATGATTGATTAAATTAAAGGTTAGTAATGGATAAAAAATTCATAATTATCTAGGCTTGGTACTATGTAAAAAACAAAAAGACCACAAAATTCTACTTACTAAAGCAGCTAATCTTGCCTGCAAGTTTAGGGTCACAAGCCCATAATATGTGCAAAGAAATGCAATACAAGGAACCATGCAAAAATACAGTAAAATGATACAGAAAAATGTCAAATCTAGAAAAAAAAGCTTTTATAAATACATGAAAATCAACTGTATACATAAACTGTAGGTCTAGCATTAGTTGTACCATATAGCAGAGCCAGCACTCTAAGTTCAATGCTTCCAAATCTGCGCAGGTAAGTCATGCCATCTTTGGTTGACTGCAGTACCAGAAAGGATGGGAATGAGAGGGAGGGCAAGAGTTCTGAAACATGGTGTCAACTTTCACTTGGGAGCTGGGCCTCAATGTCCACTCTGCATATGGGGCACTTCTTATTGGTAATCAACCACTGGTCAACACACACTTGGTGGAAAAGGTGCATACATGGAAGACGTCTATTATTGGCAAGAAAACAAAAAGCAAAAATTAATTTTATGATAATTGCACATGGTAAACAAATTATATATGTAATAATTCAATAATGTTTTGAAGTTACTAAGCATCTTTCTCTTCTATAAAAGATACAGATTACATTAGCACTCTGGGCAATATAATATATAAATGATCAAGATAATTAACTTTCAAAGCTACAGGATCATATTATACAAAATCTTAAAAATTGTAGGAACACAAATTACACTGGCAATTATTCCAGTTTTATTTTGGTACAGGAGATGCCAATGCCCTGGAGTTAGTAGTATGTTACCTGTCACATAATATTGCAAATATATTTTTAAATATCAAATCATCACTGCATTTGTAATGCCCTTTAAAAATACATATTATCTCAAATATATACTTATTACCTCATTTAATTCTCTCTCAAAAACATTAGAATTCATGTGGCAAATATATAGTAACCACAATTTCCTCACTAAGAAATGTCTTAGTATAATCTTTATACATAAACTTAAGTACATAACTGATTAAAAGTGAGTAATATTGTTTTCATGGAATAATTGTTATATATACTTAATACTGTGCTACTGTTTAACAGGTAGGTTAAAAGGAGATGTAATGATTTTAGTTTGTTTACATCATGCCAAATTACCAATCAGAAATTGAGAAATAAAGCCTCCAAGCAAGATAGGGTAACATTAATTCTGAGTGTTAAAAGTGGGATAAAAGTTACTGACTTGTGTCCATTTCCACTTCTAGCCACCGTTAAAGAGTTTTTATACACTTTTCAGACTTCCTAATATCTTCTTAAAATAGTAGCTTTAAACAGTTTCTCAATTATTCCTTGAACAGTATTGTCAATACTGTAAAAGCATTAAGTTCCAAATTTATAAACCTTCATTAGAAATACCATGTGCAAATAACCTTGTCATATGGTAGACAATAATTTTTTTCTCAGCCAACTGAAGAGGTATGACAAAATTATCCTTATAAATTAGGGCAATAATATTACTACATGGTTCTGTTATATATGATATAGAAGCTGTTTCATATGGCATTATGTTAACATTAAAAAAAAAAGAACAGGAAGAAAACAATTACTTAAGTGATTATACAAATAAAATGCCTAAAATTAATATTAGGGTTAACATACTAACATTTTCTAAACAAAGTTGCAAGAAGGGAATAGTCCTACTAGTTTAGAGGAAATTTTAGGACAAAACCAGTTTATAAAAGACGCTATAGCCGAGTGCTGTGGCTTATGCCTGTAATCCCAGCACTTTGGCAGGCTGAGGCAGGTGGATCGCTTCAGCTCAGGAGGTGGAGGTTGCAGTGAGCTGAGATTGCTCCCTTGCACTCCAGCCTGGGCAACAGGAAGAGACCATCTCCCAGAAAAGAAAAAAAAAAAAGATGCTGTAAAACAAACCGCATAAGGCTAATCTGGATCCATTTCAAGTTTTGAAGAACACATTATAACTTTCTAGGACCTCCAAAACCTCTCAAATTCTCATTTCTGCAAGATTTACAGAAGACAATTTTGACTACAAAATTTCCCTGGCCAAACCTTGTGTGGCCCTAAAATAGGCAGTACATTTCCCACTCCCACATTGGTAACATAGAGACTTTAATCTTTTATTGTTTCACTCACTAGATGAAGCCAGTTCTACCAGTACACAACTGATTAAAGGTGAGTAATATTGTTTTCATGGAATAATTGTTATATATACTTAATATTGTATACTAAGGGCTCTTATGGAGAGACTGGTAACAGTATATGCCAAGAATAATCTTTATTTGGTTTCCAGTTTACTTTTATCCTTTTTTTCAGAGACAGGGTCTCACTCTATTGCCCAAGCTGGAGTGCAGTGTGGTGTGCTCAAAGCTCAACTGCAGCCTCAAACTCCTAGGCTTGAGTCATCCTCCTGCCTTAGCCTCCTGAGTAGCTCGGACTGCAGGTGCACACCATCACATGCAAATAATTGTACTATTTTTCTTTTTTGTAGAAACAGAGTCTTGTTATGTTGCCCAGGTTGGCCTCGAACTCCTGGTCTCAAGAGAGCCTCTGGCCTTGGCCTCAAAAAGTGCTGGGATTACAGGTGTGAGCCATCATGCCAGGTGTAATTTACTTTTCAAATAAAATCCCATGTACAGTTTTGACAATGGATTTTAGATAATTAATTTCTAGTTACCTCACATCTTCACCTTCCTCTAAAATAGACAAACAGATAGTACATTTTTCCTCTGTGTCTTCCTCAGTCCCTTCTTCCCCATCTTGTTTGCAGTGCAGTTTCCTCTGTGAGAACCAATCAGTTGTTACCTTATTAGTAGAGATGACATTATTGAACAACTGAGTAAAGTCTGTGTTTATTTGAAAAACAAAACAAAACAAAACCACATATTCACCCGCACTTTTTTCCCAGGTAAGACTGTCATAAATAAATGGATGAATTAAGTGACTATCATCAATTAAGTATATTTTTAAGACCCTCTAATAATTGGGATCAAAAGCAAAATAAAATTTAACAGAAACTCATTCACTCGAAAGCTATTACTTTTAATCCACAATGAGAATGATAAACAAAATAAACTCTATTTTTATCCTACCATGAGCATAGATAAATAAGTTTTATTTTACTAGTGAATGTTTCAAATAACATCCATTTAAATTAACATTAGTTACAGTATTTAGCTTGGACAGTTGAAGACTTGAATGTACTGGTAATACCTCAATACTCTTTGAAAACAGATGAAAAATACAAAGAATAGTAATTTTCACACTTTATGATTATTCTCTACATAGTATAAAAGAGTCTCCAACCCCTGGGCTGCAAACCAGTACCCGGGTGCACAGCAGGAGGTGAGTGGCAGGTGAGCAAGCATCACTGCAGGAGCTCTGCATCCTGTCAGATCAGCGGCAGTGTTAGATTCTCTTACAACCTGTTGTAAACTGCGCATGTGAGGGATATAGGTTGTGTGCTCTTTAGGAGAATCTAATGCCTGATGATCTGAGGTGGAATAGTTTCATTCTGAAACTATCCCCTCTGCCACCTATCCACGAAAAATTGTCTTCCATGGAAACTGGTCCCTGGTGCCAAAAAGGTTGGGGACTGTTGGTATTCAGCACTGTTTGCTTTAAGGCACGTATTTAACACGTCTACTCCGTAACAATGCTATACAAGCAACTGAGGGTAGAGTAGAAGAAATACACATCAATAAAATGTCCATCAAAATAAACTGCTAGTTAAAAAAATTACAGTACTGCCAAATGATGGAATTCTGTATAAGCTATTAAAAATAATAAGGATGATCTGTGGGAGCTGATATGGCATGAAAGGCAATCTGCAAACTATGTGGTTACCATCTCCTTTTTTTAAGTAGACAAAAAATATATATACATATGTACATTATTAGAAAATGCTAAAAAGTATCTGGAAGAATATCTAAATCCTTAACTATGATTTCACTTCTGGGAAGAAGGACTAGGGTCTGCAGAGTAAGAAACTGCAGAGTATATATTTTTTATACTTTCCAAAATTTTTAAACAATATGTTTGTATTACTTCAATAAAAATGTCATTGCTAGAATCCACAAATTCAAAGGCGGCATATATCACATTTATGCATTTCAGTAACACTCTAGAAGCTTCACTGAATAAATTCTTACCTTCTTATATTTATGTGGATATGTACATCTTTCAATTGTCCCCTGGGATGCTCCACGATTGACATTTCCTAATCTTTCTTCCAAATGAATCAGTTCCTGAAAGTGAAGAATAGTGAGTGGTAAAAGCCAAGATGATTATTCCTTGAACAGTATTGTCAACATTGTAAGAGAAATAAATTTCCATACTTAGAAACTTGCAATATAAATACGGTGTTCAAAAAAACTTACATATGACAACTGGTTATTTATATACTTATATATAAGTATATATATAAAAGTTTATATGTTGTCCAGGCTGGTCTCAAACTCCTGGCTTCAAGTGACCCTCCCACATCGGCCTCCCAAAGTGCTGAGATTGCAGGTGTGAGCCACCATGCCTGGCTTAATGTTTCTCATACACAGTAAGGCAAATGGTTGTTTATAATGTTTTCCTCAGTCAACTGAAATGGTACAGCAAAAGTTGTCTTTATAAATTACAACAATGTTACCACATGGTACTACATGAGTCAGTATGTATGTATGCATGGAGAAGATGAAATCATTCTAGTAAATTAAGGAACCAAATCAACAATAGTTCTAAGTCACACTGACTCCAACTTCCAAACTGACATTAAAAAAACACAACAGGGGCCGGGTGCAGTGGCTTGCACCTGTAATCCCAGTACTTTGGGAGGCCAAGGTGGGTGGATCACTTGCCGTCAGGAGTTCGAGAGCAGCCTGGCCAACATGGCGAAACCCTGTCTCTACTAAAAATACAAAAATTAGCCGGCTGTGATAGCAGGCACCTGTAATCCCAGCCACTCAGGAGGCTGAGGCAGGAGAATTGCTTGAACCCAGAAGGCAGAGGTTGCAGTGAGCTGAGATTGAGCAACTGCACTTCAGTCTGGGTGACAGAGCAAGACTCCATCTAAAAAAAAACCAAACAAACAACAAACAAAAAAACCCACAATCAAACTTTAAATCACATTCGAATGATTTGTTCTTCCTGAAAATTCAAACAAGACATTTAGCTACAAAGGGAATTACTTAGGTTTTTTTTTCTCTACCAATTTCTCTAAAAATTTAGCTGAGTCAAAAACATTAGGTTCCCTATCACATTTAATGGCATAGTTATTTACCTGACATTTATATTAATACATTTTTATATTCTTCTATATTATTTTCATTGACTCATCTTTAAATACTTGGGTAACTTTTGACCCTAAGATTAATATTACTTACAAATATTTCTGTAACTCCCAGAAGCAACATCAGAAAATCACATATTTTACTGCCTTGTGATTCCCAGTCACTGTAGCAGTCCTACACAATTGTGTATAATAGAGTATATATCCTCTCTCTGTATTAAAGATACTACAACAAACATATTCATTTATTTTATTACATACCTCAAAATTGCCCCTGAAAGGACCTCTGAATGATGTTCCATCCAACCCTGATGAAATGTAACGGATGTGAGGATAACCTGCCATATCAGGAACCTATTTCAACAGAAGAGATAGGCTAAATCAATTAAGAATAGACTTGTGATTTACTGTTAACATTGAATAATTCACGACCTTCAATGTTTTCAATTCGACTGTGCATAAAATTCAACTTCAATAAGAATACATAACTCCAACTAAGCATTCTGTAACAGGTTTATAAACTTAAAGTATAACCAAACTCTCCAAAATGCCCAAACTTAAGCCTGATGCTCTTAGTAGCTCAAACTTGAAAAGAGTAAAATTGTCTTAAGATCCTGTCAATTTCAGAGAGCTTTGTTAAAACAACAACAAAAAATGTACACAATTTTCCAACAAAATTTCACTTCAAGGTAAGTTTTTTACTTCACTTCTGTTAAGCTTCCTAACAGCCAAAGTATCCTATGCCTTTTTTGCTTGATTGTATTAGGGAAAGTTTTAACACTGTTTTCTAATTTTTTGTTAGGTATAGTCAATCTTCATTATTTATGGATTATGTATGTGTCAACTGACCCACAGGCTAAAATTTACTTGTAACCCCATAATCAATACTTGTGCTTTCAGAGTCATTTGTGGATATGCCCGGAGGCAAAAAATTGGAGTTGCCCAACATGCAACTCTGTTCTCAGCTGAGGTAGAACAGGGCTCTGCCGTATTTGAGCTCCTACTATAAACCAGTGTCTTGTTTGCAGTCTGTTTAGTGCCATGTTTTTCAGTTTTGTACATTTTGTTGGTAACTGTGTTGTTTAAAATGGCACCCAAGCATAAAGCTGAAGCGCTGTCTAGTGTTCCAAAGCAAAGAAGGCTGTGATACACCTTATGGAGAGAATACGTTTCATTCAGGTATGAGTTACAGTGTTGTTGGCTATAAGTTCAATGTTAACGATTCTACAATATTTTTTAAAGTTGTCTTTAAGCAGAAACAGGCACAAAAAAAGGTTATACACTGATTAGTTGTGAACAGAGGCTTGCAAGGGTTCCATATTTGCTAACTCAGTGTTTGCAGCAACTGTATAGATCGTAACTGCCATGCATATTGAGAGTATTAGGAAAGGGCAATTCTGAGATACAGCACCATTCTTCCATCTTTAAAAATAAATCTCCAACACTACTTTTTAATTAGCCTACAATGAATCACAACATACTTTAAGCAGAATTTATAGCTTTAACAGACACTTCGTATGTGGAAAACAATTTAAAATAAGTAAGCAATAACTTTTAACCTTCAATAGTGTATTACTTAAATTATTTACAACTTCTCTTATAACCAAGATCATTACTACTCAGCAGATAACCCGGCCTCCTAAACATCTCCAAAGAAATCAGAAAGGAACTCCTGCATCCCAAATTGTCTAAATCTTCACTTACCCTGAAAAGCCTCTCCTCCCTAGTCTCATTCCTCCAGCCTTTATGGATAAGCTTTTCTCCTATTCAAACTCAATCCTTACCACCTGCTCCTACCTTCACCTGTTCACCCTGGGTCATGCTTAATTAACTACTCCCCACCAAGCCTCCCTTCAATATCTTCAAACAATTCCTCTCTAATGGTTTTCTGTCTTAAACCTAAAAATACCTTAAGTTTCTCCAAACCTAAATTCTCTACTAATCCTGGAATTATTGTCAACCAAACAGGGCTTTCCTTCACTTTCCCTTCACAGCCAAGCTTATAAAGCAAGAAGTCTATATTCACTGTCTCCATGTTTTCACTTCCTTACCGTGAGTAACCTAAGTGGTGCCCCATCTACATCACTTACCATTACTGAACCATTCTGACAGAAAAGACCAATAACCATTCTAACGCCAAATGCATGAAGACAATGAGGATGGAGACCTTTATAATGATCCACTTTCACTTAACGAACAGTAAATATATTTTCCCCTCCTTATAATTTTCTTAACATTTTTTCTCTACTTTATTGTAAACTATCACTATCTATTGTAGATTATCAAGTACGTATAACATACAAAATATGTGTTGATCAACTGTTTATTTTAGCAGTAAGGCTTCCAATCAACAATAGACTATTAGTAGTTAAGGTTTTAGGAACTCAAAAGTTATACTCTGATTTTCAACTGTGAGGAGGGTCAGCACCCCAACCTCCACATTGTTCAAGGGTACTTTACTTTCTGATATTTCAAGGGTACTGTACTTTCTGATATTATTTTAACTTTGTTTCTCAACTTTTCAAGCCAGTTCTCAGAATCCTTTGTGCGAGGCATAGTATTATCATTTAAATACAGTATTGTCCTTCTCTAAGGTTTTTTCACTCTCTTGTCACTCTGCACATTTTTCCTGAAAACGTAATCCTCTTCCATGGATTCATTACCTCCATATACTGAGAGATCAAATCATATCTTTAACCCAAATATCTTTGGAAATCCAGACCATAAGCTTAACTTCCTATTGGACGTTCAACTTTGATTTAGATTTAGTACATCCAAGACCTAATTCACCTAGCCCCTTCACCCAAACCCTGAATATCTCTCAAATGTGTCTCATCATTTTTACGCCAACTACGATTGCTTTCATTCAGGCATTCATCAATATTTACCTTCTTCTACTATAATGTCCTACCTGGTTTCCCACATTTAAATCTATTTTTCCACATAACTGAGGAGGTGATCTAACTATAATCTGATTAAATGACTCTAAAATCATAAATCTGATCAGGACATTTCCCCTTCAATGGTTTCTGAGTTCCAATTTCTTGGTAGAACAGTTTTATTTCTCACTGCTGCCTGACCTCACTCCTAAAATGAGAAATACCAGCTTACTTGCAGTTCCCAGTGCTTGTGCTATTTGCTACAACTTTACATGCTGTAACCTCTGCAAGAGCACCATTCCAAAATCCAGTCTGCTTAGAAGTCACATGTACCAGAAAGCTTCTCTGAAAGCTTCCCTGCAGTGCCTCTACCCACAACACCACAAAACTATTCCCTTTTCTGTACCACTTATATAACAAGTATGTAATACAAATAGCAAACGCAATGTATGTTTTGTTGAACTTGTTCTTTAGCACTTACTTTACAAAATCTGAACCTGCTTAAATCAGATGTAAAGAATTAGTATAATCTTTCTGCAGATTAGAAAATCAGGCTGGGTGCCCTGGCTCAAGCCTGTAATCCCAGCACTTTGGGAGGCCGTGGTGGGCAGATGACTTGAGGTCAGGAGTTTGAGACCAGCCTGGACAAATGGTGAAACCCCATCTCTATTAAAAATACAAAAATTAGCCAGGCATACTGGCATGTGCCTGTAATCCCAGCTACTTGGGAGGCTGAGGCAGGACAATCACTTGAACCCAGGAGGTGGAGGTTGCAGTGAGCTGAGATCATACTACTGTACTCCAGCCTAGGTGACAGATTGAGACTCTGATGAAAAACAAAAAAAAAAAAAAAAAAAAAAAGAAGAGAGAAAAAAGAAACGTACGACTGCATCAGAATGGATCTATTACCACTTATGGCAAAATAACTGAAGCACAGTATTCTCCTGACAGTGGATTAAGAGTGCCTTGGTATATAAAAAAATCCCACACTTTTCTGTCATTTTGTACATTAAGAGTACATTTTATGATGCAAATTATACACATAGATTTTAATACATCTAATACCTTTTTATAGCACTATTTATAGCTAACAAGATTACTCTCAAATTCTATTAAAACACCTATAACTAATATAGTAAAATATTTCCAATAAAATATTTAGAAAATGAACTTTTAGAACATGTCAAAATTTTGAAAATTTTCCATTTTACCATTAAAGGAAGAGCTCCTAATTGTAAGTGATGAAGTCGAGGAGGTGCGTGATAATGGGCCAAGTGAGGATGCAATGCACCAGGTGTATAAGTAGCTGCAGTCACTCCAGCTTCAATTCCCAGTTCCCTGACAAAAGGATGAGAACAGTTTAATCCTCTTCAGGGTTTCTGTTTTTATCAACAGACATGGGGAGTTATGTTTACACTTAAAAAAGTAATCTAAGGTTTCTTAACTTACAAAGCTGAGGAAAGATAAGTTAGCCCAAAATATTTAACTAATAATTTCAAATTTATTTTAGAACTGAAAACTCAAAAAACTTAAATTTTGTGATAATGAGGAGCAAAGCATTTGTACTTGGTTTCACATCTTACAAAGGAAGGAAACATATGGCTACAAAGGTCCCTTCCAAGTTAAAAGCCTGATTCTACTTGAGGAGCATACAACACAGAATTTACTTTTTTGGTGTATCTGAATGTTACAGATGTTTTCTGGGTTTCTGTTTGTTAGATGTCATCTGTTGGTTGTTGACATTAAGGACAATTAGAATAGCAAACTCTTCTACACCTTATAAAAGAAGGGCAAACAAAATTTTAGAAGGGGTAAAACTGTTAAATGCTAAATCTTCATTTATTTATTCTCATTTTACGTTCTGCCTCAAATTCATTGTGGTTCAAGATCTCAATGAATGCCCACACACAATGGATTCAGAAAAAAAAATTTAATGAAAATCTGCCCTCATTTATCAAGGAAAGACCACAAAAAAATTGGAATGAAGGCTGAATTTCCCTTGTCAATGGCAGGTGAGGGTGGTGGAGCAAATCGGAGTACAAAGGTGGGGGTCAGATAAAGAAGATGTGAAAAGTAGGATCAGTCTAGGGAGTTAACTTTGGTGGTACCCCTGAAATACAGGAAAAAAGGTCCACTCCTCTTACTTACATGGGAACTCTAAAAAACCTAAACTCACAGGAGAGAGTAGCATGTTGTTTACCAGAGGCTGGGGAGGTGGTGGGGGATCGTGGATGAGGAAAGGGGAGATGCTGGTCAATGTGTACAAAGCTTCAGCTAGGAGGTGTAAGTTCTGATATTCTACTGTACAGCATGGTGACTACAGTGAAGAATAATGTACCGTATATTTCAAAACTGCGACAAGAGAAGATTTTAAATCTTCTCACCATAAAGAAATGATCAATATTTGAGGTGATAAATATGCCATTAGCCTGATTTGATCACTCCACAGTGTATACATGTATTGAAATATTATGTTGTACCTCCAAAATATGTACAATTATTATTTGTCAATACACATAAAATAACACCTAAAAAAAAATGTTCTGCTCCTGCTTGATATGGTTCCCTGCCGCAGCTCCTATTCTTTCCTCTTCAAACCGCTATCTGCCCAGAGGCAGTGTCTCACAGTTAAACTGGGGATTAGGTTTCTCCACATCACCCTTCTGCAAAGCAATCAATCACAAGGCATCTCTTCCAATAGTTTTGCCACAAGCTGTGAAGCATTGTTTTGAAATTAAACAAGATACTGACCAGGCAGACCTCTCTGGAGCCTGTCGAGGATGTGAGGACATAGTCTGAGGCACATGAATATGATGCCCATGACCATAATTTGGGTGCATCCTATGTGGATGGGGTGGGGGGCGTTCATGTGCCCGCCTGGAAACACAGAACACAAAAAGACCACTGGAAATAATTGAATAATTGGTTATTTCTTTCCTTAATGCAGAAAAAACCCCTAGTATTAATACTATAAACATCTACAGTCATAAAATAAATTTTATAACAATACATTATAAAAATATATAAAATTATTTAATTATTAAGAAATCAAGAAACCATCACCTCCTCCACAAATTCTAATTGTTCATTTATTCCAGTGCTTCCAATTCAAATATCATACAAGGAAAAAGGTAATTTTAACATTATCTTGTATATTTTCTTTACAAGAGATATTTTAAATAGGAGAATAGGAATAGAAATAAAATTTTTAAAAATTAAATCCCCCAGGCAAACATTGCAGGCACAAATAAATTATTTTATATAAACATTAAAGCAGGACAAATTGAAACCTTAATTTTGCTTCATTTACTCTTATATTGCAAAGACATTCAACTATTTTAATGGATGAAAGTTTAAGAGAAAAAAATGTTAACCTTATGCATTTTTTTTTCAAAACACATGTAATGCGTGTTAACACACCTAGGAAACATATTTAGCTCCAATCATACCTTTTTTTTTTTTTTTTTTTTTTTTTTTTTTGAGAGGAAGTCTAGCTCTGTCACCAGGCTGGAGTGCAGTGATGATCTGGGTTCACTGCAACCTCTGCCTCCCAGGTTCAAGGGATTCTCCTGCCTCAGCCTCCTGAGTAGCTGGGCCTATAGGCGAGTGCCACCACACCCAGCTAATTTTTGTATTTTTAGTAGAGGTGAGGTTTCACCATGTTGGCCAGGCTGGTCTCATCTCTTGACCTTGTGATCCGCCCACCTCAGCCTACCAAAGTGCTGGGATTACAGGCGAGAGCCACCGCACCCAACCTCCATTCATACTTTTTATTCTGCATCCCAGTTTACTATAATTTCTCTTCCTAAAGTCAGTTAACAGAAGACACTAAAACCAACTTAGTTTCAGGGATTCACTTTTTGTTTGTTTGCTTGTTTATTTATTTATTTATTTATTTTAAGAGGCAGAATCTTGCTCCCGGATAGCTCAGTGTAACCCTGAACTCCTGGGCTTAAGTGAGCCTCCCACCTCAGCCACCTGAGTAGCTAGGATTACAGGTGTGTGACACCATGCCCAGCTAAGATTCATTTTTATAGTCTAAGTATTTTATATTAGTTTTTAACACATTTGCAGATTTTGCATGTTTATTCTAAACAACATTTTGCCAGTTACTGGAGGGTAAGACTCTTAAACTGGCAATTTTCTACATAAAAGGCAGCAACAGCCAGAGATTTGGGATATAATCTTAAATAACACAACTAAAGCAAAAAGTTACACAAGAGCTGGATCATTAATTAGATCAAGAGTTTGGCAAACAGGTTATGTGAAGGATAAAACAGGAAATTTTTTCAGCTCTACAGGCCATACGTTCTCTGTTGTAACTACTCAGTCTTTGTAGTGTGGAAACAGCCACAAACAACACTTTTCAGTTTGTTTGTAACTGAAAAATGGCAGCTGTTTTCCAATAAAATTTTGTTTACAAAAATCAGTAAGCAGAATTAGACCAATAGAGTTTGCTGCTCTGAATATGAAAATTAGATCCTGAATACTCAAAAGAAAAAAAAGTTTCATAAATTTGAAGTACAGTATTTTTCATAAATTTGAAGTACAGTATTTTCACTGTCAGGTTTTGAAAATTCTATTAATACTTTTCTTCCCTCTGGTTAGTAACATTCAAATCTTTGATATCTTTAGATCTTGTTCCTCAGAATCATCAATTTTAACACTGATTTTTACTATGCGATATTGCAGAAACAGACAAAATATTAGTTCGCATCAGACTAGTCTGGGTATTTTTTAAAATTGGTTTGCATAAAGAAATTACCCTGGGTCACATGGTAAAACTGGTCAGATTTTACTAAATAATCTGGTATAAACTTGTTTTTTCAGCACATACAATTTAGGAAAAGGCAGGGGAAGATTCTGGTTAGCAAAGAATCAATTTCTTAGTGAACTGAGGATTTAGTACAGTTACTTTTTTCGGGAGAGAGGGAGAGACAGGGTCTTGCTATGTCATCCAGGCTGCAGTGCAGTGGCATGATCATGGGAGGATCATTTAAGCACAGGAGTTCAAGGACACAGTGAACTATGGTCACACCACTGCACTCCAACCTTGATCCCCTGGGCTCAGGCGATCCTCTCATCTCAGCTTACCGAGTAGCTGAGACCACAGTAGGATGCCACTACGCCCAGCTACTTTCTTTTTTTTGTAGAGACGAGGTCTCCTTATGCCCAAGCTGGTCTCAAACTCCTGGGCTCATGTGATCCTCCTGCCTTGCCCTCCCAAAGTGTTGGAATTACAGGTGTGAGTCACTGCAGCCACCTATCTTTTGTTTTCTATTGTTGTTAAAGGAGACAAGGTCTTGCTCTATCACCTAAGCTAGAGTGCAGTGACACAGTCATAGCTCAGCTTTGACCTCCTGGGCTCAAATCATCCTCCTGCCTCAGCCTCCTGAGCAACTGGGGATTACAGGCATGAGCTTCACCCAACTTATAGTTACAAGTTACATTATTTCTAAAGACGTCGTGGTTTTTTTTTTTTTTTTTTGGTGGTTGTTGTTGTTCTTTGTTCTTTTTTTAAAAAAAGAAAACAACAACAACAAAAAACAGTATTTTACTGGGTTGCCCACATGGACTCAAACTCCTGGGCTCAAGCAACCTTCCTGGCTCAGCCTCCCAAGCAGCTGTGACTACAAGTGCATGCCACCATGCCTAGTTAGATTTCAGAGTTGTAAAGACCAATGGAAGTAGAAGAAAAAGCAAGCTTGACTTTTTTTTTAAAAATGTAAAACATACGTTGGATGCTGCATCATCCTCCTCCTTTGAACTTCCATCCTCTGCATCACTTCATGAGGATGCAGTCGCTGTGCTGGAGGTGCGGTGGCTGGAATATGGTGCGATATTGGCTGGTGTGTAGGAGGAAGATGCTGAGGGATTGGTGCAGCTGTACTGGCTAAGTGAGTTGGTGGTGGGGGTGCCACAGGATGAGATGTTGCATGAGAAGATATCTGAGAATGGAAAGCATGTACGGGATGAGGAATAACATAATCCACTTGAGGTGGAGGCTGAGTCTGAGGAGGGGGATTTCCATGAGAATGCGGGCAGGCAGAAGCTTGATGATGAAGTGGCCTTGTCAAAGAGGCATCTGCAAGAAAAATATTTCAAGTATGTTACACAGGCACCATGCAGTTGAACATATATTGCTATTATACATTCCTATTGTACTTTTAAAGATATTAGTAGATATTTTTATGAACACTTTAAGTATTCAAGCAACTGCTCAAGCAACTTGCTCCCTTCTTAGAATAATCTTGGATATCTTATGTCAATATATATTATAATTTAACTTCACTCACAGCATCACAACATTCTACTCTATGAATATACCAAAATGTACTGACAAAATCCCCACTGATAAAAAAGAAACCCAAATGCTATGATAAATATCTGTGTATGTGGTCCCTCCTGCACTCACTCTTTCATTTACATACATGTATACACACATACACAGAGATCATTTCTGTAGCATAAATTGCTGTAAGTAGTTGTGGGAAAGAAAAAAATAAATTTAGATGCCAGTTGATAAAATACCCTTTCCAAAAGGTTGCCATAATTAATATTTCCATCAAGAGTACACAGGAAGGGCCGGGCACGGTGGCTCACACCTGTAATCCCAGCATTTTGGGAAGCCAAGGTGGGCAGAATCACCTGAAGCCAGGAGTTCAAGACCAGCCTGGCCAACATGGCAAAGGCCTGTCTCTACTAAAAATACAAAAATTAGCTGAGTGTGGTGATGCACACCTGTAATCCCAGCTACTCAGGAGGCCGAGGCAGGAGAATTGCTTGAACCTAGGAGGTGGAGGTTGCAGTAAGCCGAGAACATGCCACTGCACCCCAGCCTGGGCAACAGAGTGAGATTCTATCTCAAAAAAAAAAAAAAAAAAAAAAAAAAGGAGTACACATGAAGGCCTGATTACCCCCACACTACCACTAAATTTTTTTTTTTTGAGATGGAGTTTCACTCTTGTTGCCCAGGCTGGAGTACAATGGTGCAATCTCGGCTCACTGCAACCTCCGCCTCCCAGGTTCAAGCGATTCTCCTCAGCCTCCCAAGTAGCTGGAATTATAGGGATGCGCCACCATCCCTATACAAAATTTTTTTTGTATTTTAGTAGAGATGGGGTTTCTCTATGTTGGTCAGGCTGGTCTCAAACTTCTGACCTCAGGTGATCCGCCCGCCTTGGCCTCCCAAAGTGCTGGGATTACAGGTGTGAGCTACTGCGCCCAGCTCACTACCACTAAATTTCTAAAATAAATGCCAATCTGAGAAAAATCTTTTATTTCTTGACCACTTCTATTTCTTCTCAGAATTATCTATTTACATGCTTAGCCTATTGTATTATTCACCTTTTACTTATTGACTTATAAGTATTCTTTGCATATATGGAAGCTCTGTCATAATAGGGTGTAAACATTTTTCCAAGCTGTCTCTCTCTCTCCCTACCCCATGACCTTATCATCCCTGTGCTACATTAAGAGGAAGGAGGCATATTTGTTTCCCAATAAATATGGAAGTAAAGTCCTTAATAAGATGGTTCCTCGCATTTCTTCATTCTACATCTTTATGTTTCAAAGTGACTGTTTAAAAATCTCTGAGGAATACACATCTTCCTTACTCTTAGAGATGTGCATCTACTCGACATGTAAAAAAAAAAAAAAAAAGTTTGTTTCCTTAGATTTCAATCCAAATTTCATTTTATTGGAAGATGTTCTTGGAAGTCTGATATACAGCAACAGCCATTCTCTAGTTTCATTACAGAAGAGTTTTCAATTCTTAATGCTTTTGATTCATTCAGCAAGGGCAGAAGTTAGGTAACCACAACTCAACTATATTTTCAAAGTATGCCTTGTTTGTATGTACTTAAAGGAAACTTTCAACAAATCTAATTTTTAAAAGTTGCAAGACAAATTTTTAAACCAATTTTCGAACTGTTTTCAAATCAATGCTTTACTCTTTGAGAAGGCACAAAGCTCAGTAGCTCTTAATCATAAAAAATGAATCCACTATGTTTATGATTGTTAACTATCCTTTCTCAAATTCACAGCATTTTTTCTAGTTTCAAAGTGTTATATTTGTGTAATCATTATGCAAGACAATATTGACAAATATTACAAAACAAGAAGTTCTGTTTCAGAATGAGTCCATTTATTTAACTACTCTTAAGACATCACTTTAATTCACTGTTTATCTAAACAAAACAGGTTGCTGATCATTTTAAGAGTGACATAGTCTACATTCCCAAAAACCCTTTCCCATCCTCTATTTGTGTTCCCAACAGTTTAAAAAAACAAAAAGTCTTGATATTGTTTCCTAGACATTCAACATATCACTTGCAGATGTAATATTATGATTTGTTCCAACATTTACTCACTACATTCCTATAGCTTTACAGTGTAGACCATTTGCTTTGCTTTACAGTGTAGACCATTTGCTTTATGATTAATCATAAGTAGCCTTACCTGTACCTCTCTCTCTCTGTCTCTTTTTTTTTTCTTTTGAGACAGAGACTCGCTCTGTCGCCCAGGCTGGAGCGCAGTGGTGCGATCTCAGTTCACTGCAACCTCTGTCTCCCAAGTTCAAGCAATTCTCTTGCCTCAGTCTCCTTAGTAGACGGGATTACAGGCACCCGCTACCACGCCCAGCTAATTTTTGTATTTTTAGTAGAGACAGGGTTTCGCCAGGTTGGCCAGAGGGGGTTCGAACTCCTGACCTCTGGTGATTCACCCGCCTCGGCCTCCCCACAAGTGCTGGGATTACAGGCGTGAGCCACCGTGCCTGGTCTTTTTTTTTTTTTTTTTTGTAAGAGACAGGTTCTATGTTGTCCAGACAGGAGTACAAGGATTATTCACAGGTGTGATAACAGCATATTGCAACCTTGAACTCCTGAGCTCAAGCAATCCCCCTGCCTCAGCAGCCTCCCGAGTAGCGGGAAATACATGTTCATACTACCAAACCAGGCCTTACGTATCTTCTCAATACATCTTATTAATAAGATAGCAAGGCCGGGCGCGGTGGCTCAAGCCTGTAATCCCAGCACTTTGGGAGGCCAAGGCGGGCGGATCACAAGGTCAGAAGATCGAGACCATCCTGGCTAACACCGTGAAACCCTGTCTCTACTAAAAAATACAAAAAACTAGCCGGGCGTGGTGGCGGGCGCCTGTAGTCCCAGCTACTCGGGAGGCTGAGGCAGGAGAACGGCGTGAACCCGGGGGGTGGAGCTTGCAGTGAGCCAAGATTGCGCCACTGCACTCCAGCCTGGGGCACAAAGCAAGACTCCGTCTCAAAAAAAAAAAAAAAAAAGATAGCAAAACTTTTAAATAATAGCATTTCAAGTACAGTTGTTTTATCACTTCATCAAGACTATAAACCTTTCAAAAGCAAGGAGAGACATATTCTTATTGCACAAGTATTGTTGTTATACATATAAATGTACTTACGAAACAGCAGACTATTCATTTGGATCCAGGTATCACAATTTATAGCCAATAGAAATTATTCCCATTTTATAAGTGTGAAGAATGTAAGGACAGAGAGACTAAATAACTTATCCAAAGTCATTAAGCTAATTAGTGAGAGCTGGGAGATCAACTCAAATCTATCCAATTCCAAAGCTAGTGCTCTACTACACCATACCGTCTCCCCCAGTTCATTCTGGATGAAAAAGGTTTAAGAACCACATGTTTCACAAGTGAACTAAAGCATACAGGAAATGTTTTTTAAAAGCACGGGCGAGTTGGGGAGAGAATACAGACACTCCTTCAGGAAAAGAAGCCCAAAACAAAGTTATCAAAATGTCTCTAACAGAACATAATACAATTTAAATTTCCTACCTTCATTCTCATTAATGCACCCCTAACGAGGTGTGTAAATTGATGCAGCCCCTTGGAGAGAAACTTAATAGTATTTATTTGAAAGTTTATCCCTCTGACATAGCAATCGCATTTCTAGGAAGTTATACTATACATAAACTCAACCATAAACAACTTAAATGTCCATCAACAGAAGACTGATTTAATATACAACGGACTTTATGGAAGTATTAAAAACCAATGAGCTTGGTTTGTATGTGCTAATAAGCAAAAATCAAGATATACTGTTAAATTTAAAAACAAAAAGCAAGAAGTAGAATATGTTTGATTTCCCAGTTTTAAAAGGTAAGACATATACATACCTATAGGTACAAAGAAAATTGCTAAAAGCTTTTATAGAACAGTTGCTACCTCTGATATATTAAGATTAGTAAGCCGTGCGAAGAAGCTTTTAAATTCTCATTTTATATTACTCTGCACACTCTGAATGTTTTAGAATGTAACAAATGAGTCTAAAACATTTATTAGGACATTTTGAAAGGAATGAACTTACCCATGAACTGCTTCAGTATATTATTTTTAAAGGATAGGGCAGAAAATTACACATATTGAATTTCAAATAAAAGATGATCAATTAAAAATGAATACCATCAAGTATTACAAAATAGGCCATGCATCACAGTGGTGCTCATACAAAGAATGGGCCCATTGGTCAACGCTTTGTAAAAACTGTTTCTAAATCTGTTTTCCAATTTATACTTTAAAATTTAAGTTGCATTACTGAGAAGGTAAATAATATATTACCAGTTTCACTGTACACATTCTGGGTTGATCCCAGCCGTGTCTGCAGGATGCAGATTTTTTTAAATGACTGGAGTAGAAGAAAAAATCCAAGAAGATATATAACTGAAAATTACCCCTTGCCAGGTAATCAGACCAAAACACAAATTTCCTTGCTCACTTCCTGGTTCATTTCTGGCATGAATTTTTGGTGTTTATCAGCCAAGTGTTTATGAAGCTTCAATTTCATTATTAGCTTATGATCTAACAAAATAGTAAATATGTTACACAGCCTTAGGGTATTTATCATTTCTTATGCTATCTAATGAATTTCAATTTCTTTAGAAAAGCATGCCTGGTTCAATTTTATTTTATTTTTATAGAAACCAGGTATCACTATATTGCCCAGGCTGGTCTCAAACTCCTGGCCTCAAGCGATGCTCCTGTCTTGGCCTCCCAAAGTGCTGGGATTACAGGAGTGAGTCATCATGCCCAACCGTGGTTATATTTTAATTGCCTGCATCAAATGAATATAAAAACCCTTTTATAACTCCCAAAGCTTGCTATGAGGAAATTCTGTCTTATGCCTCAGTTAACTGCTTGAGAATTCTTAAAATTTACTTTACTGTGCCTAGAAATACTACTCAACTTTCACATTTCTTCAGCTATCCTAAAGAACAAATCTAAATTCCTACACTTGATCTTAGCCAAAAGGCCAAGAAGCGATTCTAAATTCCTTAAGACTTCCATTCAATCCACCTCAATTTCATAATATTAACATGGGAAAAAACATAACCTACTCTTAAGCCAAGTAAATACTAAAAATTTAAGAACTGGGATTAATTACAGGTTATTTCATAAAGGAGTATAAAATATTTCATTGATATGCCTCTAGATTTTGTATCCATTAAGTTTATACTTACAAGGGGGTGGCATGTAATGTCGACATGATGAGAGAGAGGGCTGTGGAGGGGGCTGGGGCTGGGGCTGCGCAACCATGCTTGATCCATAGCCATCCATTGATGATAAAGGTTGACTTGGTGCAGCAGCAGCCTGATGGCCAAAGATTGCGGCTCGGGAGGAAGAAACAGGGCAGCAGGGGTCAAATGCAGATGCTCCATGAAAACTGCCACTTCCATGACTTCTGATACCATTGTTGCTCAGGTCTACTGGCAATGCCTGCTATATAAAAAGAAAGTATATTTTATCTTTCTAAAGTTTGGTCAAATATTTCATGTTATATTATAAAAGTATTCCTAACACAAACAAAAAAATATAATCTTTAAATTAGTTTGAAAACAGTAAGATTCTTAGTGTGAAGAACTAGTGAGCACCAACAAAATACTTGGTTATCTTGTATTTATCAAGTGTATCTTGGATTGTGAAAATTGTAGTGGTTTTATAGTTAAACCAATTTTTAAAAATCAAGCATAAGATTTTATCACAAGATGAACAAAAGTTTAATAAAGTCTTTTTGTCTTATAACAAATACATCTTAGAAACTTTAAAATCATACTTCCATATTCTCCTTTATCCCAACATTATGACCAGTACTTTAGGATTCCTTGAGAAATCTATCTCTAGTACTATCACACTAGAGAAAATAGTAAGGTTCTAGGAAAAATCTTGTCTGCCCCAAGTTCCAAACTGTACAAAGTAAGAATTCAACTAAAACTCTAATAAACAGATCTACATTATTCAAAATAACAATGGACACAAGATTTTTCAGACTAAATTATGAATTACCTTTGCCACTTAACTTTCACTTGTTCAAAAAAATAAGAATAAAAAAAGTTAAACCACTGCTTCCTTTTATAGACACATTTATTGCATTTTATAGGCACATTTAGTGCTTTGCAGATGTTCAGGGTTTTTTGTTTTGTTTTGAACAAACTGAAGGTTTGTGGCAACACTGTGTCAAGCAAATCTATCAGAGTTATTTTTCCAACAGCATGTGGAAATTCTGTGTCTATCACATTTTGGTAATTCTCATAATATTTATATTTTTCTCATTATTTTATCTGTTATGGTGATAGTCATTGATGTTACTATGATCATTGCTTTGGGCACCAAGAACTGTGCCCATATAAGACAACAAGTTTAACAGATAAACATGTGTGTCCTGACCAGATGTTTCCCCGTTACCCTCCTCTCCTCTCTTCAGGCCTCCCTATTCCCTGAGACACATCAACACTGAAATTAGGCCAATTAATGGCCTCTAACTATTCAAGTGAAAGGAAGATTTGCACATATCTCATTTTAAATCACAACAGAGAAATGATCAAGCTTAGTGAGGAAGGCATGTCAAAAGCCGAGATAGGCCAAAAGCTAGGCCTCTTGCACCAGTTAGCCAAGTAATGAATGCAAAGGAAAAATGCTTGAAAGAAACTGAAAGTACTCCAGTGAACACACAAATGATAAGAAAGTGAAACAGCCTTATTGCTGATCTAAAGAAAGTTTTAGTGATCTAGATGGAAGATCAAAGCAGCTACAACATTCTCTTAAGTCAAAGCCTAAACCAGAGCAAGGCCCTAACTCTTCAATTCTATGAAGGCGGAGGGAGGCAACGAGGCTGCAGAAGAAAAGTTTGAAGATAGCAGAGGTCAGTTCATGAAACTGAAGGAAAGAAGCTATCTCTATAAGACAAAAGTGCAAGGTGAAGCAGCAAATGCTGTGTAGAAGCTGCAGTAAGTTATCCAGAAAATCTAACTAAGATCATTTATGGAAAGTGCTACAATGAATAACAGATTTTCCATGTAGACAAAACAGCCTAATATTGGAAGATGTCATCCAGGACTTTCACAGCTAAAGAGAAGTCAATGGCTGGCTTCAAAGTTTCCAAGGACTGGGTGATTCCTGTTAGGGTCTAATGTAGTTGGTGGACTTAAAATCCAACGCTCATTTACAATTCCAGAATTCCCAGGGCCCTTTAGAGTTAGGGTAAATCTATTCTGCCTGTGCTCCATTAACAAACAACGAAGCCTAGATGACAGTACATCTATTTACATGGTTTACTGAATACTTTAAGAATACTGTTGAGATCCACTACTAAGAAAAAAAGATTCCTTTCAAAATGTTACTGCTTGGCAAAAGTGAGACCTTTTCTCAAAAAAAAGAAAAAAGAAAATTGCTGTTTATTGACAACGCATAGTCACCCAAGAGCTCTGATGATGTATAAGAAGATTAATGTTTTCATACCTGCTAACACAACATCCAGTCTGCAGACTATGAATCAAGGAGTAATTTCAACTTTCAAGTCTTATTATTAAAGAAATACATTTCATAAGGCTACAGCTGCCATAATAATTCCTCTGATCAATCTGGGCAAAAGTAAATTGAAAACCTTACAGAAAGGAGTCACCATTCTAGATGTCATTAAGAACATTTGTGGTTCATGGAAGGCAGTCAAAATACCAACATTAATAATTTGGAAGAAGTGGATTCCAAGCCTCATGCATACTTGGAGGGGTTCAAGACTTCAGTGGATCTTCGAAGTAACTGCAGATGTTGTGAAGACAGCAAGAAAACTAGAATAAGAAGTTGGACCCTGAAGATGTGACTGAATTGCTGCAACTCATGATAAAAGTTGAATGAGTTGCTTCTGACAGAGAGCAAAGAAAGTAGCTTCTTTCTTTTATTTATTTTATACATATTTTTGGAGAAGGTGTCTCACTCTATTGCCTAGGCTGGTGTATAGTAGGGAAATCTTGGCTCACTGCAACCTCCGCCTCCCAGGTTCAGGTGATTATCTGGCCTCAGCCTTGCGAGCAGCTGGGATTACAGGTGCATATCACCACACCCGGCTAATTTTTGTATTTTTAGTACACACAGGGTTTCACCATGTTGGCCAGGCTGGTCTTGAACTGCTGACCTCATGTGATCTACCTGCCTCACCCTCCCAAAGTGACGGGATTACAGAAGTGAGCCACTGCACCGGGTCTCTTTTACTTTTTTTGAGACAAGGTCTCACTGCGTTGCCTACACCGGAGTGCAATGATACAAACGGGGCTCACTGCAGCCTCCACCTACCCAGCTCAAGCAATCCTCCCAACTTCAGCCTCCCAAGTAGTTGGGACCACAGGTGCATGCCACTACACCCAGCTAATTTTTAAATTTTTTGTAGAGACAGAGTCTTGCCATGTTGCCCAGACTGGTCTTTAACTCCTCCCACCTCAGCCCCACAAAGCGTTGGGAACAAACGCATGAGCCACCATGTCTGGCTGGAAGTGGTTTTTTTTTTCTTTTTTTGTTTTTTTTCTTTTTAACAAAAAAATTGCAGGCCCCCAGAGACAGCATTTTAAAAAAATAAAAAGAAAAGAAAAAACCTACAGCAAAAGTGGTTTTTTGAGATAGAATCTACTCCTGGTAGAGATACTGGGAACAAGACGGAAATGACAGCAAAAGATTTAGAATATCACACAAACTTAACATATTACATCAGTATGTTACATAAACTTAAAGCAGTTGCAGAGTTTAAAAGGATTGATTCCAATTCTGAAAGAAGTTCTACGGGTAAAATGCCATTAAACAGCATCATGTGCTACAGAGAAATCTTTCATGAAAGGAAGAGTCAATCAATGCAGCAAACTTCACTGTTATCTTCAAGAAATTGCCACAGCCCCCCAATCTTTAGGTGCCACCACTCTCATCAATCATAGCCATCAACCTTAAGGCAAGACCCTCCATCAGCAAAAAGTTTACAATTTGCTGAAGTCTCAGAGGATTGCTGGCATTTTTAAAAAATGTATTAGCAATAAAGTATTTTTAAATTGAATTATTTTTAAACTGAAACATGTACAATAAGGTATTTTTAAACTGAAGTATTTTTAAATTGAAGTATGTACATTTTTTAAACATAATGCCACTGTGAGGTGGACTTAGTACAGTGTAAACATTAAATTTTACATGTACTGGGAAACCAAAAAATACATGTGACTTGCTTTACTGCAGCATTCACTTTATTGTACTTATTGTGGTTGTCTGGAACCAAACCTGCAGTATCTCCAAGGTATGCTTGTATTAGGCATATGATTTTAGAGAAAGCCCACTAAGTTGGGAAATAAACCAGAGGGTAGATTCCATTTCCACTCATCAAGTAATATTTTCCTCCAGAAGTTTATTATTATTATTATTATTATTATTATTATTATTATTATTTTGAGACAGGATCTCTGTTACCTAGGCTGGAGGGCAATGGCGCAATCTTGGCTCACTGCAACCTCCACCTCCTAGGCTCAAGCGATTCTCCTACCTCAGTCACCCACAAGAAGCCAGGACTAAAGGCAAGAGACCCCACGCCCAGCTAATTTTTGGTTTTTTGTTTCGTTTTGTTAGAGATGGGGTTTCACCATGTTGCACAGGGTGTTCTCGAACTCCTGTGGTCAAGCGATCCACTCGTCTCAGCCTCCCAAGGTGCTAGGATTACAGGCGTAAGCCGCTGCGCACTGCCTTCCAAAAGCATTTGGAAAAATCCTCAGTAAAACACTGTCACTTCTAATCTAGAACAAAGGAAAGAATCACTTCTTTGTTTTTTTTTTTGTTTGTTTTTTTGTTTTGAGACAGAGTCTTGCTCTGTCACCCAGGCTGGAGTGCAGTGGCACGATCTTGGCTCACTGCAAGCTCTGCCTCCCGGGTTCACACCATTCTCCTGCCTCAGCCTCCCGGCGCCCGCCACCACGCCCAGCTAATTTTTTTGTATTTTTAGTACAGACGGGGTTTCACCTTGTTAGCCAGGATGGTCTCTACCTCCTGACCTTGTGATCCGCCCGCCTCAGCCTCCCAAAGTGCTGGGATTACAGGCATGAACCACCGCACCCGGTCACTTCTTCGTATTCTTAAATGCAAACCTACTGCTTAGGTTCATTGGAACCATACTTTTCAAAATGTGATTAAAGATCATAAAGATCTGATGTTATATATGCATTATACACAGGAACTGTTCAATACTGGAAGCTGAGGGGCTCGAGATGATAAAACCTAAGGTAATGCATTTGTCAAAGGCCCAAGTCACCCAGCTGTCCTCAGAGGAACCACAGTAGCCTTTTTAGTTTCAGTGAGCTCTAGGCTCAGTGGGAATAATAGAAACAAAAGGAACTCTGGGTGCTGAAAGGAAAGGGGAGTGATGATACAGAAGCTGGGAAAGAGAAAAGGAGGAGCTCCTTTTTTTTGTATTATTTATCTACAATCAAGCATATACTTGTTCTCATTCTGTTGAATTGGCAAATGCAATGTATGTCTTCAATTCAGGTAAATAAGGTTTAAGAATAATGTTTTAAGAGTGAATTTAGGTTTATGGTTCCAATCCTTTCCCTACTATTTAGACTAAAATTAAAATTAGATGTGGACTAGAATATCAACATCTTATGAAGGTGACCACATTTCATCTTATCTTCATCTCCAGTCAGTGATTAAGAACATTCCCAGAGTAAAGTAATTCCTAGAAGAAACTGAGGGTTAACATTAAAGAATAAAGGGAAAAAAACAGTAATGAGAACCCTCTTCTTCACAATTCCAACAGTTCATTCAACTCTTATTCTCGAAAGACAAGGGCAAGCAAGATGAGTATAGTGATGGGACATAATAATTGGCTTACGTAGATTATAAATGACACATCACACTAATAAACTACTAGGCACGGTGGCACATGCCTGTAGTCCTGGCTAATTGGAAGTCTGGGGCAGGAGGATTACTTGAGCCCAGGAATTTTAGGGCAGCCTGAGACACAAGGCAAGACCCTCTCTTAAAAACAAAAAACAACACAAAACAAAAAGCAGGAGGTGGGGTGGGGTGGGGTGGGGTGAGGTTGGGGGGTTGGGGGTGTGTGGCAGGGGTGGGTAGGGATGAAAGCCATATCATATCAAAGAAAGCAGTGAGGATTATCTACATGACTACTGCATCTTCTCGGTCTGTAGGTCTAATTTTTCTTTGACTATGCACAATCTGGCACTCAATCATAAGATACCTACAAAATCACAAATCTCAGGTTTTGTTTGCTTCTTCTGCTCCTCTACTTTCTGCTGTGCCCAAATAGGTCTAAAGTGAAGACTATATGAGGTTATTTTATGAGCATATGATTAATTTTAAAGTCCTACAAACATTGATATGAGTCTGTTTTCTTCAAAAATCTCACTCTCTTTACCTTCAAACCCATTATCACCACCGAATGCCTGGGATCCTGCTGATTCTTCTCAAGTTTTGTTTGCAGTCCAAATACTTCTACTAATACTTATAGATGGGTAAATGGGTTATATTTATTTTACACCAAACAGAACTATAAAAGAGATCCTACCTATAATTAACTCAAGCTGAAATAAAACATTGTATACATAATTGATGTCTCAAACTAGCTGTATTATTTTATTAATAACAAAATATTCTGCAAATGAGACTTTTGGCAGCTCTTTAATGTAGGAAAAGCTGGTAGACCCACCTCTTCACCATTTTCCTACAATACTTATGAAGCATTTTGTAACCAAATTATAGCAAAAGAAAGTTATACTTTCAAGCAGATCCTTTTCTTCAATCCACTGGAAAACTTTTCTTGATGCTCCCCCATTCCCAAGAGATAGGACAGATCTGGACCATCCATTAATACCCAGAAATGTTACCAAAACCGAAATAACATCTAAAATCTCTTTAATTATATTTTCTACTCAATTCAAACTTCCTCTTGGTAATAGCAGCTATATTTTTATTTTTTTATTTTTTTGAGACGGAGTCTCGCTCTGTCACCCAGGCTGGAGTGCAGTGGCGCGATCTCGGCTCACTGCAAGCTCCGCCTCCTGGGTTCACGCCATTCTCCTGCCTCAGCCTCCCGAGTAGCTGGGATTACAGGCGCCAGCCACCTCGCCCGGCTAGTTTTTCGTATTTTTTACTAGAGACGGGGTTTCACCGTGTTAGCCAGGATGGTCTCGATCTCCTGACCTCGTGATCCGCCCGTCTCGGCCTCCCAAAGTGCTGGGATTACAGGCTTGAGCCACCGCGCCCGGCCAGCAGCTATATTTTTAAAGAGAATACCTATCCTTTTTTTTTTTGAGACGGAGTCTTGTTCTGTCACCCAGGCTGGAGTGCAATGGTGTGATCTCAGCTCAGTGCAACCTCCACCTCCCAGGTTCAAGCGATTCTCCTGCCTCAGCCTCCCGAATACCTGGGATTACAGGCATGTGCCACCACGCCCGGCTAATTTTTGTATTTTTAGTAGACATGGGGTTTCACCATGTTGGTCAGACTGCTCTCAAACTCCTGATCTCGTGATCCACCCACTTTGGCCTCCCAGAGTGCTGGGATTACAGGCATGAGCCACCGCGCCCAGCCCTTATTAATTATTTTTAATCCGTCAGACCCAGAAGACATACCATCAAAATTTTAAAAGATGAGGCAAGTACTTTAGGAAAGGTCAGGTGACATAGAAAAGCAGTACCTTGGCTGGGCACGGTGACTTAATGCCTGTAATCCTAGGCAAGAAGAGTGAGATTCCGTTTCAAAAAAACAAAAACAAAACAAAAAACAACAACTTCGCAGTCTTGCTCTGTTGCCCAGGCTGGAGTGCAGTGGCGTGATCTTGGCTCACTGCAACCTCTACCTCTAAGGTTAAAGTGATTCTCCTGCCTCAGCCTCCCAAGTAGCTAGGACTACAGGTACACGCCACCACACCCAGTTAATTTTTGTATTTTTAGTAGAAACGGGGTTTCACCATGTTGGCCAGGCTGGTCTTGAACTCCTGACCTCAGGTGATCCACTTGCCTTGGCCTCCCAAAGTGCTGGGATTACAGGCGTGAGCCACCATGCCGGCCTCTTTGACTTTTTGCAGCACTTTTTTCCTGGAATATTATATGTCAAAATTACAACTTTTTTCTGAAATTACATTTTTTGTTTTGTTTTGTTATTTGTTTTTGTTTTTTTTTTTGAGATGGCATCTCACTCTGTCGCCCAGGCTGGAGTGCAATGGTGTGATTTTGGCTCACTGCAACCTCCATCTCCCGGGTTCAAGCGATTCTCCTTCCTCAGCCTCCCGATTTGCAACACCCACACTTGTATTACAATCGTACATGGAAGTGACATAACAAAAGTTAAAGGAGCATGGAACATTTGACTTCTTTTACTCCATGTGATCGCCAATACTAACTTAATATTATTTGACATTTTGCGAACTCACTAATACCAACTAATTTAATTATAATTTTTTGCTGACATTTTGATTCTCCATAAACTGAAAACCTCATCTGCTCCTGAGAAAACATGCTACAGGTCTGCATGTGAGAAGGCTGTTTATTTCTAGATGAGTGAAGGTTATAGTGAACTCTAGAGTAGAAGGTAAAAGGGGAAAAACTGGGAGAATTTTCCAATTTTTCATGAATTAGCCTAACATTAGAGTTTCAACAATTTGTTTAAAATAAGATCCCAAAGATCAGATTCAACTGTATTTAAACTAAAAACATCAAAAACCATTGCAGAATAAAAAAAAAAAAAATAGTGATTTTTAGATTATGTATCAGTTTTGATTACCTACATCTCTGGTCCATTCAATTGGTTGTAATAATTCAGTCCATCTGAAAATCCCAGAGACTTAATTAAAAAGAAATCACAGACCACAAAATTAGGCCATTTTTGAATGTAAGAATGTGACTAATTCAGTGTATAAAATCTATCCCTTGGGGTTTTTTCTCCTCCTGAAGCCACCACAACTAAAAAAGAAAGGTGGGTTGGTTTTAACTCAAGTAATTACTACCTCATGCTGGCTTTTCCAGTCATCTAAAACAGGAAGAAGGGGAAGGGAAAGAAGAAAGGAAAGGGAGGGAATGAAGGGGAAGAGGAAAGGGAAGAGAGGGAAGGAAGGAGAGAAAGAGAGGGAAGGAAGGAGGGAAAGAGAGAAAGGAAACAGAGGAAGAATGGGAAGGAGTTTAAAAAAAAAAGAGGAACGGAGGGAGGGAGGGAAGAAAGCAGGGAGAGAAATGCAGGGAGGGAAGAGAGACAGGAATGAGGGAAGAGGGAAAAAGAGAAAAGGGAGAAGGAGAGAGAAAGAGAAATGGGAGGCAAGAGGGAGAGACAAGGGAGGCAGGAAAGCAAGACTGACTCAAATTCCACATACCTGTTCATGATAGCTGGTACCAGAACTACTATTTGCTCCACAAGGTGCTTGTACTTGTGGAGGTCTTTCCACAGGGCAAGCAGGATCACTAAAGGAGGGAGAAACTGGGACAGCTGGGTGGGGAGTATGGTGGTGGTGGTGATGATGTTGAAAATGGTGACCATGCTGCTGAAAGCAACTTGTATGAGGATGTCCTAATGCATGGTGGTTCTGTGACGACCCTCCACATGGTGAGTGCTGGGGACAGCAGGAAGGTAACCTTGGCATTGCAGGAGGGCCAGTTTCCGTTACAGCACTAGATGTAGTTCTCCTTGAGTCATCTTGAAACAGAAAAAAATGCACAGAATAATCAAATCATGAAATATCACTGTGTTAAAAAATAAGTATGGGGTATAAATAATTAATAAATGTTTAAAGAAATGTTTAGTAAATTCAAATCTCCGTATATAATGTGATAGTGCCACATTCTTTTTTTTTTTTTTGAGACGGAGTCTCGCTCTTGTTGCCCAGGTTGGAGTGCAATGGTGCCATCTCGGCTCAGCAAAACCTCCGCCTGGGTTCAAGCGATTCTCCTCCCTCAGCCTCCTGAGTAGCTGGGATTACAGGCATATGCCTCCAGGCCTGGCTAATTTTGTATTTTTAGTACAGATGGGGTTTCTCCATGTTGGTCAGGCTGGTCTTGAACTCCCAACCTCAGGTGATCCACCCGCCTTGGCCTCCCAAAGTGCTGGGATTAACAGGCATGAGCCACCACGCCCAGCCAATAGGGCCACATTCTTAACATATACATCATATGATTTTAGGCAGTGGTCTTCATTGGGATTTTCCTGAAACTCTAAATTTTTCAGGAGGCTCATATTTACTGTGATGTGTAAGTATGGCAATAGATCATGTTTTCCTAGGGCATAACAAATGATTTCTTACAAGTAAAATTGCATTTTAAAAGTTTAAAAATACCACGAGTCCTTCCACTATATGCTACAAAGCAAATGCTCTTCCCCTGAGCTCTATGAAGCCCTAACATCATAAATCATTCCTAAATAATGCAGACAGCTATGTACTTCTTAAAATCTCACCTTCTTAAGACACAGCCACCCAAATCAGAGTGTACCTGGCTGAGTCTCACTATCCGCCAACCTTTTTTTTTTTTTTTTAAAGACTGGGTCTCACTCTGTCACCCAGGCTGGAGTACAGTGGCTCGATCTTGGCTCACTGCAACCTCCACCTCCCAGGCTCAACAGGTTCTCGTGCCTCAGCCTCCTAAGTAGCTGGGGCCATAGCCACACAGTACCATGCCCAGCTAATTTTTGTATTTTTTTGTAGAGATGAGATTTTGCCACATTGCCCAGGCTGGCCTCGAGCTCCTTCCTGAGCTCAGGTGATCCACCCACCGTGGCATCCCAAAGTGCTTAGATTACAGGCGTAAGCCACCATGTCTGGACCAGAATCCTTTTTCCTTGCTTTTGACGCTATACAATAGAATATAAGAAATGATCAGACTCTAATACTTGCAAAATAAAATGTGCTTTATAATAATCTAGTGACTTAGTGTCACATCGTGGGGAAAGAAGCATGGAGTCAAATGAATCTGGGTTCTCATCTGGGACCTTTCTTTTAGCAATGTGACCTTAGAAAAGTTATTTAATCTCCTTTTCATCTATAAAATGTGGTAATAAAATTGCCTTGCACGGTTGTTAGAAGATACACGTCTTGATATAAAACACGAGTCCTGATTATGCTCCCTGCCACATGCCCAGTTATTTTGAAGGTATGTTCTTCTATGACAGAACTGCAAAAGTATCCCCTGAAAGTCTGTGCCAGTGTTTCAAACTCATTTAAAACCCAGAAACTTTTCCTCAAACTAAATATTATATGGAAACTATATAAAAGAGATTTTAAAAAACTAAAGCCTCTGATTAAATTATAAGAGTGAAAAGCCTAAAACCAAATCCTTGCCCTGCTGCCACCCTTAAACCCCCACTCTGATTCTGAGGCATCTCCTCAGAATCCTTAGAATTCTGGAACATTACTGTCCTAGCCTTGATTTTGGAGTACCCAAGAGTAGGGATACCTTGCTCCTACGTGGCTCAAAGTACCTAGCTAATCTCTTCTGGGCCAATATATCAATTAGGAATCTTCTGCTTATTTACAAATAAAATAAAAATTCAACCAAAACAGCTTAAACAATAAAGGGAATTATGGGCTCACATAAATGAACCCGGGTAGGGGGGTGCTTCAGACTGCTTGATAAGATTCCAGCAAATTTCCCTAAAATTCTCCTGGCTCTGCCCTCTCTTATATGTCCTATCCTGCCTTTCCTGATTCTCATCTCTTCAAGGTCTGTGCTCTAACTTCTGTTACCCAGTATCTCTAATCTAAATTTCTGTATATTCGTTTTTTCCAAGTTCCTAGTCTGGCCTATGGGGGCTAATCTCCCAACCCTTTTGTAAAGGTTCTTAACCTGGGAACTCGAATTCACGGGTCTGTGAACTTGGACGGAAGAAAAATACAAACTGTCACTAACCTCTAATTGCCCTGAGAATTATGTTAAATATTGTAATTTGTAATAATAACAAAGACAACAAATTATCTACTTTTTAAAACAAATAATAGCAGTTCCAAAGTCAGTTCTATAATTATGTTACTTTCATTCACTTGTATTCCAAATGTGTTGAATAACCTGGACAGTGTTAAAACTAGCGTACCAGGAACTGACCGTGATCAACAGTCTTAGGGCTATGCTGAACCCAACATTAAGTAACTGTTTCCTATATATTACAATATGTATAGCAATTATTCATTATTACAGTAGCTTTACTTGCTACAGCATTTTCAGGGTTTTATCTTAGTCCCTCTGTAAAAGTGTTATACAAGTCAATATCATTTATTGTGTATTACATCAGGAAAAAAAGGTTGAAAACCTTTGAGACACTAAGCTCACTCACTGGGATACACTAAATTACCTTCATGGTTCCTTCCAACTCTGACACTGTAATTTTACAAACCAAGTTACCTGAGGATTACGTGTGACTCAAAAAGTCAGGGTATGAGTTTATAACCATCACTAAAGTGATGGATATGACACACATCTGTTCAGAAATACCTTGTCATCTTTTACCTTTGAGCATTTTGAATATAAAAATCAGATTGAGAGAAGAGGAAGCACAATGACTATAATGTATTTAAGGCTGAACACATACTTAAGGTGTAAAATCAATAACAGTATGGCTTCAAAAAAAAGATTGACCTTTTAGCTTTACTTCCTAGGCAACAGATTTGGCTTCCAATTAAATAGTCTATTTTCCTATAGTCCAGAACCTCTTTGTTTCTCAAATAGGCTTGCATCCGAAAGTAAAGACAACCAACTAGCCTCTCATTCAAGAGTTACTACCCAAATAAAATTGCCATAAATTAGAGGTAAAATACAAAGACATACGATTCAGTAAATAAAACACTTCCTTTTCTATTATAATAAACCCATAGAGGGCCCACTAAAAATGAGACAATCATGAACCTGCATCAGGGAAATTAACTCCACAGCCCAGTGACAATAACTTAGTTAAAGTGCCTCCTAGGAGTGCCTTCAGTAACTCTAGCAGGATTACTGAGATGCAGGCATGACTTTAATCATTCATTCAACAGTCTTACACACAATAAAGTCGTGGTAAAAGATCTACAAAAGGGGCCGGACTTGGTGCCTCATGTCTGTAATCCCAGCACTTTGTGAGGCGGAGGCGGGCGGATCACGACATCAGGAGATTGAGACCATCCTGGCTAACACGGTGAAACCCCATCTCTACTAAAAATACAAAAATTAGTCGGGCATGGTGGCAGGCGCCTGTAATCCCAGCTACTCGGGAGGCTGAGGCAGGAGAATGGTGTGAACCCGGGAGGCGGAGTTTGCAGTGAGCCAAGATGGCGCCACTGCCCTCCAGCCTGGGTGACACAGCGAGACTCCGTCTCAACAAACAAACAAGCAAACAAACAAACAAAAAGATCTACAAAAGGCACTGGATAATACAACGGTGAAAATGAAAAGTCCTGGCCTTTAACATAACTTACAGTAAGGTCTGCCTTTGCTGTTTTTATCTTTAGCAACCAGAAACATGCTTGCACAATGTAGGTGGCTCAGTAAGCGCTTTCTACATTTAAGTTAAATTCACAAGGGAAAAGCAGCATGCAATCACGTAGCTAAGTGCCAAGAAGAGAAACACTTGCTCTTTGGCCCTTAAGGAGCTCATCATCAAGCATGGAGACAATTTAGGATACAAATCAACCAGTATTAGAACAGAAGCACTGGGTTCTACCATAGCATAAAGCAGTGCTGCCCCCAATATCTGGCAATGCCTGGAGACATTTTTGGTTGTCACAATCGGAGGGGAGGTGATGTTACTGGAATTTAGAGGCTAGAAACCAAGGATGCTGCTAAATATCCTGTAACGCACAGTTCTTCCCCACCTCCCACTGTAAGAACTATCTGGTCCAAAGTCAATAATAGTGCCAAGGTTGAGAAATCTTGGCATAAAGGCGAAAAGGAGAGGTGCCACGCCAGATTGCCTAGGTTTGAATTCTTGCTCCACTATCATATAATCTTGGATATGTTATTTCACCTGTAGAATGAGAAGAGTAATAAAATCTCCCTCATTGGTTACTGCAAAACTCAGTTATTATAGGTAAATCCACCGGCCAACATTATAGGCTCAACAAATGTTAGCTATTGTTATCCACTAGAGTGTAAGCTCTGTTAGAACAAAAATTTATCTGTTTTGTTCCCACTACCTATAACAGTGCTTGACATATAGTGTGCAATCAATAAATATGTGTTAAACAAATGAATATATAGGATATCATGTATGCATAACACAAGGACCACATGGAGAGGTCAGGCAGATAATGAGCTGTTTGTGGCACATTGAGTTTGAACTCACTGCAGAATGGTTCAGGACAGATGTCCAAGAAGCAACTGGATATGAAAGTCTAAAATGGCCAGGCATGGTGGCTCACGCTTGTAATCCCAGCACTTTGGAAAGCTGAGGCAAGTGAATTGCTTGAGTCCAGGAGTTCAAGACCAGCCTGGGCAACATGGCAAAACTCTATCTCTACAAAAAATACACAAATTGACCAGGTGTGGTGAAGTGTAGTCTACTTGTGGGGCTACTTGTGGGGCTGATGCAGGAGGATCACTTGAGCCTGGAAAGCGCAGGCTGCAGTGAGCCTGTACTCCAGCCTACGTGACAAAGCAAGACCGTGTCTCGAAAAAAAAAAAAAAAAAAAGACGTTTAAAACAAATACAGTGGTCAAAAAACACAGAAGAGAGAGTCATCAACATACTAGTGATAGGTGACAACACTTACAGTAATGAAATGGGCTAGTGAGAAGGATGAGAACACAGTCCTGGGAAGAAAATGAATTATGAAAAAGAGACTATTGTCAGATTTTAAAAGATCATGTTTATTCATTATGAAAGAAGTCAGAAGCCCATTAAAGAGTTTAGTGTGACAAAAATACACTTAAATCTACATAGACATAACACAAGTGTACATGTGCATGTACTAAGGAAATGAAACCAGAGAAGATGCTGAAGACACAGGGAAGATAACTGTTAAAGCAAGGTTAAGGACAAAGGAAAGGATAAGAGGTAGAGCACAGATAAAGGAACTGGAAGGGACAGGAAGGAGTTAGGAGACTGGGAATTAGTAGAGGAGGTCAAGTAGAGAGCCACAAAAGTTTATATGGAGGCGTTGGAAGTTGCAGGAGTTCATGCTTAAGAACTTCCATTTATTCATTTTTTAAAATTTCCCCTGGGGAATGAAAACCTTGAGGAAAAAGAGAGTGTTTTGAAATAGGCACTTAGTGGAAGGAAAGGGAACTGATCAAGATATCTAATCAAGATTTCCTATAGAAAGCCCAGGATTAGAAACGATAAATTTATGGAGGAACTTGGATAAGCGTGAAGCTAGATGGCTTGAATGTGAGGGTTGGAAATATTCAAAGAGGTACAAGATAAGAACAGGTGGTGGAGAAAATAGTTGAACTAATGTTCCATAGTGTCCTGGAAGGAAATGGACCTTAAGAGAGGCCCATTTAGGACTGTAGCCAAGATGCTCAGAAATTAAATCTAATTTGTAAATGAACGAGGATTTATATATAAAAGTTTTCGGACTATTCTGAAATAAAGTTGGGACTGTATCACATAAAATGTATGTAAGAATAATGCTACAGATAGACCAAGTGTGGTAGCTCACACCTGTAATCCCAGCACTTCTGGAGGCTGAGGCAGGTGGATCGTTCGAGCCCAGGAGACTGAGGCCAGTGTGGGCAACATGGCAACATGGCAAAACCTCCCATCTCTACAAAATTACAAAAATTAGCTGGGCGTGGTGGTGCATGCCTGTGGTCCCCCAGCTAGTCGGGAGGATCACTTGAGCCTGGGAGGCGGAGACTGCAGTGAGCCAAGATTGCACCACTGCACACGGGCCTGGGCAACAGGGTCAGACCCTGTCTCACAGAAAAAAAAAAAAAAAGAATAATGCTACATAAAGCTATAACAGGAGACAGGCGTCAATGAGAAGTCAAATCCCTGCCTCAAAGATTATTACAGTTTTGTCAAGGTACTTAACTTCTCAGGTTTCTTCATGTCTGAAATGGTAAGAGAAATGCCAACATCAATAACTTTTTTACTTTTTGAAACAGGGTCTTGCTCTGTCAGCCGGGCTGGAGTGCAGTGGTGCCATCGAGGATCACTGCAGCCTCGACTTCTCAGGATCACATGATATACTCCTGACTCAGTCTCTGAGTAGCTGGGACTATAGGTGTGTGTCACCACGCCTCGCTAATTTCTGCAATTTTCTTTTTTTTTGTTTGTTTGCTTTTAGTTTTCTTTTTTTCAAAGGAGACAAGGTTTCACTATGTTGTGTAGGCTGGTCTCAAACTCCTGGGCTCAAGTGATCCACCTGCCCTGGCCTCCCAAAGAGCTGGGATTACAGGTGGGAGTCTCACCACGTCAAGGATTTTTTTTTTTTTTTTAAGAGTTAAAATATATACAATATCATATAAGATACCCAAGTAACAAGCTAAGAGTATGTACTCAACAAATGAAATAAAAGCCCATTTCATTTCTGCCTACATTTTTTCAGAGAATGTACTTAAAAGACACCCCTACTGGGCACGGAGGTTCACATCTGTAGTCCTAGCTACTTGGGAGGCTGAGGGAGGAGGATCACCTGAGCCTGGCACTTCAAGACTAGCCTGGGCCAAAAAAACAAAAAAGACACTCCTGGGAAATCTCTTTGAGAATGTTTCTTAGTTCTGCCCTCAGTTTTCCAGAGGAGAGAGTACTTCCTGATCCAGCCACACGTAGTTTTCTAATCTGTTAGATGTAAATTACAGGAATATTAAAAGAATTAAATGAGACACTATTAAAAGCAAAAAAGTCATAGAAAATATAAGATGGTTTCATTATTAATGGTGATATAGTCAATCCACAAGCTACAGCGTCTACAGTGTCCCTAGTGGTAAGCAGTTAGCAAGTTCCTATCTCTGTACCATTATCCAAAAATGAAACAAAGCTAGTTTAAGTCTCAGTTAAACAAATGATACGAGAGAGAGCCAGAGATATCATTGCTAATTGAAACATAAGAACCATCTTGAGATAAGAGCTAAAACTGTAAAGAAAACTCCGGAATAAATATTTGTAACCCTGGATTAGGCAATGGTTTCTTAGATATGACACCAAAAGAACAAACAATAACCAAAAAACCCCAGAAAATGGACATCATCAAAATTTTAAAAACTCCCATGCCCATTCTCAATTATTTTGGGAAGATACCTAAGGAGTGGACTTAGTGCATCCAACGGTAACTCTATTTAACTTTCTGAGGAACCATCAAAGTGTTTTCCTCAGCAGTTGCACCATTTTGCATTCCCACCAGCAATTCACAAGGGTTCCAATTTCTCTGCGTCCTTGCCAAGACTGGTGATTTTGTATTTTTGTTTGTGTTGTAATTATAGACACACTAGTGGGGTGCAAAGTGGTATCTCACTGGGGTTTTCATTTGCATTTCCCTAACGATTAGTGATGTTGAGCATTGTGCTTCTCGGTCATTTGTATAACTTCTTCAGAAATATCTATTCAAATCCTGCCTCATTTTAAAATTGGGTTGTCTTTCTGTTAGGTTGGGGCTTTTTGTTTGTTTTTACTTTTTTATTTTTTAAATATAAATAGAGATAGGATTTCACCATGTTGGCCAGGCTGGTCTCGAACTCCTGTCCTCAAGTGATCCTCCTGCCTCAACCTCCCAAATACTGCAATTACAAGCATGAGCCACCACACCCAGCCTGTTGGGCTGTTTTAAGAGTGCTTTGTAGATTCTGGTTTCTAAAGTGCTTATCAGATATAGGATTTGCAATATTTTTCTTTCCCCCATTCTGTAGGCTGTCTTTCACTATCTTGATAGCGTCCTTTAATGCATGAAAGTTTTAAATTTTGATGAAGTTCAACTTATCTACTTTTGGTTTTGTTGCTCATGCTTTTGGTGTCAGCCATTTACTTCTCCCCAAGCTCTCTTATTTGAGGTATAATACTCTGGTCACATATAGCATACAAACTCAAATATGAAATCACCCTAATTATAGTAAAGACTACCTTGATAACATACGAAGTTTACTATAATGTAAGAATACCCGCTTATTAACATAGCTAAAATCTTAGACTTAAAAACAATAATATTTTCCCTAACAAAAGTAATGACAAAAAGTCTCCCCTCCCCCACTTTTTTTACATACCTCCTATAGAAGTGCCAGTGGTACTATTGCTTGTAAGAGTAGCTGAAGTCTCTGATACTGTGGAAGGTTGGCTACTGGTGACAGCTGAAGCAGTATCAGAGGCCTGCTCAGAGGTAGATGGATTTGAATTGTTAATGGAAGCGCTAGTAGTTTGTGATTCCATTCTTGCAGAAGTGGTTGGTACTACAGTAGGTTCTACAAAATACAAAACGTCAACTTAGCATTTCAAAACAAATTAGATAAAGGGTTATATTTTAATCTAAGCTAATGTGTTTATAATTATTAAATAACAAAACTTTAAAAATACAAGCTCTGTAATAACATACGGTAAAGAAAGCTTTCATAAAGCTAAACTGCAATATCAAACTGACATGTTAACAAAATATGACTACATTTTTAAAAATTCAACACTGATACGCATATTTCAATAATTTAGGTAATTTAATAGGTTTTCAGGTAGCTTCTAAATAAGTTGTCTGATCTATAACAAAGAAGAGTAAAAGGAAAGTAAAAGTTCCTTGCTATGCACATACACATGGTCACAAGCTGTCAGAATAGTGTTACAAACCATAATGTGTCTGGCACAATATGGATTCTAGAGTAAGACTGCCTGGATAGCAATACTGATTTCACCACTGACAGTATGAATATAAGTAAGTTACTTAACCATTCTCCATTTCCTCATCTGTAGAACTGGGAAAGTATCAGAATTTCTTCATAGAACTGTCATTAGGATGAACTGAGATCACATACTTTGTATGATGCTTTACAGACAGCATTCACTTAACATTAGCTATGATTTCTAATATCTGTTTTAATCTTCTTTCCATGCCTTTTATATGTTTTCCAAAGAAAATTTTGTAAATATTAATATTCACCAGTGCTTTCTAATAAAAATTAACATTTTTCCATCAGAAAGTAAAAGAAATTTCAGGTAGACTTCAACTTACAAGTAAGTTTCAAAGAACTAAGTTTAAAATGGTTGCTTAAAATTGAGAACAATGGGAATAAATCCATCCAAAGCATAGCCACAACAATTAAACCTGAAAATAAGGGAGTCTCTTAATGTGCTATGGAATGAGAGGATTGACTTTCTATACAATACAGTATGGTAAGCTAATTCCTTAGGCACAAATAGTAACTGTGAGTCTATATGGGACACTTTGAATGAGGGTGTGTCCAAATGTATATGCAAATTGCTTGTACATAAAAAAGGGGGAAAAGAACTTGTGTTTATTTGTAAATAGTTTAACCAGTGTTTCTCAACCTTGGCAATACTAACATTTTGGGCTAGACAATATTTTGTTCATTGGCGAGGAGATGTGCACTGTGAACTGTACAATGTTTAGCGACAACCATGGTCTCTATCCATCAGATGTCAGTAGCATCCTCCCCTAACTGTGAAAACCAAAAATGTCTGCAGACATTGCCAAATATCACTTGGGGGAGAAAATTGCCCCTATTTGAGAACCATTGGTCTGATGTACTTAGTTTTGGATTTATTTTTAATAAGAAAGAAGCCTTCCACTGAGAAAAACTAGTGGGGGAAAGGGAGCATGTACTGATCACTGGAATACTTTTAACCCAGTAAAGTGTAAATTCTGGTTGAACTCACTGTAATGTGGAAAAGGCTACTCTATCACCTTCTCCTACTTACTGGCTAGCAGGTGTCACACTGGAACACAAACAGAAAGTTTCCAAAATAGTCACCCTATATTTAATTAACTCTCATCATTAATTAATCCCTATTACATTAACCACTGTCTTACAGATAATTTACGGTGTTTCAAAACAAAAACGAAGAGACTGTTGAATGAAAGGCAAACAGTTGTTTATCTCTTCATAAACAACTGAGTACTGATACTCTGAAAGTTAAGACCACCAAAACTGCAAATAGCCCATAGAAGAGCTGATTGCATATGGCCTCCAACTCTTTCCACCTACCTGATATATTCTTCACCCAATTTATAGCTAACTCCCAAACCTAACAAACTCATATATGGCTTATTGTTTTCCTTTTGGGAAATTATGATTGACCAATTCCTAAGATATAACTAATAATACCTCAAGATGATTCTTAACATGCGGGCAAATTCGCATATGTATTCGTTCATACATTCATAAATCCCACCACTTTTCCTAACGTCTGTATTCCAACTCTGGTTTTGTTTCCTCAGTTACTTGGGTACAGCTGTAAGCCAAAATACAATACAAAAAATGAGCAGCACAAAAAGGTATCAATAATATTGAAGGATAATGTAACTTTTAAAAGTAAAATTAGACATTTCAAATAGCCAGTATTAGTCATTTAAAATTCAGTTATACTGCTTTTGTGTTTATATTTAAAAAGTGCTGCTTCTACTTTTTCATGGCAAGTTAAAGACAATCATATTACAAATCAAACTAAACTAGTTTGAGCTAACCTCAAACTACCATTTGTAAAAATATTTTTTCCTGAGAAAATAGCTAGCAAGTATTGAAACAATAACCACAAAGAATTTTATGTAAATTTACAAGCCTAGGATATTATATCAATTAAAAACTTGAGATTAAAAAATCTGATAATTTCCCTGTAGTTTAATAATACATTACCAGTAAGCAGAAGGGGTTTCTAGCATATTAAGAGATTTCCTTTTATCAAACTCCTTTTATAATTTTCTACTGTTACTACTTCAATTTACCATCTTCATCAACGGTAAGGTCCACAACTTCTGCTGCATTCTGCCTCAAGGGCTGTATAACAGTAGAAATCCTACTGCGGTTCCGTGGCTCCTGTGGCCGACTTGCATGAGAACTTGAACCTTGGCTCCAGTGAGATCTGGAGTGTCCAAGGGTTGAACGAGACCTTAAATGACATCAATATTAAGTTAGTAAATATAAATAAAGAATTATTAGTCACCACAAAAACCCATAAGCCTTTCTTGCTAAATGTTACATTTTTCATACAAAATTTCTCCAAAGAAATAATCGTAATAGAATTAAAAATCATGACTAGCACAATGTCTGGCACTCAGTAAACTTTGCTGAATGAATCACCGACTAATTGACCTAAGAATATAAAAAATGCTATGTTGTACCAATCATTAGTGTAAAATACAGGATTCTGTTTCAAGAATGCTACTCTCTCTTCCACGGTTACTTTGGGTATTTACCCAGGTTATAATAAACTGTTCATATTTTCTGTTAATAGTTAAAATTATTCACCATAGGTAAAAGAATAAAAATAACATCCTACACATTTAATAATATCCACAAGGTCTTGTATGTTTAGCTTAGGACAGATTTGCAAAACACTGCCTTAGGAGTCCTAAACCAAGCTAAGCTTCTAGTATTGCCATAAAAGAAAACAAAATAATAATAATAATAAACAAGCACCAGGGAGATTTCCTGATGTGTGGATGTAAGGATATTCTGATTAGTTTATTAGTTTGGTAGCCATAAGAAATATCATTTGCGTGAGCTACTTTATGCTTTTAAAACATGTGACTGCAAACCCTAAACATCTAACTTCATTTAAGTATGTGTGTGGCATTACACTGGTCTAAATTTACTCACGGGTGTATACACTTTTAAGGACTCAACTATTAAAGATTTGGACTGAGGATATACAGGAATAATATGTAGAATATGCAGTCCTAAGTCTCCAGGAGAAAAAAATAACTCTTTTAGAAAGGTGAGGCCAATAAAACACAAGGGCTTTCTCCTGCTCAAACTAATATAAAACTGCTTATAAGCTTATTGTCAGCATTTATGGAAAATATCTGTAATATAAAAGGTCATCAGGGGTGGGAGCTTAACCATTCAGAAGAGAACTCCAAAGGTCAAAGTGGGTTGAAAATGGCCCCAACATTTACAGCCCAACTTGAACTTCAACGATTATAGAACCTAGAGTTTAAAAAGTTCAAATTCTAAAATAAAATTCTTAAGAAGGAGTATAAAGGTTAATTACAGAGCCACTGTCAAAACAGGATAGCACATATCAGAAACAGTTGTGGTATAGCTTGAGCCATGATAGTAAACAAATGTCATGGGATAAAATGGTTTTGTCTGAGGACAGATATCACCATTTAAAATTCTTGAAAAACCAAAAGTCTATGATGAGACTGAGTAGTCTATTATCTCTGGGAAGCTCTTAATAGCTGAAGGAAATTATAGGTCCACTTTGCAGTACTTCTGTGAAAGCCATCATATTCTACTAGATGGAACAACTGCAAAAAAACTGAATGTATGAGGAAATCTCAAGGAGGTATTAGTGGCCACTATGATTAGTAACAACTGTCAAATCCTGACACAAAAGACTCTAAAACACAGAAATACTCTCTTACATGAAAGAGCCAGGCCGAGCATAGGTGGCTCACGCCTGTAATCCCACCACTTTGGGAGGCCGAGGTGGGCAGATCACAAGGTCAGGAGTTCGAGACCAGCCTGGCCAATATAGTGAAACCCCGTCTCTACTAAAAATACAAAAAAAAATTAGCCAGGCGTGGTGGCTCATGCCTGTAATCCCAGCTACTCACGAGGCTGAGGCAGGAGAATTGCTTGAACCTGGGAGACGGAGGCTGCGGTGAGCCAAGATGGCGCCACTGCCCTCCAGCCTGGGCGACAGAGGGAGACTCCATCCCAAATAAATAAATAAATGAGTAAAATAAACGAAAGGGCCAAAAGCCAGCTAAACAATAACAAAGTTAATATCTCAGATAACAATACGGAAATATAAGAATGGGTCATGTACACTGTGGGTCTTTTTCAAGATCATTGTCTATTACTCAGGTAAATGCATCTGCTTGACATCAACCATGTCCAAAACAAGACCTCTAGTCCTACAATGAAAAATATGTCCGTAATTTCAGTAGTCCTTACAGCTCATAAAAATTGAGTCAATGTTGTACCAAGCACTATGCACAGTCACAGGATAGGTGTGGTACATAACACTGATTATCGGTTTTACTCAGAGTTGGGGAAAATCACATAAAATTAAAACAAACAAGGATATGTTAGAGAATGCTCACTTCCATGCCTTTAGAAGTAGCACTTCGATGCTAAAATGGCAAGTGGAAAAGCATGTTCTAAGTGTTTGTAACAGATGCAGAAATATGAATATATACTTTTAAAATCAGTAACATATTAACAGGCAACAAGCTAATGCACTTCTAAATTCGTTCCAACACAAAAATTAATATTCATCTGTTTATTAGTTTGGTGTCTCAAATGTAACAAAGCAACTCTTTATTGCTATTATTATGAATACTTATAATCATCTAAAGTATAAGATGAATGCTGTGTTGGAGCTGATATTTCAAAGGGAAAGTCAAAGTGAGTGATAGGAGTTGATATTTCACAAGGAGAGTCAAAGTGATTCTGCAATAAGGCAACGTCTTTTCCAGTTATTTATAAAAACAGATGAGGATGCTTCATTGATGTGTTAGTTCAGAGCATAGATAAAATTACTAAGTGAAGGACAAAGAGTCAAACAATATGTTTTGAATTAGGGTGCCCTAACACAGTAACAGCACAAGTTTCACTAGTATCAATGAGTAACATATTGAAACAAGTAGATTCTAACCAAAAGGACTATTTCAACATCAATATCCCTTAATATTTTTTTCATTTTTAATTTTAATACCATCCCAAATGTTTACATACTATTCACATCTAAATTTCAAAGGAGATCAATTCTCCACATCATTAAAAAAATACAATTTGGCCGGGCGCGGTGGCTCAAGCCTGTAATCCCAGCACTTTGGGAGGCCGAGACGGGCGGATCACGAGGTCAGGAGATCGAGACCATCCTGGCTAACACGGTGAAACTCCGTCTCTACTAAAAAATACAAAAAATCAGCCGGGCGAGGTGGCGGGCGCCTGTAGTCCCAGCTACTCGGGAGGCTGAGTCAGGAGAATGGCATAAGCCCGGGAGGCGGAACTTGCAGTGAGCTGAGATCTGGCCAATGCACTCCAGCCTGGGCGACAGAGCGAGACTCTGTCTCAAAATAAATAAATAAATAAATAAATAAAATACAATTTTATAAAACACTAAGTAAAATTATTGTTTATTCAGAGCATTAACTCTTAACTCTCATTGGATACTTGGGGTGCTTTTAAAAAGACTAACCTCTAAAATTCTAGTTCAAGTCTGGGAAAGAGTCTAGGCAACAATATAGCTTTATTTTATTATCTCTCCAGGTGAGTTTAACACAGCCTGCTTTGAAAACCACAAATCTAGACGGGCTTGGTGGCATGTGCCTACAGTACCAGTACTATGGAGAATGAGACAAGAGAATCACTGGAGCCAAGGGGCTCAAGTCCAGCCTGGGTAACATAGCAATATTCTGTCTCTTACAAAAAAAAAAAAAAATCCACTAATCTGATATATGCATACTCAAACTGGGTCTCAAAAAAATAAATAAAAATAATGCAAATATCTGCAGCACAAATAGGTTTAATATTTATATTTAAAATTTCAAACATTTAACTAAGAATTAAAATCTCACCGATAGCTTTCTCCAACTGTTACAATCTCCACTTCACTATCAGTTGAGGTAACATTAATTTCTTCATTGGCAGTAACCTGGGGAGTGGAGGAAGCTTCTATCACCACAACATCTTCATCAATACTTCCTGGAAACAAAAAGAAAAAAACATTTAAAGGTATCTTCCTGTCAGCTAATTGTTAGGCAGAAATCTTTATTCTGACTTTGAAGACTATGAAATTCATTGCAAAAATAAAAACCTTATCTGTCAAAAAGTTTTTTTAAAAAAATACACAAGGAGCGAAAAACACACATAGTGAAAATGGTAATCACTGTTTTAATCTATACTCCTTTGCATGTTTACTTTCTCTTCTATGGATTTGGTGTATTCATTACAAATGTTCAGTGGTTTCTACATGAATTTGTAAGATCTTACATAGATATTTATCCTGTAATATCTGTAGTATATTATAGATCTTGTATATATCATTATATAAGATATTAACCCTTCAATATCACAGAAAAAGTTATTACAGTAGCTTTGTATGTTTTTTCCAAGGTTGTTTTCATTTAGGTGATATATTATTTTTAAAAAACACACAGTAGCTTTTTAGTTTTATGTTATGAAATTTGTTATTGATTGATTGATTGATTGATTGACTGAGACAGTCTTTCACTCTGTCACCCAGGCTGGAGTGCAGTGGCATGATCTCGGCTTACTGCAACCTCCTCTGCCCTCTGGGTTCAAGTGATTCTCATGCCTCAGCATCCCAAGTAGCTGGGACTACAGGCATGCATCACCACACCAGGCTAATTTTTTAGTACCGATGGGGTTTCACCATGTTGCCCAGGCTTGTCTTGAACTTCTAACCTCAAGTGATCCATCCCACTCAGGCTCCCAAAGTGCTGGGATTATAGGCGTGACCTACTGCACCCAGCCAAAATTTGTCATTTTTAAATGTGTGTTCTTTTCTAAATCATTCTAAGCTTGGAAAGTGCATCCTTATTTACAAGATGGATACATATTAAATTAGACTTGGTCCAAGTCTTTGTTTAATATTCCTTATATTACTGTTATCTAGAACTGATTTTCGTTATGATATTAGGTAAGATTATATAAATAGAATCCTGCTCTGTCTCTCCACAGCTAACTAGCTATCACCAAAACATTTATTGAAAAATATTTTCTTTTACCCCATTAATTTTTGATACCTCCTCGAATTTTCAGTTATGCAGAAGAAATACATTCTGGAAGTTTACTGCACAACATAGGGTCTATGATTAACAATAATGTATTGTATGTTTAAAAATTTGCTGAAAGGGTATATCATGTTAAGTGTTTCTTTTTTTTTTTATTTTTTTTGAGATGGAGTCTCGCTCTGTCGCCCAGGCTGGAGTGCAGTGGCCGGGTCTCAGCTCACTACAAGCTCCGCCTCCCGGGTTCACGCCATTCTCCTGCCTCAGCCTCCCGAGTAGCTGGGACCACAGGCGCCCGCCACCTTGCCTGGCTAGTTTTTTGTATTTTTTTAGTAGAGACGGGGTTTCACCGTGTTAGCCAGGATGGTCTTGATCTCCTGACCTTGTGGTCTGCCCGTCTCGGCCTCCCAAAGTGCTGGGATTACAGGCTTGAGCCACCGCGCCCGGCCAATGTTAAGTGTTTCAACCAAAAAAGGAAATAAAGGTAAGGGGACAGGAAGAAATTTTTGGAGGCAATGGATATAAATCCATGGCATTGATTGTAATGATGGTTTTACAGGTGTTATACCTCTCTCCAAACACATCAAGTTATATACACTAACTACCTTCAAGCTTTTAGTATACTAATCATACCTCAATAATGCAGTTAAAATATTTTTTGATACTTCTCTTAAATATTATGCATATTTTAGGGTCCATTTTGAAACTATTCAACCCCTTTGATATAGATAGAGTCTAGTGTCAGGGTAGTCTACTTTTTAAAATAGTTTTTTTGAGGTATAACTTACATACTTTGAAATTCAACCATTTAATCTGGTCTTTTGCCAGAAACCACCATCTTCCAATAATTCACCAAGATGACAAACACAAAGGAAAAGAGAAGAGGCACCTGCAATATGTTCTCTAGGGCTTTTAGAAAACATGGAGTTGTTCCTTTGGCCATAGGCATAGGAATCCACAAGAAAAGCGATGCTGTAGACATCAAGAAAATGGCTACTGTTCATACAAAAATTAGCCGGGATTTGGCGCTCGCCTGTAATCCCAGCTACTCAGGAGACTGAAGGAGGAAAATCACTGGAACCCAGGAGGCGGAGGTTGCACCAATCTCGGAGGTTGAGCCGAGATCACACCAATGCACTCCAGCCCGGGCGACAGAGTGAGAATTCATCTCCAGAAAAAAAAGAAAAGAAAATGGCTACTGTTGGCCGGTTGTGGTGGCTCACGCCTGTAATTCCAGCACTTTGGGAGGCTGAGGTGGGTGGATCACGAGATCAGGTGTTTGAGACCAGCCTGACCAACATGGTGAAACCTCGTCTCTACTAAAAGTACAAAAATTAGCCGGGCATGCTGGCATGTGCCTGTAATCCCAGCTACTCAGGAGGCAGGAGAATCACTTGAACCTGGGAGGTGGATGTTTCAGTGAGCTGAGATTGCACCACTGCACTGCAGCCTGGGTGACAGAGCGAGACCCCATCTCGAAAAAAAAAAAAAAGAAAGAAAAAGAAAATGGCTACTGTTCAAAAAGGAATGCCCCATAAATCTTACCATGGCAAAACTGGAAGTTACAATGTCACCCAGCATGCTGTTGGCATTGCTGTAACAAACAAAATTCTTGCCCAAAGAATTAATGTACATAATGAGCAGCTAAAGCACGACAGCCGAGATGGCTTCCCAAAACACACGAAGGAAAAAGATCAGAAAAAGAAGGAAGCCAAAGAGAAAGGTACCTAGGTACAACTGCCGCACCAGCATTCTCCACCCAGAAAAGCACACTTTGTGAGAACCAATAGACAGGAGCCTGAACTGCTGGAACCTATAACCTGTGAATTCATGGCATACTAGGTGGCCAAAAAAAAAAAAAAAATCAAAGACACCTGGACTATAAACAAAACAAAATAAAACCTGAGAGCATTATGCTAAATGAAATAAGTCAGTCACAGAAAGACAAAAACTGTGATTCCGGTTATACGAAGTATCTAAAGTAGTCAAATTTGTAGAAACAGACAGCAGAGTGGTGGTAACCAGGGTCAGAGGGAGGAGAAAGAGAAGTTGTATAATGGCTATAGAGTTCCAGTTTTGTAAGATGAAAAAGTTCTGGAGATCTGTTTCACAACAAATGTAAATACACTTTTTTTTTTTTTGGAGACAGGGTTAGGCTAGTTTAGCGGCACAATCACGCTCATTGCCCTCCATCTCCTGGGCTCCAGATATCCTCCTAACTCAGCCTCCTGAGTAGCTGAGACTACAGGTGCACACCACCGCACCCAGCTTTTTTTTTTTCTTTTTTTTAAGTCTTTTAAGAGATAGTGTCTTAGCACATTTCTTAGGCTGGTCTCAAACTCCTGGGCTAAAGCAATCCTCCTCCCACCTCGATCCCCCAAAGTGCTGGGATTACAAGTATGAGCCACTGCACCTGGTCCCAATGTGAATATACTTAACACTACTAAACTGTATGCTTAAAAATGGTCAAAATGGTTGGTTTGTTTTTTGTTTTTTTTGAGACGGAGGCTTGCTCTGTCTCCCAGGCTGGACTGCAGTGGCCGGATCTCAGCTCACTGCAAGCTCCGCCTCCTGGGTTTACGCCATTCTCCTGCCTCAGCCTGCCGAGTAGCTGGGACTACAGGCGCCCACCACCTCGCCCGGCTAGTTTTTCGTATTTTTTAGTAGAGACAGGGTTTCACCGGGTTAGCCAGGATGGTCTCGATCTCCCGACCTCGTGATCCGCCCGTCTCGGCCTCCCAAAGTGCTGGGATTACAGGCTTGAGCCACCGTGCCCGGCCAAAAATGGTTTTTAAAAAAGTAATACTCCATTTCTTCTCTTGCTGTGTTTTTTACAAACCTGTTATTGAATGGCTTCTTCATTACTATCACCTGTCAATACAAATGTAAGCCAACAGTTTACAAAAAATGTCTATAATTAAGAATTTTCCCATAACGAGTGTAAAAAAATTCACCCACTTTAAGTGTACATTTTGCTAATTTTAGTAAATTTATGGAGTGTAATCATCACCACAATCCAGTTTAAGAACATTTCCAATAACCCCAAAAGAGCTTGCATGTCCTGTTTCAGTCAATCATCATCCCCTATACCAACTCCAATACCCCTGTAACAACTGATCTGCTCTCTGTCATTATGAATTAGTTTGTGTTTTGTCAAGTTTTATGTTAAGTGGAGTCACACACTACATACACTTTTGGCTCCTTTCACTCAGCGTATTTATCTTGAAATATATTCATTTGTTGTATCAATATTTGTTCTTTTTTTATTGCAGAGTAGTATCCAATCATATGGGTATAACACACTTCGTTTATCCATTCATCCACTGATGGACATTTGGGTTTTTCTCAGTTTTTGCATATTACAAATAAAGTAGCTATGAACATTCATGTATAAGTCTTTGTACAAACATGTGCTTTCATTTCTCTTAGGCAAATACTTAGGAATGTAATTTCTAGGTTCTATGGTAAGTTTGTTTAACTTTTTAAGGAACTGCCAAATTGTTTCCCTAAGTGGCTCTACAATTTTACATTCCCAGTACGGAAATGAAGGTTTTAGGTTCTCCACATCCTCACCAATACCTATTATTGTCTCTTTTTCATTAAACTTGTTCCAGTGGCTATACAGTGGTATCTCATTGTGGTTTTAATAACCATTTCTAAAATAAGAAGGCTGAGTACAAGGGCTCACGCCTATAATCCCAACACTTTGGGAGACCGAGGCAGGCAGATTGCTAGAGCAAAGGAGTTCAATCCAGCCTGAGTAACATGGTGAAACTCTGTCTCTACAAAAAATACAAAAATTTCCTGGGCATGGTAGCCTGTAGTCCCAGATACTCAGGAGACTGAGGTAGGAAGACAGCTTGAGCCTGGGAGACAGAGGCTGCAGTGAGCCGAGATGGCACCACCGCACTCCAGCCTGGGCGACAGAGCCAGACCTTGTCTCAAAACATAATAATAATTAAAAATAAAATAAAATAAAATAAAATAACTAATGGTGCTGAGCATTTTTTCATGTGATTATTAGTTACTTTGGTTTTTGTCTGTTTTTGTTTGAGAAAGTGTCTTGCTCCAATGCCCACGCTGGAGTGCAGTGGCACGATCATAGCTCACTGCAGCCTTGACCTCCTGAGCTCAAGCAATCCTCCCACCTTAGCCACCCCAGCAGCTGGGACTACAGGTACATGCCACCATGCCCAGCTAATTTTTAAATTTTTCATACAAATGAGGTCTCACTATGTTGCTCAGGCTGGTCTCGAATTCCTGAGCTCAAGCAATCTTCCTACCTTGGACTCCCAAAGTGCTAGGATTATAGATGTGAGCCACCATGCCAAGTCTAATTTTATTAGCTACTTTGGTGAAATGTCTATTCTTTTGTCCATGTTTAATCTGAGTTTTTGGTCTCATTGTTGAATTATAAGAATTCCTGGCCAGGCACTATGGCTCATGCCTGTAATCCCAGCATTTCGACAGGCTAAGCAGTGGATTGCTTGAGCCTAGGAGTTCAAAACCAGCCTGGGCAACATGGCGAAACCTTGTCTCCACAAAAGCTACTCCAGAGGCTGAGGTGGGAAGATCACTTGAAACCGGGGCGCTGAGTCTGCAGTGAGCCAAGATTGTGCCATTGTACTCCAGCCTGGACGACACAGTGAGACCCTGTGTCTCAAAATAATAATAATAGTAATAATAATAATAATAATAAAGAGTTCCTTATATATCCTGAATTCACGTCTTTTCTCAGATATACTATTTGCAAATATTTTTTCACAGTCTGTAACATGCCTTTTCATTTTCTTAATAGCATCTTTTGAAGCACAAAAGTCTCTAATTTTGGTGTTCAAATTGGCAACTTCTTTTATGGATTGTGATTTTGGTGACATATTTAAGAAACCTCTGTCCAACCCAAGGTAACTGAGATTTTCTCCTATGCCTCCTTCTAGAAGTTTTATCATTTAGTTCTTACATTTAGGTCTATGATCTACTTTGTAAATTTCTGTGTCAGACAATAGGTAAAAGGTCTAAATTTATCTTTTCTGCATATGGATATACAATACTCCAAAGAACAGAACAGGCCAGGTGCAGAGGCTGATGCCTGTAATCACAGCAATCTGGTAGGCTGAGGTGGGCAGATCGCTTGAGCCCAGGAGTGCAAGACCAGTTTGGGTAACATGGCGAAATCCCATTTCTACAAAAAATAAACAATTAGCCAGGTGTGGTGGCATGTGCCTGTAGTGCCACCTACCCACCAGAAGGCTGACGTGAGAGGATCACCTGAGCCCTGGAGGCTGAGGCTGCAGGAACCCCTGATGGCGCCACTGCACTCCAGCCTGGGCAACAGAATGAAATCCTGTCTCAAAAAAATAAAAGGGGAAAAAAAAAAGCAGAAAATACCAGCAGACACTGGTAAATAAGGGAGATAATGAAAGATTCTCTGATTTGGAGAAACTTTTTAAAAATTACTTAATAATATTGTATTTATACTCTGGAATATTTGCAAAATGTTATTATCAATTAGATAGAAAACATAACATTTATGAGAAGCTACAAGATGTGAAAATGTTTGAAGTGATTTTTTAAGTCCTAAAGATTACACAGACTGAGGTAAAATGCATTTTTACCGGCACAAATATATCTTATGGGCAGAAAAAAAAAAAAACAGTAGCACCCAAGTGGCTATTTAAAATAATATTGTAGATTGAATTTCCAAATTATTTTCCAACTCTTGCTTCATAATCATGAGCACAATGCAGCTTAAGGTAGAAGTACAAAGGGAACCTTGAGATATTAATCCAGCTAACCATTGACTTTGCAGGTGTTACTTGTTGTTCATTAACTCAAATTATTAAATATGGAATTAAGTAATGGTGGTAAAAGTATATGTAAAACTAAAAGCATTATGTATCAACAAAAAGTCATGATTTTAAAAAAACTTTTCTTATTTCAACCCATAAACTGGGCATTACCAGTTCTACATGGAGAAAAGTTATATCTACATATCAACTTTATTTATGATTTTTCTCTACTTATCTGTATACAAAATTTCTTTCAAAACCTGTTTTAAAAAAGAGGAAAAACTAAGGCCGGGCACAGTGGCTGACGCCTGTAATCCTAGCACTTTGGGAGGCCGAGGTGGGAGGATCACAAGGTCAGGAGATCGAGACCAGCCTGGCCAACATGGTGAAACCCCGTCTCTACTAAAAATACAAAAATTAGCCAGGTGTAGTGGCAGGCACCTATAGTCCCAGCTATTCTGAGGCTGAGGCAGGAGAATCACTTGAACCTGGGAGGCGGAGGTTGCAGTGAGCCAAGATCGCGCCACTGCACTCCAGCCTGGGTGACAAGACCAAAAACTCCGTCTCAAAAAAATAAATAAATAAAAATTAAAATTAAAAAAACTGTAAAAAATAAGCTAACATTATTGAACACGTTTCACATGGCTTATGTAACATTTTGAAACTTTAATGATAAATGATACAAAGCTAGCTTTGCTAATCCATGAAATTTCAATTTATATAACTTTTTATGAATACAGAGATTATGTAACTAAAAGTATATAAATAGCTTGCTGAAGCACCCACCCTTATTCTATTGCTTAAACACCATTATTTTTCTAAAAAGGACTTTATGCATAATTTCAACATAATACATAAAAATTATATAACTAAAGCATATTCACAACAGGCAACATTTTGGCATCTACAATCTAGTGTTTTCTAGGATAACAGTTATTTAAACCAAAATTTTAAAAAGGGAAACATTTCTAAAATTATGAAGTTAATCTTATTAAATAGCACAGCTTAAAAGAAAATCAGGAGAATAAGTCATTTCTTACTGGGTCAATTTTATTCTCATTTTACCTTTTACATTTAGAAATACTAAAGGACAAAAATCGAGTATAGCTAAGATAGTGGTAGGACTGTGGGTGATTTTCTTTGAATTGTTTGTTTTTTAAGATTAGGTTGTTTATAGCTTTTAAAACATCATGAGAAAAATAACATATTTCTCTGGCTACCAGACTAGAAAGAATATGAGTAGTATCACAACGATAACAAAAACAATGGTTTCTCTGCGAGAGTTCTTTATGAACTCCTCAAAGTTCATTTCTATTTCCTGGTAAGAGATCACAGATTCTTTTGGCATCAGCAATAAGCAATGTCAGCCACTATACTCACTGATCACCTTAGTCCCTCTGTGCCTTAAGACTGGAATGATGCTAACAGTAAGAAGAGTTTCCATGGCCAGGCGTGGTGGCTCATGCCTGTAATCCGAGCACTTTAGGAGGCCGAGGCAGGTGGATCACCTGAGGTCAGGAGTTTGAGACCAGTCTGGCCAACATGGCAAAACCCCGTCTCTATTAATAATACAAAAATGGGCTGGGCATGGTGACGTGCGCCTCTAATCCCAGCTACTCGTGAGGCTGAGGCTTGAACCCGGGAAGTGGAGGCTGCAGTGAGCCAAGATTGCGCCACTGCACTCCAGCCTGGGCAGCAAAGCAAAACTCTGTCTCAAAAAAAAAGAAAAAAAAAGAAAGTTTCCAATCTGTGAGCACAAACTTTGTGCCATATATAGTATTATGCATGTCTAGCCCCATCAAGAAACTGAAGCTTAGAAAGTTTAAGTGACTTACAAGCAAACAATAAGCAACACTTAAAATTCAAAGCTAATTCCAATTCTAAAGCTCACATTCTTTTCATAAATGACATCATGTTACCATACCTACTAAACATGTGGGCGTGTAGTTACTATCAAAAGCATTTTCATGCTACCAGATGCTTTTGCCACTGCTCCTGTCTTTTATAGTCACAATTAAAGTTACTGAAGTTATAGCAACTGACTCCACTTTGGGACTCCTCTGTTAGTATCTTTCCAACAGAAATGAAAACATATATATACACAAAGATTTGTACCCAAATGTTCACTGCAGCATTTTCACAACAGCAAATATCGGAAACAATTCAAAACGCCCTTGACTTCTACCTACCTAGAGGAGCCTGCTCACTAGCCTTATAGATGTCATATGTATCTCATCTTCATGACTAATGGCAGTACAGAAACACAAGTAGGACCAGAGCCCAGCCAGGGAATAAATCACTTAAACAATTCCAGCCAGGGGCAGTGGCTCATGCCTGTAATCCCAACACTTTGGGAGGCCAACGTGGGCAGATCATAAGGTCAGGAGTTCAAGACGAGTCTGGCCAACATAGTGAAACCCCGTCTCTTCTAAAAATACAAAAAAAATAGCTGGGCATGGTGGTGTGCACCTGTAATCCCAGTTACTCAGGAGGCTGAGGCAGAGAAGCATGTGAACCCGGGAGGTGGAGGTTGCAGTGAGCTGAGATCACACCACTGAACTCCAGCCTGGGCGACAGAATGAGATTCCATCTCAAAAAACAAAAAACAAACAAAAAAACATGCCATCACTGACAACTAGATAAACAAAATGTGGTATATCTATACAACAGAATGCTATAACTAATAAAATAAAAACTAATTACTGATACCTGCTACAACATGGATTAACCTCCTTAAAAAATTATGCTAACTTAGGCTGGGCCCAGTGGCTCATGTCTGTAATCCAAGCACTTTGGGAGGCCAAGGCAGGTGGATTGCTTGAACCCAGGAGTCGGAGACCAGGCTGGACAACATGGAGAAACCTTGTCTCTACAAAAAAATACAAAAATTAGCCAGACATGGTGACATGCACCCATAGTCCTAGCTACTCGGGAGGCTGAGATGGGAGGATTGCTTGAGTCTGAGAAGCAGAGTTTACAGTGAGCTATGATCGCCACTGCACTCCAGCTTGGGCAACAGAGCAAGACCTGCCTCAAAAAAAAAAAAAAAAAAAAAAAAAAAATTATGCTAAGTGAAAGAAGCCAGACAGTAAAGACCATATATTATATGATTTCATTTATATGAAATGCCCACAAAAGGCAAATCTATAGATACAGCAAATTAGAGGTTGAGGGGAATGAAAGTAGGAACAGACTGACAGCAAGAAAGCAGGAGCGATCTTCTGGGATTGATAAACATATTCTAAAACTGTATTATGGTCATTACTGCACAGCTCTAAATATACTTTTAAAAATTACTGAATTGGGCTGGGTGTGGTGGCTTTCATCTGCAATCCCAGCACTTTGGGAGGCCAAGGCAGGCAGATCACCTGAGGCCAGGAGTTCAAGACCAGTCTGACCAACATGGTGAAACCCCGTCTCTACCAAATAATACAAAAATTAGCTGGGTGTGGTGGCATGTACCTATATAATCCCAGCTACTTGGAAGGCTGAGGTGGGAGAATCACTTGAACCCTAGAAGTGGAGGTTGTAGTGAGTGGAATATCGCACCACTGCACTACAGCATGGGCAACAAAGTGAGACCCCGTCTCAAAAAAAAAAAAAAAAATACCAAATTGTACACTTTAAATGAATGAATTTTATAGTAGTTAAGTATACCTCAATAATTTTTTAAAAACATAAAACACTCTCTGCAAGATACAAAACTAGACATCAACAAATGAAAAAACATTCCATATTCTGGAATAGGAGGATGTCAACTCTCTGTAATATAATCTACAAATGCAATCCCAATAAAAATACCATCCTAGACCTCCCCACCCCCAATCACCTCCATGTAAACAAACTGATTATAAAGTTCACTTGGAAGAATAAACAAACAACAATATCTAGGAAAACATTAAAGATTCTATAATTAAAAGAGTATTCTTCCTGTACATGGACAGACAGAGCAGTAAGACAGAGTAAAAACTCCATAAAAAGGCCCAAATGCATATGGAAAATTTAACATGTGACAAAAGTAGCATATTTCAAATCAACAGGAAAAAGATGCTAATGACCGGATTGGGGACAAATGGATAGTCACATGAAAAAAAAATTGGGTCCATTTTTCATATTATACATAAGAATAAACACCAACTAGATCTATGCTCTAAATGTTAAAAATGAATTAAGTACAAGGACTGGGGGAAAATCGGCTAATTTTGCTACAACTTTGGAGCGGAAAAAGTATTCCTAATTACGACTCAAAATCCAGAAGCGGTAAGAATAAAAGTTGATAAATACGACTTGTGGAAAAAAATGTCGGCCGGGCATGGTGGCTCACGCCTATAATCCCAGCACCCTGGGAGGTCGAGCAGGTGGATCACTTGAGCTCAGAAGTTCAAGACCAGCCTGGGCAACATGGCAAAATCCCATCCCTACAAAAAAAATACAAAAATTAGCCAGGCGTGGGGGTGTGCACTTGTGGTCCCAGCTACTCAGCAGGCTGAGGTGGGAGGATCGCTTAAGCGTGGGAGGCTGAGGTTGCAATGAGCCAAGAAAGCAACACTATACTCCAACCTGGGTGACAGAGTGAGATCCTGTCTCAAGAAAAGAAAAAAAAGAAAAAAAAATTGGCATAAAAAGTATGTAAGTCAAGACACCACTAATTAATTTGTGAAAAATGTGTGTATTATATAGGATTTATATAGCTAATATAGAAAAAGCTTCTAAAAATGGACAGAAGAATGAAGACCAACATCCTGATATGAAAACAGGCAAAAAATAAAAATAAAAAATATGAGCAGACTGAACACAGGAAAAGAAATGCAAATAACCTAAGGTTTTTAAAACATATGAAAAGATACACATTACACATTTTAAAAAATAAAAGAAATACAAATTTAAAATGTACTGACATACTATTCCTCAGCTATCAGATGGACCAAAAACCCCCTAAAATCTGACAACATATTCTGTTGGAAAGATTTTTGAGAAAACAGGCATCCTTGCTGGTGAGCATTCAAAATGGTTACAATCACCATGGAGAAAAATGTGGCCATATCTTACAAAATAACATATGCATTTGTCCTTTATTCAACAACTGCCTTCTATAATTCTATCCCAAAGACACACTGGCAAAAAAAATATGGAATGACATATACAAAAAGCTATTTATTGCAGGAATTTTTTTTTTTTTTTTTGAGACGAAGTCCCACTCTTGTCACCCAGGCTGGAATGCAGTGGCACAATCTCTAGATCTCGGCTCACTGCAACCTCCACCTCCTGGGTTCAAGCAATTCTCCTGCCTCAGCCTCCTGAGTAGCTGAGATTACAGGCGCAGCCACTACGCCCGGCTAACTTTTGTATTTTTAGTACAGACAGAGTTTCACCATGTTGGTCAGACTGGTCTTGAACTTCTGACCTCATGATCCACCTGCCCTGGCCTCCCAAAGTTCTGGGATTAAAGGTGGGAGCCACCGCACCGGGTCAAAAAAAGCTGTTTATTGCAATGCTATTTATATTTAAAAAAAAAAAAAAAGTCTGCAAACTGTTCATCAATAGGAGACTGGTTGAATACACTGGTACAACCATCCAAGGCAGTATGATGAAGCTTAACAACAAAAGGAATAAAAAGAAATGACACATAGAGAGACACATACTTTCATTCCTCTACAGTATCTCTGTATACCCCAACAATAGTATATATTAAGTGAAAAAAGCAAGAGACACTTTTGAGTAAGAGAAGGGGGTCATATTTTGAGTTTATTTTTGAAGAAAAAAAAAAAGAAAGAACCAAAACTAAAGACCTGAGTATATCTTGTTTTAAAGTTTTGACTCTGAAGCCAGGTAAATGTTTTACATAATTTAAAAAGCAAAATTAAATTTTTTTTTAAAAATACCCTTAAAAAAGCCAACCCTGAAATAAATGAACCTAAATGCATGTGAAATTGGTGGCACAACCACACAGAAAACCGGCCAAGGGCAAAAAGGCACTATACAAAACAAAATACTTAAACTGTATTAATTAGAACTACTATATTAGGTTGGTGAAAAAGCAAGGGCAGTTTTGTCATTAAAAGTAATTTTTATGTTGAAACTAGTTCACTTATGTGTATGTATTTATGGTATATACAGGATAAGGCAAATAAGCAATGGTTAATATTATTAAGAATCAGAGTTTTCAGCATAAGAATACAAATATAAAACAACAACTTACATAAAAACTCTAATCCTAAACTTATAGTGGAAATATTCACTTGAAGATTTATTTTTTTCTGAATCTTTACATTCCTGGCTTTGTTAAAACAGTCAAAATGTGCTAGGCATGGTGGTTCACACCACACCTGTAATCCCAGCAAATGAAGAGGCTAAGATAGGAAGGTAAGTTGAGGCCAGGAAGTTGAGACCACACTGGACAATGTAAGAAGATCTCATCTCTAAAAAAAAAATTAAAATAGAATTGAAAAATTAGTGGAGCAAGACAGCATGTGTTGTCGTCCCAAGTACTCAGAAGGCTGAGGAAGGAGGATCACTTGAGCCCAGGAGGTCAAGGCTGCAGAAAGCTATGAGTGCACCACTGCTCTGCAGCCTAGGTGACAGACTGAGACCTTGTCCCTTTAAAAAAAAAAAAAAATTAGGTTAAATTCAAAAAAGCCAAAAGCATTGGCAACCCAGTAGAGCAAAAAACACCTTAATTCCCAGACTTTAGTCTCTATCACCTCCCAATAAAAGAAAATCGGGCCAGGTGCAGTGGCTCACACCTGTAATCCCAGCACTTGAGGAGGCTGAGACAGGCGGATCATGAGGTCAGGAGATCGAGACCATGCTGGCCAACACGGTGAAACCCCATCTCTACTAAAATACAAAAAGTTAGCCAGGTATGGTGGTGCGCGCCTGTAGTCCCAGCTACCCAGGAGACCGAGGCAGGGGAATCACTTAAACCCAGGAGGCGGAGGTTGCAGTGAGCGAAGATTACACCACTGCACTCCAGTCTGGCGAAAGAACAAGACTCTGTCTCCAAAAAAAAGTCAGGAGTTCTTAAAGGAACAGCTGTTTCTAGGTCTGGGGCAGGAACTATAGATTAATCTGCAACAATCTGATATACCAGAGAGTAGGGAAGTTATCAAAGACCACTAGGATGGCCTCAAAAGGATAATGACCCAGTCTGAAGATGTTCCCAATGGCCAAAGATGAAATCATTTCAAAAAATATAAAAAGACTGCAACAAACTGAAATCCATCAAATATACTAAAATGCATGCATTCATGATACTCAAAAACAAAAACACCTCTTTGGATGCTGCTAGAATACCAAGTCATTCTGAGACGTGGTAAATAAAGGAAGAAAATCAAGCATTCATCTCGCCTTTCCTGTATGAACAGAATTTCAGAATAACCAGTTAGCTGATGAACGAAGTGTTCTTCCTTCATAGAAGAATCTCAGATAATAAACTTAAGCAAAATGATAGAATTAGAATATCAAGGCTGGGAGTGGTGGCTCACGCCTGTAATCCCAGAACTTTGGGAGGCCGAGGCACTCAGATCACCTGAGGTTAGGAGTTTGAGACCAGCATGACCAACATGGAAAAACCTCATCTCTACTAAAAATACAAAATTAGCCAAGTATGGTAGCATAAGCCTGTAATCCCAGCTACTCGGGAGGTAGAGGCAGGGGAATCACTTGAACCCGGGGGCAGAGGTTGTAGTGAGCTGAGATCACATCTTTGCACTCCAGCCTGGGCAACAAAAGTGAAACTCCATCTCAAAAAAAAAAAAAAAAAAAATCAGTATTTTGCAACCCCTAATATAATGAATCTGGGCAAGACCATTAATAACTGCTAAAAAACATTACAGAAAACAGTGAAGGGGAACTTAATAATGGAAGGATCAGAATGACACCTGAACCCTCTGATCAAGCTCAATATGTGATGCAACAGACAGCACATAGTATCACCAACAAAGTACTGCCGGGACTAAACTTGAACCTAATCAAGCTTTTAGACCTAACTATCAGTTTACAGAAACGATGCCATATATAAAATAGAATTAAACCATGTGTGTTGAAGTCTCTATGAGTAAAATGATATCTACAATTGTTCTGAAACTCTCCAGGAAAAAAAAAAGAGGGGTTAGAAATGAAATAAGAATGGTGGAATGTCAACAACTGAAGCGAGATAATGAGTATATGGGGGAGTTCATTGCATATTTCTGTTTTTGTATATGTCTAAAAGTTCCCAAATAAAATCATAAAACCAAAAAAAAAACTCAATCAATGCTATTTTTCAAAAAGAGGGACAGAAGTATTCACAGCTTTAGATATAATTCCTGATCCTGGGACTCTACAATTCCAAGGGCTATCTTCTTAAGCAAACTTTTAAAAAAGCTTAAAAAGTCAATACAGTATGGACTACACATGGAAAACATATATATACAGCTACTGGATAATTTTTTAAGGCCCAATATAAGGTAAAATGACATCTGTAGTTTGGGACAAAGTTTCTAGTGATGCATCACTCATGGAGTCAGTAAGTGCCATATCTCACACAAAGCAGATGAGGATCCTATGCTCTCACAAATTGTGATGACTTAAAAAATGGTTCTAGCAATTACCAAGACGTCAATGTCTATGATGCTTGTGTGGATAAAATTATTTTCAGGAAGTGTGCGTAATAATCACTAATTCTAAATTAACATTTTTTCAATATTTTATATGTAAATAAGGTAATAAGACATATGACTATTTTAACAACAGCCTTAAAACTTTATATTTCAAAGCAAGATAGACAAAACTTCTTTTTCTCCTCTGTGGTAAAATGGGACTGACTTAAGCTCTCTTATTTAGGAGCATATTTGACATTTACATTTCCTTCAAGACTGAAGGAGATATAATCTATAATACCTATTAATTTTAAAGTTAATAAAGTATCAGGAAGTCCTCATATCCACAATTAATTGGGAAACCCAAGGTTTTAGTGCTACTAAATGTTAATTACTTCCAGTAAGGTACTCTGAATAGATCCTAGAAATACATTACTAAAATTAACACCCATTCTCAAACCTAGCTTCTGTTAGGTTATTTTAAATATCTGAAGTTCTTGACAAATATTATAGGAACAAAATAGAATGTATAAATTATCACCCTCACTGGCAACTGGGAAAAACTCAATGTCCAACAGGCTTGCTAACAGCCCAAGTAACATATCACTTCGGCTTTCTATAAAGAAAGTTATGTATAGAAATAAAGTTAAAATAATAAAAAATAAAGAGTTAAAGTTAAAAGCCAATTAATAATGGGGCAGCAGGAAGGGACTATTTTCCAGAAATCTGTTGATTATAACCAATAAACTGGTTATGTGCAGTGGCTCACACCTATAATCCAGCACTTTGGGAGGCCAAGGCAGGCAGATCACTTAAGCCCAGGAGTTTGAGATCAGCCTGGGCAACATGACAAAACCCTGTCTCTACAAAAAAAAAAAAAAATTAGTCATGTGTGGTTGCACACACCTGCTGCTGTCCCAGCTACTAAGGAGGCTGAGGTGGGAGCATCACCTGAGCCCAGGGAGGTTGAGGCTGCAGCAAGTCATAAATGAGCCACTGCACTCCAACCTGGGCAACAGACAAGGCTCTGTCTCAAAAAGCAAACAAAACCAAACCAAAAAGAACCACAAATAAACTGATGATGTAAAGTCAGTTAATTATACACAACCGTTGTGCCTTGGAGTGTTTTAAGATATTACAAAATACTTAAAATGTAGAACATTCTTCCATCAGTTTATTTCCCAATAGCCAATAAATATTGATGCACCAATATGGTTTGGCTGTGTCCCCACCCAAATCTCACCTTGAACTGTAATAATGCCCACATGCCAAGAAGGGGCCAGGTGGAGAAAACTGAATCATGGGGGCAATTTTCCCACATACCATGTTCTCATGGTAGTGAACAAGTCTCATGAGATCTGATGATTTTATAAATGCGAGTTCCCCTGCACAAGCTCTGTCTCACCTGCTGCCATGTAAAATGTGACTTTGCTCCTCATTCACCTTCTGCCATGATTGTGAGGCCTGCCCCACCATGTAGAACTGTGAGCCAATTAAACCTCTTTCCTTTATAAATCACACAGTCTTGGTCGGGTGTGGTGGCTCACACCTGTAATTCCAGTCTTTTGGGAGGCCGAGGTGGGCAGTGGATCTCTTGAGGCCAGGAGTTCGAGACCAGCCCAGCCATCATGGTGAAACCCAGTCTCTACTAAAAATACAAAAAATAGCCAGGCGTGGTGGCGCAGGCCTGTCATCCCAGCTACTCGGGAGGCTGAGGCAGGAGTCACTTTAACCCAAGAGGCGGAGGTTACAGTGAGCCCAGATTATACCACTGCACTCCAGCCTGGGCCACAGAGTACGACTGTCTCAAAAAAATAGTAAGAACGAATTACCCAGTCTCGGGTATGTCTTTATTAGCAACATAAGAATGAACTAATACAGTAAACTGGTACTAATAGAGTGGACCACTGCTGTAAAGATATCTGAAAATGTGGAAGCAACTTTGGAACTGGGTAACTGGCAGAGTTTGGAAAAGTTTGGAGAGCTCCAAAGAAGACAGGAAGATATGGGAAAGTTCGGAACTTCCTAGAGACTTGTTGAATGGCTTTGACCAAAATGCTTATAGTGATACGGACAATAAAGACCAGGCTGAGGTAGCCTCAGATGAAGACAAGGAACTTCTTGGGAACTAGAATAAATGGGTCACTCTTGCTATGCAAAGAGACTGACAGCATTTTGCCTCTGCCTTAGAGGTCTGTGGAACCTTGAACTTGACAGAGATGATTTAGGGTATCTGGCAGAAGTAATTTCTAAGAGCAAAGCATTCCAGAGGAAGAAGAGCACAAAATTAAAATTTGCAGCCTGACAATGTGATAAAAAAGAAAAACCCATTTTCTAGGGCAGAAATTCAAGCCAGCTACAGAAATTTGCATAAGTTATGTGGAACTAAATGTTAACGGGTATAACTACCCAATGCCTGTACCATCATTGTATCTAGGAACTAACTTGCTTCTAATTTTACAGGCTCATAGGCAGAAGGGACTTGCCTTGTCTCAGATGAGACTTTGGACTGTGGACTTCTGAGTTAATACTGAAATGAGTTAAGACTTCAGGGGACTGTTGGGAAGGCATGATTGGTTTTGAAATGTGAGGACATGGGATTTGGGAGGGGCCGGGGCAGAATGATATGGTCTGGCTATATCCCTTCCCAAATCTCACCCTGACTTGTAATAATCCCCATGTGTCATGGACGAGGCCAGGTGGACATAATTCAGGTAGGCAATTTTCCACATACCATGATCTCATGGTAGTTAGTAAGTCTCATGAGATCTGACGGTTTTATAAATGGGAGTTCCCCTGCACAAGCTCTCTCTTGCCTGCTGCCATGTAAGACGTGACTTTGCTCCTCATTCACCTTCTGCCATAACCGTGAGGCCTCCCCAGCCATGTGGAACCCCTTTCCTTTATAAATTACCCAATTAAACCCCTTTCCTTTATAAATTACCCAGTCTCAGGTATGTCTTTATTAGCAGTGTGAGAACGGATTAATAAATGCACATTGTAAGAAAAAGTTGTCCCAGAAGCTCCAGACTAATACCCAATCATCCATACAAATCATATCAACATTTAGTAAATAAGTCAAATTAGAAGTTCAGACATTACAACTCTATCCAGAAAGCCGGAGTTCAAGTTCTAGTTCTACCATTTGAATTACCTAAGACTTTTTGCCAAATCACTTTATTTGAATCACTCAAAATATGACTAGGAAATAACCTATCTCCTAAGAATCTAAGGAAGTTAATTATTTGAAAGAGCTGAGATTTCTTGACAATAAAGTTAAGTCCCATTAACATTTCAGTTTAACTATTCTGAAAATAGTTTAAAAAAAATCATTCCAAACTGATTTTCCAAATGTTTCATCTGTAATATGAGTGTGATGATAATGGAATCCATCTCATATGAGTACTGGAAGGATTCAATGAGAATACACATAAAATAGAACATTACTAGCACAGAGTAAGCACTCAACCAGTGTTAGGGTATTTTTATTACCAGCATGATATTAGCATCGAGGAATTTAATGCAAACTTCTTGGAGGGCATTCCGGTAACAATAGCTAACAACACTTTCAATACATACACCCTCTGAAACACTTTTAGAAATTATTCCTTAAGATACACTTACATAGGTGTACAAAATGCAAGCTCAAGTTTGCTCAATGCAGCAAATATTCACTGACAAAAGCTGATTAAATACATTATGGAACAGCCATACAAAGGGAATACTATGCAAATGTCAAAAAGAATGAGATAACTATACATGGTGATATAAAAAGAGCCACATTATTTATCCTTGAATAGGCTTTCACATTTTCTTTTCTTTTCTTTTTTTTTTTTTTTTTTTTTTTTGAGGCGGAGTCTCGCTCTGTCGCCCAGGCTGGAGTGCAGTGGCCAGATCTCGGCTCACTGCAAGCTCCGCCTCCCGGGTTCCCGCCATTCTCCTGCCTCAGCCTCCCGAGTAGCTGGGACTACAGGCGCCCGCCACCTCGCCCGGCTAGTTTTTTGTATTTTTTAGTAGAGATGGGGTTTCACCGTGTTAGCCAGGATGGTCTCGATCTCCCGACCTCATGATCCGCCCATCTCAGCCTCCCAAAGTGCTGGGATTACAGGCTTGAGCCACCGCGCCCGGCCTGGCTTTCACATTTTCTAAGGGAGATAAGAAACTACTAATAGTGATTACTTCTGGATAATAGTAAGACTGGAGGATATGAAGAACAGATAACCTTTTATCTTCTATTTTAAACCTACTAGATACTTTTAAAATTCCATATCATGTGAATGTTATTAAATCATTATTTTTAAAAAAAAATAATTTACAGAAATCACTTGTCTAGAAACCAGAAAACATTGGGTGTTCTTGGTTTCAACATTTTGGATTTCTATTTCTAATGTTTGAGGGTAATGTCTGAAAATAATGTAATTAAAATAATGTAATCCTTCCAAGAAAGGCAGTAAAATAAAAAACTTGCTACAATAATTATTAAATAAGATTTTTAAATGCATTAAGTTTGGACTTCTCATTAATACTTGGGACTATATGAACCCCTGGCACTGATAATTACATTTAATTACTATATTGTCATTCCCCTATAAACATCAGCTCCTTAGAACTTCTGCTCCACATCAACCATCCTGTCTCATTAACTTCAAGCACAAATTGAGCTCTGCTGTTCTCGCTCCCAAAACCAGTACGTGCACATTCTGACCACCTGAGAAAAAAGTGACAATTAAGCAAGACAACCCCTCATTTCCCTTATTTTCAGGAAACCTCTGGGAATGGTTATTCTACACTCTTCTCAGCTGGCTATACATGATCAAAATGAACTCTTCTCAAAAAAGTATTTGTGTAGGTTAAAACTGATCTGAACATGGCCAAGCCTAAGATTAAGAACAAGGTTACTGGTTTTAGGGTTCTGGCAAAAATAGAAAAATGAAAATGAAAAAGGAAAGAAATTCATGGAAAAGTAAGGGACTCATAAATAAGAAGAGAAGAAGAAATGGCACATCCAAAAGTAGACTAGCAAGCCCTGACCTTAACAGGCAAGACATAAGGTAAAACTGAGAAAGCTTATGTTAGTATTAGAAACCACGACCTAGCTAACCCTTTAGAAAGCTCCCCCTAAGCCCACTGCCCTATTCACTAATTTCACAAGAAATTAATCTTTTCCCTCAGTTCAGATAGCTCTTCAATGCTCACTTCAACAGCTCCCTTTAAATCACAACTGTAAAAGTGATGCATTATCTTAGGATGGTCTGTATATATGGAACATACATTTCAGGACTGTCTGCAAATAAACTTATTCTGCTTACATATCACATTTACTGTGTGTGTGTGAGAGAGTGTCGGTGCGCATGAGCAAGAGCACATATGCGCAAGAGCACTGACAGGAAATAGTCCCTATCCAATTTTAATTGATGTATTGTATGCACTGTCAGGACTAAAAGTCTCTGGGTTCTAGTATTAGAATAAAAGTTACTACTCAAATACCTGAAATTATTTTTCAACTATAAAGAACATGATAACAGCAAACAACAAGAATACAGCACTTAAAGAAAAAATATTGAGAGGCCAAGGCAGGTGGATTGCCTGAGCTAAGGAGTTCAAGACCAGCCTGAGCAACTTGACAAAACCCATCTCTACAAAAAACACAAAAATAAGCCAGGTGTGGTGGTGTGTGCCTATAGTCCCAGCTACTTGAGAGGCTGAGGTGGGAGGATGGCTTGAGCCCAGGAGGTGAAGGTTGCAGTGAACCAAGATTGCATCACTGTACTCCAGCCTGAGCAACAAAGCCAGATGCTGACTCAAAAAAAAAAGAAAAAATAATATTAACCAGTCTCTTTTAGTTACTAGAACTGTTCTTACTATGGTTGAATCCATCATACAGGGAGCTGAAAAAGTATTAATAAAAGTCAAGCATATTAAAGAAACACAAGGAAAAAAATGTGTACCATAAATTAAGAACACATATAAAATATAATCTAATATGTATAAAATGTAATAAATAAAGCCAGGTGCGGTGGCTCATGCTTCTAGTCCCATCATTTTGGGAGGCCAAGGCAGGCAGATAATTTGAGGTCAGGAGTCAAGACTAGCCTGGCCAACATGGTGAAACCCTGTCTCTACTAAAAATACAAAAATTAGCTGGGCATGGTGGTGGGTGCCTGTAATCCTGGCTACCTGGGAGGCTGAGACGAGAGAATTGCTTGACCCCGGGAGGTGGAGGTTGCAGTGAGCCGAGACTGCGCCACTGCACTCCACCTTGAGGGACAGAGTGAGACTCTGTTTCAGGAAAAAAAAAAAAAAAGGAATAAATGGCTATTCCCCCAAAAACTCTGACTTACTTTTGTCACTAGAAATTTTTTTAATTTTTATCTTAGCATTGGAGTCATGGTTTAATACTGCAATTGGTAATTTATATGGCTTAAAAATAAAAGTTAATAGAGCCTGATAGTCATTTTAAATAAAATCAGTAAGACACAAACAAAAAATTAAGCACATATACAATGCAAACGGTTCCATGTTTTACTCAGCTTAAACATTTTTACCTGAGGGAACAGCTGAATTGTTTTGGTGGTTTTCACTGGCAGAAACAAACAAATCTTCTTCTCCTTCAGTTGATGAGCTAGAAGAGGATTCGCTGCTGAGGTCATTCTCACTGGAACTACTAGAACTAGGTAGCAAGGCATATTTTCTTCGCGCTAACACTTCTCGTTTCTTCCTCTGCATTAATATCCTCTCTTTTTGTTTCTGTGTCCTCTGTGAGGAATTATTTTTTACAAATCTCTTTCTGCATGGAAGTCTCCGTAATGAACTGCTATGTAAACAGGGTCTTTTCATTAACAATCCTGATACAGATTCTGTCTCAGTCCGAGGCCACTTATGAGACCGTGCACTATGGCTTCTACTTTTAGCACTCAAAATGGTCTGGGAATGTCTTACAGAGACTTCTTTATCCTCATCTGAAGTCACAGTATCAGAATCTCCAAAATGCAGACTAGATGAAGGAGAAGAAAGACAATCACTAAAAGAGGAATCATTATCTTCATCACTTGGTGCTCCTAGGTGTTGCCTCAGTCCTAATATTCCCTGGTTTTCTTTAACACAATTCTGCACATACGAAGGGCCAGCCTGCTGGCTTTTGCGTTTTTTCCTCACAACGACACTTTTTTCTTGTTCTTGCTGGTTACCATTCATGTCCTTCTCTTGTTTTTGAGAATCATCACAAAGGTGAGAGAATTCATTCCCCACTTTACTATTAATCATCTCAACTCCTGCAGGAAAACTTTTGGCTGCCCCAATGGGCTCTGGATGCAAAAGGATCTCTTTCAGACTCTCCTGTGTCTTTGGTGCATCAGAAGGAATCTCACTCTTCATATCCACTTTTAAGGTGTAGAGCTCGTTATATTCAGGAGTCCATTGAGACATGGGAAACTTTAAGGAAAGCCTAGAAGACAAAATTAGATATTTAAAAGAATTTTAATGTGTTTTATTATACTATTTAACTGAAGAGTTCTCAAATTCCACCAAGAAGATCCCTTATAAAGGCAGAACTGTCTTTTCCTCATCAGTACACAAAATGTCTGTTATGAATTATTTTACTGTTCTTATAAAACATTTTTCTCTGGTCACTCTACTCATGCACCCAATTTTTAGAAATACAGTAAATATAGAGCATAAGCCTACTTAAAAACTTCTATCAACCAAAAACTGATCTTGTTGCATATCTTACTACCTTCAGCAACATAACATATTTGGTCAAATCAAACAATTACTTCAAAACCTATTTCAGTGAAATATAGACAAAAGGATTCAAATGCAAAAGACTAGTCAACATGTTTTACTCCTGGTATGACATTTTTAAGTGGTTATTAAATATTTCTGTACATCTAGATGGTTACATTAGATTGATACTATTAATAATGAGCTAATGAATATAAGCTTCTCTTTTCTATGTTTTTTTCCTTCATACCATTCTATTAATTCTCTAATGAGAATCTGAATTCTCCTGATAATAGGCACAACTACTGCATTTCAGTTTTAGATACAGAAAGATTACAGCCAAGACTTTGGGCTGCTGAAGATTATTCAGTTAAATAAACAGTACAGCAGAATATAAAATCAAACTTTGTGCAGCTAATCTATCTAAATCATTCAACATCTTAAATTACGAGCTGCCAAAAGGAGATACGAATTTAAAGCATTTACATCAATGCAATGTACATACGAAAATAACTTAAAATTAGTAAGTATCATGACAAAATGAAACATATTCATCAGAAAGGCAGTTACTGTGACAAACGAAGAGCTTTACTGGTATAAAATATGAGTAAACACTGTTAACATATTTTTAACAAGTTTTTATTAAGTATAGCATACACATATAGTCTAAGTTTATAGATCAATGAACACTAACAAAATGAACACCTCTATGTAACTGGCAAACAGATAGAGAAACAACATAAGCAGCACCCTAGAAATCCTCTTGCCATTACTACAACCCACCGAGTTGTTAACCACTATTCTAACTTCTAACACCATAGATTTGTTTTGCCCATAAAATACATTTTTAAACCAGTTCCTAAAAAGCGAGTAAAACAGCTGTTTTGTAAGCATTTTCCCTCTCTACAAATGGGTCACAGAAATATATAATCTTACAGGTCTCCCATGGTACTGTAGTATACAACTTTACTATCAGAACAAATGACAATAATTAAGGCAAAGAATGGCCTATTCCTACAAAAAGCTATCAAAACCACTATCTTCTTTTATTCTTATTTACAAGGACAGGCAGTGCTGTATCCAAGATCAGCCATCAAGCACTATCTGTAGTTCAGCAGGATCAGTGATAAACCAGGAACACAAAGATGAGTGAACATGAGCATGGCAATGAGCAAATTACAGAAGGCAGCCAGTCAGACAAGGATCATTTTAATTAAAGGCAAGAAAACAGAAGTCACAATGATAAAACACAGGTACATGTGATCTAAGAGTTGAACGGGATCAAATAGGATGGCTATAATAAAGAAGACAGGTAATAACAAGTGTTAGAGAGGATGCAAAAAAAAAAAAAGTTGAAACCCTCATACATTGCTGATGGAAATGTAAAATCGTACAAGCTACTTTGGGAAGCAGTAGAGCAGATCCTCAAAAATTAAATACAGGCTGGGCATGGTGGCTCATATCTGTAATCCCACCACTTGGGAGGCCAAGGCGGTGGATCACTGGAGGCCAGGAGTTCAAGACCTGCCTGGCCAACATGGCAAAAACCCATTTCTACTAAAAACACAAAAATTAGCCAGGCTAGTTGCGCATGACTATAATCCCAGCTACTTGGGAGGCTGAGGCATGAGAATCGCTTGAACCTGGGAGGAAGAGGTTACAGTGAGCTGCGATTGCACTGCTGCAGTCCAGCTTGGGCAACAGAGCAAGACTCTGTCTCAAGGAAAAAAAAAAAAATTAAACACAGAATTGCTATATGACCTAGCATTTCCACTCCTAGGTATGTACCCAATAGAAATGAAAACATATACTCATAAAAAAACTTATAAACAGCAACATTAGTCATAACAGCCAAAAAGTGGGAACACAAATGCCAATCAACTGATGAATAAATAAATCCACATAAAAGATTATCACTCAGCAACAGAAAGAAATGAAGTATGGTAGTCCCTCGCTATCACTATCCAGTTTAACTTTCCACAGCTTCAGTTACTCACAGTATGAGAGAGAGACCACATTCACGTAAGTTTTATTACAGTATACTGTTAGAATTGTGCTATGTTATTGTTGTTGTTAGTCTCTTATTCTGTCTAATTTATAAATTAAACTTTATCATAGGCATGTAGGTGTATGAAAAAAAAAACACTATATGGTTTCAGGCATCCACTGGGGGTCTCAGAATGGTTTCCCCTTGGATGAGGGCAGGGACTACCATACTGATTCAAGCTACAACACGGATGAACAATATGCTAAGTAAAAGAAACCAGTCAAAAAGATAACATAATGTAAGATTCCCTTTATATGGAATGTCTGGAATAGGCAAATCTACAGAGATAGAACGTGGGTACCTAGGGCTGGGGATGATACGAAGATTCGACTATAATGGCCAAAAAATATGGAGTTTCTGGCCAGGCACGCTGGCTCACACCTGTAATCCCTATACTTTGGGAGGCTGAGGTGGGTAGATCACCTGAGGTCAGGTGTTCGAGACCAGCCTGGCCAACATGGTGAAACCTTGTCTCTACTAAAAATACAAAAAATTAGCCAGATGTGGTGGTGTGCACTTGTAATCCCAGCTACTCAGGAGGCTAAGAAAGGAGAATTGCTTGAACCAGGGAGGCAGAGGTTGCAGTGAGCCAATATCGCACCAATGCACTCCAGCCTGGGCAACAAGAGTGAAACTTCGTCTCAAAATAAAGAAAGAAAGAAAGAAAGAAAATAAAAGGTGGGCTGGGCGCAATGGCTCACGCCTGTAATCCCAGCACTTTGGGAGGCTGAGGTGGATCACCTGAGGTCAGGAGTTTGAGACCAGCCTAACCAACATGGTGAAACCCTGTCTCTACTAAAAATACAAAAATCAGCCAGGCATGGTGGCAGGCACCTGTAATCCCAGCTACTCAGGGGGCTGAGGCAGGAGAATCACTTGAACCCAGGAGGCAGAGGTTGCAGAGAGCTGAGATTGCGCCACTGCACTCCAGCCTGGGCAACAGAGCAAGACTCTGTCTCCCGGAGGAAAAAAAAAAAAGCTATAGAATTTCTTTTATTTTCAGTGAACTGAAAATGTTCTACAATTGATTGTGGTGCCAGCTATGCAACTCTGTGAATATACTAAAAACCCAATGAAATTATATCCCAATAAAACTCCTGCCAGAAAGTCAAGAGGTTAAAAAAAAAAAAAAGTGAAAAAGTCAAGAGGAAAAGTATCAAGATTTCTGGGCATCTGATAACTATATAGATTCCATCAGCAACAGAAGTCTCATGATGTATCTTGGAAACAGCTGGGGTTCTTCCAGAAATCCATGTCAGAGTTATGTTCCGGTGGATTTCAGAGGAGGAGATCTTGGAGTCTTTACTGGCTGGAGATTTAAAAATTAGACTCCTCAACCATAATTACTAAGTCCTCATGTTGATAATGGAGATCATGAGAGGCAATGAAAATTTGCCAAAAACCAGACAAATTCTGAGAACATGGAGCCATGTACATTAATTTACAAAGAAGCGATTCATAGCACAATTAACTGAACCCAATTTCTTTTCCATCATTTCATGTCCCAAAGCCAAAGCAACGCAATCAACTCTTTATGGTTAAATCTGCTCTAATTTTTGGTCAATTTAGTCTGTCCAGTGAGAAAACAGTAGAGGGGAGCAAGGAGAGGTGGTTTGGTGTATGCTGTGGTGTGTGTGTGTACACCAGTAACTGTTCTCTGAGTTACCATGTCATGCAGTCATTAAACGCAAAATTAGCATCCCATATAACTAAGAGGTTCCCACCCAGGGAGTAATTCACACTATTTTTTTTTTCTAAAATCCATCGCTGTATTGTATCATGTTCTAAACGCTTTTTGATAAAATTCATCATTGTATTGTATCAGTCTGTATTTTGAACTGAGAAGAGGAAAGTTCAAAAAGAGACACAAGTATTGCACTTAACTTAAAAAGTGGCAAATATAACAACAGATAATATTCTCAATGATTCGCTATTTGATAAAACCGTATTCTAGTCTTTTAATTTTGTAAAAATTATTGGCTGATCTAATTTACAAAGGAGGCAAATGTGTACAAGATATATCTCCTTGGTGACATTATAAATGGCTTGCTGTTATACATTGCTTCAATAGTGAAACCATAATACTAGTCCCTCTTTGTGTACATCGATCCAATCACTTTATTGCTATGTCATGATGACTTCATGCTAATTACTCCTGATACTAGTGTAGAATACACCACTATTGGTAAACCTTGCACTAAGAAAATACAATAGCTAAAAAAAATACTTTCAAAACTAAAATTTAGGGTTGGGATTCACATTTTATGTGATCAAGTTTATGTGAGCAAAAGGAGGACAAACCCATTAAGACTACCCATACAACTCTGAAGAACTCTACTTCTAAACTGTGATACACTATTATTGGTATGATGCTTCACTACCAATTATAAATATGAATACTTGCTTCAACTGTAAATAAAAACGTAATTATTGCTTACACGACTCTAAAGAAACAAGATTTTTAAAAGAAATTTTAAAAGCCAGCCAGGCACAGTGGCTCACATCTATAATCCCAGCACTTTGGGAGGCCGAGGCAGGCGGATCACCTGAGGTTGGGAGTTCGAGACCAGCCTGACCAACATGGAAAAAATCCGTCTCTATCAAAAATGCAAAGTTAGCCAGGCGTGTTGGCACATGCCTGTAATCCCAGCTACTCAGGAGGCTGAGGCAGAAGAATTGCCTGAACCTGCAAGGTAGAGGTTGCAGTGAGCCAAGATCATGCCATTGCACTCCTGCCTGGGAAACAAGAGCGAAATTCCATCTCAAAAGAAAGAAGAAAAAAAAAAGCCATAGATGACTTGGCATTTTTCTACAACAGTTTTAGAGATTATCAGAAAATCAACTAGAAATATGTCTACCATTTAACTATCTTTTTCATATAATTAAGTGAAAAAAATAATACTTGTACTACAGGGATATCACTTGGGGTGTGTATTAAATTTTTAATTATCTTATTTATTTTTCTATGTGCCAGCATAAGTGTATTAAACCAAATGCCTGACAGAATATTCTCTTCTGCTACCTATAACTACTACTACTCGTATCTAGATAATACAGACAATAATGTTTTGTTACATATTCTAAATAGTCAAAATTTCATTAGCAAGAAACATATTTTCCCTCAAAAGTATCACTCTGGACCCTTAAGTGCATTAGCTCATACTAAAATTTTTCAAGAGATTTCTGCTAGGAGTACACAACCTAACAATGTACTCAATTATGAAAAGAAGAGTGCGACCCTGATAAACTTACTACCTTTCCTAGTAGAAAGGAGAAAGTTATACTCAGGATAACTGCTATGAAACTGTAAGATAAACTTGATTTCTGGCTGAGTGTAGTGCCTCACGCCTGTCATCCCAACACTTTGGGAGGTCAAGGAGGGTGGATCATAACAGCATTATTTGCAAAATCCAAAAGGTGGAAGCATTCCAAGTGTCCACTGAAGTGATGAAAAGATAAACAAACGTGATATACATGTACAATGAGATAGTATTCAGCCTTAAAAAGGAACCCCTGACGCATTACAACATGGATGAATCTTGAAGACATGCTAAGTGAAATAAGAAGACACAATAAGACAAATATTGTATGATTCCACTTATATGAATTACCCAGAGTAATCAAATTCATAGAAAATAAAATGGTGGTTGTGAGGGCCTGAGGGAGGGGGAGAAAATGAGTTAGTGTTTAGTGGTTACAGAGTTTCAGTCAGGGAAGATAAAAAGTTGTGAAAATGGATGGAGATGTTGCACAACAATGTCAATGTACTTAATGCCAAATTATAAACTTAAAAATGATAATTTTATGTTATGTGCATTTTACCACCAAAATAATTCAAAAGACATATTGTTACAAAACACTATGCTGGAAAGGCTAGTAAAGTCACTCAAGAGAATGGGCATAAACATGTAAAAGAAGAATATTTAATCCTATGTTGGCATCTGCTTCTCAGAGAATCTGGACTAAAACACACTTCATTTAAAAAATCACCCTCTCTTCCTCATCACTCAAACTCATATTCTGTCTTTCATAAAGTACTTGCTACTAACTGAAAAGATCTTGTTAGCCTATTTATTACACAAAGCGTCTCAAAAGAATGTAAGTTCCAAGGAAGTAGAAATCTCATCTAGGCAATCTTCAGCAATGAAAACAGTTGACTGGCACATAGTAGGCACTCAATTAGTATTTTTTAAATTGCATTAATCTGTAAAAGAATGGGTAAAAGAAAGGAAGGAAACACAACTGCTATATTTCTAGCTTAGGTAACTAAGAATATAGTGACACCAATAGCTGAGATAGAAAAGAAAATAAGCAGAATGAGAATAGTAGTAACAAAATTAGGAAAACAATACCTAAGATTTCTTGAACATTTACTATTGTCCAATTTCCTTTTTCAGGTATTCTGGAGCCACAAGATGGTTACCATATAACTGAGGATGATCAGGTCCTTAAAACAGAGAAACTGACCATAGAAAAGAACCGTAAGGGCCGGGCGCGGTGGCTCAAGCCTGTAATCCCAGCACTTTGGGAGGCCAAGACGGGCGGATCACGAGGTCAGGAGATCAAGACCATCCTGGCTAACACGGTGAAACCCCGTCTCTACTAAAAAATACGAAAAACTAGCCGGGCGAGATGGCGGGCGCCTGTAGTCCCAGCTACTTGGGAGGCTGAGGCAGGAGACTGGCGTAAACCCGGGAGGCGGAGGTTGCAGTGAGCTGAGATCCAGCCACTGCACTCCAGCCTGGGCGACAGAGCGAGACTCCGTCTCGGAAAAAAAAAAGAAAAAAAAGAAAGAAAAGAACAGTAAGGAGCCAAAAGATTCTTTTCCTGTATATTACTGGTAAACCGATCTACATGCTACTTCTTGGGGATAGGAAATATTAAATAGGAAAGTGGTTGCATCTTCCAGAAAGTCTATTAAGATCACTCTTCATGTCCCTTAGGGTCTCAAGGCTCAAAGTTATAAAGTTCAAGGCTCAAAGTTCAAACTAGAAAACTGGCAGGATTCAGCTCACAGACATGGTTTGTTTGGCATATATAATTCGGGGCAAAAATAACTGAGAGTTAACAGTGAAACACGGCCGGGGGCGGTGGCTCAAGCCTGTAATCCCAGCACTTTGGGAGGCCGAGACGGGCGGACCACGAGGTCAGGAGATCAAGACCATCCTGGCTAACACGGTGAAACCCCGTCTCTACTAAAAAAAATAATAATAATACAAAAAAACTACCCGGGCGAGGTGGCGGGCGCCTGTAGTTCCAGCTACTCGGGAGGCTGAGGCAGGAGAATGGCGTGAACCCGGGAGGCGGAGCTTGCAGTGAGCCCAGATCGCGCCACTGCACTCCAGGCTGGGCGACAGAGCCAGACTCCATCTCGAAAAAAAAAAAAAAATAGTGAAACACTAGGCATTCTCATTAAAATCTGGAAGAAAAAAAGGTCTTCACTGTTATAAAACATTGTTCTGGAAAGGCTAGTAAAGTCATTTAAACAAGAGAATGGGCATATTTAAAAGAGGGCAATTGGCCGGGCGCGGTGGCTGAAGCCTGTAATCCCAGCACTCTGGGAGGCCGAGACGGGCGGATCACAAGGTCAGGAGATCGAGACCATCCTGGCTAATCTGGTGAAACCCCGTCTCTACTAAAAAATACAAAAAAACTAGCCGGGCGAAGTGGCGGGCGCCTGTAGTCCCAGCTACTCCGGAGGCTGAGGCAGGAGAATGGCGTAAACCCGGGAGGTGGAGCTTGCAGTGAGCTGAGATGTGGCCACTGCACTCCAGCCTGGGCGGCAGAGCGAGACTCCATCTCAAAAAAAAAAAAAAAGAAGGCAATTTTTTTCATTACTGGCAGATGACACTGACAAATGAGCTCAACAGTAGAAAACCACTGGCAACAGTAAGACAGGCCAGTTACTTATATATCTACTAAAAATGAGTAACAGCCCAAAAATCAATGACTTGACTTTACACAAACAGTAGCTAGTTAGAAAATACTACAAAATAACAAAAAAAATACTACTTACAATAGGAATGAGAAGATTTAATATCTGGTATGAAATTAACAAGAGACACATAGGACCTACACGAAAACAATTATAACAATGGCACTTATGCAAAAATTTATGGGAAATTCAATTTGATGCCAAAATAATAGCAAATTCTTTCAATTATAAAACAGGGTAAACTAACATGCTATTTCCTCACTTTTTTCTTTTTTTTTTTTGAGACTGAGTCTCACTCTGTTGCCCAGGCTGGAGTGCAGTGGCACAATCTCGGCTCAGTGCAACTTCCGCCTCCCGGGTTCAACCGATTCTCCTGCCTCAGCCTCCCAAGTAGCTAGGATTACAGGCATGTACCACCATGCCCAGCTAATTTTTTGTATTTTTAGTAGAGACAGGGTTTCACCATGTTGGCCAGGCTGGTCTCGAACTCCTGACCTCAGGTGATCCTTCTGCCTCAGCCTCCCAAAGTGCTGGGATTACAGGCATGAGCCACCATGCCCAGCCAATTTCCTCACTTTCAAAGATTCTCTGTCATCGAGGGAATCCACCAGAACACAGTAGATCTGTTCATACTTTTGCATTAAGCAGCTCAGAATTTCTCCTTACTTTTCTCAGATCCAAAGTAAAACCTAGATACCCTCTAGGTAGAGAGCAGGAAGAACAGGCAATCTCCTTATTGGATGTGTCTATGCTGATATAATGAGAAGCTTCCTATTATTTGCCAATGTCACTTTGGTCAGTCTTTTGGCTACATTTAAAAGACACTGGAAGAATGATTTATATGCAGTGTGAAGAGATTAAACAACTTAAATCCAAAGACATTCACTATACTCCTTAACTTAAACAGATATCCACAGAAACAATGACTTGCTAAAAGAGGACTGCACAAGGGATATCCATTTGAGGAGATTAAGGGACATCCTCCATTCCATGGTGGTCTGGATATTACTGCTCATGCTATAAAAAGGAATGAAAATACAGTTAAATGTAGAATAGAACCGTCAGATTCTGGAAGTCAAAGTTATCTTTTGGGAGGTCTGTCTAGGATAACTATCTCCTCTGACAGGTAAAGAGGAACTGAGAAGCAAAGATGGAACCATGCTTACATTTAGACAGACTTTCACAAGATTTTAATATCTCAGCTAAGGCTTGCTCTGAATGAAGTTAAAATTCTCTGTCGCCTCTAAGTATAAAGACCTCAAAACACAGGGTAGAAAACTAGCTAACAGACAAAACCACTAACAAGAAAATTTCAAGGTTAATTAGTCTTATAAAATATTTTTATTTTATGCTTGCAATCCCAGCACTTTGGGAGACCAAGGCAGGGGAATCACTTGAGGTCAGGAGTGCGAGACCAGTCTGGCCAACATGGTGAACCCCATCTCAACTAAAAATACAAAAATTAGCCATGCATGGTGGCACACGCCTGTAGTTCCAGCTACTCAGGAGGCTGAGGCGGCAGGATTGCTGGAACCTGGGAGGCAAGGTTGCAGTGCGGTGAGATCACGTCACTGTACTTCAGCCTGGGTGACAGAGAGAAATTCTGACTCAAAAGAAAAAAAAATCGTAAGAAGCTAGAGAAAATGAAGGCATAGCAATAACCAAAAAGCTACAGTAAATCTAAGAAACATGTGAAAACATTATGGAAAATGAAATATTCAATGGATACTGAGTGATAAACAGTGATGTAGATTTTCGATCTAGGGATCAGTGAGTTACAGTCTTGATTGACTCTGCCACTACGTAATCTTGGCCAAACTACTCTCTAAAACTGTTTCTAGTCTATAAAATTGGAATAATAATAGTGCTTACCTCATAAAATTCCATAACTGTTAAATGAGAGTACCTAACAAAGCACATGGCATAGTAGCTGTTATTAATTACTTTCCTAAAGGAGCAGTTACATACATAAGGCATAACATTTAAGACCTTCTCTTATACCTAAAAATAAATGAAATATTTGAGATCCAGAAGGGCATAAGCCAGGCGTGGTAGTTCACGCCTATAATCCCAACACTTTGGGAGGTGGAGGCAGGTGCATCACTTGAGGTCAGGAGTTCAAGATCAGCCTGGTCAACATAACAAAACCCTGTCTGTACCAAAAATACAAAAATTAGCCAGGCATGGTGGCACGCACCTGTAATCCCAGCTACTGGGGAGGCTGAGGCAGAAGAATCACTTGAACCTAGGAGGCGGAATTTGCAGTGAGTCAAGATCACATCACTGCACTCCAGCCTGGGCAACAGAGCAAGACTTCATCTCAAACAAACAAACAAAAAAAGGCAGGGCATAAAATCTAGGATCTAACCTATGAGGACACAGAGGCATAAGAATGATACAATGGACTTTGGGGGAAAGGGTGGAAAGTAAGGTGAGGGATAAAAGACTACACATTAGGTACAGTATACATGACTCAGGTGACGGGTGCACCAAAATCTCAGAAATCACCACTAAAGAACTTATTCATGTAACCAAACACCACCTGTTCCCCAAAACCTACTGAAATTTTAAAAATAAAAATTAAAACAACAAAAAAGGGCATAAAAAACTGTTCCCACAAAAGTTTGAAGTATAGAAACAAAGGACCAAATTTCTTTAGCATAAAACCTATCAAAGCCAAGAATTCTACAAACTTTCCTCTATTATGGTGGACTGGAGTTTGGTAGCTGGATGTTTCAGCCCCCTAAACTCTAATACCAGATATTCTGCTTTTGGAAACAGGTAAGTCAAACCTCTCTCAATAAATAGGTTTCAATTTCTCAATGAACTTAATGATTTTCTCATCTGTCTTATTAAAGTATGCTGAAATCCTTAAATATTAGTCATCAAAGAGAAATATAACATCAACTTACAACTCCTGTCAATACAAACTGGGTGAAGTTCAATATGTTATAGGGTATACTGCTCTAGCTATGACTCTGTTATTATCACGGTCAATGGCAAAATGAAGGGTGTATCTAACCTCACAAGCCAGAACAGTATCTGGGAGTCAGTTCTTTTTCGGTAGGGTGGCAGCACTACAAGTCATAGGGGCATACTGCACAAATGTCTAATATTTCTGGTAAGGAAGCCTGGATTCTGAAATGTATACTGAAACATAAAACATGAGACATAAAGATACTGCCAATTAATTACTATATAATACAATATATAATGCATATTTACTATATATATAATGCATATTCTATATAGTATATATTTCACTATATATAATGCATAGTATATATTGTATTATATTTATGTATAGTATATACATATATATGTATATTGTATATTTATATATAGAATTATCTTACAAAATATATAGTATATTTGCATATTATATCTAACAAATTTTATATATCTAACATGTAAAATATTTTATGTATGAAATATATTTACATTTTATATAACACAAAATATACAATTATATAATATATAAAATAAAATCTAAGAGAACTAAACTCAAAAATCCATTAAACTCATTTCAGTGCAGTAGCTATATTTTCCTATCAATAAATACTTTCATGTTCTTTGCGGTTTTTTTGAGACGGAGTCTCACTCTGTCACCCAGGCTGAAGTGCAGTGACATGATCTCAACTTACTGCAACCTCCATCTCCCAGGTTCAAGCAATTCTCCTGCCTCAGCCTCCCAAGCAGTTGGGACTACGGGTACACACCACCACACCGGGCTAATTTTTGTATTTTTAGTAAAGACAGGGTTTCAACACACTGGCCAGACTGGTCTCGAACTCCTGACCTCAGGTGATCAACTCACCTCAGCCTCCCAAAGGGCTGGGATTACAGGCATAAGCCACCACATCCGGCTTAAATACTTTTAAATATCCAGTAATAACATGTTTAAAAGTGCAGTGGAAAAAAGATCACTTTCCCCAAAGCAATAAAAATAGTTATATAGTTATTCCAAGGTATTAAGCCTCACAAGAACTGTGTATAAACCTATACGAAAAACACTACAAAACTGTAAAACAGAATGTAACAGATAAGCTTAGTAAAGAGTGAGAGACCTCATTTCCGGATGAGCAACGACTCCAAATTGGCTCCATCACAAAATAGAAGAAAGCCAATTTTTTCTTAAACTATAAAACATAAACACTACCATCAGACATATCAAGACTTTAAAAACACTGTATTTTTTCAAATGGCCTGAATACGTACACCTAAGGATCCATTCAAATTAATATTGTTTGCATTTTGTTTCTCATTATTTTGTTCAGTGGAACTCTAAAATAATTAAAACTTAACTGAAGAAAATAAATAAATGGACCACACCTGTAATCCCAGCACTTTGCAAGACCGAGGCAGGTGAATCACTTGGGCCCAGGGATTCAAAACTACCCAGGGCAACATAATGAAACCTCACCTATACAAAAAATAAAAATACAAAAATTAGCCGGGATGGTGACACGTGCCTGAAGTCTCACCTACTCGGGTGGCTGAGGTGGGAGGATCACTTGAGCCTGGGAGGCAGAGGCTGCAGTGAGCTGAGATCTTACCACTGCACTCCAACCTAGGCGACAGAGCATGGCGCTGTCTCAAAAAAAAAAAAAAAAGAAAAGAAACAAATGTACAGTTATATGCACAAGTGAGAGGGCAGAAACAAAAGGGAAAAGCTGAACTCAAACTTTTTTTCATCCTTTTCTTCTTTAAAAGAAAAAAGCATTCCACAAAATTAACTGCTAAGCAGCCTTTTAAAATCAGGCAGGATTTGTACAAACTGTTATGGAAAGTATGGATCATTTTCTTTAAACAGACTACAAGTCTACTATTATAGCATTCTTCTTTGTGAAACAACTTACATTAATATATGCATTTTTAAAATACTGAAAAATACACACTTAACAGTTCAGGAGTGAAACAATAGGGTAGAAATTTATAGCACTGGGCTAAGGTCTTTTACCCTTTATAAGTTTCTGTATACAGAGTTTGTTTTTTCTAAAAAGTAACCATTTACCAATTTTGAAATTAAAGATTTTTTAAGGAAATAAATTATGAGAATATATTTAAATTTTTCACTACATTAGAACACAACTTTGTTGACAACCGATTTCTACACAAACAAATCAAATATATGCAAGCACAATTTTTACAGGAATCTTGACTAGGCATAAAATTTCTTAATGACTAGAAATGACCACCAATCCTGGACACCTTAATGACAGAATAGGGCAGAAACTCGGAAATGGCAGTGACTGTTAGCAGACTTGAATGGAATTGTCAAATGTGAGAACTGATTTTTAGTTACTGATATTAGTCTACAGTTCTAGGCATGTTGTTTTTGAACCTATGTTTACAAATAAATTTTAATGCTCGAAAATGCTAATTTATCAAATCATTCCACAAAATCTTTCTTCATTAAAAGTGTAATAATTATTGCTGCATTAATGGAAAGTAGTCTATAAGAGCTCAACAAATAAGCCGGGCAGGTGGGTCACACCTATAATCCCAGTGCTTTGGGAGACCGAGGCAGGTGGATCACCTGAGGACAGGAGTTCAAGCCCAGCCTGGCCAACATGATGAAACCCCATCTCTACTAAAAATACAAAAAATTAGCTGGGCGTGGTGACGGACACCTGTAAACCCAGTTACTCGGGAGGCTGAAGCAGGAGAATCGCTTGAACCCAGGAGGTGAGGTTGCAGAGAGCCGAAATTATGCCACTGCACTCCAGCCTGATCAACAAGAGCGAAACCCCATCTCAAAAAAAAGAAAAAAAAAAAAAAGTTCAACAAATAATGTGACAAACCTGGAAGACAAACCTCCAGGACCTTTTGTTCTTGATGATTCAAGTAATAAATCTGTCAACTTTCAAAGCTTCAAACTTACAAACTACTCTTAGAGATTTCTGTTATTTCAACTTCTATTTTCCGAAACTGAACTTTAAGTGGCTTCCAGATTTCCTTGGAGATTGGAACTGAAGAATTCTCTTTTAAAGTGATAGAAGCCAAACTTAAAGACAATTGATGTTTTTATAAATATATGGAAAAGATATCTGCTTCAACATGTCTTCAAAATTTAACAATCTGTAACACGTAAATGTAGAATTAAACCATATTCCCAAATAAGCTCTTAAATCTTTACAGCACCACATTCTACATTCTTAACTATTAATTTTTTTGTCAATACTATTAAATGGCTTGGTCGTTCTCTTATGAATAAGCATTGTCACATATGCTGAATGATGCATTTACCATCTCTAGAAGATCAAACTTAAAAATACAAAAATAAAAATTATTGTGGCCTATACAGCAGTGGTTTCCAGTCTTTTTGGCACCAGGGACCGGTTTCGTGGAAGACAATTTTTCCACGGACCCAGGGTGGGGATGGGTGGGGGTGGTTTGAGATGATTCAAGTACATTTATTATGCACTTTATTTCTGTTATTACCATTGCAATATATAATATTATACAATTCACCATAATATAGAATCAGTGGGAGCCCTGAGCTTGTTCTCCTGCAACTAGATGGTTCCAACCAGTGACGATGAGAGAGTGACAGATCATCAGGCATTAGAATCTCATAAGGAGCATGCAACCTAGATCCCTCACATATGCAGTTCACAACAGGGTTCATGCTTCTATAAGAATGCAGTGGCTGATCTGACAGGAGGCAGAACTCAAGTGGTAATGTGAGTGATGGGGAGTGGCTGTAAATATAGATGAAGCTTCACTACTCACCCACCACTCACCTACTGCTACGTGGCCTAGTTCCTAATAGGCCATAGATGGGTACCAGTCGGTGGCCCAGGGGTTGGGGAACCCTGCTATACCAAACTCTTTGGAGAAAACAATGTCACTGAAGCAGCAAGCACATCCTTGTGACAGACAGGAAATACTGTTTTAAACAGGTAGGGTAAAACAAAATTATGGTGGACCCAGCAAGATGAAAAATGTTGACTGATATGGTATACGCTCAGTTGCTCAATAATCACAGAATAACTACTTTATATGCTGGATCTGTGGGCAGAGAAAGAAAATACAGGGTCCTATCCTTCAAGAAGCTCACAATTTAGTATGACAGAATTATAGAATAAAAATATTTAGACCAAGGTGGGCAGATCACGAAGTCAAGAGATCGAGACCATCCTGGCCAAGATGGTAAAACCCTGTCTCTACTAAAAATACAAAAATCAGCTGGGCGTAGTGGTGCATGCTTGTACTCCCAGATACTCGAGAGGCTGAGTCAGGAGATTGCTTGAACCCCGGAGGTGGAGGTTGCAGTGAGCCGAAATCACGCCACTGTACTCCAGACTGGCAAAAGAGCGAAATTCCATCTCAAAAAATTTATATATGTGTGTGTGTGTGTGTGTGTGTGTATAAAGAACAAAACTGGCCAGGAGCAATGGCTCACACCTGTAATCCTAGCACTTTGGGAGGCAAAGGTGGGCAGATTGCTTGAGCTAGGAGGTCAAAACATGGCGAAATCCCATCTCTACTAAAAACACAAAAGTTATCCAGGCATGGTGGTATGTGGTATGTATGCACCTGGAGTCCCAGCTACTCAGGAGGCTGAGGCGGAAGGATCACTTGAGCCCAGGGACAGAGGTTGCAGTGGGCCAAGATCATGCCACTGCACTCCAGCCTGGGCATGAGAACCTGTCTCGCATAAATAAATAAATAGCCAGAATACATTATAAACATGCTATAAATAAAAGCACTCTGTAGGAACAAAAGGAGGCGGCAATTAAGGACTCTGATAATGGCTTCATAAATAAAGTGGCATCCAAGTCAAACCATGAAGGATGTACAGGATGACGGTGGGCGAAGAATATTCATTTCAAACAACGCTGAGACATGGCAAGAAATGGCAACATCTAAACACTCTAATGCTTGGGACTGTAGGTTCTTTTGTTCTTTTTTTTTTTTTTTTTTTTTTTTAGTAGAGAGAACAAGCTGGGGTCAAATTATCAGAGTGAGTACAGGTTTCTGTTTAACCTAGTTTGAGGGAGACTTACCTGAGGAGGGAATAGACTAGAGGGAAAGTCTGAAAGACTACAGAGGAAGCTCTTGCAGTGATGGGGACAAACAGTAGTTTCAGCAGTTTTACCACATTAACATGCCAATTGTTACTAACAATATTATCTCCATTTTTATTAAAATATATTAAATATTTCAATACTATTGTAAAACTATATATGAATTCATAAGAATCATAAAAGAATAAAAATTTAGAAACATACAAAACACAAAACATGACAATATCTCTAATATGTTAGTATGCAAAGAAAGCCTTCAAAATGGTAAGGAAAACATAGGTGACATCTATCTTATCCATAATATTTTTATTCTTTATTTCCCTTTTGAGAAAATGATAAAGAAAAATAACAGAATAAAAAAAATTCAACTTTGGTCCTAGTAAGTACTAATCTAAAAGTAAGGCTAAATAAAAAAGGTCAAACTACAGAATTTTAAAATAACAAGAAATTGGGTGGTGAGGCACAGCAGTCAGGCTCACACGTATTATCCCAGCACTTTGGGAGGCCAAGACAGGCAGATGGCCTGAGGCCAGGACGAGACCAGCCTGGGCAACATGGTGAAACTCTGTCTCTATAAAAAATACAAAAATTAGGGGAGAGTGGTAGCACACAAATGTTGTCCCAGCTATTCAGGAGGCTGAGGTAGGAGAATCGCTTGAGCCCAGGAGGTCAGGGCTGCAGTGAGCCATGATGGCACCACTGCACTCCAGGTGGTCCACAGAGGAAGATCCTGTCCAAAAAAAAAAAAAAAAAAAAAATCTGCTATTCCTGTTAATACAATTTTTCAAATACACCTCTTTGTTCATGACAGTTTTCCTGATAACATGCTTTCTTTCTGCATCCAAAGAAAGATCATTTTTTCTTAGGCTCAGAATAAAACAGAAGACTCTAACAACTTTCCCCTATGTGCTTGTCCCTACAGCAAGTATACATTCCTTCTGAAACTTTCTAACTTCTAAAGAAACAGAAAAATGCTTTTGAAAAGCTGTTTTCTATAATTCCACAGCAGAAAAGTCAACACATACTGCCAAGTATTATGATATAAATGTGATAGTGCAGGTATTTTTACCCTTCACTGTTCCTCCAAATATCTAGATTCAAACTCTCCAAGCATTCTGCACAGGAACTGAGTAGTCAGATAAAAAGGGCACTAAGGCCCAATGCTCAGATTCTGACTTGTAATACCATTCTCCAATAAAAGGAACAAAGGTCTCTTGGTGAAACAACTGATTTCACCAGGGCATTGAAAATATAACCCTGGAGCATCTTGCAGTGCCAGAAAGTAAAGAAACACCCAAAAGAACACGGGCATGTCAAACAGGACACTGGAGCCAAGCTGAAAGAGCTCCCAAAGGCCAAAGCTGGAACAATTTTGACAACAAAATAAATAATGTATTATCAGTTCTAGTCCAAAATTTTAAAATGAGGCTGGGGGCAGTGGGTCACACCTATAATTCTAGCACTTTGGGAGGCCGTGGCGGGCGGATTGCCTAAGCTCAGGAGGTCAAGACCAGCCTGGGCAACATAGTGAAACCTCTGTCTCCACTAAAAAACACAAAAATTAGCACGGGTGTGGTGGTGCATGCCTGTAATCCCAGCTACTCGGGACGCTGACGCGTAAGAATTACTTGAACCTGGGAGGCAGAGGTTGCAGTGAGCCAAGAAAGCACCACTGTATTCCAGCCTGGGCAACAGAGTGAGACTTTGTCTCCAAAAAGAGAAAAAAAAAACAAAAAAAAAAATGAACATCCATGAATCCATACTGATATAAATAAATCTTCCTTACAGAAGAATTTCAAACATTTATGTAGACACTCCCTGGTCCAGGAGTTGAAGCTTAACAACCCCTCCCCCACCAATCTCAAGTAGGCAAGAAAAGAGTAACTCTATATTGAAGAAACCTGGCAAACACTACTCAGCCAGGTGATCACAATTAATCAAATCAGTGCTAAGTCATGTTGACACCATGTACTCCTGATACAATGTGATGAGAAAGGCAGGGCACTTGACCTCCACGGCATTCTTTCCCAAAACCCCAAACTACGAGAAAAACATTCGGCTAACCTAGATTGAGGGATGGTCTATTAAATATTTGACAGGTAATCCACAAAAGTGTTAGTCACAAAAAGTAAGCGAAGACTGAGAAACTGTGAAACCAGAGTCTACACTGAAATATTATCTGGAGTTTATTTAACAGTGATGTATCAATGTTGGTCTCCTAGTCGTGACAAACGTGCAGTGGGTAAGATGTTAACAATAAGGGAAACTAAGTGAGCAATATATGGGAAATCTTGTAAAACTACTGCAAAATAAAATCTTTTTTAAAAAAACAAGGGTGGCCGGGCGCGGTGGCTCAAGCCTGTAATCCCAGCACTTTGGGAGGCCGAGACGGGCGGATCACGAGGTCAGGAGATCAAGACCATCCTGGCTAACCCGGTGAAACCCCGTCTCTACTAAAAAATACAAAAATCTAGCCGGGCGAGGTGGCAGGCGCCTGTAGTCCCAGCTACTCGGGAGGCTGAGGCAGGAGAATGACGTGAACCCGGGAGGCGGAGCTTGCAGTGAGCTGAGATCCGGCCACTGCACTCCAGCCTGGGCGACAGAGCGAAACTCCGCCTCAAAAAAAAAAAAAAAAAACAAAACAAGGGTATTATTTACAAAGTTCCCTCAATCCCTAGGAAAGGCAGGAGAGAAATGAGTGACTATGGAGCTTACCCTGCTCTCCAACTTCACCATCCATTCTTTCACTACTGCCAATCTCCAAAAATCTAAAGCTGGAACCAGACCGGGTATGGTGGCTCACGTCTATAATCTCAGCACTTTGGGAAGCCAAGGTGGGTGGATCACCTGAGGTCAGGAGTTCAAGACCAGCCTGGCGAACATGGTGAAACCCTGTCTCAACTAAAACTACAAAAATTAGCCAGGCGTGTGGCAGGCACCTGTAATCCCAGACACTTGGGAGGGCTGAGGTGGGAGAATCGCTTGAACCTGGGGGGCGGAGGTTGCAGTGGGCCGAGATTGCGCCATTGCACTCCAACCCAGGCAACAAAGTAAGACTCTGTCTTAAAAAAAAAAAAAAAAAAAAAAAAAAAAAACCAGAAAAAAAAAGCTGCAACCACCATGAGAAAACAAAGGGCCTAAAACCATCCAGTTGTTCCACTGGGATAGCAAGGCATACGTCTGTATACACTGAGAAATTATGTGTAAGTCAAAAAATTATAGGTAATTTTTCTATGGAAAAATTATCCAATCATGTCATCTTCTCATTACCAATAGTAATTTTCCAAATAAACACATTTCTTGTGTTAAAATGTTCAGCAATCATGCATTAATAATGTATACACAAAGCACACATATGCCCAAGTGTGTATACCTGTGTTTTATCTGTTTCTTTGTGACATAAAGCATAAAGAAAACCTATTATTAAATGAGAACAGATAAGTAGTACTTCAAAGCACTAAAGGCTAAGGGTCTTAATCATCAAATACTACAATTACCTAAGTGGAAATTAAGACAGAACCTAAAGGTTAAGGGTCTTAATCATCAAATACTACAATTACCTAAGTGGAAATTAAGACACAACACTAGGCCAGGTGCGGTGGCTCACGCCTGTAATCCCAACACTTTGGGAGGACGAGGTGAGTGGACCACCTGACATCAAGAGTTCGAGACCAGCCTGGCCAACACAGTGAAACTCCGTCTCTACTGAAAATACAAAAATCAGCTGGGTGTGGTGATGCATGCCTGTAATCCCAGCTACTCAGAAGGCTGAGGCAGGAGAATTGCTTGAACCTGGGAGGTGGAGGTTGCAGTGAGGCAAGATAGCGCCACTGCACTCCCACCTGGGCGACAGAGCGAGACTCCATCTCAAAAAAGAAAAAAAAGCAAACAAAAAAGAACACTAAAATTAAGCCACTTATTCTTATATAAGCTAGGAATCTTTGGTCCCAACTTTGACAACCTTAGTTTGGTAGTGAACCATAAGACATTATCTTCAGTTGGAACATATGCCAAATGTTAGTTTCAATGTGCTATGAACTTGTGTTCCCCAAAATTCATATGCTGAAGTCGTAACACCCAGTACCTCAAAATGTGTCTGTATTTAGAGATAAGACTTTTAAAGAGGTAATTAATGTTAGATGAAGTCATATGAATAGGTCCTAATCCAGTCTGACTGGAGTCCTTAAAAGAAGGGGAAATTTAAACACACAAAGCAACATCAGGATGCAAACACACAGAAAAAAAGACTGTGTGAGAACAGGTCTTTTTGCAAGGGGTCATCTGCAAACCAAGAAGAGGGGCCTCAGGAAAAACCAAACCTGCTAACACCTTGATATTGGACTGACAGTCTACAGAACTAGGAGAAAGTAAAGTTTTGTGGTATAAGCCACTCCATCTGTGGCATTTCACCATGGCCGCCTAAGCAAACTAATAAACTGAAATAAACACTTTGAGTACCTTAAATGTGCTAGAATGCCCAAAGTATTGTAAATACAAGAATGAATAGACACAGACCAGCCCTGAAGTAGTTATAGTCTAGCAGTTAGTGAGAAATATCAGTAGGTAATCAAAATGCAGCGTGTTATGACAGAGGCATGCATTGAAACTTAATAGAAGTAGAATCTATTCTGATTCTGAAGCAGAGGGTGTACCAGGAAAAGTTTTCCAGGAAGGACAAAAGAATGAAATTCGAAGAAGAGAAATCCAATTACCCTATTTTTCATGGCAGAGGTTCCCTGAATCAACTACATAATTAACAATGAAGTATACCTAAAAATGTATAAAACATGTTATACGAAAGACAAAATACAATCTTCTGATAGACAATTTTTAATCTTCAAGATGTCAAATTCAAACAACTATCAATCTAGAACGATGACTGTTAGGAAGAAAAGGGGAAATTAGATGACTTCTTCAGACACTTTTGAGCATATGAAAAACTAGACAAAGGTCCAGGGAATTACAAAATTTCCCTCAGAATTCATTCCAATTAAATAATAGGAGGAGGAATCTACTTTATTAGACCTAAAACCCCAGGTTCTCCTTTAATCTTCAACATTAATACTAAGCTCCCAACATATCTCATCAGGCCAACCCAGTCTCAATCTTTCCATTACCTTCCAGCAGGGAGAACTGTAAGTTATAATACACTTCAAAGATTAAAACAGATGTGGAGGCCAGGCATGGTGGCTCATGCCTGTAATCCCAGCACTTTGGGAGGGTGAGGCAGGTGGATCACCTGAGGTCAGGAATTGAAGACCAGCCTGGTCAACATGGTGAAACCCTGTTCCTACCAGAAATACAAAAATTAGCTGGGTGTGGTGGTGGGCACCTGAAATCCCAGGTACTTGGGAGGCTGAGGCAGGAGAATCGCTTAAACCTAGGAGGCAACAGTTGCAGTGAGCTGAGGTCAAACCACGGCACTACAGCCTGGGCGACAGAGTGAGACTCTGTCTCAAAAAAAAAGAAAGAAAAAATAATAAATAAAAAAAACAGATGTGGAATCCAGCTATCATCTATCAAAACAGACACATTTGCAAAAATATGAAATTTGCTCTTCTCAATGTTTTTGTTTTGAAAAAGTTATTTTCATAAAATACTATTTATATTTACATGTAATGGGTTTATTAATTTCAAAATAAATATTTTTCTTAAATTACAACAAAAAGAATATCAAAACTTATCTAAAAATATAATTAGTAACATAAAACAATGTTCACAATTAAAAACTTGCCTACAACATGTATTCCAAAATCTGTTTTTAGTCACAATTTCATGTGAGGGCATAAACAAAATGTCGTATTCTCAAATGATACAAAGCTAAAAAACGACTGCATATAAACTGAATGACACAATCAGAACCTGAAAATAATTATTAAAGCTTACAATTTAGCAAAACCATTTTAATTTTTTGTTTGTTTGTTTTTGAGATAAGGTCTTGCTGTTGCCCAGGTTGGAGCACAGTGGCAGGATCACAGCTCCCTGCAGCCTTGACTTCCTGGGCTCAGGTGATCCTCCTGCCTCAGCCTCCCAGGTAACTGGGACTATAGACATGAGCCATCATTCTGAGCTAATTTTTTGAATTTTTTGCAGAGATGGGGTTTTGTCATGTTGCCCAGTCTGGTCTCAAACTCCTGGCTTCAAGTGATCTACCTGCCTCAATTTCCCAAAGTGCTGGGATTATAGGTGTGAGCCACTGCTCCCGGCCACTGAATAATTTCCTTGAGTCAAATTACCGCTAATATTCCGGACACTCACTCACAAATGCTCCAAGTTCTAATTTTGGTATCGTTCTATAAAAACACTGTATTATCTAGCCACCTTTCTTCAGACTCAAATATCAAAGTTTTCTGATCTGAAATTATCAAACTCTAAAGACTTTTTCACCAGTCATCACCATTTGGTCACTTATAAAAAGCACAACGGGATAAAGTGGGTTCTACCAGCATCTTCCCTGACAGAGAGAGTCACCCTCACAAAGACTATGCTCTAGCTAATATGAAATATCCCAAAATAAGAAAAAGCAACCCTCCCAAAACTGATAACGTGTAAAAATAAAATACGTGCTTGAGTGCGGGGGCTCACGCCTGTAATCCCAGCACTCTGGGAAGCCAAGGTGGGCAGATCACCTGAGGTCAGTAGTTCGAGACCAGCCTGGTCAACATGGTGAAACCCCATCTCTACTAAAAATACAAAAAAATTAGCTGGGCATGGTGGTGAGCCTATAATTTCAGCTGCTCAGGAGGCTGAGGCAAGAGAATAGCTTGAACCCAGGAGGTGGAGGTTGCAGTGAGCCAAGATTGCGCCACTGCACTCCAACCTGGGTGACAGAGTGGGACCCCACCTCAAAAATAAAATAAAATAAAATAAAATACATGACAATATTAACACAACGGACAGGAGGGGAGTAAATGAAAGTATACTGTTTTAACTTTCTCATATTATACATACAACCATCTATTATTCCTTGAAGAAAGACTGTGATAAAGATGCATAGTGTAAACCCTAAAAGAACCACAAAAGATTTTTTTTTAAAGTATAAGCCAAAAGTGGCGATAAATGTAATATGATTTTTAAAAATCCTCAATCCAAAAGGAAGCAGGAAATGAGAAAAGGAACAGGTGGGACAAACAGAAAACCAACAGCAAACTGACAGATTTAAATCCAACTGTATCAACACTGGGGCTACTGGTGTAAGGACAGACTAGAGTCCAGAAATAGATACATCATCAAATGATTTTCCAACAAAAGTGCCAAGACAATGAGGAAGGAACTGTCTTTTCAACAAATGATGGTAGGCTGAGTGCAGTGGCTCATGCCTATAAATACCAGCACTTTGGGAGGCTGATGCAGGAGGATTGCTTGAGCTCAGGAGTCAAGACCAGCCTGGGCAATATAGTGAGACTCTGTCTCTACAAAAAAATTTTAAAACTAGCCAGGCATGGTGGTGTATCCCTGCAGTCACAGCTACTCAGGAGGCTGAGGCAGGAGGATCGCTTGAGCCCAGGAGGTTGAGGCAGCAGTGATCCACGATTGTGCCACTGCACTGCAGCCTGGGCAACAGAGACAGAGTGTGTCTCCAAAAACAAACAAACAAAAATGGTACTGAAACAACTGGAGAGCCAGATAGGAAAAAAAGGAATCTTAACACTTACTTCACACCAGATACAAAAACTAAACCTAAAACTATAAAGCTTCTAGAAAAAACATAGCAGAAAGTTTATGTGATTATATCATGGGCAAGGATTTCACAGGATACAGAAAGTAGTACCATTTCTTAAAAAAATTAATAAGCTTGACTTTATCAAAATCAAAACCTCTGCTCTTCAGAGACAGCATTAAGAAAACAAAAGAACAAGCTGGTAAGCTAAAGACAGATAAAATTATATATACATATGTTTGTGTGTGTGTGTATACAAACATATATCTGTAATTTGAATACTGAATATATGAAAAAATCTCTTATATCCTAATAAGACAACCCCACAAAAAAATAGGCAAAAGATTTTACAAAACATACAAAAATAGTCAATAAGTAAATTTAAAAATCTTCAATATCTTTAGTCACCAGAGGAATGTAAATGTAAACTATAGTAAGACCCCATTACACACCCAACAACACTAAAACTAAAAAGACCAAAACCACCAAACATTGGCAAGGATATTCCACAACTGGAACTCCACACATGACTCTCTGGCAGCTTCTAATAATGTTAGCTATGCATACATCTAACCTATGATCCAGTAATTCCATGCCTAAGTTGGAAAACATGGATACAAAGACTTGTATATGAATGTTCATCGCTTTACTCATAATAGCCAAAAATTAGAGAAAAAATAAATCTCCAAGTGAATGGATAAATTATGTTATACAGCTATAAAGGGATACCAAACAGCAACAACAAAGAAGGAACTTACTGATACATGTATCAATATGGATTCATCTCAAAAGTATCATGCTAAGGGAAAACCAGACACAAAGTATTTATTTGAAATTCTAGACAGGCAAAGCTAAACAAACAAACAAACAAACAAAAAAACTTGAACATTGGTTCTGTCTTTAAGGGATGGGGACAGGACTGACAAGGAAGGAACATGAGGGAACGACTGTTTGAGGCGATGGTTGTTCGTGTTCAATACCTTCATAAGGATTTGGGTAACAGATTCATTTGGCAAAACTTAAATGGTACACTTAAGATTTGTGCATTTCACTGTATGTAGAGTTTACTTTAAAAAATGTAAACAGCCTGTAATTCCAGCACTTTGGGAGGCTGAGGCAGGTAGATCACAAGGTCAAGAGTTCAAGACCAGCCTGGCTAAGATGGTGAAATCCCATCTCTACTAAAAATACAAAAAAATTAGCTGGATGTGGTGGCAGGCGCCTGTAATCCCAGCTACTCGGGAGGCTGAGGCAGAGAACTGCTTGAACCCGGGAGGCAGAGGCTGCAGTGAGCCAAGATCATGCCACTGCACTCTAGCCTGGGTGACAGAGTGAGACTCCGTCTCAAAGAAGAAAAATAAATAACTGTGAACAAATATTTGACTCTAGTTAGTGACATGAAAACTGTAGCTTTTTAGGGATAAAATGCACTGACGTCTGTAACTTTACTTTTTTGATTTTGTAACTTTAAAATGCATAAAAAGCAAGAGGTTTGGCTGATGGTTTGAGGAACAGATAGATGGCTAGAAATATCATAAAGTAAAAAAATAGCAAATTGTTAATCATAGAATCTAGGTGGCAGGGAGATGGGCGTTCAATGTACAATTCTTTCGTCTTTTCTATGTTTGCAATTTTGCATAATAAAATGCTGAAGGGAAAACATTTGATGAGCAGAATATCAAACACAAGAGTAATAATACTACTACTTACATGAAATTCTAAAACAAAGAAAACTCATGTATGATGTCAAAAATCAGATGAGTAGTTGCCTGAGGCAGGAGATGTGGGTGGCTGACAGAAAAGCACGAAGGTACTTTCTAGAATGATGGAATGTTTTATGTCCTGATTGGGGTGCTGATTGTATGGATATACACATTTGCCAAAATTCATCTAACTATACATAAAACATGTGCCTCATATTGTGTATAAATTATACATCAAACATCAAGTTGATTGGTTTTTAAAATAAGTTCACTATATAAAATCTGGAATACACAGAAAAACCACAGAGAAATTAAGTCTCAATCCCATCACCGAAATAAAATCACCAATCTTTCCTTCTCTTGCCAATGACCATGCCTACTGGAGATAAAAATATACCTTACACTGTTTTCCTTAGAAGGAAATACAGAAATAGTGACGTCCTCAATTTTGGAATTCTTTACTCAGGCAACTCAAAACCCATTGATTTAAATCCCCACATCCCCATCACCGCTGTGACTCATTAGCAAGTTATTAATCATTCTGTGCCTGAATTTCCTCATCTGAAAAATGAAAATATTTATCACAAAGGGTTGTTATAAATATTAAACAAAGTAACATATGCACATGATAGCTCTTATTGTTGTTGTTTTTAAAGATGACGAGTCAGCTAGTTTTTAGAAATCATCCAGGCAAAGGAAGTCCACAAGCTTCTTCCCTCTGAATTCTTCCCCCTACCCATCACCACATTTTTTTTAAGCAGGCCTTCAATCCTCTAGCTACACCTACCTCAAACTAGTCTAACTTATTCGAGTGAACCTCAAATTCCTCTTGAAGGTTAAACCAAAACATTGAGTTGTTAAAGGCCAAAGCAAAAGTTGCAGTAACAAAATAAATAAAAATAAAATCAGAAAACTAAATTAAAAAGATGACAGCTATCCTGAGAAGGCAGGATCTAATGTTGGGAGCAAAACTGCCCAAGGAAACAATTTCTCCTTGAATGAAGTCCAACAAGTTTATTTAGATAAAATTTGTTTTTACTCCACATATATTATTTAGGTCAGTCAAAACATGCAACCTGGAGAATAGTAATGAAAGATTATGTTCTAGAGGCTGGGTGCAGCGGCTCGTGACTGTAATCCTAGCACTTCATGGGGGAGAGGATTGCTTGTGCCCGGGAGTTTGAGATCAGACTATGCAACATAGGTGAGATAGGTGAGACTATCTCCACAAATAAATAAATGAACAAACTGTATGTACTAAAGAAAGAGAACATGAGTTGTAAGAGGAAAACCAGGAAGAATTACTGACACTTTAATGCCTGACAGTAAAGGCATACTGACAAGTTGGAATTTGGGAGAACACCTCTGGATAGACATCATGCCCATAAAGTGAACTTGACAAGAAAAAAATAATTTAAACCATGTAGGAGATTATGCTTGCCGTTCTGCTCACTGATTATATGCCTAGAATCAACACAAAATAGAAGATTAAATTTTGCTGCTCTATGTTAGGTCTCACTTCTCAAGTGTCTCTCAGAATGTGAGCATCTTACCATGCTGTCAGATTCTAATCTTTGGAGCCATTTATTTTTCCCACATTATAGGCCATACACACAAACCTACTCTCTCTGATATTTAACAATGAAAACATGATTTGTTCCAATAGTGGAGGGAAAATGGGAAGTGCTGGACTTCCAGAGACTACGTATTTATACTGTATATTTTCTGGGCAACTTTAGGGATTTCCAAGGTTATCTCTGACTAAATGCCATTTTTGCTTTCCTTGGATCAGTATATTCAGACAGTGAAGTGAAAATTCTTGTTGCAAGAAACAAAAAATGCCAAGATATTAAACAACTCTAGAACACTGGTTTGGGGAAACCAAGAATTCATTATCCTGTATGCTGATATCAGCTACTTTATTTAACAAACCTTTTTTGGTTTGAATTTTTGCTATAAGTCACTGATCAAGGTGATAGAAAGGTGTTACCCTTTCCTAACAAATTTCATATTTTAGATAAAAACAGTAATCCTGATCCTAATGTGAATTCTTATACACATTGTCTCATCTACGCACATTTATTTACCTGTATACTTTTTTGCAATCTTCAGAATTTTAGTTTCAGTAAACCTAAACAGCAAGTTCCTTCTGTTGGAAATAATAAAAAGAGACCACTGAGGATCAGTAAAGATAATTGGGAGAGAAAAGATGGAATATTTTAAATTGAAGCTTGTTAAAGACAGATAACTAAAAACAAAGTCAAGACCTTAAAACTGCTAATCCAGAACTGCCATCTATGAGGGAAAAAACACGCATTCACACTGGAATAAAATAAATAAACCCAAGAGTCTGGGAAGAGGGTTTCAAAAAGATCAATTCAGCTATGGCAAGGAGGATAAACACAGGATAGGTCATTCAAACTTCTTCCATCCCAAGCATCTGGAATGAGAACAAAACCTAGAAAAGTCACTCAGGAAACAGAAATTAATTTTACAGTAGCTTATTAATATTTTAGAAGATACAATAACACTGACAATACATGAGCTATCACTTATTCATTTATGGTTCTCATTCAATAAATATTTATTGAAAGCCTATAAAGAGCTAGGCACTTGTTTTAGGCACTGGCATCAGCCATGAACAGGACATAGAAAGTCTTTGCTGTCATGGAAATTACATGCAAATGAGAGACCAAAAAAAACCAAGATAATTTTAGAGGAAAACGTGCTATTAAGAAAACAGGTCACATGCAGTGGCTCACACATGTAATTCCAGCACTTTGGGAGGCTGAGGCAGGCAGATTGCTTGACCTCAGGAGTTCAAGACCAGCATGGGCAACATAGCAAAACCCTGTCTCTACAAAAAATAAAAATAAAAAAATGAGGTGGGTGTGGTAGCAGGCACCTGTAGTCCCAGCTACTTGAGAGGCTGAGGTGGGAGGATGGTTTGAGCCTAGGAGGTGGAGAATGCAGTAAGCAGGGATCATGCCACTGCACTCTAGTCTGGGCAACAGAGCCAGACCCTGTCTCAAAAAAGAAAAAGGCCGGGCGTGGGGGCTCATGCCTGCAATCCCAGAATTTTGGGAGGTTGAGGTGGGCAGAGGGCTTGAGCTCAGGAGTTCCAGACCAGCCTGGGCCACAGGGCAAAAGCATGTCTCTACAAAAACTTAGCTGGGTGTGGTGGTACATACCTGTCCCAGCTACTCAGGAGGCTGAGATGGGAGGATCGCTTAAGCCCGGGAGGCAGAGGTTGCAGTGAGCTGACACGGAGCCACCGCACTCCAGCCTGGGCAACAGAGTGAGATCTTGTCTCAAAAAAAAGAAAAAAGAAAATAAAACAGGTAGTAGGATCACTTGAGGCCAGGAGTTCAAGGCTGCAGTAAGCTGTAATAGCACCTGTAAATAGCCACTGCAATCCAGCGCTGGCAACATAATGAGATCTTATCACAAAAAGGAAAGAAAGAAAACAAAACAAATGGTAAAGGTTGACTATCAACAGGATCCTCTCTAAGAAGCTAAAAATATGAATCATAGCCACTAGTCAGTAAAGCCACACAATTCTGGAGGAAGAGTATTCCTGGGAGAGAAAAAATAGGAAAGCCTATGTGACAGGAAGATGCCTAACAGGTGCAAAGAACTGAAATAAGGGAAGTAGAAGGAAAGGGAAATGGCACACAATGAGATCAGAGGTAGTCAGGGCCGGATCAGGTAGAGCCTGTAGGGAACTTGCTGAATTTGGTCACTCTCTTTTTTTTTTTTTTTTTTTAATTAAATGCACAGCTATGAGGGCTTTCACTCAGAACTTCAGTTCCCATGACTACTTTTACGTAAGATTATTACATGTGTTACATATGTTACTCAACCATACTTACCATATTTCCCACGGAGATTTTCAGGAACTTGGCCCTCACAGTAGAAGAATGTTCTAATTAAACATGGTAACTGCTACAAATAAGTACCAAATACTATGGGAACACAGAAGGGACAGCTATTAATTCTAAAAGAAGAAACTGAAAGAGGTTTAAGAGCTGACCTTTAAAAGTAAAATTTCATGTAGAGAATAAGGATAAGGATACATCAGAGAAACGGCAGGAAGACAGTCAAGAAAACAGAATGGTAAGTTTTAACCAATACTATACAGTAGTCTCCCCTTAACCAAAATTTACTGTCTATGGTTTCAGTTACCTATGGTCAACATGGTCCAAAAATATTAAAGAAAAAACTCCAGAAATAAACAGCTCATAAGCTTTAAACACTTATGAATGCCTACACAGTGCCCAAGTCATTAACCTCACTTTGCCATTTTATCATCATTTTCCATCATCACAAGACGGGTGAGTATAATATTTTAAGAGAAAGAACACATTCACATAATTTTTATTGAATATAGTTGTAAGTTTTTGCTATTAACGTCTTACTCTGCCCAATTTGTAAATTAAACTTCATAAAAGGTACGCATGTTGTGGTTGTAAGCATCTACTGGGGGTCTTGGACTGTATCCCTCACAGATAAGGGAGGACTACTGTATTTAGTTCTTTAAAAATGATTTCATAAAAAATAAAATAAAATCCCATGATAATATAGCTTTTGTAGGTGTTCTGTAACAAATCTTATATCACATGATTTTCCTCACTTAATAAAAGTATTAAGTATTTTCTATTAAAGACCCTAGCTGTCAAAATAGACCTAGGCTTTCTAAAGCGAACCTATTCACCAAATGTGCAGAGCCCAGTTCCATGTCACTAATATAACTTTTTTCTGGCAAAATTATCATGATTATCAAAAGCAGAAGTTCACATCTTTTAACAACATGGTAAGCTATACAAGACCTTTATCTCAAATCTCCCTCCAATCCCCAATAAATGGATAGTAAAAGGAATTTTTTTTTTAAATCAACAACAAAAATAGGAACAAAGTAGAGATGGCAATAGAATCCTGTTACCTGACTGACAGGAAATCCAGGAAAGAGAAGAGAGGTAAAAAATGGCTAAGAAGTTACCCGAGGTAATATAAGTGTGTCATATAACTGAAGAACATGAGCCCCTGATACCTCTGTTTCCAGAGACTACCATTCTCCTCCTCACCTATTCCACGAAAGCCCCAATTGTTTCTAGGCTATTTCTCAAGCAGGTCAAGCACGCTACGGCTAGTCACACTGCCTTCAATGCTCTTCCCCCAGATAATCACGAGGTTCACTCATTCACTTCCTTTACATCTGTGTTCAAATGTTTCCTTATCCATGATACCTTCCCTGAGCACCTTACCTTAGTAGTTAATACCAACATCAAAATTTTCGTGGAAAGGCAAAAAAATAAAAATATAAAGTTAACCCAACCCTCTATCTTCCTTTTCCAGGTCACTTATTTCCATAATCACCATCCACAAAATTTGTTTCCTCACCAGAGATTTTGTTTTGATCACTACTATATGCCCAAAAGCTTAGAACACATATTTGGCTTTCAATAGGCATTTGCTGAATTGTTGTTTAATATAATCAAAAATTCTAACATAACTGAAAGATGGTGTGAAAGGAGAATAGCGGGCTCATCAAAAATTGGTTAATTTCTGGGGCAGCAGTTATCTTTTTTTTTTTTTTTTTTTTTTTTTGAGACAGAGTTTGGCTCTGCCACCCAGGCTGGAGTGGAGTGGTGCGATCTAGCTCACTGAAACATCTGCCTTCCAGTTCAAGCAACTGTCGTGCCTCAGCCTCCCCGAATAGCTGGGATTATAGGTGCCCGCCACCACACCCAGCTGTTTTGTATTTTTAGTAGAGACAGGGTTTCCCCATGTTGGCCAGGTTGGTCTCGAACTCCTGACTTCAGGTGATCCACCTGCCTCGGCCTCCCAAAGTGCTGGGATTACAGATGTGAGCCACCACACCCGTTCCTGAGGACCTTCATAATCTTAAAAATTGGCCAGGCACTGTGGATTGCTTGGGCCCAGGAGTTTGAGACCAGCCTGGACAACATGGTGAAACTCGTCTCTACTAAAAATAGAAAAATGAGCCAAGTGTGGTTGTACGTGCTTATAGTCCCAGCTACTTTGGAGGCTTAGGTGGGAGGACTGCCTGAGCCCAGGAGGCAAAGAATGTAGTGAACTAAGATCTCATCACTGCACTCTAGCCTGGGTATGAGAGAGACCCCCTGACTTAAAAAAAAAAGGAAACAAAAATCATTGGAAGATCTGAAAAAGCTTTTATATCTATTGACACTTACTGATATGGTCTGGATCTGTGTCCTCACCCAAATCTCAGGTCAAAGTATAATTCCCAGTGTTAGAGGTGGGGCCTGCTGGGAGGTGACTGGATTATCGGGGCAGTTTCTAATGGTTCACACCATCCCTTTGGTGCTGTTCTCATTATGGACTTCTCATGAGATCTGGTTGTTTAAAATTAAGTGGCACCTCCCCCTTCTCTCCTGCTCCCACCATGTAAGACACCTACTCTTGCTTTGCCCTCTACTATGAGTAAAAGCTCCCTGAGGTCTCCCCAGAAGCAGATGCTGCCACGCTTCCTATACAGCCTATGGAACGTTCAGCCAATTAAATCCCTTTTCTTTATAAATTACCCAGTCTCAGGTATTTATAGCAGTGTGAGAATGAACTAATACGCTTACCCTATTAGAAAGTAAAACTCAAAAATGCTTTAAAATGTATTATTTTAAAACTGCAGTAATAGGCCAGATGCGGTGGCTCACACCTGTAATCCCAGCACTTGAGGAGGCTGAGGTGGGTGGATCACTTGAGGTCAGGAGTTCAAGACCAGCCTGGGCAACATAGTGAAACCCCGTCTCTACTAAAAACACAAAAATTAGCCGGGTATGGTGGTGCATGCCTGTAATCCCAGCTACTCAGGAGGCTAAGATACCAGAATCGCTTGAACCTGGGAGGCCGAGGTTGCAGTGAACTGAGATTGCACCACTGCACTCCAGCCTGTGTGACAGAGTGTGACTCTATCTCAAAAAATAAAACAAAAAAACAAAACAAAAAAACCCCACTGCAAACCCACCATATCTAATAAAAGTAACTTTTATTAAAATATTTTCAAAAATTTAATGAGTGGTAATACTACACATTTTTTGCAAATCTCTCTAATGGCTAGTTTAACAGAAGAAAGCTGGATTGTCACATTTCCATCTGTATTCAATCTATCATGATATGCTGTTCTGGTTAAATTATAAAAAAATCCAGTTTCACACAAATATGTAGTTGAAAAAGGGAGTAGTATTTTTAATAACCTTTTCAGGTAAGTGTGGGTGCTATTCCTCTTTGATACTACCCCAATACTTTACAAAGGCAGCTTGAACTTAATTGCAATGTGGAATCTGAAACCTTATCAGTGAAACCTCGTACTATCTCAATGAAAAATCGATTGTTCGATATTGCACTTTACATAGACCTTTCATCCAGACATGACTTTGTAACATCATGGTCATCTGAAAAATATTGTTTCACCAAGTTATGTACCTCTTTCAAACATGACACATTTCATTATGTAAAAGTTAAAAAAAAAAAAAATCACTTGTTAATAACACAACCAATCTCATTGCAAAGTCCTGAGAAACTGCCAAAATTACAGTGACTGATAGGAGTTTTCCACAATTCTAATTTTTGCTTGAAAGTCTGAATTTTATCTTGGCAATAAATTCTGTCATTTGTTTTTCATGAAGTGAAAGGCTCACTTCATTTATTTTTGAGAAAATATGTAAAAATATCCAAGTTCACATAAATACAGTTTGCTTCTTTCAAGTAAAAATGTGTTCCATGAAAAAAGTGACTAGTTTGCTAATCCAGCTTATAACTAAATCAAACAAGTTCTTTTCTCAAAATAAGCATCATACTTTGGTATGCAGTAGAAGACCCTGTAACAACCTTCCCAAGAACATATGGACACACCAAGGGGAAGAACACTCACTAGAATCTTTCAGAGGGTGGAGGGTGGGAGGAGGGAGAGGATAAGGAAAAATAACTAGTGGGTACTAGGCTTAATACCTGGGTGGTGAAATAATCTGTACAACAAAACCTATAACACAAGTTTACCTATGTAACAAACCTGCACTTACAGCCCTGAACTTAAAGTTAAAAAAAAAAAAAAAAAACTTCCCATTTTGTCACATGGAATATAAAAAACACATGTGCTCAAGAATCAACATTAATAAATTAACAATTTTTATTGCTTTTTTTTTTTTTTTTTTGAAACAGTTTCACACTGTCACCAGGCTGGAGTGCAGTGGTGCAATCTCGGCTCACTGCAACCTCTGCCTTCTGGGTTCAAGCCATCTTCCTGCCTCAGCCTCCCGAGTAGCTAGGATTACAAGCATGTGCCACCACGCCCTGCTAATTTTGTATTTTTAGTAGAGATGGGGTTTCACCATGTTGGCCAGGATGGTCTTGATCTCTTGACCTTGTGATGCGCTTGCCTTAGCCTCCCAAAGTGCTGGGATTACAGGCTTGAGCCACCGCGCCCGGCCTTCATTATAAGTCTTTTGAAATTGACTTTTAAAACCGTGTACAGATATTAATTAGTTGAAAATTTAAAATATTCAAAATATTACTTCGAAAAAACACATATTAAGTTAGGTTGAATAAGTAAATAAAGCAAATATCCACACACAGGTGAGAAACCGGCTATGAAATATACCAAGATGTAACAGTAACTGCCCAGGGGGAAAAAAAAAGAATGTACTGGTGAGTTTTCAATCACATACAGAAATTCTGTTTTATAACTTTATTTATTTATTTATTTATTTATTTACTTACTTACTTACTTATTTTTAAGACAGAGTCTTGCTCTGTTGCCCAGGCTGGAGTACAGTGGCGTGATCTCCACTTACTGCAACCTCCACCTCCCAGGTTCAAGTGATTCTCCTGCCCCAGCCACCTGAGTAGCTGGGATTATAGGCATGCATCACCCCGCTTGGCTACTTTTGTTGTATTTTTTAGTAGAGGCGGGGTTTAACCAGGTTGGCCAGGCTAATCTTGAACTCCTGGCCTCAAGTAATCCATCTGCCTCGGCCTCCCAAAGTGCTGGGATTACAGGTGTGAGCTACCACACCCAGCCCAATTTTTAAAATTCACTTTAAACTTCATCGAAAAGCAACAGTTTTCTTCAGATTAGAATGTCTGATGACTTAGTTAAAAACAGTTAAAAGTATAAACTTTAGTTTTTTAATAAACAGTTAAGCGGCTAAACACACACACACAATCTTTTTTTCTGTGATCACAATTAAGAACGTATCAGGGCCGGGCGCGGTGGCTCAAGCCTGTAATCCCAGCACTTTGGGAGGCCGAGGCGGGCGGATCACAAGGTCAGCAGATCAAGACCATCCTGGCTAACACAGTGAAACCCCGTCTCTACTAAAAATACAAAAAAATTAGCCAGGCGTAGTGGCGGGCGCCTGTAGTCCCAGCTACTTAGGAGGCTGAGGCAGGAGAATGGCGTGAACCCGGGAGGCGGAGCTTGCAGTGAGCCGAGATCGCGCCACAGCACTCTAGCCTGGGCTGCCGATCGAGACTCCTTCTCAAAAAAAAAAAAAAAAAAAAAAAAGGTATGAGAATATAACTCATCATGTATTTGAAAAACAAGAAAAAAATTGCTTTATGATAATAAATTGCTGAATCTGAGGTGATTATTTCATAAAATCTTCAAAGAAATACAAACCTACTACCAAAAATCTAATTTAAATTTAGTTTCCTAGCGATGTCCTGATGCAGGAAAAAAGAGTTTCTTCCTGTATATAAATAACACAACAGCAAATTGGATTGCCCACTAAAAGGAACCAGGGTTCCATGGAAAATGGCTCATTCCAAGACTGACACAGGAAAGAAAGAAGATGCACTTGCAACATCTTGCTCTGCCAGAAACACAGGAAATACTTTAAAAAAAAAAAAAAAAAAAAAAAAAGGCTGGGCATGGAGGCTCATGCCTGTAATCCCAGCACTTTGGGAGGCCAAGGCAGGGGGATAACGAGGTCAGGAGTTCAAGACCAGCCTAGCCAAGATGGTGAAACCCCACCTCCACTAAAAATACAAAAATTAAGCCAGGCGCGGTGGCTCACGCCTGTAATCCCAGCACTTTGAGAGGCTGAGGCGGGCGGATCACAAGGTCAGGAGATCGAGACCATCCTGGCTAACACGGTGAAACCTCGTCTCTACTGAAAATACACACACACAAAAAAATTAGCCGGGCGCGGTGGCGGGCGCCTGTAGTCACAGCTACTCCGGAGGCTGAGGCAGGAGAATGGCGTGGGCCCGGGAGGCGGAGCTTGCAGTGAGCCGCCGTGAGCCGCGATCGCGCCACTGCACTCCAGCCTGGGAAACAGAGCGAGACTTCGCCTCAAAAAAAAAAACAAAAACAAAAAACCAAAAAATAGCCAGGGGTGGTGGCAGATGCCTATAATCCCAGCTACTTGGGAGGCTGAGGCAGAGAATTGCTTGAACCTGGAAGGCGGAGGTTGCAGTGAGCCGAGATCGTGCCACTGCACTCCGGCCTCGGGCAACATAGTGAGACTCTGTCTTAAAAACAAAAAAGAGGACAAGTTAAAAAGATACAGGAGCCCACGTGGAAAGGCTCCTAATGGACAAATCTGGGACAATTTGAACATCAAAATAAAGCTAATAATGGGTTATAACCCACTGAATAAAACACGGAACACACGATTCTATATTAATCAGATAAAAGAATGTCTCTTCCTTATAAAAGAATGTCCATTAGTGAAGAAAATGGATGAGTTACAAAATAAACCCTTTCCAACCATCAGAGTAAAGATGAGTATACGCAAGAAACATCAATAGATGCTACATGGGCCTTGGGGGATGTGGGGAGTGATGAGGAACAGGATGATCTGATGAGGAGCAGAGTATCTGCACTATCTCAAAGTTATCCCCACAGATTGCTTATTAGGTGCACTGTTCCACATTACAGGAGACATGAAAACTAAAGGCATTTTGTGATCTTGAACTGGGTCCTATGAGGAAAATGCTGTAAAGGGATAAATGCTATTATTGGGACAATTTGACAAAACTGGAAAATGAGCTATAGATTAATATTATCAAAGTTAACTTTCCTGAATTTGGTAACTAGTGCAGTGATAATGCAAAAGAACACAATACACAGTGAATATTTAGAAACAAATAGGTATAATGTAATATAATGGGCATAATGTAAGCAATTTACTTTTAAATGATTCAAAAGAGAATAAGAGGCCAGGCACAGTGGCTCATGCCTATAGTACCAGCACTTTGGGAGGTTGAAGTAGGCTGATCACTTGAGGTCAGGGATTTGAGACCAGCCTGGCCAAGATGGTAAAACTTCATCTCTAACTAAAATACAAAAATTAGCTGGGTGTGGTAGCAGGCACCTGTAATCTCAGTTACTTAGGAGGCTGAGGCAGGAGAATCGCTTGAACCTGGGAGACAGAGGTTACAGCAAGTCGAGATCACACCACTGCACTCCAGCCTGGGCAACACAGCAAGACTCCATCTCAAAAAAAAAAAAAAAAGAGAGAGAAAATAAGAAGGCAAGTATGACAACATTAAAAATTGGTGAATCTGAATAATGGGTATTCAGGAGTTCTCAGTACTATTTTTTAAATCTTTCTGTAAGTTTGAAATTATGTCAAAATAAAAAATTTAAGTAGCCGGGCATGGTGGCTCACGACTGTAATCCCAGAACTTTGGGAGGCCGAGGCAGGCGGAACACTTGAGGTCAGGAGTTTAAGACCAGCCTGGCCAACATAGTGAAACCCCGTCTTTACCAAAAATATAAAATATAAGCTGGGCGTGGTGGTGTGCACCTCTAATTCCAGCTACTTGGAAGGCTGAGTCAGGAGAATCACTTGAACCTGGGAGGTGGAGGTAACAAAGAGCCAAGATGGGGCCACTGCACGCCAGCCTGGGCCACAGAGTGAGACTCTGTCCAAAAAAAAAAAAATTAATTAATTAAAGTAACAACAAATTGGGATGTCAAAAGATAATAAAATAAGTAATTTATTCGAGTGCCCTATAGTATATATGAATAAGGAAAATGACTACAATATTGATTCAGATTTGACACCTAGCCATATATAGAATTTCTTAAATTTTGTATCCTGTAGAGAAGGAAAAATATTTTTTAAGAATCCAATCACATACATACTAAACTAAGATGCTAATCCTGTATGCTCTCAGGAAAATACAGAAATCTTTTCCATGTTAACACAATCCACACTGCTGAACTCTCCTTTCCAGCAGCAAGCCATAAGCCCCTTACAGGCAGGTGTTAAGAGCCTGCCCTTTGTTGTAACTCAAGCACTGCCACAGTGCCTGAAATACAACACTCCTGTTTGTTGAATAAATACTGAACATTTACAAATAGAAACAAAATACTGTATTTTATCAAAATGAAAAGAAACTGGGAAGGGAAGAGACAATTAAATATGGTACTTTTACAAATTTTTTTGAGACAGAGTCTCACTCTGTCACCCAGGTTGGAGTGCAGTGGCACAATCTCAGCTCACTGCAATCTCCACCCCCAGGGTTCAAGCGATTCTCCTGTCTCAGCCTCCCAAGTAGCTGCGATTATAGGCACCCACCACTACGTCCAGCTAATTTTTGTATTTGTATTTTTATTTTCTTTATTTTTGTGTTTTTAGTAGAGACAAGGTTTCACCATGTTGGCCAGGCTGGTCTCGATCCACTCGCCTCGGCCTCCCAAAGTGCTGGGATTACAGGCGTGAGCCATTTCACCTGGCCACTTTTACAAATTGTTTTAAGACATTTTTAAATATGATTGAACATTTTCTTTTTCTTCTTGAAATGGAATCTTACTCTGTCACCCAGACTGGAGTGCAGTGGCGCAATCTTGGCTCACTGCAACCTCTGCCTCTTGGATTCAAGTCATTCTCCTGCCTCAACCTCCCGAGTAGCTGGGATTACAAGCACCCGCCACCATGCCCACCTGCTTTTTGTATTTTTTGGTAGAGATAGGATTTTGCCATGTTGGGCAGGCTGGTCTCAAATTCCTGACCTCAGGTGAGCCGCCTGCCTCAGCCTCCCAAAGAGCTAGGATTACAGGTGTGTGTACCACCATGTCCAGCCTAAATATGAATGAACATTTTCAAAAAAAATATTATTTTATTGTATTTCATTTACTCATTTGAGATAGGGTCTGCTGGCTTTGTCACTCAGGCTGGATGGAGTGCAGTGGCACAATCTCGACTCACTGCAACCTCTGCCTCCTGGGGTCAAGCCATCCTCTCACCTCAGCCTCCCGAGTAGCTGGGACTACAGGCATGTGCCATTATGCCTGTCTAATTTTTGTAATTTTTTGGTACAGACAGAATTTCATCACGTTGCCCTGGCTGGTCTCGAACTCCTGGGCTCAAGCAATCCACCTTCCTGAGCCTCCCAAAGTGCTGGGATTACAGGCACGAGCCACTGGGCCCAGTCAAAAAAAATATATTTTAAAATATGAACATTTTCAAACCTCACAAAAGCAGAGAACAATATTAATATCCATGTACCCATCACCACAACCCAACAATTATCCAGATTGTGCCTGACCTGCTTCATCTATCTCATCTCCCTCCACTGCTTTTTTTGGTTTTTATCTGGTATCTGTTTAAAACAACAGACATCTCTGGGCACAGTGGCTCACGCCTTTCCCAGCACTTTGGGAGGCCAAGACGGCTGGATCACCTGAGATCAGGAGTTCAAGACCAGCCTGGCTAACATGGTGAAAATCTGTTTCTACTAAAAATATAAAAAGTCAGCAGGCGTGGTGGCGCGCTCCTGTAATTCCAGCTACTCGGGAGCCTGAGGCAGTAGAATTGCTTGAATCCGGGAGGTGGAGGCTGCAGTGAGCTGAGATCACACCGCTGTACTGCAGCTTGGACAACAAGAGGGAAACTCCATCTCAAAATAAAATAAAATAAAATAAAATACCAGACATTTGCAAGTTTTCTCCCTAATTCTTCAGTCTCTATCACTAATAAAAAGTGGGCATTTTCTTACATAAACATAATGCCATTATCATCCCTAACAAAGTTACAATAACTCCTTGATATCATATAATACCCATCCATATTCAGATTTCCCCCAGTGTTTCAAAAATGACTTTCTACAATTGGTTTGAGTCAGGGCTTAAACACCACCAATGTATTATATTTGGTTACTACACATAAAATAATTTTAATCTGTCTGCATCATCTGGCAGCAAATATGAAAAGCTTGACAGACAAACCAAATAATTAATTTACATTTGTAGATTCTCTAGAATCAAACCTCATCTAATGCATTTGCTATTCCTGCTACCTGCAGCAGTCTTCCTCCAAATCGTCACTATGGCGGATTTTTTCTAGTAATTGCAGTCACAGGTCAAATTGCCACCTCTAAAAAGGCCCTCCCTAACCACTCAATCTATAGTAAAACCATTTCCATCCATGCCATATCACATGGTCCTATTTTCTTCACGGCACTCACCACTACCTGAAACCATTCTGTTTATTATGTTCCCCCACACACAACAGAATGTCAGCTCCATGAAGGCAGAGTGCCTTCACTGAAGAACAGTGACTGTGCCTAGAACATGAGACATTCAATAAATGTATCTACATAATAATGCAGTACTGCTCTTCAAAATGTAAGCTCAGCTAAGTATTTGGAGACTTTTTTGTTGTTTTGTGTTTTTTTTTTTGAGACGGAGTCTTGCTCTGTTGCCCAGATTGGAGTGCAGTGGCATGATCTCAGCTCACTGAAACCTCCATCTCCCGGGTTCAAACAATTCTGCCTTAGCCTCCCGAGCAGCTGGGATTACAGGCACGTGCCACCACCATGCCCGGCTAGTTTTTGTACTTTTTTTTAGTAGAGACAGGGTTTCACCATGTTGGCCTGGCTGGTCTCGAACCCCCAACCGCATGATCCACCCGCCTCGGCTTCCCAAAGTGCTGGGATTACAGGCGTGAGCAAGCGCCCCCAGCTTCAGCTAAATATTTGTCTTTAAACATTTGTAATTCACTCCTCATGTAATGACATAAATTGAGTACCTGTAGAAACCTGAGCCAGCTGTTACCAAGAATCTGTAGGATGTAGGAAAGAAGCAAACAGAAGTATAAGACATCCAAATGTAATTGTGGACTTTTACTGAACAATAATTACAGGTTTCTGAAAGAAAAACAAATTATTCAGGATGATTTTTAAAATGTTACCAGGAGTAATAAAAAATTTCATTTTTAGTACCATCTGAAAGCTATTAAAGCTTGAGTAATTAATATCTACAATGGGACAACAATAACAATAATATGTGGAACAACAATCATTGTTTGTTTGTTTGTTTTGAGAAACAGTCTCGCCCTGTTGCCCAAGCTGGAGTGCAGCGAGTGGCAGGATCCCAGCTTACTGCAACCTCCGCCTCCCAGGTTTAAGCCATTCTCCTGCCTCAGCTTCCCAAGCAGCTGGAACTACAGGCACACACCACTAAGCTTGGCTAATTTTTCGTATTTTCAGTAGAGATGGGGTTTCACCATTTTGGCCAGTGTGGTCTCGAACTCCTGACCTCAAGTGATCCACTCGCTTTGGCCTCCCAAAGTGCTGGGATTACAGGGGTCAGCCACCACACCTGGCCCTCAGTTTCATCATAGGTTTTACACACACACATTTCATGAGGAAATTGATGCTTTCTGTATAGCATTTCTTTCCGGGGATTCGATTACGACGAATAAAACAACGAATACCAAAACCTAACTAGATATACAAACCGTTAGATTTGGGACCTAGAGAAAACCAGTTATCTATTCTACAATTCTCACTTAAACAGAGAGACCTGAAGCCCAAGGAGGGTTAACAATAAACTCGGAGATCTAATGTATAGCAAGCAAAGATAGATCTAAAATCTAAATCTTCTGTCTCTAGTCCTATATTATTTCATAAGATAATGTTACCCATAGAATGTTAATGTCAGGTTATAACATATTTTAACTTCTATCATTTTTCAGATAGTCTCTTTTATTTCCTACTGAAGTCTTAGCCCAAAAGGGGAGAAAAAGGCAAAAGAAGGGCACATAAGTATGCCTCAAGTAAAGCATGATACAGAAACCCCTCTTTAAATTATAACAACAACAACAACAAAAGCATCTAAAAATCTAAACGGTTTGATTCAATTAGTTTCTTTTATATTTTTTATTTTAAAGTAAAATAACTAGGAGTATCTGCTAAATGAGTATACCTTAGCTTTATACAAGCAAGGTGCTGTTCTCTTAAACATCAGAATAGCTCTCTCTCAATAATCTGTAGAAACGGAGTACCACAGTGAAATTCGTTAAGGTGTAACCTCTGTTGTAATGCATTTTTCACCAAAATGGAGTCACTTTGTTTACATCTTTCTTTAAAAACCAATTCTATGTCAGGTGAAATAACTAGCAAACATGTGGCCAACAGACACCAAACAAAAGTTAAAAAGTGACAGAAGGATCTGCACATGATATAGCACTCGTGATAAGGGGAGACTCACTCTTCCTACTTTTTCCTATAATATTATTTAGACCAATTTACAAACACCCTCATCAATTCTTAGAATACTATTGTGAATCTTTGGTCACAAACAAATGAGCAGGAGAGAGATGATAAAGTCATTTGTCCAAGGTTAAATGGCAAGAAAGTGTCCAAAATAAGATAAATCAAGGCTTTTAAAAAAAATCAACTTAAAATTATTTTAAAAGTAAAAGGACCTCCTTCTTATCCATCTGTTTTACCTCACAAACATAACCAGACTAGGGTGAAACAATGTGGCTTATATTGACATGAAGACTTTTACAAAAATACATACAGTAACAAACGATCAAAAGGTGTATCTTTACTGTAATAAAGCTAAGTCTAGTGTTACAGAACTTGTGTATGGTAATCTCAAAATCACATTCAGGCATTTACAAGCATCACACATACACACACACACACACAAAACAAAAATGCGAAAGGAAATGGAACCTTAGCTTATCTTTTCCCAGTTTGTTCTTTTTAGTTGAAGAGACCCCTAAAACAAGAAAACTATAAATAAAATACCAAATGAAATAAAGTTTAGATTGTCAGGTTCAAAAGCTACAGGAACTCCTACAAAACGTAGTCTATGTCAGTTGGCATCTTACCATTCAAGAGAATTCTAAATTAATGCCGCACATAAATCAAAAAACAGGAACGCTTACAACAATACAATGGAGTCACCCCACACTACACACATGAACAAATTAAATGAATACCCTATACTTCCTGGTATTTTTTGAATAATCAAAACTTACACTTGGGTTAAGAAATACCCTCTGTAAACATCTACTATAACCTATTTAAGAACTGTTGTGACAAATCTCTTTCTGCTGCACTGAACAGATATTCCCACTACAGCACTGACACTGTCTCTGATAAATTATCTAAGGACAATAGTAAAAACATTCAGCTTCTTTTTAAATGACCAACAAGCCAACTCCATACAAAATCAGACGCGTCTGTATTTCAGCTGTTCCGCGGACTACGTTTCCTTGATCACAGCAGCAGCAGGCGGCTCCCTAGCCGTCAGGGCTGACTTAGCGCCCTCCAACTCCCCGGGTCCGGGTTACCTTCATCACTCCATTGTCAAATCGCACTCCTACGCCTCGGTCCTCAGCCCCCATCCTGAGACTCTAGGCAGAGTCGGAAGAGGGAGAGAAATCCCCTCACCCACACTTCCTCACTGTAGGCTGTGGGTGTGTCGGTAGACGTAAGCCTTGCCCAAACACAAATCGTCTGCGGAGACCCAGACCCTAAATCACCACTGAGCCAGAGATAACCGGCCGGTCGCCGACCCCAGCCTTCCGCGGCCGCAGCCCTTCCTCTTTCTCCCCTCCAGGCCGGCCCCTCCCCCGTTGCGCGCACGCGCGGCCTCCAATGGATCCCCTCCCCCCTGTTCCCCTCACCTTAATCATTAGCCACCCTCTTCTCTTCCAGGGTCCGGGAATCACTGACCCAGGAAGGAAGACAGAAATGTAAGGCGTAAAGAGTAATGCGTCGAGAACCAGCGATCTGCGCCTCAGACGTCGGCCTAACAGGCCCCTAGAGTCAAGAGCAGTGTCTGTCACCGCCACCAAAACTGTACGTGCGGCAGCGCCTGGACTCGGCCCAGCTAAGCCGGCGTGGGTTCAGAATGCCTAATTTGGTCCCACAAGAACTCCTTCTCTGAAGCTGCGGGCGTTTCTACGCTGCGCAGACCGAACACCTCCTCGCCGTCGCCGCCACTGCCGCTGCTCCCCTACCGCCGCCGCCGCCGCCTAACCAATTCCTCCCCTACCGAGGAGAGCACGACACTAGGGGCCTTTACGACAGTTCGGAAAGTGAGAGCGCAGTAGCCTTCACGCCTCCATTAACATCTGTTTGTTTCTGCGCTTGCTCGATTCCCGTTTCTCACCGTCCCGCCCCCTCGGTCCCGGCCCTCCCCCTTTGTACTGGTTTTATCAGTCTGTTGGCGAAACTGAAAGGTGTCACAAAGCTCATTATTTAATTTTCTTTGGTAATTATGCGTTCAACATTTAAGCCAAATCTTGACTACATCTTGGTTCATTTTTTCGTAACTAAAAATTAACTACAGAAATTACTATATCTACCAGATACACGTAAACAAAAACGTCATGAGTTAGTGTCTTTCACAACAAATGATACCCATATCATATGCGCTAATTACATAAAGATCATGGCACCTCACTGTTAATGCTTCCGGAATCAGATCAAAAGTGGTAACAGATACCTCCTGCGAACTCGGGCTGTACAATCGCATAAGCCTCCTTGTTTGTTTTATAAAAGTCAGTAGATAACAAATGCGTCATTATATGCATTAGGAGGATAGAGAGAGGATGAGCCTTAGAGTCCATCAGGCAGACTTCCTTTCGAAAGTCCAGTGATGCCACTTAAGAGTTCTCTGATTCATGAGATCCTTATAAATCTTAGTTTCCTCCTCTATAAATTGGGAAAACGTATTGACCTCAAAAGGTTCTTGTTAGATTAAATGAGACAGTTTATATAATGCTCTGAACATTACTCGCCACTTAAGTGTGCACTAAACATTAATTCTCTCCCTTTGCCATCAACTCATCTTTTTCAGTACTTTTTTTGTTCACTCATATTCTTCACATCGTTCAGCAAAGAAATGATTTTGGCCAGGCGCGGTGGCTCATGCCTGTAATCCCAGCACTTTGGAAGGCCGAGGCGGGTGGATTACCTGAGGTCAGGAGTTCAAGACCAGCCTGGCCAACATGGTGAAACTCCTTCTCCGCTAAAAATACAAAAATTAGCCTGGTGTGGTGGCGCACGCCTGTAATCCCGGCTACTCGGGAGGCTGAGGCAGGAGAATCGCTTGATCCAGCATGGTGGAGGTTGCAGTGAGCCACGATCAAGCCTTGCACTCCAGCCCAGGTGACAGAGGGAGACTCCGTCTCCAAGAAAAAAAAAAAAAAAAAGGCCTGGCGCGGTGGCTTACGCCTGTAATCCCAGCACTTTGGGAGGCCAAGGTGGGCGGATCAGGAGATGGAGACCATCCTGGCTAACACGGTGAAACCCCGTCTCTACTAAAAATACAAAAAAATTAGCCGGGCGTCGTGGCGGGTGCCTGTAACCCCAGCTACTCGGGAGGCTGAGGCAGCAGAATCGCTTGGACCTGGGAGGTGGAGGTTGCAGTGAGCTCACGATTGTGCCACTGCACTCCAGCCTGGGTGACAGAGTGAGACTCCATCTCAATTAAAAAAAAAAAAAAAAGAAAAAAGAAAACACAAATGATTTTAAAATTACAATAATAATCGAGGAAAGCAGACTGGGTGGGGAAACTAAAAGAGCATTTGATTAGGATTTTCCTCAATCCTCCTATTTTCTCACTCTTAAATGTAGAATTTTGCCCGGACTATCTTATCTTCCCCTATGGTTTTAACTGTTACTATCTCATGACTTCTCAAACCTGTATTTCCAGCTCTAACCTTTTTCCTAAAGCTTTTGACCTGTGCTTTTCAATTAGGTAGACACCAGCCACATGTGGCTGCTGAGCATTTAAAATGTGGCTAGACCCCCTCCTGTTCTCCCTCTCCCCTCCCCTTTTCCTTTTCCATCTCCCTTCTTCAAAAAGAAAAAAAAAAAAAAGAAAAGAAAAAAGAAAAAAGTGACTAGTACAAATTGAGAAGTGCTTTAAGTGAAAAATCCATATCAAATTTCAAAGGTACAATACAAAAAAAAAAGACTTAAAAATCTCAGTACTTTTTAATATTTATTATATGTTGAAATAATATTTTGGATATATGGGGTTAAATCAGTGGTTCTGAAGCTGGGATGATTTAGCAACATCCGGAGACTGTTGGTTGTTACAACTCAGGGAGGAGGGGTGTGGCTACTGGCATCTATCCACTAAGATAGAGGCTAGGGATGCTGGCCTCTACGCAACAAAGAATTCTTTGGCCCAAAATGTTAATAGTGCAGTTGAGAAACCCCAGATGAAATAAAAGGGTGAGGGCTTGAACCCTGTTGGGATGCTGAAGGAAAAGAGTCAGCAGAAAAAAAGAGCGGAAAGATAAAGAAAATAAAGGGACGCTCAATGGAGAAAAATACCTACAGAGTGAGAGGAAATGAGATTTAAAGCTCAGATGGAAAGTTAGCCTTGGATAGGAGAAGGCACAGCCTTTCCACTGAAACAGATGAGAAGGAAGAAGACTGCAATTTAGGTATGTTAGCTTCAGGGGGCAAATTGAGGGCTTGTTCATTGAATGAACTTGACTTCCTTATGAAACATGAGGTGGGGCCATCTACTAAGATGTGAGCTTTGGAAAACGCTGGGTGCAGAGTGACTAGAAGAGATTTAAAAAATCAGAACAGTCACTAACATAATGGCAAAAAGGGCAACAAATCAAAGCCCAGAGCAGAAGAGAAGTGAGGTTGAAAGGACAGGTGTTTTGCAGTTGTATTTAGAGGAATAATGGTAGATTGTAGGGATAAGAGGCAGCTCTCACCTGAATTACACACATAACAACTTTCTGATTTCTATGCTTCTGCTTCCACCACTGTCACCACCCCACCCCAAACTCAACCTTAAGCCACAGTTAGAGTATGGCAGAAACTGATTAGACATTAAGTTGCTTAAAATATTTAAATGACCTTCCATCACCTTCAAGTTAAAATCCTTAGCATAAAATCCTTAGCAAATGAAGCCCTTCAAAATCCAGATTCTTCAGTACCACTTCATACCACCCCTAGCTCCCATCCTGTCCCCTGACCCTTCCTGGACCTCAGTGGACTTCTCAAGCTTCTTGTAGTTCTCCACGAAAAAAAAAAAATATAAATAAATATATATACTCTTCCTACATAACTATCAATTTTCCCCATGAAGCTAACACACCCAATTGCATTTGTACAATCACTTCTTTCCTCTCACGTGTTTCAGTGGAAAGGCTATCCTTTCTCCTATCCAAGGCTAATTCTTCCATGTGAGCTTTGTATCTCATTTCCTCTGCCTCCATGGGAACGTTCCTCAAGTGAGCATCTCTTTATTTCCATTATCTTTCCTCTCTCTTTTTCTACTGTTTCTTACCCTTCAGAATACAAACAAGGTTCAAGACTCACCCGATCTTAACTCCATATTCTTCTAGATATATGTCTTTTTCCATCTCTCTGCCTTTGCACAGTTCCTTCTGTCTCAAAATTCACCCCCCTTCTCCACATTTGCCACCCATGCTTTACCTGCGTAACAAATTCTTATCCATTGCTCCAAGCCCTCTTCCATGAAGCATTTCCTTACCTCTCTTCCCACCCCTTGAAATGGACTTAATCACTCCAGTTTTAGTACTGTCTTCAATCTTTATACATGCATCTAAGTATTACGATTATTTACATATATACCTGTCTCAAAACTTAAAATCAGAGAAAATGTCTCTCTTTAGTAGAAAAATAGCACTCAATAAACATGTATTGAACTGTACTGAATAAGAAGAATGGAATTCTAATCTCAATTTTGCCACAAGAAACCAGAAATCCTTAAATCACTTTAAATATCTGAAAATGAATTTTACTCACTTGTGGAGAGATCAAGGTTATCCAAATGCACTGCAAACCAAATTCTGCTTTCCTAAAACTGCAGCCAAATAATGTTTACCAAATTAGTCTGCATATATGGGCCAGCAGTATCTAACTATCTGCCTGGCAGGAATTTGGGGAGTTTGGTCTAAACATGGAAATACTGGGCTGAATTAGTGAGACACCTGCAATCAAAGGGAATAAGAAAATTTCTACAAACTACCAAAGTCAGAAGGAAAGACTGGTATGCCCGTCATCCACTGCATACTTCATAACTATATAAAGTCTGCTAGTTAGAGTAATTAATTATATGGTCAGCTTTGTGAGCTCTTTGGAAGAAATGGAGAAAAGTTTGAAGATTTAATGCAAGAGTTAGGAAGATCTTGGGAAATTCTTGAAAGTATTTCGTGAACTATTTCCTCAGATGTAAAGCTTTGGAAATAATTAAAAGGATCTCAGAGATGAACTAGTCAGAACACTTCGTGATTCAGAATATTTTATTTTCTTCTTGGCATGTGAAGATATCACTGGAACTTGAAACTGAATGAAAAATGCTATAGACTTCATAACTATTGATTTAGTTGAGGTAGTACAGCTCCTTATTAAAATTTTCTGCATGTGCTGGGTGCGGTGGCTCATCCTTGTAATTCCAGCACTTTGGGAGGCTGGAAAGGGCGATCACCTGAGGACAAGAGTTGGAGACCAACCTGGCCAACATAGTGAAACCTCATGTCTACTAAAAATACAAAAATTAGCCGGACGTGGTGGTGGGCACCTATAATCCCAGCTACTCGAGAGGCTGAGGCAGGCAAATTGCTTGAACCCAGGAGGCGGAGGTTGCCGTGAGCCGAGATTGTGCCACTGCACTCCAGCCAGGGCAACAGAACAAGACTTCACCTCAAAAAATACATATCTAGATAAAAAATGATTTCAGGCTATGTGATTGGAAAGAAACTATTTTTAAAGATTATATATGTAGCATATACTACATATAGTACTGTATAATCTTTATTACACATACCATTCAGGACATAGGCATGGGCAAAGACTTCATGTCTAAAACACCAAAAGCAACGACAGCAAAAGCCAAAATTGACAAATGGGATCTGATTAAACTAAAGAGCTTCTGCACAGCAAAAGAAACTACCATCAGAGTGAACAGGCAACCTACAGAATGGGAGAAAATTTTTGCAATCTACTCATCTGACAAAGGGCTAATATCTAGAACCTACAAAGAACTCAAACAAATTTACAAGAAAAAAACAAACAACCCCATCAAAAAGTGGGTGAAGGATATGAACAGACATTTCTCAAAAGAAGATATCCATACAGCCAACAGACACATGAAAAAATGCTCATCATCACTGGCCATCAGAGAAATGCAAATCAAAACCACAATGAGATACCATCTCACACCAGTTAGAATGGCGATCATTCAAAAGTCAGGAAACAACAGGTGCTGGAGAGGATGTGGAGAAATAGGAACACTTTTACACTGTTGGTGGGATTGTAAACTAGTTCAACCATTATGGAAAACAGTATGGCGATTCCTCAAGGATCTAGAACTAGATGTACCATATGACCCAGCCATCCCATTACTGGGTATATACCCAAAGGATTATAAATCACGCTGCTATAAAGACACATGCACACGTATGTTTACTGGGGCACTATTCACAATAGCAAAGACTTGGAATCAACCCAAATGTCCATCAGTGACAGACTGGATTAAGAAAATGTGGCACATATACACCATGGAATACTATGCAGCCATAAAAAAGGATGAGTTTTTGTCCTTTGTAGGGACATGGATGCAGCTGGAAACCATCATTCTTAGCAAACTATCACAAGAACAGAAAACCAAACACTGCATGTTCTCACTCATAGGTGGGAACTGAACAATGAGATCACTTGGACTCGGGAAGAGGAACATCACACACCGGGGCCTATCATGGGGAGGGGGGGAGGGGGGAGGGGGGGAGGGGGAGGGATTGCATTGGGAGTTATGCCTGATGTAAATGACGAGTTGATAGGTGCTGACGAGTTGATGCGTGCAGCACACCAACATGGCACAAGTATACATATGTAACAAACCTGCACGTTATGCACATGTACCCTAGAACTTAAAGTATAATAATAATAATAATAAAAAAAGAATACTACAATTTTCTTTTTCTTTTTTTTTTTTTTGAGATGGAGTCTCGCTCTGTCGCCCAGGCTGGAGTGCCATGGCACAATCTCGGCTCAATGCAAGCTCCACCTCCCAGGTTCACGCCATTCTCCTGCCTCAGCCTCTGGAGTAGCTGGGACTACAGGCGCCCGCCATCTCCCCCGGCTAGTTTTTTTGTGTTTTTTTTTTAGTGGAGACGGGGTTTCACCATGTTAGTCAGGATGGTCTCGATCTCCTGACCTCGTGATCCGCCCGTCTCGGCCTCCCAAAGTGCTGGGATTACAGGCTTGAGCCACCGCGCCCGGCCCTACAATTTTCAAAAAAAAAAAAAAAAAAAGAAACAGATAGAAAAGATAGTGATTAGACACAGCCCTTTATCCTACTACTAAACTGTTTTGCAATCAATGCAATCATAGATTCTGAAAAATTGAAGAGCTATTTAGTAGAATAACCTCAAAAGACAATATACACTTATGATGAGTACTTACCAATTGAAAAATTTCCATTTGTCTTTGGAAGGCAACTTTCAAGATATATTTGAAATATCGAGAGGCCGGGCACGGTGGCTTATGCCTGTAATCCCAGCAATTTGGGAGGCCGAGGTGGGTGGATTACCTGAGGCTGGGAGTTCAAGACCAGGCTGGCCAACATGGAGAACCCCTGTCTCTACTAAAAATACAAAAACATTAGCCGGGCCGAGCGCGGTGGCTCACGCCTGTAATCCCAGCACTTTGGGAGGCCGAGGTGGGTGGATCACGAGGTCAGGGGTTCGAGACCAGCCTGACCAACATGGTGAAACCCCATCTCTACTAAAACTACAAAAATTAGCTTGGCGTGCTGGCGGACGCCTGTAGTCCCAGCTACTCAGGAGGCTGAGGCAGGAGAATTGCTTGAACCCAGGAGGCAGAGGTTGCAGTGAGCCGAGATTGCGCCACTGCACTCGAGCCTGGGCAAAAGAGTGAGACTCCATAAAAAAAAAAAAAAAAAATTAGCCAGGTGTGATGGCACACGCCTATAATTCCAGCTACTTGGGAGGCTGAGGCAGGAGAATTGCTTGAACCCGGGAGGTGGAGGTTGCAGTGAGCCGAGATCATGACAAACAGAGCAAGACTGTCAGAAAAAAAAAAAAAAAAAGAAGAAGAAGAAATATCAATAACTAATACTATCTCTGTGACTCTTTCTAAAAATCAGAGGTAACAAATTATGGACTAACCAGGGGAAACAGAATGCCTGGAATTTTGCAGATGAGCAAAACTTCAAATATTCTGATAAGTTTCTGGTTATCAGCCAAATTCTGGGCATGTCTGAGGATATCTCATTCTTTCACAGTATATTTTTATGATAAAAGAGTAGAAAAATGAAAGTGAAAGCTACCATCCACCATTGGTGATGTAAGCCTAGAATCCCAAGTGAGGAGTTCCAACTGACTGGTAACAATTCTCAGAAATAGTTTAGTCTGTTAATTACCAGTATTTTTATACGCTTGGTCAAAGTTAGTCATAGGTTTACCAGTAGGCATTTTCATTAAGTTGTTAACTCTTGAAATGCTTTTGCAATGCTGTTTTTAAAATTCAGAATTTTTAATGCGCTCACCTCTATTAGCAATTTTTTTTTTTTTTTTTTTTTTTTAACAATTACAAGTTTCTGGCCAGGTGCAGTGGCTCACATCTGTAATTTAAATGCTTTAGGAGGCTAAGTTGGGGCAATCACTTGAACCTAGGAGTTCAAGACTGGCCTGGGCAAAATAGTGAGGCCCCATCCCTACTAAAAATCCAAAAAAATTAGCTGGATATTATGGCATGTGCCTGTAGTCCCAGCTACTCAGGAGGCTAAAACAGGATAATCACTTGAGCGTGGGAGATTTAGGCTGCAGTGAACTGTGAACATGTCACTGCACTCCAGCCTGGGTGACAGAGTGGGACCCATCTCAAAAAAAAAAAAAAAAAAAAATCACAAGTTTCTGATCATTGAAAAGTTAGCCTGGATAACCTCCAAAGTGCCTTAAAGTTCTAACATTTCATACTTTGCTTCAGACCTAAGTAGATTTATGAGAACCCTATATTACAATTTCAAGTGTGATTTACATACTGGCTACTTAGTTGCAAATTCAGAACAGGAAGTAAAGACACTGTGATGCATTTGCTTGTTATTATTTACAGATCATGCAAAGTTTTCCAAAAGCATTTAAAAGTTTCTCTAAACTACATTAGTATTGGTTTTAATTGCACAAACTAATACTTGATTATGATTTTAAGTTACAGGATTGCAGAGACTGTGCTTTGTTTAATTAAAAGATTACATAGTACGGCCGGGCGTGGTGGCTCACGCCTGTAATCTCAGCACTTTGGGAGGCGGAGGAGGGCGGATCACCTGAGGTCCAGAGTTCGAGACCAGCCTGACCAACATGGAGAAACCCCATCTCTACTAAAAATACAAAATTTACCGGGCGTGGTGGTGCATGCCTGTAATCCCAACTACTCTGGAGGCTGAGGCAGGAGAATGACTTGAACCCGTGAGGCGGAGGTTGCTGTGAGCTGAGATCATGCCATTGCACTCCAGCCTGGGCAACAAGAGCGAAACTCCTTCTCAAAAACAAAACAAAACAAAACAAAACAAAAAACCAAAAAAAAAAAAAAAACACGCATTATATAGTACATTGTTCTCAGGAGGCTGAGGCAGGAGGATCATTGGAGCCCAGGTACTGAGAGTTGCAATGTGCTATGAACGTGACTGAATAGCCACTACACTCCAGCCAGAGCAACACAGTGAGACCATGTTTCAAAAAAAAGAAAGAAAAGAAAATATTACAGAGCACATTAAAAACACTGATATATTGGGGGACTATTCAGATATAAAGATATAGAAGAAGAAGAAAGAGAATAAAATGAAAGTGCCCATGGGCTAAAAGCAAATTTTAAAAAGTTATTTGACAACTTGAATTCAAACACCTTTAGTAGTCAGGGCTTCTGGTAAGATTGTAATTATTTCTGACTTTTGACAGAACGTAAGTCACTATTATGCAATAGAAATTTGTAAAGATTCGAGATTTTAGCTTAATATCTTAATTTTAAAATTTGCTTAAGTATTTTTAAATTCTGAAAATATCAAGTGATTAAGGTTGATGATCACGAAACTCTGAAACTCAATCTATTTAAATTACACAGATAAGAAAAATCTATTTCAAACTGTTCACTAATTTAGAATTGAGTTAAACTAGGAAAGAGTGCCACCTACTGAATCAAAATTGCTTAAACATCTCAACATCAAGAACATTTTGCAAAACCTGTAAAGCTCTAGCATTTTTTTCTCAAAGATGTACATTTAAGATAATCTTCATACAGCAAATATTATTTTATGTAATGAAATTTTCTTTTTCAGTAGAAGATAACGGACTAGACTGGCCACAGGTATTTATCATCCCAACATCACACTGACAAATGAGAAAGGAATTAAAAACGTACAAAACAAAAACAAGAAAATGGGAGAAGGTCATTAGCAAGCAAGTTATTCCACCTAATATCTAGAAGATAAAAATCAGAGGACTAGTGATTGTTATAGCAAAGTAAAAAGGCTACACCCGACCGGGCAGGGTGGCTCACGCCTGTAATCCCAGCACTTTGGGACCCGAGGCCGGCGAATCACCTGAGGTGGGAAGTTCAAGACCAGCCTGACTAACATGATGAAATTCCGTCTCTACTAAAAATACAAAATTAGCCAGGTGTAGTGGTGCACGCTTATAGTCCCAGTTACTCAGGGGACTGAGCCAGGAGAATCGCTTGAACCCGGCAGGCGGAGGCTGCAGTGAGCCAAAATGAAGCCATTGCACTCCAGCCTGGGCAAAAAGAGCGAGACTCTATCTCAAAACAACAACAACATGGCCGGGCGCGGTGGCTCAAGCCTGTAATCCCAGCACTTTGGGAGGCCGAGACGGGCGGATCACGAGGTCAGGAGATCGAGACCATCGTGGCTAACACGGTGAAACCCCGTCTCTACTAAAAAATACAAAAAACTAGCCGGGCGAGGTGGCGGGCGCCTGTAGTCCCAGCTACTCGGGAGTCTGAGGCAGGAGAATGGCGTAAACCCGGGAGGCGGAGCTTGCAGTGAGCTGAGATCCGACCACTGCACTCCAGCCTGGGAGACAGAGCGAGACTTCGTCTCAAAACAACAACAACAACAACAACAACAACAAAAAAGCTACACCATTAACTACTGTCAAACAAGGCTGCACCAACAAGCAAGCTGCTGTGCTTTGCAGAATACAAGACAAACTACGGACTCGAGCCAAAGGCAAGCGAGGTTAAGAGTAAAACGTAGAAATGAAACCGGAAGAGATAAATCGTAAGTCTCTCTGGGCACAGTCCAGTGAAACTTTTTCACCACTCTCTCACCACGTAAAGAAAATGTGGCATCTAGGCCTTTAAGTCCTAGGCTAAAAACAGGAGTAGGGAGTTCTGTAAAGAAACAGATTGAGATAGTTGAGAAGAACCAGAACAGCTGGTGAGACAGGCAGCGATAAATACTTCACATTCTAAGATGTATAGGCCCCACTTGCCCACACATGCCTGGCGGTAGGCAGCACCCTTCCACACAGACATCACACTTAGGGTTTTCTTGGTTTTGGTTTTGGTTTTTTTTTGAGACAATGTCTTCCTCTGTCACCCAGGCTGGAGTGCAGTGGCACCACCTCGGCTCATTGCAAACTCCACCTCCCGGGTTCAAGCAACTCTCCTGCCTCAGCCTTCCGAGTAGCAGAGATTACAGGTGTGCACCACCATGCCCAGCTAATTTTTGTATTTTTAGTAGAGACGGGGTTTCGCTATGTTGTCAAGGCTGGTCTTGAACTCCTGGCCTCAAGTGATCCACCTACCTCGGCCTCCTAAAGTGTTGGGATTACAGGTGTAAGCTACCGCGCCCAGCCACATTTAGTTTTCATTAATGCACTATGTTTAAAAATACATTTATTGACAACCAAGAAATGCCAGATAGGTCTGAGCACGGTGGCTCATGCCTGTAATCCCAACACTTTGTGAGGCTGAGGTGGGAGAATCGCTAGAGCCCAGGAATTTAAGACTGGCTTGGGCAACGTAGCGAGACCCCATCTCTACAAAAAAGAATTAAATTAAGAAATGTTGGGCCGGGTGCTGTGGCTCACGCCTGTAACACTAGCACTTTGAGAGGATGACGTGGGCAAATCACTCAGGAATTCGAGACCAGCCTCTACCAAAAATACAAAAAATTAGTTGGGTGTGGTGGTGTGTGTCTGTGTTCCCAACTACTTAGGAGGCTGAGGCTCTGGATTGCTTAAGCCTGGAAGATGGAGGTTCGGTGAGGTGAGATCGTGCCACTGCATTCCAGCCTGGGCGGCACAGTGGGACTCCATCTCAAACACAAACAAACCAATCCAGAAATGCCAGATATTTGCAGAAAACCTATAACACGAAAGAGTCCAAGATAAACTTTTTTTTTTATTGTTTGTTTTTGTTTTTTGAGACCGAGTCTCACTCTGTTGGTATGGAGTCTCACTCTGTTGGCACGGAGTCTCTCTCTGTTGCCAGGTTGGAGTGCAGGGGTTCAATCTTGGCCCATTGCAGCTTCCGCTTCCCAGGTTGAAGTGATCCTCCTGCCTCAGTCTCCTGAGTACCTAGGACTACAGGTGCACACCACCACGTCCGGCTAATTTTTGTATTTCTAGTAGAGACAGGATTTCACCATGTTGGCCAGGCTGGTCTTGAACTCCTGACTTCAGGTGATTCGCCTGCCTCGGCCTCCCAAAGTGCTGGGATTACAGGCATGAGCCACTGTGCCCAGCCGATAAACGTTTTTTAAATGACAATAGAGAATGGAGATAATTCAACAAACATAAGAGGGAAAATATTTTAAGCTCGCTAATATCCTCAGAAATTAAAAATGATACTGCATTCTTACAATAGGAAAAGGATGTTATTTTTTAAAAAGGAAGAAAGAATCTTTAAAAATTAAAATACTATTCCTGAAATTAAAATTCAATAGAAGGGTTAAAATTTAATAGAAGGGTTGAAAGATAAAAGAAAGAAAATATTCCAGCATGTAAGACAAAAAGAAAAATAAAGATGAAGGAAAAGATAAGAGATATAGGAGACCAACCCTAGAAGTAAAATATCTAATAGAAGCAAGATACACACACCTATAATCAAGGAGGATTCCTTGAGCCCAGGAGTTTGAGGCCAGCCTGGGCAACACAGAGAGAGCCGTATCTCGTTTAAAAGAAAAAAAAAGTATAATAAAATTTCTTCAAAGGGAGAACAAAGAAAAGGAAAAAAGAAATTATAAAAGAAATAAAAATTTCCCAAAACTGAAAAGGAATTCTAAAATTCTAAAATCATGTATTCATTCACCCATTGATGGACACTCAAGCTTCCATATTTTGATCATAAATAATGCTGCTATAAGCATTCGTGTACAGGTATCTGTTTGAGTCCCTGTTTTCATTTCTTAAGGGTATACACCTAGGAGTGCAATTGCTGGGTCAAATGGTAATTCTATGACTATCTTTTTGAGGAACTACCAAACTGTGATCCACAGTGGCTGCACTGCACCATTTTACATTCCCATCAGCATTATATAACGATTCCAATTTCTCCATATCCTTGTCAACACTTATTATTGTCTGTCTGTTTAATTATATGTGGTTAAATATAACTGCATCTCATGGCAGTTATAGTCTGTTTTATTCTTTTAATGATTGCCTTAGCAATTACCACATTCATCCTTACCTATTAAAATCTAGTATTGTTACCTTTAATACCCTCTTGATCTAGAATCCATAAATAGCTTAAAGATATTTACCAGCTGGGCATGGTGGCTCATGCCTGTAATCCTAGCACTTTGGGAGGCCAAGGCAAGTGGATCACTTGAGTCCAGGAGTTCAAGATCAGCCTGGGCAACATGGTGAAATCCTGTCTCTACAAATAATTTTAAAATTAGCTGGGCATGGTTGTGCGTACCTGTAGTCCCAGCTACTTGGGAGGCTGAGGTGGGAGGAGCACTTGAGCCTGGGATGTGGAGGTTACAGTGAGCAATGATTGTGCCACTGCACTCCAGAGTAAGACTACCGTCTCAAAAACAAAAACAAAAAAACAATGTCTACTATATATATTCCCTCCACACACACACATACCATTTGTGATATTTTGGCCATTTACTGAAATTCTATAACATTGTAAACCCCACAAGACACTGTTATTGTTTTTCATACCCCGTTTTTGCAGTCAGTATGATTTAGATTTACCCTCATAATTATCATTTTATTTGGTCTTCATTGATTTCTGCATCTCTGATCTTTCATGGAAGATTATTTTCCTTTTGCATGAGGAATAATCTATAGAATATATGGATATTCTATATTTTATATATATATGTATACACACACACGTTTTTTGTTTTTTGGTTTTTTTGAGACGGAGTTTCACTCTTGTTGCCCAAGCTGAAGTTCTATGCCGTGATCTCGGCTCACTGCAACCTCTGCCTCCTGGGTTCAAGCGATTCTCCTGCCTCAGCCTCCCAGGTAGCTGGGATTACAGGCTTGTGCTACCATGCCCTGCTAATTTTGTATTTTTAATAGAGATGAGGTTTCTCCATGTTGGTCAAGCTGGTCTCAAACTCCTGACCTCAGGTGATCCACCTGTCTTGGCCTCCCAAAGTGCTGGGATTACAGGAGTGAGCCACCACACCTGGCCTAGAATATCCTTAAGTGCTTATGTGCTATTGACAATATCTCTCTTTTGTTTTTCTTGGAAATGTATGAATTCACCTTCATTAATGAAGTATTTCTAGAGTGATAGTTATTTCCTCACTGCACCTTGAAGATATCATTTCACTGTCTTCTGAAGCCCTTGTGTAGCTTCTAAATTGACGTCTTTTTTTCTGGCTACTTTAAGACTTTTCTTTTTGTCTTGATTATTAAAGTTTCATTTTGATGTGTCCAGTTGGACATTTATTAATATTTTTATTTATTCTGCTTGGGCTTTGTAGGGCTTTTTGACAGTGGACTATCAACCATTATATCTAAAATATTACCTATAATCCATTCTTTCTCTTTTTCTTCTGAAACTTCAATTGCATATGTTAGATCTTCTCACTGTATTTAGTATACTTTTACCCTTTATACTGTATTGTTTAACTATTCCTTGCTTCATTCTGGATAGCTTCTTCTGAGCTTTATTCCAGTCACCTAATTCTCTCTTCAGTTATAACTAATCTACTAATCCAATTTTTAAAAATTTGGTCTCATATTCTTTTGCTTCTGGAATTTTTTTACCCAAATCTGTTATGTCAGTTTTTTATAGTTCACAGTTTCCTGCTGAAATTTTCTATCTTGATTTTGTCCCTTGAACACAGTAATCATAGTTGTTTTATAGCCCATGTCTATAATTTTCTGGAGTCCCTGTGATTCTTTTTCTGTTGTTTTGCCCGCTGTTCTGACTCACAGCTTCTTGTGTCTTTGTGTTCCTCTTTATCTTTCACTGTGTTCAGGAAACTGTTCTTGAAATATTATTTATAGAAATTATCTGAGATTTGTTATGATGTTAACTTCCTCCACAAAGCATCTTGGTTTATATCTGTATCTGCCAGGTGCTCAAGGTGGTCAGCAGTGCAGGACCACGGTGTGGTTTTCTGCATTACCACATGATGTGAAGGAACCGCCATAATGTATATTCTGTTGTTGTTTTGTTTTGTTTTGTTTTTTGAGACAGAGTCTCACTCTGTCGCCCAGGCTAGAGTGCAATGGTGCTATCTCGGCTCACTGCAACCTCCACCTCCCAGGTTCAAGCCATCCTCCTGCCTCAGCCTCCCGAGTAGCCGGGACTAACAGGTGCGTGCTACCACACCTGTCTAATTTTTTTGTATTTTTAGTAGAGACAGGGTTTCACCGTGTTGGCCAGGCTGGTCTCGAACTCCTGACCTCAAGTAAATCCACCTGCCTCAGCCTCCCAAAGTGCTGAGATTAAGGCATGAACCACCGCACCTGGCTCATAATCCATATTCTTTTTCTGAGAGGACACACATTCCTGGCCCTGCCCAAAGATGGGAGTGGGTCACCATCCCTGGTGGGAACCATAGATCTGCCCTCATTCCTTCGGTCCAGCACGGCTTCTAAAACTACAGTTTAGTTTCTCATTGGCCTCCTCAGAGTGTCATATTCCTAGGACAAACATGTTCCCCACATCCCATATCTTGTCTTGTAATTCCTCACTAAATGATGAGCTGTTTTATGATTTTTAAAAGACATATTTACAGGTAGTCTATAAATTTTAATACGACCTTCAATGGGAAGGTAGGTACAAATGATCTCCCCACTATAATTTAACTTTGGATGTCCTGCCCTCAAGGTTTAGTCTTAGGCTCTCCTTTATTTCTTTGCCCAGATTGTTCTTGTGAGCACCAGATATACATGCTCAACTGCCTATTTTACATCTCCACTTGAATGTCTAATAGGAATCCCAAACCTAAGATGTATAGAATTGGATTTACATCTATATGTCAATGATTCTACATGTATTATTTCATTCAATTTCTACATCTTAAAGATAAACGTTATTTTCAAAGTTTTAGTTTGTATTTCCCTGATACCTAGTGAGATTGAATACTTTTCATCTGTTGTCATCCAGATTTATGGAAAGACAATCAGAGAGTATAAGTAATTTTCGCAAAGTCAAAATTAGTATTTTAAAAACCCAGGTCTCAGCCGGGCACGGTGGCTCACGCCTGTAATCCGAGCACTTTGGGAGGCTGAGGCGGGCAGATCACCTGAGTTCAGGAGTTCGAGACCAGCCTAGCCAACATTAGCCAAATTAGCCAAAATTAGCCAGGCATGATGGCGGGCACCTGTAATCCCAGCTACTCGGGAGGTTGAAGCAGGAGAATCGCTTGAACCCAGGGGGTGGAGGTTGCAGTGAGCTGAGATCACACCACTGCACTCCAGCCTCGGTGACAGAGGGAGATTCTACCTCAAAAAAAAAAACAACATTAAAATAAAATAAAAACCCAAGTCTCAATTTTTCTGCTTTCGGCCATGATGGAATAATAGGGAATTATTGTTTTACCTTAAACAATTAGAAAATCAGACAAAATATTTTGAAACAGTTTTCAGAAAATGGACAATAGACAGGACAACAGGACAAATCAGTGATCCTGAGAGAAGGGATACAAACAAGAGGAGCCCTTTCACTGCCCAGAGGGAGCTTCTGGACTGCGCCATAGAGAAGGGGAGTCCAGGCCGGGCGCAGTGGCTCAAGCCTGTAATCCCAGCACTTTGGGAGGCCGAGATGGGCGGATCACAAGGTCAGGAGATCGAGACCATCCTGGCTAACACGTTGAAACCCCGTCTCTACTAAAAAAAATACAAAAACTAGCCGGGCAACGTGGCGGGCACCTATAGTCCCAGCTACTTGGGAGGCTGGGGCAGGAGAATGGCGTGAACCCGGGAGGCGGAGCTTGCAGTGAGCTGATATGCGGCCACTGCACTCCAGCCTGGGCAACAGAGCCAGACTCCGTCTCAAAAAAAAAAAAAAAAAAAAAGAGAGAAGGGGAATCCAAATGGACCTCAAAGATTTAATGAGTTGATAAAACAGAGATTCAGAGATGCCCAGGCAGCTAGAATTTGTAAGCCAAACAATCAGGAAAGAGGAAGCTGCACAGAGAAAGAGGGGACGCTGGCAAGAACTGGAGAGGGGCTGCTTCAGAATTTGACTGGCGACTGATCTACACATACGTGTGAGTATACTACTGAGGAGGGGAAAGAACCATCAGAAAAGAGTAGGCAAAACATCTCCAGAGCTCAGACAATGCTGTAAATAATTTTTCTCTATCAGCTAGGGAGGAAAGACCTCCAAACGTGGGGGCATGGAGTCAGGTTGTCAAAAAGGTACTGCCTCAGCAGTGAGGCAAAATTAGGTCCAAAATAAAGGTTGTCTGGACCCAGCTGCACAAAGTGTAAAAGCAAGACTTTAAAAGATGACCCTGGTCGGGCGCGGTGGTTCACACCTGTAATCTCAGCACTTTGGGAGGCCAAGACGGGTGGATCACGAGGTCAGGAGATCGAGACCATCCTGGCTAACACAGTGAAACCCTGTCTCTATTAAAAATACAAAAAATTAGCCGGGCGTGGTGGCGGGCGCCTGTAGTCCCAGCTACTCGGGAGGCTGAGGCAGGAGAACCGGGAGGTGGCGCTTGCAGTGAGCCAAGGTTGCACCACTGCACTCCAGCCTGGGCAAGAGAGCAATACTCCATCTCAAAAAAAAAAAAAAAAAAAAAGATGATCCTTATTCCAAGTACCTTAATGAAGTCTCAGAATAAAGTCCAAACAAAGCAGTAAAAATAATCCAGCACCCAAGCATGTAAAATTCACAATGCCTGGGGTCCAAACAAGATTACCATGCATGCAAAGAAGCAGGAAAATAAAACCTATAATCCAGCAGAGGGAAAATTAATCAAGAGAAACAGCCAGAAATAACACAGATGTTGGAATTTATTGAGAACATTAAAACTGTATAAATGTACTCCTTTTGATCAAGTATATAGAGAAAATCATGAGCATCATAAATAATAAAATGAAAGGGCAGGACATGGTAGCTCATGCTTGTAATCCCAGCATTTTGGGAGGCCTAGGTGGGCAGATTGCTTGAGCCCAGGAGTTCAAGACCAGCCTGGGCAACATGGCAGGACCATCTCTACAAAAAAATACAAAAATTGGCCAGGCATGGTGGTGCATGTGTATAGTCCCAGCTACTCAGGAAGCTGACACAGGAGGATTGATTGAGCCCAGGAGATCAAGGCTGCAGTAAGCTGTGATCATGCCACTGTACTCCAACCTGGGCAACAAAATGAGATCCTGTCTCAAAATAAAATAAAATAGAATAAAAGGTTAAAAGACCCACTCAAATTTCTGTAGATAAAAAACATAATACCTGAAATATAAAATATCCTACATGGGATTACCAGCAGTTTAGACACTACCAAATAAAAGATTAGTAAACTTGAAGACAAAACAGCCACAACTATCCAAAATAAGCACAGAGAAAAAAGAATTAAAAACAAAAACAAGGCCGGGCGCAATGGCTCCCACCTATAATCCCAGCACTTTGGGAGGCCGAGGTGGGCGGATCACGATGTCAGGAGTTCGAGACCAGCCTGCCAACATGGTGAAACCCCATCTCTACTAAAGATACAAAAAATTAGCCAGGCGTGTTGGCGCACGCCTGTAATCCCAGCTACTCAGGAGGCTGAGGCAGGAGAATAGTTTGAACCCGGGAAGCAGAGGTTGCAGTGAGCCAATATTGCGCCGTTGCACTCCAGCCTGGGTGACAGGGCGAGACTCCATCTCAAAAAACAAAACACAAAAAGCAAACAAACAAAAAAAGGAAAGTCTATCAATCAGCAGTGAGAAAATATCACACAGCCTAGCATACATACAACTGGAGTCCCAGATAGAGATACGAGGAGGAGGAAATAGAAGTAATGGTCTGGAAAATTTTCAAATTTGATGAAAAATATAAACTCATAGGTCCAACAAGTTCAATGAACCCTCAGCAAATGATACATGATGAAAAACACACAAAAGCACATAATAATGAAATTGCTAAAAACCAATGAACACATCCTTTTTTTTTTTTTTTTTTTTTTTTTTGAGATGGAGTCTCACTCTGTCGCCCAGGCTGGAGTGCAGTGGTGCGATCTCAGCTCACTGAAACCTCCACCTCCCAGGTTCAAGAGATTCTTCTGCCTCAGCCTCCCAAGTAGCTGGGACTACAGGTGCATGCCACCATCCTAGCTAACTTTTGTAGTTTTAGTAGCGACAGGATTTCACCATGTTGGCCAGGCTGGTCTCAAACTCCCAGTCTCAAGGGATCCACCCTTGTGCTAGGGTTGGATCTACCAAAGTGCTAGGGTTACAGGCATGAGCCACTGCACCTGGCCAAAAACAATGAACAAACCTTTAAAGCAGGAAGAGGAAAAATAAAATGACATACAGAAGAAAAATATAGGACAGCCCAAAACTCATTAGAAATAATTTAAGGGCAGGCACAGTGGTTCATGCTTATAATCCCAGCACTCTGGAAGGCTGAGGCGGACAGATTGCTTGAGTTCAGGAGTTCGAGACTAGCCTGAGCAACATGGCAAAACCCCATCTCTACAAAAAATTAAAAATTAGCCAAGCATGGTGGCTCATGCCCCGCTCTTTGGGAAGCTGAGGTAGGAGGATCACCTGAACACGGGGAGGTCAAGGCTGCAGTGAGCTGCACTCCAGCCTGGGTGACAGGTGAGACTGTATCTCAAAACGAAAAAGAAAAAAAGAAGAAGAAAGAAAAGAAACAATTTAAGCCAAGTAATAGTGGGGTGACAAAGTACTAAAAGAAAAAAGTCTGTCAACCAATAATTCTATACCTGGCAGAAATCTCTCTCAAAAATGAAGGAAAAATTAAAAAAAAATTCTGACATGTGAAAGATCAGATAAGTCATCCCCTGTAAAGTGACTGTACTGGAAATGTTCAAGTAATCTTTCAGGGAGAAGGAAAAAGTTGCTAGAAGGAAATCTGAGTGTACATAAACAGATAAATAACATCGTATGTGGTAAATAGGATGATAAATGTAAAAGATTGTTTTAATTTTTTTCCCTTTAAGAGATAATTTAGCCGGGCGTGGTGGCTCAAGCCTGTAATCCCAGCACTTTGGGAGGCCGAGACAGGTGGATCACGAGGTCAGGAGATCGAGACCATCCTGGCTAACACGGTGAAACCCCGTCTCTACTAAAAATACAAAGAAAACTAGCCGGGCCCGAGGTGGCAGGCGCCTGTAGTCCCAGCTACTCGGGAGGCTGAGGCAGGAGAATGGTGTGCACCCGGGAGGCGGAGCTTGCAGTGAGCTGAGATCCGGCCACTGCACTCCAGCCTGGGCAACAGAGCGAGACTCCGTCTCAAAAACAAACAAACAAAAAGAGATAATTTACTGGCTAAAGTAATATTAGTAACAACATATTGTGTAATTAATTACATATTCAAGTTAAACATATGACAAAAATGGGAGAGAAAAAGTGGAAGTATGCTGTTACATAATTGTTACACTGTATATGCAATGTTTCAACATTATTTGATGGTAGACTAAGTTAAATATTTGTACTGTAACTGCTACATCAATCAGTAAAAACACAAAAATAAGAATAGCTACTAAGCCAATAAAGAAGAGAAAATAGAATCATTTAAAATTTCTCAATTAATCCATAAAAAGGTCAGGAAAATAGGAAAAAAAAGAACAAAAGACGGGTGCCCCAACTAGACGACAAGATGGGATAAACAAAAAACAAAATGATTCAAACTCAATCATATAATACATCTAGTTTAAATGTTTATAGTCTACATACTCTAATTAAAAGGCAGAAATTGTCACAATGGATAAAAAACAAGACTCAACCATATACTGCCTGCGAAAACCTACTCTAAATTTAAAGATACAGATAAGAGTAAAGGCAGGGGCCGGGCACAGTGGCTCACACCTGTGATCCCAACACTTTGGGATGCCAAGATAGGACAATCACTTGAGTTCACAAGTTCAAGACAAACCTGGGCAACACAGCAAAACCCCATCTCTACAAAGAATACAAAAATTAGCCTGGTGTGGTGGTGTGCACCTGTTATCCCAGCTACACAGGAGGCTGAGGTGGGAGGATGGCTTGAGCCGAGGAGACTGATAAAAAATGATAAAAAGTAAAGGAATGGAAGAATATATACTATGCTAACACTAAAGAAAAAAAGTTGAAATGGCTATATGAGATAAAGCACATTTCAGAGAAATGAATGTTACTATATAAAAAGAAGTTCATTTCATTGATAAAGGGGTTAAATTTATCAATAGATAACAATCCTAAATGTGTATGCACTAATATGATACTTGAAGTATGCTACTAAAAAAGGATAGAATTTAAATGAGAAATGCACACATAATTAGTGTTAGAGGTTTTATTATTATTATTACTATTTTCGAGACAGAGTCTCTGTCTGTCGCCCAGGCTGGAGTGCAGTGGTGCAATCTCGGCTCACTGCAACCGCTGCCTCCCAGCTTCAAGCGATTCTCTTGCCTCAGCCTCCTGAGTAGCTGGGACTACAGGTGCCCGCCACCAAACCTGGCTAATTTTTGTATTTTTAGTAGAGATGGGGTTTCACCATATTGGCCAGACTGGTCTCGAACTCCCGATCTAAAGTGATCCACTTGCCTCGGCCTCCCAAAATATCGGGATTACAGGCGTGAGCCACCATGCCTGGCTATGTTAGATATTTTAACACTTGGCTATTAACAACTGATAGGAAAAATAATTTTTTTATTTTTTATTTTTTTTTGAGATGGAGTCTCACTCTGTCACTCAGGCTGGAGTGCAGTGACGTGACCTCAGCTCATGGCAACCTCGGCATCTCAGGTTCAAGCAGTTCTCCTGCCTCAGCCTCAGCCTAAAAATATAAACATTAGCCGGGCATGGTGGCAGGCACCTGTAATCCCAGCTACTCCGGAGGCTGAGACAGGAGAATTGTTTGACCCCGGGAGGCAGAGGTTGTTGCAGTGAGCCGAGATTGCACCACTGTACTCCAGCCTGGGCAACAAGAGCAAAACTCCGTCTCAAAATAAATAAATAAATAAATAACTGGAGTGCAGTGGCTTGATCTGAGCTCACCGCAACCTCTGCCTTCCGAGTTCAAGTGATTCTCCTGCCTCAGCTTCCCAAGTAGCTGGGATTACAGGTGTGCACCACCATGCCCAGCTAGTTTTTGTGTTTTAGTAGAAATAGGGTTTCACTGTGTTGGCCAGGCTGGTCTCAAACTCCTGACCTCAAGTGACCTGCCTGCCTAGGCCTCCCAAAGTGCTGGGATTACAGTAGTAAGCCACTGGGCCCAGCCTAAAAATATTTTAAATGAATAAAAATAAAACCACAATTATTAAAAATTTGTGGGATGCCATTAATATACTGTTTTCAGGGAAACTTATAGCATAAAATATTTATATTAGAAAAGGAGAAAGCTTTAAAATCAACGACCTGTTTCCATCTTAAGAAATCAGAAGACCAAATTAAACTAAAAGCAAGCAGAAGGAAGAAAATAATAAAAAGGCAGGTGGTCACCAACTGAGGGGCAGGGGGATTCCCACTGGATCCTGGGCAACCGCTCAGCATCTAAGCCGTATGCCTCTATGGCCGTTCTGTCTCCTGTGTCAACAAGAACTTGCTCAAGAAGTTTGCCAAAAACCCAAATCCCGTCCAAGATACTACATTAGATTTCATCGTCATGAGATATTGTCTTGTCATGTCTCATTGTAGACTCCTCTTGATGGTGGTAGTTTTTCAGACCTTCCTTGTTTTTGATGACCGTGACAGTTTGAAAAGTAGCAGTCAGCAATAATGTTTTGGTCTGAGGCTCTTTCTCTATGATCTCACTTTACTTACAAACCATCTAAGTTGGGAGTCCTGATGCATACCTCAAAGAAAATGAAGGAGGACCATGTATGCTTAAGGACCCTGGATGGCCTTCTCTGTAAAGCATTCACAGGTTGCAGTGTACCTCTGATGTGAAGCAAGATATCTATAATCTGAATATGTAGCTTTCCAAGGTATCTCTGACTTTAGACCTCTCAGCCTTCTGTGTATATTAGAAGACAACTCTTTGCTGAGCAGAATGAGCACATAGAAACCATTTTACAGAAGAGCACTGTACAAATGAAGCATCTTTTGATGTCTTGACAGACCTTGAGTAACGTGGTGCCAATGGTTTGTTCAAGACGAACAAAATACAGCTCTAGCTGGAATTGATCAGTTACTGACAATGGTTGACTGTGGACCATCAGATGAATAAGACTTTATACAAAATGATTTCAGGGAACTTGTGACTCTGATCAGTGCACTGTCATCTGATGCCATGGAATCTGCTGTGCACTCAGGTCTATGTGGAATCAATCACGGAGTGCTCAACAAGCAAATCATGGGATACAAAAGGAAGAGAAAGGATTTAGAAATATGAGCCCAGCGTGGCCAAAACAAGAGCAAGAACAATTGGCTGAGTTGACAAAGCAAATGAAAAAGAGAAAGAGAAAGAAGAAAGCAAAGCACCTTGTAGATGATGACAGTTCTCCCAAGAATTACCCCAAGATGTAGAATGAGTGATGATGCTCTGGATAATGAGTATATTCTTTGAGAAGCGCACATTGAAATATGAGTATGGATTACCAGAGAAGAGGAACTGGAGACAGGGAAAGAAGGTGATAGAAAGGAAAAATGTTAACTTGTCACTTGTTATCAGGTTAACTTTCCTCTTAGAGAGAAAATAAGTTTGTGAGGCATCAACCCTGCTGATAGATAAGCTTATTTTGAGGGGTTAAACTGATACAGACCAACAGCAGCTAAGTCTGTACTATGTTTATGTTTATGTCCTCTATATGACACTTATACATAATATGAACTCTACTTTTGGAAACAAATGTAAAATTTTAATTTTCAGATAGAAAAAAAAAAGTAGCAATCAATGGAACAGAAAACAAGGACAGGCCATGTGATGGCTCACGCCTGGAATCACAGCATACTAGAAGGCTAAGATGGGAGAATTGCTTGAGGTCAGGAGTTTAAGACCAGCCTGAGCAACATCGTGAGAACCCATCTCTACAAAAATAAACAAATAAATAATTTTTTGAGATGGGATCTGGCTTGGTCATCCAGGCTAGAGTGCAGTGGCACAATCTTGACTCACTGTAACCTCTGCCTCCCCTGGCTCAAGTGATCAGTGATCCTCCCACCTCAGCTCCACAAGTAGCTAGGACCACAGGTGCATGCTACCATGATCGGCTAATTTTTGTATTTTTGGTAGAGACACGGTTTCCCCATGTTGCCCAGGCTGGTCTCAAACTCCTGAGCTCAAGTGATCTGCCTGCCTCAGCCTCCCAAAGTGCTGGGATTGCAGGCATGAGTCACTATGCCCAGCCTTTTTTTTTTTTTTAACCTTTACACTCTGTTGAACTTGATGAAGTGTCTTAAAGTTCATCTAGGTCAATCACCCTATTTTCCACGAGAGAAAAGTAAGCCCCAGAAAGGTCTAGTAACTTATTCAATATCCCACAGCAAGTTAGTAGGCAATAATAACCAAGCATGTCTTTTCATTAAAGAGGTACTATCTCCTTGAACTGACCATTAAATGAAATAGGCTTTATTCCCATTGTAAATGAGAAAACTATATCTGAGAAAGGTTAAATTACTTGTCAAGGTCAATATTAAGTGTTAAAGTGAGGTGTAAACAAAGAAAAAAGTTTGACATTAAAAATATTTTCTCTCATTTTGGGCCACATGTCTTTTTTTTTAATTAAAAAATAAAAAGATAAAAATATTTTCAGGGTGGACATAGTGACTCATGCCTTTAATCCCAGCACTTTGGGAGGCTGAGACAGGTGGACTGCTTGAGTCCAGGAGTAAAACCAGCCTCGGCAACATGGCAAAACCTCATCTCTACAAAAAATACAAAAATTAGCAGGGCATGGTGGCATGTGCCTCTACTCTCAGCTACTAGGGAGGCTGAAGTGGGAGGATCACCTGAATCCAGGGAGGTCGAGGCTGCAGTGAGCCTGGGTGATAAAGTGAGACTCTGTCTCAAAAAAAAAAAAAAAATACACACACACACACACGCGCGCGCATATATGTATATATCTTTGCCCAGTGATTTGTTTTATCTTCTGTTTTGTTCTTCCTTTTTTTCTTTGTTCTTTTAGAGATAGGGTCTCACTCTGTTGCCTAGGCTGGAGTGCAGTGGCACCATCAGCTTCAATCTCCTGGGCTCAAGTGATCCTCCTGCTTCAGCCTCCCAAGTAGTGGGGTCTACAGGCATGCACCACCACACCTGGCTAATTTTAGATATTTTTACAGTATTTATTTATTTGTTTATTTATTTATTTACTTATTAGAGATGCAGTCTCGCTCTGTCACCCAGGTTGGAGTGCAGTGGTGCGATCTTGGCTCACTGCAACCTCTGCCTCCTGGGATCAAGCAATTCTCCTGCCTCAGCCTCCCAGGTAGATGGGACTACAGGCCCACACCAACACGCCCTGCTAATTTTTGTATTTTTAATAAAGACAGGGTTTTACCATGTTGGCCCAGCTTGTCTCAAACTCCTGACCTTAAGTGATCTACCCACCTTGGCCCCCTAAAGTGCCGGGATTATAGGCAAGAGTCACCGCGTCTGGCCCTGGCTAATTTTTTCAAAGTTTTTTTGGTAGAGGATGGGAGTCTCACTATGTTGCCCAGACTTGTCTTGAACTCCTAAGCTCAAACAATCCTTCTGCCCTAGCCTCCTAAAGTGCTGGAATTACAGGCATGAGCCACCCCACCTGGTCCTTTGCCCAGTGCTTTAAGAGGCCAAGGCAAGAAGATTGAGTTTGAGACAAGCCTGTCCAACATAGACCCCCATCTCTATAAAATAACAAATAAAAGAATCTTTTCATCTTTGTAGTAAGAATATTTTTCACAGATTCACTTTTGGTTTCTGCAACAAAAACCCAAGTTTTAAAAATGAAAAATTGAGTTGGGTACAGTGGCTCATGCCTATAATCCCAGCACTTTGGGAAGCTGAGGTGGGCAGATCACTTGAGGTCAGGAGTTCATGGTCAGTCAGTTCAACATGGTGAAACCTTGTCTCTACAAAAAAATAAAAACAAACCAAAAAAAAAAAAAAAAAATTAGCTGAGCTTGGTGGGACAAGCCTGTAATCTCAGCTATTTGGGAGGTGGCAGAATCACTTGAACCCAAGAGGCAGAGTTTGCAGTGAGCTGAGATCACGCCACTGCACTCCAACCTGGGTGATGGAGCGAGACTCTGTTTCAAAAAACAAGTAAAAATAAAATTAAAATTAAAAATAAATAAAAATAGATTGGCCAGGCAGCGTGATGACTCACACCTGTAATACCAGCGCTTTGGGAGGCCCAGATGGGTGGATCACCTGAGGTCAGGAGTTTGAGAGCAGCCTGATCAACATGGAGAAACCCTGTCTCTACTAAAAATACAAAAATTAGCTGGGCATGGTGGTGCGCACCTGTAATCCCAGCTACTCAGGAGGCTGAGACAGGAGAATTGCTTGAACCCAGGATGCGGAGGTGGCAGTGACCCAAGATCACATCACTGCACTCCAGGCTGGGTGACAGAGTGAGACTCCGTCTCATAAATAAATAAATAAATAAATAAGAGAAAATGAGCTTAGGGATGCAATCTAAAGATCTGAAATTATGCCTGTGTTTTCAAATGTGACATATCAATTCCTTGCCACAAGTGCCACTTTATTTTATTTTCAATTTTCTTTTTATTTTTGAGACAGGGCCTCACTCTGTCACCCAGGCTGGAGTGCAGCGGCACGATCCTGGCTCACTGCAACCCCCGCCTCCCAGGCTCAAGTGATCCTCCCACGTGAGCCTCCCTGTAGCTGGGACTACAGGCGCATGCCAACACACCTGGCTAATTTTTTGTATTTTGGTGGAGACAGGGTTTTCCCATGTTGCCCAGGCTGGTCTCAAACTCCTGAGCTCAGATGACCCATCGCCTTGGCCTCCCAAAATGCTGGGATTACAGGCCTGAGCCACTATGCCCAGCCCACAAGTGCCATTTTAAATGAATCATCTTTTATTATATTTACTTACTTATGCAAACATGCCCAGCCCTATTCTCTAACAGTATTTGTGATAGCTTACATGAACACATGTAATCATTAGGGTAGAAACCTCAATGGATTAAGAACCTAACAGGCAAAACAAAAAAAAAAGGATGGCAAAATTCAGACACAGGTAACTATTAATATGATGCAAAAATGCATACCATAGAATCCTGGACAATTTCTAAGCATGAGTCACAAATTTAGCTTTAGATTCCTTTCAACCAGAGCCAACAGTGAAGTGCAATCAATTAAAAAATTCATAGTGTTAATAAGGGAATATGTCTTAGAAGAAGCATAACTTTTCCTTACATCAAGACCTTAAAAAAAAAATCATCATTATAGAGATACTGTGTGACTGTAAACAACATTCTGAACATCCCTACAATAATTATTACAGTTTCATGAAAGGAAGAAAGCTGAGGAGACATATTACAGTGAGATTCTTTTACAGTCCCTTAAGAAAGGAGATAAGCCCAATATAAGAAGGAGGCTGGCAGGCCAGGCACAGTGGCTCACACTTGTAATCTCAGCACTTTGGGAGGCCAAGGCAGGCGGATCATGAGGTTAGGAGTTCAAAACCACCCTGACCAATACAGTGAAATCCCGTCTCTACTAAAAATACAAAAATTAGTTGGGTGTAGTGGCAGGCACCTGTAATCCCAACTACTCAGGAGGCTGAGGCAGGAGAATCGCTTGAACCTAGGAGGCAGAGGTTGCAGTGAGCCAAGATTGTGCCATTGTACTCCAGCCTGGACAACAAGAGCAAAATTCCGTGTCAAAAAAAAAAAAGGACGGAGGCTGGTAAAGAAGACAAAGTATGAATCTAGTAATAAACTCCCATAATCTCTTCATATGAAAACTTTCTAGAAGATTGAGGGCCATTTATTTTCTTACCAAGTCAGGACAGGAGTTTTGCAAGAAGCGTTCTTCTGCAGGTATAATTTCCTACATACTATCCTCTCCTGTCCTGCTGGTACAGCTTGTCCCAACTCCAAAGGGTAGGTAAGACACAGACCATGGGTTTTAGCACACTCTACTCCTGGTCATACAGAGACCAGTTTTTGTATGACATATATAAGCACTGCTATTCCAACAGTGCCATCTACATGGGGAAACTTGTAATATGTGGGCAAGATTTCAATAGGTTTTTCCCAAGTAGCCTAAGATAAGGTTTTTAAGGGAATTAGCCTTAAGAGGTGGGAGATACATTAAACTGAGTGATAAGTTCATGAGGGTTCACTTCATTCTCTTTCCACTTTTGAATATATTTGAAATTTTCCAAAATAAAAACACAAGAGCTGGGCATGGTGGCATGTACCTATAATCCCAGGTATTTGGGAGGCTGAAGCAGGAGGATTGTTTGAGCCCAGGAGTTGTTTTTTTTTTCTCTCTCTCTCTGAGACAAGGTCTCACTCTGTCAAACCGGCTGCTGTACAGTGGAATGATCACGGCTTACTGCAGCCTCCACCTTTCAGAGCCCAGGAGTTTGAGACCAGCCTAAGCAACTTAGACAGAACCCATCTCAAAAACAAACAAAAACCCCCCAAAAAAACAAAACAAAAAAAAGAAAATATAATCATGTTGAAGATCCTCAGGGATAAATGAAGTAATATGTATCACAAATAAACAATTATAAAAAGCAGACAAAAATAAAACAAGAGTAGATGGATAAAAAGTGTGCCAATTAGAACTTTCAGAAATTAAAAAGTAGCAGTAAAAATTTAATGGAAACTCAAAAGCAACCCAATTAAAAATAGGTAAAACATTTACACAGGCATTTTACCAAAAAAGATGTATGAATGGCTGGAAATGGTACATGGAAAGGTGCTCAACATCATTGGTCATTAAGGAAATGCAAATTAAAGCTGCAGTAAGATACCATTTCACATCTACTAATATGGCTATAATAAAAAAGAAAATAACAAGCATTGGAAAGGATGTCAAGAAATGAACCCTCAAACTTTGCTGAGGAGTATGCAAAATGGTACAGCTACCATGGAAAACTGGCAGTGTCTTTAAAAATAAACATAGGCCATGTGCGGTGGCTCACGCCTGTAATCCCAGCACTTTGGGAGGCCCAAGTGGTTGAATCACTCGATGTCAGGAGTTCAACACCAGCCTGGCCAACGTGGTGAAACCCCATCCCTACTAAAAATACAAATATTAACTGGGTATGGTGGTGTATGCCTGTAGTCCCAGCTACTCGGGAGGCTGAGGTGGAGGAATTGCTTGAACCTGGGAGGCAGAGGTTGCAGTGAGCCGAGATCGTGCCACTGCACTCCAACCTGGGCGACAGAATGAGACTGTGTCTCAGACAATAAATAAATAAATAAATAAACTTAAATTTACAGTCATACCAAGAAATTCCACTTCTAGATATCTATCCAATAAAATACAAACATATGTTCACACAAAGACTGGTACATGTTAATAGCAGCAGTATTCATAATTGCCAAAAAATGGAAACAATCCGAATGTCCGTCAACTAGTGAAGGAATAAATGCGATGTGCTACATCTATATAATGGAATACTTTCAGCAGTATCAGGGAACAAAAAACGAATGCAGGCTACAAAATGAATGAACCTCAAAGAAATCAAGTGCATAACACATATTGTATCATTCTGTTTATATGAAATGTCCGGAAAAGGCAAATATATAGAAACAGAAAGTATACTGGTGGTGCCTTGGGCTAGAGGTAGGGACAAAGGTGGACTGCAAATCGGCATGAGGGATCATTTTATTATGAAAGAAATCTTCTAAAACTGGATTGTGATAATGCTTGTACAACTTCATAAATAGATCAAAAATCATTGAATCGTACATTTTAAACTGTATGTAAAATAGTAAAGATGGCAAATTAGATATGTATGTTTTACCTCAATAAAAGAATAGAAATAAAATTAAATGGTATGTAAATTACACCTCAGTGAAACTTTTCATTTACTTATTTTTTCTTTTCTTTCTCCTTCTTTCGTTTTTTTTTTTTTTTTTTTTTTTTTTGAGACAGAGTCTTGCTCTGTTGCCCAGGCTGGAGTGCAGTGACATGATCTTGGTTCACTGCACCCCCTGCCTCCCAGGTTCAAGTGATTCTCCTGCCTCAGCCGCCCTAGTAGCTGGGATTACAGTTGCATGCCACTACATCTGGCTAATTTTTGTATATTTAGTAGAGATGGGATTTTGCCATGTTGGCCAGGCTGGTCTTGAACTTCTGACCTCAAGTGATCCACCTGCCTCAGCCTCCCAAACTGCTGGGATTATAGGCGTGAGCCATTGCACCCCGCCCATTTATTTATGTTTTCTTTTTTTTTTTTTTTTTTTGAGACGGAGTCTCGCTCTGTCCCCCAGGCTGGAGTGCAGTGGCGCGATCTTGGCTCACTGCAAGCTCTGCCTCCTGGGTTCCTGCCATTCTCCTGCCTCAGCCTCCTGAGTAGCTGGGACTACAGGTGCCCACACCGCACCCGGCTAATTTTTTTGTATTTTTAGCAGAGACAGGGTTTCACCGTTTTAGCCAGGATGGTCTCGATCTCCTGACCTTGTGATCCGCCCGCTTTGGCCTCCCAAAGTGCTGGGATTACAGGCATGAGCCACCGCGCCTAGCCAATTTATTTATGTTTTCAAGACAGGGTCTCACTCTGTCCCCCAGGCTAGGCTCCAGTGGCGTGAACTCCTGGGCTCAAGCCATCCTCTTGCCTCAGCCTCCCAAGTGGATAGGTCTACAGGTGCCTACCACCACGCTCAGCTAATTAAAAAAAATTTTTATAGAGACTAGTTTCAAACTCCTGGCCTCAAGCGATCCTCCTGCTTCAGTCTCCTAGAGTGCTAGGATTACAGGTGTGAGCCACCATTCCCAACCTCAGTGAAGCTATTTTTTTTAAAATAACAATAATAATAATAATTGGGTAAACTTAAGACAGGACAAGTCTGAATAATTAGTGAACTTGGAAGATAATACTGAAGAATGCATTCAAAACACATCACAAAAAGAGATAAAAATATGAGACAGGATGGAAAAAGCATACAATTAGTCTGAGTTCCAGAAGAAGAGACTATAACGGAATTATAGAAAAATAGCATTAAGATCATGTGCAGTGGCTCACGCCTGTAATCCCAATACTTTGGGAGGCTGAGGCAGGCAGATCACCTGAGGTCAGGAGTTTGAGACCAGCCTGACCAACGTGGTGAAACTCCGTCTCTATTAAAAATACAAAAATTAGCCGGGCATGGTGGCAGGTGCCTGTAATTCCAGCTACTCAGGAGGCTGAGGCAGAAGAATCACTTGAACCCCGGAGGCGGAGGTTGCAATGAGATCACGCCATCGCACTCTAGCCTAGGAGACAGAGCAAGACTCTGTCTTGAAAAATAGCACTGAAAGTGATAATATCTGAGTAGATTCAGGAACTAAACGAACATATGAATCTTCAGATTGAAAGTGCACTTCTGCAGGATAAAGAAAAATCCATACGTTATATCCAAACAAGTAGGCTGGGCATGGAGGCTCACACCTGTTATCCCAGCACTTTGGGAGGCAGAGGCAGGTGGACTGCTTGAGCTCAGTAGTTATAGACCAGCCTGGGCAACATGGCATAACCTCATTTCTACAAATACTACAAAAATAGCCATGTATGGTGGTGTGTGCCTGTAGTTCCAGCTACTCAAGAGATTGAGATGGGAGGATAGCTCGAGCCCAAGTTGGTCAAGGCCACTGTGAGCTGAGATCGGGCCACTGCACTCCAGCCTGGACAAAAAAAAAGTAACACTGAAAACCATCAAAGATAGAGAGAAATTGCTAAAAGCCTCTCGAAGAAATTATCTATTAAAAATCATTAGACTTAGAGGAATATTGCTTCAAATTGCTGAAAGTAAATACAGTCTTTTCTCAGTACACACAGAGGATTGGTTCCAAGATTCCCCAACACCCACGTGGTGTATACAAAATCCTTACAAACTCAAATACCACAGTCCACCCTGCAAACCTGCATATAGGAAGTTAGTCCTCCATATAAGTGGGTTTCACATCCCACTAATGTTGTATTTTCATCTGTATTTGATTGGAAAATAATCCCTGTAGTAGTGGACCCATGCAATTCAAACCCATGTTGTTCAAGGGTCAACTGTAATTGTCAACATAAAAATCTATGTCCAGCTAAACTATCATTCAAGAGTGAGGATAGGCCAGGCACAGTGGCTCACACCTGTAATCCCAGCACTTTGGGAGGCCGAGGTGGGTGGATCACTTGAGGCCAGGAGCTTGAGGCCAGCCCGGCCAACATGGTGAAACCTTGTCTCTTCTAAAAATACAAAAATTAGCTGGGCGTGGTGGCACACATCTGTAATTCTAGCTACTCAGGAGGCTGAGGCAGGAGACTGAGGAGAATCACTTGAAGCTGGGAGGTGGAGGTTGCAGTGAACCAAGATGGCACCACTACACTCCAGCCTTGGCGACAGAGCGAGATTCTATTTCAAAAAAAGAAAAAAGTGAGGATGAAACAGCATATAAAGAATGGGAGAGAGTATTCTTTTCTGAGCCTCACTGAAAGAACTACCAAAGGATGTGTTAGCAAGAGAAATGAACTTTAAAGGAGTGGGATGTAAGGCATGAGAGAACATAGAACTTGACAAAAATATGTTGTTAAATTTAATTAAATGTGAACTCTAAAAATAATTTTTAGAAGAAACTAAAACTAAAACTGAACGGAAACCCTGAACAAAAATAAGAAAATAGAACTCAAAGTATAATAATAAAATAAAATAAAAAATAATAAGAAAATAGGGATAGGGAGTATTCAGTGGATAATTACAGTATGCAAAGGTTCAGTAAAAAGGTAGAAGATACTGAAAAGCTTTAGCCTTTGGAAGTTTTCATATTTAAGTAGTGTGGTAGCCAGCCTCCTATGATGGCTCCCAATATCCTCACCTCCTGGTATTGTCATTGAATTGTGGCTTCCCAGTGTGCCCGATAAAATATAGCAGAAGTTAGAGGGCTTTGACTCCTAAGGCTACTTCATCAAAGATGTGGCAATTTCCACCTTGGTCTCATTGGCTCTATGGCAATGATTCTCAATTGGGGATGATTTTGTCCCCCATGTTCACCCCAGGGACCATTTGGAGATGTCTAGGGAGACATTTTTGATTGTTACAACTGGGAGCGCTACTGCCATCTAGTGGGTAGAGGTCAAACATGCTGTTAAACATCCTAAATAGAACAGCACTTCCGGCCCCCTACAGCAGCGAATTATGAAGTACAAAATGTCAATAGTACTGAGGTAGAGAAACCTTCTCCTAGGGAAGACCAGATGCCATATCATGAAGACTATCCAACAGCTGTATCGAGATGTTCAGTCGGTAAGGAACTAAGGCCTCTTGCCTCAACAACTTGCCAGCTACATGGGTCCTTGAGAGTGTCCTCCAGGCGCAGTGAAGCCTCAAATGACTGTAGGCCAGTTGACATCTTGACAAGTCATGAGAGATCCCAAGCCAGAACACCCAATTAAGCCCCTCCTGAACTTATTACCCACAGAAACTGTGTGAGATAATAAATGTTGATTGCTTTTTTCTTGTTTGATTGTTTGTTTGAGATGGAGTCTCGCTCTGTGGCCCAGGCTGGAGTGCAGTGGCACAATCTCAGCTCACTGCAACCTCTGCTTCCCAGGTTCAGGCAATTCTCCTGCCTCAGCCTCCTGAGTAGCTGGGACTACAGGCGCCTGCTACCACGCCCGGCTAATTTTTGTATTTTTAGTAGAGACGGGGTTTTACCATGTTGGTCATGCTGGTCTCGAACTCCTGAGCTCAAGTGATATGTCCACTTCGGCCTCCTAAAATACTGGGATTACAGGCATGAGCCACCATGCCCAGCCAAATGTTTTATTGTTGTTTTAAGCCTCTAAGTATTGGGGTAATTCATTAGACAGCAATAGATAACTAATACAAATAAGTAAAGTTAAAGATTTAAGGATATGATTAAAAGAAGAGAAATATAGTTTATAGTTCCCAAACTAGCAAAGGAAAATCAAAGGGGAACTATACAAAATGTTAATAACCCAACATAAAGCAGAGAAAGAGAAGGAAAAAAAACAAAAAACACGGTACCAGAATCACAAAATATACACATATAAAGTTAAAGACATTAGAAATCACAATAAATGCAAATGCATTAAACTCATGTACTAAAGAGGAAAAACTCAGATGATGGATTAAAAATATCCAACCACATACTTCTTATAGAAGATAATCCTGAAATAACATAGAAAGATTGAAAATAGGCCAGGCCCAGTGGCTCAAACCTGTAAACCCAGCACTTCAGGAGGATGAGGCCAGTGGATGGCTTGAATCCAGGAGTTTGTGACTAGTCTGGGCAACATGGCGAAACTCCGTCTCTACAAAAAATACAAAAACTAACTGGACATGGTGGCACATGCCTGTAGTCTCAGCTACTGGGGAGGCTGAGATAGGAGGATCACTTGAGGAGGGAGGATGGCTTGAGCTCAGGAGGCAAAGGTTGCAGTGAGCTGCGATGGCACCACTTCACTCTAGCCTGGGCGACAGTGAGATCCTATATCAAAAAGAGAAGAAAAATTGAAAATAAAACAGAAGCAATTACAAATTACAGAAAACATATATGAACAGAAAGCTAATAGTAAGTAGTATCAGACAAAATAGAATTTAAGGCAAAAACAGAGATAAAGAGTGGCACTACATAAAGATTAAAGGAACACAACACGTAAGTCATAAGTGTATTTGTATTAGTTATAAAACAGCCTTGAAACATAAAACAATAAAGCAAAAACTGATCTACAGAGAGACATTGACAGAAATCACAATATTGGCAACTATTTGCAGTTGGAGAAAAGATATAAATATTTATTTATGTATTTATTTTATGTATGTATGTATGTATTTATTTATTTTGAGATAGGGTCTTTCTCTGTCACACAGGCTGGGGTGCACTGACATGATCACGGCTTACTGCAGCCTTGACCTCCTGGGCTCCAGTGATCCTCTCACCTCTGCCTCCCAAGTAGCTGGGACCACAGGTGGGCACCACCACACCCACCTAATTTTTTAAATTTTTTGTAGAGATGAGGTCTTGCCATGTTGCTCAGGCTGGTCTCAAACTCCTTGGTTTAAGTGATCTTCCCACCTCAGCCTCCCAAAGTCCTGGGATTATAGATGTGGGCCATGGAGCCTGGCCAATATGTATTTAGTAGATAATGCATGTGTATGGTAAAAAATTGAAAAGGTTCAATACTGTTCCCCGAAATGAAAGCCTCTGTTCTGTCCATCTCCCTTAGCCTCTGAGTTCCTCTCTTCAGAGGGCAATACTATTAACACTCTTAACTGTTTCTTGTGTATTCTTCCAGATATGAGTCTATATACTTACATATATAATCATACATGTTATTTCCCCTTGCAAACAATAGCAAACTACATACAATATAATCTGGTGTCTAGCTCTGTTTAATTTTTCTAAAGTATCTTGTAGTCATTTCCATAGCAGATATGTATCGATCCATCATTCTTACTAATAGGTGCAGGGTATTCCACTGCATGACCATACCATTGATGAATGTTTAGGTGCCCATCACTTTTGCTATTATAAAAAATGCTGCAATGTCAGTTCAAATAATATTTCCCATAGATTTGTTATTATCTACAAGAATGAGTGGGATTTCTGGATCAAAGTGTCTATACCTTATAATTTTGTTATGCATTTTCAAATTGATCTTCATTTATGTCAATTTATACTTCAATTTACAATGCATGAGAATACATTGACAACATATTCTTAACAACACAGCAAGTTAACAAACTTTTAGCTCCATACCAACCTAAAGCTTCATATTCTTCAAAATGAACTTGATAACCAGATTGTCATGCCTGAGAAAAAAGATTTACTGGCACAGGAGATGATTAGTAAGCTGTGGTCTTTATGATATGAGCCTTTCAATCCAGAAACATCTCTATTTATGTCAACTTGTGAGTCTTTCAAAGTGGCTTATAATTTTCCTTACGTGTATGTTAAATATGTTTTGTTTGGTTCAAACGTAAGTCATTTATTTACTAATTTATGCTATGGCAAAGGTCTTCTATTATATCTTCTAACTGATTTTTCTTTGTAATATATATGAAGCTATTGGGTTTTGTGTATCAGTTTTAACACATGTTGTTTTATCTATCATTATCTTATTGTTTGTAGTAGTTGATTCTTTTGGGTTTTCCAGATATACAGTTATATCATATCCAAATAGAAATAGCTTAACCTGTTCTTCTCACAATGCTTCTCCCCCTTTTTCTTATTAACACCTATATACTGTTAAAGACAGAGAAGCTAGTGAGCATTCTCTATTTCTGACTTTAGAAGGAACCCTTTTTATAAGTAAATGCTGTCTTTTGGACTGAAGTATATATGCATGCTCGTGTGTGTGTGTGTATATACTCTCCTACACTTATGGAGATCACCATATAATTATTCTCCTTAGTTCTTTCAGATTTTCTGTTTCATTTTTTGTTTGTTTGTTTGTTTGTTTAGATAGTGTCTTGCTCTGTCACCCAGGCTGGAGTGCAGTGACACAATCAGAGCTCACTGCAACCACAAACTCCTGGGCTGAAGTGATCCTCCCACCTCAGCCTCCTGGGTAGCTAGGACTTGCACCACCGTGCCAGGCTTTTTTTTTTTTTTTTTAAAGAGATGGAGTCTCATTGTGTTGCCCAGGCTGGTCTCAAACTGCTGATCTCAAAGTAATCCTCCCACCTCACCTCCCAAAATGTGGGATTACAGACTTGAGCCACTGCACCTGGCTGCTTTTTTGCCTTAGTTCTATTAATAAGATGAATTACACTAATGAATTTTGTAATACTAAAGCACCCTTGAACTTCTGGAATAAACTCCTAGTCACAATGTATTGTCTTTGTAAAGTGCTGTTGAATTCTGTTTACAAAGATTTTATTTTAAACTGATGCGTCATATTCACAGAAGAGGTTGGTTTGCCAACCTCTTCTGCCAAGACAAGTTTTTGTCAGGTGGGACTGAAAGTACCAGCTCTCTAATCACGGCTTAGTCTTTCCAGTGACTAGCCCCATTCTAAAGTTACCTAGGGGTGGCCAGCCACCAGTCAACTTGTTAGCACACACAAAGTCACTTACCAGTTTGGAGATTTCAAGGATTTTAGGAGTTGTATGCCAGAAAACAGGGAGCAAGACCAAATACTGTATATATTTCACAATATCACAAGCCCAAATGTCCATTAAGAACAAAATGAATAAACAAATGTGGTAAATTCAAACAATGTAATATTACGTTGTAATTAAAAAAACAAATTACTGATATATGCAACAATATGGACAAATTTCATAGATGTTATTATAAACCAAAAAGTATCTGAGACAGGTCTCAATCAGTTTAGAAGTTTATTTTGCCAAGGTTAAGGACATTCCCAGAAGACAAGAACACAGAATCATAAAAAGTCTGTGGTCTGTGCCTTTCTCCAAAGAAGAATTTGAGGGCTTCAATAATGGGGAAAAGTGCGCTGGAGGGATAAAAGGGAAGGTATGGTAATCCACATGTTGTAAGAGAAAAGAAGCAGGTAGGGGAAGAGTCAATTATGTACTGGTCTCGTGCTCAGTAAATTGGCACTTTACATAAGATAAGGTGAACATAGAGTAGCTACCGGTGGAGATATTGAACCTTTTATCTGTAACTCTCTGCTTATGAACAAAAGGAAAGGCAGCTTCTTGCATGACTCAGCTTTCAGCTTAATTTTTTCTCCCTTTGGCATAGTGAATTGGGGTTCTGAGTTTTTATTTTCCTTTCACATTATGTTGTATGTTACCGTATTTTTCACAGCAATCAACACTCTGCCACAAATGACAAACATCCAAATTGTAGTGACTTAATATCACACAAGTTTATTTCTCAGTCCTGTGACACTTCCTGTGGTTCTGGAAGACTTCCACTATGCTGTAGCTATACCATCCAAATCATGAAGCCTCTGAGGTAACAGTAGTCAAGATAAGGCAGGAAGGTTGCCCAAGAAGTTTTTTGGGTTTCGTTTTTGTTTTGATTTTGAGACAGGGTCTCACTCTGTCACCCAGAATGGAGTGCAATGGCACAGTCACAGCTCACCGCAGTCTCCACCTCCCAGGCTCAAGCAATCCTCCTGCCTTGGCCTCAAGTAGCTGGGATATAGTGCCTCTACACCAAGCTAATTTTCTATTTTTGCAGAGACAGGGTCTCGTTGTTGCCCAGACTGGTCTCAAAGTCCTGGGGTCAAGCAATCCTCTCGCCTCAGCTTCCCAAAGTGCTGTGATTACAGGTGTGAGCCACTGCACCTAGCCAGCCCAAGAAGTTTTTAAGGGCCAGGGTCTGAAACTGGCTAACATCAGTTCCACCCACATCTCACCAGCCAAACTTCTAGAAAGGTGGCAACCTAACTGCCTAGGCACCCAGGAAGAGAAAAGTGAACATATAGCATTACCTCTGCCATGAGTGTCCACTTAAGGCTATGAAAAATCCATAACAACTGAGGAACTTAAGGATGTGGCAGCTATATAAAATAATTAGAAAAATATGAACAGATGGAGGGATCCTCCCAAACTCTTAACACAGAACAAATTCATATTGTTTACATGCCTACATAGAGTAGAAATGTTCTTGACCCGCATCCTTTTACCTAATGCACTGTAGTAAACTACATTCTCACTATTCCCTTTGTAAAATAGGCTAAAGCCGTGACATACTGAACACTTTCAATTAGTAGGCTATTTTCCAGCATAATCATGTATTTCTGCTGCCAGAAGTTGGGCTGTATCTTGCTTGCTATTAGTCATATGGATTTGGTCCAAAACCTGTTTTTCCAGTTGTACATGTTATACGTTACTCTAATTATGTAATTTAATTAAATATTCCTGAAGCCCCAGAAATAAGAGTTCCAAAATCAAAGAAAAGGCTTTTCTCCTTTGAAAACCCATGGCTGGGTCTGATGCTCTGAAACTTCAAATAGGCTTGTTGAAGCCATATGAACTGTAATCCAAAGTATTAAATTATGGCACCGTAGGGATTTCCTCATATAATAATAGGGTAGACTCGCAAGCAGGGCTGTGGTTGCCTCACTTGCCTCACTACGGCTTTAAATGATATAAAAGGCAGCTAGCCTACTGCTCTAGCACTCCTGACCTAGCAGATTTTTCATTTCCAAGGGCATCTCAGACTGTTGGTCTTTGGGTGCACCACCATGAAGAATAAAGGTAGGCTTTGGGGAAACACATTGATTCACATCTTTGGTCATGTTAATATTTTGTTGACTGCTTTTTTTTACAGGTTCAGTCGTGAATAAGGAATCACTTATGTGATCATTCTCACCGATCTTTGAACCTAGCCTAGACAAGCCCTTCCATCCAGACTAGTTCAATCATACATCAAAAGACTGGTGAACATTTTTGTGTTTGAAATTAAAATATTTAAAAATAATGTACCATTACTAAAATGGCAATAGAGTTGTAGCAGAGTCAGACCAAAAAAAAAAACAAAAACAAAAAAGAAGGCAGCTGATTAAAAATCTCAGCTAAAATGTATTGACTTAGAGTTGCCTATTCAGATAGCAGTAGTAAGAAAGGACAGTCTTCCCTTCTGGGAATCAGGTAGAATTATCCGGGGAGCATGTAGTCTTCAGGTTCCACATCCCAGTGTGAACCTGTGGCAGTAACTAACTATTCTATAGCTATATCCTCTTCAACCCAGAAATCTCTGCTCCCTTGGGATGACAAATCCATTGTTGTGTGACTTTATAACCATCAAAAGGCTTAGAGTAAGTCTGGAGATAATTAATTAAAAATCTTACTATTTAAGGTTTAGATCTTAAATATTTAATGCTTTGTCTAGAAAATGGCCTTGTATGTTTATTATTTAAAATGTTATGCTTAGATGGTGAAACCCCATCTCTACTAAAAATACAAAAAATTAGCCAGGCGTGGTGATGGGCACCTGTAGTCCCAGCTACTCAGGAGGCTGAAGCAGAATGGTGTCAACCCAGGAGGCGGAGCTTGCAGTGAGCCGAGATCGTGCCATTGCACTTCAACCTGAGTGACAGAGCGAGATTCCGTCTCAAAAAAATAAAAAATAAAATAAAATAAAATAAAATGTTATGCTTAAGAAAATATATCAGCAGGGCACAGTGGCTCATTCCTATCATCCCAGCACTTTGGGGAGCCGAGGCAGGCGGATGGCTTGAGTTCAGAAGGTCGAGACCAGCCTGGGCAACATGGTGAAACCCCGTCTCTACAAAAAATACAAAAATTAAACAGGTGTAGCGGCACGTGCCTGTAGTCCCAGCTACTGGTGGGGGGTGAAGTGCTGAGGCAGGAGGATTGCTTGAGCGGGAAAGGCGGTAGTTGCAGCGAGCTCTGATCCTGCCACTGTGCTCCAGCTCGGCAACACAGAAAAACTGTCTCAAAAAAAAAAAAAAAAAAAAAAAAAAAAAAAAAAAAAAAAAGGAGGCACCTTTTTTGGAAAGTTTAACTGTAAAAGGAAAGACAGGAATAGGAAAAGAAGTTCAGAATTTCCTTCCCTGCCAGTTCTTTTCTTCTTCTGTCGTTTGGTTTTTTTTGAGACAAGGTCTTGCTATGTTGCCTAGGCTAGTCTCAAATACCTGAGCTCAAGTGATCCTCCTGCCTCAGGAGATGAGATTAAAGGTGCTCAGATTAAAGGTGCTCACCACTGCATCCAGCTCTCTCCTTAGGATAATACTGAACTTTAAGGTTCCTTTTTTTTTTTTTTTTGAGGCCGGATCTCAGCTCACTGCAAGCTCCGCCTCCCGGGTTCACGCCATTCTCCTGCCTCAGCCTCCTGAGCAGCTGGGACTACAGGCGCCCACCACCTCGCCCGGCTAGTTTTTTTGTATTTTTTAGTAGAGACGGGGTTTCACCGGGTTAGCAAGGATGGTTTCAATCTCCTGACCTCGTGATTCGCCCGTCTCAGCCTCCCAAAGTGCTGGGATTACAGGCTTGAGCCACCGCGCCCGGCTAAGGTTCCTAACTTTAAACTCAACTCAATTCTTTCCTCACCATGAATCTCTTTCTCTATTTGTATTTTGTATCTCAGGGAATGTTATGATTCCACATCCGTTTGATAACTAAGACCTGTCCATTCTACTTCTGTAATTCATCCCTTCCCACTCTACCTCTCTTAACACATCAATAGCTTCCTAACTGGTCTCTCTGCCTCCTTTCTTACTTCAATGCACGTGGGAAACTGCAGGCTACTTATCCAGTCTCATCCCCCCTCCTCTCCCCTTGCAGCATACCTGCAATGTCTTCACTGCTGCATCCTCACGCATGTCTCCTTGTTGTCCCACATTCTTCTGCTCTTTCCTCCATTCCCACTTCTTCCATTCGTCTCATCTCTCAAAACTCAGCTTAGATGTCACCTTCATTAGGAAATATCCCAAATTTATTTTAGGGCTGATAGATCTTTTCTATTTTGGTCATTGTACGGCAGTTTAGTATTTAGATTGTATTATAAATGTTAGTTTGCTTATTTCTCCACTAGCCTGTCCTTCGGGGCCTCTTTTGTATTCATTTCTGTATCCTTATTATTGGACAATACCTGGCATGGAGTGGGCGTTCCAATGATACACATTGAGAGCAAATGCTGTGTTCTTAATAAAGCCTTGTTGGAGAATCCCATAGAGACTCTTCTTAATACATAGCCCTTTCTTAGCCCAGTACAGCTCTGAGCAATCTCTTTTTCCTTCTTTGCTTCAGTATTTCAGCCTACTTTTTGCTCCCTTGTTTATCTCTTGGAAATCCTCTCCCCCAAAGTCAACTTTCAGACTAAGTCACAGATTCCTCAGTTTCCTACTTTCTTGCTTCTTTGTGCTGGTTATCTATTGCTGCATAACAACTTAGGAGTGTAACATAAAAATAAACATTTACTATTATATACAATTTCTCTGAGTCAAGAAGTTAAAAGTAGCTTAAGTGCATGTTTCTGGACCAGGCATGGTGGCTTACACCTGTAATCGCAGTACTTTGGGAGGCCAAGGCAGGTTTATCATTTGAGTCCAAGAGTTCGAGACCAACATGAGCAACATGGAGAAACCCCAACTCTATACAAAATACAAAAAATGATCTGGGTGTGGTGGCATGCACCTGTAGGCTCAGCTACTCAGGAGGCTGGTGGGAGGGTGGCTTGAGCCTGGGAAGTGGAGGTTGTAGTGACCAAGATTGTACCACTGCACTCAAGCCTGGGCAACACAGCAAGACCCTGTCTCAAAAAAGAAAAAGAACAAGTGGGTGGTCTGGCTCAGGGTCTCTTATAAGGTTACAGTCAAGATATTAGCTGGGGCTGCAGTCATTTAAGGCTTGTTGGGACTGGAGGGTACCATTTCAAGATAACTGACTCAAAGGAATGGTGAATTGGTACAGGTTGTTGTCAAAAGACCTCAGTTCCTTGCTGTGTGGACTTCTCCTTAGGGTTACTTAAGTATCCTCACAACATGGCAGCTGGATTCTTCAAGAGCAAATGACCCAAGAGAGGGAACGATAGAGGCCACAATCTCTTTTATGACCTAACCTTCAAGTTCAACTCTATCATTTTCTCAACATCCTATTGGTTGCACAGGTCAGCCCTATTCAACACGGGGCAGTGCTACTTGAAGATGTCAATGTTGGGAGAAAGAATGATTGGGGGCCATCTTGAAGGCTACCACACCCCCTTTGAGGATTAGCATACAAGTACTTATTCTTTGATAGGTTTAATGGATACCAGAAGGAAATGAGGGTTAACAATGGTTGAGCACTCATTACACGTTAGACACTTCACATACATTATTTAAGTTTTAAAAATAAAAGTACAGCACCATCTGTTAACCTCAGAAGTAGAATTTAAATTCATTATTATATGGCCCCAAAGCCTATGCTTTCAATTTTAACCTTTTTTATTATGAATATAATATACATAGAGAAATTGTAGAAAACAAATAGGCTGAGTGCAGTGGCTCAAGCCTGTAATCCCAGCACTTTGAGAGGCTGAAGCAGGTGGATCACCTGAGGTCAGTTCAAGACCAGCCTGGCCAACATGGTGAAACCTTGTCTCCACTAAAAGTACAAAACTCAGCTGGGCATGGTGGCAGGTGCCTGTAGTCCCAGCTACTCGGGAGGCTGAGGCAGGAGAATTGCTTGAACCCAGGAGGCGGAGGTTGCAGTGAACTGAGATCATGCCACTGCACTCCAGCCTGGGTGACACAGTAAGACCTTCTCTCAAAAAAAAAAAAAAAAGAAAAGAAAGAATAAAAAGAAAACATAAATATTCAGGCTGAGAAATTATTGTAAGGTAAACATCCCTATAACCACCATCTGAGTCAAAAAAAAGAAAAAAAAAATTTCAGGCTGGATATGGAGGCTCATGCCTGTAATTCCAGCACTTTGGGAGGCTGAGGCAGGTGGATCACCTGAGGTCAGGAGTTTGAGACCAGCCTGGCCAACATGGTGAAACCCCATCTCTACTAAAAATACAAAAATTAGCCAGGTATGGTGGCGTGTGCCTGTAGTCCCAGTTACTTGGGAGGCTGAGGCAGGAGAATCTCCTGAACCCAGGAGAACCCAGAACCCAGGAGACAGGAGAATCGCCTGAACCCAGGAGAGGTTGTAGTTAGCTGAGATCACGCCACGGCACTCCAGCCTGGGTGACAAAGCGAGACGCCATCTCAAAATAAATAAATAAATAAATAAATAAATAAATAAATAAAATATTTCAGCATTCCAGAAGCCTTGCACATGACTCTTCCCAGTCCCTACCCTATACCTCCCAACTACAGTAAGCACTATCCTGACTTGTATGGCAACCACATCCTTGCTTTCCATTACAAACTTACTACTTCAATATACATGCCTAAATACTACAATTTGTTTTTTCTTGTATTTCAGTCATAAAACTGATACGTATTATTTGACATAATGTAAAAGAATTTACATCATGTACTTACATAAGGTAATTTATTTCAACATCATTATAATTGCTTCATATTAATTATTGTACAGTATTGCATTGTATGAATATACCACAATTAACTTATCCATTCTGCTGTTAATTGATATTTCGGTGGTTTCTAGGTTGTGACTATTACAAATAATGCTGCTATGTGCATATGTTTTTCTATAGAGCATATACTTAGAAGTGAATTTGGGGCTGGGTGTGGTGGCTCACGCCTATAATCCCAGCACTCTGGGAGACCTAAGTGGGAGGATCGCTTGAGTCCAGGAGGTTGAGGCTACAATGAGCCATTAGAGCACCACTGCACTGCACTCCAGCCTGGGTGACAGACTGCGATCCCGTCGGAAAAAAAAAAGAAAAAAAACCCCCACAAGAAAAAGGAAGTGAATTTTTGACTCAAAGATTACAAAGAATATATGGTTCTCTAACTTAATTAGATAAGTCTAAACTATTTGTTAAAGTGGTTGTATCCAATTTTTTTCTTCTCGTATTAAAGAGTTCCAATTATTCCATATGCTTGCCAAAACCTAGTATTGCTCTTCTCTCTGATTTAGGCATTATGCTGGGGTATAAAAACATATCATTGCAGTTTTAATATGCAATATCTTCATTACTAATGTCTGATCACCTTTTCATATATTTATTTAAATTATGTCTGTGTGTGTGTATATAGATATATGTAATGTTATATACACACACATATATACCATTTGAATTGAATTTTCTCTTTGGTGAAGTGTCTTTTTGAGTCTTGATCATTTTTTTCTTTTCTCTTTTTTTGAGACAGGGTCTCACCCTGTCACAAAGGTTGGAGTGCAGTGGCTCGATCTCAGCTCACTGCAGCCTCTGCCTCCCAGGTTCAAGCGATTCTCCTGCCTCAGCCTCCCAATTAGCTGGGACTAGAGGCACACGCCACCATGCCCAGCTGATTTTTGTATTTTTAAAATAGAGACAGGGTTTCGCCATGTTGGCTAGGCTGGTCTCAAACTCCTGGCCTTAAGCAATCCACTGGCCTTGGGATCCCAAAGTGCTGGGATTACAGGCATGAGCCACCACATCCGACCTTGATCATTTTTATTCTGCTGGGTTTTTTTTCTTTTTAATGTGTTCTTTGTATATGGTGGTTATGAACCTACTGTTATCTGTGTTTTAAATACCTCTCCCTTTTGTAGTTTGCCTTCTACTCTCTCAGTGGTACCTTTTAATGAGTAGAAATTATTAATTTTAGTGTAGCTATTTGTATCAATCTTTTTATTTGTAGTTGGTGCTTTTTGTGTCCTTATAAATAAATATTTTCCTAATCCAAGGTCCTGATAATATTCTCCTAATACGATCTTTGAGGAGAAACAAATCTGAGTACTGATTTCCTTCCTCCCTCTGGTAACTTAGCTCAGTATAAAAGCAAGCTGACAGCAGAAACTGAACTCCAAAACATCCTCCTTTGCAAAAAAGACTACTTCCTGGTCCAGGAACCTCCACTATTACACAGTACACTGACTGCTGTCCCCACTTACCCTAGAATAATGTAGAGCATTAAGGTGGTAATGTCCTTGCCAACCGGATTCCTTTCCATGGTTTACTGTGCGTACCCTTTTTACTTCTTACCTTGTATGTTTTTCCACTTACAGTTCCCATTTTATATTTACACACTGAACACCAGTGGTATTATTGTTTTGCCTCATATTCATGTCTACAATCCACATGGAATTGTTTTTTTTTTTCTTCGTATTTGGTGTAAAGTAGTAATCCCAATGTAATCTGTTGAAAACATTGTCCTCACATTACTACTTGATAATGCCACTTTTGTCAAAAAGCAGGTGCATGGATCTGTTTCGGGTCCCTCTATTCTGTTCCATTGGTCTAGTTGTCATCTCTTTGCTAACACCACATTTTAAAATAATGCTTGATGTACCATAGAACAAATGCTGATATCATTTTCCTTCCTCAAAACTTTTTGTTTATTCTTGGTCATTTGCATTCCATGTAAAATTTGGAAGAGTTTCTCAAATTCCACTCCAAAAACTGGTTAGTATTTTGATTGAGACTGAATTGATAAGTATATCAATTAAGGATGAGCTGACATCTTTATAATATTGAGTTTCAAAATGCATAAACCCGATACCTCTCCATCTTTTTTTTTTTTTTTTTGTATTGCAAAAGTTTATTAACATTGGAGACACTGTTTTAATCTTCTTGTGCCATGAGACTCCATCAGGCTGTCTATAAAGACCACTGGGAGGCTGACGATCACTTGAGCCCAGAAGTCTGAGGCTGTAGTAAGCCTCAAAGGGCCACCGCACACCAGCTTGGGTGAGGCAAGTCCCTGTCTCAAAAAACTCTCCATTTATTTCTTTAAAAATTTTCCCACCAGGCACAGTGGTTCACGCCTGTAATCCCAGCACTTTGGGAGGCCAAGGTGGGGCACATCACCTGAGGTCAGGAGTTCCAGATCAGCCTGGCGAACATGGCAAAACCCCAACTCTACTAAAAATACAAAAATTAGCCAAGTATGGTGGCAGATGCCTATAATCCCAACTACTTGAGAGGCTGAGGAAGGAGAAGCCCTTGAACCCGGGAGGCGGAGGGTGCAGTGAACCGAGATTGCACCACTGCACTCCAGCCTGGGTGACAGAGCGAGACTCCTTTTCAAAAAAAAAAAAAAAAAAAAACTCAATAAAGTTTTGTGTTTTCCATGTAAAGTCTTCCACATATTATTAGATTTGTCCCTAGATAGGTGACATTTTTGAAATTATTGTAAATGTCGTTTTTGTCTTGTAGAAATACATAACCAGTTTACATTTGATTGAATATTAAAAATTTGGCTGGGCGCAGTGACTCACACCTGTAATCCCAGCACTTTGGGAGGCTGAGGCAGGCAGATCACCTGAGGTCAGGAGTTCAAGACCAGCGTGGCCAATATGGTGAAACTCCATCTCTACTAAAATATACAATAATTAGCTGGGTGTGGTGGCAGGCACCTGTAATCCCAGCTACTCAGGAGGCTGAGGCAGGAGAATCGCTTGAACCCAGGAGGCAGGGGTTGCAGTGAGCCAAGATCGCACCACTGCACTCCAGCCTGGGTGACAGAGCGAGACTCTATCTCAAAAAAAAAAAAAAAAAAAAATTAAATTAAATTAAATTTGGACTTACTTATTCTACTTAGGAGGTAAAGGAAAAAATTTTAAATAGTGAATTAAAAAAAAATTTTATTTCGTTGGCTGGGTACAGTCACTTACACCTATAATCCCAGTGCTTTGGGAGGCTGAGATAGAAGGATTACTCAAGCCCGGGAGTTTGAGACCAGCCTAGGCAACATAGCAAGATCCTGTCTCTACAAGAAAAATTAAAATTAAAAAAAAATTAGCTGGGCATGGTGGTGTAAGTCTGTAGTCACAGCTACTCCCAGTACTTCGGTGGGGATGAGGCAGGAAGATCGCTTGAGCCCAGGAGTTTGAAGTTACAGTGAGTTATGATCATCCTTGTAAATAGCCACCATGCTTTAGCTTGGACAACCCAGTGAGACTCTGTCTCTTAAAAAAAAAAATTCATCTTATTCATGGCTGATACATGGTAATGCAATTTATTGCTGTACACTGATATTGTGTTCAGAAACGAAGCAAAACTCTCTCATGAATTCTAATAATTCCTTTTGTAGTAATATCATCTATAGATAATGACTTGATTATTATTTTCAATCTTATATATTTTACTTTCATTGCCTTATTGTCCTGGCTAGGCTCTTCCATTGTACTGTAGGATAGTATACAGGTGTGTGCCACCACGCCCAGCTAATTTTTGTATTTTTAGTAGAGACAGGGTTTTCCCATGTTGGCCAGGCTGGTCTTGAACTCTGGGACTCAAGTGATCCACCCGCCTTGGCCTCCCAAAGTGTCCCAACTGCACTTGGCCAAATGCAATTTTTCTAGGAATTTTAAATTTCATCTAAATTTTCAAATACGTGGCCTGAAGTTGGGTTCCTAATACCTCTTATTTTTAATGTCTGCATGATGTGTAAAATTTTTTCTTATTCTTAATATGAATTATTTGTGTCTTCTCTCTTTTTTTCTTTAAATGCCAATCTTTTAAATTTGGTAAGTTTATCAGAGTGCCAGTTTTTGGCTTTGTGGATCACTCTATTGTATTTTTATTTTATATTTCATTTATTTCTACTCTTATCTTTATCCCCTTCCTTCTACTTCTTTTATTTTGCCATTCTTTTCCTAACTTCATGAGATATATGCTTGGCTTATTTTTAATCTTTCTTCTTTCCCAATAAATGCATTTAATTCTATAAATTTCCCTCCAATCACTTCTTTAGCTGTTTTCCATAAGTTGTGAAATGTTGTATCTTCATCATTATCGTGATTTCTTCTTGACCCTTGGTTTATTTCAAAGCGTATTTATTAATTTCCAAACGTATGGTGATCTTCCAATTATCTTTTTGCCTTTACTTGCAGTTAAGTTGTAATGTGGTCAGAGAACATATTCCGTAATTTCAGTCCTCTGAAATTATATTGAGGCTTGTTCTATGAGTAGTATAACATCAAATTTCTAACTGCTCAGGAAGGCTTTTAAAAATACATATTCTGGCGGGGCGCGGTGGCTCAAGCCTGTAATCTCAGCACTTTGGGAGGCCGAGACGGGTGGATCACGAGGTCAGGAGATCGAGATCATCCTGGCTAACACTGTGAAACCCCGTCTCTACTAAAAAATACAAAAAAGGGCCGGGCGCGGTGGCTCAAGCCTGTAATCCCAGCACTTTGGGAGGCCGAGACGGGCGGATCACGAGGTCAGGAGATCGAGACCATCCTGGCTAACACGGTGAAACCCCGTCTCTACTAAAAAATACAAAAAACTAGCCGGGCGTGGTGGTGGGCGCCTGTAATCCCAGCTACTTGGGAGGCTGAGGCAGGAGAATGGCGTGAACCCGGGAGGCGGAGCTTGCAGTGAGCTGAGATCCGGCCACTGCACTTCAGCCTGGGTGACAGAGCGAGACTCCGTCTCCAAAAAAAAAAAAAAAAATACAAAAAACTAGCCGGGCGAGGTGGCGGGCGCCTGTAGTCTCAGCTACTCGGGACGCTGAGGCAGGAGAATGGTGTCAACCCGGGAGGCAGAGCTTGCAGTGAGCCGAGATCCGGACACTGCACTCCAGTCCGGGCGACAGAGCAAGACTCCGTCTCAAAAAAAAAAAAAAAATATATATATATATATACATATATATATATATTTTATATATATATTTTCTACATTTGTTTGTCTACTATGTCAAATTTGTGAACTGCGTTGTTCAAATCTTTTATCTACTTACTGATCTTCTGCCTGCTTGTTAAATTAGTTACTGTGAGAAGTGTACTAAAAATCGCCCACAAAAAAAAAATTCCTACAAAAATTGCAGATTTATCAGTTTCCTTTGAAGAACTGTCAAATGTTACGTACTTTAAGACTTTGTTATTAGGTGCATAGAAACATACAATTGCTCCATCTTCCCCGGGATTTGCTCCTCAATATTAAGTGAGTCTTCTATCCTTTTAGTGGATCCCCCACCCCAAATGCTACATTGGGTGAGTATTCCTAACCCAAAAATCTGAAATGCTTCAAAATTCAGAACTTCTATTTTCCTATAAGTTATTGGAGTATAGGTGGTATGTGGTCACATGAGTAAGCTCTTTAGTGGTGATTTGTGAGATTTTGGTGCACCCATCACTGAGCAGTATACACTGCACCATATTTGTAGTCTTTTATCCCTTGCATCCCTCCCACCCTTCCCCCCAAGTTCCCAAAGTCCATTGTATTATTCTCATGCCTTTGCATCCTCATAGCTTAGCTTCCACATATCAGTGAGAACATACGATGTTTGGTTTTCCATTCCAGAGTTAATTCACTTAAAATAATAGTTTCCAATCTCATCCAGGTTGCTGCAAATGCTGTTCTTTCCTTTTTATGGCTGAGTAGTATTCCATCCTATAAATATACTGCAGTTTCTTTATTCACTCATTGATGGGCATTCGGGTTGGTTCCACGATTTTGCAATCATGAATTGTGCTGTTACAAATATGCATGTGCAAGTATCTTTTCTGTATAATGACTTTTTTTCCTGAGTAGATACCCAGTAGTGGGAATGCTGGATCAAATGGTAGTTCTACTTTTAACTCTTTAAGGAATCTCCACACTGTTTTCCAAAGTGGTTGTAATAGTTTACATTTCCACCAGCAGTGTAAAAGTGTTCCCTGTTGGCCGGGCGCGGTGGCTCACGCCTGTAATCCTAGCACTTTGGGAGGTCGAGGCAGGCGGATCACACGGTCAGGAGTTCAAGACCAGCCTGGCCAATATGGTGAAACCCCGTCTCTACTAAAAATACAAAAATTAGCTGGACGTGGTGGCAGGTGCCTGTAGTCCCAGCTACTTGGGAGGCTGAGGCAGGAGAATTGCCTGAACCTGGGAGGCAGAGGTTGCAGTGAGCCAAGATCGTGCCACTACACTCCAGTCTGGGCGACACAGCGAGACTGTGTCTCCAAAAAAAAAAAAAAAGTGTTCCCTGTTCACTGCATCCACACCATCTATGTTTTTCGATTTTTTGATTATGGCCATTCTTGCAGGCGTAAGGTGGTATTGCATTGATGTTTGATTTGCATTTCCCTGATCATTAGTGATGTCGAGCATTTTTTCATGTTTGTTGGCCATTTGTACATCTTCTTTTAAGAATTGTCTATTCATATCCTTAGCCCACTTTTTGAAGGAATTGTTTGTTTTCTTCTTACTGATTTGTTTGAGTTCATTGTAGATTCTGGATATTAGTCCTTTGTCAGATGTATAGATTGTGAAGATTTTCTTCCACTCTGTGGGTTGTCTGTTTACTCTGACTGTTCCTTTTGCTGTGCAAAAGCTCTTCAGTTTAATTAAGTCTCAACTATTTATCTTTGTCTTTATTGCATTTGCTTTTGGGTCCTTGGTCATGAAATCCTTGCCCAAAGCAACTTTCAAAACTTTTTGAGCACCAGCATGATATTCAAAGGAAATGCTCATTGGAGCATCTTGGATTTCAGGTTTTTGGATTAAGGATGCTCAACTGTTAAGTATAATGCAAATACAGTTGATGCTTGAACAACATGGGTTTGAACTGCAGGAGTCCACTTATACACAGATTTTCTTCTGCCTCTGCCACTCTTAAGATAGTAAGACCAACCTGCTCTTATTCCTCCCTCCCATCAGTATGAAGATGATGAGGACAAAGACCTCTTTGAACATCCACTTCCACCTAATGAATAGTAAATATATTTTCTCTTCCTTCTGATTTTCCTAATAACATTTTCTTTTCTCCAACTTACTTTATTGTAAGAATATAGTATACGATACATATAATATACAAAATACATGTTAATTGACTTCTGGTCAATAGTAGGCTGTTAGTAGTTGCATTTTGGGGGAGTCAAAAATTATACTTGGACTCAGGGGCTTGGTGCCCCTAACCCTGAGTTGTTCAAGGGCCAATTATATTCTAAGATCTGGAAAAAAAAATCCAAAATCCAAAACATTTCTGGTCCCAAGCATTTCTGATAAGGGATACTCAACCTGTACCAGCTTTGTCTTGGCTAGTGTTTACAAAGGGCATCTTTTCCAAACTTTTGCTTTAAAGAGATATATATATATATGCATATATATGTTTACTTTTGAAAAGATATATATGTTTACTTTTGAAAATATATGTTTACTTTTGAAAATACATATATATTCACTGTTGAAAAGTAAATATATATAAAGAGATATATAGATATATAAAGACATACATACAGCTATATAAAGATATATAGATATATATAGAAAGCTATATATAGATATATATAAAGACATATATACATATATATATAGAAAGATATATATATATAGTGAGATAGAGTCTCGCTCTGTCACCCAGGCTGGAGTGCAGTGGCGCAATCTCCACTCACTGCAACCTCCAACTCCCAGGATCCAGCAATTCTCCTGCCTCAGGCTCAGGAGTTGCTGGGACTACAGGTGCGTGCCACCACACCCAGCTAATTTTTTGTATTTTTAGTAGAGACAGGGTTTAACCTTCTTAGCCAGGATGGTCTCAATCACCTGACCTCGTGATCCACCTGCCTCGGCCTCCTAAAGTGCTGGGATTACAGGCATGAGCCATTGTGCCTGGCTCATTTGTGTATATTTCTTAAATGTGTTCTTCTAACTAGTTAAAAACTTCTGGACTGACAATTATCTTTTACCTGGAATAGTTAACCCATTAATCTTTAATGTAATTGCTTTTATGTTTGTTTTTAAATGTTTATCTTATAGCATGCTTTCCACTATCCCACTGGTTCTATGTCCCCTCTTCTGTCTTGTTCTCTGGAGGATTTTCTTTACCTTAGTTTGAAAGTTATAGTCTTTTAATATTTGACTAGTGACCACCCTAGAAATTAGGACATGCATGTCTGACCTTTCTGTGATCATTTTCTTCTTTCTCAAGATACCATTTAGTACTTCCTTTAATGCAGCTCTACCTGTTGTTAATTCCCTCAGTTATTATTTGCTATTAGCTATTATTTTATTTAAGTACAGGTAAGATATCAACCTGCTATCTTCTGATTTCCTTTTTTGCTGTTGAAAAGTAAATATTTGCCAGGCGCAGTGGTTCACGCCGGTAATCCCAGCATTTTGGGAGGCCCAGGTGGGCGGATCACAAGGTCAGAAGTTCGGGACCAGTCTGGCCAACATGGCGAAACCCCGTCTCTACTAAAAACACAAAAATTAACTGGGCATGGTGGCACACGCCTGTAATCCCAGCTACTCAGGAGGCTGAGGCAGGAAAATCGCCTGAACCCGGAAGGTGGAGGTTGCAGTGAGCTGAGATCGCACCACTGCACGCCAGTTTGGGTGACAGAGTGAGACTCCATCTCAAAAAAAAAAAAAAAAAAAAAGAAAGAAAGAAAAGAAAAAAAAAAAGTAAACATTCGACCAGGCGCGGTGGTTCATGCCTGTAATCCCAAGCACTTTGAAAGGCTGAGGCGAGGAGATAACAAGATCACGAGATCGCCGGGCGCGGTGGCTCAAGCCTGTAATCCCAGCACTTTGGGAGGCCGAGACGGGCGGATCACGAGGTCAGGAGATCGAGACCATCCTGGCTAATACGGTGAAACCCCGTCTCTACTAAAAATACAAAAAACTAGCCGGGCGAGGTGGCGGGCGCCTGTAGTCCCAGCTACTCCGGAGGCTGAGGCAGGAGAATGGCGTAAACCCGGGAGGCGGAGCTTGCAGTGAGCTGAGATCCGGCCACTGCAGTCCAGCCCGGGCTACAGAGCAAGACTCCGTCTCAAAAAAAAAAAAAAAAAAAAAAAAAAAAAAAAAAAAAAAAGGTCACGAGATCAAGAGATAGAGACCATCCTGGCCAATATGGTGAAACCCTGTCTCTACAAAAAATACAAAACTTAGCTAGGTGTGGTGGCATACACTTGTAGTCCCAGCTACTCCAGAGGCTGAGGCAGGAGAATCGCTTGAACCCGGGAGGAGGAGGTTGCAGTGAGCCAAGATCACGCCACTGCACTCCAGCCTGGGTGACAGAGCGAGACTCCATCTCAAAAAAAAAAGAAAAAAAGAAAAGTAAACATTTATCTTATATTTGCTCCTATGAAGGCAATGTCTCCTTTAAGATTTTATCTTTGATCTTATGTAGTTTCACTATGATGTGTCATATATGATTTTAAAATGTATCCTACTTGGGCTTCGTTGAACTTCTTGAATCTATGGATCAATATGTTTCTTAACTTTTAGAAAATTATCATCTATGAGCTCCTCAGAGATTGGTTTGACCCCATTCTCTTTTCTTTCTGAAATTTCAGCTACAATTATTTTGGATTTCTCTCTGAATTCTGTCTGTCCCTCACTCTCTGTGCTGGATATTTCCAATCTCTCCCTTCTCCAATCCTCTATTCTGTGTCTTAAGAGGCAGATATTTATTTATTTATTTATTTATTTATTTATTTATTTATTTGATGCAGTCTCACTCTGTTGCCCAGGCTGGAGTGCAGTGGTGCAATCTCAACTCACTGCAACCTCTGCCACCTGATTCAAGCGATTCTTCTGTCTCAGCCTCCCCAGTAGCTGGAATTACACGCATGTGCCACCACACTTGGCTACTTTCGTTTTTTTAGTAGAGACGGGGTTTCACCATGTTGGCCAGGCTGGTCTCGAACTCCTGATGTCAGGTGATCCTCCCGCCTCGGTCATCCAAAGTGCTGGGATTACAGGCGTGAGCCACCGTGCCTGGCCTAGACACTGTAACTTTAAAAATATTTGTAAAAGCAATTTGTGAACACAGGTAATGTGTTGTATCTCCCTTCAAGGATAATTTACATTTGCTTCTGCTAGGTAGCAGTGGCATTAATATGACACTGTTACATCTTAGAACATGACTTCATGACATTAGCATGACATCAAGATGGCTGCAGTCTATGCAAGGATTTCCTTACTCTAAGTTCATGTTTTCTTCTTGACAGCAGTCCTTTAGTGTTTCAAAAGTAACTTTGGGGCCAGGCGCGGTGGCTCACGCCTGTAATCCCAGCACTTTGGGGGGCCAAGGCAGGCAGAGTACTCGAGGTCAAGAGTTCGAGACCAGCGAGGTCAGGAATATGAGACCAGCCTGGCCAACATGGTGAAACCTCATCTCTACAAAAATACAAAAATTTAGCTGGGTGTGGTGGCTCATGCCTGTAATCCCAGCTGCTCAGCAGGCTGAGGCAGGAGAATCACTTGAAGCCGGGAGGTGGAGGTTGCAGTGAGCTGAGATTAGGCCACGACACTCCAGCCTGAGTGAGAGCAAGGCTCCATCGCAAAAAACAAACAAACAAAAATACCCCAAAAAACAACAACAAAAAAACTAAGTTTGGGATGGCAAATCAGGCCCCCTTCCTTTGGCAGACTCTGGGCTCCACCTTTTATCCCTTAAATCACCCAAAAGTGGTGCTCAAATCTCACCTGCCTTTCAGCATTAGCAAATAACTTCTTTTACTCCAAATGGTGGTCTCCTCTCTCTAGATTTCAGCCTTCTCTCAAATTTTGGCCCAGCAATTTCTCATTATCTTGTTATTTCTTTTATGGTTTTGATGTTTTAAAAAGTTTCAAAATGTTTTGTCAAACATCTTCCTTATCTTCAGAGAGACATCTATATGATTTATCTCCCCATCACTATTTAATATAAGCTATGCACTTTTCATTAAGACAAGTACACAGTAATATAACTATTGCCAATAGGAAATAGCTGAGTCAAATGAAGATGTTTCAAGGTAGGAAAAGTTTAAAAGTCTATTTGGGCTAGGTGTGATGGCTCATGCCTGTAATCCCAGCACTTTGGGAGGCTGAGGCAGGAGGAGAGCTTAAGCCCAGGAATTTGAGGCCAGCCTGGGCAACACAGTGAGACGCTGTCTCTACAAAAAAAAAGAAAAGAAAAAAGAAAAATTAGCTGAGTGTGCTGGCATGCTACTTGAGAGGCTGAGGGGAAAAGATTGCTTAAGCCCAGGAGTTCGAGACCAGACTGGGCAACAATGTGGTGAAACCCTATCTCTACAAAAAATACAAAAATTAGCCAGGTGGGGTGGCAGGGGCCTGTAGTCTAGCTATTCAGGAGGCTGAGGTGGGAGGATCACTTGAGCCTGGGAGGTTGAGGCTGCGGTGAGCCATGATTACACCACTGCCCTCCAATCTGGGTGACACAGTGAGACCCTGTCTCAAAAAAATAAAAACAAAAACAAGAGAGAGTGTAGCTGTAAGTCCCTAGGTAAATCTCTTAGAATCTTGAGGACTGGGTGAGAACATTTTTTTTTCTTTTTTCTTTCTTTTTTTTTTTTTTGAGATGGAGTCTAGCTCTGTTGCCCAGGCTGGAGTGCAATGGCGTGATCTCAGCTCACTGCAACCTCCACTTCCTGGGTTCAAGCGATTCTTCTGCCTCAGCCTCCCAAGTAGCTGGGATTACAGGCACGTGCCACCACGCCCGGCTAATTTTTTGTATTTTTAGTAGAGATGGGGTTTCACCATATTGGCCAGGCTGGTCTTAAACTCCTGACCTCTAGTGATCCACCCAACTCGGCCTCCCAAAGTGCAACGATTACAGGCTTGAGCCACAGCACCCAGCTTTTTTTTTTTTTTGCTTTTTTTTTGAGACACGGTTGCCAGCCTCTGTTGCCCAGGTTGGAGTGCAGTGACCGGATCTCACTGCAACACCTGCCTCCCGGGTTCAAGTGATTCTCCTGCCTCAGTCTCCCGAGTAGCTGGGATTACAGGTGCCCACCACCACACCCGGCTAATTTTTGTATTTTTTGTAGAGAATGGGTTTTTTCTCTTGACCAGTTTGGTTTTGAACTCCTGACCTCAAGTGATGGGCCAGGAGATTTCTAAGGAATCTTTGCATTCTAAACTTCTATTACTGTGAAACCAATATTGTAGCAGAGACATAGCTGGATTTGGAATCAGGAGGCTGGGATTTGAGCGCAGCTCTGCCACATGCCAGCTGTGTGAACATGGGCAAGTCATTTAATCTCTCTAAGCCTCACGGAGATTTACCTCACAGAGTTGGGAAGGATTAAGGGGGTTACTGTATGTCAAAGTGCCTTATAAACTGTAAAGAACTACCCTAATGTCAGGTATTCTTTTATAACGTCCAGTCTTCTTCTTTTTGAGCCAATCAGAAAAAGTAACCTAAAGTGAGTCAGATCTCAGGAATTTAAGTTGTAAAACCAGGAAACACATTATAGTTAATTGTGCATCATACTCACCTTATGGAATTTATAGAATCGTTTTATTCTATCAGTGCTTACACTTTGATAACGAATAATACAAAGTAAAATTACAAATAGGTACTCACTTCTACAGGCCGATCCTCCATAAGAAGATGGTCACTGTTCTCGGAATCCCAAATTTTGAGGGGCAAAATAGTGAACACAGTATATGATAACGGCAACAAGTACTTATAAACTAGTTTTCTCATTCATTGAACAGTTTCGTGTGGAGCCATCACGTCTATCGGGGAGGATAGCAAACCTGAGGTCAACACGAAAGAAGTTTTCCTGTTTTCAAGTGAGCAGGGGCAGCCCTAGAATAAACTAAGCTGCCATCAGCAGGGCGATGATGTTTTCTCCTGAAACAGCCAATGAGGCATGTGTCAAAAGCCAGGCCTTCCTATTCTTTGCGCTAACAGTCCCAGAATTGCTTTGAGGTCTTTTGAATGGAACTCGGGGAACCTAGTTCGTTGGTGCACACCGGCGACAATTTTTCGATTATTCAGCAGAACTGATAAAGTATTTCCCTGAGAGGTTCAGCGCGCGCACGCGCCTTCTCGGTTTGTGTTGAGTAACGCGCGCACTGTCATTCAGTGCCTACACATCGTTGTTGCTGAAGGCTCAGGAGTTGCAAGAAAATGGCTAACGAAGCGACAAGGGAACGGCGGCGCGGCAGACATTGCTGCGGTAGGACGTGCCTGACCTCCCAGTACACACAAGGGAACGCACCGCCCAAGTGTCCGCTGCCCGCCCGACCGTACGCGCCGCTGCCGGTCCCTGAGCCAATGCGCACGCGCGGCCGTCATCCGGGTGCTGGCTGCTGCTGCAGGTTGCGCTAGGGTGGCGGACCGGGGGAGGGGCCAGCGGCTCATTGTGCGCAGCGCTGTGCGGCGCCGGCGGCCGCCGAGGCCTGGGTGGAAGTTGGCGCTTGCTGCCGCCGCCCTGCAGCCCACTCGCTGCCTCGGCAGCGCGCTGCTCTTCTAAGATGGCTGCCGCTACCGGTGCGGTGGCAGCCTCGGCCGCCTCGGGTCAGGCGGAAGGTAAAAAGATCACCGATCTGCGGGTCATCGATCTGAAGTCCGAGCTGAAGCGGCGGAACTTAGACATCACCGGAGTCAAGACCGTGCTCATCTCCCGACTCAAGCAGGTGAGGCCCGGCGAGGACTGGGAAGGACCGGGGAGGGGAGCTTAGGCCGCGCCTCGGCGCCCCGCTTCCGCCGCAGCCTCCGGCCGCCCGCAGCAGCTGGGACCTGCGGGGCAGCATGGTAGGGAGGCCCGGGGCGGCTCCCGCGAGCTTGGAGGACGGGGACCCTTACGCGGTGCCCCTGCCCCCGCGCCCCGGGCCGGGCTGGGCCTGCGAGGGACCGGCCACAGCAGCCCAGCGCTCCTCCGCCTCCCCGGGACGTCCCCGCCAGCCTGCGAGGGTTGCGGCCGGCCGGCGCGGCCTCCCAAGGGCGATCGTGCAGACCGGGGAGGCGCTCGGTCTCCAGCCTTTAGCCATGGTGAGCGTGTGCATTTCTTGGCCTCAGAGGGAATGGTTAGTTTGGTGACTTCTGCGAAGTTACCGTTTAATTGTGCCCAACCGTTTCTTCCCCATCTTGAGGGGGAATTGGTAGTGGGAGTTGATGGGTGGGTGACAGAGAGAGTTTTTGTTTTCCACTAGGCTTTTAGTTTTTGCATCAGCGCAATAATTACTTTTTCATTCCTGATTAGCTTTCTGGTTTGAGTGAGCGTTGGAATTGTAGTAGAGTAGCAGTAAGTTTGCATTACAGAAACTAGGAAAACTCTTTTTAGTTATTTACTTTAGTAGCTAGCAACTTTTCTGCAATATAACATATTTAGATTTTTGGCCAGTATGATATGATATTTAATTATCTTGACATGGTAGAATTTAAAACTCCTTGCGATTTTGATACCTAATGATTTTTTCCCCCCTGAAAGTTTCTCTCACTCTTTCGTGTAGTTTAATTGCTCATTTTTGAAGTCGGTTTATGAAATAACTGGCAATTCTAATGTCTTGAGGCTTGAGGTTTGCTAAATTTTTTTTCATTTCGTTTTTATAAAATAAGTTTAGATAGATTGTGTAGCATATTAACTTCTCTTTCTAATGTAGGCTATTGAAGAGGAAGGAGGCGATCCAGATAATATTGAATTAACTGTTTCAACTGATACTCCAAACAAGAAACCAACTAAAGGCAAAGGTTGTTACGAGTTATGAACATATTTTAAAATATATTTTGGTTATATAACTTGCCTCTGCTCTTGTGCCACTTGCCCTGTTTATATAGTGCTACTCTTTGCTATTTCCCTCTGGCACTCTGCCTTCTTGGGTCAAGGAAGAAAAGTTACTGTTGCCAGGCTTTGGGTGACTTGTAGCCCTTAAGATTCGGCTGAAGCTGATTAGAAAGTGAGAACAGTTCTTTATTGCTTCCGAAAAAAATTACAAAGTCAAGTTGTGTGATGATGCTTCATAGTGTGAAGACCTGAATAAAATACAGTTTAACACATGTCTACCTTGCCCCACAATTGGCAGAGTATTGATGGAATTCCTACCAAATCTTTCACCTTGCCTCCTTGCTGTTTTCTTTAGTATATTAAAATTCTATAACCTTTATGTTTAGTACTTTGTTTGACTTGGTGAACTTAATTTGCATTTATGCCATTATACCTCCTAATTTTTAGTGAAATTCAAAAAGACCTCACCAATCATACTAACAAGGTAGAGGGAAAAATCCATGATTAATTAGCTTTAAAAAGGTTTAAATTATAGGGATGTTAAAGATTCTTATTTTGTAACGTTTAAGCTAGAGCAGAATATATTTATTTCCAGGATATAATGATTTAGTGACTAGCTAAAAGTGGTTTTAAATGAACATTTTGCAGTATGATTGGAACTTAGGTATTTTTTAAGGCTTCTTGGTGAGTGAAACCTTTACTTGAATAACTGCAAATTTCTCCCTCCTATAAGGACAGTGGCAGAGGGTGGACATGATATATCTGTATTCTGGTCCTTACCTACAATTTTCATGCAGGGTTTGTCATGGACAGCTGCTGCATTTTTTGTAATCTAATTTTCTTTACTGCTTTAAGTGATCCAAATGTTACTCCCAACGACTGAATGATTGCAACTAAAATAAAATGGATTAATCTTGAAAAGAAGGGAATATTAAATTTTGATCTTAAGCACACCTGGGTATCAGAGATGAGGACGACTCACTATTTTGAGTCTTCCTAGGTTAGGAAAGTCCCGTTTGTGCCAAAGGAAATTGAAAAGGGCTAAGAAGCATTCCCTGGGAGAGATGAAGATGTAGTTTAGAGAAGTAAAAAAGTTATCTTAAAGGTAGCTTTTAAGATAACTCTGACTCAGTGTATCACTTTGAGAGATACATTTTCCTGTGTTTAGAGAAGCTTGTCCTGAGAAGACTGCCAACAAACCAGAGGCTATTTCAAAATGGAAAATGATAAAAATTCAGAAATAAGTATATCAGGAATTAACCATGTGTCTTGTAATGGTTTTGATTCATATCTTTTACCTAGCATGCTGTGCTTTGTCATAGTCCCAGGTTGTTTGAGTTGACTATTATTTTAGCATTGAAAATAAACATGATTTATTCTGTTCTCATCTACTTTTAATTTCTGTGTATATCCCTTTTTCAGTTTTTTTTTTTTTCCTCAGTTTTGTTTTTTTTGGGGGGGATGGAGTTTCGCTCTCGTTGCCCAGGCTGGAGTGCAATGGTATGATCTTGGCTCACCACAACCTCCGGCTGCCAGGTTCAAGCGATTCTCCTGCCTCGGCCTCCATAGTAGCTGGGATTACAGGCAAGTGCCACCACACCTGGCTAATTTTGTATTTTTAGTAGAGACAGGGTTTCTCCATGTTGGTTAGGCTGGTCTCGAACTCCCGACCTCAGATGATCTGCCTGCCTTGGCCTCCCAGAGTGCTGGGATTACAGGCGTGAGCCACCGTGCCCGGCCCCTTTTTCAGTTTTAACTGGGAGCATCATTTATCTCACCATTAGAAATAATTTCAGCAATATAAAATTTTAAGGATTTTTTCAATACATTTTATGACATATAGGTATATATCATATATATGATATTTAGGTAAATATATAGGTATGTATATATAGGTGTGTGTGTGTATATATATATTTTTTTAATAGGGTATTGCTCTGTTGCCCAGGCTAGAGTGCAGTGGTGCCATCATAGCTCTTTGTAGCCTTAAACTCCTGGGCTTAAGTGATCCCTCCCACCTTAGCCTCCCTGGTAGCTGGGACTACAGGCACGTGCCACCACAACATTTTAAATAAGTAAACATTATTTATTTTTATCAGTATGTTTGTTAATTTTTTTCTTTGTATGGGTTATATTTGAACTTTATTCCATAACTCTGATGTTAAGAGGTCCTAAGGTATTCAGTTAGAAGTTGTAACATTTGGGGGCCGGGCGCAGTGGCTCACACCTGTAATCCCAGCACTTTGAAGGCCAAGGCAGGTGGAGCACCTGCGGTCGGGAGTTCAAGAGCAGCCTGGCCAGCATGGTGAAACCCCGTCTCTACTAAAAATACAAAATATATATATATATGTATATATCTGGGCGTGGTGGCACGCGCCTGTAGTCCCAGCTGCTCGGGAGGCTGAGACTGGAGAATCGCTTGAACCCAGGAGGCGGAGATTACATTGAGCTGAGGTCACACCGCTGCACTCCAGCATGAGGGATAGAGCAGGAGTGCATCTCAAAAAAAAAAAAAAAAACAGGTTGTAACGTTTAATCATTTGTCTGTAGCAGGCCTCATTGTAAGAGATGCATGACAAAAAGCTCTCGTCTCCTTGAATTCCGGCCATCATTGTTATGAAAATCCTGTGAATTACAAAGAATATAATGTAAATCTCCACCTCCAAACGTAGTTTGAATTAATTTACAATAAAGATGCTTATTGATTCAATTATTTTATTTTTATTATTTTTAGTATGAGAGATTTTGAACCCAGTTTACTTGTTAAAGAATGCTCGTGTCAAATTCCAAGCGCTACTGATCATCTTTAGAGCCAGTTTTGCTTAAATGCGTCATACCAACTCAAGTTCTAACCTTTGAGATGTTTTCTCTGCCAGTTTACATGGTGATAAGATTATTTTAGGCCAGGCGCAGTGGCTCATGCCTATAATCCCAAAAGGCCAAGGCGGGAGGATCGCTTGAGGCCAGGAGTTCAAGACCAGCCTGAGCAACATAGTGAGATCCTATCTCTATTTTAAAAAAGAATTAAGATAAACGTTTAAGTAATAACTTTTAGAAACCAAATTTATACAGGGAAACTTATTAAAATATCAATAATGAACAGATTTTAAAACCAAGGATATATTAAATATTGTTTTAATGTGATGTCAGTTTTCCTTTTTTTTTTTTTTTTTGAAATGGAGTTTCGCTCTTGTCGCCCAGGCTGGAGTGCAATGATGCAATCTCGGCTCACTGCAACCTCTGCCTCCCAGGTTCAAGCGATTCTCCTGCCTCAGCCTCCCGAGTAGCTGGGATTACAGGCATGCGCCATCACGCCCAGCTAATTTTGTATTTTTAGTAGAGACAGGTTTCTCCATGTTGGTCAGGCTGGTCTCGAACTCCCGACCTCAGGTAATCCTCCCACCTTAGCCTCCCAAAGTGAGCCATGGTGCTTGGCTGATGTCAGTTTTTCAGTCAAGTTGCTGAATTACTACATCCAATTCTTTTTGCCAGATCTTGCTTTACTTACTGGTATCTACCTTGAAATAATTGCATCTTGGTTATGCCACTTTTCCTTCAATGAGCCTGTTTTATCTTTTGTAAAACTGGAAATTTTACTGGTTCACCTATAAGGCTCTTTTAGTTCTGAAATTTAATAATTATATAGCCAAAAATGAGAAGAAAATTCTTTCTGTTTAACTAAAATGATGTTTAAGGAAGCACCAAGTAAGCTCATAGGAAATCAGTATAGTTTTTCTTCAGCACAAATTATTAGAAAACGAAAAGTGCCAAGAAGGGGATTACTTAGAGGTAATTATGTAGACATCAGCAAGACATAATGTATAATAGCTTGTCAGGAAAAGAAATCATTCTTATGACAATATTAAGGTAGTGATTAAAAGTTAAATGACAAGAGAGAAGCTTCCTGGGTATGGAAAAAATACTTTGGTGAAACATTAAGCTTATCTCCTATAAAATAACTATAGGGTAACTTTTAAAAAGGTATGTTAAAAGGATTGTATTTAGAGAGGTTAGAGGGAAAGGAACCTACATTTTTAAGTTTCTCCTAGAATACTTTTTAAATGCAGCTGTTACAAGCACAAACAATGTTGATAATGTTATAGTGGGCTCTGACATTTATAACAACATATTTATAAAATTCCTTTACATGTAGTTAATAGAGTGGACGTTTGTATCTTAGAATGGCTTTATTGAGCCTTTTCACACTCTGTTATGAACTTTTAAGTAGGTAACTTAGAAGAAAGCTTCACCCATTGAAGTTTACGGTTACATTAATTGGGTGTATGTTTAAAAAGTAGCTAAACAGGTAGAGCTAACTTCTCATTAGGTTGTTTTAGAGATTATAGATTTAAAGACTTTTGGTTTACCTGACACTGGCATATCCTTTTCTTTTAGATTTTCAACCTTTAAAGTCACCAATTAACTTCAGCAAAAGTGATGTGGTTAATCAGTACAGGATTTAGAACGTGTGTACTGCAGTACTTACCGACGTGAAAACTTAATTGCAATACCTGGCGACTTCAAAAAGACTAAAAATGCTGTGTAAAAGCTGATTTTTCTCCTATAGAAACAAGTAAATTTTGAGGTTATAGGTTTGGCCAAACAATCTAATGTGTGATTTTTTGTGGAAAATACCACAGACTACGTATTTATAATTACATGTTTACTCTGTAAATCTTTCTAAAACTTATGTCAATTAAATGTAGTAATCAGCCATATAAAGCACATTTCATGTAACATAGTAACATAGTGTACTGTAATTAGCTTTTTTTTCCCTCCAGCTGTAGTATGTTCAGATGTTAAGGGACACTTTAATCAGAACTGTGGCATTGAGGAAGACTTTGGGCATATAATTGTTATAGATATTTCTTAGGCACCCGAAAGGCTGAAAGCTCTGTGAAAGCTGGGACGTAGTTTTTCATTCACCTCTCTGTCTGTAATGCCTAGTGTAGAGCATGGCACATAATAACTGCTCAAAAAATATTTGTTGAATGAATACTGAGGGCCTTTTTGGGGCTTTCTTAACTGCTTTTAGAAATATCTCTTTTGGGCCGGGTGCCGTGGCTTACCCCTGTAATCCCAGCACTTTGGGAGGCTGAGGTGGGCGGATCACCTGATGTCAGGAGTTTGAGATCAGACTGGCTAACATGGTGAAACCCTGTTTTTACTAAAAATACAAAAAATTAGCTGGGCATGTGGCTGTAATCCCAGCTACTCGGGAGGCCAAGGCAGGAGAATCTCTTGAACCCAGGAGCGGAAGTTGCGGTGAGCTAAGATAGCGCCATTGCACTCCAGCTTGGGCAACAAGAGCAAAACTTGGTCTCAAAAAAAAAAAAAAAAAGAAATATCTCTTTTGGTGCCTATTTTAATTGCATATTTCTTTGTAAGAAGCAGGTACATCAGGGATTAATAGTTTTTATCTTTTTTTTTTAAGGTGCCTCTCAAAAGCACTAATGGCTTCTCCTTACACATTGATATGTAAAGTATACTTACTTTTAGAACACATAAATCATTACATTGTCCTTTTATTCTTTACCACATTGATGCTGTGCTGAAAAGCCTCTGAACCTTTGCTGGAATATTGTCCAACCTCAGAGATTGTATATGTCATTTTCATTTCACAAAATTAGCCCTTTTATCAGAGCCATTAAAACCTACATTTGGCCAGGCGCAGTGGCTCACATCTGTAATCCCAGCACTTTGGGAGGCCCAGGTGGGCGGACCACGAGGTCAGGAGTTTGAGACCAGCCTGGCCAACATGGTGAAACCCCCTCTCTAGTAAAAATACAAAAATTAGCCGGGTGTGGTGGCATGTGCCTGTAATCCCAGCTACTTGGGAGGCTGAGGCAGGAGAATCACTTGAACCTCGGAGGAGGAGGTTGCAGTGAGCCAAAAATGGTGCCACTGCACTCCAGCCTGGGTGATGGAGCAAGACCCTGTCTCAAAAAAAAAAAAAAAAAAAAAAAATAGGTAATCCTGAAAAGTAGAAAGAAAGTGAAGATTACCCATAATCCCACCACCCTGAATTTATCATACGTAACATTTTACATATGATATACATACATAATATTTATAATCAAGTACGTGTTTACTCTGTAAAGCTTTCTAAAAATTGTTTCAATCTAATACAGTAATCATCCACATAAAGGGTACATTTCATATTACCACACGTTGATCTAAATTGTGTAGGTATGTGTGCAAGTACTTACAGGAGGTTTATGTTTAAGGGTTCCCCCCCCCTTTTTAACAACTAAAATAGATTCACACCATACATGGTGTTTTGTTGAAGGTAGAGAGAATTTAAATATTTCTGTAGTCTGGAGAATCAAAACACAATAACCTTCTGTCTGTATTCTTCTTAACAGCTTCTATAGATAGATTCACTTATCTTTGTGGCTCATGATCTGCACCTGCATTAGTGATTTGAGTTTTAAAAAATACAGAAAGCAGGCTTTCACTCCCCATAGAGTTGGTTTGGGTTGTTATGTTGGGGGCCCAGGCATCAGTATGTATTTTCTAAAAGCTCCCCAGGTGATTCTTTTTTTTTTTTTTTTTTTTTTTTTTTTTTTTGAGACGGAGTCTCACTGTCGCCCAGGCTGGAGTGCAGTGGCGCAATCTCGGCTCACTGCAAGCTCCGCCTCCCGGGTTCACGCCATTCTCCTGCCTCAGCCTCCCGAGGAGCTGGGACTACAGGCGCCCGCCACTGCGCCCGGCTAATTTTTTCTATTTTTAGTAGAGACGGGGTTTCACCATGGTCTCGATCTCCTAACCTTGTGATCCTCCCGCCTCGGCCTCCCAAAGTGCTGGGATTACAGGCGTGAGCCACCGCGCCCGGCCTTCCCCAGGTGATTCTTACGTACACCTGGAGTTAAGAACTACTGACTAATCTAAACTAAAGCTTGAAAATTAGCAGCATTTTTATTCATCTCTCTGCTACTCAGTTTCTAGATTGTTTTATATACTTTTCAGTTTTCGAAAAACTTCTGCATTGCTTTATTTGATTCTCACAACAGTGCTGAGAATTAGGCAGGACTATTTTCTTTTTACTGGTAGAGTAGAAAGGTAACTCATTAAGAACCCAGTTAAATTACCTTTGACAGTCTTATGTTTGTAGGCACAACTGCCTGAAGGAGTGTGCCAGAAATGTTTATTCTGTTCATCTTTAGATAATAAATGTAAGAGATTTGAAAAATACACCTTTGGCATATTCAAGGTTTATTACAATGAATGTGAATTATCTTTGTAGTAATTTTTCAAAGTGACCTATTGGGCCTGGTGGGATGGCTCAGGCTTGTAATCCCAGCACTTTGGGAGGCCGAGGCAGGTGGATCACTTGAGGTCAGGAGTTCGAGACCAGCATGGCCAACATGGTGAAACCCCATCTCTACTAAAAATACAAAAACTAGCTGGGCGTGGTGTTGGGCTACCTACTCAGGAGGCTGAGGCAGGAGAGTCACTTGAACCCAGGATGCAGAGGTTGCAGTGAGCTGAGATGGCACCACTGCACTCCAGCCTGGGCAATAGAGTAAGACCCTGTCACAAAAACAAAAACAAAAAACTCAAAGTGACGTATTGTATGACTGTTGTGTTTAAGACAATGTACAAGGCCTTTCAGAAAAATGATTTTATTAGTAAAATGTCAGTTTAATAGAAGAGAAGCTAAAACACTTGCAAACAATACAAGGCATGGCCTGTGATTGTTTTAAGATACTCCATGCAACTGAGGAGAGGTTGTTGTTGGAAACATTTTAGTTTGGCATATCTTCTTAATCTTCCCCTCCCTTCTAGCAGAAATTTTATAACTAAGCTTTTTTTTTTTTTTTTTCTTCTTTAACTTATCGTAGCTCTTGTGAATGTTTAAGGGGAAAAGTTACTCAGCCATAAAGTATTTTGGCAAAATGATTTTAAAATTTCCTTGGGCTGGGTGCAGTGGCTCACGCCTGTAATCCCAGCACTTTGGGAGGCCAAGGCAGGAAGATTGCTTGGACCCAGGAGGTTGAGGCTTCAGTGAACCATGACTGCCACTGCACTCCAGCCTGGGCGATAGAGCGAGACCTTGTCTCAAAGAAAAAAATCTCATTATTAAGTGGGATTTATTTTTGTTTGGGAGGTACTTAAAAAGGAAAATTGCAAACCTTTATAAGGACCAGTTTGCCTTTGGAGGGAAAAGAAAATTGCAAACCCTTATAAAGACCAATTTGCCTTTGGAGGAGAAAGCCATTTTATGATCCAAAATTCTTTATTCAGAATTCTCAAATACAAAAAGTTCTGAAAACTGAGAGTTTTTTCTTAAGTTTGGTGGCAAAAGTTATTTATAGTCTTAATTTATCCCATTTGATGTGAATCTGCATATATTTCATTGCACAAAATGTTTCTGTAAATGTGAAATACTGTTCCAGAAGCCACTGGGAGGTTTAACTTAATAAATAGTATATGCAACATTTTACTCTTCTAAAATCTAAACATTGTGAATTCTGGAACATATCTCAGAGGGTTTCATTGAGAATTTTTGGACCTATACAAATTTATGCTGCATAAATAGTCTTGTCTTTCTCTTGTATATACATTTTTACTTTGCCATTTTACTTAAGATCCTAAAATCATGCAAATAATATTTTAGGTTTTTTTTTTTTTTTGTAATTTCAAAATAGCCATGTTACTACTGTGATAGTTTAGGATGTGATAGGTTAATTTTGCTTATTTTGTTATTCAGATTATGTTTACTGCCCAATTTATTTTGTAGTTTTTTCCTCAAAGCATAAAAGTTTGGCTTCAGGCTGAGCGTGGTGGCTCACACGCCTCTAATCCCAGCACCTTGGGAGGCCGAGGCTGGTGGATCACTTGAGACCAGGAGTTCGAGACCAGCCTGGCCAATGTGATGAAACCCTGTCTGTATTAAAAATACAAAAATTAGCTGGGTGTGGTGGGATGAGGCTGTAATCCCAGTTACTCAGGAGGCTGAGTCAGGAGAATTGCTTGAACTCGGAAGGCAGAGGTTGCAGTGAGCCAAGATCGCGCCACTGCACTGCACTCTAGCCTGGGCAAGAAGAGCGAGACAGTGTATCCAAAAAAAAAAAAAGTTTGGCTTCAATCTGCCTTATACTTTCAGTTAGTTCCTTCATCCTGGTCATGCCACTTTCACAGTTTTGTGGCAGTTGCTAGATTCCCTGTAGGACAAAAGAGGTGAAACTGTTTAGTTGATTTGCTGCAGGAGCTTTGATAGCAAAGGTTTAAATGGGACAGATATAAATGGTTACTTTACTGTACAAAAATGTGCTGAAGATAGTGCTGCTTGTTGGAATTTAAGGACGATTTGGTCTTTAAAATTCTTTCTCATGTTTGATATTACAAAAGTTAGGGACCTGCAGATGTAGTGACAGGATGTACTGACAGGATGGGGTTATACACGAAGTTAGTTGAACTGCCATGTCATCCCTTTCTCCCAGCTGGGCCAAATAGAAATCTAGACCTTGTTTTCTTATTTTTAACTTTTAGAGATTATTTATCTATTTGTTTATTTTTGAGGAGTCTCGCTGTGTCACCCAGATTGAAATGGAGTGGTGGCGCAATCTTGGCTCACTGCATTCTTGACCTCCTGGGCTTGAGGGATCCTCCCACATCAGCCCACCTAGTAGCTGGGATGTAAGGTGCACACCACCACACCTCGCCAGTTTGTGTGTTTTTTTGTAGATATGGGACTCCACCGTGTTGTCCATGCTAGTCTTGAACTTCTGACCTCAGGTAATGATGCCTTTACTTGATGGAGGCCAATGCCTTGGCCTCCCAAAGGGTTTGAGATTACAAGTTCAAGCCACCATGCCCGACCTGTTTTCCATTAGTGTCCAGCATAGGATTTACTCCATTATCAGTCAGAAAATATATAATGTGGCTGGGTGCAGTGGCTCACCCCTGTAATCCCAGCACTTTGGGAGGCTGAGGCGGGTGGCTCACCTGAGGTCAGGAGTTCGAGATCAGCCTGGCCAACTTGGTGAAACCCCGTCTCTACTAAGAATACAAAAATTAGCTGGACGTGGTGGCGGCATGTGCCAGTAATCCCAGCTACTTGGGAGGCTGAAGTGGGAGAATCGCTTGAACCCAGGAGATGGAGGTGGCAGTGAGCCAGGATCACACCACTGCACTCCAGCCTGGATGACAGAGTCAGACTCCATCTCAGAAAAAAAGAAAAAAGAAAAGGTATAATGCTTGAATATCGGCTGGTTTTGTATTATATATTTTTATATGTATTTTATATATGTATATAATATATTTATATATAATATGTATAGTATATGTTGCATGTATATAATATATAATTGTATATTAATGTAATATACAATATATTGTATGTATAATATATATTACACATTATATTATACATATTCTATATTATATACATATATATAGTGTTGTACTAGGTTCTGAGCTGGCTGATAAACATTATAGCCTTTTTTTTTTTTTTTTTTTTTTTTTTGAGGCAGAGTGTTGCTCTTGTCACCCAGACTGGAGTGCAGTGGCATGATCTCAGCTCACTGCAACCTCCACCTCCCGGGTTCAAGCGATTCTAGCTTTTGGGAGGCCTCAGCCTCCCAAATAGCTGGGATTACAACCATGAGCCACCACACCTGGCTACTTTTTTGTGTTTTTAGTAGCGATAGGGTTTCACCATGTTGGCCAGGCTAGTCTCAAACTCCTGACCTCAAGTGATCCACCCGCCTCGGCCTCCCAAAGTGCTGGGATTACAGACGTGAGCCACCTCGCCTGGCAACATTATAGCTTTTTAAAATGAGTTATATTTTAAACTCATTTTAAAATATGGAGGGGGAAAGTGTTTTTTCACAAAATAAGAAATTACAATATAGTCGACTGGTGTCAGGAGTTCGAGACCAGCCTGGTCAACATGCTGAAACCCTGTCTTTACTAAAAATACAAAAATTAGCTGGGCGTGGTGGCATGCACCTGTAATCCCAGCTCCTTGTGAGGCTGAGGCATGAGAATTGCTTGAACCTGGGAGGTGGAGGTTGCAGTGAGTGGAGATCATGCCACTGCACTTCAGCCTGCATGACAGAGTGAGAGCCTGTCTCAAAAAAAAAAAAAAAAAAGGAAAGAAGTTACAATATAGTTTCTAATTTACTATGTGTAAAACAAGCCAAAAGTTACAAATTATGAAAGCAGTCCAAAGCTAATGTGAGATTTCAGTTTTCTTGAATATTATATATCTATCAGGTTGTTACTCCAGTTTCATCACTGTTTGACAATCTTGTCCTAATGGCTTTTAAGATTACAAGCTGAAACATTAAATGTCCAGTGTGATTGTACTTTAACAGCTGTTAGAAATAGTATGGGACAGCAAAGTTAGACCATTTTTACATACCCCAGCGCTGCCTCTTGTTGCCCGTGCGTCATAGTCATCGGGCAAGTGAGTCTCACGTTTTAAAATTTTATACATGTGGATTTTGGAGCTTCTGTTTACACTAACAGAGATAATATTTTAAACAACTGGCATATTGTAGCTCCTCAAAGATCTAATGGTTTTGAGGAATGGAAATTGGGCTGCGTTTAAATTGAAGCACTGCCACTTACTAGCTTTGTAATCTAATTTTTCAGAGTTAGTTTCTCTTTTGTAAAAGGGGCATAATTGTTTCGGAGTAGTTGTGAGGATAAAATTTTAAAATACAAGTACATAAATGCATATGAAGAATTTATCCTAGTACTTGGACCATAGATGCCACTTCAGTAGTAATGACTGCTGTTTTTGTTGCTGAAGTGTAATTTGATTTTCCTGTTATTACTAAAAGAAGTGAAATTCGATACAGAGTGTGCATAGTATGTAATTTGTCATTATGCTGAGGACTGCCATTTCAAATATAATACCTTTATTTAAAAAATTTTTTATTTTGTATTTTTTTTGAGATGGAGTCTTGCTCTGTTACCCAGGCTGGAGTGCACTGGTGCAGTCTCGGCTCACTGCAACCTCTGCCTCCTGGGTTCAAATGATTCTCCTGCCTCAGCCTCCCGAGTAGCTGGGATTACAGATGCCCATCACCACGCCTGGCTAATTTTTGTGTTTTTAGTAGAGAACGGGTTTCACCATGTTGGCCAGGCTGGTTTCGAACTCCTGACCTCATGTGATCTGCCCACCTCTGCCTCCCAAAGTGTTGGGATTACAGGCATGAGCCACCATGCCCAGCCAGAACATTTTTATTTATTTATTTATTTATTTATTTATTTATTTATTTAGACATATAGTCTTGTTCTGTTGCCCAGGCTGGAGTGCTGTGTTGCAATCTTGGCTCACTGCAGCCTCCACCTCCCGGGTTCAGGTGATTCTCCTGCCTCAGCCTCCCGATTAGCTGGGATTACAGGCGTGTGCCACCATGTCCGGCTAATTTTATATTTTTAGTAGAGATGGGGTTTCACTGTGTTGGCCAGGCTGGTCTCAAACTCCTTACCTCAGGTGATCCACCTACCTCAGCCTCCCAAAGTGCTAAGATTACAGGCATAAGCCGCTGTGCCCGGCCTTATTTATTTATTTTACTTTTAAGACAGTGTCACTCTGTCTTTAAGGCATGAGTGCAGTAGGGCGATCTCGGCTTACTGCAACTTCCGCCTCCCCGGTTCAAGTGATTGAACCCAGTGCCTCAGCCTCCCAAGTAACTGGGATTACAGGCATGCACCACCATGCCCAGCTACTTTTTTGTATTTTGTAGTAGAGATGGGCTTTTGCTAGTTGGTCAGGCTGCTCTCGAATTCCAGGCTTCAAGTGATCTGTCCTCCCCACCCTCCCAAAGTGTTGGGTATACAGGCATGAGCCACTGCATCTGGCCTCAAAGATAATTAAATTGAATTAATTCACCACTCCTTATTAGAATAATGTGTTCTATACAGGTCATAATAAAATATAGTGGCAGGAATTCAAGATCAGTCGTGAGAAATCCTGGCTTCAGTTCTGACAGCACCATTTTCAAGTTTTAGGCAAGGCATTTAACCTCTCAGGCTCGTTTTCTCTTTTGTAAAATTGCGATAATGGACCCATGTACTATCATAGGGTGCCTGGACAAATCAACTGAAATTTTTTTTAAGTCTTTGCAAATTGTAAGGCAGTTTGTGATTATAAGGAATAAATAGCGTTTGTAAATGATCTAAAGGAGTTCCCCAAAAAGTTCTCCTCTATAGGCTGTTTGGTGGTGAGTGGGTATGGGAGAGGATTTGATGTTTTGGTTTATTTTGCTTCTGAGACAGGGTCTTGCTCTTTTGCCCAGGCTGGAGTGCAGTGGTTGGTATAATTACAGCTCACTGCAGCCTTGCCCTCCTGGGTTCAAGCAATCCTGCCACCTCCTGGGTTCAAGCAATCCTCCCACCTCAGCCTCCTGAATAGCTGGGACTACCGGCATATACCACCACACCCAGCTGTGTCTAAAAAAAATTTTTTTTTTTTTTTTTTTTTTGAAGAGATAGGGATCTCACTGTGTTGCCTGGGCTGGTCTCAACTCATGGACTCAAGCGATTCTCCCACCTCAGCCTCCCAAAGTGCTGGGATTACAGACATAAGCCACACTGCTTCCAGCAGGATTTGGTATTTTAAAAGAGCTTTTTTTCTCCCAAAAAGTAGCCTCTTTAAGGTTTTTGTATTATGGAACTTTCTCTAAATGTAATAGAAGAATTTAATTAGCTGGGTGTGGTGGCTCACGCCTGTTATCCCAGCACTTTGGGAGGCCAAGGTGGGTGGATCACCTAAGGTCAGGAGATCGAGACTATCTTGGCTAACACGGTGAAACCCCATCTCTACTAAAAATATAAAACATTAGCTGGGCATGGTAGCACGTGCCTGTAGTCCCAGCTACTTGGGAGGCTGAGGCAGGAGAATCGCTTGAACTCAGGAGGCAGAGGTTGCAGTGAGCTGAGATCGTGCCACTGCACTCCAGCCTGGGCAACAGAGCAAGACTGTCTCAAAAAAAAAAAAAAAAAAAAATTAGTAGTTTTCTTTTTCAGGAAAAGAACATCTTTAATTTTTTGTCTTTCTTAAATAGATTAATACTTTCAGATGAACAGACTTTTCTTAGTGATTGCCCTTTTAGTAACTTCTAATTTTAGACTTTAGGGCAACGTAATCAGATAGACTTGTTTTCATGTGAAATTCTCATGTACAAATTAAGTTCAGTGATAAAGAGAATGATGACAGTAATTATAAAATTATATGCAAAGCATTAATCTACAAAGGTAACAGTAAACCAAAAAGTTAAACCAAAAAGTTGTTTTCCCCAAAATGCAAACATCAACATTGTAAGTAGGAAGTTAGCACAACACCAAGCGCCACACCTCATTTCTTACTTGGTTCTCACAAGCCTTCAGCTACCAACTGAGTAAAAGAAAAATCCCCACTCCTTATCTTGTTTTTTGCATACTTGGAAGGACTAGCATAGCATTTTCCCTTTTACCACTCATTCGTGGAAATGACTTACAATTGGGAGTAGATGACAGATAGGAGCTACCGAGGAGACTAGGGAAATGCAGGTATACTAACTTTTAAAATATTTATCCCAACAGCTACACCTCTACCCTGATTACTGAAGCTTAAACTAGGTAGTAGCACTGTCTGTGCCGGTTACAGGCAAAGGGAAAAAAGTTCATTCGTTGGCCCTAGGAAAGAATATCCATTCATGTTTCAAAAGAAATGGGAGAAAAAAGAAAATTTAATAGTAAAGTTCCAGAAGATGTGTTTTTAATGACATTTCTAGTACACCAAGGATTTTTAACTAGGATTTTGTGGACTAGCCTGAAAACATAATAAACTTTTAGCATTGCCTCTGTGGAAAACTTTTTTTTTTTTTAAATGTGGAAAGCGTTTTTAAAGTTCCAACTACCAGCTGGGCGCAATGGCTTAATGCCTGTAAATCCTAGCACTTTGGGAGGCCGAGGTGGGCAGATCACTTGAGGTCAGGAGTTCGAAACCAGCCTGGCCAACGTGGTGAAACTCCATCTGTCTCTACTAAAAATACAAAAATTAGCCAGGCATGGTGCCTTGTGCCTGTAATTCCAGCTACTTGGGAGGCTGAGGTAGGAGAATCTCTTGAACCCGGGAGGGGGAGGTTACAGTGAGCCGAGATTGTGCCATTGCACTCCAGCCTAGGTAACAGAGTGAGACTCTGTCTCAAGAATAAATAATTATTCTTAAAAAAAAAAAAAAATTCCAACTACCAGTTTGCAAAGTTTTGAAGATGGGCAAAGAAGGTCTGTAGTTTGTCTGAAAGCTATTAACAGTTTTCACTTTGCCTTAATTTCTGCATGCCTTAAATCAGTTATTATGTTAAGTGGCCAGCACTCTTTATATTTAGGCTTTGGGATAAATAATTAGCATAAAAGTAGTCACTGTATTTAAGGAATTTCTTCTCTATGAAGAGGCAAGGTATACTAGAGACACAGTACAAGGCAATATGTCATCAATCACCTGATGGATTGTAAGATGAAGATTAAAGTGTGAGAATTTTTATTTCAGAGAATGCTTGTTGAAGAGAAGAACATAGGAAAGGCTTTGTGGGAGGTACAGATCTTGTACTTAGCTATCAGGTGTCTGTGTATATATAGTCAGTAGAATGCCATTGAAAGGTATCACAACTTCTCAGATAATTGAGGATAGAAAATTCAACTGGTGTAAAGAAAAATGTACCATATATGTCAAATCAGTTAAGCTGATGGGTTCATGTGTAGGATTATGTGCACAGTGTATTTCAAACAGCATGACATAGGAAAGCTTTTTTTGTTTGGGACAGCTCTGACCAGGTGGTTTATAAGCAGTTGGCATTAGCTTTGTTAGATAGTTTGGAAGTGGAGAGTGCTATTGCAGGGTAAACTCTGAATATTTTTTGTTCTTAAAGTAATAAAATATCAGTTGTTAGCCCATTTTCCTTCTTTCACAGGTAAAAAACATGAAGCAGACGAGTTGAGTGGAGATGCTTCTGTGGAAGATGATGCTTTTATCAAGGTAAAGTGTTAATTACTCAGGTTAAGATGTTTATTTTAAGCCTAGTATTTTGCATCGTGAATTTTGTGCATTGTATTGAAGAATGGTCACTGAAGTATGTAGGTTAAAGATAAAGACCTATATAATACTGACAATATATAATATTGTCAATGTCATTAACTCTCATAATTGAGAAATACAGTAAATAACTTTAATTAAATGCGATACAAAAGCTAAAAATAATAATCTGTCCAGGCCTTTAGGTAGAAAGCTGGCCAGGGAAATAGCTACAAGATAATAGATATATATGTTAGTTCCTGGACAAGATATCATAGGGAAGGATATTGGTAATTTATTTTTTATCTGCCATTGCATTTAGCTTTTGTATATAATTTACAGAACTTAGAGTAATGTAGACCTCAAAATACACAGAGAAAATTGCTGAGGTGTTACTACTTGATAAAGATCAAATTAAGGGCCAGGCGCCGTGGCTCACGCCTATAATCCCCGCACTTTGGGAGGTCTAGGCGGGTGGATCACTTGAGGTCAGGAGTTCGAGACCAGCCTGGCCAACATAGTAAAACCCCATCTCTATTAAAAATACAAAAATTAGCCAGGTGTGGTGGCGTGTGCCTGTAATCCCAACTACTTGAGAGGCTGAGGCAGGAGAATTGCTTGAACCCAGGAGGTGGAGGGTGCAGTGAGCCAAGATGGTGCCAGTGCACTCCAGCCTGGGCAACAGAGCAAGATTCCGTCTCAAAAAAAAAAGGAGAGAGAGAGATCAAATTAAGAAATTTGTTTTGCCATTTAAAGATGAATAAGCGAGGCCTTTTGGGGCCAAAAACGAGTGTATTTCAAAACTGGCTGGCCAGAAAAATTATGGGTGTAATTTTAATTGGGGTTGTGGCAGTTCTATATACTACAGCTATAGAACAAGCTGTTTGTAATTGTAGTTAGGGTTTAAAAATTTTTTTAAATTATTATTTTAATGAAAAGTGATCTGCTTATTAGTTCTTAAGTATTGTGGTATTTGCAAGAATTATTTCATGAGTATAGTTTCTCTTGAATTATGTACGCTTGTGCCCCCATATATTGTGTTTTCTGGATAAAACTAGTCCATATTGTCATCATGTCTCTTGATGTTTGTGTGTTTTACCATAGAGACAGCTCATGTTCATTTACCCACCCATCTCTCCTGCCTCCTAGCTCTCTTCAGTCTCCACACTGCACGCACACACACACAGACACACACACACATAGCCCCACCCCCAAAAGGTGTTTTGTTGAGGAGTTAACCCTGAAAGCAGATAATTTTAGGAACTATTTGCCCAGGGATCCATGAAAATTGATGATTGCATGCCTGTAATCAGCTTGTGTTTGAACCTTTAAGTTTTGGTATTCTGTTACCCTTATTATATATCTTCCATCAGGTTTGTTCCTTTCTTCCTATTTTTCTCCAGTTGTCTTCACCAGTAAGTGTATGATTAAGCAAACATTATCCATAAGCTGTAAAAATACTGTGACTCAGTAAAAAATCTTTTACTTTTAAAATTTGTTTCTTTCAGCTCTTCAGTTCATAAAAATGTTACAGTCATTTGAAATGTCCTAAGGAGATATATACGTCTATTCAGAAGAATAATAGTACTGTCTCTTATATGTGCCACAAAAGATGCTTTTGTGTTATTGTTAAATAAACCTGGTCATAACGTCTAGAATAACAAGGGAACTTTTTGTTTGTTTGTTTTTGTTTCTTTGAGATGGAGTCTCACCCTGTTGCCCAGGCTGGAGTGCAGTGGTGCATTCTCGACTCACTGCAACCTCCACCTCCCTGGTTCAAGAGAGTCTCCTGCCTCAGCCTCCCAAGTAGCTGAGATGACAGGCATACGCCACCAGGCCCGGCTAATTTTTGTATTTTTAGTAGAGACGGGATTTCACCATGTTGGCCAGGCTGGCCTCGAACTCCTGACCTCATGATCTGCCCGCCCGTCTTGGCCTCCTAAAGTGCTGGGATTACAGGCATGAGCCACCACGCCCAGCCCTAGGAGCTTTTTAAAAAATTCTGTTTAAAGATATCTTCAGTTTATTTTTGGAAGTATTAACATGTGATGTATTTGATAGAAATTAAGTGAATGTATTTTTCTCATCTCCCACAGTTGATAATTTTGGAATTTATACAGTAATGGTTGGTAAATATCACCTATTGCCTAAATACCAGAATTGTATAGAAATTGCTTCTGTGAATAGGTGAGGAGATTGGTCAAAGTTGGCACCTCAGAATAGGTGAAGTTTCCTTGGTAACTTCTCTTGATCTTTCTTGCGCCTATACTTCTGCCATAATACAGCCATGTACTCCATTTTCAACCCCTCACGTTCCCCAACTCATACTGTAGTACGTTTGGTCAAACAAGAGATCCCCTGCTCTGTAAGCACTCCACATTCCAAAACAATCATATTCTTTTCTATGCCCACCTCTCGATAGAAATTTCAGTTTCCTCACCGCAGTTTAGCTGTGAATGATTAGTAGTCATGCCTCTGCCTCTTTTACCTTTTAACCCAGAAGCCTTTTCTTAAATCTGCTGGATTTACCATAAGAACAGAAAAAGGGGAAGGAACCTTTATTGCTTTCACCCCTTTCTCTGCACTTAATCAGAGCAAATTGAGCAGATTGCTGATTTTGTTTTCACTGACGTACCATATATCCATAAACTTTGAAGGACAAACAGACCCAATCCCAACCTATGTTACCCTTCCTAATTGACATTTGGCACAGTGGTAGATTTCAAAACAAATACATTTCAATTAGTTATTTGCATATTTTTCAAGAACAGGCATTGATGCAGCAGTTGGGTGTTCTTTATTATTAGAAGTAAACTTTGTTTTAATGTATAAGACTTCCAAGTCTTTGAAGTTAAATCAACGTATGGCACATGGAGAAATCAAGCCATATTTTTTGGACAGCTCCTAGAAGGTGGCTTGGTAAATATTAAATAATTGGAATTTAGAGCATCTCTAGTAGCAATTCAATTAGTGTGCATTTTAGTGTGAGAAATTTGAGAACTCAGATTCGTGTTTGATGATCATGGTATTAGACCTATCTTTAAAGACACAGTTAATATATAAGGTAAAATGATTGAACTTTGGGAATATTAAAATATGATCAAATTTGACACATTTAAAGGTGTAAATTACCAAAAACATTTGGTGGATAGCCCACGCTACTTTGCCTCTAGTTGTACCAAATTTTCTTACCATTAAAAGGACTGTGAATTGGAGAATCAAGAGGCACATGAGCAAGATGGAAATGATGAACTAAAGGACTCTGAAGAATTTGGTGAAAATGAAGAAGAAAATGTGCATTCCAAGGAGTTACTCTCTGCAGAAGAAAACAAAAGAGCTCATGAATTAATAGAGGCAGAAGGAATAGAAGATATAGAAAAAGAGGACATCGAAAGTCAGGTCTTTAGCCAGTTTTTTTTAAAACATGACACAGATAAATTAAGTTTTAAATAATAAAAAGTACTTTTTTCTAGTTCAATTTGGAAGTCTCAGAATTTTTAAAAGATGTGTTACTAAAGCTACTTATAAGTCATCTAAAATCCTACCACCTTAGGCAACCTTTTAAATTTTTGCTTATTTCTTATAATATATATTTTTACATAGTTGTTATAGAGTTAAGTTGGTATTCTGTATTTTCATATAACATATAATTTCATAATTTTCCCATAATTTATTAGACTGCTTTCTACAATTCTAATATACTCCTTTAATTTTGGACATTTTAAGTTTTAAGGCTTTTTCCCTACTCCACGATGAATGAATGTACCAATTTCATTCTGTCATTGCCAGCATTACTTGGTGGTAGGGTTTTTTCCCCTTTCTGCTACCTTAGCAAGTATAAAAGTTACTTTAATTTACATTTCTTTGGTTATATCAAGGGTGGGGAATTACTTATGAAAGTTTAATTTTAAAGTAGATAATATTTCCAAATATTTTTTTTGAAATAGACCATTTGTCATGCTTTGAAGTATCTTAGTACATTTTAAGAAAGTCAGTGGGTTAAGGAGTCAGTGCTGTTAGTATTCATGCTTAAAACACTTCCCTTCTACCTACCTAATAAATGAGGGGCTCAAGAGTAATGTTTCTAATTCTCTAGCGACATGGCTAATTTTTTTTTGGCATAAAATATAGTCTGAATATTAAGCATTGATTTAGTACCCATGGTATCATAGACATTATACAGAAAACAAGGCAAATGATAATCAGGTATAAGCATAAAAGCATTCTCATGTTACCCAGATATTTTGTAAAGCAAAGCTATTGTATACCCTTTTACATAGGAAATTGAAGCTCAAGAAGGTGAAGATGATACCTTTCTAACAGCCCAAGTAAGTTTACATTTAGTCCTATGAATTTGATATTGTGGGTGGAAGGGCTTGGAAAAGGAATCTTATTTTGACTTCATAATTCTTTAATTCATGTAACTGTCTTAAATGTAATACTGAGTTATTTACGTGACATACACAAAGTACTTAAACTATTGGCAAGACCGAGGCGGGTGGATCACGTGGTCAGGAGATAGAGACCATCCTGGCTAACACAGTGAAACCCTGTCTCTACTAAAAATACAAAAAATTAGCTGGGCGTGGTGGTGGGCACCTGTAGTCCCAGCTACTCAGGTGGCTGAAGCAGGAGAATGGCGTGAACCCGGGAGGCGGAGCTTGCAGTGAGCCGAGATCGCACCACTGCACTCCTGCCTGCGCAACAGAGTGAGACTCTGTCTCAAAAAAAACCAAAAACAAACAAACAAAAAGATCGGCAGCTGAAATTTCTGTTGCCAGAAAGATAATTGGAGTTATTATGAGTTTCCTATCATTTTCAGAATTTTAGAAAAAAGTCCATCCTTTCTGTAAAACCTAACCTGGTTACTAGTCTTTTGAGAAGTCTACATTCTTCTTGATTTTTTTCTTGTCACTTGATGTAAAATAAGTCTTTTAAAAGTACTAACATTCTTTTCAAAGCTTTATTTAAAATTTTGTTAATTTAATACTCCTGTAACAGGCATAGTCTAAAAATGATTAAAAATTTCTAGAAATTTACTTGGGGGGTGTGTGTATTGCAAATGACTGCACTTCAATGTGTAATAACGTGTTGCTGCTAATGTGATACACATAGTGGACTTTTTAAAGTGACTTACGATGTTATAAGCAGACATCTGCAGATGAATTTCTGCATAAAAAATTATCCTTTGTCTTTTTCTCATATCTGTAACTAAAGAACCCTTTGTTTTTGGGTCCTCTTAATTTCATTTTAATTTTTAATCTTATAAAAACCAGAGAGGGTTTGGTGGTTTTGATCCAAGTTGGTTTTCATCTGATAAATAAATGCACGCATCCCCGGCGAAGGGAGTCAGTGCCCACTGGCATGTATTAGCTCTAGAATTACTACAGTTATCCAAGTAGGAGAGGATCGTGTCCTCTTTAAATGGTGTACTTTCAAATAGAGATATGGGTTCCTTTGTTTACTAGATTCAGAAAAAATAGTCATCAGGTCAGTTATTTCCTCTGGGTAGTATTTCCTAGAAGCATACTTGGGCCTTGTATTCATGGACTACTTATTGATGGCCCCTGCATGCTTTCTTTCCTGCAGTGCTCTTGCCTTTGAAATGCTAGTGAGCCACAAATGCTTCTGAGGCTATATATTGCCTCTCTGTGTGTTGCAGTGGAGGAGAAGTTGCATTTTGGAGAAAAATTGCATTTCTGGGAGAAATGTGGCTGATCATTTGGAATATTCAGAAAGGAAATATTAGAATGGTGAAAGTCTGTAAGGCTGTCCCTAAGTACATTGATTTCCTGGTGATAAAGAATCTATGAGGGGCTGGGCGCTGTGGCTCATGCCTGTAATCCCAGCGCTTTGGGAGGCCGAGGCAGGTGGATCACAAGGTCAGGAGTTCAAGACCAGCCTGACCAATATGGTGAAACCCAGTCTCTACTAAAAATACAAAAAATTAGCCAGGCCTGGTGTTGGACACCTCTAGTCCCAGTTACTTGGGAGGCTGAGGCAGGAGAATGGCTTGAACCTGGGAGGCGGAGGTTGCAGTGAGCCGAGATCGTGCCACTGCACTCCAGCCTGGGCAACAGACCGAGACTTGTCTTGAAAAAAAAAAGAATCTATGAGGAAAATTAACTCTTAAATTGAGAGAGTACCTTTTCTAGATTACTGATTTGCAAAAAGGGGAAGTTGAGGTCTTTATATTATTTGGCAGCTGGATATTAGCTTCTGTCAAGGATCACTCCTATAGTTGTCCACTGTGTGAGTTGTATGAAGGCATCATATCTAAGGATACCCACTTAAATAATAAACTTCATTACAAACATTTTTTTAAATGGATGGAAATATATCCGAAGGAAGAACAGTTATGTATTTCTTATCGGGAAGCAAGATTCGTCATATTGTATCAAAAGATGAGGTTACATTTTTAGAGAAGTTTTCTTTAAAATGACCTTTTTCCTCTTTCTAAATAATGTCTCGTGGAACATCTAGAAACATAAATGGATCTAGGTTCCATATGATCTAATGCATCTAAACATACTTACTGAGTCTATTACTATGTGCATTCAGGGATACTTCATAGTGTAACCATCACCCAGCTTCAGCTGTTTTCAGTTAATGGCCAGTCTTATTTTCCTCTGTACTTCTGTTTACTTTCTCCCTTCTGCATTATTTTGAAACAATCCAAACATATTTCCCTTGAAAAATTTCAGTATGTATCTCTAAAAGAGAATTCTTATTTTTTATATTAGCACTCCTAAAATAAAAATTTTAATATTATGAAATATACAGTTAGGATTCAAATGTTCAATTTTTCTATAAGTTTTTTTTTTTTTTATTATGTCTTGTTTAAATCCAGATACCAGTAAGATCTGTATGTTGTGATTGATTGAAATGTTTTAGGAGGTTTTCCCTTCCATCTGTTTTCCTCTTACTATTTTATTTGTTGAAAAAAGCAACTTGCTTATCCCACAGAGCAAGGGTTGGCAAAAACAGGCATCTCATGTAGTTTGCCAGTCGCCGCTGTAGAGCTTCCAAGGCCTGGATTTTGCTGATTACATTCCTGTGGTGGTCAACATGTTCCTTTGTTTATTGTATTTTTTGTAAATTGTTAGGTTGGTTGTAGCATCTAGGGGCTTGCTCTCAGATTCAGCGTTAACACCCCACCCCAGCACACACACAGCTGCCTCGTAGGTATAGTACTGTGTTCTTCTATTTGGATGCACATAATAATATCTGGTTGTCTTTTTTGATGGTACCAATCATTGATGATTCATACCCAATTAGGGGTTGCAAAGGGATGCTATTCTAATTCTGTCATTTCTTCTGTATATGTTGGAATGTTTCTAGAAAGAGAAACTTCCCCTTATTTACTATTTGGTTACCCTGTGGTATCATTTACACAGGAAAGCCAGGATATATGTTTGATTCTTTCCTTTTTATTTACCAATTTTCAGAATATTGAGCTGGTTCACTGGCATCCCTGACAGTGGCCAGTTCTTCATTTTTTCTTTTTTCCTCTTTAGATTCATTTCAAACTCATAGATTTGTATATATGTAATGTATTTTGGTCCATCACAGTTATTATCCTTAATGCTTACATTGTTCCATGTAGTGAGAGCCTCATCAAGTTGGCTCTTGAGTCCTTTCAACATGATCCTAGTAGACTTTGATTGATTCCTTGCTTGATGGTATGTAAAGATGTGCCATTTCCTGCTCTAGAACTATAATGAGGCATTTCTTCTTTATAGTGGTAAATGGTATTTCAAGACAACAATCTAGGTGGTGGAGGTGTTCACTGCTACTGAGTTGTTCATTATTTCTAGGTCTTTTCAATGTACAATGCTAGAGAAAATGTTGGAGTTGTTTTCTTTGTTTTTGCTTATTTTTACTTTTAAGATAAAATAGACCTTCAATTCATATGGTACTTCCAAGATAACCATTTACTATATCTTACGGTACACATACAACAACTTTAGAATGATTATACCAACACTACCACCAATGCAGCTACTGAAAGTAATTTAAGATTTTCTTAGACATATTTTTCACAAGGATGTTTCCCTCTGGGGATGAACAAATCACCGTGTTTTAAGTTCTTTCCATTCTGTATGGTTGTATCACCCACTGATACATATCTAGGTTGATTTGTTTCATTTACTTTAAGTATTTAGGTATTGCTTTTGAAAGTTTAGTCTGGGTGGGCTGTGGTGGCTCATGCCTGTAATCACAGCACTTTGGAAGGTTGAGATGGAAGGATTGCTTAAGGCCAGGAGTTCAAGACCAGCCTGGGCAACATAGTAAGACTTTGTCTCTACAAAAAAAAAAAAAAAAAAAAAATTAAAATAGCTGGGTGTGGTGGTCCATGCCTGTAGTCCCAGCTACTCAGGAGGCTGAGTCTGGAAGATCACTTGACTGCAGGAGGTCAAGGCTGCAGTGAGCCAAGATCATGCCACTATACTCCAACCTGGTCAATAGAGCAAGACCCTATCTCAAAAAAACATTAGAAAATTTAATCTGGCTGGATGCAGTGGCTCATGCCTGTAATCTCAGTTCTTTGGGAGACTTAGGCGGACTGATCACTTGGCTCAAGAGTTTGAGACCAGCTTGGGAAACAAGGCAAACCCCCTTCTCTACAAAAAATACAAAAGTTAGCTGGGTGTGGTGGCGCACACCTGTGGTCCTAGCTACTCAGGAGGTAGATTGAGGTGGAAGGATTGCTTGAGCCCAGGAGGTTGAGGCTGCAGTGACCCGTGATTGTGCCACTGCACTCCATCATGAGCAACAGAGAAAACTGTGTCTCAAAAAAAAAGAAAAAGTAAAAGAAATTATATATATATGTATATATACACACATATGTGCAGCATATTTATATAGAGATTTGTCTATTTCTTTTTTTTTTTTTTGAGAGGGAGTCTGAGTCTGGCTCTGTGGCCCAGGCTGGAGTGCAGTGGCCGGATCTCAGCTCACTGCAAGCTCTGCCTCCCGGGTTTACGCCATTCTCCTGCCTCAGCCTCCCGAGTAGCTGGGACTACAGGCACCCGCCACCTCGCCAGGCTAGTTTTTTTGTATTTTTTAGTAGAGACAGGGTTTCACCATGTTAGCCAGGCTGGTCTCGATCTCCTGACCTCGTGATCCGCCCGTCTCGACCTCCCAAAGTGCTGGGATTACAGGCTTGAGCCACCGCGCCCGGCCAGGATTTGTCTATTTCAAGAGCCAGTCCTCAGGCTTTGACTTGAAGCTGAAATCTTTAGGCATTAGCCTCTAGGAAGTTATACTAGGTGGACTTTGGTTCAGATTCTACTTCTATTAGTTAATTACAATATTGTGATTGTGGCAGGTTCTCTTTTAGTCGATTTATATGTCTATAAAATGAATATTATAATTCTTACTCAGTTGATACAGGGATTAATCATAGATTCTGATGTAGTATATGTGCAATTAGTGGTCATTTGTAGTGTTGTTTTACTAGCTTGAACATACTGCTTACTTGAGAAATTTCTGGAGCTTTTTCTCTAAAATCTTGTTTGCTAATGCTTTATTTTATTTTATTTTTTTTGAGACCGGGTCTTGCTCTGTCGCCCAGGCTGGAGTGCGGTGATGCAATCTCCCCTCACTGCAGCCTTGACCTCCCAGGCTCAAGTGATCACCCCACCTCAGTCTCCCCAGTAGCTGGGACTACAGGTGTGCACCACCACACCCGTCTGACTTTTGTATTTTTTGTGGAGATGGGGGTTTGCCTTGTTGCCCAGTCTGGTCTCGAACTCCTGAGCCCAAGCAATCCACCCATCTTGGACTCCCAAAGTGTTTGGATTACAGGTGTGAGTCATCATGCCTGGCTTTAATATGCTTTTATTCTTAAAAATTTCCTCTAGTTTCAAGAACCTCTTCAGTCTTTAATATTATGTGTATTCCTTTTTCTATTTGCCCTTGCCCCTAATGTTTCACTAACCTGAAAAATCTTACCTTTTTTTGTCATATGAAAATCTATATACCTCTTACAGCCAGATTCACCTATCTCCACAAAGCTTTCTTTCATCTCTCCCTTATATGTAGTGCTTTACTATTCACAGAGAGCTTTTTATATCCATTACCTTACTCAATCCTTGATATATCTTACATGGTTTACATGTCAACTCCACTTTATAGGTAAATTCATCCAGATAGATGACATACCACAGAGTAAAACTGTTTCAGTGATAACGACAGGGTAAATACCTAGGTGTCATGATGCCTATTCTGATATTCTTTTCACTAAACTCCACACTAGCAAATGTTTTCTGAGTTCTATTATACTTAACATAGTGCCAAAGTTAAGCACTTCAGATACATGAAAATCAAGCAGTTAGTTCAGTCTTTCCAGCTAAAAACAGCAGTCTTACACTGCATTTATTTAGTACATTCATTCAACAGGTATTTTTTGAGTACTTATGTGCCAAGCATTTTGTACTTCCCTTGATGTTTAGCATATTCCCAGATAGGTAAGTAGTAGTTTAAAGTTATTGTGAAGGTTTGTTCAGTCCGAATACAGTGTTTACAGTGTGACAAGCTAGAGGAAAGGAGGTCTTCTTACTTAGCCTATACATGTACATATATCATAAGATAACCTATGGGAAGTAGTAGAATTGGATGTGTAGTAAATACTTGGTTCACTGAAAAATAAGTCCTAGGCTTGTCTTTGTCTCTTAGCAGTCGTTGCTGCTCCTAGGATGAAATGAAAATAAGGAACTTTATGTCTTTTAGCATTGACTCAGGATTGCAGATCCCCCTGTGAGATAAACAACATGAGTTTGTAGACATTTGCTTCCTCTTCATATGTTAAATATTTTTTTAAGACAAACTTGAGTGGTTAATTTTAAAATATGCTTTACATTTAATAAATAAATGTTTTACATTTACTTATTTGCTTTTTTCCTCATTTGGAAAAAAAAATCTGTTTTCAATGGGGGGAAATTGTTTTCAAATAGTTGCATATCATGTCTGTGCATATATACCATTTAGACAGGGAAAATTTCCCATTATATTTCTTGGTTTGTTTCCTTATTGCAAGTATTTTGGACTTACTTCGGACTTACGGTTAGTGCTATGCTTGCTGCACATACTGCGCAGTAAAATCAACAGGCATTTACGTGTGGTTCATCTTTTCTACTTTACCCAGGTTGTTTTTGTGCTCCACCCACATTGTAATCAGTTTTGTTTTCTAAAAGTTGGGTCAGGCCATTTCCCTACCGGCATTTAAGTATATATCATAAAATTTCTGTTTAAATTATGAAACCCTTCAGAAGACATGCTGAATTATTAAGATAAAAACCTAAAAATTCTCCAGCAAGTAAGACAAACCTTACTAGTTACTTTAGCAACTAGAAATAACGTTATAATTGACAGGAACTACAATAGAACAAAATTTTTTTTTAACATCTTAGTATTTTAAAAATTTTACTTTTTAAAATAGCCAATAATTTGGACATGTTTTTTTCTTGAAGCTTCCTTTCAGTTTTGCATCTCTAAAATAATAACTTCGAAATGGCGTGCTCTTTGCATCTGAGGTAGATAAGGAGAATCAAACTGTATTCTTTAAAAAAAAATTTTTTTTTTTTAATATATATTTTTCTAAAATAGAGACAGGGTTTTACTAGGTTGCCCAGACTGGTCTCAAACTCGTGACCTCAAGTGAACCTCCTGCCTCAGCCTCCTAAAGTGCTGAGATTACAGCCGTGAGCCACCATGCCCGGCCATGTGTTGCATTCTTTAAGTTCATTTAGTCTGCTTTAAATACACGCTAGGGTGTCTCAGTTTATTGCTTCAAGAAAAATTACTAAACTAAAAGACAGTTTGAAAGAAAAAGATTTATCCATAGTTCAAGCATAACTCATTCTTCCCTTGCTGTCTCTACCATTCCACCCAAGTTAAAGTGTTTTTCTTTCCTTTCCAAATACTGCAAATTGAACACATAATGCTTAAAAGTATATTCTAGTAAAACAATTTATTAAGACATTCTTACAGGCTGGGTGCAGTGGCTCCTGCCTGTAATCTCAGCACTTTGGGAGGCTAAGGCGAAAGGATCCCTTGAGGCCAGGAGTTCAAGACCAGCCTGGCCAACATGGTGAAATCCTGTCTCTACTAAAAATACAAAAATTGGCTGGGCTCGGTGGCTTATGCCTGTAATCCCAGCACTTTGGGAGGCCGAGGCAGGTGGATCATGAGGTCAGGAGATCAAGACCATCTTGGCCAACAAGGTGAAACCCCACCTCTACTAAAAATACAAAAATTAGCTGGGTATAATGGTACGCACCTGTAATCCCAGCTACTCGGGAGGCTGAGGCAGGAGAATCGCTTGAACCAGGAAGTCAGAGGTGCAGTGAACCGAGATTGTACCACTGCACTGCCATCCTGGGTGACAGAGTGACACTCAGTCTCAAATAAAACAAACAAAAAAATTAGCCGGGTGTGGTGGCGCATACTGGGAAGGCTGAGGCATGAGAATCCCTGGAACCCGTGAGGTGGAGGTTTGCAGAGAGCTGAGATCGCGCCACTGCACTCCAGCCTGGGTTGACGGAGTGAGACTCTGTCTCAGAAAAAATAAAGAGGAATTCTTAGAGCACAGTATAATGGACTTAGATAGTGATAGAAGTTACATTGCTGTGAGTTGATGATTTACTTGTTCTGGACTATTTTACTTCTCAGCTTATGGTCGAGCTTTTTAGTATTTTTAAGTTTCTTTCATGTTACCCTAGTTGTAAAATAATTGGTCATTCCCTAATTGGCATACTTTAACTTAGTCCAAATATCATTTATTAATAAAATGATTCATAGAAATTATTATTGTTGGCCAGGCGTGGTGGCTCATGTCTGTAATCCCAGCACATTGACGGGCCAAGGCAGGTAGAGCGCCTGGGCTCAGGGGTTCGAGACCAGCCTGGGCAAGATGGTGAAACCCTGTCTCTACCAAAAATACCAAAAAAATTAGCCAGGTGTGGTGGCACACACCTGTGGTTCCAGCTACTCGAGAGGCCAATGCGGGAGGATCAACTTGAGCCTGGGAGGCAGAGGTTGCAGGAGCCGAGATCACACCACTGCACTTCAGCCTGGGTGACAGAGTGAGACAGTCTCACACACACACACGTTTAAAAAAGAAAGAAATATTTTGAAAAAAGAAATTATTATCCAAATGTACTTTTGAGCACACTGTAAAATATTTGACATTTTAAGAAGTGCATGCTTTTGTATGAGTCTAAAATTGTATTATAAATAAGCCGTTTAAAGTTCTACTTATGTTTCAACTTTTTTAGTCTTTTTTCACTAAGAGGTTGTCATTCTGTAAAGGCAGCAATGCTTAGTGTTCTCTCTGTACCAACAGCATTAATTTCACCTGGAACCTTGTTAGAGATGCACATTCTAAAGCCTCATTCCAGACCGTCTGAATCAAAATCTGTGTTTTATTTTAACAAGCCCTCCAGGGGATTCTGATGCATGCTGAAGTTTGAGAACCACTGCTTTAAGGCTTTGTATGTGGTAATTTCACAACAAGCTTCACATCGCCTGACTTTAAACAGTGTACTTCTGATTAGTTTTTTCTTTTAAAAGTTATTAAAAGCTGGACATGCTGGCTCACACCTATAATCCCAGCACTTTGGGAGGCCGAGGCAGGCAGATCACCGGAGGCCAGGATTTCGAGAATTGCCTGGTCAACATGGTGAAACCCCATCTCTACTAAAAATACAAAAATTAGGCTGGGTACGGTGGCTCACGCCTGTAATCCGAGCACTTTGGGAGGCTGAGGCGGGTGGATCACGAGGTCAGGAGATCGAGACTGTCCTGACTAATATGGTGAAACCCCGTCTCCACTAAAAATAAAAAAAATTAACTGGGCGTAGTGGCATGTGCCTGTAGTCCCAGCTACTTGGGAGGCTGAGGCAGGAGAATCACTTGAACCCAGGAGGCGGAGGTTGCAGTGAGCCAAGATTGCACCACTGTACTCCAGCCTGGTTGATAGAGGGAGGCTCCGTCTCAAAATAATAATAATAATAATAAAAATTAGCTGGGCATGGTGGTGGGTGTCTGTAATCCTAGCTCCTTAGGAGGCTGAGGCAGGAGAATCACTTGAACCCAGGAGGCGGAGGTTGCAGTGAGCCGAGATCGTGCCACTGCACTCCAGCGTGGTGGACAGAGCAAAACTCAGTCTCAAAAAAAAAAAAAAAAGTTAATAAAACGTTTGGTAGGGCACAGTGGCTTGCACCTGTAAATCCTAGAACTTTGGGAGGCTGAGGCAGGAGGAATGAACGCTTGAGTCCAGGAGTTCCAGACCAGCCTGGGCAACATAGCAAGACCTCTTCTCCACTTAGAATTAAAAAAAAAAAAAAATTCGCTGGGCATGGTGGCACACATCTATAGTCCCAGCTACTCAGGAGGCTGTGTGGCAGGAGGATCACTTGAGCCCAGGGTTTGAGGCTGCAGTGAGCTATGATCATGCTGCTGCACTCTAGCCTGGACGACAGAGTAAGAAGCTGTTTAAAAAAAAAAAAAAAATCAAAACATATGTTAAGCCAAGCGTAGTGGTTTGCACCTGTAATCCCAGCTACTCGGGAGGATAAGGTGGGAGAATCAGCTTGAGGCCAGGAGTTCGAGACCACCTGAGCATCAATAGCAAGACTTGTCTCTAAAAAGTAAAATGATTATTTAATTTGTTCAGTTATTGAGATTAGAATGCATATTACTGTATTCTTTATAGTCTTATGTTTGGGAAAATGTTGGTTCTCTGTTGCTCTGATTACTTCAGTGATGTTTGCATTATTTGCTTGGTAGAGCAAATTAAGCTTCTCCCCTTTATGACACTTCTATTTTTAAGCTAGCACATTCTCAATTTTAATTTTAGTGAAGCTGTCAAATATTTTAAAATTAAAATCATGTTTTAAAAATGTGTGGGTTACTTGTTTTAATTCCCTATAGCACAAATACCATTTTAAAATTGGCTTGGCCATCAGTATATGTATGACAACTATGAACTCTTTTTTTGAGACAGGGATTTACTGTCACCCAGGCTGGAGTGCAGTGGTTGATATGAACTCACTTTTAACACATTAAAAGAATGAATAATTTGAAACTGACTTAGTAACTGTTCTTCTAATGTCTGATATACTTAAAGGGGAGTGTTGTTTGTTTGTTTGGTTTGTTCATTACTGTGTATCCAAGCACTTGAAAGTTACGTCTACAGGTTATACTTTCTGGTACTATTTTGAATAGTATATCTTAGCTAGGAGTACCTGTGAACCGAGTAACATAAAACACGTCATCAAGTCAGTCTTCTTATTGACAGCTCTTTGATATGAGGAAGAATTGGATTATATAAACTAGTTTTGAATACCAAAATTAATCCAGTTTGTTATTGATCTACTCATTGATAGATATACCTGTTTTCTAAGATGTCCCAGACTTGTGCCACATCTCTCTCTACATGGACTCTGGTTTTGATTGGAGTAGCCTATTTACTTGTTAGTGTTAGGTATCCCTATATAATAATATGAAGCTATCCACCAAATTTCACTTGGCTGATTTTGTACTATTACTAAAATCTAGTTTTATGTGAATTCATTTTACATTTGATTATTCTTTGAATTTCAGGATGGTGAGGAAGAAGAAAATGAGAAAGGTATGTTTGATGCTGAATAGAGTTTAAAAATTGCTAAAATTTAGAAAAACAGTAAATTATGTGAAAATAAAGCACTCCTTATTTGAAATCTTATTTTTGAAATTAGTTTATTTTCAAATTTATCTATTTAGTGAATTAAGTTAGCATCTTGATTTTATTTTCCAATTGGTTTTAATTTTCTTTTGAACACTAAAGATATATTCCAACTTAATAGTACATATCAGTTACTGTAGTGAGCAATGCTATTTTTTATTTAATCCAATTTTTATTTTTAAAATAACTTCTGGTATACGGTAAGTTGATTAAATTCTTAAGACTGACACTGCAGTAACTCATGTGTGCTTATTGGAGTCCGAGTGCATAACTCACAGTGAATTTTACAACTAGTCCTAAAAATGATGAATGACCAGGAGACTGACCTTGTGTTTGCTGCTTAGAGAAACTTCCATACGGTCGTCTGACAATTTTAGTTTAGACGAGCTGTCTCATTCAATACAATTACAGGGGCAACAGTAGTAATACATGTGGTCAGTAGGAGGTTATGGAAGAGTCCTTGGACAGAAGTCAAAGGATCCTACTTTGGACTAGAAAGGACATGGAACAGGGTTAAGCAAGGCAAATAAAAAGCCTAGAAGCAATGACGAAGTAAAGCTACTGACTGAAAATGTCACATGCCCGAAGCCTTTCTGTTTTGGGGGAATGCAAGACATCTTTGAAAATGGTAATTGCAGACTGACTGGACAGGATGAAGACTGGAAATAACCAATTTCCTGAACGTTACGGAGCAGGAGCATCTTTGGAGCCTTCTGTACCAGTTTTCCATACGAATCTGGACTACTCAAGCATTGAAGAGTGGAAAAGATGGGGCCCTGAAATACTTTGAAGACTGATTGATATCCTCAGACTGTGACCTGTCAAGAAGTCACCATGGGAGTTCTGAAGGTCACTAGGGTTCAATCCCAGGATAATTCGAGCATTGAACAACAATCTGCACTTTTGTCACTGTCCCTTGGAGGAACAAAATCTTCCATATGCCATTAACTTATAACCAGAAATGAAGAGCTGGTATCTTCAGGATGGAACCATTTTCTCACTGTTGTTGTTTGGTGTTTGTATGTAGAGATCATTTTTTCCATGAAGAATAAGTGATCCTGGGTAAAGGATGGTTTATGTTAGTTAATACCCTTGTGTTTTTTTTTTTTTTTTTTTTTTCCTCCTAACCTTCCATCAGTGCTAATAACTGGCTTTATATTTTCTAGGTCCTATTCTAGCTTATGAATATGAAATTGTTTAAACTTCTTGTTTTGCCATATTTATTCCTGTTAAATCCTCTTAGATATAGCAGGTTCTGGTGATGGTACACAAGAAGTATCTAAACCTCTTCCTTCAGAAGGGAGCCTAGCTGAGGCTGATCACACAGCTCATGAAGAGATGGAAGCTCATACGACTGTGAAAGAAGCTGAGGATGACAACATCTCGGTCACAATCCAGGCTGAAGATGCCATCACTCTGGATTTTGATGGTGATGACCTCCTAGAAACAGGTAAAAATGTGAAAATTACAGATTCTGAAGCAAGTAAGCCAAAAGATGGGCAGGACGCCATTGCACAGAGCCCGGAGAAGGAAAGCAAGGATTATGAGATGAATGCGAACCATAAAGATGGTAAGAAGGAAGACTGCGTGAAGGGTGACCCTGTCGAGAAGGAAGCCAGAGAAAGTTCTAAGAAAGCAGAATCTGGAGACAAAGAAAAGGATACTTTGAAGAAAGGGCCCTCGTCTACTGGGGCCTCTGGTCAAGCAAAGAGGTTTGTTTTTCTATGTCAGTTCTTTACGATACTGAATTCCAGCATTCAATAAGATCACTCTACATTAAGGGGGTGGCTTCAAGAACATGTACAGTAATTAGTGTCTTATGATCCTGCCTATAATATTTTTGACCGTCATAAGTTACTTTTAAAAATTTTCAAGATCTTCATAATAATGCAGTGTGTTCTACTGATTGCATTGTCGAATGTCAGCATATATTTGGTTTTTTTGTTGTTTTTTGTTTTTTTTTTTTCAAATTGACAATTTTTGTGTTTTATTTTTTAAAATCCTTGTGATGATGGTTAATGAACAACTATCAGTTCTAAGAACACAAAATGAAGTCAAGTCCCAGTCCTGAAATCTGGAGAAGATGGCCATATTTCCACTGAATAGAATTGTCAGAAAATCTAGATCTTCAGGCATCTTGGGGAAAATCAGTGCAAGAATCCTCAGGGAGTCATTTGTTCAAATAACCTAATCTAGGCCTTTGGAATTGTTAATTTGTATGAATAGCACTAGTTTGAAATATAGTGAATATCAAGCTGTTCTATTTTGGGTTTGGTTTTGTTTTTGTTTTCAATTTTCTTCTGGTGATTTGCTTCTTTAGCTCTTCAAAGGAATCTAAAGACAGCAAGACATCATCTAAAGATGACAAAGGTAAAGGGTTTTTTTCCGTATTTATTTCAGTGTTGACATTGCATATTTTCATTAAAAAGTAGTAGTTGTGTGGTGTTTTCTTTGACATTTAGTCCTTAAAAATTTTATTGATAGGCTAGAAACTTGAGATGGTCTTTATGTAAACTGTGGAATTATATAGATTATAGAAAACTGATTGATGTGTTACTGTTTACTTACTTTGTAAACTGGTATTGGGTATGTTAAAAACCCATTGGCTAGGGAACACTTACCTGGTGTGTTCTAAGGGACTGTGTTGGATATTAATAGATATTTTCTTACATTATAATTTCAGAACTATTTTATCTTTTGTTAACTCATTTATAACTACTGTATATCACCACAACCTTTTCCCTGTTCACAGATTATACTTTCTGGTACAATTTTGAATAGTATATCTTAGCTAATTAAATAATACTTGTGTGTATTTGTGGAGTCTAGTGTTCGTTTTTCTTTTTTTTCAATTCTTGTAAGTTTCAAAGTGCAATATTTAGTTGCTTTCTGATACTGAGAAATCTCATGCCCATGAGCTATAGTTTCATCTTGTACATGTGCTGTGTTTACTTGAAAAATACTTTCTACAAAAGGATTTTAAGGGAAAATAAAACATTCAGGTACTACAAAGCTTTTAAGTACCTCCTAAATGTGTAAAGGAGAATTGTATGCATCTTCTATAGTTTATTTTAAGCCAATTGGTCTTTTAAGGAAAAAAAAAATTTTTTTTCTGTAATTAGTAACATATCTGGGCCCAAATGTTACTGGTAACAAAAATGATACACAAACATTGAGTTAACATTTCATAAAGTCCTTGATGAATACCCTTTGTAAGAACAGAATCAAGTATCAACCATTAATATTTAAAATATTTGAGCCAGGTATGTGTTACCTTCTCTCCCTCTGAGTCTACGCTGAAAGTAGCTTCACAACTGTTAACACATGTAATTTTTTAAAACATCTAAAATTTTTACTCTTTCTCCATTTAATGTGAAATATAGAAATTGTTCCTTTTAATTGCTTGTATACTGTTTCTCTTAAAGTGAGTAAAAATTATTTTCCAGATAAAGTCAAGTGAATGAAAATTTCCCTTTTATTACAGCACATTCAAAGAAAAGGGTGACTGGCTAGGCCTGTATCCTAAGATATGGCCTCTATACGTATGAAGCCATAATTCGTGTGTGACATAGTACAGAAATGATTCATATAATCATTTACCTATTATAAAGGATTTTGAGATCTCTGATCTTTAATCTTGTAGTTGTTTCAGTAGATTGTTTCTTACTGACTCTAGAGTTATCCAGCTGCATATAATTCCCATTTTGTCTTACCTGTTCTTTAATAGGGAATGAAGGTGTACCAGTTGGTTTGTCTTTGTTATTAACCATGTAAATTCTTGAAAAATGTATACCTTACTCTGACTTTTTTCTTCTTCCATGTCAATTTCTAAGGATCTAAAGCCCACAGCAGATGTGGCAACTAAACAGTCTGTTCATTGCTAAGTGATTGCTTCCTGGTTGTCTCTATTCAGTGCAGTGGTAGACTATAAATTATTAAAACTGAACAGCAAATTGATTTTTTTACCCTCTTCAACTTAGAACTCATACAATAGGAAATGTACATACATTCAGATTTTTTTCCCTCACTAGTTATGTTGTCTTGTTTGATTTCAATAATAATAAACACAGGATTTTTATATAGTAATGTCATACTATCAAAATTATAGTTTGGAAAGAATGTGGCCCTTTTAATTTTGTATAAAGATTCTGGTTGAGATACTTAAACATCTGATATTAAATCTATTCTAGGAAGTACAAGTAGTACTAGTGGTAGCAGTGGAAGCTCAACTAAAAATATCTGGGTTAGTGGACTTTCATCTAATACCAAAGCTGCTGATTTGAAGAACCTCTTTGGCAAATATGGAAAGGTACATTCTTTTTACCTTTTTATCCGTCTTTCTAGTATCTGCATTTGAAATGAGGATTGTATTCTAAATACTATTACATAAATATCTTCTAATTTGTTGTATCTCTTAGGACGGTTAATAGACTGAATTACTGAATTCTGTGGTAATGGTAGATGAGAGTTAAGGGATAAATAGTGTTTGATCATTTAATCTGTCTCTGAGCCTTGGGAATCTTTGTATTCCAAACTTTAAACCTATTTAAGCCAAAGACTAAGTTTATTCATCATGATACTTTGTAGCACGTAGCTTGGGATCTGGCATATTGCTGAGCCTGATTTGGACATCTTGAAAAAATATATTTATATTTAGACTATTATTAGGCAGTGGGATATATAATTCAGTGGGGGCTGGGGGGAAACATATACGATCCTTGTTATAGATTTCTAGTCCAGTAATGGAGAAAAATGTAAAATTGGCTATTATATAGGCATTAGAATCGTTTAAACGTATATAAAGTTATATACAAACATGTATCTATATTAAGTTTATATATAAACTTTTTTTTTTCTTTTTGAGGCCCAGTCTCACTCTGTCACCCAGGCTGGGGTGTAGCAGCGTGATGTGGGCTCACTGTGACCTCTGCCTCCCAAGTTTAAACTATTCTCATGCCTCAGCCTCCCCAGTAACTGGGATTACAGGCATGAGCAACTGCACTGGGCTAATTTTTGTATTTTTAGTAGAGATGAGGTTTTCACTATGTTGATCAGGTTGGTCTCAAACTCCTGGCTTCAGGTGATCCACCCCTGTCTGAGCCTCCCAAAGTGCTGGGGTTACAGGTGTGAACCACTGCACCATGCCTGTATATATAAATTTAATCAGAAGTTGTTTTAAGTGCTGCGAAGGAAAAGTACACAGGTGTTAAAAGGGGGAGGCTTTACTGTGGTTAGTTCATCAGGAAAAGTTTCTCCGGCAATTAAGGGGAGACCTAAAGGAAGAGAAGGAGTAGTGAAAGAATACTCCATTAATAACGAATGCTTTGAATTGTGAGCTGCATCCCTGAGGGCACTCAGTACTGTCTACTTACATTACAGTTTTTCATATACGTCATAGTTAATGTACTCCAGTGTAAGCTCTTCGAGGTCAGGGACCTTATTTACTGTACTTCATGTGCACATGATAGGCTTTCAAATATTGAAATTACTGAATTAGTGACCATTATTGGTAAATAGCCGTTAATATTACCAAAACCTGTCCTCTTGATTTTCAGAAGCTTTTTTTCCTGCTTTAATTAGTGAGTTGCCTCAGTGTAAAGGAGGTTCTTTTAGGTGTCAGAAATAGAATACTGAGAATTGTAGTCCCATGATAGGCTGTGTTATTTTTTCTTCTGTTTTCAATAATATATTGTTAGAGATGTGAAAACAATATTTTAATGTTGATATTTATTAGTAGTAAAACTATATGCGGATACCATATATTTGTTAGGAAGACCCATAGAGTTAAAAATTAAATGGCTATGGGGCAAATCAGCCTTTCCTAGGGTTGAGGTAAAAGTTGTTTGGTTCCGGCCACCCACACCATAAAACTCCTGATTTTCCTGTTTCCTTGTTCGCAGCTTTATGTCTTTACTCTGTTCAGCACTGAATCGTTCTCTCTCACTTTTCTTCTCACTCATCCATACCTGCTTTGTCTCTCTTAACTACCCATCTTACAGAATTGAAATTATTTGTCATTTTCATATACATTTGAAAAGCACATAGATTGAAAATGTTGTCTTTCAAGCTTTAGCGTGCTTTTTGGGGGGTGCATTTTTAAGTCTGCTTTTTTATATGTGATTGATTCTTTACTCATTATAGAAAAGTATCAACACTCATCATTAAAATACTGGAAACTTTTTCTCTAAAGACATTCAGGGTGGGCCTATGATAGGGATATTTTGGTTCAAATCCAATTTATTTGCTTTTATTAATTGTGCCATTACTTACTGATGAGATTGTTTTCGCTACTTTGGCTACATATTTGAGGGGAGGAAATAAATATAAAAAGAAGGTTAAATTGCTTTTTGGCACTTTAAATTGTTCCCCTGAATATTTATTAAGATGGGTAATGTAGATGGTGATCACAAGAATATGAAATAGGCTGGGTGCAGTGGCTCATGCCTGTAATCCCAGCACTGTGGGAGGCCGAGGTAGGCCGATCACCTGAGGTCAGGCATTTGAGACCAGCTGGCCAATGTGGCGAACCCTGTCTGTACTAAAAATACAAAAATTAGCAGGATGTGGTGGTGCATGCCTGTAATCCCAGCTACTTGAGAGGCTGAGGGAGGAGAATCGCTTGAATCCAGAAGGCAGAGGTTGCAGTGAGCTGAGATCACACCACTGCACTCCAGCCTGGGCACCAGAGTGCGACTCAGTCTCAAAAAATATATATACATATATATATGAAACAGAATAAGATACACCCTGAATTAATACATAGTTTCCGTTTTGAAGTTTCATATATTTAGAAGTGTGTGTAGTTGGAACTAGAAGTGTGTGTAGTTGGAACATTGTAAAACTCTCTAAAGTACAGTCTCATTTTATAGGTTCTGAGTGCAAAAGTAGTTACAAATGCTCGAAGTCCTGGGGCAAAATGCTATGGCATTGTAACTATGTCTTCAAGCACAGAGGTGTCCAGGTGTATTGCACATCTTCATCGCACTGAGCTGCATGGACAGCTGATTTCTGTTGAAAAAGTAAGCTTGCCTAATTGTTTATCCAAGCAAGTCGAATTTGATGGCTAGTTCTCAACTCATAGCTGTTAACAGTAGCAGGGAGTAGAATTTGCAATTATTTTTAATTTTTATGTGTTCGTAGTTTTTACTTTCCTTATAATTTTCTATCTTTTCCAGATTTTCTGCCATTAACACACTTTTTATAATCCCAAAAATGTAACCATATGTATAAATTGTTTTTCTGGTTCAAACGTTTCAGGTAAAAGGTGATCCCTCTAAGAAAGAAATGAAGAAAGAAAATGATGAAAAGAGTAGTTCAAGAAGTTCCGGAGATAAAAAAAATATGAGTGACAGAAGTAGCAAGTAAGGATTTATTATTTTTATTTATTTATTTCGATAAACAGACTTTTTTGGTACATTATGAAGTACTCATTCTGGTTTTTTTGTCTGGGGTGGTATGGTCAGGACACAAGCCTCTGTCAAAAAAGAAGAGAAAAGATCATCTGAGAAATCTGAAAAAAAAGAAAGCAAGGATACTAAGAAAATAGAAGGTAAAGATGAGAAGAATGATAATGGAGCAAGTGGCCAAACATCAGAATCGATTAAAAAAAGTGAAGAAAAGAAGCGAATAAGTATGCTATATATCTTTTCAATCCCTTTCTAATGCATTCTACTGCTTAATTTTTACAGTGGAAGGGAAAACCTGAAATTATAATCCGGAGGTGTAAGCTTTGTTGTTAGGTGTCATTGTGGTAGGAAAGGAGGTCTAGTAGGAGTAATTGTCTTCTTTTCTACTCTGGGGAAACAAACAAATGTTTTCTTCCAGCTAACCTCCTTTGCTATTCTGGGCTGACTTAAAATGGTCATTGATTAGTACTATTGAATTAGGATCTTTTGGTATCACTGAAAGTATTTATGTTAGCAGACTGAACTGTTTAAAAAACTCTTTGCATTTAAGTTCTTGTAGAATAAGTAGGTTTTTTATTTCTTGTATTGGTGTGTGACTATCAGAAGTTAGCATTTTTACATACGTATTTTCTTTTTCAATGATAATTTTTAGACATTTGTGTTATATAATTTTTTTCCCTTAGGTTCAAAGAGTCCAGGACATATGGTAATATTAGACCAAACTAAAGGAGATCATTGTAGACCATCAAGAAGAGGAAGATATGAGAAAGTAAGTCTCTGATCAGGATGGCTGTATACTACTTCAGCTGTTTACAAAAGAAGATAATTCTGTTTTTCCGTAACCATCTTTGCATACTTGCATGCTAGCAAACCCAAGAAAAAGGAAATGTTACTAGTCATTTGAACTTTTTAAATGACCTGCTAAACTTGAAAAATAAAGCCCCAAAATATTTTAATTTCTAGTGTTCTTCTAATTTTTTTCTATAGATTCATGGGAGAAGTAAGGAAAAGGAGAGAGCTAGTCTAGATAAAAAAAGAGATAAAGACTACAGAAGGAAAGAGATCTTGCCTTTTGAAAAGATGAAGGAACAAAGGTTGAGAGAACATTTAGTTCGTTTTGAAAGGCTGCGACGAGCAATGGAACTTCGAAGGTAGGAAGAGTGTCTGTTTTATACCTGTCTTTAAATATAGGTAAATATTTAACACTGGTTATAAGCCAGATTTCTGGAAATTGTATTCCCACAGAAAACTGTTTAACACCTTAAAGAAGTACGGTAGCATCTAATGATTTCTTAAGTTTGCATAGCACTTTACAATTTACAAAGTGCTTTCCATCTGTTATCTCCAACTCAACAGTTCTATAAGGCTACTTATGCCCATTATACAATTGAAAAAATTGGAGGCCCAGAGAGGCTAAATGACTCTTCCAATGCCCACATGGCTAACAAGTGGCAGAGTCGGGACTCAGACCCAAGTCTTCTGACTCCAAGTCCAATGCTCTTTCCTCAACACCAAAGCTGCTGCCATAAAAAACATGACTTTAAAGGAAAAATTTGAGATAAGATAGTTTCAGAGTAGCTATAGTGTTCAAATACTGTAATCTGACATTTTAACAAATTTAGCAAAAATTTATTGTTTGTATTAGTGCCTAAGAGAAGGAAGATTTGCCCTGTGAGCCTAATGGTATTCAGATTGTATCCCAAAGCAAGCATTCTCTTTAAAACAAATGGAAAATATAAATAAAGCAAGATGTTTCCATTTTTAGTGGCCATATCTCAACAGTTCATCATGAGTGTCAGTTTACTTTTGTATATCAATTTTTGGATGCCACTTAAAATAGTCTTGTGGGTGTGTTTTGTAGTATATTATTTCAAATGTTAACCTATCTTGTCCAGGGGTTACTTATCATGGGATTTCATCTATTCATTCATGAGAGTGTTGGGAACTACCAGAGATACTTTTAGCAACTTAGGTTATTCTGCATAATAATTGACACACAACTTTACTAAAAGGAAGTAATCCTTATAGCACATAGAACCCATTTTCTTTTTTTTTAAGATGAAGTCCAAATGTGCCTAGCTTCCTGTTTATTTAGTTGACAACAGATTGAGAGGAGAGTGGGATTGAGGGTCAACTAGACCGGTGATTCTCAAACCGTATGAGACCAAAATCCCTTTTATATTAAAAAATGTTGCAATGCCTTTACTCTCCTGAAATGAAACTGATGCGTAACATACTTAACCTATACTAATAATTTCCAAAAATAAAAGTAATGGCTTAACTATAATATAAAGGAGAAGTAAAAGTAATTTATAATAAAAATATGTATTCCAGATAGGAATGTTTAGGCATGACTTAATGAAGTAGTCAGATGTTTGCATCCCTATTTAGACTCACTGAGAATGGGACAGCTCCAAATACAGACTGACATTGTATGTCAGTGATATGTTGTATTGGTTAGTAAATACCAGAAGTAGTGTTGACATTATGACATGATTTCTGAAATGGTGAGCAACTCTTGGTAAAAGTCTCAAGAAAGTATAATTTTCCTTCTATTTATATAGAGTTGCATTATTGGAAATTCTAAAATACATAAATCATATCAAAGCAGACAAACTTAGTATTTATTAAAAATGGGGTTGAGTTCTAGACTCACATGTTATTTTTGCTTAAGGCATTTGGTTGTTTTTAATGGTGTGAATGTCCATTGTGGCATCTGAAAGGTATGAGAAGTGTTGGATGGTTCTTACTGTGTACGACTATCCTCACTATTCCATGCATCAATAAGATGCTTAGATTCCTTCATCCTCATACACTAAATGCTAGTATCTGCCCCATGGTCATTGTGATAATTAAAAATACCCCATTGATTTCTGTAGAAATAGTACTGACCCATTGAGAACCACTGCGTTACTAGAGAAAGACATGCCAATGATAGACAGAAAAGGACACTGACTACCTTACAGTAAGAAAATAACATTAAAAGTCTAATACAATAACAATTCAGTTCAGCAAACAGTTGAACTACCTCTGACTCAGAAAACACATTACCTGGAGCCATCTATTATAGGATAGTAAACATTCCAAAATAGCCCTTAAAGACACCATTTTGTTGTATGTAGTATTTGCTATTGTTGATGTTCATTGTTATGATCCCAAATCATCAAAATAAAGTATATACTTTGTTTAAGGAGATACAATAGAATATATAATAGGCATTAGAGCTTTTTCCATCAAAAACAAGTGTTGGAAGTTGTAGTTTTGTAAATTTATATATGCAGATTACATCCTTCTAAAATGTCAGTTAATTAATGGACTATTGTTATAGTGATTTTTATTTAAACAGGAATCATCTAAGAGGCAACTACTCTATATTATAAAATTTAGCTGCTCAGTTGACAGTCTTATTTATAAATAAGTGAAAATATTGGGATCTGTTTAAAGTTTTACTTTGAATTCTCTTTCCAATTACATTAAAACTACTTAGATTGAGTTGAAATTTTAAATTGCCAACCTCAAGGAAAAATTCAAATTCAAAGCTATTCTCTTTCACACAGTGCTAGCATAATTTAAGTATTTCTAAATACTGATTTTTGGTAGACGAAGAGAGATTGCAGAGAGAGAGCGTCGAGAGCGAGAACGCATTAGAATAATTCGTGAACGGGAAGAACGGGAACGCTTACAGAGAGAGAGAGAGCGCCTAGAAATTGAAAGGCAAAAACTAGAGAGAGAGAGAATGGAACGCGAACGCTTGGAAAGGGAACGCATTCGTATTGAACAGGTGCAGTCAGAAAATCTTTTCATCTTAAATAACTCACCTTTTTCAAACTCTGTGATTTTAGCCCTAAAATTTGCTTTACTTGTTGTAAAGCGTCTATAGAATGAGTTTAGCTAATGAGCTTTTAAGTGTCCCTGAAAGATAACAGTGAATTAGGTACTAGTTAAAAATACAATTAGTAGTGACTTTGTTCTACATAACGGGTAATAATTCTAGCTCTGCAATATCATGGCAGCCTAATAGTCTGAGCATAGGACTATGAGTCCAGAGTAGTTGTAATCCAGGCTCTGTCACTATCCCAGTCTTAGAAAATAATAATGATTTCCTTACATATTATAGTGGGAATGATTTCCCAAGGCTGGAAGGAAATAATGCCTCTCTTTGCAGAATTGCACCTCAGGGTTTTAAGGCACTTAGTCTCCATACATATTAAGAACGCTATTTCTAATTCCCTTTAGGTGCTTTTATTTTAGTTGAATGATTAAACTAAACTTGACCTTCCCAAATACTTGCCAACTTTCACCACCCAGTCCTTGTTATTTTTAATGTTGCAGAACAATAGCTATAGCCTAGATTATTGAAATCAAATTTAGGTGTCATAGGTTTGTGTTTTGCTTGGTCTTTGCTTATGATGGTTTCTTAGCGACAGGATTAAAACAAGGTTGCATGTATACTTATCTTATGTTTTCATTTTGCCTTGGTTGGTTCTTCCTTCTGTGTTGTCTGAAGGAACGTCGTAAGGAAGCTGAACGGATTGCTCGAGAAAGAGAGGAACTCAGAAGGCAACAACAACAACTTCGTTATGAACAAGAAAAAAGGAATTCCTTGAAACGCCCACGTGATGTAGATCATAGGTAGTTACTCACTTTATTCCTTAACAGTTACACTTGCTGTTTTATTCCCTTTAGGCTAAGACTAGAGAAGTAGAAAGTATAGACTCCCATCACTGAAACAAAAGTCATGATCAACAGGGATTGGAAGGATTACAGTACTGGGGTAGACCCAGTGCACTGGCAAGTGGGAACAGTCCGCATTTCTTTCCCTGTCTACCTTTCTGATGCCAAACGTTTTTCGTTATGACTGGAAATACATTGTCGTAATAGGCTTCAATAATAATTAAACAGATTTTGAACATTCTTAAAAAGGTAGTGCAGATAGTATAGAAATGGAAGTCTTAAACTTGAGATTGAAAGATACATTCTGTTGTGTGCTTGGATTCATACTTCATATAGATTTAAAAATATAAGTATGCCCATTTAATTTTCTTAACATAAATTCTATTAAAATGAGTTGATTGTGTAGAGAAATAGGTGGAATGAATGAACTGTGCTTCTGACTTGCCACTCTAATATTTCCAAAGTTAACTGAAGAGGTTGTGAACTGCTGGTTAGAATTTTATTATAAAGTGGTTTCAAGTATTTTATTTGTCTTTTCCATTTAATAATTATAAGACATGCAGTTTTTCAACTCTTTTTCTCTCCTGTTAAATTCCTCTCACACTATTTGACTTTACGTAATTCAACAATTAAGTCTTTGCTAGTTTGTACTCCTGAGTGTGTTATGTCTTGAGTTTATTAGCCCTTTTGTGTCCACAGTTCTAACATGTGGTATGTATGACTCCAAGTAAATGTCGTTTGATTACTGTAGAACTGATTTATGTAAATGAGCAAATATTTCTCTTCAAGGCGAGATGATCCTTACTGGAGCGAGAATAAAAAGTTGTCTCTAGATACAGATGCACGATTTGGCCATGGATCTGACTACTCTCGCCAACAGAACAGATTTAATGACTTTGATCACCGAGAGAGGGGCAGGTTTCCTGAGAGTTCAGCAGTACAGTCTTCATCTTTTGAAAGGTAGATGTGTTGAAAATTGTTACATTTATTTTATGAGCCTTGCTAGTGATAACTCTGTTTCTCCTAAAATCTTAATTAAGAAGTACCAGGTCAGAACTGAATGCTCAGAACAAATTATATGGTTTTTGTTTCTGTTAATGGGAATGTGGTTCAGTATTCCAAATTAATTAACTAGAACACCATTAAGTAGGTTGGCTTTATCTTCTTATCTTTATTTTATTTTTATTTTTTTTGAGACAGGGTCCCACCTGTCTCCCAGGCTAGAACACAGTGGTGCAATCTTGGCGTACTGTAACCTCTGCCTCTTGGGTTCAAATGATTCTTGTGCCTCAGCCTCCCAAGTAGCTGAGATTATAGACATGCACCACCACCATGCCCGGCTAATTTTTGTATTTTTAGTAGAGATGGGGTTTTGCCATGTTGGCCAGGCTTATCTAGCACTTCTGGCCTCAAGTGATCCACCCACCTCGGCCTTCCAAAGTGCTGAGATTATAGGCATGAGCCACCGCGCCGGGCCTCTTCTTATCTTTAAAACTGTGGGAGCACTGATCACTTTGGATGTGCCTCAACTGTTAAGAACAGTAAAACATTCTTCAGCTTGGAAGCGACTTTGAGTGTTTGGTATCATTTCTCCTGAACACTAAGAAAACCAACCTTAGGCTAGACACTTAGTTCAGTTTAAAAGAAAATGACTTGTAATAATCAATGACTAGCTTTTTTCCATGGCTTTGCCTTAAGTTCATTTTTTGGTTTCATCATTATAGGTTATGCAGACAAAGTTAAGAAGAATTAAGCACTCAAGTAAGCACTTCTTGGACCTATATTCTTTGTTTCTAATCAATAGGCGGGATCGCTTTGTTGGTCAAAGTGAGGGGAAAAAAGCACGACCTACTGCACGAAGGGAAGATCCAAGCTTCGAAAGATATCCCAAAAATTTCAGTGACTCCAGAAGAAATGAGCCTCCACCGAGAAACGAACTTAGAGAATCAGACAGGCGAGAAGTTCGAGGGGAGCGAGATGAAAGGAGAACGGTGATTATTCATGACAGGCCTGATATCACTCATCCTAGACATCCTCGAGAGGCAGGGCCCAATCCTTCCAGACCTACCAGCTGGAAAAGTGAAGGAAGTATGTCCACTGACAAACGGGAAACAAGGTAGCTGTGTACTTCAGAATGCTTTCCTAGTGGTCTCATGCCTTGGGGTTAAAAAAATTACAGTTTGGATCATGTATGTTTTTATGTTTTGTTTAACAGAGTCGAAAGGCCAGAACGATCTGGGAGAGAAGTATCAGGGCACAGCGTGAGAGGTGCTGCCCCTGGGAATCGTAGCAGCGCTTCGGGGTACGGGAGCAGAGAGGGAGACAGAGGAGTCATCACAGACCGAGGTGGATCACAGGTAAATGCTGCGGGAGGCTTGCCTCCAGCCTGCACACATACATTTAGAGGATTCATGAGCTACTCTGGATATACAGTAACATTTTGATATGGCCTAGCTAGATTGGAATGATTGAGAGGCATTAATTTTTAATTTTAATTTTTAAAATTAATCTGAATTTTTCTCATACTTTACTGTCAGAGTTGACCATCAGTAGTCCAAAGAGTTAAGGTACTAGCCTTGAAATACTCCATTTTGATTAAACTTCCTAGTGAAATTTAAGAATTGTTAATTTGATAAATGAGCCTGTCTAATGATAACTTTGGTTTTATTTCTTTTTAAGAAATTGAGGCTTTCAAACTGGATCTGAAATCTGTGACCCCTATTTGTGCTTCCTTTTCACTTTTTCCTTCTTCATAAAATATTCTTGACCAGGCATGGTGGCTCATGCCTGTGATCCCAACACTTTTGGAGGCCAAGGTGGGCAGATTGCCTGAGCTCAGGAGTTTGAGACCAGCCTGGGCAACATGGTGAAACCCCATCTCTACTAAAAATACAAAAATTAGCTGGGTGTGGTAGTGTGCGCCTGTAATCCCAGCTACTCTGGAGGCTGAGGCAGGAGAATCGCTGGAGCCCAAGAGTTGGAGGTTGCAGTGAGCCAAGATGGCGCCACTGCACTCTAGCCTGGGTTACAGAGCCAGACCCTGTCTGGGGAAAAAAAAAATATATATATATGTGTGTGTGTGTGTGTGTGTATATGTATATATTTTTATATATATGTATACACACATACATCTTTTTCTCCTGCTTCATTTAAGTAGCTTAAAGTGTAAAATTGAAATAGACCTTTGTCTGTTTTTTGTCTTCTTATCCTAAAGATAGATGAGTGTAACGTTACATATTTTTAAATTTTTATTCTTGTGACACTTATATTGACTTGAATATTTTGTAAGTTAATCAGCTGGACAGAGGAAAGTATCTTCATCTGTTAGAGACTGAAATGAACAAAAACCTTTTGCCTCATTTAAAAGTATTCTACTGATGAAATACTGGCATATGGGTTGATAGTAGCACAGTTAGGACATACTTTCATAAATTATATACCAAAAAGAATTGTGCAGTGTGTGTGTCTCCATTATATGCTGGTGTTTGTTTTGTATTTTAATACATATTAGTGTGTTTGTTTGTTTGTTTTTGAGATGGAGTCTCACTCTGTCACCCAGGCTGACATGCAGTGGCGTGATCTCGGCTCACTGCAACCTCTGCTTCCCAGGTTCAAGCGATTCTTTTTCCTCAGCCTCCCGAGTAGCTGGGACTACAGATGTGAGCCACCACGCCTGGCTAATTTTTGTATTTTTAGTAGAGGTGGGGTTTCACCATGTTGGCCAGGCTAGTTACAAACTTCCAACCTCAGGTGATTCACCCTCCTCTGCCTCCCAAAGTGCTGGAATCACAGGCATGAACCATCACGCCCACCCCTAAACAGAATTTTTAAGACTGAGTCTATAATCCAGATAAGTCTGCCTTGTTTACAGTAAAATTTAAGAAAGTCTCAAAGACCAGCCCTCTACATTCAGATGTCCTTTTAGAAAATGTGTCCTGAGGAAGAGATCTTGTATCCTCCCTTGAAAATTTTCTTTTTCATAGTGTTAGTCTGTAAATTGTTCTGCCAGTATTATATCTAAGTCTCTCTGTGGGTACCTTCTGCTTTCTTTCCTGTAAGCTAAGTATCACAATGCTTGCTTTCTCTTTCCTTAGATCCCTAGTTCTACAGTTTCTGTTTCTTTGTGTTTGCTACTGTTTTCCATAGTTACAGATGTAGCACCTTGTAAGTGCCATAGCACTAACTAGTACGATGTAAAATAAGTTGACAACTCCTGTTTTCTGTGCCGTTTGCATGTTGTCCTGATAGGCTGATCATAGGCCCCGCCGTGGCTTGTCCTAAGGTTTTGATCTCTGTCTGTGCGTTCTTACAGTCAATATAAGATCCAAGTATTTGAAATAATCAAGGGTCAAAAAGCCCTTGGGTGCTAGAAAATATAGAAATAGAAATTAATGTCCAGGCCTGGTGGCTCATGGCTGTAATCCCAGCACTTTTGGAGGCCAAGGCAGGAGGATTACTTGAGGCCAGAGGTTCGAGACCAGCTTGGACAATATAGTGAGACCCCATCTCCATAGGAAAATTAAAAAATTTGCTGGGCATGGTGGTGTGCACCCTGTAGTCCCAGCTAGGCAGGAGGCTGAGGCAGGAGAATTGCTGGAGCCTAGGAGTTCACAGTTGCAGTGAGTTATGGTAGCAACACTGTACTCCAACCTAGGCAGCACTTGATCATGTCTCCAAAAAAAAATTATTTTTAAAAACAGGAATTGGCTGGGTACGGTGGCTCACACCTGTAATCCCAGCACTTTGGGAGGCCGAGGTGGGCGGATCATGAAGTCAAGAGATCAAGACCATCCTGGCCAACATGGTGAAACCCTGTGTCCACTAAAAATACAAAAATTAGCTGGGCACGGTGGCGCATGCCTGTAGTTGCAGCTACTTGGGATGCTGAGGCAAGAGAATTGCTCCAACCCAGGAGGCGGAGGTTTCAGTGAGCCGAGATCGCACCACTGCATTCCAGTCTGACAGCAGAGCGAGACTCCATCTCAAAAAACAAAACAACAACAACAAAAAGTATTGAATCATTTCCTCCATACCCTTCCTGAAGCCTGAGTAGCTTCTTACTACAAAATAGATACAAACTCTTTCCATATGCTGTTGCACTACTCATCCTTTTATCTTCTCAGACATCTTATTAATTTGCTTCTGACATTAAAAGCACACCAATATAATTTGGTATGAGACCGAGACTGAGGGTGTCGTGATTTTTTTTTTTTGACATGGGGTTTCACTATCGTTGCCCAAGCTGGAGTGCAGTGGCGTGATCTCAGCTCACTGCAACCTCCGCCTCCTGGAGTGTGCAAGTGATTCTCCTGCCCCAGCCTCCTGACTAGCTGGGATTATAGGTGTGGGCCACCATGCCTGGCTAATTTTTTGTATTTTTAGTAGAAATGGGGTTGCACCATGTTAGCCGGGCTGGTCTCGAACTCCTGACCTCAGATGATCCTCCTGCCTCAGCCTCCCAAAGTGCTGGGATTACAGGTAATGAGGCACTGCGCCCGCCCAAGTGACTTTTCATATGCTATTCTTTTAGCACTATCCTGAGGAGCGACATGTGGTTGAACGCCATGGACGGGACACAAGCGGACCAAGGAAAGAGTGGCATGGTCCACCCTCTCAAGGGCCTAGCTATCATGATACGAGGCGAATGGGTGATGGCCGGGCAGGAGCAGGCATGATAACCCAACATTCAAGGTAAATAACTACTAACCAGTTTAGACTTTTTCTGCCAGCACACAACCAACACTTGATCCTTTCCATAAAAGTCATTATAGTTTCTGAGACACTGAACTGCAACTAGCGAAAACCCTAGGTCGGCCTGAACATTTCCCTGTATCAACTCAGAGTCTCCAAAAGACTGTGTGCAGAACAGCTGATATCAATGTGTTACTTTGTATTCTTCCTTGTAAATGAATTCAGTGACGTTCTGGCAAGTTGATCTAGATATGGGTATGTATGTATGGTAGGATCCAGTAGATAATGAATCTTTTTGTTTTGTTTTTTGTTTTTTTGAGATGGAGTCTCACTCTGTTGCCCAGGCTGGAGTGCAGTGGTGAGATCTCGGCTCACTGCAACCTCCGCCTCCCGGGTTCAAGCAATTCTCTCATGTCAGCCTCTCAAGTAGCTGGGACTACAGGCATGCGCTACCATGCCCAGCTAATTTTTATATTTTTAGTAGAGACGGGGTTTCACCATGTTGCCCAGGCAGGTCTCGAACTCTAGACCTCAGGTGATCCGCCTGCCTCAGCCTCCCCAAGTGCTGAGGTTACAGGCGGGAGCCACTGCAACCAGTCTAGATAATGAGTCTTAACCTCACATTGGAACCATCATCTTGTTCCCTACCTAGCATTCCTCAAATTCTTAGGAAGAAAAAATTGAAAGTGTGTTCTGTTTCCTCCCTGTTATTTAAAATAACTCCTGGCAGAGCTTTTAGACATGTAACACAAAATCTATTCATACGTTAAGAGGCGAGCTTTGGGCCGGGCGCGGTGGCTCAAGCCTGTAATCCCAACACTTTGGGAGGCCGAGGCGGGTGGATCACGAGGTCAGGAGATCGAGACTATCCCGGCTAACATGGTGAAACCCCGTCTCTACTAAAAATACAAAAAACTAGCTGGGCGTGGTGGCGGGCGCCTGTAGTCCCAGCTACTTGGGAGGCTGAGGCGGGAGAATGGCGTGAACCCGGGAGGCGGAGCTTGCAGTGAGCCGAGATCGCGCCACTGCACTCCAGCCTGGGAGACACAGCGAGACTCCGTCTCAAAAAAAAAAAAAAAAAAAAAAAAAGAGGCGAGCTTTACTTTCTCTTCACACCGAGCCAGCAGGTCTTCAGCTTCCCCATCTCTTTCACGTCCTCCTTTCTTTCCCATTCCTCTTAGGAGAGATACTGACTTGACTCAGTGACCCAGGTCACTATTATTCCATGGTCACTTCTACCATCAAACTTCAGTAAGTGTGCTGCTTCTGCCTGCACAAGCTCAACATTCATTGTATCCGGTTTGTAAAGGTCACTGATGACTTTTCTCCTGATAAATATAGATTCTTTTATTTTCATGGTTTTCGACTCCTTGGTGGTTAAACACTGTTTCACATGGTCATTTATCTTTATTTTGAGGGAGTCTGTTTTCTAGGGCACCATTACTTTCTTTCTGCCCTTGTGACTGCCTTTGCAGGCTCCTTCCCATGGCTAAGCTTTAGACACTGCTGTTTCCTTTCAGCTTCATGTTGCCACTGCCATGTAAGTGCTTTGCTGCATCCATGAATTCAAGGTCACAGTCAAACTCATTCTTCTCCTGTTTCAAACCTTTGTGTCCCTTTTGTTGCCTGCAGCTTCTTTTAATTTGATAGTGCCACCATCCATTTCACTCACCCTGACTGGAAAAACGGGACTTGTCCTTACCTTTCTTCATTCCTAGCATAAACTTCTAAGTGTGGTTCTTTTTTTTTTTTTTGAGACGGGGTCTTGCTCTGTCCAGGCTGGTGTGTAGTGGCACAGTCTCGGCTCACTGCAACCTCTGCCTCCCAGGTTCAAGTGAGTAGCTGGGAATACAGGCGTGCACCACCATGCCCAGCTAATTTTTGTATTTTTAGCAGAGACAGGGTTTCACCATGTTGGCCAGGCTGGTCTCGAACTCCTGACCTTGTGATCTGCCCATGTCGGCCTGCTGAAGTGCTGGGATTATAGGCATGAGCCACTGTACCCGGCTGTGTGGCTCCATTTTTTTAAAAAAATGTTTCTCAGGCTGGGCGCAGTGGCTCATGCCTGTAATCCCAGTACTTTGGGAGGCCAAGGTAGGTGGATCGCTTGAACTGAGGAGTTCAAGACCAGCCTGGGCAACATGGCAAAACTCTGTCTCTACAAAAAAAAAGTTTATCATAACTATCCCTTATTCCTCATTTTAGCTTCTGTCTGATCTTCCCAAATTATTATTTTTGTGTTCCATTACCCTATTTGTAAATTGAACTGTTGAAACTCCCATTTTGTTAAACCATTTATTGCTCTAAAACTATAACAAGCAGCTGCTCCAAGTCACAGGATCGAGCCCAGATTCCTTAGTCTGGCATTTAAGCCTTTTTATAATCTAGTTTTATTCTGCCTGAACCATTTCACTGTAGACAATATTTTTTTTTACAAGACGAAGTCTCTGTCCCCCAAGCTGGAGTGCAGTGGCGCTATCTCAGCTCACTGCAACCTCCGCCTCCTGGGTTCAAGTGATTCTCTTTCGGCCTCCCAAGTAGCTAGGACAGGTGTGTGCCATCACGTTCGGCTAATTTTTTGTATTTTTAGTAGAGATGGAGGTTTCACTTTCTTGGCCAGGCTGGTCTCAAACTCCTGTTCCTCAGGTGATCCTCCAGCCTCAGCCTCCCAAAGTGCTGGTATTATAGGCATGAACCACTGCACCTGGCCTTCACTGTAAATTTTCATCTCCTGGTTTGTTAAAGTTTTTTCTTTTTTGAGATGGAGTCTCACTCTGTCACCCAGGCTGGGGTACAGTGGCACGATCTCAGCTCACTGCAACCTCTGCCTCCGGGTTCAAGCAGTTCTCCTTGATCCGCCCACCTCGGCCTCCCAAAGTGCTGGGATTACAGGTGTGAGCCACTGTGCCTGGCTTGTTAAAGGTTTTTTGTCGGAGGAGAAGGTCTGCTTTTTTGTGTTACTAACATCTGCTCTGTTGCATTACACATAAAGATTCCAGAAATATTTTTTAAATGACTTCCTATAATTTAGCTCACAAACTTTAGCAAACAACGGAATCACCTGGAGGGTGTGTTAAAACACAGGTTGGCTGGGCGTGGTGGCTCCTGCCTGTAATTCCAGTACTTTGGGAGGCCAAGGCTGGCAGATCTTTTGAGCCCAGGAGTTCGAGATCAGCCTGGCCAACATGGTGCAATCCTGTCTCTACTAAAAATTAAAAAATTAGCTGAGCATGGTGGCACTTGCCTGTAGTCCCAGCTACTCTGGTGGCTGGCTGAAGTGTGAGAATCACCTGAGTCCAGGAAGTCAAGGCGGCTACAGTGAGCCGTGATTGTGCCACTGCACTCCAGCCTGGGTGAAGTGAGTGAGACACTGTCTAAAAATATATATATTTAAAAGAACAAACAAAGAAAAACAGGTTGCTGGGAGTCCCACCCCCAGCGTTTCTTTCTCAGTGGTCTGAGATGGGGGTAAGAATTTGCATTTCTAACAGGCCCCCAGCTGGTGCTACTGCTACTGGTTTGGGGTCCACACTTAAGAGATCTGCTGCTGAAGTCCATCCACATGCAGATCTGCAACTGGCTTCTGAAGTAATGGGACTTCAAAGTGAGATTGCCCAAGTTCAGATCTCTGCTCCACCATTTTATTAGCTCTGTGACCTTGGACGAGTTCCTCAACCTCCAGATCTGTTTCTTCATCAGTAAAGTGGGGTTAGTAATGGTTCAGACCTCAGGGGACTGTTGAAAAGAGTAAATGATTTATTTTGGATAAAGTACCAAGAACAGTGCCTGGCAAATGTTAAGTGCTGCATAAGTATTTGCAGTGATGATTTGTTCTTTGTTCTCTGACTTTTTTTCTTTTAAACCTTTTTCAGTAACGCATCCCCAATTAATAGAATTGTACAAATCAGTGGCAATTCCATGCCAAGAGGAAGTGGCTCCGGATTTAAGCCATTTAAGGGTGGACCTCCACGACGATTCTGAAAATGAGCTCTCTGCCGTGGTTTTATGATAATTTATTGAAATCTCCTGTAAACTTTACTTGACTACTTATGAAAAGGACCTCTGACTTGCTTGAGAGTTCTGTCAGACTTTTCTTTTTAAAAATTTAACATGATTGCTTTTCTCAATTTTGGAGAAGATGTTTAAATAGTTCTGTTGTAACTTTTAATAGTTTTGTGTATCATTCAACTTTTTTTCTTGCAGCACCGAGACACATTTGAAAAGATGGAATTGAAGTCGTTTTGTTGAACGCTGTGTGAATATAAAGAGTAGTTTGCAGCTGTGTGGTAGTGGTTTAATTTGCAGCCTTAGCTCTGTGGTGTCTGGCTCTAGAGTTACTTCTTTTCACTAAGCATTTTCAGCCTCCATTTTGAAGGCTGTCTATGCTTAAGAAGTCTTAGCTGTCTAATTTTTAGAGAATAAGATTGTTCATTGCATTTCTGAGTATTATGTAACCTATTTTTGCAGAAGGTACTGTTACATTAAGTGCATCTGTGTATCCTGGTTTAAAAAAAATGTAATCTTTTTTGAAATAAACCTTCATATTCTGTATAGTTGCTAAAGTGTTGAGAACCTTTTTAATTGTAAAATGAGAACCGATTTTCAGTTTAGTGTAGCAGCACACTTGTTCAGGTTTGCATGGTATGAAACCAAATAGATTCATGAAACCTTGGCCATGAGGTTTGTTTCACAAGGTTCTTAGACCGAGTTGTGCAGGTAAGTGCACTTTTAGGTAATCTGCACTGTTTGATGGATAAATTCCATCTCTGGGAATTGTGTGGGTATTAATGTTTCCATGTTCCCAACTATGTTGAGAAGTGGAAAAAAACCCAGGTTCTAGATGGGTGAATCAGTTGGGTTTTGTAAATACTTGTATGTGGGAAGACATTGTTGTCTTTTTGTGAAAATAAAAATCCACACCTGGAATTGTATGTGTCTTTGTTTTCAGCATTTTAGGTGTTAGTTGTCCAGTTCTTTCTGTAGTTCAGCCCAAGGTGACTGACTAGGTATAGAGCTCTAAAGGCAGTCTTTTGGTCTTTGTTCCTCAGAAATAAATCTAGCTTAGACTCTTCACCTCAGTAGCTGGGCAGCATATGCTGTGCATGTGTTAAGAGATTTAACCACTAATCCTATGGCATTGTTTTAAAAAGGCATCTCTTTTAGGAAAGCCCTTCAAGGTAAATGCTGTTCTTTCAAAAAAGCTTCCCACATTCCTTTATATAAATCAGTGGTGAAAAATCCAAATGGTCTAGATGTCTGGTAAATTCAGCACTCTCTATGCTCGGTACAGTCATGCCATGAGATGGCTCACATTTCCCAGTGCCATGGGCAACCAAGGTACCGTGGTCTCTGGTCCTTTGGGGAACTGGCACTGTGGGGACTTCTCTGGATTTCTTACCTTTTCTGCCATTCCCAGTCCGACAGTTGTGGGAGCAGGTTGGGTGTGTACGTTGGTGTGAGGGAGGTCTACTTCATTTCTTGATCACAACATTTTGTAGAGTGTTATAGGAGAAGCCTCAGTATCCACTGGAGTGAATGTTGGTGACTTTAGGTTAGAATGTCACTTCTCAGTGTTTCCTCATTTGTAGAGTGGGACTATGTTTCTTAGAAGGGATTATCATACAGCTGCTAACATTGGCTAAGCGCTTTACGTGCTGGGTAATGTGCTAAGCGTTTGAGGTACGTTCGCCTACCTAATACTCAGAAGAATCCTCCTAGCCATAGGTAGAATTACTGACCCTGACCAGTTTTCAGATGGGAATCTGGATAGTAACCTGCATTTTAAACATTAGATCCTTAATTTGTTTCAGTCTTTTCTGTACTTACACTGAAGGGTACAAGCCTATAGACATTATAGGTAATTATTTTTTACTCAAGTTGCCATGGCGAGTGCTTTTTTAAGTTCAGAAAACCTGACAAAACCATCTGATATGCTGGCATTGAGGTTGAGTGACCCTCAGCGATCACCTGGCTGGCTCAGGGTCAATAGTGAAAACCAAATTTAGAGGGTTTTTTGTTGTTTTGAGATGGAGTCTGGCATTCACCCAGGCTGGAGTGCAATGGTGCCATCTCAGCTCACTGCAACCTCCACCTCCCAGGTTCAAGCGATTTTCCTGCCTCAGCCTCCCGAGTAGCTGGGACTACAGGCGCCTGCCACCACGCCCAGCTATTTTTTGTTATTTTTAGTAGAGTTGGGGTCTCACTGTGTTGGCCAAGCCGGTCTCAAACTCCTGACATCATGATCTGCCTGCCTCAGCCTCTCAAAGTGCTGTGATTACAAGTGTGAGCCACCGCGTCTGGCCTATTTAGAGATGTTGTTGCTGCTGTTGTTGTTGTTGTCGAGATGGAGTCTCGCTCTGTTGCCCAGGCTGGAGTGCAGTGGTGCTGTCTTGGCTCACTGCAACCTCTGCCTCCCGGGTTCAAGCAATTCCCTTGCTTCAGCCTCCCAAATAGCTGGGATTACGGGTGACTGCCACCATGCCCGGCTAATTTTTTGTATTTTTAGTAGAGACAGGGTTTCACCATGTTGGCCAGGCTGGTCTTGAACTCCTGACTTCATGATCCGTGAAGGAAGACAGTCCCCTCAAAGCCAAGAGAATGGAGGAAAATGTGCCATTCCCCATGTGCTTGATGCACAATCCAAATGTTTCGCCACAGTGCAATGGCATCAGTGAGTTAGAAGCTATAGACAGCTCACATGATGCAAAAAAGATTCAAGAAAGATAGTAGCCAGTCTTGGTAAGCTGGGCAAGATGCTGACGTCAGAAACTACACATGCCAACAATCATTGTAAAATAAAATTAAAAGCTTAGGAATTACATAGAAAAAAATCTCAAGCTCTTAAATGTATGAAGTAATGAAAACATTTAAAACCCTTCTGCCTGGATTGTCACTTAACTCAGTTCCTCCATACTTAACACGTCCTAACAAATACTGAATCCTTATTGTAATCCCAGCTACTTGGGAGGCTAAGGCAGGACAGTCGCTTGAACCCGGGAGGCAGAGACTGCAGTAAGCCGAGATGGCACCACTGCACTCCAGCCTGGCGACAGAGTGAGACTCCATCTAGAAAAAAAAAAGAAAAGAAAAAAAAAATTGTCAGATTTTTTGCATTTGTAAAGAATCTCATCCAATCCATCTCTCTACCTAAAGATGAATCTCTTCTAATACCTCCAATAACTGCTTAATTAGCATTTCTGTCAAACACCTCAAATTTACCATGTGTAGTTACCCCCAAAAACTAATCCTCTCAAATACTTAATCACCACCTTCAACTCAGTAAGGGCGCTGTAGGTGAAATTAATAATATCCCTTAAAACGCACCACTCAACAGTACCGTTTATTTTTATCTGAAACAAATTGTTTCCTGAAATCCTTTAAGTGCTTCCTACAGATAAGCTTCTATCTTTTCTTTCTCTTTCCTTTTGACTTGGCCATTCCAGCCAGGCCTAAGGGGCTTGTATCATGTAGTTAATGTTCACCTACATATTCTGTACCAAAATCACCAATATTATGTCTTCTACCCCTCTTAACATTTTTCTCTGAGAAGATCAACTTCCCCTCCAAGCCCTCTAATGTCTCTCCATCTGCAGAATACATTCAGTCTGCCACCTCATTTCCTACTACTCTCTTCCTTGTTCACCTGGTTCCACGTGCTGACCACCGCATTGTCCCATGTGTTGACCACAGCATCTCATCTCAAGCCTTTTGCTTGTGTTCATCTGAAATGCTCTCTCGCAGATAGCCATGTGGCTCGCTTCCTCATTGCTTCAGTTCTTAGCTAAAATGTCATTTTCTCAACCATGACTTCTTTGATTTTATTTAAAATTGCCACACTTAGGCCGGGCGTGGTGGCTCATGCCTATAATCCCAGCACTTTGGGAGGCAGAGGTGGCTGGATCACCTGAGGTCAGGAGTTCAAGACCAGCCTGGTCAACATGGTGAAACCCCGTCTGTACTAAAATTACAAAAAAATTAGCCGGGCATAGTGGTGGGCGCCTGTAATCCTAGCTACTCAGGAGGCTGAGGCAGGAGAATTACTTGAACCTGGGAGGCGGAGGTTGCAGTGAGCCAAGATCACGCCACTGCACTCCAGCCTGCGTGACAAGAGCAAGACTCCATCTCAAAATAAAATTAATTTGCCACACTTACTCCCTTTCTCAGCATTCCCCCTCCTTCCCATCTAATCTATTTATAATCCATTTTTTCCTACTTGAATGTAAGCTCCAGAAGGACAGCTGTTTTCGTCTATTTTTTCTTTTCACTGCTGTATCCCTGGCCCCTGGCTCTTAGTAGCCACTCAATAAATATTGGATGAAGGAATAACCATGTGAAGGATTCAGAATTTTTATAATAGGGACTTAGGGAGAGCAATCTGGTTGGAATGGGGGAGCCTGGGCTTTGTCTTAAAGTTCGTGTAACATTGGTGTAGCATTGGTGTAACAAACACTTAATTAAGATTGAATACTTAAGCCACCCGTTGGTGCAGCCATCAGTAAGAAATGAGATTGTTTAGGGAGAGGCTGCCCAGACCAGCAGCTCTCAGCCTGGAATTCATGCTGTCTGAGGTGAGATGCCTGCCCCAGGCATAAACATTAGCCATGAAGTCATCTTGGCTCCATGCTCACCATGTAGTTTTCCACCTGGATTTGCCAATAGGGTTAGGAAATGAGAATGAAATCTACTCATTGGTTAAGTTTTCATCAGTTAGGCCGGGCGCGGTGGCTCATGCCTGTAATCCCAGCACTTTGGGAGGCTGAGGTGGGCATATCATGAGGTCATCCTGGCTAACACGGTGAAACCCTGTCTGTACTAAAAATACAAAAATTATCTGGGCGTGGTGGCGGGCGCCTGTAGTCCCAGCTACTCAGGAGGCTGAGGTAGAAGAACGGCGTGAACCCGGGAGGCGGAGCTTGCAGTGAGCCGAGATCATGCCACTGCACTCCAGCCTTCGTGACAGAGTGAGACTCCGTCTCAAAAAAAAAAAAAAAAGAAATTTCATCAGTTTATGAGACCGAGCCCATCGAAAGCTCAAGCAATAACCTTTCATTTGGACAGAGACAGTTTTCCTTCTCTCTCTCTTTTTTTTTTTTTTTTTTTTGAGATGGTATCTCACTGTCTCCCAGGCTGGAGTACAATGGCACAATCCCAGTTCACTGCAACCTCTGCCTCCCAGATTCAAGTGATTCTCATGCCTCAGCCTCCCAAGTAGCTGGGATTACAGGTGCCTGCCACCATGCCCAGCTAATTGTTGTATTTTTAGTAAAGACAGAATTTCACTATGTTGGCCAGACTAGTCTTGAACTCCTGACCTCAAGTGATCTGCCTCCTCGGCATCTTAAAGTGCTGGGATTACAGGTGTGAGCCACCATGCCCTTCCCCTTCTCTTAATAAATCTGGTGATGTCCAACAAACTATAAATTCACTAATTTCCTCACCACATTTCAGGCATTTGGGAAGTGGAGTGCAGGGGAAATGGGTCAGATACCATGACAAGAAATGGTGCATCCCTCAAGGACATGATAATATAAGACTAAAAATTCTAAGGAATTCTGATCCAATGAACTAACACCCTAATTTTCTAAAATTACCAAATTACCCGTTAGCTTCTTTAATGACTTTATTTCCCCTGGATCTGCCATCCCAGGCCTCTGGACAGGTAGCCTGCTAGGATTTGCTTCACCCGGTTGACAGCTCACTCCCTCTGAACTACTCTAAGAACACTCAAATTTATGAGGTAAGATGGTACTACAGGGAAGGCCCTTGCAGCCGGGACAACATGCAGGGGCATCCAGTCTAAAAACTACAGGCTTCAGAATGTGGATGAATAGGGACTCAAAAACCAGTTTGCCATTTGCTAGATGTGTTCAATTATGGGCAATTTATCTGTATGTCCAGAATACTACAGTCAGCTTCGCTAGTAGGAACAGGGCTATTGTAAGGGTTTAAGTGGGAAAATATGTGTCAAATACTGAACAAATTCTGCCCATTTTTTTTGTTGTTGTTGTTCTAAAAAAGTCACTTTGTGTTCCCTGATTTAAGACAAAAGAGGCAACCTCATTTGTAAAAGGTTGCTGATTAAATAGAGAATTAGGCCGGGCGCAGTGGCTCACGCCTGTAATCCCAGCACTTTGGGAGGCCGAGGTGGGTAGATCACCTAAGGTTGTGAATTCAAGATTAGCTTGGCCAACACAGCGAAGCCCCTTCTCTGCTAAAAATACAAAAATTAGCCGGGCATGGCTGTGTGCACCTGTAGTTGCTGCTACTCAGGAGACTGAGGCAGGAGAATTGCTTGAACCAGGGAGGCAGAGGTTGCAGTGAGCTGAGATCATACCACTGCACTCCAGCCTGGGAGACAGAGTGAGAATCTGTCTCAAAAAAAAAAAAAAAAAGGAAAAATAAAAACAGATAATTGGATGGGTGCCGTGGCTTACGCCTGTAATCCCAGCAGAATGTTGGGAAGCTGAGGTGGGCGGATCACAAGGTCAGGAGTTCAAGACCAGCTTGACCAACATGGTGAAACCCCATCTCTACTAAAAATACAAAAATTAGCTGGGCGTGGTGGTGGGTGCCTGTAGTCCCAGCTACTTAGGAGGCTGAGGCAAGAGAATTACTTGAACCCGGGAGGCAGAGGTTGCAGTGAGCTGAGATCGTGCCATTGCACTCCAGCCTGGGTGACAGAGCGAGACTCTGTCTCAGAAAGAAAAGATAATTGAACTTGCATAGATGCTAACTGGGCAAAATCTGGGGTCTAATGGGTGACGAGCCTGGGCCACACCCCTAGAGGTTCATGGATGGGGTCCCAGCATGTTTTACCCCCAAATGTTCCTCCACAGGATTCACATGTACAGCAAGGTTTGACAGTCACTCTAGAGATACAGCTCAGAGTAAGAAAAACCAAATGCTTTTTACAAGCCGCTGGCAATCAGCTCTGTGTTTTTGCCAGTGGGATGAGATGCTCTGAATAATGTAATTTTCTGATTAAATGATCAATTCCTCTGTAGAGCTGAATCACCCAGGGTGGGAGTGGGGGACCTCTGCATCAGCTTTAGGAACTTGGGTCCAGAGTTTTCAGAACTATCCTGCTTGCCGGGCGTGGTGGCCCATCCCTCTAATCTCAGCACTTTGGGAGGCTGGGGTGGGAGGATCACTTGAGGCTAGTTTAAGATCAGCCTGGACCAAATAGTGAGACCCCGTCTCTTTAAAAACAAAAACAGCCAAACTGCCTTGGTTAAGTTGTGAAATATTAATATTATGTATTATTTAGATAAGCCATACTTTGTTTTCATTCCACTAAGTAGAGAATGACCTTTGAAAGAAGTGTAAGAGGCCGGGCGCGGTGGCTCACGCCTGTAATCCCAGCACTTTGGGAGGCTGAGGCGGGTGGATTGCGAGGTCAGGAGTTCAAGATCAGCCTGGGGAAGATGCTGAAACCCTGTCTCTACAAAAATTATCCAGGTGTCGTGGCAGGCACCTATAATCCCAGCTACTCAGGAGGCTGAGGCAGAGAATTGCTTGAACCCTGAAGGCAGAGGTTGTAGTGAGCCGATATCATACCACTGCACTTCAGACTGGGCAACAGAGCGAGACTCTCCCAAAAAAGAAAGGAGTGTATCAAGAGTCTCATTTTGCATCAACTAAAATTTTCATTCACTAAGCAAAAATATTACACTTTCCAGTTGACACACAGTTTAACTATTTTTTTCAAGTAAGTTTTATCTGCTTGACTTTTTTTTTTATTTTTTATTTTTATTTCTGAGACGGCGTCTCACTCTGTCACCCAGGTTGGAGTGCAGTGGCATGATCTTGGCTCACTGCAACCTCCGCCTTCTGGGTTCAAGCGATTCTCCTGCCTCAGCCTCCCAAGTAGCTGGGACTACAGGTGCCCGCCACCATGCCCAGCTAATTTTTATATATATATATTTTGTTGTTGTTGTTGTTGTTGTTGAGACAGAGTCTTGCTCTGTCGCCCAGGCTGGAGTACAGTGGCCGGATCTCGGCTCACTGCAAGCTCTGCCTCCCGGGTTCACACCATTCTCCTGCCTCAGCCTCCCGAGTAGCTGGGACTACAGACGCTCGCCACCTCGCCCGGCTATTTTTTTTGTATTTTTTACTAGAGACGGGGTTTCACCGGGTTAGCCAGGATGGTCTTGATCTCCTGACCTCGTGATCCGCCCGTCTCGGCCTCCCAAAGTGCTGGGATTACAGGCTTGAGCCACCGCGCCCGGCCTATATTTTTAATAGAGATGGGATTTTACCATGTTGGCCAGGATGGTCTCAATCTCTTGACCTCGTGATCCGCCCACCTCAGGCTCCCAAAGTGCTGGGATTATAGGCGTGAGCCACCGCGCCCAGCCTGCTTGACTGTTTTTAAAATTTAAACACAAAAACTCCAAGTGATCACATAGAATGACCAAAGTAAATTTAACTCAAATTCTAGTTTTCAGTGCATAGGTTTTACATCTACCTCTAGTATTTTGTTTGCTAGCATATAGAAACAAAAGTATTTTGAAGTAAAATTTACAAATATGCACACATTTTAAGTGTACAGTTTAATGAGCATTGACAAATGTCTACAGCCAAGTTATTACTACAATGATCAAGAACATTTGCATCACTAAAAGTTTCTTTGTGCTCTTTCCCGGTCATCCTAAACCACATCTCCAGCCCCAGGCAACCACTTATCTGCTTTCTACCACTGGAGACTTTGTCTCCTAGAGTTCATATAAACAGGATCACACAGTAATGTCAGTAATGTCTTATTTTGTGTCTCGTTCCTTTCACTCAGCACAGTGTTTCTGCAATTCAGCCATGTTGCTGTATCAGTCATTCCATCTCTTTGTTGCTGTGTAGCTTTCCAATGTACGGATGTACCACAAATTTTTGTGCATTCACCTATTGATGGAAATTTGGTTGTTGACAATGTTTGGCTATTATGAATAAAACTGCTATGAATATTTGTGTACAAGTCTTTGTGTGGACATGTTTTCTTTCTTTCTTTCCTTCCCTCCCTCCCTTCCTTCCTTCCTTCCTTCCTTCCTTCCTTCCTTCCTTCCTTCCTTCCTTCCTTCCTTCCTTCTTTCTTTTCTTTCTTTCTTTCTTTTCTTTCTTTCTTTCTTTTTTGAGACAAGAGTCTTACTCTGTCACCCACGCTGGAGTGCAATGGCACCATCTTGGCTCACTGCAAGCTCCGCCTCCCAGGTTCATGCCATTCTCCTGCCTCAGCCTCCCGAGCAGCTGGGACCACAGGCACCCGCCACCATGCCCAGCTGATTTTTGTATTTTTAGTACAGACGAGGTTTCATCATGCTAGCCAGGATGGTCTCGATCTCCTAACCTTGTGATCTGCCTGCCTTGGCCTCCCAAAGTGCTGGGATTACAAGCGTGAGCCACCGCGCCCAGCCGACACGTTTTCATGTCTCTTGGGTAAATAGGATTGGATATATGGTAGTGTATATTTAACATTACAGGAAACTGCCAAAGAGTTTTCTGAAATCGTTGTACCTTTGTGCATCAGCAATGTAAAGGATTCAAATTGCTCCACAGATGCACCAGCACTTGGTATGGTCAATCTTCAACGCTACCCTTTGTTAGTGGGTGTGCTGTACTATTTCAGTATAGTTCAATGTAGTTTTGTTTTTGTTTTTGAGATGGAGTTTTGAGCTTGTTGCCCAGGCTACAGTGCAATGGCATGATCTCGGCTCACTGCAACCTCCACCTCCCAGGTTCAAGTGATTCTCTTGCCTCAGCCTCCCAAATAGCTGGGATTACAGGTGCCGGCCACCATGCCCCGCTAATATTTTGTATTTTTAGTACAGACGGGGTTTCACCATGTTGGCCAGGCTGGTCTTGAACTACTGTCCTCAGGTGATCCACTGGTCTCGGCCTCCCAAAGTGCTGGGATTACAGGCGTGAGCCACCGTGCCCAGCCCAAATGTGTGTACATATTTTTCTGACTAATGATGGTGAACATGTTTTTAATGTGCTTATTGACCATTAATATATCTTCCTTTGTGGATTATTATTATTCTTTGAGATGGAATCTCTCACTGTTGGCCGGGCTGGAGAGCAATGGAACGATCTCAGCTCACTGCAACCTCCGCCTCCTGGGTTCAAGTGATTCTCCTGCCTCAGCCTTCCAAGCAGCTGGGATTACAGGTGCGCACCACCATGCCCGGCTACTTTTTTTTTTGGTATTTTTTAGTAGACATGGGGTTTCACTATGTTGGTCAGGCTGGTCTCAAACTCCTGACCTCATGATCCACCCTCAGCCTCCTAAAGTGCTGGGATTACAGGCATGAGACACCATGCCCGGCCATGAATTATTTATTTAAATCTTTACTCCATGTTTTAACATTTTTGTAAATTATTTTCTTTCACGATGATTTAGAGAGACTATCTTCAAGCCAGTACAAATATTTCATAAATGGTATGTGGCCGTTTTCTAACCAGTTGAATAATGTGTTGCACAATAAGCCATCTCACATCTTTCAGCAAGAAATCACATTAAATCTGAATAGTAAAGACATGACACACTGAATTAGTATACAACTAAAATTTGCTTTAAATATTTCTTTGGGGGAGTGTTGTGGGAAGTCAGGGACCCTGAACGGAGGAACTGGCTGGAGCTGAGGCAGAAGAGCATAAATTGTGAAGATTTCATGGACATTTATCAGTTCCAAAAATTAATACTTTATAATTTCTTATGCCTGTCTTTACTACAGTCTCTGAACATAAATTGTGAAGATTTCATGGACATTTATCACTTCCCTAATAATACTCTTATAATTTCTTATGCCTGTCTTTACTTTAATCTCTTAATCCTGTTACCTTTGTAAGCTGAGAATGTACATCACCTCAGGAACACTATTGTACAAATTGATTGTAAAACATGTGTTTGAACAATATAAAATCAGTGTACCTTGAAAAGAACAGAATAACAGCGATTTTCAGGAAACAAGGGAAAATAACCATAAGGTTTACTGCCCGCGGAGTTGGGCAAAATACAGCCATATTTTTCTTCTTTCAGAGAGCCTATAAACGGATGTGCAAGTAGGAGAAATATCACTGAATTCTTTTCCCAGCAAGGAATACCCTGGGGAAGGCATGCATTCCTGGGGGGACGGCCACTCTGGGAGTGTCTGTCTTATGTGGTTGAGATAAGGACTGAAATACGCCCTGGTCTCTGGTCTCCTGCAGTACCCTCAGGCTTCCTGGGATCGGGAAATTCCAGCCTGGTAAATTTTGGTCAGACCGGTTCTCTGCTCTCGAACCCTGTTTTCTATTAAGTTGTTTATCAAGACAATACGTGCACAGCGGGACATAGACCCTCATCAGCAATTCTAATTTTGCCCTTTGCCTTGTGATCTTTGTTGCCCTTTGAAGCATGTGATCTTTGTGACTTACTCCCTGTTTGTACACCCCCTCCCCTTTTAAAATCACTAATAAAAACTTGCTGGTTTTGCAGCTCAGGGAACATCACGGACCTACCGATATGTGATGTTACCTCTGGAGGCCCAGCTGTAAAATTCCTCTCTTTGTACTCTTTCTATTTCTCAGACTCGTTGACACTTAGGAAAAATAGAAAGAACCTAGTTGAAATATTGGGGGTTGGTTCCCCCGACAGAGGAGAGGACAGCACCCTCTACTCAATAAAGACAATTTTTTTTTTTTTTTTTTTTTTTTTGAGACAGAGTTTCGCTCTTGTTGTCCAGGCTGGAGTGCAATGGTGCGATCTTGGCTCACTACAACCTCCATCTCCTGGGTTCAAGCAATTCTCCTGCCTCAGCCTCCTGAGTAGCTGGGATTACAGGTGTCTACCACTGCGCCTGGCTAATTTTGTATTTTTAGTAGCAATGGGTTTCTCCATGTTGGTCAGGCTGTTCTCGAACTTCCGACTTCAGGTGATCCGCTCACCTCAGCCTCCCAAAGTGTTGGAATTACAGGCATGAGCCACCATGCCTGGCCAAGAGAAACATTTTTTACAGTGCAGAAGTCTTTTTTTTTTAAAAAAAAAAAACACCTATTATGCTATAAATTTGTAGGGAAGAGGTTCCAGCAGCTCAGGCTCCTTCCTATTGGTTCTCACAAAGTGTGCTTCTCTGCGTAGAGGCTGCTGCTTCAGGTGAACCCAGGTGCCTTTCTCTTTGACTTCTTTCTTTTTCTGATCATTTTCCTTCACATGTTTCAGGAAGCTATCTTGGCTTTTAGAGTGCTTAATGTGCTCAATACACACATTAATTCTCTTGGCAAGAATCTTGCCCTTAACTTGTTTACAACAATGCCAACAGCATGCTGGGTCACACTGTAGACTCTCCAGTTTAGCCATGGTAACATTTGTGGGGCATTCCTTTTTGAACAGTACCCATTCCCTTGATGTCTACAATATCACCTTTCTTATAGATTTGCATATATGTGGCCAAAGGAACAACAACAAGTTTACTAAAAGGCTGAACATATACTGGGTGCCTCTCCTCTTTCCCTTTGTGTTCATCATTTTGGCAAATTACTGGAAGATGGTGGTTCTGGCCATCTTTAATTGTATTTTTAAATTTCGATGAAGTGGGCTGGGTGCGGTGGCTCACGCCTATAATCCCAGCACTTTGGGAGGCCAAGGTGAGTGGATCATTTGAGGTGAGGAGTTCGACACCAGCCTGACTAACATGGCAAAACCCCATCTCTACTAAAATAAAAAAATTAGCCAGGCATGGTGGTGGGTGCCTGTAATCCCAGCTACTCAGGAAGCTGAGGCAGGATAATCACTTGAACCCAGGAGGTGGGGGTTGCAGTGAGCCAAGATTGTGCCACTGCACTCTAGCCTGGGCAACAGAGTGAAACTCCGTCTCAAAACAAAACAAAACAAACAAACAAAAAAATTACGAGGAAGTTAGGCTGGACACAGTGGTTCACACCTGTAATCCCAGCACTCCAGGAGGCTGATGATGTGGGAGGACTGCTTGAGCTCAGAAGTTCAAGACCAACCTGGGCAACATAGTGAGACCCCACAACTCTATTAAAAATTTTTTTTGATGAAGTTCAGTTTATCAACTTTTTTTCTTTCAAGGTTCATGGATTTTCTTTTGGTTGGGGGGGGGGTCCTATCTAGGAAATCTTCACCTACCTCATGATCACATAGTTTTTTTCTCCTATGTTTTCTTCTAGAACTTTTATAGTCTTAGTTTTTATAGGTAATTTTGTTGAGACAGGGTCTCCCAATATTGCCCAGGCTGGTCTTGAACTCTTGACCTTAAGTGATCCACCTCAGCCTCCCCAAGTGCTGAGATTATAGGTACGAGCCACTGCAACTAGCCTTACATTTACATAAAATCTATTTTGGGCCAGGCAGACTGGCTCACACCTGTAATCCCAGCACTTTGGGAGGCTGAGGCAGGTGACTCACCTGAGGTTAGGAGTTTGAGACTAGCCTATCCAACATGGTGAAACCCCATGTCTACTAAAAACACAAAAATTAGCTGGGTGTGGTGGTGCACACCTTTAGTCCCAGATACTTGGGAGGCTGAGGCAGGAGAATCGCTTGAACCCAGGAGGCAGAGGTAGTAGTCAGCTGAGATCTTGCCACTGCACTCCAGCCTGGGCAACAAACTGAGACTCCATCTCAAAAAAAAAAAAAAAAAAAGAAAAAGAAAAAAGTCCATTTCTAATTAACTTTTGTATGGCATAAATTAAGGATTAAGGTTCATTTTTATCTGTATGTGTACCAGTACATTCTCACATTACTATAAAATAACTGAGACTGGGTCATTTATAAAGAAAAGAGGCTTACTTGGCTCATAGTTCTGCAGGCTGTATGGGAAGCATAGAGGCTTCTGCTTCTGCGGAGGCCTCAGAAAATTTACGATCATGGCGGAAGGCGAAGGGGAAGCAGGCACATACCTGAGCAAGAGCCTCTTGCTCAGAGCAAGAGCAAGAGAGCGAAGTGTGGAGGTGCCACACACTTTTAAACAGCCTCCTCTTGTGAGAACTGTATCACAAGAACAGCACCAAGAGGATGGTGTTACACTATTCATGAAGGATCCATTCCCATGATCCACTCACCTCCCACCAGGCCCCACCTCCAACTCTGGGGATTACAATTTCACATAAGATTTGGTGGGGACACAGACCCAAACCATATTAATACAGATATCCAGTTTTTTCAGTATTATTTGTTGAAAATACTTATTTTCCTGTCCGGGCATGGTGGCTCATGCCTAGTAATCCCAGCACTCTGGGAGGTTGAGTTGGGTGCATCACTCGTGGTTAGGAGTTTGAAACCAGCCTGGCCAACATGGTAAAACCCAAACCAGCCTGGCCAATGTGGTGAAACCCCGTCTGTAGTAAAAGTTCAAAAATGAGGCCAGGCGCGGTGGCTCAAGCCTGTAATCCCAGCACTTTGGGAGGCCGAGACGGGCGGTTCACGAGGTCAGGAGATCGAGACCATCCTGGCTAACACAGTGAAACCCCGTCTCTACTAAAAAATACAAAAAACTAGCCGGGCGAGGTGGCGGGAGCCTGTAGTCCCAGCTACTCGGGAGACTGAGGCAGGAGAATGGTGTACCCGGGAGGCGGAGCTTGCAGTGAGCTGAGATCTGACCACTGCACTCCCGCCTGGGCGACAGAGCGAGACTCCGCCTCAAAAAAAAAAAAAAAAAAAAGTTCAAAAATGAGCCAAGCATGGTGGTGGCCCCCTGTACTCCCAGCTACTCAGGAGGCTGAGGCAGGGAAAATTGCTTGAACCGGGGAGGCGGAGGTTGTTGGGAGCCGAGATCACGCCACTGCACTCCAGCCTGGGCAACAGCATGAGACTCTGTCTCAAAACAAACAAACAAAAAAACAAAACCCCAAACCAAAAAACAAAACAAAAAAGAGTACTGAATCTGTCAACCCATAATTAGCATCTCTCTTCATTCAGTAGGCTGTAGGCCTTCATTAATCTCTCTCAGCAATGTGTTATAATTTTCATTGTATAGGTCTTACACATTGTTTTCTAACTCTCACTGCATCCCAAATGGAAGGGACTATTTTTATTTTGCAAGATATATACATTAAAAGCAATAATAACTACCAAGTGTACTTTTACCATCTTTTCCTAAAAGGACATTTTAATGCCAAAGAAACAGATGGCAGGAGGTCAGAGTGGTTACAGTGGCTGAAATCTACCTATATGGCACCCACGCCGGCTCCTGTTCTGAGGAGTCATGAAAACTGGAAAGGGAGTAACCCTGAGGCCGACCAATCCCATGTTAGCTCTACTCCACATCCAGTTCACCCTGTGTTCATCTCATCTCTATGGCAGACAGAATAATGGCCCAAAGATGTACATGGCATGATACCCAGAACCTGTCTCACAGGCCAACAGGGACTCTGCAGACGGGAGAGAATTAAGCATTGACACGGGGAAACTATCCTAAATTATCCTGATGGGCCCAATCTTATCACAGGCATCCTACAAAGTGACCACAGGACCAAAGAGGGTCAGGGTCAGAGGAGTGACAGGGGAGACGGAAGCAGAGGCTGGAGTGCAGCACTCTGAGGACAGAGAAAGGGCCATGAGCCAAGGAATGCAGGCAGCCTCTAGGACCTGGAAAAGGCAGGAAACGGATTCTCCTCTAGAGCCTCAGGAAGGAATGTGGCTCTGCAGACACCTTGATTTTGGGCTCTGAGACCCATTTTGGACTTCCGACCTCCAGAACCATAACAGACGTGTGTTATTGGTACGCCACTGGGTCTGTGGTGATTTGATACAACCCACTTTAGGGAACACTGACCCAGAAGGAGGGTGAGGATAGAGAAGCCATAGTCAGCACAGAGGTGCCTGGAGGTGGGAGCAGAGGAGGGGTGAGCTGTATCCCAGATAGTAATGGGGGAGAGTGTTTGGGGGCTGGTCAGGTTGCATAAGAAGGCGGATGGGGCCGGGCGCGGTGGCTCACACCTGTAATCCCAGCACTTTGGGAGGCTGAGATGGGAGGATCACGAGATCAGGAGATCGAGACCATCCTGGCTAACACAGTGAAACCCCGTCTCTACTAAAAGTACAAAAAACTAGCTGGGTGCGGTGGCGGGTGCCTGTAGTCCCAGCTACACGGGAGGCTGAAGCAGGAGAATGGCGTGAACCCAGGAGGCAGAGCTTGCAGTGAGCTGAGATTGCGCCACTGCACTCCAGCCTGGGGGACAGAGTGAGACTCCCTCTCACAAAAAAAAAAAAAAAAAAAAAAGAAGGCAGATGAACGGGGCCACTGGGTTGGGTGGCGCAGAAGCCACTGGCAGCCTTGACAGGAGCTGCTCCCTCTGGAAGAAAAGAAGGACGCCCTGCTGCCATGGACTGAAGGCTTTTGCTCGCTTTGCCTCACCTAGACGCCCCCTTTCTGCTGCTACATCCCAGCACCCAGCAGGCACTCCGTACACATCTACGATGAACACCCGACTGCTCTGACTCTTCACCCTCCCACCTCTGGGGACTCCAGCCTTACTATTAACACTCCCTTATTCACGGGCCCCTCTGCTGCTCGAGGCACCTCAGGGCCTTTGCACTGGCTGCTCCCGTGGCCTGGACCACTCTTCTCAGAGGGCTCTGCGTGGCTGCCCGCTGCTCATCACCCAGGCCCCACACAGCAGCCTCCGGGCACATGAGAGTGTCACGTATTGAGAGGAAAATATTTTGAAGACATTAGGGTCAATGAGGTAGGTTATCAAAACTAAATTCACCTGTTTCTTTTCACCTTTTTTAACGTGGCAACTAGAACACGTAAGATGGCGTCTGCGGTTCACATTACACATCCTCCCTGGGCAGCGTACTCTAAGCCAGGCTGCAAGCTTCCCCTACAGGGCCAGACAGGAAATGCTTCCAGCTTCTCAGGCTCTCTGTCGTAGTTACGATGGCAAAAGTCAGCCACAGATGACGTAAGTGATTGGGTATGGCTGCGCACCAAGACTTCACAAAGACAGGTGCTGGGCTGGGCTGGGCTGGGCTGGGCTGGGCTGGGCTAGGCGGGCCCCAGACAGTGAGGCCCATGCCTGCTGTGTGGTAAAGAATCCAAACCTGGGGCCGGGAGCGATGGCTCACGCCTGTAATCCCGGCACTTCGGAAGGCCAAGATTAGGTGGATCACCTGAGGTCAGGAGTTCGAGACCAGCCTGGCCAACATGGTGAAACCCCATTTCTACTAAAAATACAAAAAGTTAGCTGGGCGTGGTAGGGGGTGTCTGTGATCTCAGCTACTCATGAGGCTGAGGCAGGAGAATCACTTGAACCCGGGAGGCGAAGGTTGCAGTGAGTCGAGATCACCCCACTGCACTCCAGCCTGGGCAACAAGAGTGAAACTCCGTCTCAAAAAAGAAAAAAGAAAAGAAAAGAAAGAAGAAAGAAAAAAAAAGAATCCAGACCTGCCCAGAGAGAGGCCTGGCTTTTGCCCTCCGCCCCTGGGAAGTCATCTCTGAGCCCTTGGTGCCTCACACATGAGGAGGGTCTGACTGCCTGGGGGCCTTAGGCCAGCCCACAGCAAGATGAATTTGGGGTGGAGTTTGGGCCAGATGGTATCCCTGAGCTTGGGGGGGCTGGAGGCTGAGGTCAGCCACACAGAGAGGGGGAGGAGTCCCCAGTAAGAACCCAGGACACCAAGGTCTGAGGAGCGTCCCTGGCTGGCAACACTCCCTGCGTGCCGGGAGGAGTGAGGGGAGAGGACTGCTGATACCTAGTCTCCGTGGAGCCTTCCGCGCCCTCCTCCCGGCGGCTTCCAGCGCGCCCTTCTCTGTGATAGGCGTGACTGTGAACATGGCTGAGTCCTTCTAAAGAACTCGCAAGTATGCCAAGGGGGCCCTACCGACTTGCAGCTGGTGTTGGGTGGAACCCCACATAGACTGTCCCTCTGCGCTGCGCCGTGGCCTCCCCACCATGGGTCACCCTGGTTTTCAGGGGCTAAGCGGCGGTCTTCCCTCGGCTTCCTCGTGGCTTCCCCGCTCCCCTGCCTCCTCCCCTCCTCCGTCGTAGCCCCGTCAGGCTCACCCAGAACAACTCCAGCAGGGCCACCGCCTCCTCCCCGCTGCACACCCAGGCCTGCGTGTCAGCGGGCAGCGCGCTCAGGAACTGCTCCAGCACCAGCGGCTCCAGGACCCGCTCCTTGGTCTGCACCTCGGGCCGCAGCGGGTCCCCGCACAGGGCGCGGAGCAGCCCCAGCGCCTCGTGGGGGCCCGACGCGTCGCCCAGGTGGAAGCGGCGGAAGCGGTGCCACGAGGAGCCCGGCGCCAGGCCCTCGGCCTCCTGCTTCACCGGCACCACCAGCTCCATGGGGCCTCCTGGATGGCAGCGCGTGCCCCGCGTAGCCCAGGGGGCAAAGAGGTCTCTGTGAGGAGCGGCGCTCACTCGGGCGGTGAGGAAAGGGTGTCTGTCTCGTGGGATCCCACGGAGTCAAGTCCCGGCTCTGCCCCTCGCTGGACCCCTCCGCGGTTTCTGTACCTCAGTCTGCAGCTCCTCCCGCAGCCTGTCCTATAGCACAAAGGCTCTGGAGCAAATTCCAGCTCTGCCTCCCACCAGCTCTGTGTCCTTGGACAAGGTACAAGGCACCTTTTGTAATACACTGTATGTCCATGTCCTTGGCTCACTCAGGCGAGGCTCCCCAAGACCCCTTACCTCCCCGCACACGTGCACAAAGCTCACCGGGACTCCTCTTACACATTTTTCATTATTCGTTGCTGGTACATAGAAATACAATTTTTTGTATATTGATCCTTCTATCCAGTGACTTTGCAGAATTTACTTATTAATTCTAGTAGCTTGTTGGCCGGGCTGGAGGGTTGGGATTACAGGTGTGAGCCACCACCGCACCTGGCCAGAAATTGTATACTCTTTAGTTGTCACTGTTGACCCTCTCTTCCCAAGTCATAAGCATCTACTAATCTACTTTATCTTCAGAGTTTACTGTAGAGATTTTATTAAATGAAATTATATAAAATGTTATCTTTTGTGACTGACTTTTTTCCCTTAGCATGATGTTCTCAAGGGTCATCTGTGTTGTGGTATACAGCAGTACTTCATTTCTTTCTAGAGTTGAATAATGTTCCATTGTATGATCTACCACATAGTGTTCATCCATTCATCAGCTGATGGGCATTTAGGCTGTTTTCACCTTTAATCTATTGCAAATAATGCCATTATGAACATTCCTGTACAAGTTTTTATTTTATTTTATTTTATTTTTTTGAGACGGACTCTCGCTCTGCCGCCCAGGCTGGAGTGCAGTGGCCGGATCTCAGCTCACTGCAAGCTCCGCCTCCCGGGTTCACGCCATTCTCCTGCCTCAGCCTCCCGTGTAGCTGGGACTACAGGCGCCCGCCACCTCGCCCGGCTAGTTTTTTTTGTATTTTTAGTACAGACGGGGTTTCACCGGGTTAGCCAGGATGGTCTCGATCTCCTGACCTCGTGATCCGCACGTCTCGGCCTCCCAAAGTGCTGGGATTACAGGCTTGAGCCACTGCGCCCGGCCACAAGTTTTTATGTTTACATGTGTTTTTATTACTGTGGGAGTATACATCTGGGAATGAATTGCTGGGTCATATGGTAACTCTCTCTCTCTCTCTCTCTCTCTATATATATATATATATATATATATATATATATATATTTTTTTTTTTTTTTTGAGACGGAGTCCCTGTCGCCCGGGCTGAAGTGCAGTGGCCGGATCTCAGCTCACTGCAAGCTCCGCCTCCCGGGTTTACGCCATTCTCCTGCCTCAGCCTTCCGAGTAGCTGGGACTACAGGCGCCCGCCACCTCGCCCGGCTAGTTTTTTGTATTTTTTAGTAGAGATGGGGTTTCACCGTGTTAGCCAGGATGGTCTTGATCTCCTGACCTAATGATCCGCCCGTCTCGGCCTCTGAAAGTGCTGGGATTACAGGCTTGAGCCACCGCGCCCGGCCGGCAACTCTATATTTAATCATTGAGGGAACTGCCAGATTGTTTTCCAAAGTGACTGCCTCAATTTATATTCCCATCAGTCATATATGAGGGTCTGTTTTTTGTTTTCTCACCAACACTTAAGCTTGTTTTTTGACACAGGGTCTCACTCTGTTACCCAGGCTGAACTGCAGTGACATGATCATGGCTCACTGTAGCCTCAGCCTCTTGGGCTCAGGTGATCCTTGCACCTCAGCCTCCTGAGTAGCTGGGACTACAGGCACACGCTACCACACCCAGCTAATTTTTTTTTTTTTTTTTTTTTAAACATGGTTTAGAATTAACTGTTTACTTCCTGGGAGCGGGGAAATTCTCTCTTTATCAAAAGTTGGCCCAAATATTCTAAGAGTTATAGGTAAATGTGAATCAATATGTCAATTCCCTATCTCCCTGCTCATCTTTCTGAACTTTGTAGCTCAATTACATGAATATACAGAGCAAACAGACTTTGGTCTAAATATCAAAGTTTATTGAAATAAAATATAATCTATAATAAAAAATACTACAGGTGTTATTCACTGGTTACAGTTTTAAGTATATTAACAAAAACAGCCAACGTTTTAATCCAACAATGACACTATCTTTGTGGTACAATAACAAACATGAAAGTAAATGTTGAATAATACTGAATAATTCTGTCAGAAATATTTTATACTTTACCATCTATGTATGCCTTTTTAGGAATATCCTCCCAAAGTGAAACTTTTGAAACTGAAGACACTGTTTTTAAGAATTAAGTAGTTTTAGAATAATTAGTATTTAAAACAAATTTATTTCACAGAAATTCAGTTCAACCCTAAGCTGGGTAGATGGTTTAGGTATCTTTATTCAAAAAATGTTTTTCAATGCTCTTTCCTATGAATCTCTAGGGTTGCTATTATTCCTCAATTGAAATTAAAGCTGGTCATAAAGCAAAACAGATTATTTCAGAAGTAAAAAGGGTATTAAGACAGAAAATGAAAGGAGGAGAAAATAGGCACTCATATGCAATCTATATATTTAAACGCTTTGAGAACTCAGTAGCCAATCTTGGCCTGGCACAAAGAGATCTTTGCTATGTCACAGCAAATTGACCCAGTTAGTCCAACAATAAAGTGGAGAAAGAAAACTTGTTTCTCTTCCTTGCTATATTTCAAGATAATTTTCTCTGTAGTCATCATACCATTCCACTTGCTACTCCTCAAAATATGTGCCTCAATCCAATTATTCTGCACAATTCAAGGAAAAAGATTCACATGCACTAGCTTCAGGAAATGACTTTCAGGGTACCTCTGAAGTTTCACAAGCAAACATGATCCCTTTTGCTGACTGCTGTGAGGCAGTCATACACCAATCTCCTGTTATATTGTCCTACTTGTAATGTGTGAATCTGTAACAAGTTGTCATTTATTAAGCAAGATAGTCTTTTAACAAAAACCTCTGAGGGCTTTTCAAAAACTCATCTTTAAAAATATGTAAAACAAAGATACCCTATGTACCCTGAACAAAATGCTTATTTCACATATGTGAAAAACAATAATAAAAATTCTGACAAAGTTGAGAGACATACAAGACAGGTCTTCAAGGATTAAATACTGTTAGTCTTAAAACATGTCGCAATTATGTTCACAATGTAAGATTCATTAAACATTTTTTAAAAACACATTGCATTAGTTAGAACTGCTTCGTAAGGTATTTCAGTTACAAGGCCTATTTTGACAGGTTGCTGATTTGAGAACTTAACTGAGAATTTCAGTTTCTTGACTTTTTTTTTTTTTTTTTTTGAGACAGAATCTTGCTCTGTCGCCCAGGCTGGAGTGCAGTAGGGCAATCTTGGCTCACTGCAACCTCTGCCTTCCAGGATCAAGCGATTCTTGTGCCTCAACCTCCCCAGTGGCTGAGATCACAGGCATGTGCCACCACACCCTGCTATTTTTTTTTTTTTTTTTTTGTATTTTTAGTAGAGACAGGGTTTCACCATGTTGGTCAGGCTGGTCTCGAACTCCTGACCTCAGGTGATTCACCCACCTCGGCCTCCCAAAGTGCTGGGATTACAGGCATGAATCACCGCACCAGGCCAGTTTCTTGACTTTTTATTTATAGTTATAAAACAATTATGAGAGCCAAAGGAGCCAGGATCACCTTCCAAAACATTTTGTTTTGTACTTCCCTGATTTATGAGGCATTCTCCTCAAAGCAGGATATTACAGTGCAGATTAAAACCGGATATTAAAGTTAATGGTGACAAATTATTAAGTGGTTTGAAGAAATCCTTAGAATATTAGATACAGTAGAGAGACTTACTGGCAGAATAAGAAGTCTACTGGGGTTCAAAGCTTAGGTTTTATATTTCTGCCATGGTATCTCAACACTTTCTCTGGGATAGTACCATGCCCTAAAAAATACCTGTGTTAGGCAGACAAGTCTAAATCTCCTTTTTCAGGACAATAGGACAAAACTGAACTTGAGGCAATAGTTGAAGAATTTTACCCTGTTTTTCAAGTTTAATTTTTTTGAGATCAGAAAAGTAAAATTAGAAACTAGAATCCTTCATGTAAAAAAATATATGCATATAACAATTTATTAAACTCTAACATCTAACAGCAGAAACACCAGGATTAAGTAAGAACATGCATGAACTAAAATTTAGGTAAGATATTCAAAATAAGTTACATTTGCCAGAGCCCTGCTTTTGGCCTCTCTCATGCCGTTGTCTCTATTTTGCAATTTGTTTTGTTCAGGAAGCCTCTGATTTTAATATTTAAAGTGTCACCTGAGAAGAGTAACCTCAATTCTTCATGTTTTCTCAACAGTCTTAGAGGTGTTGGACATCATTAATAAAAGATACTAAATCAGAGAACCTAAGAACTCTAAGATTCTGTCGAGTTCCTTTACCATTTTCAGTCACTTTCTAAAAGGGATTTAACGTCACATTATCAAATAACATTTTACACTAAAAACACAATTTATATAGCCCTAAAATAATAGCACTTAAGAGATCTAAATGAATTCCACCAATGCAAACAAAGGTTATATACTGTATTAGTAATTTGATGCCACTGTACTTTATTTCATGGAGAAAAATACAAAGAGAATCTAAATATTTAGATCTGTGAAAGATACTAGAAAAAAATAGATTTTTAAATGCTTCTGATCCTCCCAAAATACTCTTGATTTTGACTCTATAGTCTATAGAACACAAAAACAACTATAAAATGCATTTGGGAAGAGATGATGCCATACTCAAAGAAACTACAAATTTTGACAGCATTAAAAAAAACTGACAAGATACATTTTGTTATTGAGAAAAAAGTGTGCACACTGAAGAACATAGGATGTGTAATAGTTGTGATAATTTAAGTCATACTTTGTGCTTATACTATGCCCTTTATTCAGGAGTGCAAAACACTTAATCAAAAAGAGCATCCTTCACATATTTAGAGTACACTGAGGCACAGAAAGTTTGCCCAAGGCAAGATAGAAAGTCAGGTTTATAGACACAAAATGATCTAGAATTGTTCATGTCCAATTCCTTAAAATACAAATTGTAGACTATTCGTTATGCCTCCATCTTATCAAACATTAGTATTTTTACTAAGTTTATGCGTAAGTACTGTGTGATCGGTAATGCCCAGAAGGTTTTTATCATGTTTTAAAATAACTAGTGCATGGAATAGGAAAAGTTAATCAAATGTAAATCAATTCACTTTTTTTTTTTTTAAATGGAGTCTCGCTCTGTCACCCAGGCTGGAGTGCAGTGGCAGGATCTCAGCTCACTGCAAGCTCTGCCTCCCGGGTTCACACCACTCTCCTGCCTCAGCCTCCCGAGTAGCTGGGAATACAGGTGCCCGCTACCTCGCCCGGCTAGTTTTTTTGTATTTTTTAGTAGAGACGTTTCACCGTGTTAGCCAGGATGGTCTCGATCTCCTGACCTAGTGATCCGCCCGTCTCGGCCTCCCAAAGTGCTGGGATTACAAGATTTGAGCCACCGCGCCCGGCCACGCTTTTGCTTTTTAACAAAACTTAAATAAATCAGCTATTTGAGGACAGTTCTGGAAATTCTTGCCTCGATTTTTCTCCAGCAAGATTTTAGATATGTAGTTCACATGTCAATGTTAATATATGAATAATTATTTTCTTATTTATTGGACTTCTAGTTCTCTTTCCTCTCATGATCCATCTCTTAGTGAACTGACTTTCTGATTCATTGAAAGCAAAATGCTAAGAAGGTTTTGTGCAAGTGAAAAATGGTTAATCTTGGGTTTGGTCAACTAGTCTCTGATATTAACTTGTTTAGTTAAGCCAAGATCAAGAAGTATGAGAAAGAACTTGAAATATGAGAATTTGAAACTTAATATGGGATAAGTAGTCAATATTAGAAATGTGAGACAATAAAAACAAGATATATTCCAAAGCCTAATCCTAAACTTAAATCTACGCTTCATTTAACTCTGAACCTGACCTTGAAACATGGAAGAAGTTACTTTACCTAAGCACACTGGACCAGTGTAAAACCGATGCCAATTTTAGCTGCCTCATACTGCTTAATGTGTATATGTACACATGTATTCTTAAAATGGTGATTCTTAAATTGAAGGGAAGTTCTGAATTCTTTTGAGAATCTAACAGAGGTCCTGATAACTTGCTTCAGAAACACACACGTACAGTAAGTGTTGATCATGTACTATAAATCACAGCATTGTGGATGCAGTGGGATTAGACATGAAGAAAAATTTTAGATTTTCAGTAAAGACTCTGGTTACTAACCTTAAGGAATATACTTAGACTCGGAAAGTAAAAGGACAGTGCAGTGACCATATTTGTTCATTCATCTGCCTATTTTCAAACCTAATGATGATGTGCTGGATGCAAATGTGTCCCTAATCTAGGCTATAAATGATAAAAACAAAGACGTTTAAGTTCTAACTTTTGTTAGCAGTATACATCTAATAATTTCCAAGTATTACAAAATACCTGGAAGGAGAGACTTTAATATACCACTATCAAAATCCTATGTACCCAAACCAGCAATGAAATGGCTGGATATATAACGTTACCTTGGGCAAAATTTAAGAAAATAAAGACACAGTAGCTCTACATTTTTTTTTTTTTTGAGATGGAGTCTCGCTCTATTGCCCAGGCTGGTGTGCAGTGGCGTGATCTCAGCTCACTGCAACCACTGCCTCCTGGGTTCAAGCGATTCTCCTGCCTCAGCCTCCCAAGTAGTGCCCACCACCATGCCTGGCTAATTTTTGTATTTTTAGTAGACATAGGGTTTCACCATGTTGGCCAGGCTGGTCTCGAACCCCTGATCTCAGATGATCCACCTGCCTCGGCCTCCCAAAGTGCTGGGATTACAGGCATGATCTAAATTCTTTATACCCTTTAAGGACAGGAAACCAGTATCTCTGAAAAGTTTGTGTGTTTTAATACAATTTACATTTCATTTTTCCCCCCACAGTAATCAAAGCAAACATTTTATCATTATTATTCTTGGTATATCAAACTAAATTCCAGGAATGTAAGAAAGTCTGACTTGGAAATATTACATAGAAAAAGGCTGAATTAACACATTACATTTTTTAGTTTTTCCTTGTAAGTATATATTGACATCTACTTATCTGATAGCAGCACTGCTGGTTTTGAGTGAGTTTTGTTTTGTTTTGTTTCCTTCCAGAGGGAATGCAGTATGGCAGTATTTTCTTTGGAACAAATTAAGAAGATAGTAACAAATAACAGAAGAAATACTTCGACACATATATTTTCCGTGGGCAATAAATAGATAAGTATATAATTATGAAAAAATATGCCTCAACTATGCTTTTTAAAATTTCTCAAGGTTTACTGGTTTTTCTTATTAAAATATAATGCACTATCACTACTACCTGTCCCGAGAAAAACAAACCCTGAGGTTTGAGTTTCCACCTTCAGCCAATAGTGATATCAAGAGTAAACTTGGATTGAGGTCAACCTGTTTGAGCCAATAGAGAGTTCTGCAGTATATCGGGTTATTATTACTAATGTATACATATTCTAGGTTATAATCAAGATACTCATGAAATATTTTCTGTCAGAGTTTTATATCCCAAACAGGTTCTTTGATGATTTATCATACTACCATAGGAAATTTGAAGAAATAACGAATTGTGTAACAGAAATAGACATGCAATATAGAGGACATAAAAGATACAGCTTGACCCTGGATTTTTCCCTTAGAATAATTCCTTCCATAAATAAGACTTTATTTTTACATATAGATTCATCCTATAACTGGTCTAGGATCATAAAGTTAATGACGTAGTTGAAAAAATCCAGACCACACATTTCTGTGGTCTTTTGTCACCCTAGACCACACACAAAAAAAACATTCTCCAAGTGGATGCTCAGGTCAGATTATGATGCTCTTAAATAAAGAAATGTACTGAAGCTTGTACACAACTATTTGCAGCAGCAATAGTCTTTCAAAATGACTAAAACAAACTTTTAAATATAAGGCATATAAAACACACTATTGAGGACAGTTTTCCAAACTATATATAGAAACACAGGAAAATATGTGTGGCCTCATAATAAAGTTAAATAAATAGTATTTCTGAGTTCTACAAACACTATAAGAGGTTATAGTTTTATTTGGTTCCCATAAGTTAAAAACTCTGATTGCTTTTACATAAATTCCTCCAAATTCTTAGCTACTCTCAGATTTTTTTTTTTTTTTTTTTTTTTTTTTTGAGATGGAGTCTCGCTTTGTTGCCCAGGTTGGAGTGCAGCAGTGCGATCTCGGCTCACTGCAACCTCCGCCTGTCCGGTTCAAGCAATTCTCCTGCCTCAGCCTCCTGAGTAGCTGGGACTACAGGTGCCTGCCACCATGCCCGGCTGATCTTTTGTATTTTTAGTAGAGATGGGGTTTCACCATGTTGGTCAGGCTGGTTGTGAACTCCTGACCTCAGGTGATCCGCCCGCCTTGGCCTCCCAAAGTGTTGGGATTACAGGTGTGAGCCACTGCGCCTGGCCCTCTCAGATTTTTATTAATGTCTTTTCACAAGACACAGAGATTATCTCTAACTTCCTTTCAGAAATGTGCTTTTTCATTGGTTTTAATAAGTACATTTAATTTTCTAGCAATAAACATGACTTAAAATTTAAGGTTCAAGGTAATACTAGAAAAAGGTAGACACTGAACTATCTGCTTTTCTACATCCCCATATTTACAAGGCCTAGCATCCACTGTGCTTTCCTCCATATACTCAATCACATTGCCAATAAATAGCAACTGTGGTCCAGGTTACCTATGATAAAGACTCCAAAATTCCTCAAAATTTTACAACACTACAAAGTCATTAATATCTGATATTGATAGGTTATAAGTATTAGTGTTATGCAACCTTTTGCTATTGGAAAAGAAATACAGATCTTTATTTTTGCTATCTAAATTAAATCTAAGCTCCATGATCAATTCTCAAGATAATACCTAAAATGTACATTCCTAAATAAAGGTAAAGCTGTTTAAGGGCTGAACTAGTCCAATATACAATTAAGGGTTATTTATTCCTATTATTTTGTTTGTTTTTGTTTTTTTTGAATCCCTATGTTAAACCCGTGGTTTCTCATGGATTAGATCATAATTTAACATTGTAAAATTTCAGAAACTATTGTGCTAATATTTAGATTTCAGGAAGGAATCAGACTAAATCAATTACCTCCATTCATTGTTAGAACAGAAGATATAATAGCTTACTAACTGATATGAGTTATGAATGTCACTATGACACAAAATTTGCTGTGATTTGCTTATCTGGCTACAAGTGCAGTATTTTTCAGGAATGACAACACACAGCATTTCCAACTTGTAACACGAAACTCCAGCTCATAAAGAGTGTATTGTGTGACTTGAAAAAGTCTGATTGTAACTAAGTAACAACCTTTCCCCTGAAAAAACATGAACAAAATCCATTGGGAAATCAGGCACAGACGGTATTGATCAGGTTTTCTTCCTTTCCTCCTGTGGTTTTGTTTCTCAAGACATATAGGTGGTTCCAACAGAAGCCAACACTTGTTACAAAATAACACAGCTATTTTTTTCCTTTTCTTTTTCTTTATCTTTTTCTCGCGGTTCCTTCCGTTTACGTTCACTATTCCCAGATTGTCTTCCACTTGATGGAGAGGCCTGTGCTGGCTGGCCCTGCTTTAAGAAAAATACACAGGATAAAATTAATCTAAGGGACTTATTCATGGTTATATAGAAAGAAAAATCGTAACAGTGGAAGGAATCACGGATGGAAAAAGAAGTTAGCTATTGGTATACGGATTTGTTATATTACGTGGTATCTGAGCAGTTGCCTCTACCATTCTGGATATAATTAATGCATTCATTATTCTAAATAAATAAAATTTCTTTTTTTTTTGAGACAGAGTCTGGCACCGTTGCCCAGGCTGGAGTGCAATGGCATAATCTTGTCTCACTACAACCTCCGCCTCCTGGGTTCAAGAGATTCTCCCACCTTGGTCTCCCAAGTAGCTGGGATTACAGGTGCCTGCCACCATGCCCGGCTAACTTTTTGTATTTTTAGTAGAGACGGGGTTTCACTATGTTGGCCAGACTGGTCTCGAATTCCTGACTTCGTGATCCGCCCACCTTGGCATCCCAAAGTCAGTATTTCAAACAGTAAATAACGTAAGATTATATTGCCTAAAGTCAAATTGAAGACACATTTGTCAAAAGTTCAGAAAATGTTAAAGAAAGTGACACCTTTTGATAAACTATAATAGTTCTTCAAAACCTCACTAAATTCCATAATAAACAGATTTTTTTTTTTTTTTTTTTTTTTTTTTTTTGAGATGGAGTCTCAGTCTGTTAGACTGGAGTGCAGTGGCACGATCTCAGTTCCCTGCAACCTCTGCCTCCTAGGTTCAAGAGATTCTCCTGCCTCAGTCTCCTGAGTAGCTGGGACTACAGGTGCATGCCACCACGCCCAGCTAATTTTTTATATTTTTAGTAGTGACAGGGTTTCATCATATTGGCCAGGATGGTCTTGAACTCCTGACCTCGAGATCCACCTGTCGTGGCCTCCCAAAGTGCTGGGATTACAAGCATGAGTCACCGCACCCAGCCATAATAAACAGATCTTAAAAGGAGAAAAGAACCCCTGAGAACTGGGAGTGTGGAATGTGAAATAAGACACCTTTTTTGAGTGAAAAGCTAGGCATAACATGGTAGGATTTAACTATTAAGCTTGGAGTAGTCAATATTTGAGCTAGAAATAGAAATTTTATACTTATTTTAATGGGGACTTCTATATTTAGTTTTATGAGACTTAAAAGGGCATCTTGCTTTTTTTGTATGCCCAAATCAGAATTTCTTGTATATCTGAATCAAAAGGAACAGTCTAGGCCAGGCACGGTGCCTCACGCCTATAATCCCAGCACTTTGGGAGACCGAGGTGGGTGAATCCCTTGAGGTCAAGAGTTTAAGACCAGCCTGGCCAATATGGTGAAACCCCATCTCTACTAAAAATACAAAAATTAGCTGAGCGCGGTGGCACACACCTGTAATCCCAGCTACTTGGGAGGCTGAGGTAGGAGAGTTGCTTGAACCCATGAGGTGGAGGTTGCAGAGAGCCGAGATTGCACCACTGCACTCCAGCCTAGGCATCAGAGTGAGGCTCTATCTGAAAAAAAAAAAAGAACAGCAGTCTGGCATGCTATAAATATAAAAGGAGGGGAATATTTTTAACTTAATGAAATGAGATTTAACATGTAGAATCTCACCATTATATTTTAAGTGCTTTAAACGGTTTATGGAAAGTGAAAAGTAGGGAGATGTCAATCTTTGTTGAATACCTAGTACATGTTAAACATTGGGCTAAGCCCTAATATTATTTGTTGTTCACAACAAACTTAAGAGTTCTTCTATTTTACAGATAGGGAAAATGAGGCTAAGAGAGGCAGAGGATGTCATCCAAGAGATTGCAACTAGAAGGAAAGACAGGAGCAGGAAATGCAAATCCACATTTATCTGGATCCAAAGTCTATATTTTTTCTAGTAGTACCTCACACTGCCCTCTAGTTGATAGAAAGGACTTCGTCCAAATTGACTTATTTTCTTGGCAGCTATTACGAATTTTAGAAATAAATTTGAAAATCAGAACCTCAGGAGAAAATATTTTACTAAATGAGATACAAGCTTAGGACAATGTCATAAAACCCATGGGTGCTAAATTCCTAACAAAATTGAAGAGTTAATACCTAATTTAAAATTTTTTATCTCAAGTGAAATTTACTGCAAAAGTGATCATCGCCTTTTTTTTTTTTTTTGAGAAGGAGTCTTGTTCTATCATCCTGACTGGAGTGTAGCGGCACAATCTCAGCTCACTGCAACCTCTGCCTTCCAGGTTAAGCAATTCTCCTACCTCAGCCTCCTAAGTAGCTGGGATTACAAGTGTTCACCACCACGCCCGATTATTTTTGTATTTTTAGTAGAGACAGGGTTTTGCCATGTTGGCCAGGCTGGTCTCCAACTCCTGGCCCCAAGCAATCTGCCTGCCTCGGCCTCCCAAAGGGCTGGGATTACAGGTGTGAGCCACTGCACCCAGCTGTGATCATCACATTTAAGACTCAGAACACTAGTTTTTACCTGAACCTGTGTAGAAGCAGCAGCAGCAGCTGCTGCTGCTTGTTCCTGTTCCTGATAGTATTGAGAAGCCCGTCTGTCCTCTTCCTCTTGGAGTTTCTTTGCTAGTTCCAAATCACTGATTCCTTCTGGGATTTGTTCCCAATTGATCTCTTGGCTCTGCTGTTCTTGTTGTAGAGATAATGCCATAAGATAATCCTAAGAAATTAAATTATAACCATCATTAGCCATGAGATTTTGCCCAAGAATGAATGACTGCAAATATAGATGTTATATCTATAAAGCTGTAAGAATGGCTTTAAAAAAATATGCCACGCCCGGGCAATATAGCAATACCCTGTTTTTACAAAAAAAGTTTAAAAATCAGCCAGGTGTGGTGATGTGCACCTGTAGTCCTAGCTACTTGGGAGGCTGAGGCAGGAGGATTGCGTCAGCCCAGGAGTTTGAGGTTACAGTGAGTTATGATCTCCTCACTGCACTCCATCCCACACGAGTGACAGAGACCCTGTCTATAAAAATGAATAAAAACAAAAAAAGAAAAAGAAAACAATATAAAATGACAAATAATTAAAATAAAATAAAAACCATTTTATTTTAAATATTAAAATGACAGTTACCTTCCTAAGTATTTTCCTTGGGGAGCTATGAATTTATTTCAGTGATTCTGTCATTGTTCTAAATATTTTTGGAGGCCAGGTGCGGTGGCTCACGCCTGTAATCCCAGCACTTTGGGAGTCCAAGGCAGGTGGATCACTTGAGCCCAGGAGTTCGAGACCAGCCTGGCCAATATGGTGAAACCCCATCTCTATGAAAAACAGAAAAATTAGCCAGGTGTAGTGGTGCACACCTGTAATTCCAGCTACTCGGGAGGCTAAGGCAGGAGAATCACTTGAACCTGGGAGGCGGAGGTTGCAGTGAGCCAAGATCATGCCACTGCACCCCAGCCTGGGCAACACAGCAAGACCCGGTCGCAAAAAAAAAAACTGGGGGGAACGTATGTGAAATTGTTTTTGGAAGCCATATATAGGCAGTCAAGAAAGCTAAAAACAAAACAAAACAAAAAGTAGAGGGGAGCCAGGTACAACGGCACACACCTATAATCCCAGCACTTTGGGAGGCTGAGGCGGTCAGGCTGCTTGAGCCCAGGAGTTTGAGACCAGCCTGAGCAACACGGCAAAACTCTATTTCTGCAAAAAACACACAAAAAATTAGCTGGGCATGGTGACACATGCCTGTGGTCCCAGCTACATGTAGGGGAGGCTGAGGTGGGAGGATCACTTGAGCCCAGAAAGTTGAGGCGGCAGTGAGCTGTGATCACACCATTGCACTGTAGCCGAGGTGACTGAGACCCTGTTTCATGTATAAATAAGTAAGTAAATTGGTTTAAAGAATTTTAAAAAGTTCCCCATTTACAAAAGAAACATGCTTATAGGCAATTCAGACAAAACTGAAAACCATAAATAACAAAATTTAAATCACCATAATACCATTACACAGAGAAAACTACTGTTAACAGTAGTTTATTATTATTTTTCTACATTTCCATACAAATTCAAACCAACCCTCTGAAACTACTGCAATGTTTTCTTTTCCATTTAGTGTCCTAAAAGTCTTCTGTTTTAAAAAATAAGAATTTCCCAAGATTATTAAATATTCTTCTAAAAGATTTTTAAAGACAACATAGTAGCCATCATATAGTCTTACTCAATTATTTAACCATCTCCTTCCTACTCCCATGTACACACTCAGATTACTTTCTATCAGAAAAAGTGCATTTTGGTCAAGCGTTAACTTAATATCCACTTTATTAAGAGTCAGTGCTGACTAAAATTTGACCAGTCTGTGTACCTCCTCCCCCATCTACCCTGAAAATAAGATAATTTTAAATAATACAGAGGATGGGTAAACGGTTTTTGCCTGTGGCCAGGTGGGGTGGCTCACGCCTGTAATCCCAGCACTTTTGGGGGCCAAGGCGGACAGATCACTTGAGCCCAGGAGTTCGAGACCAGTGTGGGTAACATGGCGAAACCCTGCCTCCACTAAAAATACAAAAATTAGCCAGGTGTGGTGGCAGATGCCTGTAGTCCCAGTTATTCAGGAGGCTAAGGTGAGAGAATTGCTTGAGCCTAGGAGGTGGAGGTTGCAGTGAGCCAAGATTGCACCACTGTACTCCAGCCTGGGTGACAGAGTGAGACCCTGTCTCAAAAAACAAAAAAGGTTGTTGCCTGTAAAGATCTTGTCATACATATAGCATGACTATCTCATGGATATAAAGATATAAAGAATTTGTCCTTCAAGTTCTTCTGAATTCTTCAAACTCTGCTCTTTACGAAGCCTCATGGTCTTGAATCCACCTCTTCCTTGCTGCTTCCAGATAACAATCTCAACACCTTATCTGGACTACTGTGACAATCTATTGCTTTGCCTTCATTCCCCTGCTCCAATTTTTTCTTGGCTCACTGCAACCTCCACCTCCCGGGTTCAAGCGATTCTCCTGCCTCAGTCTCCCGAGTAGCTGAGACTATACAGGTACATGCCACCAAGCCCAGCTAATCTTTTGCATTTTTAAAATTAGAGATGGGGTTTCACTATGTTAGCCAGGATGGTCTTGATCTCTTGACCTCGTGATCGGCCCACCTTGGCCTCCCAAAGTGCTGGGACTATAGGTGTAAGCCACTGCGCCTCGCCTTTTTTTTTTTTTTTTTTTGAGACAGACTCTTGCTCTGTCACCCAGGTTGGAGTGCAATGGCACGATCTTGGCTCACTGCAACTTCTGCCTCCTGGGTTCAAGCGATTCTCTCACCTCAGCCTCCCAAGTAGCTGGGGTTACAGGTGCGCACCACCACACCTGGCTAATCTTTGTATGTTTAGTAGAGACAGGGTTTCGCCATGTTGGCCAGGCTGGTCTTGAACTCCCAATCTCAGGTGATCCACTCACCTCGGCCTCTCAAAGTGCTGGGATTATAGGCGTGAGCCACCATGCCCGGCCCAATATTTTTTATATATAATATAATGCTTAGAAAAATCCCGCACATTTCTCTTAACATTTAAAACACAATACCCATGTATAGCTTCTGAAGAAAATGAGCACAATGACTTTCAGAACTGTTTTTCAAAGAAAAGTCCTAGAAAGATGCATATTTGTTTGAATTAAATATTCTTTTGTGTACTTGATACCTGCTCTTCAAATTGCCAGTATAGCACTTAACACATAACATGCGTTGGTCAAATATCTGCCTCCTCTACTAGGCTCAGCATCTTTAAGGACAGGACTGAATGATTTATCTTTGTATCCCTAGGACCTAATTATCGTGCCAGGAATACAACTCCTCACTGAATATTGGCTAACTGAACAGTCTTTGTGCACTTAAATTGTTATGAGTGAAATATATGCCAACTGTTTAATATGACCATATTTTTGCTTCAGTCAGGGAAGAATTAACATCACCATCATGCCTCTAATAATAAACAGACCTGTGGCTCCAAGCCTGCCCACTTATGGCAGGCAAAAATCTCATCTGTCAAAAAAAAACACAACTCATCCGTCTCATTTCTAAATGCAAGTTCTATTCACTAGTGCGTCTCCTGCTATAAATGTCTACTCCTCCTTACCTTGGCCTCTAAGGTTTAGAATATCCACCCATTCTTTATACAGTATATGCTACCTTCCAGATTCTCTCTCCTCTACTTTTTCTAACTAGTCAAAATATAACTCAGATATGTGCTCATCTCTTCATCTTTACTACCCAAGGCTAAGCCATCATCAGCTCTTGCTTGGACTGTTTGTCTCTGCTTAAACCTGTATCCTTCCTATGTATTCTCCAAATAGCAGTCTTTTAAAAAGGTAAAGAAGATCCCATCACTTCCATTGTTTAATGCTTGACATAGCTTCTCTACTGCAATTAGAATAAAATTCAAACTTCTCACCATAACCTTCACAGTTCAATATGATCTGGCCTTCTGCACCAAAGTACATAATTAATGTACATGTAGAATGATCACCAACTATTCAGGAAGTGTCAGGAAAATTTCACAAGTATATTGATGAATTAATCTTTAGTTGAAAAATTTTGGATAACTGAATTCACATTTGAAAAAAATCAGCATTTTAAGCATTATAAAGAAGACAATACAAATTTACCTGATCTATCTGATCTTGTTGTCCTTTGTATACAGTTTCAGGATCTGAAGGAGGCCGAAGACGAAATTCTGAGTCACAGAAATTTCCATCACCATCTACGTTGTGTAGGCTTTCCCAAACAACTTTTTCTTCAGTAAGAAACCCCTGGTCCGTTACCAACAAATACAGTTGACCCTTAATAAGAAGTAACAAAAGAAAAAAAACTGTTAAATTGATCAAAACTAGAAATATAGTATTTAAGGAAAGTTTTATAATCTATATCTTCAGAATGTATTAAACATTCCTACTGTTTAGATCTGTACAACACGATAAATAGACCAAGTAGATATTTTACTTCCTCAAATCCACTTGGCTTTGAATATAGTTTTTAATTGGCACACTACACTATAACAAGAAATAAGAGCTCTTGGCATGCTCAGCTAATGTATGACTTATAAACACCTTTGGGGGGTTTATATTCTCATTTCACAAAATAGAAAAACACCATACAAATTCCTGAAAAATATACTACAGTCACAAAAAATGATACCATGTTGCCTATTTTTTTTTCCAATTAAGCCTATATGACTAATCCAATCCATACCAATTTTTCCTTTCTCTGCACCATTAGTTACTCTTGTTTTATACACCAATACTTTGTACCTACTCTGTATTACCAATGTACTTCTTTTGTATACCAATAATACAGATACAATGCAATTGTTTTGTACTTGTTTTGTATCACCAAATTGCCCAGTATTGATTGTATTTTCCTGCCTTATCCCATAGCCTCTGTACCTGCATACAATTTTTTTTTTTTTTAATTTTTGTGGATACATAGTAGGTGTGTGTATTTGTGGGTTATTTTTTTTTTTTTTGAGAAGGAGTCTCACTTTGTCACCCAGGCTGCAGTGCAGTGGTGTGATCTCAGCTCACTGCCACCTCTGCCTCCCGGGTTCAAGTGATTCTCCTGCCTCAGCCTCCTGAATAGCTGCGACTACAGGCATGTGCCACCACGACTGGCTAATTTTTTGTATTTTTAGTAGAGATGGGGTTTCACCGTGTTAGCCAGGATGGTCACGATCTCCTGACCTCGTGATCTGCCCGCCTCAGCCTCCCAAAATGCTGGGATTACAGGCGTCAGCCACCGCGCCCAGCCTACATGGTATTTTGATACACGCATGCAATGCATAACAATCACGAGGGTAAATATGGTATCCATCCTCTCACTTACTGCTTGTGTTACAAACAATCCAATTACACTCTTTTAGTTATTTTAAAATGTAAAATTAAATTATTTTTGACTATACTCACACTCTTGTGTTAGCAAATGCTAGGTCTCACTCATTCTGTTTTTTTCTTTTTTTAACATCCATTAACCATCCATCCCGCCTGCCTCCAAATACCCATCCCAGCCTCTGGTAACCATCATTCTACTCTCTTATCTCCAGGAGTTCAATTGTTTTAATTTCTAGCTCCAAAAAAAAAGAAAGAACATGCGAAGTATGTCTTTCTGCGCCTGGCTTATCTCACTTAACATTATGACCTCCAGTTCCATCCATGTTGTTGCAACTGACAGGAAGTCATTTTGTTTTGTGTGTGAATAGCACTCCATTGTGTATGTGTACCACATTTTCTTTATCCACTTGTTTGTCAATGGACACAGCTTGATTCCAAATCTTGTCTAGTGCAAATAGTGCTGCAATAAACATGGGAGTGCAGATACCTCTTCGATACACTGATTTCCTTTCTTTTGGGTATATTCTTAGGAGTGGGATTGCTGGATTGTACAGTAGCTCGATTTTTAGTTTTTTGAGGAACCTCTAAACTGTTCTCCATAGTGGTTGTACTGATTTATATTCCCATCGACACCGTATGAGGGTTCCCTTTTCTCCATATCCTCACAAACATTTGTTGTTGTCTTTCAGAAAAAAGACATTTTAATTGGGGTGAGATGATATCTCATAGTTTTGATTTGCATTTCTCAGATGACCAGTGATGTTCAGCACCTTTTCACATACCTGTCTGCCATTTGTATGTCTTTTTTCTTTAAGATGGAGTCTCACTCTGTTGCCCAGGCTGGAGTGCAGTGGCATGATCTTGGCTCACTGCAACCTCCATCTACCAGGTTCAAGTGATTCTCCTGTCTAAGGCTTCTGAGTAGCTGGGATTACAGGTGCCCACCACCACACCTGGCTAATTTTTGTATTTTTAGTAGAGATGGGGTTTCACCATGTTGGCCAGGCTGGTCTCGAATTCCTGACCCCGAGTGATCTGCCCACCTCGGCCTCCCAAAGTGCTGAGATTACAGGTGTGAGTCACCACACCTGGCTCCATTTGCATGACTTCTTTTGAGAAATGTCTATTGAAATCATTTTGCCATTTTAAATTTGATTTAACTGATGAGATTTTTTTTTTTCCTAGAGACTGTTATATATTCTGGTTATGAATCCGTTGTCACATGGGTAGTTTGCAAATGTTTTCTCCCATTTGGTGGGTTGTCCCTTCATTTTTTTTTTTTTTTTTAGGCAGAGTCTGGGTCCCACTCTGTCGCCCAGGCTGGAGTGCAGTGGTGCGATCTCAGCTCACTGCAGCCTCAGCTTCCTGGGTTCAAGTGACTTTCCTGCCTCAGACCCAAGTAGCTGCAACTACAGGAGCACACCACCACGCCTGGCTAATGTTTGTATTTTTAGTAGACAGGATTTTGCCATGTTGGCCAGGCTAGTCTTGAACTTCTGAGCTCAGGTAATCCTCCCACTTCAGCCTCCCAAAGTGCTGGGATTACAGGCATGAGACATCACACCCAGCCACTTTGTTGAAGGTATCCTTTGCTGTGCAGAATTTTTTTAACTTGATATGGTCCCATCTGTCCACTTTCACTTTGTTGCCTGTGCTCGTGGGGTATTATCCAAGAAATCTTTGTTCACTTCAGTGTCCTAGAAAGTGTCTTCGATGTTTTCTTTTAGTCATTTCATAGTTTGAGGTCTTGGATTTAAGTCTTTATTCCTTTTTTTTTTTTTTTTTTTTTTGAGACAGAGTCTCGCTCTTGTTACCCAGACTGGAGCACAGTGGCACGATCTTGGCTCACTGCAAGCTCTCCATTCTCCTGCCTCAGTCTCCTGAGTAGCTGGGACTACAAGCACCCGCCACCACGCTGGCGAATTTTTTTTATTTTTAGTAGAGACGGGGTTTCACTGTGTTAGCTGGGATGGACTTGATCTCCCGACCTTGTCATGATCCACCTGTCTCAGCCTCCCAAAGTGCTAGGATTACAGGCGTGAGTCACCACACCTGGCTTTTTTTTTTTTTTTTTTTTTTTTTGAGACAGAGTCTCGCTCTGTCATCTAGGCTAGAGTGCAGTGGTGTGACCCCAGCTCATTAAAACCTGTGCCTCCCAGGTTAAAGGAATTCTCCTGCTTCAGCCTTCCAAGTATCTGGGATTATAGGCATGCACTACCACACCCAGCTAATTTCTGTGCTTTTAATAGAGACAGGGTTTCACCATGTTGGCCAGGATGGTCTAGAACTCCTGACCTCAAGTGATACATCTGCCTTGGCCCCCCAAAATGCTGGGATTACAGGCGTGAGCCTGTAGAGGCACCTGACCGCTTTAGTCCATTTTGGCTTGATTTTTGTATATTAGATATGGGAGTCCAGTTTCATTTTTCTGCATGTGGATATCCAGTTTTCCCAGTACCATTTATTGATGAGACTCTTCCTTCCCCAATGTATGTTCTTGGCACCTTTATTGAAAATGAGTTCATTGTAGGTGTGTGGATTTGTTTCTGTGTTCTGTGTTCTGTTCCATTAGTCTATGTGTCTGTTTTCATGCAAGTGTCATGCTGTTTTGGTTATATAGCTCTGTAATATAATTTGAAGTCAGGTAATGTGATTCCTCCAGTTTTATTCTTTTTGCTTTGGATAGCTTTGGCTACTCTGGCTGTTTTTGTGGTTCTATATAAATTTTAGGAGTTTTAAAGTATTTCTTTGAAGAATGTCATTTATATTTTTATAGGGATTGCATTGTATCTATAGATTACTTTGGGTAGTACAGAGATTTTTAACAATACTGATTCTTCCAATACATGAACACAGATCATCTTTCTATTTTTTGGTGTCCTCTTCAATTTCTTTTTTGAGATGGAGCCTCTGTCATCCAGGCTGGAGTGCAGTGATATCACAGCTCACTGGAGCCTTGAGCTTTTCGGCCCAAATAATCCTCCCACCTCAGCCTCCAGAGTAGCTAGGACTACAGGCATGTGCCACCATATCTGGCTAATTTTTTATTTTTTCTAGAGATGGGGTTTTTCTGTGTTGCCCAGGCTGGTCTCAAACCCCTGGGCTTAAGCAATCTGCCTGCTTCGGCTTCCCAAAGTGCTGGGATTACAGGTGTGAGCCACCATACCTGGCCTTCCTAACATATTTTTAATACCCAGCTTGGGTCTACCTCATCCTATGATAATTTAAGAGAAAAACAAAAAGTCCTTTCCAGCTAGTTTTCCACTGAATAGATCTGACCCTTCTCTTTATACTTATCACAACTCATTTCAACATATCATTTAATATTACATAATGTCTCTGTTTTACAATTTATATAGATCATATATTACACTGGCTATTTTCCAACCATAATCTTATTAGTAATTTTCCCCCAGATGATGCTTTAGTATGAGGGTTCTTCTCTTTTTTTTTTGAAACAAAGTCTTGCCCTGCCACCCAGGTTTTAGCACAGTTGGGTAATCTTGGCTCATGGCTCTGCCTCCCAGGTTGAAGTGATTCTTGTGCCTCAGCCTCAATAGTAGCTGGGACTCCAGGTGCATGCCACCACACAGAGCTAATTTTTGTACTTTTAGTAGAGTCAAGGTTTTGCCATGTTGGCCAGGCTGGTCTTGAACTCCTGGCCTCAAGTGATCCGCCCACCTCGGTCTCCCAAAGTGTGGGGATTACAGGCGTGAGCCACAGCACCCGGCCACGTGAGTATAAGTTTTAACTAAAAGGGTATTCCTTTCTTGGTACAGCTGATCTGTCTTCTCATAGATCATCAGCCTCAATTTCCTCCTTAGATTTTGATATTTATTTTTTGTTGTTGGTGGGTTTTTTTTTGAGACAGAGTCTTACTCTATCACCTAGGCCGGAGTGCAGTGGAACGATCTCAGCTCACTGCAACCTCCGTCTCCCAGGTTCAAGTGATTCTTGTGCATCAGCTTCCCAAGAGTAGCTGGGATTACATGCACTTGCCACCACCCCTTGCTAATTTTTGTATTTTTAGTAGAGACGGGGTTTCACCATGTTGGCCAGGCTGGTCTCGAACTCCTGACCTCAGGTGATCCACTGCCTCAGCTTCCCAAAGTGCTGGGATTAAAGGCATGAGCCACTGTGCCCCACCTGACATTAATTTTTTTAAAAAACTATAACTGGTTCACTGTCAACAATGCAGATTATTAGTCAAAAGTTCCTTTATGTAATTATAGCATAGAAGAGCAAAATATCTGTGACTATAGTACTAGTTTAGGCCCATCTGATCCTGAGAGTCTACGGTTAAATCACTAACAAAAATATTTCTTGCACTGATATTCCAGCACTGTTGCTACATTATGCAGTCAGTGCTTTCTTAAGACTCAAATTTTCCAATTTCATTCATCAGTTTTAAAAATACTGAAAAATTTCATAAATAATGACATAGGTTTTAATGCATTAAATTCTTAATTATGTATTAGTTCATATTATATAAAATGTCATATTGTCACAATTTGTAAATTTATAAAATATTATTAAATTTGACAAGTTTTCTTCATCAATTTACAAATTGTGATGATATTGTCAGGTATATTGTTAATGCAAGTAACTACTCCATGTAGAATTAATTTACGAGGGTATTTTTATATAGAATAGGTTTTCATTCAGTGTTCTTTTGTGATCCAATATAGAGGAAAGCACTGGCTAAATATTTTTGGTTAACTAACTTGGATTCAAATTACTTAACATCTCTAGGTCGGGTGTGGTGGCTCATGCCTGTAATCCTAGCACTTTGGGAGGCTGAAGTGGGCATATCACTTGAGGTCAGGAGTTTGAGACCTGCCAGGCCAATATGGTGAAACCCTGTCTCTACTTAAAATACAAAAAGCCAGGTATAGTGGTATGTGCCTGTAGTCTCAGCTACTTAGGAGGTTGAGGCAGGAGAATCGCTTGAACCCAAGAGGTGGAGGATCCAGTGAGCCAAGATTGTGCCACTGTACTCCAGCTTGGGCGACAGAGCGAGACTGTCTCAAAACAAACAAACACCAAAAAACCTTTAAAAAATTACTTAACATCTCTAGACTTCAGTTTTTTCTTCTTAGAAATTTTGAAGTTTCTAAGGTACTTTATAATTTGAAAATGTATACATTTCTAAGAGAGTTTCTAAAGTATTTTAAGTACTCAAAAATGAACTTACTACTCCTACTTAACAAATGTAGCCTTATCCACAAAGCACTTTCTTGTCCACCCAGAGAGGCAGTGAAGCATAGCTGTTGACTTGAAAGTCAAGTTGAAAGTGGACTTGAAAGTCAGATTGGAAATGCTTATAAGCTAAGTGGTCTTGGGCAAGTTACTTAGGGTCTTTACGTCTTCCCTCAGCTATTAAGTGATAATAATAATATCCACTCCTCACAAAGGAGTTGTGAAGATTAAATGAGATAATCAATATAAAATGCTTAATAAAGTACAAGGCCCCTAATTGCTTCATAAACAGAAGATATATTCATGAGTATCATCTAAATCGATCTCAATTTCTGTGTCTATCTGCTTCTGTCTCCTATTTAAGAGAAAAAGATGAATCTCTCTGCTTGTACTATGGAATCATCACTTTCCTTATTCCAGTTTTCAATTTCCCTCCCTCCTCTTTCAATTTAAAAAGTGACAATTTTTGATATATCAACCAGCTTTAAAAATAGCTAAATTTAATAGATTGTTACTTAAATGTAGCATTCTGTGGGGAAAAAAGTCTACTATAGCATTAGTCAAAGAGGAAATAGAATAAACAAATTTATTTCTTTAACATGGTTTTAGTATTTATCCAGAATTGTACCTCCTTCTAAACTACTTTTCACTTCTAATTCCTAAACATAAAGTAAAAAAGCAAACAAAACCAACCTCAAAACTCATCTGGCTGAGTTTATGGTAAAAAATAACAACACAACAACCAACCTCAAAAACCTTGGGACTGAATATGCTTCAGAGAGATGTCAGTAATTGAAAACCAAGAGATAGGGGAAACAGTTATGACATGAATATAAAGGTCGATATGGTAAAAGCACAATCAAGGAGTCATAATAGGAAAAGAGCTATGCAGATATCATTATATGAACCAAACGTCTAGAAGCTATGTGATCTAGACAGGGGCCATGTAATCTTAGTTAAGAGCAAGCAGAAGTTAACAGAGGGTGGTGAAGGCAGGCTATGAAAATGAAATGGAACAACTAGACCTAGGATACAGAATTAGGTAAGGATAGGAATCCAACAGTCATGATCATGAAAAGCTAAACTAACTTAAAATATGAAAAGCTAAACTAACTTAAACGGGTCTGTTTCTAGAACAGAAATGGTTTATTTACAACCCATCTTTATACTTTCAAACTTCCTGCATGGATAAATAGTCATCTCACTATCTAGACCCACAGGAATAGTCCTGAAAGCATTTGCCCTCTTATGGTCTCCTCACTCTGCTCGTAGAAATCAATCTAGTTATGCTGTTGAAAACCATAGATCAGTCGGGCGCGGTGGCTCACGCCTGTAATCCTAGCACTTTGTGAGGCCGAGGTGGGCGGATCACCCGAGGTTGGGAGTTCAAGACCAGCCTGGCCAACATGGTGAAACCCCGTCTCTACTAAAAAATACAAAAAATTAACTGGGTGCAGTGGCGTGTACCTAAAATTCCAGCTACTCGGGAGGCTGAGGCAGGAGAACCGCTTGAACCAAGGAGGCAGAGGTTGCAGTGAGCTGAGATCATGCCACTGCACTCTAGCCTGGGCTACAGACCGAGAATTTGTCTCAAAACAAGAAAAAAAAAAAGCACAGATCTTCAGGCTGGGCGTGGTGGCTCACGCCTGTAATCCCAGCACTCTGGGAGGCCGAGGCAGGTGGATCACCTGAGGTCAGGAGTTCGAGACCAGCCTGACGAACATGGTGAAACCATGTGTCTATTAAAAGTACAAAATTAGCCAGGCGTGGTGGCGTGCACCTGTAATCCCAGTTACTTGGGAAGCTGAGGCAGAAAAATTGCTTGAACCCAGGAGGCAGAGGTTGCAGTAAGCCGAGATCACACCATTGCACTCCAGGCAGGGCAACAAGAGTGACACTCTGTCTCAAAAAAAAAAAAAAAAAAAAAGGCATAGATCTTTATAAAATCATGAGCCTCCCAAAGTGTTGGGATTACAGCCGTAAGCCACTGTATCTGGCCCCCAAATTAGCCGGACATGGTAGTGCGTGCCTATAATCCCAGCTACTCGGGAGTCTGAGGCATGAGAATCTCTTGAACTCGGGAGGCAGAGGTTGCAGTGAGCCAAGATCATGCCACTGCACTCTAGCCTGGGTGACAGAATGAAAGTGTCTCACACACACACAAAAAATAAAAATAAAAAAAATAGGCCAGGTGCGGTGGCTTACGCCTGTAATCACAGCACTTTGGGAGGCCGAGGTGGGCAGATCACGAGGTCAGGAGATCGAGACCATCCTGGCTAACACGATGAAACCCCATCTCTACTAAAAATACAAAAAAAAAAAGAAAAAAATTAGCTGGGTGTGGTGGCGGGCACCTGTAGTCCCAGCTACCCGGGAGGCTAAGGCAGGAGAATGGTGTGAACTTGGGAGGCGGAGCTTGCAGTGAGCTGAGATTGTGCCACTGCACTCCAGCCTGGGTGACAGAGCAAGACTCCATCTCACAAAAAATAAAAAAGTAAAAAATAAAAAATAAATACAGTAGTGAGGTCAATGTATATTTTGCAAGGATGATCTGCCCAGTTTAATTGTAGAAGACCAGGTGGATGTACAAGGAAAGAAGTGATACAAATGACAGCAGAAATTAGGGCTATTCCTATTTGTGGCCAATGGATAGATGAGGAATAAAAAGTTTAATGAAGAGTTCATGGAGGATATTACAAGTAATAACTAACAGAGATGGATTTCACTTTGCTAATAATGAAAGAAACACAAAGGTATTTTTCCAGAATTTAGCAACAGTAAACCACAAAACTAGGAATGATAAAAGGACTTTCCAACAACAGGAAGTCAATTAATATCTGTGGTCAGAGAAAATGTCCTGTGCAATAAAAATTATTGTTTGTACCATATTCGTTTGGAAGTGTGAAGTTGATTGGTAGATATTATTCACAAAAATGGGTCAGTTTGATTAACACATCCATTGTGACCTCATGATGGCAGAAGGCTTAAAAAAGTCCGTAAAGATAAAATCAAGGCTAAACGTGGTGGCTCACGCCTGCAATCCTAGCACTTTGGGAGGCCAAGGTGGGCAGACTGCCTGAGGTCAGGAGTTCGAGACTAGGCTGGGCAATGTGGCAAAAACCCTGTCTCTACTAAAAATACAAAAAATTAGCTGAGCGTGGTGGCACACACCCGTAATCCCAGCTACTTGGGAGGCTGAGGCACGAGAATTGCTTGAACCTGGGAGGCAGAGGTTGCAGTGAGCCAAGATTGCTCCACTGCACTCCAGCCTGGGTGACAGAGTGAGACACTGTCTCAAAAAGAAAAAACAAACAAAAAAGATAAAATCAACTGTGGTAAAAATAAATAAACAGATGAAGATGAAATCATGAAGTTAATAAACAGGGAATACTTTGTCCAGGTATAGGTTTTAGAAACATTTATATACTTTTCAATGGTTTGGTGTATTGAAACACCACCTAGTGGTCCTCTAAACACCACTTTGGTGTATAGAGGGTCACCAAAAAGCCTAACCCTAGGCAGGGTGTGGTGGCTCACACCTGTAATCCCAGCACTTTGGGAGGCCGAGGTGGGTGGATTGCCTGAGGTCAAGAGTTTGAGACCAGCCTGGCCAACATGGTGAAACCCCGTCCCTACTAAAAATACAAAAATTAGCTGGATGTGGTGGCAGGTGCCTGTAATCCCAGCTACTCGGGGGGCTGAGGCAGGAGAATCACTTGAACCGGGGAGGTGGAGGTTGCAGTGAGCCAAGATTGTGTCACTGCACTCCAGCCTGGACAACAGAGTGAGACTCCATCTAAACAAACAAACAAACAAACAAACAAACAAAAAACAAAGAAAACTCCACAAAAAAGAGTCTAACTTAACAGAGAATTCGCTCTGCTTCTATCCAATACCTTGAGATGGGAGTTAGAACAAAGATGTAATACTAAACCACACCATTCATAACTAGAAAGCATGTATACCTCCCTTACCCTCTTGTCAAAGAAAAGCCCACAGCTCAAACATCTCTAGAATTCCAAAAGACTTTGGATGACAAAAGATTTTAACACACACTAAAAAAAAATTAATTAAATAAATAAATATTTAAAAAAGCTTTTCATAAATAGGGTTTAGTAAATTCCTATGGAAATTGGTACAACCAGTAAAGAAACTGGGGGTTTCCTGGGTAATCATTTTTGTCCTGCCATCATGGACTTTCCCCTGTTGGCCTAGGTCTTGATAATGATATAAGATAATCATGAATATCTGGAAGCCTAAAGATCCTCTCTGAAAAGTCGTAATAAAAATTAGGCCAGGCTCAGTGGCTCACGCCTGTAATCCCAGCACTTTGGGAGGTCAAGATGGGCGATCACTTGAAGGCAGGGATTTGAGACAAGTCTGGACAACATGGTGCAACCCATCTCTACTAAAAAAAAATAAGCCGGGAGTGGTGGTACCTGCCTGTAATCACAACTACTTGGGAGGCTGAGGCAGGAGAATCGTTTGAACCTAACAGGTGGAGGTTGCAGTGAGCTGAGATTGCCACTGCATTCCACTCCAGGCAACAGAGTGAGACTCCATCTCTTTTTTTTTTTTTTTTTTTTTTGAGACGAAGTCTCGCTCTGTCGCCCAGGCTGGAGTGCAGTGGTACGATCTCGGCTCACTGCAAGCTTTGCCTCCCAGGCTCACGCCATTCTCCTGCCTCAGCCTCCTGAGTAGCTGGGACTACAGGTGCGCACCACCACGCCCGGCTAATTTTTTGTAATTTTAGTAGAGACGGGGTTTCACCGTGTCAGCCAGGATGGTCTTGATCTCCTGACCTCGTGATCCGCCTGCCTCGGCCTCCCAAAGTGCTGGGATTACAGGCGTGAGCCACCGCGTCTGGCCGAGACTCCATCTTAAAAAAAAAAAAAAATCCCTAAAAAGTAGCCCCACTAACAAAATAATAGAAGTATAGATATTTATGTCTGACTGCCAGTTTATTATAGACTGGCAATTTATTATTATAAGCCCCTAGGTGTAAACACCACTGAGGTAAAGCATTCTATCTAGATGTTAAATTTGTTTGTTGAAAGTATATCTTTTTTGTTTTTTTTGAGATGGAGTCTAGCTCTGTCACCCAGGCTGGAGTGTAGTGGCATGATCTCGGCTTATTGCAACCTCCGCTTCCTGGATTCAAGCAATTCTCCTGTCTCAGCCTCCTAAGTAGCTGGCATTACAGGCACGCACCATCACGCCCAGCTAATTTTTATATTTTTAGAAGACGTGGGGTTTCACCATGTTGGCCAGGCTGGTCTCAAACTCCTGACCTCAAGTGATCCACCTGCGTTGGCCTCCTAAAGTGCTGGGATTACAGGCGTGAACCACCACGCCTGGCCTGAAAGTATATCTTGAATTCTGTGGGATGAAATGTATTTATATGACAGATGTTCCAAAGAGAAAGAGTTCACAGGAGTAGAAAGATGGAAAACATGGTGACCATTAAATATAATTTTTCCTTTTTTTTTGAAACAAGGTCTTGCTCTGTCATCCAGGCTGGAGTGCAGTGGCACGATCACAGTTCACTGTAGCTTCAATCTCCTGGACTCAAACAATCCTCCCATCTCAGCCTCCCAAAGAGCTGAGATTATGGGCATACAACACCATGCCTTTTTTTTTTTTAATTATTAAAAAAAACGTTTTAAAAGTTTTTTGTAGAGACAAGGTATCATTTCATTGTCCATGCTGGTCTCTAACTACTGGGCTCAAGCAATCTTCCCACCTCAGCCTCTTAAAGTACTGCAAACACATGTGTGAGCCTGGCTGGTCATTAAATATGAAAGCATAAGATGTCCCTAAAAACTCAGAGTTCCTCAAGAGTGAAATGCTAGAAGGCAGTAGAAAGATATGGAGGATGTAGCTTTAAAAGTAGTCATAGTTTGTTTAAAAAAGTTTTTTTTTTTTTTTTTTTGGTGCCATCATGGCTCACTGCAGTCTCACCCTCCTGGGCTCAGGGCTCAAGTGATCCTCCCACCTCAGCCACCAAGTAATTGGGTCTATAGGCACATACCACCACACTGGCTTACTTTTCAAAATTATTTGTAGAGACGGGGTCTTCCTATGTTGTCCAGGCTGGCTTTGAACTCTGGGCCTCAAGCGACTGTCCAGCCTTGGCCTCCCAAAGCGCCAGGATTACACGCATGAACCACCTTGCCCAGCCTCTATTTTTAAAAATTATTATTTGTGTCCTTACTAAATTACACATTCTCTGGGGCTCAAGTTTATAAAGAGCTACAAACAACTCAGGAATTAGTAGGACAGAGTAATAGTCTTAATGCTGAACAGCCTTAATAGAACAAAGGTACAATCCTCTCTCTGCCTTATTCCCTTAATAAGCAAATGGACACCATGCTGGAAGAACCCCTTCCCTAAATTTTATTTGGCATTTTTTAGTAATTTTAAAGTATTCCTTTAGGGGTTCTATTCTACACCAACAGCCAAAGTGTTATAGATTCTGTTGTAAATCAGGTAATCTGTCACGGGGTCAATGAAGAAGACATGATTTTGACCCTTATAAAGAATGCACTCATGTCTGGGTGCAGTGGCTCACACCTGTAATCCCAACAGTCTGGCAGGCTGAGGTGGGCAGACTGCTTGAGTCCAGGAGCTCAACACCAGTTTGGACAACATAGGGATATCCTGTCTCTAAGAAAAAATTTTTAATTTGCCAGGTGTGATGGCGTACACCTGTAGTCCCAGCTGCTTGGGAGGCTAAGCCATGAGGATCGCTTGAACCCAGGAGGCAGAGGTTGCAGTGATCTGAGATTGCACCAGCACACTCAAGCCTGGGCGACAGAGCAAGACCCTGTTTCAGATGGGGGAAAAAAAAAAAAAAAAAAAAGGCACTCACTGGGTACTCTGTCAGAAGTAAAGCAGTGTCTTATCTAAAGACTGAGGATTGGAAAGCTGGTATAATAGGAATACAGGAAATAGAACCGAGAATTGTAATGGGGCATAAATAATCGCCCAAATGCCCATAGGATCCCTGGAGAACATAAGATTTGGATCATATTAAAATGGAGTTACTCTATCAAATGCAATGCATGGTCTTTGATTAGATCCTGGTTTGAACAAATCATCCATAAACTATTTTGGGGACAAGTGGCAAATTAGAATATGGACTAGATTTTAGATATTAAGAATTATAGTAGCCACTGTGCTCCATCCTGGGTGATGGAGTGAGATCCCACCCTGTCTCAAAAAAAAATAAAAAAGAATTATAGTTAAGTTTGAGATGCAATAGGCCGGGCGTGGTGGCTCACGCCTGTAATACCAGCACTTTGGGAGGCCAAGGCGGGAGGATCACAAGGTCAGGAGATCAAGACCATCCTGGCTGACAGTGAAACCTCTACTAAAAATACAAAAAAAATTAGCTGGGCGTGATAGTGGGCGCCTGTAGTCCCAGCTACTTGGGAGGCTGAGGCAGGAGAATGGCATGAACCCGGGAGGTGGAGCTTGCAGTGAGCCCAGATTGCGCCACTGCACTCCAGCCTGGGTGACAGAGCAAGACCGCATCTCAAAAATTAAAATTAAAATTAAAAAAACCCCCAACACTTTACAAGATCTAATCCCTGTCTATCTATTTAGCCTTTCTTCATTCCTTTTATTTGCTATGCTTCAGGCACACGGACTTTCTTTTAATTCCTTAGGAGTCAAGCTCTTTCCTTCCTCAGGGCCTTTGCATACATGCTCTATCTGCTTAGTTACTCTTTTTTGGCCAACTTATTAAACTAGAAGATTCACTTTTTAGGTATCATTTTATTTTTATTTAATGAGTTAATTTATTGAGACAGAGTTTTGCTCTTGTCACCTAGGCTGGAGTGCAACAGCATGTTCTCAGTTCACCGCAACCTCTGCCTCCCAGGTTCAAGCGATTTTCCTGCCTCATCCTCCCAGGTAGCTGGGATTACAGGCGCCCACTACCATGCTCAGCTAATTTTTGTATTTTTAGTAGAGATGGGGTTTCACCATGTTGGCTAGGCTGGTCTCGAACTCCTGACCTCAGGTGATCTACCCGCCTCAGTCTCCTAAACTGCTGGGATTATGAGCCACCACGCCCAGCCTCAGGCATCATTTTAAATGTGACCTTCTCAAATATATCTTTCCTGACACTCCCTAAGTTATAAGTCCTAGTAAAAGCAACTAAGTTATAAATCCTGATAAAAACACTCATAGCTTGTGATATGTATCCTTAACAAAATGTATCTCAGTAGAAATAAATTAACAATTATTTGTGTAATTATTTAATATCTGCCCCTTGTCAAACTAGGAGGTCCTTAATAGGCAGACACCATAGCCGCCTTGCTCGTGGCTGTATTCCGACTACTAGTGAGCACCCAGACATGATACATGCTCAATAAATATTTGTTAAATAAATGAATAAATTCTAGACTTGAAAGGTCAGGTTAAGTAAGAAATAAAATGATTTAGCAGTATTCACCATGTAGCAATAAATCTGATCCTTATATCCTTTGGCCTCAGATTTCTGAGGAGTATGGATGATTCTGGGCCCACATCTGACATACATCTAGCTAAAATGTTGAAGTTATACAAATGAGCTGTTGCTATAACCAAGATAGGGAGAGCCAGGGCTTTAAGGGTATTCTTACACAGGCAAACAAATCATTATTTTATACTACTCTGTGTAATTCACTGACTAAAGTGTTGAAGAAAATATGAAGATGGAATTCACGACTTTAATAAGATACTTTCGTTTAGAAAAAAAAAATGACACATTTACATGGAAAGAAAACTGGTAACTAGGTATTAACCAATAAGGGCTAAAAAAAGATGATGTAGCCAATAACAGCTAGATGATGGTTAGACAATTGTACTCTGCCTTAGCTGCACATTAAAATCACCTGAAAAGCACTCAAAATTAATGATGCGCAGATCCCACCTCCAGAGACTCTCATTTAATGGAGTTGGTGGTAGGTTCTGAGGACTGGCATTTTAAAAAAAGCTTCCCATACAGTTTTAGCATACAATTTGGGTTGAGAACCAGTGGTTTGAGGAAAGTAGAAGTAGCTTTACTAAAGAGTTAGTATTTGAAATGTTTCTTAAAGGATGGGTAAAATTTGGACAGGCAAAAAGGAATGAGAAGAGCTTTCCAAACAGGGCTTAAGGAGTGAGATATGGCAGGAAAGTGCAGAAATTAGAAGGTATAATGTATGTATGGGATGGAGGGTTATCAGTGAATAGACACCATTTTGGCTGAAGTAAAGTATTGGTGAATAGAACATATCTTGTATTTTTATCCCCATGCATGAAGTGCTACTGAACATTTTCCATATATTATTGACGGCATCAGTACGGTATTCTACTGTACTATTGAAGGAATCTATACCTTCAATAGGTATAAGGTGACAAACTTCTGAACTAAGTGAAAGCGCTAACAACAAAAAGAATGGCTATAAGAGATAAAAAGAGGAAACCAGTAAATGACAGAGCCATAAATGGCACTATAGGAAGAATTTAAAGCTACACATTATTAAAGAATTTAACGTTTGGTCACACCAAATTCATTAAACTTCAATAATAGCAAACCATCGTAAAGGCAAATCATCTAAATAAATAAAAAAGTTTATTCTAAATTCCTTTAGCACTGAAATATAAACTTCCATCATTAGATGTCATCCTAGTTCTGGCTCACGCCTGTAATCTCAGCACTTTGGGAGGCCGAGGCGAGTTATCACCTGAGGTCGGGAGTTCGAGATCAGCCTGACCAAAATGGAGAAACCCCGTCTCTACTAAAAACACAAAATTAGCCAGACATGGTGGCGCATACCTGTAATCACAGCTACTCAGGAGGCTAAGGCAGGAGAATTGCTTGAACCCAAGGTGGAGGTTGTAGTGAGCCAAAATCACGCCATTGTACTCCAGCCTAGGCAATAAGAGTGAAACTCCATCTCAAAAAAGAAAAAAAAGAAAAAAAAAAGCCTGGGCATGGTGGCTTACGCCTGTAATCCCAGCACTTTGGGAGGCCAAGGTGGGCGGGTCACCTGAAGTCGGGAGTTCGAGACTAGCCTGACCAACATGGAGAAACCCTGTCTCTACTAAAAATACACAAAAATTAGCGGGGTGTGGTGGTGCATATGCCTGTGATCCCAGCTACTAAGGAAGCTGAGGTAGGAGAATTGCTTGAATCCGAGAGGCAAAGGTTGCGGTGGGCCGAGGTCGTGCCATCACACTCCAGCCTGGGTGACAAGAGCAAAATTCCATCTCAAAAAAAAAAAAAGTCATCCTAGTTCTATCTCTAGGGTTTATCTTTTTTTGATTCTTAGAAAGAAAATAATAAAATACTTATTGCAAAGATCTGTGAAAAAGAAGTGGAGAATTAAAAAACAAAAAGTGATTTGAGGTAACACTTCAATTGTTAATCCATCCCATCCTTATAAAGTACTGTATTTAATAATTACCTTCATAATTTGATGGTTACAAAATATTATGCTAAAATCTTTTATTTATAAGCAGATCAAAAGACATCTCTAAATCAAGTTCTTTTGATTTAGAATCACAATTAAATAGCTATTTCTATATCATACCTTGTATTTGGTCATGGTGCTAAAATGATTATTCCGAAAGAACACACAAAGTTCTCCTTCCTGAACCGTTGAAGTTAGTTCACATAATCCATGGTATGTCAGTTGAGTGGCTGTGTTATTTAGAAACTGCTCAGCTACAAAGCCTATAGAACCAATGCATAATATTAGATAGAATAATTTCAAAATTAAAAAGTTATTCTTTTTCTATTTAAAGTGTGTTCCAAGCATGGAAAAAGGCCAATCATTATAATACTTTCCCTACTACTTTATGATGACTCCAAACTGGACATCTGTGATTTTAATTTTGCTATGAAATATGTGTATACAGAAATTCCTAACCTAAAGAAATAGTTACGTGAAATTCTTTTTTATAAACAAATGAATTTACTTATACCTCACCTACTATTACAAAGGATTTCATGCAGGTTGCAGTAAAAAAGCAGACACAATAAAACTAAAACTCATCAAAGCAAATAAAAAGACAGGTGTCAGGCAATTTTAAAAATGGGTAGGAAAGAAAAATGTCAGTCAACAGCTACCTTCCCAGTAGCAAGGTGTTTTCACATTAAAAGATTTTACAAAAATCCTAGATAATTCTTAAACTTCTCAATTCTCAATTGTAAACTTCTCAATTCTTGCTTTAAAACTACAAGTAGGCATAAGGCTGAAGAGAAAGCTGTGGGATAAATGTTGCCATTTGTAATGGTTTTTTATGCCATTTTTATTCTAATCTCCTCCAACATATGCCACTCATGTAGCTGTATCAAGTTTGGAAACAGATCTTATGGCTTTTGTTTTTGAAATACAATAAAATATGCAGAAGTGATCTGGGGTATAGTTTAAAACATATATATATACACACATACACACACACGCACACAGCTGATCTTCACAAACACAATTGATCCTCATTGCAAGTTCATATCTGCAAGTTCATCTGCTGGTTAAAATTTATTTAGAACCCTCAAATCAACACTTGCAGCATTTTTATGCTTGTTTGTGGACATGTGAAGACTGGTGAAAATTCTCAGTGGCCCAATGTGCACATTCCCAGCTGAGGTCAAACAAGGCAACATTCTGCCTTCTTGCTTCAGCTCTCTCACATACTGTAAACAAGTGTCCCTTTCATGGTCTATTTAGTGCCAAGTTTTTCACATTTTTATGCCTTCTGTTGGTGATTTTGCTGTTTCAAACAGCATCCAAGCATAATGCCAAAGTGCTGGCTAGTATTCAGTAGACAAAGGCTGTGATGTGCCTTACAGAAAAAATACATGTGCTAGGTAAGTTTCGTTCAGGCATGAGTTATACAGGTTGAGAGTCTGAGTATCACTTATCTGAAATGCATGAGACTAGAAGTGTTTTGGGTTTGGATTCTTTTGGATTTTGCAACATTTGCGTTATACTTACCAGCTGAGCATCCCTAATCTGAAAATGAGAAATCTCAAATGTTCCAATGAGCATTTCCTCTGAGCGTGATGTTGGTGTTTAGATTTTGGAGCATTTTGGATTTTGGATTTTCAGATTAGGCATATTCTATCTGTAGTGCTGTTGGCTGTGAGTTTAACGCTAGTGAATCAACAATATATATTAAATAAGGTGTGTTTAACAGAAACACACATAAAACAAGTTTATGTATTGATCAGTTGATAAAAATGTTGTTACCAAAGGCTCCTTGGAAACTAACTCATATTTATCCTAGGGACCGTGGTTCAGCATTCACTAATTCAGTGTTCACAGCAACTTTATAGAACATAGCTACCATAAATAATGAGAATCAACTGTATACATTTTTTTTAAACTTGTATTTCTCTTCTTCTTTGCCTCCTTCCTTCTGGAGTAAGGAGAGATGTCTCAGAAGCAATGGGAGAGGAGGGAAGGGAATGCCCTAAAAAGTTTCATAAGTGACCTGAGAGATACAGATATAAGGACTAAAGATAAATCTGTGGTATGAAACTAACACTTCAACAATAAATTTAAAATAAAACTTGGTAGGGCCAGAAGCAGATAACATAGGTTGGGTTTATTCCACTCCCTAGACATCCCTTAGTGTCAAACCATAGTACTTCAAGCTACAAAGTTGTTGTAAAAAGTTACCACACTATAGTTATCACACCACTGCAAGGACTTTGTTATGACAGAAGTACAAAAATTATAAAGAGGTCTATAGTCAAAAGAAATTCATTGAATACTTGCAACTTTTTCGGTTTATACATTTAGATATAAGAGGTTTCTCCACCTGATTACTGTTGTTACTTTGCCAAGTACTAAGTTACCATATACTAATGAATAGCATTTATGATGTACACTAGTAAATAGCATTTACTATTATGTAGCATTTAAAGAGTAGGCATTATGCCTGTGCTGAAAAGTACCACTGCTGTCTGTAATATCTGTATTACTAAATGTTCCCTTCAGAAATGTTTTTAAATGCCCCTTCCATACCTTACTCACACAATATCCTCTCTACAGATCCCTCTCAAAAAGATACAGAAATTCAGTAGATATATAGCACATTACTTTCATGTTAGTGTGAAATTCAAAACTTCAACATTAGAAAGGTCTTTCTCTGCTACTTCTTTTTACAGAATAGGACATAGGCTCAAAAAGAATAAGTGACTTGCCCAAGGACATAAAACTAGTTATGGCAAAGTGAAGACTGTAACCTAGGAGAATTATTATGGGTATTAAAGTTTTAAAATTTATTGCAGATGAGTATTATAAATGCCACCTGAATTATATCTCTCCCAAAACCATAAAGCGTAACTTATTAAGAACTAGAAAAAACAATGTTTCATAATTCTCCTGTCATCTCTTAAACAGTGGTTTTAGTGGAAAAGGCTAATCTAGTTTTAACTTTTTACAACTATTTAAACAAATTTTGGAAAACAACTCTAAGTGTCACACAGCGGTTTATTTATCTGTAGACTTATCAGAGCATCATTATTAACGCTCAAAGAGGTGTTACTGATCCAAATAATCCATGGTTTATTTATAACATTTACATTAAATCTCAATTTTATTGTTAGATATTGTTATTGATGATACTAAAGGTAAAAAAAATTCATATAATGATAATAGAGTATTATTCATGAGAATAAATGTAAGCCTTATTTTCCTGAGAAGATTACTATATTTGAAAATATTTCTTATATTCAGAAATTCAAGGCTGGGTGTGGTGGCTCACGCCTGTAATTCCAGAACTTTGGGAGGCTGAGATGGGCGGATCATGAAGTCAGGAAATCAAGACCATCCTGGCTTACACAGGGAAACCCCTTCTCTACTAAAAATACAAAAAAATTAGCTGGGCGAGGTGGCGGGCGCCTGTAGTCCCAGCTACTCGGGACGCTGAGGCAGAAGAATGGCATGAACCTGGGAGGTGGAGTTTGCAGTGAGCCGAGACTGTACCACTGCACTCCAGTCTGGGCGACAGAGACTCTGTCTCAAAAAAAAAAAAAGAAAAAGAAAAAAGAAATTCAATAATAAATTAGTTCATTAAATTGTTTTCCTCTATTACTGGACAGTTATTAGAGAACATGAAAGTAATGAATGCCTTAGAGATGGTGAAGTTAGAAAGACAGGTACTATCATTAGGTAAAAAGGAATAGAATGTAGAAATAGGAAGGAAGGAAATTTGATTTATTTAAAAATGTTGCCTAGATGTGGTCCTGTCTGAGATTTGGATTCAAATTTAAGCTTAGTCAGAACTTAACTTGTCACTGTGACAGCTTTAAACAATCTAATTTTAAAGAATTTAATCTATATTTAAGTTTCAAAGATCAAATACATTATATTAATGTATTTTTTTCTCAAAAGGATGGGCAAAACAATTTATTTTAATGACAAATGCCTAGATTTTACTTGAAAAGATAAAAGCTTATACAATTTTTTTTTGTTTTTTTTGAGACAGAATCTCACTCTGTTCCCAGGCTGGAGTACAGTGACGCTATCTCGGCTCACTGCACACCTGGCTAATTTTTTGTATTTTTAGTAGAGACAGGGTCTCACCACGTTGGCCAGACTGGTCTCGAACTCCTGACCTCAGGTGATCTACCTACCTTGGCCTCCCAAAGTGCTGGGATTACAGACGTGAGCCACCGCGCCCAGTCCACTCATATGATTTGATTCCAGGAGTGCAGTAGGGAGCCCAGAACATTTTACTGTGCCAAAAATAAGTGCTCAAGGAAAGATGAGGAGATACAAAAGAACACAAGACCCAACTTGAGGGCATCCCACTGGCCATATCATATTTAGAACAATTAAAGCATCAAAAAAAATAATGATAATGGATTATAATACACTGAGTAAAAAGGAATCCATGAGTTTATACTGATATAATTTTTTTTAATGGGGAAGGAGGAGAAGGAAGATAAGTGAAAACTGTTCTGTTATAGAAGAATAACAACTAATAAATAGAAGGAATAACAGAAATTATAACCACCACAGTAATAATTGATTCAGGCAAGAATCAATGGATGCCAGATCTACTGGGTGAAAGATTATTAAGGAATAGCATATTCACACAGTTCAAAGAATAACATCACAGGTGACTTATTAACTACCAAGGGAAAAGGGCATCTTTACAGTATTAAAACCTGGCAGATATTATCTTATATTTGAACATCACCAATAACGAGATAACCAGGCTCATGTGCCCCCGATTTGATGCACCGGGAAAGACATAATGTCACCTATGTAGCATCCCTGCCAAAAATATATAACCTGAATCTACTAATGAGGAAATAATCAGATGAATCCAAATTGAGGAATATTCAATGGAACACCTGGCCTGGACTATTCTAAAAAGTCAATGTCATAAAAGACAAAAAAGGAAGGAAAGGAGGGAGGAAGCAAGGAAGGAAAGGAGGGAGGAAGCAAGGGAGGAAAGGAGAAAGGAAGGAAGGAAGGAAGCAAGAGAGGAAAGAAGGAAGAAGGTTATAGAACTATTTTACATTACAGAAGACTAAAGAGATGTGACAACTAAATGATTCTTAACTGGAGCCTACATTGAAAAAAATTAAAAGCTGTAAGGGGCATTACTGGGAAAATGGGATAATTCTGAATATGAACAATATATTAAATAATATTGTATCAATGCTAAATTGCTTGAGATAATTGTATCGTGATTATATAGGAGAATTTATATAAGATAATTCCTTGTTCTTAGGAGACAAATGATGAAGCATTTACGGGCAAAGTACTATATTTGCAATTAATTCTCACAAGATTTAGGGAAAAAAGAGTGTGTGGGGCTAGGTGCAGTGGCTCATGCCTGTAATCCGAGCACTTTGGAAGGCCAAGGCGGGCAGATCACCTGAGGTTGGGAGTTTGAGACCAGCCTAACCAACATGGAGAAACCCCATCTCTACTAAAAATACAAAATTAGCTAGGTGTGGTGGTGCATGCCTGTAATCTCAGCTACTCGGGAGGCTGAGGAAGAAGAATCGCTTGAACCTGGGAGGCAGAGGTTGTGGTGAGCCAAGGTTGCATCATTGCACTCCAGCCTGGGCAATAAGAGCAAAACTCCATCTCAAAAAAAAAAAAAAAAGATTATGTGTTGGGTGTGTAGGAATACAGAAAAAAAGAAAACATTCAATATATTAACAATTGGTAAATTTAGGTAGAGCATACAAATGTTCATTGTGCCATTATAATATTTTTTATGGGTTTGAGATTTTTCAAAATAAAAGTTGAAGAAAGAAAAAGAAAAGGAAACCAATATTATCTAATAAAAATAATAAGCCGAACTATAATGTTCAGTATTTATGGCACATAATAAAGGCTCAATAAATATTTTAATAAATGAATACATATCCTAGAAATATTTTTATAAGCGTATTTTTGTCCTAGGAACAATTGTTAAAGAAACATTCCTAGGCCGGGTCTGGCAGCTCACACTTGTAATCCCAGCACTTTGGAAGGCAGAGGTGGGCGGATCAGCTGTCAGGAGTTCGAGACCAGTTTGGACAACATGGTGAAACCCTGTCTCACCTAAAAATACAAAAAATTAGCCAGCGTGGTGGCGTGAGCCTGTAGTCCCAGCTACTTGGGAGGCTAAGGCAGAAGAACTGCTTGAACCTGGGAGGCAGAGGTTGCAGTGAGCCGAGACTGCACCACTGTACTCCAGCCTCCAGCCTGGGCAACTGAGCAAGACTCTGTCTCAAAACAAATAAACAAAAACCACGCACACAACAAAAAAGAACCATTCCTGAGAGCATCTGGAATTAAATGAATAGCTCTGGTGAAGTCTGGCTGCTGGTACTGTGCTTTTTTAAAACTTGCTGATTTTTGCTGCCATGAAAAATCAGCATCATCACAACCAGATTCAAAAAGGTATTGTTTCTATTCATCATTGTACTGGAAAAGAAGTAGAAAATAAAAAAGGTATCGACACCCAAAAGCAGTGTATTCTACAAATAAGTATTCTACGGAAAGTAAAAGTTCTATACCTTTACTTACAAGGTATTTGCATCAAGGAAAGTGAATGTTATCTAAAACAAGTTGAAAGAACACCTAACTCTATTTGATTATTTGCTAAATTACATTTCTTTTTCCTTAAAAAGGAATTTGAGTGAATATATTTCTTATTCTCCATACCTTGATAGGAAATAAAATGTTTGAATTTTTAAAAAGTTATCTGTGACCAAAACTTATTTTTTAATAAAGATTAGAAATAAGTCAGCTTTGAAGTATTTTACTGATTTAAAGGGAAAGCTACAATTGCAGGCTAAACAGAAAAAGAAAGCAGATTACTTCAACTGAACACCACTCAAGATAATATGATATATTGGGCTGGCTGAGGTGGCTTATGCCTGTAATCTCAGCACTTTGGGAGGTCGAGGCTGGCAGATCACCTGAGGTCAGGAGTTCGAGACCAGCCTGGCCAACATGGTGAAACCCCATCTCTACTAAAAATACAAAAATTAGTCGGGCATGGTGGCACATGCTTGTAGTCCCAACTACTCGGGAGGCTGAGGCAGGAGAATTGCTTGAATCCAGGAGGCAGAGGTTGCAGTGAGCCGAGATCACGCCACTGCACTGCAGCCTGGGTGACAGAGCAAGACTGTCTCAAAAAAAAAAAAAAAAAAAGATAATATGATGAAGAAAAATGATGAAGGAAACCTAATTGCTAAAAAGTAAGTAAAAATATCTATTATGGTCTATTATGGCCTTTTATTTTCCATGATTTCTTAGTGTCTTATACAAGTAACCATTAGTGTTAAGTAATTATTTCAAATGAACTACATATTTGTAGTTACTCATGAACAAATATCTAGTTTAGCTTTTTAATTATGCTGAATGACACATATAATTATTCTTTAATATGGAAATCTGGCATGTAGAATTTCACCACTATGAAATCTATATATCAAGGAAGTAATCAATAAATATACCCAGTAGATATTCCCTAAAAATTCTATACCATTTTAGAGGGTTTCTTTCTTTGCTTTTACCATGATGTTCTTCCTAAATTATCAATAACACATATATTAACTAGTTTTTCATTATCCTGAGGAATCAATGTGAGAAAAATAATAATATTTGTGACATCAGGTTAAGGAAAAAGAAGTAATGAAGGGACTGACTTCTTTGTTCATTTTATTAATTATTGTAGTACTAAGTCCCACCCTTACTGTATTTGTAGCCATAATTGGGAAAGATGTTAAAAGTGTTTCACACAACTTCATACTCCATAAGTCAGTTTATCCAAGTATTACTTCTTGGCTAGCATTCTGTCTAGTGTATTAAAAATACACTTTCTGAATCCTATTGTTCCTTCAAGTACTACTGAATAGCATACTCCAGTATACTGGACATTACTGAAGAAGAAGGATTCCATAGATAGACATTTTTAAAATAGGAGCTTCTTTTTAGTAATATATCCATGGTAATGAGAGCTTGTATAGGAATGCAAACTTCTAGTGAGTGGAGCTTTTCCCCCCTATAGTCTACTTCATTGAGAAGGAATTTTGTTAATTGAGATAAAACACTTTTCTAACAGTTTTTGTTGCTTCTTTCCCTCCTAAAATTTGAACACTGCTGCCTCATGCTGTAATGAAAGAGTTGTCAGAGAAATCAACGATCAACGACTGTATAATGTTTTTTGCCTTTTGTTGTTTTTTAAGACAGATTCTATTCTGTTGCCCAGGCTAGAGTGTAGTGGCATGATCTTGGCTCACTGCAGCCTTGACCTCCTGGGTTCAAGTGATCTTTCAGCCTCAGCCTACCAAGTATGTGGAGCTACAGGTGCCTGGCTAATTTTTTATTTTTATTTTTTAGAAATGGGATCTTGCTACATTGCCCAGGCTAGTCTCAAACTCCTGGGCTCAAGCAGTCCTCCTGCCTCAGCCTCCCAAAGTGCTGGGATTACAGGTGTGGGCCACAATGTCCAGCCTGTCCCTGTATCTTTAAATGTTTATTGCAAGTAGAAGACTAGCATAAACCTCCCAGCCTGATCAAGACAAAATCCCATCTCTACGAAAAATACAAAATTAGTGCATGCCTGTAATCCCAGCTACTCAGGAGGCTGAGGCAGGAGAATGGCTTGACCCTGGGAGGTAGAGGTTGCAGTGAGCTGAGATCGCACCATTGCACTCCAGCCTGGGCAACAAGAGTGAAACTCCATCTCCAAAAAAAAAAAAAAAAAAAAAAAAAGATTAGGATAAACCTTAACTAAAATACTATGCATTTTCTTATTATTTTCCTCTTTTGCAAAAATGTGTTAAACTTCTGGATAATTAAGTAATATAATTAGTTGGGTTCTGATTAATATAGATGGAATTCATGCACATATCTTTTATATGCTCATATGTTCTTATAGTCGTCAGTTTTAATTCTTAAAAATGTGATTATTGTAATAAACTTTTATTATATCTTATGTAAAATAATTGTGTGTCTGAGACAGACTAAAACTCATGTTCTACTTCTCATGATTTCTCTTTCTTTTTTGTTTACCTTTCATAGAAAGAAGAATTACAGCCCCAGTACCTGTGTGTATTTTTGAAAGAGTAAAATGGGGACTAAGAAGGTATATTAACATGCTATGCCTTTTGATAGCATTCTGTTTCAAATCTCCACTTCTCATCATTGACTGGAACACAGTTGAAAAAATATTAAACTGATTTTGTGATGATGAATTTAGGAATTCCAGTTAGCTAAGGATTAGAAAAACTGAGTTTCAGAGGCATATTCTGATCCAGAATGGGGCTTTAATATATTGTATTATACTGAAACGTAAGGCAGTAGTAAATAAAGTACTAAAATAGAATACTTGAGCACCATAATACTCATCTCAGTCAATTGAAGTATTCAGGATCAATGATAAAGTCCATTCAGTACGCCTAAATAATAAACCTTTTTTAAAAAAGTAATTATCAGTAATCTCTGGGTACATGACCATACCAAAGTTAGCAAGTGATTCCAAAGATTTTTAATAGAATCGAGGCCCGATTTTACAAGTTAAATGAAAAAGAATTCTAGGAAAAACCTTTCACTGGCACCTTTATGAAGGATTACTTCTTTTTTTTTTTTTTTTTGATACAGTCACTCTGTTGCTCAGGGTGGAGTACAGTGGCGCGATCTTGGCTCACTGCAACCTCCGCCTCCTAGGTTCAAATGATTCTCCCGCCTCAGCCTTCTGAGTAGCTGGGATTACAGGCATGCGCCACCATGGCTGGCTAATTTTTTGTTGTATTTTTAGTAGACATGTGGTTTCACCATGTTGGCCAGGCTGATCGTGAATTCCTGTCCTCAGGTGATCCACCTGCCTCAGCCTCTCGAAGTGCTGGGATTCCAGGCAAGAGCCACCATGCCCAGCCTATGAATGGTTACTTCTTAAAATTCATACAAGTAATATGACATGTGTTTTTTAGAAGTCTTATTTAATAAATTTGAAAGATACTAAATTATTAGAAAAATTATCTTGCCAAGAATTTCAAAAGTCAGGAAATAGCAGCACTCACCCACCTTCACTAACCAGCTCACTATTGTCTGACTGTTTACAAGAGATGATCTTCTCCACTAGTTGGTTGTAGCTGCAGTTACCAACAGCTTTTACGATGTCATCAATCTAGAAAACAAATGACTGTCTCACTAATCATGGTAAGATTAGAAACAAAACAAAAGAAAGCCATATCACTCTTTATAATTTTATTCTAATACTAAATATAAAACTATTATTTACGAAAAGCAAAATCAGCACTAAAATCAACACCCAACAGTTTCCAAGTTTCTTTACAGCTCAGTATGACACATTATGAAAAATACTGCAGTTGTATTATTTTAATTATGCAAAAAAAGATTAAATAGGATTATTACATGCAACTTTATTTCTTAAGGTCATAAACATGTATTTAAGTGATCAAAATAAAACATAAACTATTTCAGGAGAAAAAATAAGAAAATATCCATTTTTTTTCACCCAGCATAAACTACCAAGCAACAGTTTTTTTTTTTTTTAAACTAAAAAACAAATGTTGCACATTTAAAGCAAGGCAACTTTAAATATGTTAATTTATAGGATTAATAAAATTATTCCATTTTATTACTTATTTCCTAGAGAAGTATAGTGGAGATGTGAGTAGAGATAACTAACGTTATTTTCCTGAAGAAAAGTTAATATATGTTAATCAGGAATGGTATCTGCTTCATGATTCTTATTTAATCTTTGTTTTTAGAGGTACAGCAGAAGAGTAAATTTAAACTTTTAAGGTATAGGAAAATAAAACTGGGCTTCTCTACTCTCTCTCCATTACACTTTGCTTTGACTATAGAAGAAAAAGAGGCCGGGCGTGGTGGCTCAAGCCTGTAATCCCGGCACTTTGGGAGGCCAAGATGGGCGGATCATGAGGTCAGGAGATCAAGATCATCCTGGCTAACCCGGTGAAACCCCGTCTCTACTAAAAAAAAAAAAATACAAAAAACCAGCCGGGCCAGGTGGTGGGCGCCTGTAGTCCCAACTACTCGGGAGGCTGAGGCAGGAGAATGGCGTAAACCCGGGAGGCGGAGCTTGCAGTGAGCTGAGATCCGGCCACTGCACTCTAGCCTGGGCGACAGAGCGAGACTCTGTCTCAAAAAAAAAAAAAAAAAAAAAAAAAAAAAAGAGGTTTCTACTGTCTGAACAACTTATTTAGTTGCCTTTCCATACATAAAAATATATTTATATTTATAAATTATTTACGTGTATTGCTGTATTAATAAGTTATATACCTAATAAACACAAATTTTAGAATTATATAAATAAAAATAAGAGGGCCAATGTTTTCTTACTACATTCAAATGATCACCTTGAAGACTTACTCTTTGAATACCACAGGTCTCAACATATATCTGCGCAATACTCAGCGGGGTTTTCAAACTTGGGGAGCTTATTAAAAAGATGTAAAAGAATTTCAGGCTCAAGTTGCTTCTCAGTTGTCTAAGTTTTCATTCCACTGTGCAAGTGATTCCGATGCATAGCAAGTTTGAGAACCACCACTCTAGGCTATAATTTATTTTCCTTGTTTATGAAAAAGTCTACAATACTAAAAGACTCTTAACACATACAACTGGAACTGATGATTGGTTGAGACGATAATCAGTTAATTCAAAACGTCAAAGCAGGAAATTGTGGAAAATGTCTACAGGCATAGATATCTTAAACATTTTTTTTGGTGGGGGGGATGGAGTCTCACTCTCTTGTCCAGGCTGGAGTGCAGTGGTGTGATCTTGGCTCATTGCAACCTCCACCTCCCAAGTTCAAGTGATTCTCCTGCCTCAGCCTCCCGAGTAGCAGGGATTACAGGCACCCGCCACCACACCTGACTAATTTTTTTGTTTGTTTGTTTTTAGATGGAGTCTCGCTCTGTCGCCAGGGTGGAGTGTGGCGGTGCAATCTTGGCTCACTGCAACCTCTGCCTCCCAGGTTCAAGCAATTCTCCTGCCTCAGACTCCCTAGTAGCTGGGACTACAGGCGCCTGACACCACACCCAGCTAATTTTTGTATTTTTTAGTAGAGTCGGGGTTTCACAATGTTGGCCAGGATGGTCTTGAACTCCTGACCTCAAGTACTCTGCCTGTCTCAGTCTCCCAAAGTGCTGGGATTACAGGTGTGAGCCACTGTGCCTGGTCCATATCTTAAACATTTCACATTAACTTAAAACACAAAAATGTATTCAACGGTCAATCTTTTGATGCACAGCCGAACAAATCCTTTTCTTTGCGAGAGGATCCTTGGGATAAGATTCTATGTAGATTGCACAAAAAACATCTATGAGTTCCAGCTTTGATTTATGTAAAATGAGAAGTTAGACCCTTAAGAAATAATTTGAGGGCACGATCTCTTCAGATGTTATTTTCTTCAACAACCTTTACTTTATAGTGCTTTTCATTAGTGACTCAACTTCAGTAAGTCTTTTCAAAGAATCTGAATTTTCAATTCTAAGAAATCCACAAAAATACAGCCACAATAAGTTGGCTGTGGTGGCTCATACCAGTAATGCAAATAATTTAGCAAGCTGAGGCAGGAGGATATCTTAAGGCCAGCAGTTCAAGACCCGTCTGGGCAACACAGCAAAACTCCTGTCTCTAAAAATAAAATAAAATATTTTTTTGAGATTTTTTTCTTACTCTGTCTCCCACGCTGTGTCACCCACACTGGAGTGCAGTGGTGTGATCTGAGTCTCACTGTGTCACTCTTGCTGGAATGCAGTGGTGTGATCACAGCCCACTGCAGCCTCAACCTCCCAGGCTCAAGCAATCCTTCCACCTCAGCCTCCTGCATAGCTGGGACTACAGGCACATGCCACCACACTCAGTTAATTTTGAAATTTTTGGTAGAGACAGTCTCATTATGTTGTCCGGGTGGGCCTCAAACTCCTGGGCTCAAGCAATTCTCCCACCTTGGTCTTTCAAAATGTTGGGATTACAGGCGTTAGCCACCATGCAAGGCCTCTAACAAAAAAAATTTTTTTTAATTAGCTGGACATGGTGGTGCATGTCAGTAGTCCCAGCTATTTAAGAGGCTGAGGCGAGAGGATTGCTTGAGTCCAACAGTTCAAGGCTGCAATGAGCTATGATCATGCTACTACACATCAGCCTGGGCAATGGGGCAAGACACTGTCTCTAAAACAAAACAAAACCCCCCAAAACCCACCTACAATAATAAACACAAGATCAATAGGTTGGGCATGGTGGCTCATGCCTATAATCCCAGCACTTTGGGAAGCTGAGGTGGGCAGATCACCTGAGGTCGGGAGTTCTAGACCAGCCTGGTCAACAAGATGAAACCTCATCTCTACTAAAAATACAAAAAATTAGCCAGGCACAGTGGTGGGCACCAGTAATCCCAGCTACTTGGGAGGCTGAGACAGGAGAATCACTTGAAACCGGGAGGTAGAGGTTGCAGTAAGCCGAGATCACGCCACTGCACTCTAGCCTGGGCAACAAAAACAAAATGCCATCTCAAAAAAAAAAAAAAAAGATCAATATATAAGAATCAAATATATTTCTCTAGGGTAGCAATAAAACAGATTTCAAATATTCATAGGCAGAATCCAGAATCTGTACATTAGTATTTCACTCAAGGCCAGGTGTGGTGGCTCACGTCTATAATCCCAACTTTAGGAGGCTAGTGGGGGAGGACTGCTTCAGCCCAGGAATTTGAGACCACCCTGGGCAACATAGCAAGACTTTGTCTTCAAAAAAAATAAAAAATCTAGACAGGCATAGGAGTGTGTGCCTGTAGACCCAGCTACTCAGGAGGCTGAGACAGGACTGCTTAAGCCCAGTAGTCCCAGTTTGCAGTGAGTTATGATCATGCCACTATACTTTAGCCTGGGTGTCAGAGTAAGATCTTGTCTTCCCCCACCCCAGAACTCCATTCATCCAATTTATTTGGATGCCTATTACATACTACAACATACAAGGTGCCATTAGAGAATCTATACACACAACAGTGAGCAAAATAGTTTATGCTTCCATAAAGCTTATATTCTAGGGTAGTAATAAACCAAATCAACAAATACATAGTTTAAGGTTGTTGTATATAGTGGTATGCACATGTTTGTTTTCATTGTAGTATAGTATTCCATAGAATATACCATAATGTGGTTATTCATTTGTCTTTTGATGGCTATTCAAGTTGTTTTCAGTTTGGGACTATGGCAAATAATACTGCTGTGAAAAATTCTAGGACATTTATCCTGTTCCACTCACCAGGAGTGTATGCCTCGCCAAACTGCTGGGTCTTAAGGAACGCTTAGCATCAACTTTAATGGATAAACTAAACTGGCTTCCAAAGTAAATAGTCAATTTCCATTCTCACCATAAGGAATGAGACTTCTCTATGCTGCACATCTTTGCCAACATTTAATATTGTCAAATTTTTATTTTTTTATTTTTGTTTTTTGAGACAGATTCTCAGTCTGTCGCCCAAGCTGGAGTGCAGTGGTGCATTCTCAGCTCACTGCAACCTCTGCCTCCTGGGTTCAAGCAATTCTCTCTGCCTCAGCCTCCCGAGTAGCTGGGATTACAAGCACCCGCCATAACGACACCCAGCTAATTTTTGTATTTTTAGTAGAGACAGGGTTTCGTCATGTTGGCCAGGCTGGTCTCGAACTCCTGGCCTCAAGTGATTCACCCGCCTCAGCCTTCCAAAGTGCTGGGATTACCGCGTAAGCCACCAGGCCCGGCCTACAGCAGTTTTATCATGATGGCCAGGGACTGGAAAACGCCCAAATGCTCTTTAACAAGTAAAACCACAGTATGTCCACACCATAGAATACTACTCAGTAATAAAAAGGAACAAACTATTGATAGATGCAACAATCTGGATGATGCTTTGGAGACTTATGATGAATCTGAAATGCCAATCCAAAAAGATTACACACTGTATTATTTTGCTTATATAATATTCTAGAAATAACAAAATTATAGAAATGGAGAAAGATTAGTGGTTGTCAGGGGTTAAGAAGACGGTAAGGGTGTGAGAGAAGTGGGTGTGGATATAAAAGGGCATCAGGAGGAATTCTTGTGTTAATAGAAATGTTCCGTATCTTGACTTTATTTATTTACTTATTTATTTATTTTGAGACAGGGTCTCGTTCTTTCTCTCAGGCTGGAACGCAGTGGTGTGATCACAGCTCACTGTAGCTTCAACTTCCTAGGCACAAGTGATCCTCCCACCTCAGCTTCCTGAATAGCTGGGACTACAGGCATGTTCCATCATGCCTGGCTAATTTTTGTATTTTTGTAGACATAAGGTTTTGCCATGTTACCCAGGCTAGTCTTGAACTCCTGGGCTCAAGTGATCCTCTTGCCTTGGCCTCCCAAAGTTCTAGGATTATAGGCAAGAGCCACTGTGTCCAGCCATGTATTTTGACTTTATTAATGTCAATTTCCTAGTTTTGATATTTTACTAAATTTTGCAAAATTACTAAATTTTCCCATTGGGGAAAACTGGGTAAAAGGTATGAGGGATCGTTCTTTATTATTTCTTTTTTTTTTTTTTTTGAGACTGAGTCTTGCTCTGTTGCCCAGGCTAGAGTGCAGTGCCACGATCTTGCCTCACTGCAAACTTCACCTCCTGGGTTCAAGTGATTCTCCTGCCTCAGCCTCCTGAGTAGCTAGGATTACAGGTGCCCGCCACCACACCCGGCTAATTTTTGTATTTTTTAGTAGACACGGAGTTTCACCATCTCGGCCAGACTGGTCTCGAACTCCTGACCTCATGATCCACCCGCCTCAGGCTCCCAAAGTACTGGGATTATGGGCGTGAGCCACTGCGCCCAGCCTGTTCTTTATTATTTCTTACACTGGCATGTGAATCTACAATTACTTCAAAATAAAAAGTTTAATTTATAAAAAAGGTAAATTCTCACCTCATACCATAAAACAAAATAAATTTGAAAGGCATTGGCTGGTAGGAGTCCTTTGTCTTTTTCTTTTAAAGTTCACAATTAACCAATATTATTTTGAAATTTGAATCTTACTTATGTTAAAAAATGTAAGTAAGTGAAAATAATGTTACAACAGTATAGGAATAGACAGATCAGTGGAAAAGAGAACACTCTAACCTATATAAAAATTTAGTATGTGATAGTAGAATTATTTTTTCCTTTCATCCTTCCAATTGACTCTCCATTTCTTCTCTATTCGGGAGACTAACCTCTATGGACTGCAGCAACTGGAATTCTTACTTTCTAGTTATCAGCTGAATTTGGCCACTGGGAGCTACTGGAGGAAATCAGAAAGTGGCAGTCAGAGAATGTTTTACCTATGCTCTTTCCCTGCCGGGCCATAGCTTAGTGATAGTATTCCACTCCTGCAGGTCATATCTCCTGGTCAGGAGCTCTGTGCTTTACTAATCAATCTTGCTGTGTTCTGCTAAGTATTCCCTCTCCTTGTCTCTTCAGAGTTAGGAGTGGCAATCGTTTTCTGCTGTTGCTAGGTCTAAGATGCTTCACCAACCTTTGCTTGTTCCCCTTAACTTTGCCCACACCTTTGTAAATAGTCTCTTCATTAAACTTCTGACAGTTATCCTTAAGTGTGTCTTCTACTTCCTGCCAGGACCCTGATACCCTTGACAAGAGGCAAAATCTGGATTGCTAGAATGGATAGATGGGAGTGCCTTTTTAAAATAAATGTTTGGGTAATACAAAATCTCTTTTCAAAGCTGTGCAATAAAGAATACGGTCTTGCCCAAAGAGAGGTTTGACCTTTGTCCTGGCTCCTATGAAGTAACTTCTAAATCTTGGCATTTCCGTACCAATAGAACTGACTGTGTTATTTATCGTGGGCTCCTTGGGCCACACCTGCAGTTTATACTAATGATGGATTCCTTGAACCACATGGTGTCAGCTCAGCTTCCAGGGAGGAAAGGGTAGGAGTCTGGGTTCAATTACATGGGCAATAAATTAAATCATACCTACATAATAAAATCTCAATAAAAAATCTGAACACTGAAGGTTGGGTGAACTTCCAGGATTGGCAGCACTCCATGCATATTGTCATACATCAATTCCAGGAGGGTATGATGTCCTGAGGATCCAAGGGGAAGCTTCACAGTTGGAACCCTCCGAGATTCTGCCATATATCTCTCTTTCCTTGGCTAATTTTAACCTGTACCTTTGCCCTGTAATAAACTGTAATGGTGAGTATAATAGGTTTCAGGGAGTCCTGTCAGTCACTCTGGTGAATTACTGAACCTGAGGGTAGTTTTGGGAAACCTCTGAACTTGTGATTGGTGTGAGAAGTAAGGGTGGTCTTCTATGAGCTCTTCCCTCTAACCTTGTAGTCGGGCCCTAGCTCCTTGCAGTTGGGGTCAGAGGTCTTGGGCAGACTTAGTAGTCTGGAGGACTGCGCTCTTAACCTCATAGTTTGGCTAATTCCAGGCAAAAGTGCAAAAAAAGTAAGTAACAAAAAATATAAATTGAGATTAATTTTCCAAATTAATACATTTTTCCTGCATTTGTGTTTATATAATTTAAATTCTTTGACTTACCTGAGGGTCTACTAACCACCCATGGTACAAAGGAATATCAAGAAGATCAAATACTATGCATTCTGGTGTATATTCAAACACTCGAACACCGGTGAATCTTACATTTACATCCAGGCCTGTCTGTAGTTTGTGCAGAATTGCCATGGCATCACTCATATTCTGAAAATAGAAAAGGGGAAAGTTCTAATTCAGAAACATCAAAACACGAACAAAAAAGATATTCAAGTACAAGCACATTTACTTTTAATTTTCCATTTTATCCAATAAATTCAATTCAACATATTTTTATTATTGAGTATCTACTATGTGTCAGGCACTAATTGAAGTTTGAAAGATATAACAATGAATAAAACAGACACTGAGGTGGGCGGATCACTTGAGGCCAGGAGTTTGAGACCAGCCTGGCCCTCAGGGTGAAACCCTGTCACTAAAAATACAAAAATTAGCTGGGCATGGTGGCATGTGCCTGTAGTCCCAGCTACTTGGGAGGCTGAGGTGGGAGGATCACTTGAACCCAGGAGGTGGAGGTTGCAGTGAGCCGAGATTGCGCCACCGCATTCCAGCCTGGGCAACTGAGCGAGACTTAGTCTCAAAAAAACAAAACAAAACAAAACAAGACAAAGTTCATGCTCTTATGCAACTAATATTCTATTGAGAGAGATAAACATGTATATATATAAAACAATGTCAAGTATTAGTAAGAAAAACTGAGCAAGAAGAGGTTGTAGAAAGTAGGAGAAATGAAGGACCTATGTTAGACCAGAAAGTCTAAAGTCAAATGTTTTTAAAGTCAAAGAGGAAGGCCTCTCCTACTGTTGAATCTAAAATAATTGAAAGTAGGATCTTGAAGAGATACTTGTACACCCATGCTCATTGCAACATTATTCGTAATTCTTTATCTATTCTTAGTTACAACTGACAAATGAATACAGAAAATGAGGTATATACATACAATGGAATATTATTCAGCCTTAAAAAAAGAAGGAAATCCTGTCATATGCTACAACCTGGATGAACCTTGAGGACATCTTGTTGAGTGAAATAAGCCAGTCACAAAAGTAAAAATACTGTATGATTCTACTTATATGAGATATTTAGAGTCATCAAAACCATAAAAACAGAAAGTAGAATGGTTGTTTCCAGGGGATTGGAGCAAGTGGGAAAGGGGAGTTGTTTGATGGATATAGGGTTTCACTTTGCTGCTCAGGCTAGAGTGCAGTGGTGTGATCATGGCTCACCACAGCCTCAAACTCCTGGGCTCAAGTGATCCTCCCGCCTCAGCCTCCCATGTAGCTGGGGCTACAGGTACATGCTACCATGCCCAGCTAATGTTTTTTATATTTTGTAGAGATGGGCTCTTACTATGTTACCCAGGCTGGTCTTGAATTTCTTAGCTCAAGTGATTCTCCACCTCATCCTCTCAAAGTACTGGGATTACAGACATAAGCCACCATGCCTGGCAAGTTTCAGTTTTAAAGATGAAAAAGTGGCCGGGTGTGGTGGCTCACACCTGTAATCCCAGCACTTTGAGAGGCTGAGGCGGGTGGATCACGAGGTCAGGAGATCGAGACCATCCTGGCTAACACGGTGAAACCCCATCTCTACTAAAAATACAAAAAATTAGCCGGGCATGGTAGGAGGCAACTGTAGTCCCAGCTACTTAGGAGGCTGAGGCAGGAGAATGGTGTGAACCTGGCAGGCGGAGCTTGCAGTGAGCCGAGATTGCGCCACTGCACCTCCAGCCTGGGCGACAGAGCAAGACTCCGCCTTAAAAAAAAAAAAAAAAAAAAAAAGATATATTTTATATTGTGTGGTTTCTAACACAATTAAATAAAACAGAAATGAGCTATCAAGCCATGAAAAGACACAGAGAAAACTTAAATGCATATTAGTAAAAAAACAAGCTAATGTGAAAAGGCTACATACTGTGTAATTCCAAATGACATTCTGGAAAAGGCAAGACTATAGAGACAGTAAAAAAGATTGGTGGTTGCCAAGGATTAAGGGAAGGGAGGAGTGAACAGGCAGAGTACAGAGAATTTTTAGGACAGTGAGGCTATTCTGTATGATACTGTAATGATTGATACGCATCATTATACATTTTTCAAAATCCATAGAATATACAAAACCAAGAAAGAGTAAATTATAGACTCTTGGTGATAATAATGTGTCATTGCAGGTTTATCAATAAATGAACCACTCTGGTGCAGGATGTTGATAGTGGGGGAAGCTGTGTGTGTGGGGTTAGGAGGAACAGTATAGAAATTCTCAGTACTTTCCATACTCAATTTTACAGTGAATGCACTGAAAAGGAAGGAAGGATGGAAGGGAGGGAGGGAGGGAGAGAGAGAGGAAAGGAGGGAGGGAGGGGAGTGGGGAATGTAAATGGGAGAGGAAAGAAGGAGAGGGAGGTGAGGGAGACAGGCCTCTTTCAAAATGACACTAGAATAGAGACCACAGTGAGCACTGAGTCTTAGGAAGCTCTGGGCAAAGAGCATTCCAGACAAAGCAGACACCAGTGCAAAAACAAGTTTATTACTGTGTCCGTGGAATAGCATGGGGCCCAGTGTGGCTGGGACAAAATAAAAGTGAAAAATTGTAGGAGATGAAGTCTAAGAGACAGGCAGAGGCTGGATCACAAAGACTTGTTTGTCAAATTAAGGAGTCATTCTGTCCACATCAGTTTTCTCAATAAATGTAGTCATATACATTTGGAATAAAGACTATTTTTAAATGCTTTTCTAAGCATGTTAACACATTAAATATGGACATATGTATAGAAAGTACACTTGAAAGAATAAAGAAAAACCGATACATAAAATTTAACACTTTTACTGAATCCTTACTGCTAATCAGACACTGTACAAGATACTAAAGACACAGAATATGAACAGTAGACTACAGTCTATAGAGGGGTTTGATAATAAAAAGGGTGAAAATGAAGGAAATCTTCTTATATTAAAACTAGGGATTCTCTTTCAAATTTGAAAAAGACAAATTTAGGTTACAAAAACGAAGTTCTGTTTTATGAAATAATTCATAAAATTCCATTCTAACAGACTGTACAGACTTTAAACAGGAATCATTCAAATGTTTTAAATTCAAGAATGATGCATTTATAATAGGATAACATTGTTATACTGCAGTCTTTTACCTTTGTCAGTTTCATCTCTTCCTACTGTGTATGTTTCCCCCAAACAATGTATTTTCTCTACCTTCCCAAAAATTGAACCCTTAAAAACAATCAGTTTACATTTTTTCCCCTAAGTGTTTTCGAACTTTTCTTAAATCTACAGCAATGATCAATCTGAAAAAATACTAACAATAGCAATCTAAGAATTACAGTTTTACAATCACCAGATTTTCCTCTATTTTTGTAAATTCTTGGTTGTCAACCACCCAACTTCCTTCAGGGGCAATATGATTTCTAATGGCTCTGGGTTCAGGCTTATTCCTTCATATATTTGCTACAATTATTCCCCCTTATTTAGTATTAAAACAACTGAGTTAACACCATTTGATATCTTCATAAAGATTACTAAAACTGATGAAAGAGGCCAGTCACAGTGGCTCATGCCTGTAATCCCAGCACTTTGGGAGGCTGAGGTGAGCAGATCACTTGAGCCCAGGAGTTTGAGGCTGCAGTGAGCCATGACAGCACCACAGCAATCCAGACCATGTGACAGAGTGACAGACCCCGCCTCAAAAAAAAAAAAGGCTGGCACGGTGGCTCACTCCTGCAATCCCAGGCAGGCAGATCACTTGAGGCCAGGAGTTCGAGACCAGTCAGGCCAACATGGTGAAATGCCATCTCTACTAAAAACAAAAAAATTAGTCAGGAGTGGTGGCACATGTCTGTAATCCCAGCTAATTGGGAGGCTGAGGCATGAGAATCCCTTGAACCTTAAAGGCAGAAGTTGTACTGAGCTGAGATCGTGCCACTGCACTCCAGCCTGTACAACAGAGGGAGACTGTCTTTGTTTTTTTGAGATGGAGTCTCGCTCTGTTGCCCAGGCTGGAGTGCAGTGGTGTGATCTTGGCTCACTGCAACCTCCACCTCCTGGGTTCAAGGGTTTCTTCTGTCTCAGCTTCTCAAGTAGCTGGGACCACAGGCGCATGCCACCACGCCCAGCTAACTTTTTGTATTTTTAGTAAAGATGAGGTTTCACTGTGTTAGCCAGGATGGTCTCAATCTCCAGACCTTGGGATCCCCCTGCCTCAGCCTCCCAAAGTGCTGGGATTACAGGCGTGTGCCACCGTGCCCGGCCGAGACTCTGTCTTAATAAAAAACAACAACTGATAAATTAAACAAACTTATTTTAAAAGGGTTTTAAACTCTTGGGTAAGTATTTTACCACTTTGTTCCTAATTCCAAATTATACTTAATATTATAAAATACAAATGTGAGCTATGGTTGCTTGCCTTACAAGAAGGGAGTACTACTGGAAACTTTAAGGCAGTGGTTAAACTGTTTCTTAGAACTCTTTTCAAAGGAACTTTTAACATGGTCAAATATTTTAAATTTATTTATTTATTTTTATTTTTTTAATTTTTTTGAGGCAGAGTTTCACTCTTGTTGCCAGGTTGGAGTGCAATGGCACGATCTCGGCTCACCGCAACCTCCGCCTCCTAGGTTCAAGCAATTCTCCTGCCTCAGCCTCCCTAGTAGCTGGGATTATAGGCATGTGCCACCAGACCCAGCTAATTTTGTATTTTTAGTAGAGACGGGGTTTCTCCATGTTGGTCAGGCTGGTCTCGAACTCCCGACCTCAGGTGATCCACCCGCCTCAGCCTCCCAAAGTGCTGGGATTACAGGCATGAGCCACTGCGCCCGGCCTAAATTTAAATACAAAATATATTTTAAGAATATATTTGCACTCATTAAAAATTTGTTATGAACACACACACATCATGTTTTCTTGTACTGTCAGTATATTATTAGACAAAACTGGAAAAAATAGGCTCTTTGCTTAAATTACAACTTCTGGTAAAGAGTTTTAATTGGGAATATTGCAGCTCTGTGTTGGTCTGTCTAAAATTAGATTTGAAGAGGTCTGCTCAAGTAAAATTATACAAAAAAGAACACTATTACTCACACGTGTGGAACATTACACATTAGCTCAGACTGAGCCCAGCCATATAAGCTTGACATACACTATTTTCAAAACTAACGGTAATGTAATTATAACACCTTAGGGTTTCAGTGTTTATTTTAAAAGCAGGGTACTTTTTGCCTGATACGTTTACGAGAAATGCAAGCAGTTGTTAGATATCCTTTGTTTCAACTTTGAGCCAATACTTCCAATCTCTCTTTAAGAATCCTGATCAGTGTAATGGCAATGTACTCTAAGACTGCAAGATGGACTTAAACCAAATGCTGATAACATTTGCAAGCATTTTTATTTTTCTTTCTTTCTTAATTTTTTGATATGCAGTCTTCCCATATCACACCCAGATTGGTCTTGAACTCTTAGGCTCAAGTAATCCTCCTCCCTTAGTCTCCTGAGTACCTGGAATTACAGCTGCGAACCACTGTGACTGGCTGCAAACAGTTTTCTTTTCTTTCCTTTTTTTTTTTTTTGTAACAGGGTCTCACTCTATTTGTCCAGGCTGGAATGTAGTGGTGTGATCTTGGCTCACAGCAACCTCTGCCTCCTGGGCTCAAGCGATCCTTTGACAGCCTCCCAAGTAGCTGGGACTATGGGTGTGTGCCACAATGCCCAGTCAGTGTTTTGTATTTTTTGTAGAGATAGGGTTTTGCCATGTTGCCCTGGTCTCACTCTTGGGCTCAAGCGATCCGCCTGCCTTGGCCTCCCAAAGTGCTGGGATTACAGGCATGAGCCACCATGCCTGGTGCCTGCAAACACGAAAATTAAGATTTTCTCATTTCAATCAAGATTTTCTCAGGATTAGGCAACGAAAGTAAGATGAATTTGGAGGTTGATATCAGACAGCAACTATCATCCACAGTCCCTAATTTTAACTTTTTAATCAAAATAGCTTCATGATTTCAGTAAGAAATGATATAAATTTCATACATACATGATATAAATTGAACCACTTTATACTTATCATGTACTGGTTTTATATACTGGAAGGTGGATAAGATTTCATTTGAAAAGAGGTTTCTATTGCTAAAAATGTTTAAATATCACTGTTTTAAGGTACAAATTCCCCTGATAAAATTTAAATGACTTAGAATACAAATTTGGCTTTAGCTGTAGATTTCCTTTCTTCTCCTTCTCTTTTTTTTTTTTTTTTTTGAAAAGGAGTCTCGCTCTGTTGCCCAGGCTGGAGTGCAGTGGTATGATCTCGGCTCACTGCAAGCTCTGCCTCCCGGGTTCACGCCATTCTCCTGCCTCAGCCTCCCGAGTACCTAGGACTACAGGCACCCGCCACCATGCCCGGCTAATTTTTTGTATTTTTTTTTAGTAGAGATGGGGTTTCACCATGTTAGCCAGGATGGTCTCGATCTCCTGACCTTGAGATCCGCCTGCCTTGGCCTCCCAAAGTGCTGGGATTATAGGCGTGAGCCACCGCCCCCGGCCTCTTATTATTATTTTTTGAGGCAGAATCTCCCTCTGCTGCCCAGGATGGAGTGCAGTGATGCAATCTCGGCTCACTGCAACCTCTGCCTTCCTGGTTCAAGCATTTCTCATGCCTCAATCTCCTGAGTAGCTGGGACTACAGGTACGCGCCGTTACGCCCAGCCAATTTTTGTATTTTTAGTAGAGATGGGGTTTTGCCATGTTGGACAGCTGATCTCGAACACTTGAGAGTGACCCACCCACTTTGGCCTCCCAAAGTGCTGGGATTACAGAGCCACAGCATCTGGCCTAGATTTCGTATCTTATGATATGGTGCAACGTAAGTTGTTGATTCTTCTTCTTTTTTTTTTTTTTTTAATGAGACAGAGTCTCGCTCTGTCACCAGGCTGGAGTATAGTGGCGGGATTCCAGCTCGCTGCAACCTCCTCCTTCTGAGTTCAAGTGATTCTGCGGCCTCAGCCTCACGAGTAGCTGGGACTACAGGCGCGCACCACCCTGCCCAGCTAATTTTTTTTGTATTTTTAGTAGAGATGGGGTTTCACCATGTTGGCAAGGATGGTCTCCATCTTCTGACCTTGTGAACTGCCCGCCTGGGCCTCCCAAAGTGCTGGGATTACAGGCGTGAGACACCACGCCCAGCCAACTTGTTGATTTTTCAAATTCTATAGGACTAGATTATCTGAACATGAAATTCAAGAAATTTTTCAAGACTGAAATGAGTTATGCTTTCTTTTGCAAATTTGATACTGGTGAAAGTATGTTAAAAAGGTTGCTTTGAAAGTAAATGTGAAGGTTCCAACGATGTCTCTTTCTTCCCCGGCTAATACTTCCTTCCACTCTAAGAAGCCAATTCCTTCTTGCCTTTGCCAAGTAAAGGAAGAATACTGATGAAAATAAAACTCCGCTTGCTTTTTTCCAGCACCAATAATTTTGAGCCTAGTGATACCTCCTACAATGCAGAACAGGATCTCTAAAGAGCATGCCAAGGAATGTGGATACTAAAACTATCAAATAGCAAAACTTGTCCTAATGACATTCCATATACATCATTTGTTCAACTTTCTCCTGAACATAACTTAATTACAAAATATAAATAAAACTAGGAAAGATACATCAATGACAAATTCACCTGGAAGTCAGTTTTTCAAGAAAAACACTAGGTTTGATCCGTCATGGAATGAGAAAAAAAAAGGAAAAATACTGAGGAAAAAAATGAGAAGAAAAAGGAAAAAAAAAAAGAGAAAAAAAGGAAAAAATCTGGCTGTGAGCTAAAAATGGATTTTATATTTTTAAAGAGGTATAAAAAAAAGAAAACAAAGAATATGTAATAGAGACTGACCACATGTGGCCTGCAAAGTCTAAAGTGTTTACTATCTAATCCTTTATAGAAAAATGCTGCCAGCTACTAATAGAGACCAATGTATACATTTAAACTTTAAAATTATATACTTTATATACTTTAACAAAAATTGTGTTTATTACCTGTTCATAATTTAAACGTTGAATTTCTGAAATTTCTTTTGGCTTTGCATCAAGCATGTAATCTCCTGTAAAAAAAAGAATTGTAAAATTGCCTTTTAAAAACTTTTTTTTTCTGATTACAAAAGTAATAGATCTTAATTATAAATGTTAAAACACTGTAGTTATAGCTAACATATAAAGTTGACTCACCAATCCTACCCAGAGAGAATCAATGTTAACTTTTCCTATCACCTCAAATATTTTTTCAATGTATATACTACAGTGCTTTTGAACTTTTTACTTCCATTTTATAATATATTTCAGCAGCATTCCACGTTACTATGTATAAAGGTCCCAAAGGTTGTACCAAATTTCATTGCTGTCAACAATATAACTATTTCTGATTACCTCACCAACAATGGGTATTATCAGTCTTCTAAATGTTGCAACCCTGAGAAGTAAAAAAAAAAAAATTTAGCCTCTGGCCGGTTTGGGTGGCTCATGCCTGTAATCCCAGCAGTTTGGGAGGCTGAGGTGGGTGGATCACCTGAGGTCAGGAGTTCAGCCTGGCCAACATGGTGAAACCCCAACTCTACTAAAAATAGAAAAATTAGCCAGGCGTGGTGGCGGGCACCTGTAATCCCAGCTACTTGGGAGGCTGAGGCAGGAGAATCGCTTGAACCTGGGAGGCGGAGGTTGCAGTGAGCTGAGATCGCGCCACTGTGCTCCAGCCTGGGAAACTGAGTGAGACTGTGTCCCAAAAAAAAATTTTTTTTTTTTTTTGCATTTAAAAAGATGGTATTTTTATATATGAGTTTTTATTTGGTATCACCTTTTAAATATATGTATAACCTTTTGGTATACGTGGCAACTTTTTAATATATGTAGAACCTTCTAAAAATATGGATCACAATTTTAATACTTTTAAATTTATGTATTATCTTCCAAATTATGTATTAACTGTATGTACACACTTTTTTCCTTTGAATTATCTACCTATATAATTATCTTTTTTGTTTTTAAGAGATGGGGTTTTGCCATGTTGCAGCATCCCAAAGTGTTGGGATCACAGGCATGAGCCACTGTGCCTGGCCTATCTTTTCTTATTGAACTGTAAAAGCTAAACTGGGCTGGGCATGGTGGCTCATGCCTATAATCCCAGTGCTTTGGGAGGCCAAGGAGGGTGGATCACTTGAGGTTAGGAGTTCAAGACCAGCCTGGCCAATATGGTGAAACCCTGTTTCTACTAAAAATACAAAAATTAGCCAGGCGTGGTGTTGTGCACCTGTAGTCCCAACTACTCAGGAGGCTGAGGCAGGAGAATTGCTTGAACCCAGGAAGTGGCGGTTGCAGTGAGCCAAGATCGCGCCATTGTACTCCAGCCTGGGTGATGGAGCCAGACTCTGTCTCAAAAACAAAAACAAATTTTATTTTTTTAAAATCTTGTCAACTGGTTAATCTGTCTCTACCCTTCCAGACAACTAGTTAACTGATTTTTTGTGAGATCTAGACTTAGTGACGTAACTGAGACTGCACATTTTAGAAGACTTTTTTTTTTTTTTGAGACAGAGTCTTACTCTGTTGCCCAGGCTGGAGTGCAGTGGCGTGATCATGACTTGCTGCAACCTTAACCTCCCTAGGCTCAGGAAATCCTCCCACCTCAGCTTCCTGAGTAGCAGGGACTACAGGCATGCACCACCACACCTGGCTAATTGTTTAAATAAATAAATAAATAAATAAAGTTAAACTGGATGCAGAAAAATGAGCAAAACTTGGAAAGGCAATGGGAGAAAAAGTATCTTTTGAGGGGAAGAATGAATGGAGAAAACACATATAAGAAAGATCATGTCACATGGACAACTTATAAGAAGATTTAATACAAAAGATTTATATTGTAAAGTAGTGGCAAACATGGTTGAATGAGTAAACTTGAACAGATTTTAGAAAATCCTAAATAATATGCTGATAAGTTTGGCTGGCTGTAAAAGATCACACGGATCTTTATACTATATTAAGTAGAGAAGTGAAGGATGAAATTGATGCTTTAGGAAAAGCACACTGATATGTAGGCTAATTTAGAGAACAAAGAATGATACAGTTTGCAGGTAAATCAGGTTGTGAAGTATCAGTATACAGAAACAGAAAAAATTTCAAGGAAAGAATTAATATAACCTTGCTACTAATGGGATATTCTAGATAAACAGAAAACAAGAAACCAAAATTTGACAGCTACTTTAGGCCAAAAAAATGGAAGAGACGGTTTGGCATAAGTTTACTAGCTTATACCAGGTGAACATTTGGAAAAAAGGAAATACAGGCAACTCTGGGAGAAATTAAAATGCTTCAACATTGACCTGTCTTTATAGCGTATTTATATTCAAAAGATAAAATAATTTTTTTAAAGTCAGACAATGCCACCATCTCTATTATTTTCCTTACTTTATACTATGCCAGTCTCATCATCATACTACCAATATCAGATGGCTGAAGTCACAATATACATTCCAGTTTATGTTGAGTTTCATATTCCTGCTCATTTCCTGCCTTCTCCCTCCATCTCTTCCCCTACCTTACTTTATTACGCTTCCTAACACTTTCTGGGTATAGTGTTTCTTTCACTATGCCAAAGCCCTCCAAAAAGCCATGTCCATGTCTGGCTCTGCTCTCATATTCTAGTAACAGAAATTTCCAGATTGAAATTCACCACTCTTCTCTTCTAATCTTTGCCAATCAAAATTCCCATTTCCTTGGGGTACTTCAGCTAGGCACTAGGAAAGCAATGATTAGTTTCTCTTACAATCCCTCTACTAGTGTTTGCTTTTTAACTAAAAAACATCTTTTTTCTCCAGAGAAATGGAGTAATCTCAACAGGAGAACATCTAAATAGCTTAGAAAATTAAACAATTTGTTCTGGCACGATTGACCCTGAGTAAAGTTTACTTTTGGTGAGGCAGAGCCTTCAGAATTTATTTGCCTACACCGTTCTTTTTCACTTCTCCCCTATATCCCATTAAAATATTACTTTTGCACTGTCACTAATAGCTAAGTCCTCTCACCAGTGATTCCCAAACCTCTTTAGCTACACTAGGTATTTCCCCACTAATTTTTCTTTTTCCTTATTAAAGTTATCTATCCTATGTTCTGCTTCCTCAGGGCTTTGCTAGCTAAGAGTTAGATAAATTTAACACACCAAGATGTGTTAACTATTTCTTTTATTACTCTTTCCAAGAAAAATACCATGCTGACATTTTCGTGGTTAGAGTACACTTATGCAGCCACATTAACTACATGTTGACACCTCCAAATAACTAGCTCACAGTACATACTCAGTAAATATTTACTGGATTGCTGGGCGCGGTGGCTCACGCCTATAATCCCAGCACTTTGGGAGGCCAAGGCGGGCGGATCACCTGAGGCCAGGAGTTTGAAACCAGCCTGGCCAAGATGATGAAACCCCATCTCTACTAAAAATACAAAAATTAGCTGGGTGTGGTGGTAGGCGCTTGTAATCCCAGCTACTTGGGAGGCTGAGGTGAGATAATCACTTGAACCCGGGAGGCGGAGGTTGCAGTGAGCCAAGATTGGGCCATTGCACTGTAGCCTGGGTGACAAGAGTGAAATTCCGTCTCAAAAAAAAGAAAAAAATTTTGCTGGATTAAAAAAGGCAAGAAAAGGGCTGGGTGTGTGACTTATGCCTGTAGTCCCAGCACTTTGAGAGGGCAAGGTGGGTGGATTACAAGGTCAGCAGTTCAAGACCAGCCTGGCCAACATGGTGAAACCTCATCTCTACTAAAAAAAAAAAAAATACAAAAATTAGCTGGCTGTGGTGGCGGGCGCCTGTAATCCCAGCTGCTTAGGTGGCTGAGGCAGGAGAACTGCTTGAGCCTGGGAGGCGGAGGTTGCAGTGAGCCAAGATCGCACCATTGTACTCCGGCCTGGGCAAAAGAGCAAGACTCAGTCTCAGGAAAAAAGGAAAAGAAGAGAAAAGAAAAGAAAGAAAAACACAAGTAGAGGAAATTTCAAACACCAAAAACACTTTGCGATGATAGAGGGGTAAGAGGGATATATTTTTGAGTACATGAGCTTTCAGCATTCTTTAAATCATAGAAAGTGCCCAGAGGGAGACAGCACATTAACCCCTCTAAACACCGGTTTCCTCATCTGTAAAACAGAGGCATTACAATTTTGTGATGGCTTTATTTTTCCACCAATCTCATCCTTTGTACTATTAGTACTTCTGCACTTATGGCTCTGCTCATCGGTTCTCTGCCACCACAACTGTATTTCTTCATTTGCAGAACTCATGGCAAAAGAGCTCATTTTGTCTCAGACGGTACGCAGACAAAGTCAAGTAGAGTGCTAGTGATAATGAGCAGGGAAGAGGTTAGGTAAACGGCATTAACTTGTGATAGCACAGAAAGTAGAGCCAGAATGAAGATAAGAGCTATGGAGTGGCAGCACAGTTTAACACTGTCCAGTCGAAATATAATGCAAGCCACAAATTTGAGCTCAAATGTAATTTTAAATTTTCTAGTAGCCACATTAATAAAAGTCAAAATAAATAGGTAAAATTAGGGGGTTTTTTGTTTTTTTTTTTTTGAGATAGGGTCTCACTTTGTCACCCAGGCTGGAGTATAGTGGCACAAACATGGCTCATGGCAGCCTTGAACTTCCAGGCTCAAGTGATCCTCCTGCCTCAACCTCCTGAGTGGCAGGGACTACAGGTGAGCTTTATTACACATGGCTAATTTTTAAATTCTTTATAAAGACAGGGTTTGGCCATGTTGCCCAGGCTGGTCTTGAACTCCTGAGCTCAAGTGATCTGCCTGCCTCAGTCTCCTGAAGTGCTGGGATAAAAGGCATGAACCGGCCGGGCGCGGTGGCTCAAGCCTGTAATCCCAGCACTTTGGGAGGCCGAGACGGGCGGATCACGAGGTCAGGAGATCGAGACCATCCTGGTTAACATGGTGAAACCCCGTCTCTACTAAAAAATACAAAAAACTAGCCGGGCGAGGTGGCGGGTGCCTGTAGTCCCAGCTACTCGGGAGGCTGAGGCAGGAGAATGGCGTGAACCCGGGAGGCGGAGCTTGCAGTGAGCTGAGATCCGGCCACTGCACTCCAGCCTGGGTGACAGAGCGAGACTCCGTCTCAAAAAAAAAAAAAAAAAAAAAAAAAAAGGCATGAACCATCACACCTGGCCAAAATTAATCGTAATAATATATTTTATTTAACCTAGTATATGAAAATTTCAACAATCAATATTTTAAAATTACTGATATTCTTTTTTAACCAAGTCTTTGAAATCTGGTGTATATTTTACATTTACAGAACATCTCAATTCACACTGGCCACATTTCAAGTACTCGATAGCCACATGTACCTACCGGCTACTATATTCTTCAGTGCAGGTTTAGGTGATATACGGTAATGACCTAACAAAGAATAGTAAATGAGTCCAATTTGACTCAATCTGCCTTACACAATTCCATCTGAGAACAAGGAAAGGAGGGTGGAGAGTGGATGGATATGGAAGAGCTGGATAGGAAACAGGGTCGGAAATACATGTAACTCATTACTTAAATTATATATAGTTATATATAAATGGCCAGGTGCGGTGGCTAATGCCTATAATCCTAGCACTTGGGGAGGCCAAGGCAGGTGGATCACTTGAAGCCAGGAATTCAAGTCCAGCCCAGCCAACACCAGGAAACCCTGTCTCTACTAAAAATACAAAAATTAGCCAGGCATGCTGGCGAGCACCCGTAATCCCAGCTACTTGCGAGGCTGAGGCAGGAGAATTGCTTGAACCTGGGAGGCAGAGGTTGCAGTGAGCAAGATCATGCCACTGCACTCCAGCTTGGGCAACAGAGAACCAGTTTCAAAAAACAAAACAAAATAAAACTACATTTAACTTTTTATTATCCCATTTAGGAAACTAAAATAGATTAAGCATCCTATTACAGTAAATTCAAACTTCCTGCCTGGCTCACAAGACTCTCTTGCCACAATCTACTTATCTCTATTTCTTTAACTATACAACATGCAGATTTACCAAGTATAGTCAAATTAGACTCATACACTGTTCCTTCAATATGCCTTACATATTTCCACCTCTAGCTTGAGCTTAAGATAGTTTCCACCTAGCCCTCAAACAACCTTTCTTATTCTTTACAACAGCATAGATTCTAACTATCCTTCAAAGACCAATACAAGTCACATGTTCTCCTTTAAGCCTTTTCTACTCCTTACCCACTTCCCATACCCATTTGTACCCAAACTTCTCAAAAGTTTTCTGCCCTTGAGGCTCCACTTCCTTCCTCCCAGACACTCTTCAACTCACCACTCCATTTCCATCTCATCACTGCAGTGACACGGTTTGATGAAGGTCACAATAACCTTCACACTGCCAAGTCATAACGGGAGTATTCTCCAGTATTCAATACCTTTTCTCCTTTCTTCTAACAATCTTCACCTTCTCTGGGCTTCATTATACCACTCTCTCCTGGCTTTTCTCCTATCTTACTACCAGCTACTTCTTCACTATTTCTCTGTCCTCTACTTCATTCATTTTAGCAGAGGTGATGTTGCACCTAAAGGAGCAAAAACTGGTTCTTGGTGCAGGAGGGTGGGTGGCAAAAAAAAAAAAAAAAAAAAAAAAATCTTACATAGTATAATGGCTTATAGCCTTCAAAGGGCCACAGTACAAAAAAAACCCATACAATAGACCCACACAAAATGGCTCAAGCCTGTAATGCCAGCACTTTGGGAGGCCGAGGCGGGCGGATCACGAGGTCAGGAGATCGAGACCATCCTGGCTAACACGGTGAAACCCCGTCTCTACTAAAAATACAAAAAATTAGCTGGGCCTGTTGGCAGATGCCTGTAGTCCCAGCTACTCGGGAGGCTGAGGCAGGAGAATGGCATGAACCGGGAGGTGGAGCTTGCAATGAGCTGAGATCCGGCCACTGCACTCCAGCCCGGGCAACAGAGCGAGACTCCATCTCAAGAAAAACAAAACAAAAACCAAAAAGCACATACAATATATTTACATTATTAAAATGTCCTGAAGTGAGCCATTAGGACAAAAGTGTCTATAAAGGCTCCTCAGAATGGCAATAATGAAAAGAAAGTTGAAACATTGCTCCACCTAATCTCTACATGCTGGGAAACTTCAGGGGAGAATCCTGGACCCTCTTCTTTTCTCTATTATCTTATCAACTTCCACAGATTTAAATACCATTTTTATACTGATGACTTCTAAATTCTTATCTCAAATTTCAGTGTTCTCTGGAACTCATAGTCTGCCATTAGCAAATTCCCTAGATATTCAACTTCTCTGAATGTTCCCTTTACCTTACTATCTGAGTATCTGGCTCTGTCTTGATAACAATGCAGTTCTCTTAAGTGATAGTTCTGTTCTCTCTCATACTTCTTTTACCAGTGAGCCTCAAAGTGGAACAGGTACCCACTTGTTGTTGAAAGTAAGAGGGAAGGTATAAAATAATTGCCTAGAGAAATGGGAGAGTGAATGGATTAGAGAGCTGTGGTATGATTTTGGGGTGTTACCTTTGAGGTTATTCTCTCCCCTCTTCCTCCCTAAATTCCTCAGTTTTAAAACTCAGATAATTCTACCCATTATCTACCTACCTTGTTGCAGTTATCTACTGACCTCCAGGCCAATACCTTTTATTCTTAGCTCCTTTCTCCAACACAAATCCCGTAATTTTTGGTAATTTCAATAAGCATGGGGATGTCTCTTCCAACACCCTGCCTCTCTGTTCCTTGACCTCTTCTCCAACGAAAATATGTTATGCTTAAAACACACACACACACACACACACCCCGAAAAACAACCTTTTATTCTACTTTATCTCAGAAACTCATTTCCCATGGTAATACGTTTCATTATTACCAAGAATTCCTCAGCTGTATCAGGAATCGAGACTCACAATCCATTAATCTCATTACATTTTCCTTCAACACACTTACATCATTTCCTCTTTACGCAGCTTAAATTCTATGGCCCATGATTATAATCACTCTCTATACACACCTTCATACCTTAGACTACTCCCCTCATCCCCCACCGCACAACCCTGGCCCCACCACTGGCAACATGTAGAGCAACATACCCTAGATTCTTTCGTCAACACACTCATCAGGCAAAAATTCAGCTCTGGTTAAATCCTGGCCTCCCATCATTCAGACCTGGACTCGTGCAGCTGAACATGACTGAGAAAACATAACACCATCCTGGCTGGTTTCACTAACCTCAAAGGTAACACCCCCAAATCCTACCACAGCTCTCTAATCCATTCACTCTCCCATTTCTCTAGGCAATTATTTTACACCTTCCCTCTTACTTTTAACAACTCCTTCCTCATCCTCACTCCCAATTGATGACTTTGTTTCCTATTTCATTGAGAAAATAGAAGCACTCAGGAGACTAGCTACAACCACATCCACCCACTGACCTGCACCTATTTGTAATACGTTCTGTCTTTCCTCCTATTACCATGGATGAACTATCTAAGGCTAGATTTTCTATTTGTATAAAGTACTTTCTGCAGCTCCTTTTCTCTAGTTTTCTCTTTTATAAAATGGCTTTGAGGTATAATCCACATCCCATACAACCGCCACTTAAAATGTACAATTCAATTATTTTTTGTAGTATATTCATAGGATTATGAAACTATCATCATGATCTAATTTTATTATTGATTGATTGACTGATTGAGACAGAGTCTCACTGTCACCCAGGCTGGAGTGCAATGGTGTTATCTCTCCTCACTGCAACCTCTGACTGCTGGGTTCAAGCGATTCTTCTGCCTCAGTCTCGCAAGTAACTGGGACTACAGGCATGCGCCACCACACCTGGCTAATTCTTTGTATTTTTAGTAGAGACGGGGTTTCACCACGTTGCCCAGGCTGGTCTTGAACTCCTGAGCTCAAGTAAACCACCTACCTCAACTACCCAAAGTGCTGGGATTACAGGTGTGAGCCACCGTGCCAGTCCCATTTTGGTCCTCCCTAAAAGAAACCCTGTACCCATTAGCAGTCAATCCCCATTTCACCCGATCTCTTCCCCAACCCTAAGCAACTACTAACCTACTTTCTGTCTCTATAAATTTGCCTATTCCAGTTTTTTTTAATTTTCATTTTTTAGAGATAAGGTTCTTGCTCTCTCACCCAGGCTGGAAAGCAGTGGTATGGTTATAGCTCATTGCAGTCTCAAACTCCTGGGTTCAAGTGATCATCCCACCTCAGCCTCCCAAGTAGCTGGGACCACAGGCATGCACCACCAGCCTGGCTAATGGATGTTTCATATAAATGGAATCATACACTCTTTTGTGACTTTGCCTCTTTCACTTAAATGTTTTAGGGTTCATCCATGTTATAGCATGTATTCATACTTCATACCTTTTTATGGCTGAATAATACTCCATTGTACAAATTTACATTTGTTTATCTGCTCATCAGTTGATAGACATTTCGGTTGTTTCCATTTTTTGACTACTATGAATAATGCTGCTTTGAACATATTTTTTTTTTTTCCCCTGAGACAGAGACTTGCTCTGCTGCCCACGCTGGAGTGCAATGGCATGATCTCAGATCACTGCAACTTCCACCTCCCAGGTTCAAGCGATTCTTCTGCCTCGGCCTCCTGAGTAGCTGGAATTATAGGCACGTGCCACCACGGTTGGCTAATTTTTATGTTCTTAGTAGAGACGGAGTTTTACCACGTTGGCCAGGCTGGGCTCAAACTCTTGACATTGTGATCCACCCGCCTTGGCCTCCCAAAATGCTGGGATTACAGGCGTAAGCCACAGCACCTAGCCCGAACATTTTTTTAGAAGTTGTATGGACATATGTTTTCACTTCTCTTGGGTAAATACCTAGGAATGATATTTCATGGTCATACGGTAATTCTCTTTAACTTTTTAAAGAATTGCCAAACTGCTTTTCAAAGTGGCTGTATCATTCTACATTTCTACTGGCTAGGTGTGAGGGTTTCCAGTTTTCTTGTTTCCAGTCAGGTTTTCATCCCACACTCTCATCAAGGTTACCAATGACCTCCTTATGGCTAAATAAACAGTCAATTTTTAGTCTTCCTCCTGCTTGAGCTATTAGCAGCATTTGATTCAGCTCATCTCTCACTCTTCCTTGAAACATTTCTTCATTAGGATTCTAGGAAATCACAGCCTCCTATTTTTCTTCTACCTGGCTGAGCATGCTGGCTCTTTCTCCTTCCCCATCTTCTAATCACTGGTGTATCTTGGACTCCGTCTACTGACCTTTTCTCTTCTATCTACTACATTCCTTCCTTTAATGATCTCACCCAATCTAACTACTGTTTATATATGTTGTCTGTAAATACATATTTACAGGCTAGACTTGTACTGTCTAATACAGTAGCCAGTAGCAATATGTGGCTATTAAATTTATATAAAATTAAAAATTCAGTTCCCTGGTCACATTACACACACACACACACACACACACAAACACAAACACACACACACAATATTGAGATAGGGTCTTGCCCTGTTGCCCAGGGTAGAGTGCAGTGTTGTGATCTTGGCTCACTGCAGCCTCTGAACCCTGGGCTCAAGCAATCCTCCCACCTCAGCTTCCCAAGTAGCTGGGACTACAGGTGCACACCATCACGCCTGGCTAATTTTTGAATTTTTAAGTGGAGATGGGGTCTCACCATGTTGCCCAGGCTGGCCTCAAACTCCTGGGCTCAAGACAGGAGCTACATTTTAAGAGCTTGAGGGCCACATGCAGCTAGTGGCTACTAAACTGGACAGGACAGATACAGAACATTTCTATCATTACAGAAATTTTAATTGTATAGTGCTGATCCAGACCTCTCCTCTGAACTCAAGATATATACATATATCTCAATAATTGCTTTCCTGATGGCTCTATTTTTTTTTTTGAAATGGAGTCTCGCTCTGTCGCCCAAACTGGAGTGCAGTGGCGTGATCTCTGCTCACTGCAACCTCTGCCACCTGAGTTCACGCCATTCTCCTGGCTCAGCCTCCTGAGTAGTTGGGACTACAGGCGCCCGCCACCACACCCGGCTAATTTTTTGTATTTTTTAGTGGACACGGGGTTTCACCGTGTTAGCCAGGATGGTCTCAATCTCCTGACCTCGTGATCCGCCGGTCTCGGTCTCCCAAAGTGCTGGGATTACAGGCGCGACCCACTGTGCCTGGCCTGATCACTCCGTTTTGATGTAAATAAACATTTAAAAACAAAAATCCTGCAATTTCTCCCTAAAAACCTTGCCCCTTCCATTTTTTCCTATTTCAGTTTTCCTATTTCCATCCTTCTACTTGTTCAAACCAAAAACGATGAGATAACCCTTGACTCCACTTTCACTCTACATCCAACTGATCAGCAAATTCTGTCAACTCTCTATCCAGAATCTAACCGCTTCTTACAAATTTCACTTATTTTACCTTGGTTAAACCCACCATCTGTTGCTAGTTGTAATAACTTCCTAAATGGTTTTCCCGCTTGTCCTTACCCCCCTAAGGTCTATTGTCAACATAACTGCTAGAGAATTCTTATTAAATCCAAAGTTAGATCATGTCAGTCCTCTTCAAAATCCTCCAACAGCTTCCCAGCTTACTTATGGCAAAAACCAAAATTGCTGTTACATCCTTAGGGCCCCATATGATCTGACTGCGTCAACTCTCTGATCTCATCTCCTACAACTCCCCTTTGTGTACTCCTTGGCAGTCATATTGGCTATTCCTCAAAATCACCCAGTATATTTCAGCCTTCCCCATAAAATATAACTTAGGAATCACTAACTTTAAGAATCATTTATCAAGCAGCGTCCTGTGGGAAAAAAAATAAAAACTTAAAATAATAATAAAAATTAAAAGAATCACTAACCTAGCCTAAAAAAGGGATTTTCTTTTTAAACCAATTTGCAGACATCTAGGTTTTCAGAGTAATCTACCCTTAACTATGAGGTCCCTAGCCAGTGAATGGGGATTAAATGATACGAATTATATATATTTTTTTGAGACGGAGTCTCGCTCTGTCGCCCAGGCTGGAGTGCAGTGGCAGGATCGCAGCTCACTGTAAGCTCCGCCTCCCGAGTTCACGCCATTCTCCTGTCTCAGCCTCCCGAGTAGCTGGGACTACAGGTGCCCACCACCTCGCTCGGCTAGTTTTTCGTATTTTTTAGTGGAGACGGGGTTTCACCGTGTTAGCCAGGATGGTCTCAAGCTCCTGACCTCGTGATCCGCCCACGTCGGCCTCCCAAAGTGCTGGGATTACAGGCTTGAGCCACCGCGCCCAGCCTCGAATTAAATTTTCTAAAAAAAGGGTCTTCCTGCCGGGTGCAGTGACTCATGCCTGTAATCCCAGCACTTTGAGAGGCCAAGGCGGGAGGATCGCTTAAGCCCAGGAGTTCAAGACAAGCCTGGGCAACACAGTGATATCTGATCTCTACAAAAATAAAATTTGACCAGGCACGGTGGCTCACGCCTGTAATCCCAGCACTTTGGGAGGCCAAGGTGGGCGGATCACCGGAGGTCGGGAGTTCAAGACCAGCCTGATCAACATGGAGAAACCCTGTCTCTACTAAAAACACAAAATTAGCCGGGTGTGGTAGCACATGCCTGTAATCCCAGCTACTCGGGAGGCTGAGGCAGGAGAATCACTTGAACCCAGGAGGTGGAGGCTGTAGTGAGCCGAGATCATACCATTGCACTCCAGCCTGGGCAACAAGAGTGAAACTCTGTCTCAAAAAAAAAACCAAAAATCTAAAAATTAGCTGGGTGTGGCAGCATGTGCATGTAGTCCCAGTTACTAGGGAGGCTGAGGTGGGAGGATCACCTGAGCCTAGGGAGGTCGAGATTGCAGCAAGTCATGATCACGCCACTGCACTCCAGCCTGGGCGATAGAGTAAGACTATGTCTCAAAAGAAAAAAAATTAAAAAACAGTCTTCTAAAATTTGCAGTCTCAGTTATATCACTAAGTCTGTATCTCCCAAAAAAAAGAGTTAACTAGTTGTCTGGAAGGGTACGGACAAATTTACCAGTTGACAAGATATTTCTTTTCTTTTTTTTTTGAGATGGAATCTCACTCTGTCACCCAGGCTGGAGTGCAGTGGTGCCATCTCGGCTCACTGCAAGCTATGCCTCCCAGGTTCACATCATTCTCCTGTCTCAGCCTCCCAAGTAGCTGAGACATCAGGTGCCCCCCACCACGCCTGGCTAATTTTTTGGTATTTTTTAGTAAAGACAGGGTTTCACCGTGTTAGCCAGGATGGTCTCAATCTCCTGACCTCGTGATCTGCCCACCTTGGCCTCCCAAAGTTCTGGGATTACAGGCGTGAGCTACTGTGCCCGGCCCCAGGTGACAAGGTTTTTAAAAAATAAAATTTGTTTTTGTTTTTGAGACGGAGTCTCACGCCATCACCCTGGTTAGAGTGCAGTGGCATGATCTCAGCTCACTGCAACCTCCACCTCTTGCGTTCAAGCAATTCTCCCACCTCACCCTCCCGAATAGTTAGGACTTACAGGTGCATGACACCACACCCGGCTAATTTTTGTAATTTTAGTAGACACAGGGATTCACCATGTTGGCCAGGCTGGTCTCAAACTATTGACCTCAAGTGATCCACCTGCCTTGGCCTCCCAAAGTGCTGGCATTACAGGCGTGAGTCACCATACCTGGTCTTAATAAAAATTTAATTACTGAAAAAACTGTAAGAATACGGATTAAGATTTCCTATTTGGTAATGGTATAATATATAAATTCTTATTTGCCAGATTATAAAAGGCCACAATGTGATGTACAATTGCCTGCTCTCTAAACAAGTTCAACTCAACGTAGCCAGTCTACAAACTATATTACCGGTCTGTTTTGAAATAAGCAGCTTAGGCCAGGTGCGGTGGCTCACGCCTGTAATACCAGCACTTTGGGAGGCCGAGGCGGGCGGATCACAAGGTCAGGAGATCGAGACCACGGTGAAACCCCGTCTCTACTAAAAATACAAAAAATTAGCCGGGCGCAGTGGCAGGCGCCTGTAGTCCCAGCTACTTAGGAGGCTGAGGCAGGAGAATGGCGTGACCCCGGGAGGCGGAGCTTGCAGTGAGCCAAGATCGTGCCACTGATCTCCAGCCTGGGCCACAGAGCAAGACTCTGTCTCAAAAAAATAAAAATTAAAAAAAAAAATAAGCAGCTTAGAGAAGAATGCAATTCAATACATTACTTCCTTCAACAAGAAAATTTTCCTATAAAAAATTTCAGTTGAAATGAACAGTGTGCTTACTAATGTAAATATTTTACATCCTAGGAGAAGATTCTATCTCACTGCAGACTGATAAGTAACATTTTGTAGACTGGCATAGGTCCATGAATCACACACTTTCAGTAGCACTGCTCTAAATCACCTCCTTCGTCTTTAATTCAAGTCTACCCAATATTTTTGAACACTTTCTACACGCAATGTCAGTGATTCTGTGCCATCTCCCATTCTACAACTTATTGGGATTAAGATGTATCTTGTTTTCTAGACATTACCTAGATTCCTTATGTGTATTACAGAATTTCAATGCTGGTCAGAAAGAAGACTATACCACCTAAGAACAGTAACATACTGATAAAAATTTTTAATTAGCAGATTCAAAACTGTAATTTTAAAATAGATTATATAATAGTACTTCAGAAAGGTGAGACTGGGCAATAAACTAGCTTTGAAGACGTTTGTTTTGAAAGAGATATAAAATCCACTTTTCAACACTAACCTAAATATTCCATCAGCTGCTCAGCAGTTATGATTTCCATCATCGGTGGAAGTTTCACCTGAAAAACAAAATATTATTTCTATAAAATTAAATGTTTTAGGTGACTAAAGTTTTTCTTGCAGTCAGAAACATAAATACTTATGTCTATATTATGGATCTACTATACTTACACATTAACATTCACATATATTAGAATCTTTATAGCCAGTCTTTTTTTTTTTTTTTTTTTTTTTTTTTGAGACAGAGTCTCTCTCTGTTGCCCAGGCTGTAGTGCAGTGGCGCAATCTCGGCTCACTGCAAGCTCCGCCTCTCAGGTTCACGCCATTCTCCTGCCTCAGCCTCCTAGTAGCTGGGAATACAGGTGCCCGCCACCACGCCCAGCTAATTTTTTTGTATTTTTAGTAGAGATGGGGCTCTACGTATTAGCCAGGATGGTCTCAATCTCCTGACCTCGTGATCCACCCGCCTCAGCCTCCCAAAGTGCTGGGATTACAGGCATGCGCCACCGCGCCCGGCCTATAACCAGTCTTCACTGTATTATTCTATTTATTAGGTTGATACAAAAGTAATTGCGGTTTTTGCTATTAAAAGTAATGCAAAGCTTAAAAACAGGCAAAATTTAACCATATTGTTTAGAGCTGCACACATAGGAGATAAAACTATTAAGAAGTAAAGAAATGGGCTGGGCACAGTGGCTCACGCCTGTAATCCCAACACTTTCAGAGGCGAAGGTGGGCAGATCACTTGAGGTCAGTAGTTTGAGGCCAGCCTGGCCAACATGGTGAAACCTCCGGCCTGGGCAACAGAATAAAAAGAAAAAAAAAAGTAAAGAAATGGGCTGGGTATAGTAGCTCACGCCTGTAATCCCAGCACTTTGGGAGGCTGAGGCAGGCAGATCACTTGAGGTTGGGAGTTCGAGACCAGCCTAGCCAACATGGTGAAACCCTCTCTCTACTAAAACTACAAAAATTAGCTGGGCATGGTGGCGCATGCTTATAATCCCAGCTACTAGGGAGGCTGAGGCAGGAGAATCACTTGGACCCAGGAGGCGGAGGTTGCAGTGAGCCAAGATTGTGCCACTGCACTCCAGCCTAGGTGACAAGAGTGAAACTCCATCTCAATAAAATATAAATTAGTAAGTAAAGAAATGGATGCTATAAAAAAACAAGATTATGGTTATCCCTAGTGGTAACGGAAGGAGTTATAGTTGGAAAAGGGCTTTTAAGGGGATTCTGACGTGCTGACAACGCTCTATTCTTTGACCTTCGTGACCTGCAATGGTAGTTCCACTGATGTTTGCTTTATAATAATTTATTAAACTGGACATCTATTTTATGTATTTTTCTATGTGTTACATTTCACAATAAAAAGTTTAAAAGTAAATAGATACATTATAGTGATATTTAAACTAAAAACCCCAGAAAATCCATTAAAATTAATTCAGCTGCAACAACACATTAGTCTAAATTAATTTTTCAAATGCATTGTCGAATGACATAGATATTACAGTCAATGACTGCAAATACTTTGACAGTCACGAGCACACTCCAGGGTATATTTATAGACTAGGAGAAAAAATAAATACTGTAGGATGGACACTCAAAGTAATTACTGTATCAATGATAGAAGAATAGTAACATTGTTAAAAATTCTTCAGCAATTATTTTGTGTTCAACTAAGGAAATCCTTTAAATCAGCGATTCTTCCAACAATTCTCCCAAATGTTGAAAAAGGTCCACTAGGTGTTTGTGTTATCAAATGTAATAATGTCACAATTTTGTTTTAATCAACAAGTAAAATAAGTTTTTAAAAAGACCCCTATAAAACAGAATGGTCTGAAGCCCTCCGTAAGCATAGATGACAGTCAACAGTTATAATTAGTCATCTAGTAGATTTATTATTCAGTAAAAACCAAGAGATGTCTTTGAGGTTTGATCATCATTTCATTCTAAATTATTTTTATTGTCTGTGACTTTTTTTTTTTTTGAGACGGAGTCTCGCTCTGTTGCCCAGACTGGGGTGCAGTGGCATGATTTCAGCTCACTGCAAGCTCCGCCTCCCGGGTTCATGCCATTCTCCTGCCTCAGCCTCCCGAGTAGCTGGGACTACAGGCGCCTGCCACCATGCCCGGCGGGTTTTTTTCATATTTTTTAGTAGAGACGGGGTTTCACCGTGTTAGGCAGGATGGTCTCGATCTCCTGACGTCATGATCCGCCCGTCTCGGCCTCCCAAAGTGCTGGGATTACAGGCTTGAGCCACCGCGCCTGATCGTTTGTGACATTTTTAAATAATTTCAGGTCAGGCCCGGTGGCTCATACGTGTAATCCAGGAGGCTGAGGTGGGCAGATCACTTGATGTCAGGAGTACGAGACCAGCCTGGCCAACTTGGTGAAACACCGACTCTACTAAAAAAACACAAAAATTGGCCAGGTGTGGTGGCGCACACCTGTAGTCCCAGTTACTTGGGAGACTGAGGCAGGAGAATTGCTTGAACCCAGGAAGCAGCAGTTACAGCGAGCAGAGATTGTGCCACTATGCTCCAGCCTGGGTGACACAGTGAGACCCTGTTTCAATTAAAAAAAAAAAAAAAAAAAAAATTCAATAGACTATTTTTTTTAAAGCAGTTTTAGGGTTTACAGAAAATCTGGGCAGAAAGTACACAGAGTTCCCATAAATGACATATTTTTAAATTGAAACTCTGGCAAATTACTGTTGACTGTTTGTTTTTCTAAATAAACTTTCTTTTGGAACACAGCCCCTCTCATTTGTTAATGTACCGTCTTTGGCTGCTTTTCCACTACAATGCAGAGATGAATCTGTGCAGCAGAGACTGCAGGGTATGCAAAGCCTAAAATATTAGTATTTACTATCTGATCCTTTACAGGAAAAGTTTGCTGATCTCTGCATTAGATGATTTTTTTTAGAAGCAAATACACAAATATTTCAACTCACTTATTTACAAGCAGTCAGTAGTATATTCATTTCCTGAATTGTAGCCAGTAAAGTACTTTGGATGTTTATTAAAACTAAAAAGTGCCTACTTCACACTAATACTATGGAGCCATCCACAGATCTTAATTATTTTTTTTAACCATTTAAGATCTTCCCAAAAGCTTGCTTTTTTTTTTTTTTTGCTTTCCTTCACCAGCATCACCTCAAAAGCAAGTGCCAAGGGTTTTGTTAATAACCTAATAAGGCTTTGTTAATAACCTAAAAAGATTGTAAGTCTTTTTAGATTTTTTCAAAGGAGAAACAAGTTATGAGATAGCTGGCTAAGAATATAGAATTAACAGTTGTGGCAGTCTGTCTGAATCTCTAAATTTTAAGTTTTACAATGAAAAAAAAAAAAACTGGCTGGGTGCGATATCTCACGTCTATAGTCCCAGCACTTTGGGAGGCTGAAGTGGAAGGATCACTTGAGCCCAGGAGTTTAGACCAGCCTAAGTAATATAGGGAAACCCTGTCCCTACAGAGAAAACCCCAACACAAACAACAAAACTTAGCCAGGTGTGGTGTTGCATGCCTGTAGTTCCAGCTATTTGGGAGGCTGAGGTGGGAACATCACTTGAGCCCAGGAATTTTGAAGCTGCAGTGAGCCACTGTCATGCCACTGCACTCCAGCCTGGGCAACAGAGAGAGACCCTATCTAAAAAAAAAAAAAAGAAAGAAAGAAAGAAGAGAAAGAAAAAAATGACAAATCAAGTATGACCTCTTTTAGCAATTATCTACAACATATTGTTTATAATAAATGAGTACTTTAACAAATACAAAGATACTTGGAGGACACTTTCAGTAGTTTAAATATTCCTCCTAAAATTTGAGCAAAGTATCTCAACATATATTAAAAAATAGCTCCCAATTAATAGAGGCCAAATAAATTGTTATTATCTAGGAAAAGGTCCTACCCTATAAATATTACTGAATTAACTGGACTTCCTGAGGAAATTATTATTAGTATTTTTAAGACATGTTCTCACTGTCCTCCAGGATGGATCGCAGTGGCAGGACCATAGCATACTGCAGCCTTGACCTCCCGGGTTAAAGCAATCCTCCTACCTGAGCCTCCCAAGTAGCTGGAACTACAGGCATGCACCACCACACCTGACTAATTTTTGTATTTTTTGTAGAGGTGGGGTTTTACTACATTGCCCAATCTGGTCTTAAACTCCTGGCCTCAAGCAATCCTCCCACGTCAGCCTCCCAAATCACTGGGATTACAGGTGTGAGCCACCGCACTCGGCCCTGGAAAATTATTAATATAAGCACAAGAATATTTAAATTAATAAAAGAAAAAAGCTACTCAGACTCCAAATGTTCCACTATAAGGTAAAACCTAAAAAATCTAGCTCAATTATTCTATCGTCCAGGCTAGAGTACAATATCATGGCAATATCATGGCTCATTGTAGCCTCAACCTCCCCAGGCTCAGGTGATCCTCCCACCTCCACCTCCCAAGTAGCTGGGACCACAGGCGTGTGCCACCATGCTTGGCTACTTTTTTGTATTTTTTGTAGAGACGGGGTTTTGACATGTTGACCAAACTCCCGGACTCAAGCAGGAGCCCAAACTCCTGCTTAAATTTGCCTACCTCAGCCTCCTAAAGTGGTAGGATTACAGGTGTAAGTCCCTGTGCCTGGCCCATTCTGTAATTCTTAATCATCTAAAGAAGAAAGTAAATCTGGGAATAGACTCAAGCAAGACCAAAAATAGTAACAACAAAACCTTCTGTTTAAACTGTAAGTGAAATCTTAAACAGGAATGTGAAACATCCTAAGAATGATACGCCAAGGTTTTGACACCTGTGATTTTGATAACCCAAAGGAAAAGATAAATGCAGGGGACTCAGCAATAACTAAGAAATAAGAAGCACTTTCTATAGGTGATGGCAAGTACAAAAATTACTACTAGCCAAATAATGTTTTTAAATGCTTAACAATTAGAATACCAATATAATAAGTATTCAAGAAACACACACTTTGAGTTCCAACACCTCTTCAAAGTTGGGAAGATACTTGAGAAAATATAAAATTGAGTTATTCGCCAGTCTCTGCTCTTTAGAAAAGAGAAGTCACGGGCTGGGCAGAGTGGCTCACTCCTGTAATCCCAGCACTTTGGGAGGCCGAGGTGGGCGGATCACCTGAGGTTAGGAGTTCAAGACCAGCCTGGCTAACATGGTGAAATCCCATCTCTACTAAAAATACAAAAAATTAGCCAGGCGTGGTGGCAGGCACCTGTAATCCCAGCTACTCAGGAAGCTGAGGGAGGACAATCACTTGGGCCAAAGAGGCAGAGGCTGCAGTAAGCCAAGACCACGCCACTGCACTCCAGCCTGGGTGACAGAGCGAGACGCTGACTCAAAAAAAAAAAAAAAAAAAAAAAAGAGAGAGAGAGAAAATTACATATATTGAACATCTACTAATTGTCATTCAATTTTATGTTACCTGAATCCCCAGCAATCCTATGAAGCAGGCATTATTAACCCCATTCAAAGAATAAACTAAGCCTTTAAAACGTTAATTTATCCAAAGTAAGTAGAAGTACTGTGATGGGAAGTGAGATCAGACACCAAAGCCAATTGCCTTTTCCATTATACCAATACTCACAGGCTTTTCTAACAACAGCAGAACACTTTCCACTTAATGAACTTATATAAAACATCATCTGAAACATATTTGAAATCAATAATTGATAGAACTTTGTGACCAGGGAAAAGTGGAGCATCATGGGGAAAGAATAATCAAAGCTGACTCTAAGGCTCAGGAAACTAAAAATCAAGATCCATACAATTGATAGCAATGGAAATTTGGCAAGTGAAGATAAGTTTGTAGAAGAAAATGATGTCTGCTTTGGAACTGTGACATTTTTAGTTTGACATTCAAAAAGGGAGTTGAGTTTGGAACAAAGAAGATAACATTTTTATATTGCAGTTTATTTTTGCATTACTTACGTATGGCAAAATGGACCCACTAAATAATAGTCAAATTTCACTAATATGAAATATGCAGTGTTTACATACATATGTGTGTATATATGTAGCATTTATATATTCGGCATGACTATATAGTATTCGTGATTTTTTAGTTGAAATTGTAAAGAAATTATTCTTTAGAAAATATTAGAAGTAATAATGGGAATCAAAGAGAAGTTTTACCCACTTTTTTCAAAATAAGGACTCAAAAACTTAAGGATTCTTTCAACATGCCTTTAATTCTGGCTCCAGCAAATAAAAATGTATGTATTATAAGCTATTACACATCATGCTTTACATTTTAATTTCTTGTATGTACTATTCATTTACTACTAATAATACTTACTAAAAAATACTCAAATTCAGACTTTTTAGTAAATCTAATTGGCTTTCTACTTGCTATCAGTATTTCTTTCTTTTTTTTTCTTTTTTGAGATGGAGTCTAGCTCTGTCACCCAGGCTGGAGTGCAGTGAGACAATCTTGGTTCACTGCAAACTCCGTCTCCTGGGTTCAAGCAATCCTCTACCCCAGCCTCCCAAGTAGCTGGGATTACAGGCACCCGCCAGCACGCACGGCTAATTTTTGCATTTTTAGTAGAGACAGGGTTTCACCACCTTCACCAGGCTGGTCTTGAACTCCTGACCTTGTGATCCACCCACCTTGGCCTCCTAAAGTGCTGGGATTACAGGTATAAGCCACCACGCTCCGCTGCCATCAGTATTTCAAATCAGAAAAATTTTATGAGACAACTCACAAGTTAAAAAGGCTTTGAAACTCTGAAACACTTTTGTCAGTTTTTATCATAATTTAGACCCTATCCTCAGAGTAAGACCAAGGCCTATTTAAAACTGTCAGAAACTGCAGATATATTCACACATATTAAATTTGCAGGAAAGTCTTATTTTATAAGCACTTCAAAGTGTTTTAGAGCAATAAAGAACGTTGTTGCAGTGAGATTTACTAATAAAAGATTTACTAGTAGGCTGGGTGCAGTGGCTCATGCCTGTAATCAAGGTGGGCTGACTGCCTGAGGTCAGGAGTTCGAGACCAACCTGGCCAAAATGGTAAAACCCTGTCTCTACTAAAAATACAAAATAATTAGCTGGGTGTGGTGGCAGGTGTCCGTAATCCCGGGTACTTGGGACACTGAGGCAGGAGAGTAGCTTGAACCCAGGAGGCGGGGGTTGCAGTGAGCCGAGACTGCACCATTGCACTCCAGCCTGGGCAACAAGAACTAAACTCTGTCTGAAAAAAAAATATAAAGATTTACTAGTAAAAGAAGGCATCTTCCATTCAGAATTCACCATTTATATTTAAGAAGCTCAGCAAGCTTACTATGCTGAAAAATCTGCCCCCCAAAATATTAATTAAACTTTTACATTAATTGCTTGAAAGATAGATGAGAATAGGGTAAGGTAAGAGACCATTTTTAAGGCTACTAAGGTAGTCCAGGTGAGAGATGAAGGCCTGAACTAGGGTAGTGGCAGTAGAAAAAGAAGTTACTAATTGCTGAAAAACATCTAAGAATATATTTAATAAACTACAATGGGAAAGGCAAGTTTATTCACCATAGTACCCCAAAGAGACTCTGAAATTAGAAGCGTCAGACACTTCAGAAGACATAAGATAAAGCACAGAGAGCTAAAAACGGGAGTCTGTATAAAGAGCAACTAGTACCAGATTGCAGAATCTGATCTAAGAAATCATGAAGTCTATTTCTGCTTCCCTGAGTTTATCATTGGCTCTCCCACCCTGTTTTGCCCCAGACCTATTGTCCACCAGACTCAGTGCTATCTTGAACTTTATCTTCCCAATCAAACATCCTGAGTGAGAGCTCTGGTTCTAGAGTAGGTGATAATCTTACCTTGGGCTAGTTATTTAAACTTTATGTACTTCAATTTTCTTTTTTTTTGAGAATGGAGTTTCGCTCTTGTTGCCCAGGCTGGAGTGCAATGGCATGATCTACGCTCACTGCAAACTCCGCCTTCCAGGTTAAAGTGATTCTCCTGCCTCAGTCTCCTGAGTAGCTGGGATTACAGGTATGCGCCACCACACCCAGCTAATTTTGTATTTTTAGTAGAGATGGGGTTTCTCCATGTTGGTCAGGCTGGTCTCAAACTCCTGACCTCAGGTGATCTGCCTACCTCGGTCTCCCAAAATGCTGGGATTACAGGCGTGAGCCACTGCGCCCGGCCTCAATTTTCTATATACATAAAATAAGAACAATAGTCTACATAAGGATTTCATGATGTGGTTGAGAAAATTAAAAGAGAAAACATACAATGCATGTAAAATAATGCACAGTATCTGGACACAAAAATAACTGAGTACTTACTATTATTATTCAAAGTCCCTATGATTGTTAGTACCACCTGAGCCCAAATGTCCTTCACCTGGGACTCAACAGATAAGGTTGGATAGGGAGTGAGAAGGTTTGTCACTAAAAGACTACTCATATCAAGGGGAGAAGAAGAAATGAACACATCTATCACTATTAGAGGGCAACTCCTACTGGCAGTATTTATTCTCTCCTCAGCCCTTGTCTACTTTATCTTACAAATCCAGAGTTACAACACCAATTCTTGGAAGAGACTGGGAATGAAAGCCTCAGAAATGTTCTTAAGTCTTTTGTGTAAACAAAACCCCACAATTGTGTGAAGTTTTAATCTCTTTTTACAGGATCTATATTTAAAAACAAGGTGGGCAGAGGCTAAGATGGAACCTTTGGCTCACCATCTGTTTTTCCTTTTTTATAAGTAATAAACACACTTGGAAACCCTCAAAAGAGCTCTGTGCTTACTTCAGGAAAAGAAAATTTGTGTGATTACAATGTTACTGCAAGTCAGGGGAAAAAGCATAACCTAGATGGAAGTTAGAAGTGTCTGTGAAAGGATATGAGGTAAAAAAGTCATCAAGGAGGGAGGGAGAACTAGAGAAAAAACTCATCCCTGGCAAAAAGCTCACCTTCATCGTGCCTCACTTTGCAGGTGATAATGACACAAAAGCGTATGTCCATTTGAACTTTGAATTTTCTGTTAATAGCCTTTTGTTCATTTTGCCATTATGCTGCTCATCGTTTTCTAATTTATAAGGGCTCTTTGTAAATTAAGAAATTAGGGTTGGCCATGGTGACTCACGCCTGTAATCCCAGCACTCTGGGAGGCTGAGCCAGGATTACTTGAGGCCAGGAGTTCAAGGCCAGACTAGACAACATGGTGAGACACACCTCTACAGAAAAAATAAAAAAGAAACTGGTTGGGCACAGGGGCTCACGCCTGTAATCTTAATACTTTGGAAGGCTGAGGTGGGCAGATCACTTGAGGTCGGGAGTTCAAGACCAGCCTGGCCAAGATGGTGAAACCCTGTCTCTATTAAAAATACAAAAATTAGCAGGAAATCGCATGAACCCAGGAGGCAGAGGTTGCAGCGAGCCAAGATCGTGCCACTGCACTCCGGCCTAGGCGACTGAGTGAGACTCCGTCAAAAAAAAAAAAAAAATTAGGTGGGCATGGTAGCACACACTTGTGGTCCCAGCTGCTCAGGATGCTGAGGTTGGAGGATTGCTTGAGCTCAGGAGGTCGCGGCTATAGGGAGCCATGATTCTACCAACACGCTCCAGCCTGGGTGAAAGAATGATAGTCTATCTCAAAAAAAGAAAAAGAAAAAAAAAAAGGGAAATTAGCCCTTAGATAATCCAGCAAATAGTTCCCTTAGTTTAGTGGGTTTTGATTTAGTTTGTGTCTGTTCTTTTTTTTAAAGCTTTTTTATATTTTACAGAATCAAATATAGGAATCCTTATTTTACAGTTTATAGGTTTGATGTTTGGAGAAACCAACTTTATATTAAAAATCCTTCTTCAGGACCCCGGCATCCCTCCCATGACTTGGAACAGGAGATAATCTCAGCTTATACTAAGCAAAGAAAAAAACTGGGAAAAGAATTCCCTACCAAAAACAGTTAAGGAGAGGAGATGTGTTTCCAGCATCTTAAATTAGTGCATTCATTTTTCTACTAAAATGCTATACAATGATTAGATATTGCAATACTCTATCTTCTCTATCACAACGTATAATATAGGTTATATGTAAGATTTTGTATGTATATTGGCCTCAGAACCTATAACATTCTAAAAGAAAAAAAAAAAAGTATAACCAAGTAGGGATTCCCTCTATTATTAAATAAATACCTTTGTAAGCACTAAAATATATATGTTATTTACCTCTAGCTTAACTTCATGAACACCTAATTACATGGGTTACAGCCCTCATATACCTATAAAAAGCATTTTTTTTACAGCTAAAATAAGATTTTTAAAAATTATTAAAAATCAAACATAGTCAAAAGAAGCAAAATAAAAATGTATTCTAAGTGATACATTTGATACATTTTGATAAGTTTACCTGGTATAATTTGTAATTTGAGCCCAGGAGTTTGAGACTAGCTGGGGCAATATAGTGAGACCCCATCTCTACAAAAAAACCACAAAAAGGAAAAACACAGAGGTAGATGAAACTATCTCTTGAAAATGAGAGGTAAACAGAATTACAAATTTGAGCTTGAATTAAATGTAATAGATTTCTTTCTTGATTTGTTAGATTATCACAGCTCAACTATTTAATAGATTTTCTTTTTTTACAATTAAAAAAATTTTTTTTTTCTTTTATAGAGATGGGGTCTCATTATGTTGACCAGGCTGGTCTCAAACTCCTGGGCTCAAATGATCCTCCGGCCTTGGCCTTCCAAAGTGCTAGGATTACAGGCGTGAGCCACAGTGCCCAGCCAACTATTTAATAGATTATGAATGATCACCTACTCTCTCTCAGTTCTGAACCAATACTTTCAACTCAGTCCTTACCCTGTTTGATCACTTTTACTGTCACTTCTCATCCAGAACTACTACACTTATACCTTTGCTCAAATCCTCCCAGTTTGTTCAGTCTATTGATTTTCTAATAATTTCATCCTCTCCCAAAAGAGATGATCAGCTGTTTTCCCTTTCAATTCTCTAATTCTCTCCCCCTACACCCCAGGTGTCAGTTCTTGAAAGAAAAGCCCAAGTCTTGATAACTCTAACCAGTCATTCTTCCTGCTCCTATTTCCAGACGTAAGGGAACTAGGGAAAGACCAAAAACAAAGCAAAACTGATAATCTAATCGTTTTTAAAGGATACCTCAATTTATCCATGTTACTAATTGGCAGTCTTTCTGTTTGTGCCTCAAATTCCTAAGCATAATCTCCACTGAGATTCTTCTTTAAAATGCAATATACTTTTCTCACAAAATTCACCCTGTCAAATGCTTTACAATCTTAATTATTAACAAGTTCAATAGTTACTGCTTATGAGTTCAATGATTATTTTGCCAAATTGAAAAATACAAGGCTTCAGTTTTCATCTACCTCTCTTTTTTTTCCTTATTATTATTTTTTTACAGACATGGGGGGTCTCACTACATTGCCCCAGCTGGTCTCAAACTCCTGGGCTCAAGCGATCCTCCTGTCTTAGCCTCCCGCAATGCTGGGATTACAGGCATGAGCCACCACACACGGCCAACCTCTCTATCTTAACGTGACCTTGTCTCTGTATTTTTCTTGTTCCATTCCTCCCAATACTTCAGAAAATACAGTTGTTGTTCCTTTCCTCTAAAGACAACTGAGGATTCCATGTTATCCTGACTTTTCAGTGACCTTGTCCCTACACCTGTCATCTTCGGCAGAATCTTCCCTACTCCATCAGCTCTCTGATGCTGCTGCATTTGACAATAGTAATGTACTAAATTTTTATTGCATTATCTTTCTCTGAATACTCTCATGACATTGCCCTATTTCAAGTTCTCATTCCACATCTCAAATTGTGCTATGCTGCTTTTTCACTCCCTCACCCTTAATATTCTTCCCTTCCTCCCCTAATTTGATCTTTATTCCTCTGTTTTCTCTCTGTCTCCTGGAGAATGAGGTAGGGGAGGAGAGGGAGTGGGGAAATTGAGGCAGGATGGAGAGGATGTTTTTGCTGGCAATTTGTCACTCTCACATATTGGGATGGCAAAAAAAGTTGAGAACTATTGCTCACTACTCTCTGGAGAATTCATTTAGTCTCAGAACTACCATATTTACTCTAGGTAGTAATTCTCCAATTTGATTTTTCTCTATAATTTTATAGCCTCTTGCAGGTGGATCACCTGAGGTCAGGAGTTCAAGACCAGCCAGGCTAACATGGTGAAACCCTGTCCCTAATAAAAATACAAAATTAGCCGGTGTAGTGGCACACGCTTGTAGTCCCAGCTACTGGAGAGACTGAGACAGGAGAATCACTTGAACCCGGGAGGCAGAGGCTGTAGTGAGCCGAGATCCTGCCACTGCACTCCAGCCTGGGCAAGACAGAGTGAGTCTCTGTCTCAAAAAAAAAAAAAAAAAAAAAAAAAAAAATCAGCCTCTTTCCTGAGACCCAGTCCATGCTTCTAACAGCATAATGAATATTTATATTTTTATCTCCCACTACTGGACATTTCCAACTAAACACAACCAAACTTTGGCATCAACTTCCCCATCTAAAACAATTCCCTTAATACCTTCCCTATCTTTTGAAAGATCCAACCAATCTCTGTTACTCAGGTTTGAAAAATGGTGTTACTGTCTTCACTTCTTATAGCCAGTCAGTGATGAAATCATCATTGGGAATGCTACCTTATCCTCATCAAAGAGAGGGTGCAAAGAACTCTAACCAAAGCGCTATCTGCATCAATTCTTCCTGCTACACTCACTACAATCTTACTTCTAGCCTAATATCAAAGTAAAAGACCACTTTCTTCATGTCATTTCTTTATCTAGCAATTTAGAATAGCTCCAATATCAGCTATATATAAAGTCTAAACACCTACCTCAATGGATCCTCTGAAATCTGACAACCACCTTCACACCCCATTTACTATTTTTCTCTACTAAAGCATTTCTCAACCTTTTTGTTCCCAGAGCCCTTTACAGTCTTAAAAATGATTGAGGACCCCCAATAACTTTCATCTATGTGGATATCTATCTCTATCCACCTTATTAGAAATTAAAATTGAGAAAAATTTAAAACACAAAGTACAGAGGCATACACTGCATTAACTGTCAGAGCAATGCCATTACATCATGTAGCCTGAAAAACTCCATAGACACTTGTGAGAGAATGAGAGTGAAAAAGGCAAATAACTTCTTAGTATTATTATAAAAATAGTTTTGACTTCTAGTACCCGGCTCACTTTGAAAATACTGCTCTACTTTGCTTCTCTTATCCATCTCTTTATCAATCACCAATGATTACTTATGACTGGTTTTTGTGTGCATCAACAGGCTGGAGGTAAAAAAAAAAAAAAAAAAAAAAACACTGATAACCACAGATTTACAAAATAATCTCCAAATTCATTAGCATGCTTGCTCATTCATAATGTGACAAAACCTATCAATTTTATTTCCTGCTATTACCACCATTTCCTTTACCTCCTATGCTGCACAATTCAACCCAGGCTGAAGGTCTCAAGTAGATGAAATCCTTTTCTGCTTCAGTATCTTTCAATACACTATTCTCTTTGCCCAGAAGGTCTTCTCTCACTCATCCTTTGGATCTAGTTCACAGGTTATCTCTTCTATGAAGTCTTCCCTTGATAATCCCCTCCCCAATTACCTTTTTCTCTGGGCTTCCATAGCATATTAGAGCTCCTCACATTGCACTGTAATTATTGTTTATATGTCTGTCATCCCACTAGATAGCTGCGTGAAAGTAGATTTGCATCATACTCATCTTTGCATTTCCTTTTTTTTCTTTTTTGGGGATGGGGTTTCGCTCTTGTTGCCCAGGCTGGAGTACAGTGGCTTGATCTCGGCTCACTGCAACCTCCAGCTCCTGAGTTCAAGCAATTCTCCTGCCTCGACTTCCCAAGTAGCTGGGATTACAGGTGCCCACCACCATGCCCGTCTAATTTTTTTGTATTTGTAGTAGAGATGGGGTTTCACCATGTTGGCCAGGGTGATCTCGAACTCCTGACCTTACGTGATCCACCCGCCTCGGCCTTCCGAAGTGCTAGGAGTACAGGTGTGAGCCACTGCGCCTGGCCTCATCTTTGCATTTCTAGTACCTCACACACAGTGGGAACCCAAATATTTGTTCACTTGAATCTGTCTGAATTGAATGAGTCAGTTTAATATGCATCTATCCCCAAATACTCCAGACCACAGTACTTGCCCTTTCCTCTGAATTTCTGCAGTACTGTATCAGAAAAAGGGCTAAAGGAAAGTAATAGCTATTCCTTCCTACAAAAAAGATTAGGGACTCTGGCCCATTAGAGCAAGTCTAACTCCCTAGTTGAGAGCCTCTATCAAGTGGCTCTTCTTTACCTTTTCAACCTGATTTTTCATTATTCTCCAACATTAACTTACCACCTCTGTCATTTAATAAACATATAAACACACAATATCCATTCTATTTTCATTCCTTTGGTTTATACTCTTCTCTCCCCTGGGAATTCCATTTCCCTGTTATTCTAAATTCTCTTCCTTAAAAGATCTGTTAAATTGCTCTAATAGTGGTGTCTTTGAAAAAAAGAAAAAAAAAGATTGGTTCAAGACCCATAAATCCCATGAAGCTTTCTAGGACTATGCCATACCAAATGAAAATGTCCCCTTTCCGAATATCAAATGCACTTCCACAGATTTACCACAATTTACCTACCACTTGTCTCATATAACTTACTATTTCTTGTTCTTAAACAGTTTCAAGTAAGTCAATGATGCCACCTCAAACAGCTTGACAGCCTTTTAAGGGCAGGTACTGTCTTCACTCAAAACATCTCAGTGCCATTACGCACCAGACAATGGCAAGGTTTCTAATTTTATTTCTTTCGTATCAGCCCTTGCTAGTGACAGGAAAATAAAGGCATGTTTGATAAACACTATTCCCTTTACGTGATTTTCTTCCTAACTGTTCAGAAGAATCCAGGTTATTTTTTTCTTTTCTTTTTCTTTTAATATAGGGTCTCACTATATTGCCCAAGCTGGTCTCAAACTTCTGGGTTCAAGCGATTGTCTTGTGTCAGCCTCCAGAGTAGCTGAGCTTACAGAGTAGCTGAGATTACAGGCGCACACCACCACACCCAGTTTGGGTTATTTTTTTTTTCTAGGAAACATTGCATCTATAAATATAATTACCAATTTGAAAATAAAATAGGTGCTGTGAGATGCATCTTCTTAGCACCCTAACACTGCAAGCTTAAATAAGACACTTCATTTTACAGGTAACTCTCTCTGAGTCCTCATCATACCTATTTTTAAGGGTCCTTCCTTTTTTTGTTCCTTCACCTTAGATATATCTTTTCCTATTTTAGTTTTTAAGAGTTTTAGCTCCTTTAACACATTCGGATGCATGGTTACTGGTAATAATGCCAAACCATTTGAGAGCCAAAGAAATGAGGCAAGTAAAAATCATGCATAAAATGAAAACAATCTTTGAAAACCAAGAAGTTATGGTAATTGGGTCTCAGACCAATGCTTTTCCTTAAATGGAATTTGTCTAAAGAGCCACATCTTTCCCATCACCATTCTCTTAAGTATCTACACACGAATGGGGCATTAGTTGGAAATCAGACTAAACATAACCATCAAAACTTAGTCCATGATATCACGGATTGATGGTAACTTCCGAAGATTACTTTCTCCAATTCTTCACTTTTTTGCATATGTGATAAAGTCGGCAAGAAAACATAGGAAATTATAGTTTAAAATAATCATAAGATTAAAGATACTCTAAGTCCTTCTTGTTTCTAAGTGTATCAACCACAATTGAACGTTGAAACAACACTACAAGAGAAAACGGAGGTTAGGAGCAATTCTTTTCGATATATGTACAAGGGAATATTCTTTCAACATGGAAGTCTTGGAATGAATTTCATGTAAGAAGGGGACTGATGAATGAGGAAAGAAAGGAAGCCATCACTTGACATGCAGCAGCTCCCTCACCCCGTTTTCCTCCACCCCAAAAGCTGTAGGAAGTAGAAAGCTGCAGAATGTACCTTCCAGGCCAGGAGCAAAACATTGAGGATGGCCAGCAAGGGGCAGGGTCCGTTCTCATTCTGGGTGATGATGGGTGTGTTCTCTTCCTTCCACTGGATCCACTTGATGTGATACACAGACTGTCCCGGAAAGCGTTCCTTGGAGGCCGCCAGCACCTGAGCGGTCTCCTCCTCCTCCTCCTCCCCCTTGCACAGAGGAACAGCCCCGGGCAACACCGCCGCGCCCTCCTCCTCCTCAGGGACCCTGTTCTCCGCTCCCTCCTCACTATTGAACTCGCAGCTACTGGGAAAAGAATGCAGATTAGAGAACGACTCCAGAGAGTCCAGGCTCGGCGATTCCCCAGGAGGGGTCGGGTCGCTGCAACTGCTGCTGAGGCCGCCGGCGCTGCTGGGCTCTTCGGAGCCGGCGGCCGTCAGCTCTGCTTGGCAGGTGCCGGCGAGATCCGGGCGGTCTCCCGCGTCTCCGGCGGGACCCAACTCATGACCCACTCCGGCCACGGCTGTCTCCGGGGAGGCGGTCACCTTGTACTGCCCTCTCAGAGGCGCCTCAGCGGCAGCAGGACTCTCCAAACCACTATCCTTCAAGTCCAAACCCGGGGAGGAGCTGCAAGGTCTGGGAACCTCAGGAGAGCCCGCGGGAGAAGACGAGTCCGGGAGGCTCCTGCGGGCGGCCGCCGCCCCCAGCCCATTCCCGCCGCTGCTCTCCGCCGCCCATACCCCAGCACCATCACCAGCGGCAAGCCTGGTCTCCTGTAGCCCTTCCTGCGAAGAACCTGTCCCTGACGCTGGCCCGGCCGCCACCCCGTGTTCTAGCGGCTGCAGGCTCTCGGGGCTGCTCTCCATACCGGGCCGCCCGCCCCCAGCTCTATGGAGACCGCGGCCAGTTCTCCGCAGCCAGCGCCTCGGACGCCATGACAGCTGTATTGGCAGCAACAGCGCCCTGGCGCGGCCCCGGCCAGGCACGTCACCGGGGAGGGCACTAAGAACGCGCGCGCGCGCGCTACCGCGCTCTCCGTGCGCTCTGAGCTTGCCTCCGCTTGACTGCGCGCTGAGGGGCGAAGGCGAACCACTCAGCAGCCTCCCACGTGGCCCAGCCCCTTCCGCGTGCCCGCCCGAGCTCGCGCTCCGAAGGCCGGGCGTGGAGGGCGTGGCTAGGAGGGCGCGGCCGGGGGGCGCGCCCCCGCGGCTCAGCTCCAGTAGGAAAACATCCTCTCACTATGTGGCCGGAAGTTGAACTCCGGGGCAGCCCGCTTGTGTGCGGCTTCTTTAAAGGCAAGGCAGGCGGCGGACAGCTTGGTTGTAACCCTTTAGCGCTGGGTCGTGTGTGGCCCACCCTCGGGCTCAGGCATTGTGGAGTGGTTGGAGGTGGTTGTAGTATTTGGCAAAGAACTTGTCCCTGAAGGGCTCAGGAGACCTGTTTTCTCAGCTCCTAATATGGAAAATTGAAGGCATTTCTTACGAGATGCAGATTTTAAAGCGGGCATATCTACTCGAGGGCTTTGGATTACTGCACTGCACAAATTCCAGTATCTCTCGGTTTTGGCTGAGAAGAGCTGTGCTTCTCACCAGCTACTGGTGAGACACTCGCCCTACAGGCAGAGTCAGTATGGTTGTGGACATTGACCTGCGCAGCAAAAGAAAGTGGCTAATTTGCGCCAATAATAATAAATTAGCTTGTGTTTGAATTAGCTAAGTGTTTGCGGTTTTGCTAACTTGGCTTCACTTTGCATGAAGTGGGAAGTACCTGCTTCTGAAAAGGTGACTTTTTTCCTAATTAGAATAGACTCCTCTTAAGGCCATGCGGTTTTCAAAGAAAAAAGACAAGCTGGACGTTTTGTTAGTAACAAAATGTATGTAGGTCCTATTCTAACTTGTTCCAGAAAAGGGCTTTTCCCCCATTTTTTTCCTTTCAACATTTTCTGGGCTCTTAGGGATACAAAAATTAACAAGACAGGTCTTCCTTTGCAGACATATAAATACCTCTGTTGGTTAGAGAAGGCAGACAAAATTGCAAAGTAGTATTTGATTCATTCGTTTAATACATTTTAGTACCAAGTAAGTTGCTGGATACTGTCTGGAACTGGAGATGCCATAGTGGATCACAGAGCTTATATCTTCGTGGAGCTTACTGTTTTTTTTTTTTTTTTTGAGACGGAGTCTCGCTCCGTGGCCCAGGCTGGAGTGCAGTGGCGCCATCTCGGCTCACTGCAGGCTCCGCCTCCCGGATTCACGCCATTATCCTGCCTCAGCCTCCCGAGTAGCTGGGACTACAGGCGCCCGCCACCACGCCCGGCTAATTTTTTGTATTTTTAGTAGAGACAAGGTTTCACCGTGTTAGCCAGGATGGTCTCGATCTCCTGACGTCGTGATCCGCCCGTCTCGGCCTCCCAAAGTGCTGGGATTACAGGTGTGAGCTACTGCACCCAGCCAATGTTTGTTTGTTTGTTTTTTTCTTATTGCTGTATTTTTAATGCCTACTTAGATGGCTTTTTTTTTTTTTTTTTTTGAGACGGAGTCTCGCTGTGCCACCCAGGCTAGAGTGCAGCTCCGCCTCCCGGGTTCAAGCGATTCTCCTGCCTCAGCCTCCCAAGTGGCTGGGACTATAGGCGCCCGCCACCAGCTAATTTTTTCTATTTTTAGTAGAGATGGGGTTTCACCGTGTTAGCCAGGATGGTCTCGTGATCCGCCCGCCTCGGCCTCCCAAAGTGCTGGGATTACAGGCGTGAGCCACCATGCCCGGCCACACTTAATATGTATTACATATAATACATGCATGTTTACTGCTTATATTCTTGTTTACCTGAGAATGCAGAAGACTGTGCCTTTTTTTTTTTCTTCTTCTTTTGAGACGGAGTCTGGCTTTGTCGCCCAGGCTAGAGTACAGTGGAGCGATCTTGGCTCATTGCAACCTCCACCTCCCAGGTTCAAGTGATTCTCCTGCCTCAGCTTGCCGAGTAGCTGGGACTACAGGGGCACACCACCATGCCTGGCTAATTTTTTTTTGTATTTTTAGTAGAGACGAGGTTTCACTAGCTTGGCCAGGCTGGTCTCGAACTCCTGACCTCGTGATACGCATTGACATGATACTATGATATATGTCTAACTGTGGGGTCCAGCCCTAGGGGGCTTAGCGGGTGTTCTCCCCGTGTGTGGAGACGAGAGATTGTAATAAATAAACACACAAGACAAAGAGATAAAGAGAAAACAGCTGGGCCTGGGGGACCACTACCATCAACATGCGGAGACCAGTAGTGGCCCCGAAGTGCTGGACTCGCTGATATTTATTGCATACAAGACAACTGGGCAGGGTAAGGAGGGTGAGTCTTCTAAGTGATTGACAAGAGAAGCAAGTCACGTGATTACAAGATAGGGGTAGCTGAAGCCTAGTGAGAAGGCAGCATACCTCAGCGTTTTCTTCTCTGCACTTATAAGAAAGATCAAAGACTTTAAGACTTTCACTATTTCTTCTACCGCCATCTACTTACGAACTTCAAAGAGGAACCAGGAGTATGGGAGGAGCATGAAAGTGGACAAGGGGCGTGACCATTGAAGCACAGCGCCACAGGGAGGGGTTTAGGCCTCCAGATGACTTCGGGCAGGCGTGGATGATATCCAGCCTTCCATAAAAAGCTGGTGGAGCAGAGTGGTCCCTGACTTCTCCAAGGAAAGGACACTTCCTTTTGCGGTCTGCTAAGTAACGAGTGCCTTCCCAGACACTGGCCTTAGCACTTGACCAAGGAGCCCTCAAGCGGCCCTTATGCGGGCATGACAGGAGGCTCACCTCTTGCCTTCTAGGTCACTTCTCACAATGTCCCTTCAGCACCTGACCTTACACCTGCTGGTTATTCCTGGGGTATATTAGTAATGCAACAAAGAGTAATATTAAAAGCTAATAGTCAATAATGTTTATAATAATGATTGATAATCGTCCGTAATCATCTCTGTATCTAATTTGTATTTTAACTATTCTTATTCTAACTGTTTTCTTTATTATACTGAAACGGTTTGTGCCTTCAGTCTCTTGCCTCGGCACCTAAGTAGTCCTCCGCCCACATCCAAATCTTGGACAACAGGAACATTATAAAAAATAATGGAGAGCTTTTTCAGAATGTTTAATTTAGGAGTTGTGTGTGCTTTTGATCTTCATGTCAATCCGTAAACAATAAATCTTGTTCTTAAATTTGAATTTGTTGCCTAAAATAGAATTGGAGATGTTAATAGATTAAAATATATGCTGCTGGTTTAAGCATTTTATGGTATTTTAGGCCATGAAATATAAATAAGAATAGTACAGATTTCAAGGCTGGGCGCACTGGCTCATGCCTGTAATCTCAACACTTTGGGAGGCTGAGGTGGGCAGATTACCTGAGGTCGGGAGTTCAAGACCAGCCTGACCAACATGGAGAAACCCCGTCCCTACTAAAAATACAAAATTAGCTGGGTGTGGTGGCACATGCCTGTAATCCCAGCTACTTGGGAAGCTGAGGCAGGAGAATCGCTTGAACCTGGGAGGCGAAGGTTGTGGTGAGCTGAGATTGCCCCATTGTGCTCTAGCCTGGGCAATAAGAGTGAAACTCCATCTTAAAAAAAAAAAAAAAAGAATAATACAGATTTCAGGAAATTTAGAATTTAGCATGGTACCTCAAATGTAAAAAGGAAATCTATAAAGCTGTGTTATATGAATAAATTAAGTGAATGAATCATTTATAGGCCAGTGGGCCATAGGAGAGCCAAAAATCATGGCATACACTTCTCAAACAATGGCCTTTCACCATTTTTCAAAACCTTTACTTGGATAAACCTATACTTGCTGTGGTAGTTTTTCTTGGTATGTCTTTCAAATGCTCACATGGCATCATTTAATAATTTATTTGTAAGAAACAGAACCAGTTTTTATTTTCATGTGTTGTCAACAATTAAGACTAGATAAACAGCTGTGAAAATATAGGTAGTTATTTAAGTTCATGAAAATATACATTGTTATTTTTTAAGGGAGGTGAGGAGTGGCATCTAGGGAGAATACCAGAAGACAAACTGATATTTTATTCTTATTTTGCGTATATGTATCTTTAGGTAAACTCGGAGGTCAAATTGCCATTTTTAAGTTAAATAGTTACCATCCAAATTTAATTAAATTAATTTATTTAAGACAGGGTCTCACTCTGTCACCTAGGTGGGAGTGCAGTTGCACAATCATGACTCCCTGAAATCTCAACCTCCCAGGTTCAAGTGAGCCTCCTGCCTCAGTCTACTGAGTAGCTGGGACTACAGGTGTACACCACCATGCCCTGCTAGTTTTTACAATTTTTGTAGAATATGTTGCCCAGGCTGGTCTTGAACTTCTGAGTTCAAGCAATCCTCCCTCCTCGGTCTCCCAGAATGCTGTAATTATAGGCGTGAGCTAGTATGCCTGGCTACTATCCAAATTTTAAAAATTATTTTTCAAAGTATCAGATGTAATAGTCTTAAAAGTTAAATAATTTATATAAGAACAAAGCAGTTCCCTGTTCTGTCCTTCCAGACCCTTGAGTCCTGTTCTTTATAAACAGCCTCACAGTCTCTTTCAACTCATGATCATCAGTATGACTGATCATACTGCTAACTCTGTGGCTAAGTTAGTGGGAAGTGAAGAATTAAGCAAATAAAATAATGAGGCAACTGAGTAATTTTTGTTGTTTGTTCTTTTTTATTCTTTGAGATAACTGTTAATTCCAAGACAGACAAAAAGCTTAACACAAAAATAAATCACAGTAAAATACCTGACTTAGCAGTGAATACTTACGCAGCTCTAATGCTTTAATCTTTGAGTATGTAATCAAAAATTGTTTAATAACTCAAGATTGGAGCAATAGGAAGAGGAATGATATAAAAGGAAAGAACTAAATCCTCATCTTCCATGGGAATAAATCAATAAACGATATATACAATTATTTTTTCTGTCCAGTGAATGGAATACAGTGTTTTGGGTTTTATTCTCATGATTTAATTCATGATCAGTTCCTTTTTTTTTTTTTTTTTTTTTGAAACAGGGTCTCACTATGTTGCCCAGACTGGAGTGCTGTGGCTATTCACAGTGGCTGTTGTGGCACACTGCAGCCTCTAACTTGGCTCAAGCAATCCTACTGCCTCAGCCTCCAGAGTAGCACAAACTACAGGTGCTCACCACCACACCCAGCCTCATAGCTGTTCTTTAGCTCTTCGTACCCTTGTTTCTGAGAAACAAGTTTACACTCTGGTTTCTTCATTTAACAATTGTAGGCTGGGTGCTGTGACTCACTCCTGTAATCCCAAAACTTTGAGTGGCCAAGGTTGGAGGATTGCTTGAGCCCAGGAGTTCGAGGCTGCAGTGAGCTATGATGGCCTGGAAAACAGAATAAGACCATCTGAAAAATAAAACCCAAAACACTGTATTCCATTCACTGGACAGAAAAAAATAATTGTATATATTGTTTATTGATTTATTCCCATGGAAGATGAGGATTTAGTTCTTTCCTTTTATATCATTCCTATTGCTCCAATCTTCCAGTTATTAAACAATTTTTGATTGCATACTCAAAGATTAAAGCATTAGAGCTACATAAGTATTCACCGCTAAGTCAGGTATTTTACTGTGATTTATTTTTGTGTTAAGCTTTTTGTCTGTCTTGGAATTAACAGTTGTCTCAAAGAATGAAAAAGAACAAACAACAAAAATTACTCAGTTGCCTCATTATTTCATTTGCTTAATTCTTCACTTCCCACTAACTTAGCCACAGAGTTAGCAGTATGATCAGTCATACCAACTTATTCCTCAGGTCCATGTTAATACTGTATACGTTCTTCCTGGAACAGTCACTTCTTTTCCTCTGCTCTGGACTTTTCTTTTATAAGCCTGCTACACAGGTGTCATCCTGGGATTTCTCTTGATCACTTTTTGAGGAATTCCTTCTTCTGTGTTGATTCCTTTGTTTCTTGGATCTCCTTTTTCTTTAATGATGCATATTTTTGCTTTTTTTTTTTTTTTTTAAATAATAGAGATAGGGTCTCCCTCTGTTGCCCAGCCTGGAATGCAGCGACACGATCATGGCTCATAGCACCCCCAAACTCCTGGGCTCCTGTGGTCCTCCTGCCTCAGCCTTCCAAGTAGCTAGGGTTACACGCACATGCCCCCATACCTGGCTCATTTAAAAAAAAATTATTTGTAAACATAGGTTCTCCCTATGTTGCCCAGCCTTATCTCAAACTCCTGGCCTCAAGTGATCCTCTGCCTTGGCCTCTCAAAGTGCTGGGAATATAGGTGTGAGCTATGACACCCAGCCAACTGTATTCTTTTATTTTTTATTTTTTTGTGGGTCGGAGTCTCGCTGTGTCACCAGGCTGCAGTGCAGTGGCGTGATCTCAGCTAACTGCAATCTCCACCTCCTGGGTTCAAACAATTCTCCTACCTCAGCCTCCCTAGTAGCTGGGACTACAGGCACGTGCCACCATACCCAGCTAATTTTTATGCTTTTAGTACAGACGGTTTCACCATGTTGGCTGGGATGCGCTTGATCTCTTGACCTTGTGATCTGTTCGCCTCGGCCTCCCAAAGTGCTGGGATTACAGGTGTGAGCCACCACACCCAGGCTTTTTTTTTTTTTTTTTGAGATGGAGTCTAGCTCTGTGGCCCAGGCTAGAGTGCAGTGGCATGATCTCGGCTCACTGCAACCTCTGCCTCCTGGGTTCAAGCAATTTTCTGCCTCAGTCTACCAAGTAGCTGGGATTATAAACGCCTGCCACCATACCCAACAAATTTTTATATTTTTAGTAGAGATGGGGTTTCATCATCTTGGCCAGGCTGGTCTTGGACTCCTGACCTTGTGATCCACCCGCCTTGGCCTCCCAAAGTGCTGGGATTACAGGAGTTAGCCACCATGCCCAGCCCAAATGTATTCTTAATTAGCTTCCTGAGGAAGAGCGCAAGGGAAGTAAATTTTTGTAGACCTTGTAGGTTTTTACATTTTATAGTTCAGCTGGGTATAAAATTGAAGGTTGGAAATACTTTTTCTTCATTTTAAAGTAATTCTTCAATTGTATTCTAGCTTCTAGGTAATTATAGAGAAGTCTGATATTATTGTGACTCCACAACCTTTGTCTAGAACCTCTTACTTCTCTCTGAAGTTTATTGATCTTCTCTTATTCTTGATGTTCTGACATTTCGTATTTGATATATCTTTGTGTGGGTCTTGCTCTGTTTATTGGGCTGGCTACTTGTGTGATCACATTCAGTGTAGAAACTTATGTCCTTCAGTTCTGTGAAATTATCAGGTTTTATTTTATAATTCTTATCTTTTCTCTGATTTTACACTCTTCATCTTTTTATTCTACTTTGCATATTTAATTTCCAATAAATCATTCTAGTGTTTATTTAATGGCATCCTGACCTTTTATCATCTTTTAGAATATTGATTATAATTTTTAATATATCCTTTATATTTTTCAAAAGATATCTGAACCATACACTTCAGAAAAGTATACTCAGTGAACATATAGTGATTGTGCTAGAGAGTGAGATATGGGGGATATAAGTGTAAAACATTGGACTTATTGTTTGGGAGTACAAAGTTGTTTGGGGAATTAAGAAGTATGTTCACATGAAATGATCATTGAGAATACTCACTTTATAATTAACCCTAAATGACTAGCACAAACAGTAAATGTTATAAAAATTTAGATGAAGAAAAATGTTTTACAGTGAAATAAGGAAGATTTAAGCTATACAGTGCTTGTCTAATTAAAATAACAGGCTGATTACCACCTCAGGCTTAAGAAATCCAAAAAATACATCAAAATGATTCTTTTAAAATTCAGTTTTTCTTTTTTTTTTTGAGACAGAGCTTCGCTCTTGTTACCCAGGCTGGAGTGCAATGGCATGATCTCGGCTCACTGCAACCTTGGCCTCCCAGGTTCAAGCAATTCTCCTGTCAGCCTCCCAAGTAGCCGGGATTACAGGCGTGGCCATTTATATTTTTAGTAGAGATGGGGTTTCTCCATGTTGGTCAGGCTGGTCTCCAACTCCCGACTTCAGGTGATCTGCCCACCTCGGCCTCCCAAAGTGCTGGGATTACAGGCGTGAGCCACCACGCCTGACCTAAAATTCAGCCTTTCTTAGTTGAATTGTATTATTTTTGGCTATCATGACAGAAAATTTGGTGCCATCTTTGATTTTTATGCTAGTTTACTGATTATTATCTCATCGATAAGTCTTGCTGATATTATATACCCCTTTCCTTCATTCCCTTTGGGGCCACTCCTGAGTCCTTATCTCCTTACCACTAGAGTGTAGCAGCATTCTAATTACTCTCCAGCCTATGATCTCTTCCTTATCTTATTCTGCATAAACCTACAAGAGCTATAGTTCAAACATCTTGGCTTTGTTATGTTGATAATGCTATGGAAAATAAACTGATCGTTCTTTATTGTTAGCTGCATCAAAATTAGCTCAGACCAGAAGATTGCACAAGTACAGGGCATATATACATTTACTTCTCCTCTTTTAGCCTTCTATTCAAGATATGTGAGAAAATTCTGAGTTAAAAATCAAAGGTTTCCATGTAACTCAAATTGCCCTGGCTCTGGCCTTCAACGGCTTGCAGAAACTCCAGCCTCCTGCAAAGAACATCCCCGACTCAATTATTTCTGAGAGCCCCCATGGGGAGTCCCACACCTGTTTAGAAATAAGTCCAATCCTATGATATTCCACCAGGTGCTGCTTCTACTCCATGCTGCTTTACCAGATGCCCATCTGTCCTGGTAATGTTAAAAATACTTGATGGTGAATGGAGGGAAATAATTTTCTCTTCCCTCTTATTATAGCCCTAATGTGCGACAGTATTAATGAAACACTTCTCTCAGTTTTACTTATGTAGCCTTTATGTAGTCCTTTTTCAAAGTGAGGGCGAAATGTGATTCCAGGTAGGTTGCACCAGAAGTGAACGTAAGAAATATATAACATCTTCAACTTAGAATCCTTGCTTGCCTAGTCTTATGGCCAATGGTTAAAATTTTGTCATTGGATCACATGTATTGTGCCTGCCTCATTCTTTCCTTAGAACTTTTCTCAGAAATACTTCTGCCCTGCCAGCCCACCAGTTTGTCAGACATCTGTCGACTCTAGTTCTCAAAGTATGGTTTTTGGGTTGGTAGTATCAGTATCACCTGGGAACTGGTTAAAAATGAAAATTCTTGAGCCCTACTCCAGATCTACAGAATCAGGAGCTGTGTGTTTTAACAAGACCTCTGGGTGATTCTGATCTTTGATAAAGTTTGAGAATTACTACTCTAGCATTGGGGGAAGCAACCCCTTCTGACTTATGTGACAAATAAATAAACCTTAGCAAGAGACAGTGAGAGGCTTCTAAATTCACCCTCCATATTCACTGTTATTTTTCATTACTCTTCTGGAACCATGCAATCCTCCAGAACTATGCAATGCTCTTTTGGCTGTGTTTTTCTATACACTTTTCCTTGAGAGGGGTGTGTGTGTGTGTGTGTGTGTGTGTGTGTGTGTGTGTGTGTAGACAGACAGATATACTTTCTTTTTTGTTTGTTTGTTTTTTTTTTTTTTTGAGACGGAGTCTCGCTCTGTCGCCCAGGCTGGAGTGCAATGGTGCGATCTCAGCTCACTGCAAGCTCCGCCTCCCGGGTTCACGCCATTCTCCTGCCTCAGCCTCCCTAGAAGCTGGGACCACAGGCGCCGCCACCTCGCCCGGCTAGTTTTTTGTATTTTTCAGTAGAGACGGGGTTTCACCGTGTTAGCCAGGATGGTCTCGATCTCCTGACCTCATGATCCGCCCGTCTCGGCCTCCCAAAGTGCTGGGATTACAGGCGTGAGCCACCGCGCCCGGCGACAGACAGATATACTTTCAAAGTAATGTCTAAGACTATATTTATCATTCTGGCGTCAAATTGTTTTTGGTTCTTGTCTGTCTCATCTTTTTTTTCATATTAGTATCATTCTCTCAGTCAGTCAAGTGGTTCTGTTTTATTTTTCTCACAGTCAAGAAGTCCTATTTTGAATTTGAAAGGTTTCATTCTTTCGCCCAGACTGGAGTGCAGTGGCACAATCAGAGATCACTACAGCCTTGAACTCCTGGGTTCAAGCAATCCTCTCACCACATCTCCTGAGTAGCTAGGACTATAGGCATGTACCACCTCACTTGGCTAAAGAGAATGGGGTCTTGCAATGTTGCCCAGGCTGGTCTCAAACTCCTGACCTCAAATAATCCTCCACACTCAGCCTCCTAAAGTTTTAGGATTACACCACGCCTGGCCTAATTTTGCTTTCTTTTTTTTTTTTTTTTTTTGAGACGGAGTCTCGCTCTGTGCCCCAGGCTGGAGTGCAGTGGCGCGATCTCGGCTCACTGCAAGCTCCGCCCCCCCGGGTTCACGCCATTCTCCTGCCTCAGCCTCCCTAGTAACTGGGACTACAGGCGCCCGCCGCCTCGCCCGGCTAATTTTCTTGTATTTTTAGTAGAGACGGGGTTTCACCGTGTTAGCCAGGATGGTCTCGATCTCCTGACCTCGTGATCCGCCCGTCTCGGCCTCCCAAAGTGCTGGGATTACAGGCTTGAGCCACCGCGCCCGGCCCTAATTTTGCTTTCTTAAGACAAAACCTAAACATACCCATTTTATAAAAACTAGTAAACCACTGTTTTCTTCAAAGGCTACTATTAAATCAATGGTGTATCTTACAATTGAGGGTATCTTAGAATTGGGGAAATATGTCCTCTTTTCTGCTGTTTTTATGTGTTGACACTGACTTTCCAGCAGTACCTGGTCTTTTATTTTCACTACATCCCTTACTATGTTTGTTTAAAACGGTGGTTGCCAAACTTTGGTGTAATTAACTCCCATGTGGGAAGTCTATTACAATGGGTTTCTAGGCTCTAGCCCCAGGAACTCTATTCAACGGAACTGGAGAAAAGCTGTGTAATCTGCAGGGGTTTTTGTTTGTTTGTTTGTTTGTTTGTTTGTTTGTTTGTTTTTTGAGATGGGGTCTCACTGTGTCGCCCAGGCTGGAGTGCAGTGGGGGTATCAGGGCTCACTGCAGTCTTGACCTCCTGGATTTAAGTGATTCTCCCTCCTCAGCCTCCAGAGGAGCTGAGACCACAAGAGTGCGTCACCATACCTGTCTAATTTTTAAATTATTTGTGGAGATGAGTTCTCTCTATGTTGCCCAGGCTGGGGACTCTGCGGTTTTGATAAGCATCCTAAGTAACTCTAATGCAGTTATTTCATGAGCTCTACTTTGAGGAACACTGACCTAGAATGATATCAGGCAAAAACTACTTGCATCGTTGAGAAGTATAGTTTTGTTAATATGCAAACAGTAAGAATTCGGACCCATTTGGTTTATAATCACAATACTGAACCTCATAATTTTCACTAACTGTCTATGATGTGGTGCTTTGGGGCACAAAAGAGAATATGAAGCATGGTCACATGGAGGCAACCCAATGTAGCCGAAAGCGTGATGAATGGAGACTACAAGAACCTGGTCCTGCCACTGACTAATTTTACAAGCTTGGGTAAAAGTAAATTCATAAATTTACTTCAGTTTTCACGTTTTGTAAAAGAAACAAAAAAAGGAAGACTATACTTTCAGGGATCATTTCTATAGTTCGTTACTAGAGAAGTTTCTCTGAATGTGTAGAACATCAGAAACCATGAGGAGGAGGCACAGTGTTGTCTCCCGAGTGTGAAGCCGGGTCCTGGTGTTGCTTCGCTGCAACTGCCATTTGCCATTGATTATAGTTTTTCTCTTCCTTTGGCAAAGTAAGAGGGAAAGGATGCAGTCTGAGTGGTTCCTATTAAAAAAACAAAGAATGAAAGAAACAAAAAAAACCAGGAGGAAAATAGCTTGGATGATTTTGCTATGTGGTACTGTAGATGAAATGGAACTTATAATAAGGAGTTTATAAATTATAAATATATTTTTAAATATATTCTTATTGCCACTGCCCTCAAGTTGGTTAGGAAGACAAAACGTAAGTGTCTATAAGTAAAATAAAAATATGACCCCTACAGGCAGTGCTTAAGGGGTAGTATGAAGTGCTTTTCAGAAAGATAATTAAATAACCAAATCAACAGAATAAATCAGCTTAGCTATTTTTGTTTGTTTGTTTGTTTTAGATGGAGTTTCGTTCTTATCACCTAGGCTGGAGTGCAATGGCGCGATCTCAGCTCACTGAAACCTCCACCTCTTGGGTTCAAGCAATTCTCCTGCCTCAGCATGCCTGGCTAATTTTTTCTTTCTCTCTCTTTTTTTTTTTTTTTTTTTCAGACGGAGTCTCACTCTGTCGCCCGGGCTGGAGTGCAGTGGCACCATCTGGGCTCGGCTTAGTGCAACCTCCACCTCCTGGGTTCAAGCAATTCTCCTGCCTCAGCCTCCCAAGTAGCTGAGACTACAGGTGCCCACCACTATACCTGGCTAATTTTTTTCTTTTTTTTTTTTTCTGAGACAGAGTTTCACATTTTTGTCCAGGCTGGAGTTCAGTGGCACGGTCTCGGCTCACTACAACCTCCGCCTCCCGGGTTCAAGCAATTCTTCTGCCTCAGCCTCCTGCTTAGCTGGGATTGCGGGTGCCCACCACCACACCAGGCTGATTTTTTTTTGGATTTTAGTAGAAACGGAGTTGCACCATGTTGCCCAGGCTGGTCTTGAACTCCTGAGCTCAGGCAATCTGCGCATTTCGGCCTCCCAAAGTGCTAGGATTACAGGCGTGAGCCACCGTGCCCGGCCTAATTTTTTATATGTTTAGTAGAGACCAGGTTTGACCATATTGGCCAGACTGGTCTCAGAACTCCTGACCTCGTGATCCGCCCACCTCAGCCTCCCAAAGTGCTGGGATTACAGGCATGAGCCACCATGCCTGGCCTAATTCTGTATTTTTAGTAGAAACAGGGTTTCACCACGTTGGCCAGGCTGGTCTGGAACTCCCGACCTTGGGTGATCCACCTGCCTCAGCCTCCGAAAGTGTTGGGATTACAGGCGTGAGCCACTGTACCCGGTCAGCTTAGCTATTTGTAACAGTTACCTTAGAAGACAGGATTTGTTCAGTGTTTAAAAGAAGTGAGAGTAAGGCTGGAAATAGAATCAAAGTCTGAATAAATGCAAAAAAAAAAAAAAAGTGGTCTAATCAATTATATTATTTCTAAAGAAATCATATAATAACAGGAAGGGAGATAGTGGTCTGCACGGAGTCCAGAGAATATCCCACAGTGTAAGGGTTTGCTGAAGTGTGCTTTGATCACCATCTATTGTGGAGGTCCCCGAACATGTGGATGGTCTGGTACCAACCTATTCCCTCGATAGATTTGATTGTGGCCTAGTAAGTTGAATAGTTGGATGAATTAGCCAGAAGAATCATTCAGTTAATTTTTTTTTCAGTGATGCCTTGCTTACTAAGCCACTTTGAATTATGCTTTAGCTTCTCAACTATTGATAAGACACAATGCATTGACTTGCTAACGTGAATAGCTAACTCATAAAATTATGAAGTGACATTGTAAGACCTAAGTCCCTCAAGAGCTTATCTCCTTGTCATTTGATCAAATCAGGTTGCACTGAGAAAAATCTAGCTTCTGGGTCTTAAAAGCTAACAGGTAGATTCTGTACCATGGCAATGATAATAAGGATGGATTTACCCAGTAATTCAAAAGACTAGACTACAAGATTTGGAGTCAAACAACTTGGGTTAGAAGCCTGGTCTGCGTGTTTCCTCATCTGTTAAATGAGATATATCTACTTCAAAGCATTGTTACAAAGAGTAAATGGAATCATGTATATAAATTTCTTATCAAGGTGCCTGGTACCATGTCAGGAATATTGTTTTGGTAATCTGGAAATCCCCATAGTAGGAACAAAATAAATACTTGTCAAATGAATGAACGATTATTATCATCGCCACCCTGTAAGCTTTTGGGGTGCCCTCTGCTTTGCCTCAAACTTTTCTATCTCTGCTCTCTTTAACACTGGGTTAATAGAATTTCCAGAAAGTAACACATGATTAACTGCAGATGAGAGATACAAATAATAGGTGTTTCAGGCTAAAATGTGATTGAGATTACTATGGCAAGGGGGATCTAGGAAAAAACTTCAAAGACTATCGTGAACTTGGTCTAGTTTTTAAAATGGGTCATAAACTCAAATACTGACAGGGATAAGTGGGGTGGGGTTAGATTAGACAAACCCAGACCAAAGAGGGCAGCCTCTACTCAGTTTCTGCCAATTGATTCTGTGCAAGAATCTAGGTTGGCTTGACCTTTCAGTTTCCACGGAAAATCTAGAATCTTGGTTTAACCATGAAACCTTACAATTATTTAATATTGATGAATAATTGAGAAAAAAAATTTTGACCAGACACAGTGGCTCATGCCTATACTCCCAGCACTTTGGGAGGTTGAGGAGGGAGGATCACTTGAGCCCAGGAGTTCAAGACCAGCCTGGACAACATACAGAGATCCTGTCTCTACAAAAAAAAAAAAAAAAAAAAAAAAATAGCCGAGCATGGCAGTGCATCCCTAATACCTATATTCCCAGCTACTTAAGAGGATGAGGCAGGAGGATCACTTAAGCCCAGGAATTTGAGGCTGTGGTGAGTCCCACTGTACTCCAGCCTGGGTGACAGAGCAAGACCCTGTCTTTAAAAAAAAAAAAAAAATAGAATGGGGATGATATTTAAAAAAATACAATACAGTTTGATAAAGCTACATTAGAATTATATAAATGGTAGCATTAAGTTTTGTCTAGAGGGGAAGTTTAAAATTTTACAGAAAGGAAGAAGCCTAAGCCATATATTTAACAATGTCTATTCCTTTACATTTTAAAGGAATGCCTTCTAATTGCTGTAAGTTACAAACACCATATTTCACCATTCTCTTTTTTTGGACTCTTTTTTTGAGACAGGGTCTCACTCTATTGCCCAGGCTGGACTAAAGTGGTGTGATCACAGCTCACTGCAGTCTCAACCTCCTGCACTCTAGTGATCCTCCCACCTCAGCTTCCCAGGTAGCTGGGACTACAGGTGTGTGCCACCATGCTCAGCTAATTGTTTTATTTTTTATAGAGACAGGATCTCGTTGGTCAAGCATGGTGGCTCATGCTTGTAATCCCAGCACTTTGGGAGGTCGAGGTGGGCAAATTACTTGGGGTCAGGAGTTCAAGACCAGCCTGGCCAACATGGTGAAACCCTGTCTCTACTAAAAATACAAAAGTTAGCCAGGAATGGTGGTGCATGCTTGTAATCCCAGCTCCTTGGATAGCTGAGGCATGAGAATTGCTCGAACCCAAGACACAGAGGTTGCCTTGAGCCGAGATTTCACCACTGCACTCCAGCCTGGGTGACTAAGTGAGACTCTGTCTCAAACAAACAAACAAACAAACAAACAAAAAAGGCCAGGCACGGTGGCTCATGCCTGTAATCCTAGCACCTTGGGAGGCCAAGGCGGGTGGATTGCCTGAGCTCAGGAGTTCGAGACCAGCCTGGGCAACACGGTGAAACCCCTTCTCCACTAGAATACAAAAAATTAGCCAGGCGTGGCAGCGCGTGCCTGTAATTCTAGCTACGTGGGAGGCTGAGGCAGGAGAATTTCTAGAACCTGGGAGGCAGAGCTTGCAATGAGCCGAGATCGTGCCACTGCACTCCAGCCTGGGCTACAGAGCGAGACTCCATCTCTTAAAAAAAGAAAAAGAAGACAGGGTGTTGTTTTATTGCCCAGGCTGGTGTTGAACTCCTGGACTCAAGAAATCCTCCTGTTTTGGCCTCCCAAAGTGCTGAGATTACAGGCATGAGCCCCTGTGCCCAGGACCAGAAGTAGTTTTTTAAAGTCCTTTTCTTCTCTGATTCCTCTTTTATACAGCAAGTAAAATCCTAACCAAAAAAGTGTTTTACAATGAATTATTGAAGGGATTATCTGAGCCTAATTGCATAGAATTTATAGGATAAATGGGAGAAGCATTTCTCCTGGAGGGAATAACAAGTGCAGAGATGTCAAAGAGGGAAGTGATGTGTGTTTGGGAAACCAACTGCAGTTGAACAGCAGCATATTGTGATTAAAGCACACGCTCTTGAGGCAGATCTAACTTTAGGCATTGGTTCTGCCATGCACCAGCTTTCTGACTTTGGGCAAGTTATTTAAGTTTCCATTACCTTACCACTCCTCGAACTCCTGACCTGCTATTACTGTTATTCTAATTTTTGTAACCGCTACTTTTAGAAGATAAAGTAAGAAAGAGCTGGCCATTGGGGACAGCAGACTTTTCATCCTAGAAACATGGCCCAGTTTGTCTAAAACCTTACCGAGAAGGCCCCAACACCACCGATGAACACTGCCGTGACTTACCCAAAGACCTGGTTGGCTATATTTTGGCACTGTGCCAAGGTTGAGCTGGTTCCTCCAACTCCTGCTTACATACCTAGTTATTCAGAGCTTAAAAATAATAGCTGGGCACGGTGGCTCACGCCTATAATCCAGCACTTTGGGAGGCCGAGGGGGGTCAGATCACTTGAAGTCAGGGGTTTGAGACCAGCCTGGGCAACATGGTGAAACGCCGTCACTACTTAAAAAAAAAAAAAAATAGAAAAATTAGCCAGGCATGCTGGCGTGTGCCTGCAATCCCAGCTACTTGGGAGCCTGAGGCAGGAGAATCACTTGAAGTTGGGAGGTGGAGATTGCAGTGGGCAGAGATCATGCCACAGCATTCCAGCCTAGGCGGCAGAGCGAGACTCTGTCTCAAAACAACAACAACAAAAATCACTCAGTAACACTTAAACTGATAGCTTGAAACAGCTCACAGTTAAGGAAGCTATGCTGAATGGTTTGGTGGCCACTGAGGTGTGGATGTGATTTCATATCCAAGAACACAAAGGCAAACATGACATCATTGGCTATAATGTTTGAAGACCAATCTTAAACATCTGATTCTATTTCATTAATTTTTTGAGTATTCTTGGACTATGTGTGATCAGACTGCTATGTGTCAAAAAAAAAAAAAAAAAAAAAGGAGTGGTGAAAGACGAAGCTGGCAAGGAAAACAATGACTAGATCATGAAGATCTTGTGTTTTTTTTGTTTTTTTTTTTTTTGAGATGGAGTTTCACTCTTGTTGCCCAGGCTGGAGTGCAATGGCGCGATCTTGGCTCACCGCAACCTCTGCCTCCTCGGTTCAAGCGATTCTCCTGCCTCAGCCTCCCGAATAGCTGGGATTACAGGCATGCACCACCATGCCCGGCTAATTTTGTATTTTTAGCAGAGATGGGGTTTCTTCATGTTGGTCAGGCTGGTCTCGAATTCCTGACCTCAGGTGATCCACCTGTCTCAGCCTCCCAAAGTGCTGGGATTACAGGTGTAAGCCACTGTGCCCGGCTGAAGGTCTTGTATTTTATTTTGCAGATAAAAGGATCTGTATTTTCAAAAGACTGGCAGGTGGGGAAGGGGTGGGCAGGAGATCAGGCAGTGGGTATGTGAGAGAGGAAGACCAAGGCTTGGGCTGTGGCAGTAAAGGTAGGTAGAGGGACTTCATATGATGGAGAATAAAGATGACTTGATGATCTATCTACTGGGATGGGAGTTTAGGTAATTGAGTGAATGGTGTTGCCATTAACCAAACTAGGGAATTTAGGAGGAAGAGAGGTTCGGGTAGGTTGATGTAGGGGTTTTTCCAGTTTGGGACATGTTACGGGTATGGCTGTGTAATTTCAGGTAGGATATGACTAGCAAGAGTTGGATATGTAATAATAACAACATCTAAAATATTTTTATAATAGTAATTGTGTGCTATGCACTGTTCTTAGTACTTTACATCTGTTAATTTATTTGACCCTCATAGCAACACTCTGAGGTAGATACCACTATTTTCCCCATTGTAAAGATTAGGAAAGTGTGGCACGGGTGCCTTAACTTACCTAAGGTTACGTGGCTAGGAAGTTGTGCAACTAGTATATGGGTCTTGGGTTTGGGGACATAGGAAATGTTCCAAGAAAACATTATTGGAATACTGTTCCAGGAAACTTGCTGACAATGTGCTAGGCATTGTCAAGACAGACCCAGGCTTTGTTTTCATGGAGTTTATAGCCTAGTGAGCTGTATACATTTGGGGGTAGTAAAATATCATGCAAGTGAAAATGAGAAGAAAGCTAAGGGTAAAATCTTGAGGATCACTAATATTTATGTGGTAAAGAGAAGAAAAAGTCACAGGAAAAAGATGTAGATGAAACTACAACTAAAAGTAAAGAAGAAAGTCAAGAGTAAATGAAGGTTTATAAACTATTAGAAGAGGGAGTTCTGAGGAGAGAGTGTTTTCTGAAAGGTCCAGTAAGGTAAGGAGTGAAGGTGTCTAGTGGAATTGATCACTAACAGATCTTTGATATCTTTGATGGCCCTAGCAAGCATAGCTTCTTACAAAGGTAGGTGGGAACAAACTGCAGTGGATTAACAAGAAGTTTGAAAGCAAGACCAAAAAGAAGAGAGACTGGAGTAAGGGACATAAGTTAGGAGTTCTGCAGTAATCTAAGCAAGATAAAATATTATAATTAAAGTAAAGCAGTGGTTCAAACTTGTAACACTGGAATACCCTCAGAGTGCTAGCCAATCAGAGCAACAGCAGTGAGAAGGGGAGCATTAAAGGCACAAAGACATTTTTAGGGAAGAATCAATATGACTTGGTGACAAAGGAATAATCTAAAATGACACCCCCCCCCCCGACTTTTCTTTTCTTTTTTAAATAGAGACGGGACCTCACTATGTTGTTAAGGTTAGTCTCAAATTCCTGGGCTCAAGTGATCCTCCAGCCTTGGCCTTCCAAAATGCTAGGATTTCAAGCGTGAGCCGCTGTGCACGGGCTAAAATGATTCCAGGTTTCTGGGATAGTGGTAGTGCCAGTATCAGAGATAAGAAGTTAAATATAGGCCGGGCGCTGTGGCTCAAGCCTGTAATCCCAGCACTTTGGGAGGCCGAGGGATAGTGGTAGTGCCAGTATCAGAGATAAGAAGTTAAATATAGGCCGGGCGCTGTGGCTCAAGCCTGTAATCCCAGCACTTTGGGAGGCCGAGACGGGTGGATCACGAGGTCAGGAGATTGAGACCATCCTGGTGAACGTGGTGAAACCCCGTCTCTACTAAAAAATACAAAAAACTAGCTGGGCGAGGTGGCGGCGCCTGTAGTCCCAGCTACTCGGGAGGCTGAGGCAGGAGAATGGCGTGAACCCAGGAGGCAGAGCCTGCAGTGAGCTGAGATCCGGCCACTGCACTCCAGCCCGGAAGACAGAGCCAGACTCCATCTCAAAAAAAAAAAAAAAAAAGAAGTTAAATATATTGAGTTTAGCATGACAGTGGGACATCCAGCAGGCAGTTTAGTAGAAGTTGGAAATTCACAATGTAATTGTTGAAATGTTTACCAGCATTGGCCTTCAGTCTGAGCAACAAACATTCTCCTCTAGTGTTGCTTGTCTATTACACTGTATGATATATGAGCATTTGTTTACAAGGTGAATTTCCCATTACTAAAACTTGAGGATAACTTATTATACTGGTAATATCAAAACTGTGTTGTTCCTGAGGAACTAATGCTATTAAAATAATTACTGCTTTCAAGTGGATGTTTGAGTGTTCATGCAGTGACCATATATTTATATTTTTTTACTTAATAGTCATATAGCAAGTATTATATGCCAGGTATATTGTTACAATTGCTTTACAGATATTAACGAATTTAAATGTAATCATCAAAACTATCTGCTGAGGCAAATATTTTTTCATTGTCATTTGACAAAAGAGATATTGAGGCCAGGTGGAGTGGCTCACACCTGTAATCCCGGCCCTTTGAGGGAGCCAAGGTGGGCAGATCACTTGAGCCCAGGAGTTTGAAACCAGCCTGAGCAACATGGTGAAACCCCATCTCTACAAAAAATACAACAAATTAGCCTGGCAGGGCCCCCCCACCCCCGCAGTCCCAGCTACTTGGGAGGCTGAGGGGAAGGATCACCTCAGCCCTGGAGGCTGAGGCTACAGTGACCTGTGGTTGCACCACTGCATCCCAGCCTGGGTGACAGAGTGAGTTCCTATCTAAAAAAAAAAAAAAGAAAAAGAAAATAAATATCGAAGTTAGAAGGCAAAAAAACTTGGCCAAAGTCACACGGTTTGTAGATGGCAGAGAGCTAGGAGTCAAACCCAGGCAGTCTGTGATAGTGCAGATGCAGATCTTATACTTTAACATTTCATCCGTTTTCTAAACATTTGCAAAATATCAATAATGAATTAAGTTAAAATGGTAGCCCAAATTTGTAACACTGGAATACCATTCATTATGATGCTGGTATGTAATGCCATTCGTGCTTTACAAATAAAAAAAATACAGTTTTTCTTTTTTTTTGAGACAAGGTCTGTCTGTGTTAGGCAGCCTGGAGTACAGTGGTGTGATCGCAGCTCAGTGCAACCTGAACCTCCAGGGTTCAAACAGTCCTCCCATTTTGGCGTCCTGAGTACCTGGGACTACAAGTGCATACCACTGCACTGGCTATTTTTTTTTAATTTTTAATTAATTAATTAATCAATTTTTTTTGAGACAGTCTTGCTCTGTCTCCCAGGCTGGGGTACAGTGGCGCCATCTCGGCTCACTGCAACTTCCGCCTCCCATGTTCAAGCGATTCTCCTGCCTTAGCCTCCCGAGTAGCTGGGATTACTTGCCTCAGCCTCCAGAGTAGCTGGGATTACAGGCACATGCCACCATGCCCGGCTTTTTTGTTTGTTTGTTTTGAGACGGAGTCTCGCTGTGTCACCCAGGCTGGAGTGCAGTGGTGGAGCTCAGCTCACTGCAAGCTCCCCATCCCGGTTTCATGCCATTCTCCTGCCTCAGCCTCTCGAGTAGCTGGGACTACAGGCGCCCGCCACGACGCCCGATTAATTTTTGTATTTTTAGTAGAGATGGGGTTTCACCATGTTGGCCAGGCTGGTCTCAAACTCCTGACCTCAAGTGATCTGCTGACCTTGGCCTCCCAAAGTGCTGGGATTACAGCTGTGAGCCACCGTGCCTGGCCAAAATAAATTTAAAAAGTTAAAAAAAAATACAGTCTTTATAAATGTAATTTTCAGTAATCACCTTGGTAATGCAAAATATGGTTTTGGAGTTTTTTTCCAGTTGAATTTTAAGGGAAAGTGCCATTTGCCTCTAATCACTGGAATTCATTATAAAAATACTGTGCAACAGAAAACGTGCTACAAGGTGGTTTAAGAGCTAGAAAATAAAAATACCATTTGTTGACAGCACTACCACAAGACATTAGTAAAAAGCACAGGTGATATGTGATGTAATGTCTGCAGGTAACTATTTCCTAAGACTGAATATTTTAACGAAGGAAAAAAAAAACCATTCGTGAGATTCTGCCATTCTCTGATGATTCCACGTATCTCATTATAAATGGATACAATTATAATGGTTTTGAAACGTCAGTTTTTGAGCTTATTAATGTTGCAGCAAAACTAGAATCATTCATTTCTCAAACTGAGAATTAAAGAATATTCTTATGGCCGGGCTCGGTGGCTCCCGCCTTTAATCCCAGCACTTTGGGAGGCCGGCGGGTGGATCACCTGAGGTCGGGAGTTCGAGACCAGTCTAACCAACATGGTGAGACCCCGTCTCTATTAAAAATACAAAAAATTAACTGGGCGTGGTGGCGCATGCCTGTAACCCCAGCAACTTGGGAGGCTGAGGCAGGAGAATTGCTTGAACCTGGGAGGTGGAGGTTGCGGTGAGTCAAGATCACGCCATTACACTCCAGCCTGGGCAACAAGAGCGAAACTCCAGCTCAAAAAAATAAATAAATAAATAAATAAATAAATCTTGATTTATGTTAATGGTAACAAATGGTATAAATTACACAGGCAACAGTATAGGAATTCCAGTTTATTATGGTATCAATATTAAGGCCAAGCGCAGTGGCTCACGCCTGTAATCCCAGCACTTATGGGAGGCCAAGGCGGGAGGAGCGCTTGAGTTGGAGGTTACAGTGAGCTATGATCACACCACTGCACTTAAGCCTGGGCGAGACAGCAGAGACCTTGTCTTTAGAAAGCAAAACAAAACACTTTACACACATACAAACACACACTCCCTAATTCAGCCTACTCAAGCACGATACCAAATAGATGAAGAATATCTAATTAAACGGCCATAAAAAGTTCTAGTTCATGACATGCAAGTTTAAAGAATCAAAATGAGTTACAAGAAAACAAATACAAGCTTTAAGAAGTTGGGGAGAAGATGTGCGAGGATTCGCTTCAGAGATGTGACAGAGAGAGAGAGAGGAAAGAGGACATTTTCTGGACTGGAGATTCAAGACCGTCTTGTTCAGGCTGCATGCTTTTGCAAAGGCTAAAGCCTTAGTCTGTGACAAATTTGTAAAGAGCTCGGAAAACTACATCTCGGACATGGTGTCTTTTCTTCCTGCTGCTTGAAGGTCTTTGCATGTTCCGATCACTGGGGCAGCTGCCGCTATAATTACTGCTTGTTGGGAGTTTTTGTTTACTTGGTAGCTGTGGTGCACCAGGAGAGGCAGAGAAAGAAGAAACAAAAACCTCTGTTACTTGTGACGTTAAGAAGTGGAAAGCAGCCCCGCTTACATCTTCCATGGTCCATTTTAGCCCAAGGGAAGGTCCTCAGCAGCTCTAACACGTAGCGGAGCACTATCTCCGCGTAGGAGGCTCCCGCCTCGGGGCGGGACCACGACAAACCCCGCCTCCGAAGCCCAATCCCAGCTCTCCGCCGGCGGACAGGAAGCGGCGGCGGGCCTAGCAGCACGGGAACCGTCCCCCGCGCGCATGCGCGCGTCCCTGAAGCGCCAGGGGGACGGGTAGGGGCGGGAGGTAGGGGCGCGGCTCCGCGTGCCCGTTGGGTGCCCGCGCGTCACGTGGCGAGGAAGGAGGCGGAGGTCCGAGTTTACAGGGAGGGGCGGAGAGAAGAGGGAACGAGCAAGGGAAGGAAAGCGGGGAAGGGAGGAAGGAAACGAACGAGGGGGAGGGAGGTCCCTGTTTTGGAGGAGCTAGGAGCGTTGCCGGCCCCTGAAGTGGAGCGAGAGGGAGGTGCTTCGCCGTTTCTCCTGCCAGGGGAGGTCCCGGCTTCCCGTGGAGGCTCCGGACCAAGCCCCTTCAGCTTCTCCCTCCGGATCGATGTGCTGCTGTTAACCCGTGAGGAGGCGGCGGCAGCGGAAGATGGTGTTGCTGAGAGTGTTAATTCTGCTCCTCTCCTGGGCGGCGGGGATGGGAGGTGAGGCACGACTGCGAGCGCCGGGGGCGCCGCGACCACGGCGGAGCGGCGGCCGGGCCGAGAGGAGCCCAGTCGCGCCTCGCGGCGTGCGCGTCAGTCAGCCCAGCCGGCCAGCGGCGCCACTCTGGCGGGCCGCGCTTCCCGCTCGCTATTGTCCCCCGCGCCCCGACCGCTTTCCCTTCGGTGGCGGGCCGAGGAGGCTCCCAAGCCGCCGGCGAGGCCTTCCCCGCCCCCCACCGCCCTGGCGGCCCGGGAGGCGGGGGTCGCCTTCCAGAGAAGCGAAGTCGGGGCATTCGCGTCGCCTGGCGAGAGCGGTGGAACCCAGGCTGGTGGCTGCATCCCTCCAGTCTGCTCGGCGGGTGCCCGTGCAGGCAGCCGCAGCGGGGCTGGCGGTCTCGCCGTCCTCGTTCAGCGCTCATCCTGCTCACCATTCCTCCCCCAGCCCCTGCCCGGTGGCGGATACTGAAGTCCTCTCCGCCGCCGAGACCCGCCGCGCAGACTCGTGGGAAGTTGTGGTGTTTGCGGCTGGGCTCGTGTATTGTTCTTTACCGAGCGCGCGGATCCTGACCGACCCCATTCTGCAGAGGGGCCGCCCGTGGAGTGGCAGCAGTCATCACCCGCGTGTCTGAGACTAGTGGCCTCGGTTCTTTCTGTGTCCTGTGTTTGGAGAGAGATCACAGGAGGGTGTGTTGGTGTTCAGTGAAAACATTCTGTCGCCCAGGGGAAGGGGTTTGGTCGGGAGAAGGGTAAACCATTTGGGGATGTTCTTGGATTTGTAGGCTGGATTGGGTCTCTTAGAGTAGAAGTTCGGTCCCTGGGTGACCCAACTTGAAGTTTCGTTAAACTCTCAGGTGGAGTAGATGTGCAGTGTAGTTAGTGGATTGTCAGAACAGTGCCCCCTCCCCCTTACAAATAAATGAAAGTTAAATTTGCTAAAAGCATGTCATTTCTTGTTTCGGATTTTGAAGACGACGATTTTTATTTCCGGTGTATCCTACGACCAGCTGCATCATTTTATTCTTGTGTAAAGTGCTTCATTTTAGGTAAGGTTTTTGACTTGCCCCAAAGCAAACTTGAAAACCTCACAATGTGCCTTAAAGCAACGAATTGAAAAATTTTGAGGAATGCTTTGGATGAGTGTCTGTAGCCTTTGATAACTTAGAAAATATCTATTTCATGTATTGTTTCTGTTTTTTTCTTTGCCACTTTGACTTATGACTGCAGGGCCAAGTGTGTTTCTGTCCTGTGTTCTACCGAGTCCGAGGGTGGTACTGCGTAGGCAGACTTCTGTTATAGTTTGTAGTGTTCGGTTTTTTTGTTATACATTTTGTTTTATTTTTTTCAATCCAAGTCATTAAGCAAGATACACATTTTAGATTCAGAACTGATAATAGATGTTTAGTTTTAAAAAGGATTATGTGCGGGAGACCCCGTTAGAACCTTTTGTTATTTCTGTTCTAAACGTGGCTTTCAACAAATCATTTTCCTATCTGTTTTCACTTTTTGTGATTAAATTCAGGAGTTAAGACACTTCTCTGTAAGGTAATAAAAAGTAAGACAAACACATGAGGCACTTTACTGAATAGCAGTATAGCAAATGTTCTTTTAAAAATAATGAAAACAGTAAGAAACTAATGTAGTCTTATGTTTGAAGAAAAAACAATTGAATAACATAGTGTTTGTGGGTTAAAACCCGTATACAAAAATTTTCTAAACTCAGATTTCCAGAGTCCTTTATTGCATTAAGCATTGATTAAAAGCCTAATTTTTGGTATTTCTGTTAAGCAGAACTTTTTCAAAAAACAGAAGACAAGTTTTATTAGTTTTATTTTAAAGTTAGTATCAAGATTTTAGCTTTTGGGTACTTGAAGATATTTGTAATATTATTGTAACTATGAGGTATTTTTATTTACTAATCTGAACTGTTTGTGGTCACTTGTAAGATCTTTGTATGATGATTTGTAGACTTCAGCACATTCAAATTGAATGTGTCTTTGTTTTAGCATATGAGATAAAGGAGAAATTTGTGTAGATTAGAAGTTGTGGCGGAGATTTAACTTAAAGTAGAAATCATTTTCAGGTAGTTAATAAACCCTTTTTGTTGCTTCCACCTCCCCAATTTGTCAGTCGCTGTTGTGTGTGAAAATTTTCTTGCTTTATATATTACTAGGATGGGAAGCTGGAAGGAAGAATTAAAGTAGTTAGAATCATAAAACATAAACTTTCCTAATGGTGTCCATTTCCAGCACAGCCCCATCCTATGTTGTAGTTGTAGGAGCATACCATGTTTTTTTATTTTATTTTTTTAATTTAATTGGTGTGTTTGAGAGCACAAAAGGTATTTCAGCTGTAGCAGTAAATCCCATAATGTTTTGATTTGATGAAATCATACACGAAATGAACTTCAGAGTACGATATGTCTCTTATATTTAAAAATCTGGTGTAAGTGCTTAGCTTTGTACAGTATGCTCAGTAGAAATAAGTTTTCTGGAAACTCGACCAGAGCTTTAAAGGTAGTAGAGCTGAAGCAGTTAAACCTTCTCTTACTCTGACTCGGAATCTACCAACAAATAAGAGTTTAATGAAAGAGACTAATTTTGTCTTTATCCTTAAGGATCTCTGACTCTTCATCTTTTTTAAAACTTCAGTTTGAGACCTGTTAACTCCATCATCTTTTTTAAAATTTGTTTTATTTTATTTATTTATTTTAAAAAGTAGTGACAGGGTCTTAATGTGTTGCCCAGGCTGTTCTCAAACTCCTGGAGCCTAGTGACCCACCTACCTTGGCCTCCCAAAGTGCTGGGATTGCAGGCATGAGCCACCCCGACTGGGCAATTCCTTCTCTTGTTAAGACATTTTTCTTTTTTTTTTTTTCTTTCTTTTTTTTTTTTGAGACGGAGTCTCGCTCTGTCACCCAGGCTGGAGTGCAGTGGCCGGATCTCAGCTCACTGCAAGCTCCGCCTCCCGGGTTTACGCCATTCTCCTGCCTCAGCCTCCCGAGTAGCTGGGACTACAGGCGCCCGCCACCTCGCCCGGCTAGTTTTTTGTATTTTTTAGTAGAGACGGGGTTTCACCGTGTTAGCCAGGATGGTCTCGATCTCCTGACCTCGTGATCCGCCCGTCTCGGCCTCCCAAAGTGCTGGGATTACAGTCTTGAGCCACCGTGCCCGGCCAAGACATTTTTCTTAACAAGAACAATTTACATATTACATATTACTAGTAATTTACATATTACTAGGATGAGAAACTGCAAGGAAGAATTAAAGTGTTTAGAATTATAAAACATAAGCTTTCCTAATGGTGCCCGTTTCCGGCACAGTCCCATCCTATGTTGTAGTTGCAGGAGGATACCATTGCCTACATTAACAGTATTTTCTGTGTGTATGTATACAGCCTCTCCCAGCAGGCATGGCAGGCACTTCTCTGATGTGCTTTTAATAACTTGTTTAAGACCTTCAAGGATGTGTATTATCTGATCTCTTTAAAATTTTTCTAAGGACCTTAAGAATTTTGGGGGGTAGGGTGAATGGAACATTTCTATGATGCCTTTTGTGTATCTGAATACTGTGTTACGAGTTTCACTTTTCAGCAGTTATGAGAGAGGGGTGATATGGAGTTGAAGAAACAGACTTGAAAATACAATTCTTCTAGCATCATCCACCACTTATTTAGACATTCAAACTCAAGCTGGTTTGACCTTAAACCCTAATAAGCTTTTTTATCCATTGCCCCCTCATGCGTTTTTGAAAGTGGCTTTCATACATTAGCTCAAATGTGGCCTCTGGTCTAAACTACTTTAGAGGTATATTTTATTTGCATTGTCTTTAAGTTTGAACTAATGATTAACATTGGGATATTTCTCAATTAAATTGGGAAAAATTGGGATATTTCTCATTGAAATTCATGGATTTCTGGATTTTAGGGGAAGACTTGGAAATCCAGGTACTAGGGGGCTATATTCCTATTGTCCAGAGCTGAGCAGTAGGGCAGTAGCCACCCTCTTTAAACTGGGCATATGCGTACCCATTACTGCAGTTCCCATCATTCCTGATGATACATCTGGCCTTTTTCACTCATTTTTGTTACCTGCCTGGGTGCTGTGGGTATGTTGTTCACATCTCTGCCTCAGCTTTATCTTGTATAGATAGCTCCAACTTTTAAAAAATGTTTGACCGTGACCTCTTACTCAACGTTTAATGTTTTTTTGCGATGTTTTTTCTGTAGTCTTAAAAATTGGTTTAAGAAGAACATGGCATAAGTAATACTTTTTATTCAGCATTAGGTTATTAGATTTTTTTTTTTAAAAACCCTATTTTTATAATAGTAACAATTTGAAGGTCTTTAAGATAGAATGATTGTTAGTCTCTCCACATGTCTTTATCTAAATGAGTAAATAAGAAACCGTTTCTTTTTCTACTGGGATGAGAACCACAGAAAAAATTAGTTGAGGGTCATATTAATAAAAACCAATTTAAGAATAGGATACAAACATAAACTCTGCTTTTGAAATTAAGACAATGAAATGGAGGAGCAATAACTTCAGCAATTAGCTACATTTTCCTAACATTGTTGGGAGATCACAGGTTCAGATATGAGATGATGTCCATATAACAAACTCTGGGAATACACTTTTTTTTTTTTTTTGAGACAGAATATCGCTCTGTCGTCCAGGCTGGAGTGCAGTGGCCCTATCTTGGCTCACTGCAACCTCCAACCTCCGCCTCCCGGGTTCAAGTGATTCTTCTGCCTCAGCCTCCAGAGTAGCTAGGACTACAGACATGCGCCACCAGGCCCGGCTAATTTTTGTATTTTTACTGGAGACCAGGTTTCACCATATTGGCCAGGCTGGTCTCAAACTCCTGACCTCAGGTGATCTGCCCGCCTTGGCCTCCCAGAGTGCTGGGATTACAGACGTGAGCCACTGCGCCTGGCCGGGAATACACTTGTACATTTTTTGTGTGTTTCTTTTTGTTGTTGTTGTTGTTGGTCTTGGTTAGAGATGAGGTCTCTCTAGGTTGCCCAAGCTGGTCTTGAACTCTTGGCTTTAAGCAATTCTCCAACCCTGGCCTCCCAAAGTGCTGGGATTACAGGCCAGTTTTGGGTGTATCTGATGGAAGTTTTTCTAAAATATAGAAAATTTACTGTAGACACATTTATCTCCTTAAAATGGACTGAATTTAATCTTAAATGATTAAAGTTTAATTGGGAGAAGAGTTGTTATTCTGGGTTCTATTGTAGTTTCTGTTTTTACTTTTTCCAGAAATGATTGAAATGGCCTGGTAGTTTATTATTTTTCTAAATTTATTCTAGATGATTGTGCATTTTATTCTTGGATCTAGTTGTAGCAGTATTTCCAACTTTTTGGTTAGGTTTCTTTGCTTTCTTGTAAATCTCGAAGATGTCACCTTCTAATTAGTTGTTTCTAGTATGTTTTGTGTAGGAAAACTAAATGATTATACTTAACAAACACGCACGTGAAATGAAATAAGTTCTAAATCTTCTATGGAATAAAGTACATGGGCTTTAGGTAGTTTTTTCTTTCTCTCTGCCCCCCACCCCTACCCCTCATTTTTCAATATGTATAGCTTGGCTTTGTAGAGTTTAGCATTGAGGTTGCCTGGCTCCTAACTTTCTAAACAGTTGGAATGATGTGGTACTAGTGTGTTTTGCTAGTTACAGTTAGGCAGGGAAGAATGGAGAGAAAAAACTGATGAATAACCAGGAAGGTACAGCAAATAAAATGTATACTCATTTGGTAGCAGATAGATTATGTCCTAGAGCTAAATCATGAGTACTCTGGTTTTATACCAATATACTAGATTATTGGTATTAAACATACTTTAAAATGTCCAACTATAATATTCTCTACAAGAATAGAAATTGTGAATTAAGAAAGAGTATTGACTGGATGTGGTGGCTCATGCCTGTAATCCCAGCACTTTGGGAGGCCGAGGCAGGCAGATCACCTGAGAGGGCAGGAGTTCGAGACAAGCCTGTCCAACATGGCGAAACCGCCTCTCTACTAAAAATACAAAAAATCAGCTCGGCGTGGTGGCGGGCGCCTGTAATCCCAGCTACTCAGGAAGCTGAGGCAGGAGAATCGCTTGAACCTGGGAGGCGGAGGTTGCAGTGAGCTAGGATTGCACCACTGCACTCCAGCCTGGGCAACAAGAGTGAAACTCCATCTCAAAAAAAAAAAAAAAAGGATTTTATTTAAAGGAAATTCGGTGAAAGGTAGATGACAGAGGCTCATGGTATTGTGCTTGTTTCTAGTAAGTAGCTGTGTTACAGTAACTGTGTTACCATTTTGGTGATTTTTACATTTGTATAAAGTTAAATTTCTTGTCTGTCTTTAATTGTATTACATTATAATAGTTAGAAAAAAAAATTTGCTGAAGTTGAGGCATAGTTTTGGAAGGGTCTAGCTTAAAATATGGTCCATGTGGAGTACCAAAAATGTAGTTTGTGTGGAGAAGGTTGAAGGCAAGGGCAGTCATTGGCCACTGCTGCCAACACTAAGTTTCAGTGAGAGGCCTGTGTGAGATAAATTGTGGGTAGGAAAAGCCGTGGACAGAAAAACACATAGTGATTTCACATCTAAACCCCCACCAAGCCCAAAATCACAGGGTCCGGCCTTCCTAATTGTGGGAATGATTTGCATTTTGTTTGATTTTTACATGGGCAGCTCTATGTGATGTGCTGGGGTAAAGAACCCCAGGTTTTTGTTGTTGTTTTGTTTGTTTTTGAGACAAGGTCTCATTCTGTTGCCCGGGCTGGAGTACAGTGGTGGGATGTCAGCTCACTGCAGCCTTGACCTCTCCAGCTCAAGCGATTCTCCAACCTCAGCCTCTCCATAGCTGGGACCACAGGCACGCGCCACCATGCCTGGTTAATTTTTTGATTTTTTTTGTAGAGATGAGGTCTCACAGTGTTGTCCAGGTTGTGTTGTTCTTTTCTAAAGGAGTAATTGATTTTATTAATGATCGTTAATGATCTTCCAAGCAACCCTAAAAAGTCTGCTTGTTCTGAACAAAAATCTAGCAGTGATAATTCTAACTAGTCTAGCTGTTGATTTTTATATTAGGAAAAAGAAAGTAATGTTAAGGATAAGTGGAAAACCTATGATAACCCTACCACTTGGATTCCTGTAAGGGCATCCAAAAATCTTCATATTGTCCAGCAATATGAAGATTTTGCCTTAGTATCAGGATAGCCATTTCCAGCTAGTTTGCAGGAAATAGCAGTGCTGAGAATATTTCTCAGGGAGTGTAGTCTCCCTTTGATGCTGAGTGAATTCATTTTGACTCATTGATAAGTTGAAAATACCGTAAGTCGAAAGTGTATTTAATGTTGGCAACAGAGATGATGGTTCAACTTAGTATTTTTCGACTTTATTGATGGTGAGAAAGTGATATGCGTGCAGTAGAAACTGTAACCCCATTGTAAGTTTTAAGGAGCTCTCCTCCACTTAATGATGGGATTATGTCACAATAAACCCATGATAAGGTTGAAAAATATGAATCATAGTAAGTTGGGTAACATATGTACGGTCCACTTGTACTATTCCAAGTAAACAATGTGAGATGTATACAGTGAGAACTTTGTTGTTTAGTCACCAGGATTTATTGTGTGTCTATGACTGTTACGAGTCATGAAGCCACAGTATTGAGTGAGAAGAAAAGTAAAAAATACTGAGTTTGTTGGAGTAAATGAAATGCCAACATATAAATATATACTTCTAATTATGTATTGTAGTTGCACCTGAAATGAGGATTTGTTAAGCTTGAGGGACATGAGCAATTGGGGAAGGCTTTTTGAGGTAGAAGAGAATGGCATATAAGATGCTTGTAGGTTTACTTGCACGGAATTGATAGTCTGTGTCAGGAAATCAGGAGAATTGCTAACTGGGCCATGATAATCAGGACTCTGATTATTCTAGGCCACGATAACCGTGAGATAGAATATTATGGAATGTTGGTTGGAGTCCCTGTTGAAGAGTTAGGTTATGATTGACAAATTGGGTGATTGAGTCTTGGATTAGAATGATTGTAGAAATAAGTAAGGATAGAACAAGAAATGACATGGAAGAAAAACTGATAAAACTGGGCAAATGTTTAATGTGAAAGTAACAAAACTTATAGAGGGCTCACTCTGTTGAATGTAAATATTAGGCTGTTTCATTGGAGGGAGTGTGATTTTATAAAACTTTGAAGACCTCAGTCTTTGAAGTTGAAAATGTCTTAAGATTATGAGTCTGGATAGAAGCTTATAGATTGGGATGGGTGTCAGAGTCTGGGATATTATCTTATTTGCATGCTAATACTTGGAAACTGGATAAAACTTTGCACAGATCTTAAATCTCTGGCTAGTTATTTGGGAAGCAGTGCTTTAGGTAGTTGGGTTATAGAAGTTTAGTGAATTTGGAGTGGAGATAGAGATTAGTTTAAAGATATACTAACACTTTTTTCTTATTTAAGTTAGAATTAGGCTATTCAGTTCAAAAATATGATTGACTCTTGATTTCATGTGAACTGTGAACTTCTGTTTCTGAGACAAATAGGGGAAAATAATGTGATCTTTGCATTTTAGGCAAATGTACATATATGATTTATGGAGCAGAATTTACTTTCCATCTGTTTTTGCTTGTATTGATGGTGACAGGACACAGATATACATTTGAACTTCGAATTTAGCTTTCAAATGATCTTTGCATTTTAGGCAAATTTTCGTTAAGTGATTTGTGGAGCAGAATTTGCTTTCCATCTGCTTTTGCTTGTATTGATGATGGCAGGACACACATATACATACATTTGAACTTTGAATTTAGCTTTCAAAAGAACACATAGAATTCTCTGTGAATTGATGGGATATTAATTTACTATCCCTTTTCCTAGGAATTAAGTGGGATAATTTGTAAAAGTGCTAAAGACTTTAAAGTACTATGTAAATATTATTAAAATTATGTCATTTCCAGATCTACTTTCATTTGGGATCTGTTAATTACAAAATACAGATGGATAAAATTTATTTTTAGTAGTTGGAATATTAGAACATCATTACCAAACATTAGAAAATAGACTTAAAGAATATCCATAATTCCTCCTCCAACACAATTTTATTGCTTTTTAATATTAATCATGTAATCTTTTAAAATACTTATGGGTTTATATTATAGTATTTGTGTAGTTCTGTATACATTTAAAAAACTAATGTGTAGTTGATGGCTGGGTGTGGTGGCTCATGTCTGTGATCCCAGCACTTTGGGAAACTAAGCTGGAAGGATCAGTTGAGGTCAGGAGTCTGAGACCAGCCTGGTTAATATAGCAAGACTCTATCTTTATGCCAAAAATAATAATAATAATAATAATAATAAAATAAAATAAGTAAAATTAAATAGAAGAAAAACCTAATGTGTAGTTAAAACATGTATATATGCAAAGCAGACACTGAAATATTTATAAGTAGTAAAAAATGAAATCATGTCATTCCTGTTTATACCATAGTTTTTCTATTTTATGGATATTGCTGTTCTTTTTTTTTTTTCTTCCCTCCCTAGAGACAGAGTCTCGCTCTGATGTCCAGGCTGGAATGCAGTGGTGCAATCTTAGCTCACTGCAGTCTCCGCCTTCTGGGTTTAAGTGATTTTTGTGCCTCAACCTCCGAGTACTTGGGACTACAGGCGTGTGCCACCAGGCCTTTCTCATTTTTGTATTTTAAGTAGAGATGGGATTTCACCATGTTGGCCAGGTTGGCCTTGAGCTCTAGACCTCAAGTGTTCCTCCTGCTTTAGCCTCCCAAAGTTTTGGGATTACATGGGTGAGCCACCGTGCCAACTTTAATATTGCTGGTTCTTTATTTCAAGCTTTATAGTTAAGTTACTGATCTGTGTCTTTACTAGAAGGGGAATGTTAAGAGGGAAGTAACTGCTTGGTAAGTGGACTGTACTTCTCGATACATGTTATGTACCCGTTTTCATTCAGCAGATACTGGCATTAATGAAGCAGCCTTCATAGTACTGGCTGTCAGCTATATTACGGAAATAGTCTCGTTACATGAAACTGAATGTCATAATGATTTTTGTTAAAATTGGAGTATTGCTGTAGTAAAATCAGAAAGTGACCTCCTCCAATTAGTACAGTATATTATCAGAACCCTCAAATGTGTATTATAAAGGTTAGGTATTCTAATCTAGCATAATGGAGAGGACAGTTTTGTTGACAGCTTTGGAGATGGATTGGCACTGATGCTTATAAATTGGTTCAGAAATCAGAATTTAATTTTGGCAAGAATTTATAAAATTTAAGAATTTATACATTTTCCTAGCCCATAAATTCACTTGTATCCATCCAGTCGCAGAAATCTCTTAGTAACTCCATGCTCCTTAGGAACAGCAGGCCATTTAGTAAGGAGGAGCTCTTTTTCTTTAGTGTAGAGCACACTTTAGCATAGTGGTTCTCAACTAGGAGGCAGAGGTGGATGTTTTGGGATATCTTATGGGAGAAGGGTGAGTTAACGACAATGGGTTTAATGTGAAATGGAGCGAGTGGGACAGATGTATATCAAAAGTGGGGTGCTGGCTATGTGAGTATGAACGTGATGTAGGTAGGTTGAAAGTCATACTGTGTTACTGTCTGTACTTCTGTCTTATTAGAAATTGTATGAAAGATTCAATATAACCCACAGGTTCAGAAAAAGGAATAAAAAAAGATTGTATAAAAGAGTTTCAAATCAGCATAGAAATCTTATGTACACATTTCAATCTTTTGATTTTTAAATTGTGTTTCATAAGTTAGTGGTAGAAATTTAATACATTCAATAGATTTTAATCATTCGTGTTTTCTGCCCTTTGTGTATAATTTATAAAAGAGCTACTTTGACTTCTGAGACAGCTTGTGTTATTTTTACTTCTTAGAGACTAGCTGATTTCAAAAAGTGGGTGTGTAGAAATATACTTTTAATTGTAGACACTCCCTCCTATCTTGTACTTTAACTTGTAACTGTTAGGTGTAGCTGTTTGCTTCTAGAAGATGATTTGGCTGGTTTCTAGTGAAAAAATAGATTCTGGCTTAAGTTTGAAGTCACATTGTAGAAGTAGCTTTTAAAAGAGTGCATTAAAGGCACTTAAATATATTACTGAAATATAGGGCATGATAGTTCCTGGAAGCCTACCTTTGTCATACAGGAGAACAGTTTTGTTAGTGGTATTTAGTGCCTGAAGATCTCAGTGAATATGTATATCAAATAAAGGAAGCATTGGTCAACACAGTATGATGCCTATGACATGTAGTTGATGACTCAGTAGGAAGGAAATATATTTTTATGTTGGGGAAAAATGCTGTTGGTACCTAATTTTGAAATTATACAAGTGAAAAGTCTGTTGAAAACAAGTTGATTACAAGTAATTTTTTCGAGGAATGCAAATATGCCATGCTTAGCTTACTCTTACATCCTCTCATTTATTGTAATTGAGTTTTTCTGTAAATAGGAAGATCTGTAATATCAAAACATTATTGCAGATTTTCTTCTCCCATTCTTAAGATTGTACAGTCAACTTTTTGTGTATATATAGGAAAACACTTGCTTGTTATATGATATTTCTGTCTCACACCAAGGTGGTGATGTTGACCCACCATCAGAGAGTTATTCTTTGTTTTTTCTCCTGATGTTAATGAAGTTTTCATTCTGTATTTTTTCACCCAATTCTTTAATTTAGATTGAAACAGAAGATGGTAAGTTTTGGGTTCAAGGATTGGGAAGTTAGCCTTTGCTTAGAAGGGTACTTGGGAAGTAAGATGCTACCTACCCATGGAATATGGAAAAAAATCATAATGGCTGGCATTTGTTGGGGTACTTAATGCCAGGCACTGTTGTTAGGTCGTTTTGTGTATCATGTATTAGCTCAGTCTTCACAGCATCTCTATGAGATAGGTGTTATTTTCATTTTATAAATGAGAGAGAAGGATCAAGGAGGGTTACTTATCCAGAGTCAGGAAAGTCAAATAGTAGTTATCAATTGAGGGAAGCCAGTATTTGAATATAGTCAGTCTGGCTCCAGAATCCCTCCTCTTCTATACTATACTGTCTCCAAGAAACATACCCCAGGCTTTAAAAAGTTTAGTATACTGGGATGATTTATCATTCTTAGATCTTGCCTTTACATGTAGACTAATTTTACACTCAAAGCATAATTTAGGTTCTTTGTACTTACAGTATTTGAACCATTTGCCTTTTAGTCAGTGAGGTTCTTTATAGAAGGTATTTTATTTTTTGGATGTGAAAAAATGTTTACAGTTGAGGGGAGAAAAGCACCTTACAGAAAGAACGTGCATAAAACCATTTCAGTTTTGTCATAGATAAATATATATGTAATCATTTTTAGAGAACAGATACCAACTTTCTGGGTAGTAAGATTCATAATGCACTTCTGTGATTAGGAAAAATAATTTTTTAAAAGGCAGATTAGTAAATACCAGTATCCTGGCGACCTTGAGAAAAGTTAAGGAAGATAAAAATACTGTTCTCAAACTGTAAAAAGCTCTCCTAAGCTCTCCTGTGACAAGGAAGCCAAGTTATGTTTTTTTCTATTTCTTAGAACCTGCTGGTCATTTTTCTACCACTCTTGCATGTGATTTTTTTGGTATTACTTAGTTTTCCCCCTTTAAAAAAAACCCAAAAAACTAGAGATGGGTTCTTACTGTGTTGCCCAGACTGGTCTTGAACTCCCAAGCTAAAGTGATCCTCCTAAACAATCACTTTCGACTTCCCAAAGTGCTAGGATTGCATAAATTTTGATAAAGAATCTGTTTTCTCTATCTCGTAGATCCAATCTAGTTATTCTTCTGGCAATTTTACATATAGGCTTTGTTGGATATACTGTGTTTCTTTTTTTTTTTATTCTTGAAAATTTTTATAGTTTCTAAAAGGTTGAGGGTTTACTAGTAATTACTATTTGTATGCCTTTCACCTAAATTTATGAATGGTTACCTTTTACCACATTTACTCTCTTTTTAATAATATATTCTTTTTTCCCCTCTGTTTGATTTGAAAATAAGTTGTACTCTAAACACTTCAATGTGCTTGCCTTTCATAAAAGTAAGGACATTGTGCTACATAACTAAGGAGATTTTTTTCTTAAGTGTGGAGATGTTCAACTTTCCCATGGGGCTTATAAGTATTAGGTACCATGTGACTGTAGTATATGCTTTGTAGTATATGCTTTTCAAATTTCCCATGGGGCTTTTAAATATTAGGTATCATGTGACTGTAATATATGCTAGCTTTCTGGCAACTAAAACAGAGAACAAGAAAGTAAAATGCTGTTGGTGCGCTTTTCTGTGTAGGTAAAATAAAAGAAGAGAAGGGAGAAGATACTGACTTTGCAGAGTAACCATCCTGTAGGGTGGAGCTATTTTATGTAGGAATAATATCTCAGTAACATAACCTTGAGGTTATTACATCATTATGGCCTCTTCTGGTGAAGATGTTAATAAGGATAAACCTGGCTTAAGAAGAACATGTTAAAGTAGGAGGAAAATTAATCATCCTTCAAATAGAAAGATATTTAGTAAGATATAATTACCTAGAAACTGTCCTTAGTGGAAGCTGTCATTTTCCGTTGGTGTCAGATTAGTAAAATTTTATTGTCCTCTAGATTAAATGTATTTTATTTTCATCATTGTGAGGTAACATCTATTTCTCCACTGTTAAAGTGTTTATGTGAAAATGACTTTTAAAGTACAGTTGAACCTCCGTATCTGTGGGTTTCATATTCATGGATTCAACCAACCACGAATGAAAAAATTCAAAAAATAAAATTGGGTCTGTACTGAACATGTACAGAGTTTTTTTCTTGTTATTCCCTAAACAACACAGTACAACAACTATTTATATAGGATTTAGATTGTATTATGTATTATAGGTAATCTCGAGATTATTTAAAATATACATGGGTATGTGCATAGGTTGTATACACATACCACATCATTTTGTCAGAGATTTGAGCATCCATGGATTTTGATATCTGTGGGAGGTCCTTGAACCAACCCCCCAGGGATACCAAGGGACAGTTGTATTCTATTCTTTATCAGGGAGATAAAATTAGGAATTAAGATTGACATTCTTTGAGTACTTCCTTGTTGTTCATTTTGTCCTGCGTGGGTAATATATCTAATAGTGATGAAAGAACCTGGACTTGGACAGTCTAGCAAGTAGTAAGGATCAGGATAGGGTAGGTGATAAGGAATCGGAGTAAACGATTAGGCAGCTTGGAACAAGGGAATCAGGAAGATCTATAACAAGGAGAGATTCCCAGATACAAAGGTGTGTGGGTCAGAGGCCGAGCTCTGTTCAGATAGAGATGGGTGAATAGTTAACATGTTTCAGTGAGATTTGATGATACCGCATGCTCTATCTATACTTTTTGAGCTCTTGACTGATTGCTAAAGTTTAGAAATAAATCTCAGTTGATAGGTCCAGTCTCTGCATGTGGGAACAGGCAATTTTGTGGTGTCTGACTGAGGTAAGCAGTACAAGGGTTGAAGATGAGTCAGGGCTCCTGTGGAGTAAACCATTCCCATTGCAATCACTAGCTGTGGAAATCAAGGGTATACATACATACATACATATATATATATATATATATTCTGTCTATAAAAAGTATATTCTTTAGTATTGCATTACTTGTTTTCCCCATCTTAGAGGTAGACGTCAGTTTAGTTTTTGAAGACTTTTTGCCATGTGCTGTATTTTGATAATTTTTTTTTCTTTTCTGTTTTTTTTTTTATTTTCCCAGACAGTGTCTCACTTTATCACCCAGGCTGGAGTGCAGTGGCACAATCTTGGCTCACTGCAGCCTCGACCTCCCAGGTTCAAGCAATCCTCCCACCTCAGCCCCCCAAGTAGCTGGGACTACAAATACATGCCACCATGCCCAGCTGATTTTTGTATTTGTTGTTGAGATGGGGTTTCGCCATCTTGCCCAGGCTGTCTTTTCAGTTTTTTCATTCATATCATAAATATGGTGACTTACCTTGTTTGTGATGAAGGTAATTTGACTCATCATAGATTATCATGAAATCATTGAAATAAAAATTGAGTTCTTGGCATGGCCTCCTATTTGCTCTGTGACATTGGGTTTGTTATATATCACTCAAACTTCAGTTTTCTGTAAAATGGGCTAATAGTTCTCACTTGATTTGGTGGTTTAAGTGAAAAAAATGTAGAGCAATACAGAGCCTGGCAAATAGCAAGTGCTTGATACATTTTAATTATCATGACATCCAATTCATAAGCATTGTTGTTTAATTTAGGTAAACAAGAAATTGATGTAATCAGGATATTTTTCTATACATGGTAAGATTTCAGGGTACATTTAAAAAATTAGGATACTTTAAAAAATAAAATAGGCATATATAGTTTGGAATTTTTAATTTTTCCCCTTTAAATATATGAAATGTGAAACTTAAAAGGTCATTTAAAAATGTTTTTTAGTGAGGTGTTAATGTGAATTTGAACATATTGAATTTCTAAAATAAGAATGAGAAGCAACAGCCTTAGTGTAATATTACATATATATAATATAATGAAAAACCAAAGATACTCCATTAAAGTCAGGGACAAAGTAAATATGCCCACACTCGTTGTTATTCAGCATGGTTTGGTAGTCCTAGTTAGTGTAGTAAGTTTAAAAAAAAAAAAGATAAAATTATAAATAGATGAATAAAAGATGTAAATATGCAAAGTAGAATCAATAAAAGGCCAAGAAAGAAAATAAATAATATTTTGGAATTTTGCCTGTAAAATTTAGGGGCTCATGAATCCCCTAGAGAGGTTGTGCAGTTTCTCCCTTGGTATCCATGGGGTTTGGTTCCATGAATGATCAAGTCCCTTATATAAAAAGGTACAGTATTTGCATATAACCTATGCACATCCTTCCCTGTACTTTATTTTTGTTTTAAAGGGTTAAACAATAAGGCCTTATCTGCACAAATCAGGATAGAATGAGGCAGGCATTTCCAGGATTGGCTGATTCGGAAGCTGGCTAGACAAATCCGTCTCAGCTACCATGTGGAGAGCCAACATCGTCCACGAGAAAGGGGGACCTCTGGAAATACACAGCAGACCCCAGCCCAGGTCTTTTGGGCAAGAGCTGGGTCATTTCCACACTGAAACCACTCTGAGGGAGGGGGTGAAGAACCACCACGTTCTGTTCACTCACCTAGTTGTAGGTAATCTCTACATTGTGGATGGACAGAGCGGTTCAACTCGTGACTGACAGCTCGTACTCAAAGGTCACTGTCAGCTCTTCTCTTTTATGATCACGCTGTGTTGAACAATGAGACAGCACCTTCCATGCACTCTTTTTTCTTTTTTTTGAAACGGAGTCTCGCTCTGTCGCCCCAGACTGGAGTGCAGTGGCACAATCTCCACTCACTGTAAGCTCCACCTCCCGGGTTCACGCCATTCTCCTGCCTCAGCCCCTGAGTACCTGGGACTACAGGCACCCGCTACCATGCCCGGCTATGTCTATGCACTCTGAAGGCCTCTCTCCAGTGTGAACTCCAATGCCTAATGAGGTTAGGCTTTGACTGTATGCTTTTTTACATCTGCTACACTTCTACATTTATAAGACCTTTCTCTGTGTGAACTTTCATGTGCCAAGCAAGGTGGAAGTTTCTGCTTCTCCATATTTCCTGCATACATAAGGCCTTGTTCCATCACGAATTCTCTTGTATGCTGTAAGATAAGAATTGTGGCTGAAGAATTTTCCACATTTACAACACTTAGAAGTCTCTTTTCCAGTGTGAACTTTCTGGTGCTCAGCAAATGTGTCTTTATAGATAAAAAGACTTGCCACATGATCTGCACTCATAAGACCTTTCTCCACTATGAATTCTCTGCTGCTGAACAAGATAGGATTTTCTGATAAAGGATTTATCACATTAAGCTCACTCTTTTTTTTTTTTTTTCTTGGAGACGGAGTCTTGCTCTGTTGCCCAGGCTGGAGTGCGACAGCACCATCTCAGCTCACTGCAACCTCCGCCTTCCCCGGTTCACGTGATTCTCCTGCCTCAGCCTCTCTAGTATCTGGGACTACAGGTGTGTGCCACCATGCCTGGCTAATTTTTGTATTTTTAGTAGAGACGGGGTTTCACCATGTTGGCCAGGCTGGTCTGGAACCCCTAACCTCAGGTGATCTGCCCGCCTCAGCCTCCCAAAGTGCTGGAATTACAGACGTGAGCCACTGTGCTTGGCCTTAAGCTCATTCTTTGTATGACCTCTTTAGAGTATGAGGTTTGGAGGTGGAGTCAAAGAATTTCCCTCAATCACTGCATTTATAAGGTATTTCTTTGCTGTGAATTCTTTTCTGTACTGTAAAGTAGGAGCTGTGACTAAAGGTTTTCTCACATTCACCATACTCCTAAGGCTTTACTCCATCGTGGATTTTCTGCTGCTGAACAAGTGTATCTTTGCAGTTGAAGGCTTTCACACACTCACTGCACTGCAGTCCCTTTGTCCAATGCGAAAGGCCTCCCTACTCTCAGTACTTTGGTGTGACTTTTTCCCCGTTGGGAGGGGCCTGGTGCTTGAAAACTTCAAAGCTATTCAAGAAGTATTTCCCACCCTTCCTGCTAGTGAAAACCTTCTTTGACATGTAGAATCTGCAGATCTTCACACACACCAGGCTCTTTTGCTTCTAAAAGATTTCTGTCTATTGCCTCTGGATCTGGTCTATGTTACAGTGAACCAGAAGTCTCTACCTCATGACTCACATGTGTGTGGTTGCTACTCAGAGGATGTTCCCCTTGTCCAGCAAGATGGAAAAACAGCTTTCAAGACCAGGCCGCACATGTCATGGGGTGGGCTTTCTGACCTGCCTTAGGGGTTCTCACCTGTGACACTCTTAAAGAAACACCCTGCTTGGAAGGTGCATATTCATTCTCCACTCCATACCAACTACCTTGGGTGGAGTTACCTCACCGTGCTTGTTGTCTTCTGAGCCTCACTGCAAAATGCCCTCTCATACTTTACTTTTAATATTTTTATTTTTTTGAGGCAGGGTCTCGCTCTCTCACCCAGGCTGGAGTGCAGTGGTGTGATTACGGCTAACCTCAGCCTCTACTTCCTGGGCTCAGGTAATGCTCCCACCTCAGCCTCTTGAGCAGCTGGGACTAGAAGTGTGCGCCACCACTACTGGCTAATTTGTTGTATTTTTGTTGTTGTTGTTGAGACAGGGCTTTGCTGTGTTGCCCGGGGTGGTCTTTAACTCCTGGGTTTAAGCAATCTGCCCACCTCAGCCCCCCAAAGTGTTAGGATTACAGGTGTGAGCCACTGCACCTGGCCCCTCCCATATACTATGAACCATCTCCAGATTTCTTGTAATACCTAATATAATGCCAGCACTTCATTTGTGTGGATTCAACATAGTGCTTGGTGCACAGCAAATTCAGGTTTTGCCTTTTGGAACTTTGTGGAATTTTTTTCCCCTTCAATATTTTGAATCCAGTTGGTTGAATCCACTAATGTGGAACCCATGAATACAGAGGACTGACTAGATCTGTGAGGGTTTTCCAGAGACACAGAACCAACTGGATATGTATATGTACAGATAGATACATGAGAGAGGATTTATTAGGGGAACTGGCTTGTGCGATTATAGAGACTGAGAAGTCTCATGATAGGCAGTCTGCAAGCTAGAGACCCTAGGATGCTGGTAGTATGGCTCATTTTAGTCTTGATGTCTGGGAACCAGGGAAGCTGATATTTTAACTCTGTCTGAGGCTAAAGGCCGTAGAGGCTGGAGCCCTGATGTCCAAGGAGAAAGAGAGAGAGAATTTTCTTTTCCTCGACCTTTTTGTTTTTTCCTGGCCTCTAGCCAGTTGGATGGTGCCTGCCCACATTGCAGGTGGATCTTCCCCAGTCAGCCCATCACTCCACACACCAGTCTTCACTGGAAGCACCCTCAGAGACACATCCAGAAATAATGCTTTACCAGCTCTCTAGGTCTTCCTTTATCTAGTCAAGTTGACACCTAAAATTAACTACCAGGTTAATTAACTACCAGGTTCGTGGATTTCAGGTATTCCTCTTGTAGAGGAAAAAAAGGTGAATTATAACTAAAGGTTGATGAATCTAAGTGTTAAGTGACTTGCCAAAGATTTGATACCTCTTCTGTAACATTTTGTAATACTTGGCTTATTCAACTCTGCTGTTGTGTGAAAGTAGAGATAGAAAATATGTAAATGAATGAGCATAGCAGTGTTGTAAAAACAGGTGGCCAGCTGGAACTGGCCTTTGGATAACAGTTTGCCAACCCTTGTTCTACATTATTTGGAAACTTTTTCTACTCAGTACAATGCCTGAGACTTCAGTAGAGGTATTTTTTGCTTAAATGATAGCTCCATGAAGCAAGTGTGTAGAAAAAAAGAGATACAAGCTGAGTATCCTTATTTGAAATACTTGGGACCAAAAGTGTTTTGGATCTTTAAATTTTCAGATTTTGGGAATATTTGCATTATGCTTACCATTTCCTAATGTGAGAATCTAAAATGCTTCAATGAGTTTTTTTTTTTTTTTTTGTGACAGAGCCTCGTTCTGTTGCTTAGGCTGGAGTGCAGTGGCACGATCTTGGCTCACTGCAACTTCCGCCTCCTGGGTTCAAGGGATTCTCCTGCCTCAGCCTTCCGTGTAGCTGGGATTACAGGGGTGTGCCACAACTCCTGGCTAATTTTGTATTTTTACTAGAGAAGACGTTTCGCGATGTTGGCCGGGCTGTCTCGAACTCCTGACCTCAAGTGATCCACCTGCCTTGGCCTCCCGAAGTTCTGGGATTACAAACTTGAGCCTCTGCGCCTGGCTGAGCATTTCTTTTGAGCATCATGTCGGAGCTCAAAAAATTTTAGATTTTGGAACATTTTGTATTTCAGATTTTTGGATACTCAACCTGTATAGCTGCTGGTAGAAGTCAGGGAATTTCTGAGTGAAGAAAGGTTACAGTGCTTCTCAATCTTGAATGTGCATACAGATCATTCTGGGGTAGTCTGGGGTAGAGCCTGAGTCACTTGTGCGGTCAGTAGATCTGCGGGGAGCCTAAGATTCAGCATTGCTAGCACTTTTCCTGGAGATACCTATGCTGTTAGTAGCTGAAACACAGTTTGAATTAACAAGGTTCTGTGTTCACAAAATTGCAAAATGCTAGACACGGAAAAAGATTTAATTGGATAAAGACGTAAACATCCATAAACATAATTTCCAGTCTCAGTGGTAATAGTTGAAAGAACTTGTTAGTTGAACACCTGATGAGTAGTAGGCCTCCATATTTTCTTTCTTTTTTTAAAAAATAGAGACAGTGTCTTGCTGTGTTGCCCAGGCTGGTTTCAAACTCCTGGGCTCAAGCAATTCTTCTGCCTCAGCCTCCCAAAGTGCTGGGATTACATGTGTGAGCCACTACACATGGCTCATATTTTCTTTTACTTTAGCTTCAGTTTTGAGTTGGACCTTCTGGTCTTCTAAGAAGTTCTTGAAAATGGTTTAGTTGCTGTTTTCTCAATGGATATTTTGCCTTGATGTTGGTTTCCCCCAGTGTTCTTTTAAGACCTGTAGTCACTGGTTGTCATTTAATCTTTTATTTCCCCATCTCTTACTACTTATGTCCTATTAGCAAACTACAGTTATGTAGGAATATTAATACTGAATCATTACATGCTGCTTAGTATTGGAAGTAAGTAGATTGTTAACTTCATTTATTTTACTGAGAAGATAAGTTGAAATATTTTGAATTGTCTTTTTGATTTGTCTTTGTTTTTGATCCTGGCCCCTTTTAAAAAATTTTATAACTTAGAGAAATTTTGTAACTTTTGTAACTTCTATAAATTTTCTATCTTAGGGAAAAAGTAGGAAGGTCACAAACCCATATACCTACCACTTTGAAGCGATATTTTTCTTTTTTCTTAAAAATAGAGATGGAATGTCATTATATTGCCTAGGCTAGTCTCGAATGCCTAACCTTAAGCTGTCCTCCTCGGCCTCCCAAAATGCTGGGCTTATAGGTGTGAGCCACCATACCTGGCCTCAATATTTTTATTAAAAAAAAAAATCTAGTCAGCTTTTTTGAGATGTAGTTTACATACAGTAAAAATCAACAGGTTTTTAAGTGTACAAATTTATAAATTTTGAGAGATGTATTTACTTGTATAACTACCTCCATAATCATAGAACGTTTATATCAATCCAAAGAGCTCCCTGGACTATTTGCAGTCAATTCAGAACATTTTCTAATTTCCTTTTGATTTCTTCTTTGACCCATGAACTACTTAGAAATGTAAATTCCTAATATTTGGGGATTTTCTGCATATCTGTTACTGACTTAATTCTACTGTAGTCAGAAAACATACTCTTAGATTTTAGTCTTTTAAAATGTATGGAAACATGCTTTGTGGCCTAGGATTAAGGTCTATCTTTGTGACTGTTCCATGTGCCCTTAAAAAGAAATATATTCTATCTGTCCAGTCAAGTTCTTTGTGTTTAAGTTTTTAGTAATCTTACTGATTTTTTTTGTCTACTTGTTCAGAAAGGAGTGGTATGATTTCCAACTCTAGTTACAGAGTCTACTTTTTTCTGTTCTATCAACTTTTTCTTCACATACTTTGAAGCTCTGTTATGTACATACATCTTTAGGCTTGTTATGTTCTCTTCTTGAATTATGAAATGTCCCTCTTTATCCCTTATAATTTTTTTTGTTTTGTTTTGAAGTTTGCTTTTTCAGCTATTACTATAGCCACTCCAGCTTTCTTTGGATTTGGGTTTGGATGTTATATATTTCCCCATCCTTTTTACTTTAACTCATCTTTATTTTTGTGTCTGTTAGCATATATTAACATTTCCCTTTTTAAAAAAATAACAAGGCTGGCGTGTCATCTCATGCCTGTAATCCCAGAACTTTAGGAGGCCAAGCCAGTAGGATTACTTAATACCAGGTGTTCAAGACCAGCGTAGGCAACATAGTGAGTCCCCATTTCTACAAAAAATAAAAAAGATTAGCCAGACTGGGCACGGTGGCTCACACCTGTAATCCCATCACTTTGGGAGGCCAAGGTGGGTGGATCACCTTAGGTCAGGAGGCTGAGACCAACCTGGCCAACCTGGCGAAGCCCCGTCTCTACTAAAAATACAAAAATTAGCTGGGTGTGGTGGTGCATGCCTGTAATCCCAGCTACTGGGGAGGCTTAGGCAGGAGAATCACTTGAACCTGGGAGTGGGAGATTGCAGTAAGCCGAGATCGCGCCATTGCACTACAGCCTGGGCAACAAGCAAAATGCTGTTTCCGGAAAAAAAAAAAAAAAAAGAAAAAGGTTAGCCAGGCATGGTGTGGTGGTGCACCGGTTTCCAGTTACTTGGAAGGCTAAGGTGACAGGGCTGCTTGAACCCAGGAGGTGGTGGGTACAATGAGCTATAATCATGTCACTACATTCCAGCCTGGGCAATGAGTAAGACCCTGTCTCTTAAAAAACAAGCAAACAAAAATATATATAAAGACAGCTCTTGCCTTTTAATTGTTATATCATTTACTTTCCCTTCTGCATCCCCTTCCCTTCCCCTTCTCCTTTTCCTTTCCTTTCCACTCTTTTGGAGATGGGGGTCTCTCTCTGTTTTCCAGGCTGGAATGCAGTGGTCATTCACAAATTGATCATAGTGCATTGCAGCGCCAAACTCTTAGGCTCAAGCAATCCTCCCACCTCATTATCCTGAGTCGCTGGGACCACAGGTGCATACTACTGTACTCAGCTAGATCATTTACTTTTAATGTGATTATTCATATGGCTGAGTTTTAAACTATCATCTTTCTATTTGTTTTCTATTCCATCTGTGCATAGTTCTTTTTCCTGCATTTCTCAGGAGTAATATACTTTTTTTTTTGTTCTCTTTTGTTTTTGGAGACTGAGTCTCGCTCTGTCACCCAGGCTGGAGTGCAGTGGCGCGATCTTGGCTCACTGCAACCTCTGCCTCCTGGGTTTAAGCGATTCTCATGCTTTAGCCTCCTGAGTAGCTGGGATTACAGGCACCCGCCACCATGCCCTGCTAATTTTTGTATTTTTAATAGAGACGGGGTTTCACCATGTTGGCTAGGCTGGTCTCGAACTCCTCACTTCAAGTGATCCACCTGCCTCGACCTCCCAATATTTGCTTTAAAAAATGATTCAGTTTTATCTCTGCTATTGGCTTTATGATATACCTGTTTTTTTTTGTTGTTTTTTTTGTTTTTTTTTTGTTTTTTTTTTGAGGTGGAGTCTCGCTCTGTCACCCAGGCTGGAGTGCAGTGGCAAGCTCTGCCTCCCGGGTTCATTCCATTCTCCTGCCTCAGCCTCTCGAGTAGCTGGGACTACAGGCTCCCACCACCACACCCGGCTAATTTTTTGTATTTTTAGTAGAGACGGGGTTTCACCGTGTTAGCCAGGATGGTCTCAATTTCCTGACCTCGTGATCCGCCCGCCTCGGCCTCCCAAAGTGCTGGGATTACAGGCGTGAGCCACCGCGCCTGGCACCTGTTGTATTTTTTAGAGGTTGTTCAGAGTGTATGATATCTTATCACTGTATACTTTCAAATATTATTTCACTTCATATAGAGTATATGTACACTGCGTTTCTCCTCTGTTTTCTGTTGTGCTGTTATTGTTACACATTTTAATTCTGTGTGTCATAAATTCCACAGTAGATTGTGTTTTAAAAAATATATTCACCTAACTTTGAAAGAGATTAAAAATGAGAAAAAGAAATCCTTTTAATTTTCTTATATATTCATTATTTCTGTCACTATTGCTTGCATCAATGTAGATTTCCGTTTGGTATTATTCCTTCTGTCAGAAAAACTTTATCATTTCTGTTAATGGAGGCTACTAGTGATGCATTGTAAGCTTTGAAACCGAAAGGGGCTTTGTTTCACCTTCTCTTCCCACTTTCATTTGTGAAAGTTATTTTCACTGGCTATAGAATCTTAGGTTGATAAAGTTATTTTTTTCTCGTAGTACTTTAAATATGTTGCTCCATTTTCTTCTGACTTAACATAGAGTGTGCTGTCAGTTTTATCTTTGTTCCTCTGTTTATAAAATGTGTCTTTTTTTTCTGGCTTCTTTGGTGCTTACCTACCCACAAATGATTTTAAGATTTTTTTCTCTCTAGTTTTTAGTCATTAGCTTATGACATGCCTTTATGTGGTTTTTATTTATTTATATTTTTAATTTTAATTTTAATTTTTGAGACAGGGTCTCACTTTGTTGCTGAGGCTGTTGTGATCATAGTTCTCTGCAACCTTGGACTCCTGGGCTCAAGCAAACCTCCTGCCTCAGCCTCCTGAGTAGCTGGGATTACAGGTGTGCAATAAAAATGCTTGGCTAAGTTTTACTTTTTTTTTTTTTTTGTAGAGACAAGGTCTTGATATATTGCCCAGCTGATCTTGAACTTCTTGGCCTTGAAGAATCCTCCTGACTTAGCCTCCCAAAGTGCTGGGACTGCAGGCATGCACTACCACACCTGACTAGTTTTCTTTTATTTTTTATATTCATGTAATAAATACTTTTTATTTGTTTGTTTGTTTGTTTATTTATTTTTGAGACAGGGTCTTGCTCTGTTGCCCAGGCTGGAGTATGGTGGCACGATCATGGCTCACTGCAGCTTTGACTTCCTGGGCTTCAAGCAATCCTCCCACCTCAGCCTCTCGAGTAGCTGGGACTGTAGGCATGTGCCACTCTGCCCAGCTAATTTTTGTATTTTTTAGTAGAGTTGAACTCCTGGACTCAAGCAATCCACCTGCCTTGGCCTCCCAAAGTGCTGGGATTATAGGTGTGAACCACCGTGCCCAGCCTCTGTGGCTCATTTCACTCCACTAGTAAGTTGTTGTTTTTCTGAGGACTATAGCAATGCTCCATGCATCACAAGGTCTTTCTTCTCTAGACGGTAGGAATATGAACATTTCCCAGCCCTTGTGTGAGCTTTGAGGATTGTTTTGCTTCCTTCTGCTGGTGGTTCATTTTTTCTGAGGTGGGATAGTTTATTCTCTCACATGCTTAGATCAGTAGTCAGCCAAACCCTTAGGGAACCCCCACTTGAGGTGACTGGAGCTCTCTCTCTGTTCAGCTTCCTGCTTTCTGACACTCTGGCCCATAGATTCTAAATACCTGATCTGCCTGAACTCAGAGGTCTGTCTCAGTTAAGTGGAACCTTCAGGCTCTTGGTTTCTCCTCCCTGCTGTTTGGCCTGGAGACTGCTTGCAGGCAGTAACCTGGGCCAGTTGTAGTAGATCTCACTTCATTTGTTTCTCATCACATCTTTTGTCTAGTTTTCTAATTGTTTATGGTGGTAGGCTAAATTCAGTCTCTATTACTCCCGAAGTGGGTAGTGATTTAATAATTCGCATATATTTTCTTTTTTACCCTGTCTCCCACCCTAGAATCACTCTAGTGTAAGTTGTGGACATCATGTCATTTTACCCTCAAATATTTAAAATGTACCTCCCCAAATTTAGAAAATTCTCCTTTTCCATAATCACAATGTTGTTGTAGTAAGGAAAATTAATATGAATTTCTCTCTCTCTCTCTCTCTCTCTTTTTTTTTTTTTTTGATATGGAGTCTTGCTCTGTTGTCTAGTCTGGAGTGCAGTGGCACGATTTCGACTCATTGCAACCTCCGCCACCCGGGTTCAAGCAATTCTGCCTCAGTCTCCCAAGTGGAGACAGGGTTTCACCATGTTGGCCAGGCTGGTCTCAAACTCGTGATCTCAGGTGATCTGCCCACCTCGGCCTCCCAAAGTGCTGGGATTACCGGTGTGAGCCATCGCGTCTGGCCAATGTGAATTTCTTAATATCGTCTAAGACTAACTCTGCTTTGTCTAGGATTGTTTCCAAATGTCTTTTATTTTCTTCTCAATAGGATTCTTTTTCTATTTTCCTTTTATTGTTTCTTTCATATTTTTTTTGTTCTCTAGTGTGTTTTTACAATGTTATGTTCATGGTCGTGTGGATCTTCTCTGCCCAAATACTCTTTTTGCTATGATATAAAGTGGGTGACTTTTTTTTTTTTTTTAAAGACGGAGGTTCTTCTTGCCCAGGCTGGAGTGCAGTGTCATGACCTCTGTTCACTGCAACCTCCGTCTCCCGGGTTCAAGCCATTCTCCTGTCTCAGCGTCCCAAGTAGCTGGGATTACAGGCACCTGTCACCACACCTGGCTAATTTTTTTGTATTTTTAGTAGAGACTGTGGGTTTCACTATGGGTTTCATCACTGTGTTTGCCAGGCTGGTCTCAAACTCCTGACCTCAGGTGATCTACCCACCTCAGCTTCCCAAAGTGCTGGGATTACAGGCATGAGCCACTATGCCTGGCTTGTGATTTCTCTTTCCTTTTCTTTCTGCCTCTGAGACCAGTGTATTTCTTTTTCCCCTTCAAATCATAGTTTGAGGGGCTGATTGTTTTGTGTTTTATTCACTTTTCTGCAGTCATGGGGCCGTGATCATATATAATTTTTTTGAGAATTCCAGGACTCCATTCTCTTGAGATTTTTAAATAAGTGAATTGTGTGGCATCTGAGGGCTAGGGGCAACATCAGAAGTCCAGTGTGCCATGCTTTTCCACATTTTCATTAAAATATTGTTTCCTTCCTTGGCTATCTGTTTGAAAGATTATATTATTAGGTTATGACCAGTGTTGTATTTAGCACACTCTCTTGAAAAAAAGAAAAAAAAAAATCCTCTGATTTGGCTGGGTACGGTGGCTCACACCTGTAATCCCAGCATTTTGGGAGGCTGAGGCAGGAGGATTGCTTGAGCCCAGGAGTTTGAGACCAGCCTGGTCAACACAGTGAGACCCTCTCTCTATAAAAAATATAAAAGTTAGCCAGACATGGTGGTGCATGCCTGTAGCCCCAGCTACTGGGAAGGCTGATGTAGGAGAATCCTCTGAGCCCTGAAGATCAAGGCTGCAGTGAGCCTCGATAGTGCTACTGCACTCCACCTGGGCAACAAAGCGAGACCTTGTCCAAAAAAAAAAAAAAAAAAAAAAAAAAAAATTCTCGAATTTGTAGCCTTTTCAATGTCAGTTTCAGTGGTGTAAATACTCCCTGCCTGGCTGATTTCAAGCTACCAACATAATGTTACAGAGCATGAAGTAGGGAAGGGAATTGACACTCATGAGCATGTATCAGCCAAATTGCTTATCTTTTTTTATTTGATTTCAGTTCTTTTCTCTTTTTTTTTGAGATGGAGTCTGTGTCACTTAGGCTGGAGTGCAATGGGCCATTATCATAGCTTACTGTGGCCTTGAACGCTTGGGATTAAGTGATACTCCCTCAGCCTCTTGGGTAGCTTGGATTGCAGGTGCATGCCATCATGCCTGGCTAGTTTTTATTTTTTATTTATTTACTTATTTTTGTTTATTATTATTATTATTATTTTTTTTTTGCGATGGAGTTTTGCTTTTGTAACTCAGGCTGAAGTACAGTGGTGCAATCTTGGCTCACTGCAACCTCCACCTTCTGGGTTCAAGTGATTCTCCTGCCTCAGCCTCCTGAGTCGCTGGGGTTATAGGCGCACGCCACCATGCCAGGCTAAGTTTTGTATTTTTAGTAGAGACCAGGGTTTCACTGTGTTGGCCAGACTGGCCTTGAACTCGACCTCAGGTGATCCACTCGCCTCAGCCTTCCAAAGTGCTGGGATTACAGGCATGAGCCACCATGCTGGCCTGTTATTTATATATGTATTTATTTATTGATATTTATTTATTGAGACAGAGTTTTGCTCTTGTCACCTAGGCTGGATTGCAATGGCACGGTTTTGGCTCACTTGAACCTTTGTCTCCCGGGTTCAAGCGATTCTCCTGCCTCAGCCTCTCGAGTAGCTGGGATTACAGGCACCCACCACCATGCCCAGCTACTTTTTGTATTTTTAACAGAGATGGGGTTTCACCATGTTGGCCAGGCTGGTCTTAAACTCCTGACCTCAAGCAATTCACCCTCCTCGGCCTCCCAAAGTGCTGGGAGGACTACAGGTGTGAGCCACCACGCCTGGCCACTTGGCTAGTTTTTAATTTTTTTGTAGAGACAGGGGCCTTTCTGTGTTGCCTAGGCTGGTCTCGAACTCCTGGACTCAAGTGATCCTCCCACTTTGGCCTCCCAAAGTATTGGGATTACAGGTATGGGCCACTGCATCAGACCTGATTTCAGTTCTTGAAGTTTGTTCTGTGTGTGTGTGGAGTAGGGGCGGAGGGGCAGGTAGGCTGCTTTATCCTCTACCCACGTACCCACGGCCCCCTTATTTCCCTCTTCATTAAGTATTGGGGAATAGAAACTATGTAATTTGATTTCATGCATTATCTTAATGTAAGTTTTTTTTTTTTTTTTTTTTTTTGGCAATACTGAGATTACACAAATGCTGATATTTAGGCATAATTAAGATAAACATTCATAGGTCTTATATAGAAGATGATAATGAGATGGACTTGGTAACTGTGTGTCGCTGGGAAGTGTTTTTAAGTTTCCCAATTAAACCCTGTGAATCATGTTCTATTGCAGTTACAAAGATTCCGAAAATCATTACTCAGGTCTTTTGCCAGTGAAAGTGAATATTATGTTGCTTTTATATAATTTATTTGTATGTGGGACAGAGAAAAGATGACTCTGTTTAATAACTCTCCCAGTAGAATTTCAGCTGTGTAAATAGTTGAGCTTTTGTCATGCATGCTTCACCAGAACAGCAATAGTTATTGTTTTAAATTATCAGAAGTGACAAAATACTTTTTCTGAACTGTGACTTAAAAACTTGACTTTTTCCTAATTTAAGCACCAGAGACAGAAATAAAAACCAGCTTGATGCCTTTGGTGCTGAAAAAGGAGTGGAATCCACAGTTCTACAAAGCCAAGCTTATGCTGTGGCAACTCAGACCACTTAAATCCAATTCAGTAATCCAGTGGAAATTTTCAAAATGGAAGAAATTATTCAGAAGTTCTCATAGTTTAAAGGATACAGAAGATGCATTGGTATATTTGATTCTATTATTTAGTCTTGATTTTTGAAAGTTCCATGCTAGTGGGTTTTATTATCTCTTAGAATTGGCCTCACTGTAACTTCTTTGCTACTTGTGAAGATAGTTTTGGACTCATTCCTCTCACCTCTCTTGGGAGGAGTGCGTTCAAGAGGAGGAAGAAGTAACTCAATAATAGTTTAAGCTGAATCGTCCTTTTATGCCATTCTTTGTGCTCATGAGCTTTTTGCATGCATTTAAGGTAGGCATTGTTGTCTCCATTTTACAGATTAAAAAACTACCTCCTGAGATTTAAAAAAGTTAAAAAATTACCTAGCTCATGTGGTTATGGCTAGGAAGTATCAGAATTCAACCCAGTTTTATTTTTTATTCCTGAATTCTTGGCTTCGGTGTGTGTATATTGGTCTGAAAGGCAAATGTGGGAGAAGGAAGAAAAGGAGGAAGGGGGAAGAGATGATGATGATGGATAATTTATTGAACCTTGCCTCTTTGGTAGGCTCTCTAATATTAATTGTCACACATGGTTTAAATCATTTAATCTGTGAGTCTTAAAAGAGAGCTACTCTAGTGTCTTCATTTTATGGATGGGAGACTGAACCTGAGTAGTTTTCTGTTCTAATAACTGAAGGTAGTGGTATTCAAACCCAGGTCATTTTTTTTTTTTTTTTTCATTCTGGTAAAAAATGCTTAAGGTAAAATGCACTGTCTTAACCATTTCTAAGTATACACTTCAGTAGTGTTAAGTATATTCACATCGTTGTCCAACAAATCCTAGAACATGAACCCAGATAATCTGACATTGGAGTTTATGGCCTTAACCACTTCGTGCATAAACAGAAAGTTTAGTGTTGGATCACAAAATTTAGTGTTGGGTAATAGATGAACCATTTTTAGAAAACTTGTTTGTTTTATAAAAGAGGACAGTTTTCTTTAGTTAAAAATTTTACTTGATTTGTCAAAGAATCACTTTTTTTTTTTTTTTGCTTCTCTTGAAGATGGAGAAATAAGGACCAAGTTTACATTCCTGCCTGAAAGGAAACAAGGAAACCAGGAAAAATACAGAAAGACAATGGGTTTTTTGTTGTTGTTGTTGCTGTTTTTTTGAGACGGAGTCTTGCTCTGTCGCCCAGGCTGTTGTGCAGTGGCGTGATCTCGGCTCACTGCAAGCTCTGCCTCTCAGGTTCAAGCCATTCTCCTGCCTCAGCCTCCCGAGTAGCTGGGACTACAGGCACCGGCCACCATACCTGGCTAATTTTTTGTATTTTTTAGTAGAGACAGGGTTTCACTGTGTTAGCCAGGATGGTCTCCATCTCCTGACCTCGTGGTCCACCCACCTCGGCCTCCCAGAGTGCTGGGATTACAGGCGTGAGCCACCGTGCCCGGCCTTTTTTTTTTATTTTTGGAAACAGTTTCACTCTTGTCGCCCAGGCTGGAGTGCAATGGTGTGATCTTGATCTCGTCTCACTACAACTTCTGCCTCCCGGGTTCAAGCGATTCTCCTGCCTCAGCCTTCTGAGTAGCTAGGTTTATAGGCACCCACCACCACACCCAGCTAGTTTTTGTATTTTTAGTAGAGATTGGGTTTCACCATCTTGGTCAGGCTGTTCTTGAACTCCTGACCTTAGGCGATCCACCTGCCTCGGCCTCCCAAAGTGCTGGAATTATAAGCGTGAGCCACTGTGCCCGGTGAAACAATGATTTTTAAGGCATTGGTCATCAGGTAGTGAGGGACCCTGAGTGGCGAAACAATAAGGTTGGCCCTTTGTGCCAGCTTTCTGCCTTGAGAGATTTCTGGGTTGTGGTGCTATGAGAGGGAACCTAGGTAGAGTCCAGTGAACTCCCTCAGCTGAAGAGATGAAGACCAAAGTGGCTGGAGTTCGCAGACAGAATATCAGGGTGAAGAAAGAGCTGCACAGAGGATCCCTGAGATCTACAGAGACTTCCACTGTAGTGTTTAGCAGAGCTCTGATCAGCCCATATGAGGAAACTACCTGAGGCTAGGTAAAGAATCATCCCAAAAGATTAGATTGAACGGTACCTGGTGCTCAGATAGGGCTGTAAGTAGTGCCTTTTTTTTTTTTTTAACCAGGTAGACTGGAAGAACTCAGTTCGTGGAGCATTGGGTAGACTATTGAGATATGTCTTGTCTCAGTAGTGGGAAATAATTAGCCCCAGACTGAGCACTCATTCTACATAAATTTGTCCAGAGAATTGAAGAAGAGGTAATACTTCTCAACACATTTTTTTACCCCAATACCAAAACTTGACAAAGATAGTACAAGAAAAGAAACTGTAAGCCAGTATATCCCCTGAACACAGATAACAAAATTCTAAACAAAATTAGAGTAAATTGAATCTGACAGCATGACCAAGTAGGATTTATCTCAGGAATGCAAGGTTGGCTTAACATTAAAAAATCAGTAAATTTAATTCACCATATTGATAAATTAAAAAGAAAAAAGATGATCATCTTAATAGATGCAGAAAGAGCAGGTACAGAAATAAGCATTTATTCCTGATAGTTTTTTTAAAACTTTTTATTTATTTTTGTACTTTTAATTTTTATTTTATTTTTTATTTTTATTAGAGATGAGGTCTTGGTATGTTGACCAGGCTGGTCTCGAATTCCTGGCCTCAGGCAGTCCTCCCATTTCAGCCTCCTAAAATGCTGGGATTACAGAAGTGAGCCACTGCACCTGGCCCTGATAGTTTTTATCAGCAAAATGTGAATAGAAGAGAACTTGCTCAGCCTGATAAAGGACATCTAAAACAAACTTACGGCTAACATCCAAACGTGTGTGTGCAGTTGGAATTACCGTCATGATAAGTTTTAATAATATATGTGTTAATATTAATGGAGAATTCGTAATAGTGCTGGGATTAGGGAGAAATTGTTTCATACATATTCATAGATACATGAATAATCATGTTAGAACTAGAAGGGGTCTTCAAGATGATACTAATTCCGACTGTTGTTTATTTTTTATAGGTCAGTACGGGAATCCTTTAAATAAATATATTAGACATTATGAAGGATTATCTTACAATGTGGATTCATTACACCAAAAACACCAGCGTGCCAAAAGAGCAGTCTCACATGAGGACCAATTTTTACGTCTAGATTTCCATGCCCATGGAAGGTGAGTGAATTTATTGCTGACTGTGTCTGAAGTTCCTCTGTGTTCAATCTAAGTTGAAGAGGAAATTTATATCCTTCCTTAATTTTCCTTCTCTAATGCAATGTCTTCATTTGGAAATTCCATTTCCACTGGAATTTGGTATATGCATTAAAAATGACTTATTTTAAAATGGATTGCCCTTTTATATTGTTGAGGAAACAGTCAAATTTAAATGTTTTTGAATTTATGAATCAGATCTTACGTTAGTAAAAGATATGTCTTTAAAGAAGTTTCTGTGTTCATAGTTTCTTACTACTTTGTATGTTTTATGGTCAATATATCTATCTACTGGTGCCAGCAGTGAAGGTATCTACTTGTATGCCATTGAATACATCATTTACTCAGCTTTACCAGTTCTAAAATGACAGCTGGTAGACAGATTACCTGCTGTATTGTTCGATTCTCAGTCAGAATTGTTAAGTGATAAAGGGGAGTCAAGGGAGAGAAGCTAAAAAAAATCACTTATTGAGTACCTGTTGTGTTCTAGATACTTTATATGCATTTTCTTGTTGTTCTTTCTTAACATCCAGACACAGGTAAATAGGTTTTTACATCCGAGGAAACTAAGGCTCAGAGAAGTTAAATAGCTTACACGGCACTGATTTTACTGAGACCTGGCTTAACACCCCTTATTTTTTTCTCTATTAGGGACTCTTACAGAATCTTGGAGATCTTTGTGAAGCCCTCTCTATCTTATGTGTAATTATTAAATCTATTCCTTTTGTACTTTTTCTAATGATGTAACCCTGATTGATTACTGTAGTATTAACTTCCCAATAAGTTTCCCAGCTTCCACTCTGTTTATCGTTAAAACTATTCTACTGCTATGAGATGACTTTTCTCTAAATACTTATTTTTTCATGTCAGCTTATTGCTCTAAAGTCTTCAATTAATGATTGTTAGCCAGATTTTCTTAATTTGACTTTAGTTTCTCTGTAAATTAATCCTAGTCTATTATTCTAAACTTACTTTGTTTTACTTCCCAGCATCAAGTGTCTGTTTCACCTAGAATGATCTTCTAGTCACTGAATATACCACGTAAACTTTGTTCTCTGTGTCATTTGTCCTAAATCCTGATCATCTTTTAATGTACAAATCGACTTCTGCCTGTTAGACACTTTACTTTTTAATTCCCTCTAAACTTTAAAATTGCTTATCGGAATCATTGGCGTCTTCATTGGTGCTCTCTTCCTTTTTGTGGGTACTTCTTATTAATTTTTCCATAACTGTGTTTTCTGTTCCTCACAGGCATCCTGGCTACTATTTGGTATTATCTATTATATTGCACATATGGTACATGTGCTTAAAAAACATTTTAATGGATGAAAAATCTGATAATTAGGAATGCTATAAAACTTAAAAGTATTTTGTACATGGAAATAAATGTGTTACTTAATGATTCTCCATATTACAAAAGTAATGATTATTGTTGAAAAAATTACTTTCAAGTTATAAAATCTTTATTTGAAGGAGGGAAAAAGTTTTATTTCAGGGTCTTTACTTCTAGATAAACATTTTAGTGGCAGCAGTTTATGTAAATTTTTGTGATCCTTCAGATGTTTTAAAATTACTCATTCTTTATTAGTATGTACTATGAAATTACAAGCAATCATTAGCCTTACTGTTTTTAATGAGCATCTCAAAATATATTTAGTATTATTAATTATATTAATAATACCAAATATGGTTTGACTGTCAAAAGGAGAAGATTTTAGCTGCTTTTGGCTTGAATATCTATTCCTAATACATAATCAGATTTTTGTTAGCTATATCATGTACTTCATATTGAGTAAATGGCAGAACTAAATCCCTAGCTCCTTTGTGTGTCAGTGAGTGAGAGAGAGTCGGGAAAGCGAGAGGGTTTGCATGAGTGAGTGGGCTGCCATATAGTTGTCCAAAAAATGTTTATTGACTGCTAGTGAAAAGTTACTTAGTGTAGGCTGTGGGTGATAGAGACATAAAGCAAACATAGATCTCATAGGAATGGTTAGATGTGCCTAAGTTATTGTATAAGACACATATGATGTGTTACATTACAGATAAAATGCTATAGGTATTCAAAGGAGGGAGAACTTCTTGCTGAGGCACTAAACAAAGGACCTGAAACCAGGAAATCTCATGTAATGTGGTCTCATTTATAGGGGTCATTTTAGGATACCTTTTTTTTTTTTTTTGAGACAGAGTCTTGCTTTGTTGCCCAGGCTGGAGTGCAGCGGTATGATCTCGGCTCACTGCAACCTCTGGGTTCAAGTGATTCTCCTGCCTCAGTCTCCCAAGTAGCTGGGACTACAGGTGTGCGCCACCATGCCAGACTGATTTTTGTATTTTTAGTAGATATGGGGTTCACCAGGCTGATCTCGAACTCCTGATCTCAAGTGATCTGCTCACCTTGGCCTCCCAAAGTGCTGGGATTACAGGCATGAGCCACCATACCTGGCCCATTTTAGGGAGCTTTTAACATAAATCTGCTTAATTAACTATACAAACTTACTGTATTTTCTAGAATTCATCTAATTTCAGATAGTTTATTTTTCCAATTTTTATATATTCACACCGTCTCAGAATTTGTGCCCTAAAACGTAGTCGTCGTAATTACCTTTTAAAATACTTTAATTAAATATGCAATGGTCTGATGATCTTGTTCCTCCCTTTCCTTGAAAATAGGCCTACAAAATGACTGGAGTAGTATAATTATAGATTTCCTGCTAGGTCTTTCTTCCTCTTCTATCGTCTAACAAATACTAGTCTTGGTACACTATTAACTCCTCCTAACAGAATTTCTATCTATATATAAATTATTTATTGTTCGTTAATAACAATTTGTGGTAAAATTAGTATTTTATTTTTATAAATTCTTATTTTTTGTATTTAATATTAATATAAGTTTTATTTTTATTTTTAGGTAGATTGGCTCAATATATAATAAATATAGTTTTGAAATGACTTTGGGTTAGAGTTACTTGTAGTCCAGCCTATAAGATGTGTACTATCTTATAGTCCAGCCTACAAAATTGTACTGTCTTATACCTGGTGGCTAGAATTGTTATCTGTATTTCACCCTTTAAAAAAATATCAAGTAGAGTTTATTTCGTTTCATTCACATAGTAGGCTTTAGTCCCCTAGAATCTTATCAGTATAATTTAACACGTAATAGAATATATTAAATACTATGGAGTTAACTTAGACATACCAAGAAGAATATACTTGGAAAGGGTTTTGCTTATACAGTTGTGACTTACATTTCTGGGTAGTAGCATAGCTTCTCGCTCTCGCGCGCGCTCGCGCTCTCTCTCTCTCTCTCTCTCTCTCTCTCTCTTTCTGTGTATGTTTAAGTATTAAAGTATTTTTTTGTGGTGTTTACATCTAAGCACATGAACATACTTTCAACATGGCTTCCAAGTTTTCTGATTAACAAAGGGTATATTATATGCCATGGTTACAGATGTTACTGTTAAGTGAAGAAACGTTTAGATTTTTCCAAACCGAAAGTCCATTTTTAGGAATTCTGTCGCCAGGTGTGGTGGTTCATGCCTGTAATCCCAGCACCTTGGGAGACTGAGGCGGGCAGATCGTGAGGTCAAGGCCATCCTGGCCAATATGGTGAAACCCTGTCTCTACTAAAATACAAAAAATTAGCTGGGTGTATGCCTGTAGTCCCAGCTACTCAAGAGGCTGAGGCAGGAGAATTGCTTGAACCGGGGACACGGAGGTTGCAGTGAGCCGAGATCACGCCACTGCACTCCAGCCTGGCGACGGAGCAAGACACCGTCTCAAAAAAAAAAAAAAAAAGAAACAAATTCTATGAAAAGCTGTTGCTCTTGAAATAAAGCTTAAAGTTGTTTGAAAATAAAAGTACCATTTGAGTCAGTGCCACAGTCGTTAAGGAAACAACTCCAGTAATACTTATTAGAAGATTAAACTATTTTGATAATAGATATTAGGGTAAAATACATCTCTTAGCTTGGCTGAGAAATTAAGAATCACTTTTCTAGGATTCAGAAATTACTTCACTGCATAAGTTCTGATGAATTGGATTGCTCACTTAGCAATGCTGTATATATATCAATTACGGCATTTATCACATTATATCTTTATTTACATGCATATGTCCTCTGCTCCTTGTGCACTTGAAGTGCAGAGTGTGAGTCTTATTCACCTTTTTTATGTAGAGGATGGTCATTTTAGCTATTTTGAGTGAGTGAATTACTGGACGTGGTGGCTCATGCCTGTAATCCCAGTACTTTGGTAGGCTGAGGTGAGAGCATCACTTGAGCCCAGCAGTTTGAGACCAGTCTGGGCCACATGGCAAGATCCTGATTCTACAGAAAGATTAGAAGAAACTTAGCTGAGTGTGGTGGTGCATGCCTATAGTCCCAGCTACTTGGGAGGCTGAGGTGGGAGGATCACTTGAGTCCGGGAAGTTGAGGCTACTGTGAGTCATCATTGTGCCACTGCACTCCAGCCTGGGTGACAAGAGTGGGACCCTGTCTCAAAAAACAAAACACCACCAACAAAACATTTAAGTACATAGATACTAGGAAACAGATTTTCTTCTTAAATATTTTATACTCTATCTCATCCTCTTTGGTAGTTGTTCTTAATGACTAAGTAATAAGCAGATTTGTCATATTGTGGGATGCAGGATTTTTGTTCGAAATTTGTTTTCTCTCAGTCCTCATGTTCGTGTGAAAGTGTGTGATGTATCAGGGACTGTCTATTGTAATTTCCCTTCTCTTATTTAGATGCTGTGTTGTCCTGCCATTCCTGTCTTTTTTTTTTAAACAGAGCCTGGCTCTTTTGCCCAGGCTGGGGTAGAGTGGTGAGATCTTAGTTCACTGCAACTCTTGCCCCCTGGGCTCAAGCCATCTTCCCATCTCAGTCTCCTGAGTAGCTGGGACTATAGGCACACACCACCATGCCTAGTTAATTTTCATATATTTTTTTTGGTAGACGTGGGGTTTTGCCATGTTGCCCAGGTTCCCTTGGCCTCCCGAAGTGCTGGGATTACATGTGTGAGCCACCATGCCTGGCCATTCCTGTCTTAACCATCATGTACTTTAGCATACTATAATTTCCAGAAATTTTGCTTATGTGGTTTTTGTAAAATGCAGGTTAATATTGTTTATGTTTTGATTCTATATAATATGTTGGAATATCACTATATCACCTATGTCAATGTAGGTGAAAATTAGAATAAATATCTGTCTTAGATTTAACCAAGGTTATTAATATAGCATGAGAAAAACTTCATTGCAAGATCGTATAGTAATGATCCCTTTTATAGCTTTTAGTACGATTCCTATGCTGTATATATGTATTTTAACTTATGCCTTTTGTTTGCACCTGTCATTGAAGAGAAGCGTAAGGCATCACTCCACTCTTTCTTCTTCCTAATAGAACTTGTAGGAATTTTCTGAAACACCGTTTCAAAGTGGTAATTAAAAAAATAAGTAAAATGAAGTATCTGAGACCTCTTACTTAAAACGATTGTCTGTTATGATATACTTTTTTATCTTTTTGGTAAGAAGTATATATACACTATTAGACTGAATTATTTTTGTTGTTGTATGTATATGTATGTTTAAACCTTTTCATTCTTCATATCTTGTTTTCCAAATTATATACTTTGGGATAGGCATCTTGTCTTTATTTTCTGGTCTTCTCACCACTTTGCTAACTTGTTTGTCTTTGATAGAGTTGGTAGTTTACAGCCCCCAACTTTGCATTTGAGTAGGAAGCCACTTAGTAAAGAATTCTGTGATTGTATATATATGTTGGAGTAGTCATAAACTGGGTAGTGAAAGGAGTAGTGTGGTTAATTCAGACTATTCAGACTGATTGACTTCTGACTTGACGTGAAATCTAGAGATTTCTTCTGAGCCTCAGTTTCCTCATTAGTAAAACCTTGAAGTTTAGACAAGGTGATGTTTAAGCTCCTTTCTGCTTTAAAATTCTACAAAATATATTGGTATACTAAGTTTAAAACATTAAAACACTGTCTAGTCAGTAATAAACCATATTTTTCTGCCTGTGTGTTTATTTGGTTACATCAGTCCATACATCAGAAATGATTTTTATCAAATATGTGATTTGTATGTAGTATGGAAGAAACCAAGAACTTTCCTTAAGGGCAGCGTAATTGTTTGGAGAATATAGAAGTTTGTTTTTTTTTTCTGAATTGACAAGGTAATTCTTCCTGTAGCCTTAAGAGTAAGTTTCCAAACTGTTTAAAACAAATGATTAGACATTTGGTTGGAAGTTTTCTTTGTGGTTTGGGATTTGAGTTCTCTCTACTCCTGAAATGTGGAGGTTTCAAGAACATGGCCCAGGTAACCTGTAAAAGGCATAAATATTACCTTCACTGGTTCTTGACTGGAGTTGGGTTAGTCTGGAGATGTCTTGGACTTTATCTCTGTTATATCATGTGTCAGGTAGAAGAAACCTAGGGCACTTTTAAATCTGTAGACAAACCAGCAGACTTTGAAAAGCAGACGTAAGAGTCTAGGGAACACAAATTGAATGCCTGATCATAAAGAAGAGCTAGGGAATAAATTTGAATGGTGTAAAAATGCTATTGTTATGGATGTCTAAAAACAAAAATTTAAAAAATACTGATGGTAATTAAATCTCTTCCAACAAAATTTGAGTAAAAATTCCCAAAGGAAAATAATATTTATTTAGTACCTACTTTGTGTCAGGTATAGTGCAACATACATTAAAGTACATTTTACATTGCTTTGTATCTCAGTATTGGATTTTCTAGGATATGGTATTCTTTATTCTTGCCTGATTCCTCTTTATATGGAAATTAAAATCCCAAGAAAGCTGTATATAAAGAAATCTGAAGGGATAATGGCTACTTGAATTACTTAACTGAAGACTAAGGAAAAGGAAAAGTTGATCTGTGTTCATGTTATTTTCGTATGACTAAAAGTAACTGTAATAATTTTGACAAAAGGGTATATGAATTTTATATGACTAAAGGTTATTAGGAGCTGATCATTGCTTTGAGTTTAGTGTCTTAGATATAATTTTAATATGAAATATCAATTTTATTTTCCACGTTTTTCTCCAGGCTGGGGTGCAGTGGTGTGATCTTGGCTCACTGCAACCTCCGCCTCCTGGGTTTAAGCGCTTCTCCTGCCTCAGCCTCCCAAGTAGCTGGGACTACAGGCACATGCCACCACACCCAGCTAATTTTTATATTTTTAGTAGAGATGGGGTTTCACCGTGTTTTCCAGGATGGTCTCAATTTTCCTGACATGATCCTCCTGCCTCGGCCTTCCAGAGTGCCGGGATTACAGGCGTGAGCCACTGCACCCGGCCTATTTTACATGTTTTTAAGCACTAACCAGGGTGTACCTGGAAGAGAGGGAATGAAGGTTTTTGTTGTTGTTTTAAAATACAAACTCAACTTTCTCCCTCCTCCTTTGAAAAGGGAATGGAAGTAAGAGTGTAAGAGTATTTTTCTGGCTGTTTTTAATTCTTTGGAGAAATTGTTTCCTCTAAAAGTTAATCTAAAACAGGTTTATATCTGATGGCTTATTTAGTGGTGTATCTTTCTTTCTTTCCTTCTTTCCTTCTTTCTCTTTCTTTCCTTCCTTCCTTCTTTCCTTCTTCCCTTCCCTTCTTTCCTTCTTCCCTTCCCTTCTTTCCTTCTTTCCTTCTTCCCTTCTTCCCTTCCTTCCTTCTTCCCTTCTTCCCTTCCTTCCCTTCCTTCCTTCCTTCCGTTCGTCCGTCCGTCCGTCCGTCCGTCCGTCCATCCGTCCGTCCGTCCATCCGTCCGTCCGTCCGTCTTGAGATGGAGTCTTGCTCTGTCACCCAGGCTGGAGTGCAGAGGTGCAATCTTGGCTAACTGCAACCTCTGTCTCCCAGGTTCAAGCAATTCTCCTGTCTCAGCCTCCCTAGTAGCTGGCATTACAGGCGTGCACCACCACGCCTGGCTCATTTTTGTATTTTTAGTAGAGACAGGGATTTTACCATGTTGACCAGGCTGGTCTCGAGCTCCTGAACTCAGATGATCTGCCCACCTCGGCCTCCCAAAGTTCTGGGATTACAGGCGTGAGCCACGGCGCCCAGCCAGTGGTGTAGTTTTTAATGCCAGAGTTTCTAGAGTTGGTGACCTAGACAGTGAATGTCAGAAATTAGGTATATGCCTAGTAGAAGAGCTTATATATTGTTTTTCTTAATTATGTTATATTTTATGCTAAAATGTTGCATGTTCAGTTGGGTCTTCTGTGAGAGAAGTACCCTAGCTCAGATTTTATCCAGATTTGTAGTCAACTTTGGTTTTTTCTGTTGTTCAAGTGGTTAAGCTCTTTGTAAGGTTGTTGTGGCGTTTTCTTAAAGGTGCAGCAAGGATTTTATGTGACTAAAGGTTCTTTTAATGTTTATCCTGTTTCATTATACCTGAAAGTCTTTTATAGTAACTGTGTTGAATATGTTTAGTTTATTGGTTTTAATATGTTTTTTTGGTGTGTTTTATTAAGCATCAGGGAAACCTTGTATTATAGTGTAATAGCTTTAAACTGATTAAAAATTCTTTGGTCATCATATATATATAGCTCCTTTTTGATACAGCTTCTGAATACTTACTCTTCAGTTGATTGTATAATAACCTCTTTAATTTCTTAAAGTCATTCTGTACCTCTGCAGGTTGACACACGTTTTTGATACTTGTTTACAGGAATAAAGTTGTTAATTTGTATGCATCTCTGAAATCTGAAATTATAATCACTAGTAAGTTTCCAAAATAGTCTATACTGAGCCAACAAATCAAGTATAAACACAAGGTCTAGCAAATCAAGAATCTTAGTTATCATGGTGTGGGACAAATAGTTGTGTTATATGCCAGTATCAGTTGCCAGGTTGGTATTTTATTATTTATTTAGGATGGAATGAATGACACGGTCTTGCTGTGTTGCTCAGTTTGACCTCAAACTTCTGAGCTCAAGCAGTTCTCCCACTTCAGCCTCCTGAGCAACTGGGACCATAGATGTGTGCCACCATGCTTGGCTGGTTTTTAATTTTTTTGTAGATATGGGGTCTTGCTGTGTTGCTCAAGCTGGTCTCGAACTCTTGGGCTCAAGCTATCCTCCCACTTCAGCCTCCCAAAATGCTGGGATTACTGGTGTGAGCCACCTTGTGCGGCCTCAGTTATTTTTTTTTGTCTGTCACCAGGAAGATGTTGTGCATTTTGCCATCCCCGGGGCTCCCTTGTATATCCTAAGCAAGGAATTATAGTTTGGTGTGACGGAAAGACTGTTTCAGATTTACAGTCTGATTTTGTGTGCTCTTGGTCAAGTCAAATCAACTTTCATCAATTTGTTAAATTAGTAAATTTAGGTGATTGTTATTTTATACATTTGGTTTACATTAGATATCTGAACAATGGAAGTCTCCCTCTATTCTTAAATCCTGTCATTGTTTTATTTTATTTTATTTTTTATTGTTTGTTTGTTTTTGAGACCATGTCTCGCTCTGTTGCCCAGGCTGGAGTATAGTGGCGCAATCTTTGCTCACTGCAACCTCCACCTCCTGGGTTCTAGTGGTCCTTGTGCCTCAGCCTCCTGAGTAGCTGGAATTATAGGTGGTCACCACCGCACCTGGCTAATTTCTGTATTTTTCGTAGAGATGGCGTTTCATCATGTTGGCCAGGCTGGTCTTGAATTCCTGAACTCAAGTGATCCACCTGCCTCGGCCTCCCAAAGTTCTGGGATTGCGGGAGCGAGCCACCACATCAGGCCCTTAATGTTTTATATACAGTAGTTTACTTACCAATTATTTAATTACATAGTTGCATGAGGTTGGAAAGTTTTTATAGAAACCTTTTTTCTTTTCAGTAGGTAAATCTACTTATTCTGTAATCGTGTAATATGTGTAATCATGTGTTCTGTAATTATGCCATCATGACAGGTTCTTTCCATTGGCTCTCCTTTATATGAGACTCACATTTTTGTTCTGTTTGTCTTCTTACATCGGATAAAGTTACTCATTTAAGTTATAATTTTATTTTTGTCTTCCTCAGGAACTCTCGTAGATTTGTGTTTATGTATTTTTGCTTATAATTTGAGGTAATTCATTTACTTCAGGGCCATCAGTTAAGCCTGGAACTGTGTTTTCCTTTTCCTTTTTCTTGTTCTTGTTCTTTTTTTTTTTTTAGATGGAGTCTTGCTCTGCCGCCCAGGCTGGAGTGCAGTAGCGTGTTCTCGGCTCACTGCAGCCTCTGTCTCCCAGGTTCAACTGATTCTCCTGCCTCAGCCTACTGAGCAGCTGGGATTACAGGGGCCCGCCACCACGCCTGGCTAATTTTTGCATTTTTAGTAGAGATGGGGGTTTCACAATGTTGCCCAGGCTGGTCTCGAACTCCTGACCTCAGGTGATCTACTGGCCTCAGCCTACCAAAGTGCTGGGATTACAGGTGTGAGCCACTGTGCCTGGCCGAGCTTTCCCCCCCCCCCCCCAAAGTATATAGCCCTAGAATTTTTCTTTTCTTTTTTTTGAGACGGAGTCTTGCTTGCTCTGTCACCCAGGCTGAAGTGCAATGGCACGATCTCAGCTCACTGCAACCTCCATGTCCTGGGTTCAATCTATTCTCCTACTTCAGCCTCCTGAGTAGCTGGGATCACATGTGCATGTCACCATGCCTAGCTAATTTTTGTATTTTTAGTAGAGATGGGGTTTCATCATGTTGGCCAGGCTGGTCTCGAACTCCTGACCTCGTGATCCACCTGCCTTGGCCTCCCAAAGTGCTGGAATTACAGACGTGAGCCACCGTACCCGGCCAAGCCCTAGAATTTCTGTGGGAGATGCCTGGTGGAGTGTACATTGGCTGACTCTCGACCCTTTCCCCCTTTCCCCTCTGCAGACCTGTTCCTTTCCTTTCCAGTTCCCCTCCCCTAACCCCCCTTCTCCTTTCCCTTCCCTATGATAGCTTGAAAAAAGGACTTTTCTATTTCATAAAGTATACTAGTGGAAGATAATTGATTCAAAATAATATTTGATGTTAATATTGGCAACTTATCTTGAAGAATAATCTGGAGACTCAAGCATGTTAATTAAGAAGGTGAAAGTTAAGAGAAAATGAGTATCTGGAAACATCAGAAATGTCTTAGTTAAGTACAGTTATTCCTAGTAACCACTAACCCAGGCCTGTCATAGGCCTGCTCCATTTTAGATATGATAGAACTCTATTCATGAAGATAGTGCTTTCCTCTGGGACTCCTGGATTACTCTGATAGTACCTTAAAGCAAGGATTTTACCCTCAAATTTCCTTTCTGTATTGGCAACGTACTTCATGAGTTGGGACTTTATGTCCCATTATTACTTCAGTTAAAAGGATGCACCCTGTGTCTTGTTTTCTTCTGAGTATTAGAACCATACTATCTTTAGCTAAAATAGCAACCCCGTGGGAAAAGGCAACTTCTTTTTGGTCTATAGTAGTCCATCCTTGTTTGCAGAGGGTACGTTCTAAGATTCCCCAATGAATGCCTGAAACTGTGGATAGTACCAAACCCTAAATATATTATGTTTTCCTATATATAAATACCTATGATAAAGTTCAGTTTACGAATTAGGTACAGTAAGGGATTAACAACAATAACAACAAAAGAGAACAATTATGACTACTGTAAGTTATGTGAATGTGGTCTCTCTCAAAATATCTTACTGTCCTGTACTCACCTGTTTTCAGACCACAGTTGACTAGGGGTAACTGAAACAGTGTGGGTAAGAGGGGACTACTCTATATTCTAACTATTCTAACCTATATAAAGTATTTCTGTATATTAAGATGTAGAAGGTACGTAACCTTCCTGAAAACTTATGAAATGATATCCTAACATAATTTATTTTGTTGCATTGCACCAAAGGTGGTTTTGGTACGTCTATTATTTGTCTGGTTTGGATGTAAAATGCTTTTCTAAAGCCTGAGAAAGAAAAACCAGCTATTACTACCACGTGCTAAAACTGCATATTCAGAGCACTGAAACTAGGGACTCAGTATCTGTTTGGTTATTTTAAAAAATTGCTATCATTTGTTAAACTGATTTTGTCCTCCTATAACTTCACTCCATTCTTTATAATATTACTATAATGCCAACGCCAAAAAAAGAATTATAATAGAACTACTATAATCAAGATGAGAAACTTAATACTATTGATTCATAAAATCAATACAGTGGTTAAATCCAGGGGTAGGAAAACATTCCCAGTGGAAATAATGTTCTTTATACAGGACATCTTGCCTCCTCAAGGAAATCTACAGTTTATTTTTGATGATGGTGTAATATATTATAAAATAATAAAAAGAACTACATTTGCTGAAAGAAACATAGTAAGAGTGGACAGAGTTTAGCCATAGTCTTGGAAGTGGCTCAAGCATTAAAAATCAAAGAGAGTTTTTTTGTGGTAATATTGTAAAACACAATTTTCAGTGAAAGCCAAATTAAGTTATAATTTTTGTTTCTATATCTTACTTGCATTTGTTCAGATTTTAGAAGGTGACTTGCTGGAAACTAATGATGTTACTTTAAGACTACTACAATACTCTGCAGGTGTTAGCTTGACTTTCCATCGTACGCTTGAGAGGCATTCTTGATACGGTAGAAAGAGCAATATGCAGCAACCAAATACTGGAGTTCTACTCCTAATTTTAGTCTTATTACCCTTCGATTGAAATATTCATTGTGTCTTCTTTGTACTGTTACTCTGAGAGTAAGATGCAGTAATATATGTAAAAGTGCTCTGCAAACTGCAAGCCTCTATACTGTATACATTTAAGAAGAACGTTGTAATCTCATCATTATCTTCACATACCATCATCTCAGCCAAATCCCTTGGGACTTTAACCATTATGAAAGATAGCCACACAATATGATTTTATATCCCAGCTTTTTGGAATGCAGTGATTTTTAAAAATTCATTTTTATTGTAAAATAACAAAAAGTTACAATTTTAACCATTTTTAAGTGGTAAACAGCAAGATTTTTGCCCTTGGATTTCCTCGTTGTATTGGCAAAGTTCATTAGTTGGGGCTTTATGTCCCATTATGGCATCAATTAAAGGTATAGATTAAATGGCGTTAAGTACATGGACAATGTTGTGCAACCATCACCATCATCACAAACAGAAAGTATGTACTCATTAAACAGTGACTCCCCATTTTTCTCTCCCTCCAGTCCCTGGTAACCAACTGTTCTACTATCTGTCCCAGTGAGTTTGCTATTCTAGGTACCTCATATATGTGGAATCATGGATTATTTATGACTGACTTATTTCACTTACTGTATTAGTCCATTCTCACATTGCTAGAAAGAACTACCTGAGGATGTGAGGGCAATCTGGCTGCAACATTTGTCACACCATTAATCTCCAGGGTTGATTCGACTGATGTGGCTGGCTAGATGGGTGTCCCCTTACTCCCTCACTGCTCCATGTGCATCCCTCCTGAAGCTGCATGCTTGGTAGAGGAGGACTGGTCTTTAGTCAAGTTTATAAGAGTAGCTGTGCTCCCCTGCTGGAACCTCCAAACAAGCTTTCAAGAACTACTTGAGACTGGGTAATTTATAAAGAAAAGAAATTTAGTTGGCTCACGGTTCTGCAGGCTGTGCAGGAGGCATGGCTGGGGAGGCCTCAGAAAACATACAATCATAGCAGAAGGAGAAGGGGAAGCAGGGACAATCTTGTGAGAACTCACTCACTATTACAAGAACAGCAAGGGGGAAATCTGCCCCCATGATCCAGTCACTTCCCAGCAAGTCTCCCCCCAATACTGGGGATTGCAGTTCAACATGAGATTTGGGTGGGGACAGAGAGCCAAACCATATCACTCACACAGTGTCTGACTTATTTCACTGACTTATGTCTGACTTATTTAACTTATCATCATGTTTTCAGGGTTCATCCATGTTGTAGCAAGAATCGGAATTTGATTACTTTTTAGGGCTGAACAATATTCTATTGTATGTATACATACATACTTTTGAAAAACCTCTCATCTGTTCCTGAACGTTTGGGCTGTTTTCATTTTTTGGCTACTGTGTTGCTATGAACATTGATGTGCGACTAACTGAGTTCCTGCTTTCAGTTTCTTTGGGTGTATACCTGCAAATGGAATTGTTGGATCGTAGGGTAAATCTGTGTTGTTTTTTTTTGAGGGAACACCAAATTGTTTTCCTGGAATACAATGATCATTATGAGGCAATATATACTGCAGTTTTTCTGACTGTTCAACCGAAGTCTAAACAATTAAAGAATCTGGTTGTTTTCAGATAGCTTTTTGTTGAGGGCTTGTTAAAAAACTAAAAAGGTAGTATGTGGTTGGGTTGTTCCTGTCAGCTGCTTTTTATTATTATTTCTTAATATGTTATCCAAAGGAATATTGCAGAAAATTTACATTTTGTAAAATGCTAAAATAGCATAAAGATGTGAACTGTCAAACAGATTGTAGTAGAATTAAAATTAGAAAGTTATAATCTAGTCGCTTGGTTAACAGAATAAATTATGTCAAATTCCTGATTATTCATTTGTGGTTTTACTATTTTATGGATTATGACAACCTTTAATTCGTTCTGGCTTCTTTCTACTATTTACCTGCCTTCTAGACTCTCCCTCATTCCTTCTTCTGTTCATGTATGTTTTAGATACAACTTAATTTTGATGTTAATAAAAGCAGTGAATTTTGATACGTGATTTAAATTTGATTTTTAAATTATCTGTACTCCTTCTTGACTGCATATATAGTTGAGAACTGATTTTATATATGGTTTTAACCCGATTTAAATGAATATTGGGAATGTTTTGTATCTCAGACATGGTTTTCTTTTAAAAATCATTTAAAAAATATTTAAAATAAATACATAATATTTGTACATATTTATGGGGTACATGTGATATTTTGTTACATGCATACAATGTGAAATGATCAAGTCATAGTATTTGTGTTGTCCGTCACCTCAAGTATTAGTTCTTTGTGTTGGGAACATTTCAAGTCCTTTTTTTTTAAGCTTTTTTTTAAGTGAAATATACAATGTATTGTTGTTAACTGTAGTCACCCTACTCTGCTATCAAACATTCATACTTACTACTTCAATCTAATTGTATGTTTGTACCCATTGACAACCTCTCTTCATCTCCCCTCAAGCCCCACCCATGCGCCCTTGTCAGCCACTGGTATCTATCATTCTACTATCTACCTTCATGAGTGAAGATCAACTTTCTAATCTCACCCATATGAGTGAGAACATGGGATGTTTGTCTTTTTGTGGTTGGCTTAGTTCACTCAACATAATGACTTGTAGTTCCGTTCATATTGCTGCAAATGATAAGATTTCTTTTTCTTTTTCTTTTTTTTTTTTTTTGAGACAGAATCTCGCTCCGTTGCCCAGGCTGGAGTGCAATGGTGTTATCTTGGCTCACCGCAACCTCCGCCTCCCGGGTTCAAGCGATTCTACTGCCTCAGCCTCCTGAGTAGCTGGGATTACAGGTGCGCGCCACCATGCCTGGCTAATTTTTGTATTTTTAGTAGAGATGGGGTTTTGCTGTGTTGGCCAGGCTGGTTTCAAACTCCTGACCTTGAGAAATCCTCCCACCTCGGCCTTCCAAAGTGCTGAGATTACAGGTGTGAGTCACCACTCCTGGCCTTATTATTATTTTTTTTAATGGTCAAATTGTACTCTATTGTGTATATATGCTACATTTTCTTTAAACATTTATCTGTTGATTGACACTTAGTTGATTCCATATCTTGGCTATTGTAAATAGTCCTGCACTAAACATGGGAGTGCAGGTATCCCTTTGACATACTGATTTCTTTTCCTTTGGATAAACACCCAGTAGCGGGATTGCTAGATCATGTGGTAATTCTTTTTTTGTTTGTTTGAGAAATCTTTATGTTGTTTTCTGTAGTGGCTGTACTAATTTCATTCCTATCAACAGTATAGAAGAGTTACTATTGCTTCACATTCTCGCCAGCATCTGTTATTTATTATCTTTTAAATAACAGCCATTCTAGCTGAGATAAGATAATATATTGTGGTTTTGATTTGCAATTTGCATTTCCCTGATGATGAGTAATGTTGAGCATTGTTTTTTAATACCTTTTGGCCATTTCTGTGTCTTTTTCTTCTTTATTTTTTCATCTCAAAGGACACACACCAACATTTCTATTTCTTCTTTTGAGAAGTGTCTGTTCATGTCCTTTGTCCACTTTTTAATGGGATTTTCTTTAACCTATTAAGTTCCTTGAGTTCCTTGTATATTCTGGATATTAGTCCCTTGTCAGATGAGTAGTTTGCGAATATTTTTTTTTTTATTCAACAGACTATCTCTATTCTCTATTTTTTTCTTGATTAGCAAGTGGTCATTGATTTTATTTATCTTTTCAAAAAACAAACTTTTGGTTTTGTTGATCCTTTCTGTTGTTTTTTGAGTGTCTATTTAGTTGAATTCTGCCCCCTTTTTTTTTTTAATTTGGAATTTTGTTTTGTCACCCAGGTTGGAGTACAGTGGCCTGATCGTAGCTCACTGCAACCTTGAACTCCTGGGCTCAAGCAGTCCTTCCACCTCAGTCTCCCCGGTAACTGGTACTACAGGGCTCTGGACTGTATTTTTTACATTTTTTTAGAGATAGGGTCTTGCTGTGTTGCTCATGCTGGTCTCAAACTCCTAGCCTCAAGTGATACTCCCACCTCAGCCTCTCAGGGTGCTGGGCTTTCAGGCATTGAGTCACTGTGCCCAGCTCCTTTATTATTATTATTTATTTTCTTCTACTAATTTTGGGTTTGGTTTGTTCTTGCTTTACTAGTTCCTTGAGGTGCATCATTATATTGTTTATTTGAAATCTTTACATATTTTTTGATCTAGGCATTTATTGCTGTAAATTTCGCTGTAAGCACTGCTTTTGTTGTATCCCATAGATTTTGGTATGTCGTGTTTCGAATTTTCATTCTTTTCATTTGTTTTTTGATTTCTTCCTTAATTTCTTTCTTGATCAGTTAGTTGTCTTTCAGGAGGATGTTTGTTTAATTTTCATGTATTTATACAGTTTCCAAAGTTCTTCTTGTTCTTGGTTTCTAGTTTTATTCTGTTGTAGTCTGACTTGATATGATTTCTATTTAAAAAATTTGTTGAAACTTGTTTTGTTTTTCTAACATATGGTCTATCCTGGAGAGTATTTCGTGTGCTGATGAGAAGAATGTTGCGTACTTTAACTGTTGTGTGAAATCTTCTGTAAATGTCTTTTAGGTCCATTTGGTCCAATGTGCAGTTTAAATCCAATGATTTTTTGTTAATTTTCCGTCTAGATCTGTTTAATGCTGAGAGTGGGGTGTTGAAGTCTCCCAACTATTATGGTATTGCAGTTGATCTCTCCCTTTAGATCTAATAATATTTGCATTACATAATGGGTGCTCTGTAGTTGGGTGCATATGTATTTAGCTACTCCTGCTTACTTTTGGTTTCCATTTGCATGGAATATTTTTTTCCATCTCTTTACTTTCAGTCTGTATGTGTCTTCACAGGTAAGATGAGATTCCTGTAGGCATATAGCTGAGTTATGTTTCTTTTATCCATTTAGCCAGTGTTTATCTTTTAAGTGGAAAGTTTAATCCTTTTACAGTCAAACTTATTATTGGTATGTGAGTGCTTAATTCCTGCCATTTTATTAATTTCTTGTTGTTTTATATACTTTTTGATTTTCATTGGCTCTTTTTGAGATGGACTCTCACTCTGTTGCCCAGGCTGGAGTGCAGTGGTGCGATCACAAAATGGCTCGCTGCAGCCTTGACCTCCTGGGCTCAGGTGATCCTCCCACCTCAGCCCCGCTTAGTTGGGACTAAAGGTGTACACCACCATGCTTGGCTAATTTTTAAAATTTTTTGTAGAGATAAGGTTTTGCCAGGCTGGTCTCAAACTCCTGGGCTCAAGCAACCTGCCTGTTTTGGCCTCTCGAAGTGCTAGGATTACAGATGCGAGCTGCTGTGCCCAGCCTATATATTCTTTTGTTCCTTTCTTTTTCTGTTATTGTTTATCATTGTGGTTTGCTGGTTTTCTGTAGTGGTAACATTTGACTTCTTTTTCTCATTTGTGTATCTGCTCTACCGGTTAGCTTTATATTTCTGTGTATTTTCATGATGATGATCATCATCTTTTTGCTTCCAGATGCAGAATTCCTTTGAGCATTTCTTGTACAGTTGGTCTAGTTGTGACAAATTACCTGTTTTTGCTTGAGTGGCAAGAACTTTATTTCTCCTTCATTTCTGAAAGATATTTTTCTTGGGTGTAATCTTGGCTGCCAGGTATTTTTTTCTTTTAACACTTTGAATATATCAATCCCATTTTCTCCTGGCCTGTAAGGTTCTGCTGAGAAATCTGCTGTTAGTCTGATAGGGGTTCCCTTGTAAGTGATGAGATGCTTTTCTGTTACTGTTTTTAGAATTCTGTCTTTGTCTTTGACTTTTCACAGTTTGACTGTAATGTGCCTTGGCAAAGACCTTTTTGAGTTGTATCTATTTGAGAATCTCTGAGGTTCCTATATTTGGGCGTCTAAATTGCTTTCTAGACTTGGTAAGTTTTCAGCTCTTATTTTGTTAAGTAGGTTTTCTGTCCCTTTCATTTTTTCTTGCTCCCAAAATTTGAATATTTGGTCACTTTATGGTGTCTGTATTGTCATGTATGCTGTGTTTATTCTTCTTTATTTTTATGTTATTGGATTATTTCAAAATACCTATCTTAAAGTTCTGAAATTCTTTCTTCTGCTTGGTCTAGTCTATTATTGAAGCTTTTGAAAGAATTTTGTATTTCATTCATTTAATTCTTTACTTCTAATAGTTTCGTTTGGTTCTTTTTGATGATATCTATCTTTTTTTTTTTTTTTTTTTTTTTGGAGACAAGGTCTCACTCTGTTGCCCAGGCTAGAGTGCATTGGTGCGATCTTGGCTCACTGCAACCTCTGCCTTCTGGGCTGAAGCAATCCTCCCACCTCAGCCACCTGAGTAGTTGGGACTACAGGTTCACGCCACCGCACCAGGCTAATTTTTTTTGTATTTTTTTCTTTTTTTGTAGAGATGGGGTTTTGCCATGTTGTCTAGGCTGGTCTCAAACTCCTGGGTTCAAATGATCCACCTGCCTCAGCCTCCCAGAGTGCTGGGATTACAGATGTGAGCCTGGCCCTATGATATCTGTGTTTTTGGTAAATTTCTTATTCGTATTCTAAATTTTATGATTTCTTGGTACTATGTCTGCATATTGTATCTCACTTAGCTTTTTAAATATTATTTTGTATTCTTTTTCTGGGATCTCATAAATTTCTTTTTCATTGGAATCTATTGCTGCAGAATTATTGTGTTACTTTAGAGGTCATATTTCCTTGCTTTATCATGTTTCTTGGGTCCTTACCGCGCATATGGTATAACAGTCACTTCTTCCAGTTTTTTGAATTTGCTTTCTTAGGCAAGGGCTTTTTCCTGAAGATGTGCATATGATGTTGATTGGGTAGGGCATTTTGGCATTAATCTGGGTGCATGCAGTGGTATAGTCTCCGTATAAATTATTCGGCTATTTACAGCGTTAGTAGTGTCTCTGATTTTCTCAGTGATGTAGGGTTTGGTTTGTTAGTGGAGTCTATGGTGAGGCTTAGCTGGGGACAGGTTCACCAAGTGGGCCTGTCCTTGGGCCTCAGGGCAATGTATGCTGGCACTGGTATTAGCAGGTCTGGGTGGGCTGGTTCTTGGGCCTCCAGGTGGCTTACTTGGGTGTTGGTAGGGGCAGTGGCTGGCCAATTGGGTGGGCAGATTCTCAGGCCCCTGGGCAGCTTATGTGGCATGTTTGATAGTGGGAAAACCCTGTTTCCCAAGTGGTGTGTGCTGATATTGGCAGTGGCTGCAATGGGCTGGGCAAATCAGTCTCCACGCCTGCAGGTGGTGCATGTGATTGAGGACCAGCTGTGGTATTTAATGGCAGATTGAGTGGGCTAAATCTCAGGCCTCTAGGAGAAGTGTTCACATGTTAACGGTGGTGGAGGGGGCTGGGTAGACCTGTCCTCAGGCCCACTAGTAATGTGTGTGGGTGTTGGCTGTGGTGGGCAGGGGTGGGGTGATCCCCATGGCCCCAGTGGAGTGCTGTAGTGGGGCCCTGCTACTGGAGAGGGAAGGGTTGCTTTCAGTGGCACCAGACATAAGCAGTCAGCTGATGAGTGGGTCCTTGGGCCCCAGGCGGCAGCTGTGGACAGGGTAGCCTGTCCTCAGGACACTTGTAAAGGTGTAGTAGTTCCACTGCTTGGGGCAGCAGGGTCATTGCCAATGGTTTGTGGTTTAGCACCAATGGCAGCAGCCAGCAGGAGTGGTAGCTTTGGGTAGTGGGTGTCTATCATTCTAACCTTAGGCCTCCTTGGGGCACGTGAAAATACACAGCAGCTCTGCTGCTGCCAGTGGTTTACACTTTGGCTTGGGGGCAGCATCGGATCACAACAGTGGCTGTAGGTGGGGGTTGTAAGTGGACTCCAGGGATATGGAGATGCAGGGGCTGTTTGGCTGCAAGGCAGGATACAGTCTTGTTGGGGCTGGGCACTCAAAATGTGCTGTACTGTAGCTGCTTAGGACCAAGGAATGGAGGAGACCCCTCATGAGCAATGTCATCGTGTGGTCTCCAGACAGCTCCCTTAGTCAGTATGAGATGATTTTCTTATTATGAAATCAATATTGGCCAGGCGCGGTGGCTCACACCTGTAATCCCAGCACTTTTGGGGTCTGAAGCAGATGGATCACCTGAGATCAGGAGTTCGAGACTAGCCTGGCCAATATGGTGAAACCCCATCTCTACAAAAGTAACAAAAATTAGCTGGGCATGATGGCGGATGCCTGTAATCCCAGCTGCTTAGGAGGCTGAGGTGGAAGAATCACTTGAACCTGGGAGACGGAGGTTGCAGTGAACTGAGATTGTGCCATTGAACACCAGCCTGGGTGAGAGAGAGTGAGACTCCGTCTTGGGGGGGAAAAAAAAAGAAAGAAAAAAAGAAATCAATATTAAGACTGTAAGGGGCCTACGTTAAGTGTTCTTAACTTCTGTTTTCCTTCTAAGTTGTTTATCTAGCTTGTACTTAGACACCTTAATAGATATATAAATATTTCTTTAGGTAGGATGCGTAGCATAGAATTTTTGTTGTTGTTGTTTTTGAGACAGGGTCTCCCTGTCACCCAGACTGGAATGCAGTGGCGCGATCTCAGCCCACTGCAACCTCTGCCTCCCAGACTCAGGATTCTCCCGCTTCAGCCTCCCAAAGTGCTGGCAGTAGCGTGCACCACTACCACCTGGCTAATTTTTATATTTTTATTTTAATTTTTGAGGTAGAGTCTCACTCTTGTTGCCCAGGCTGGAGTGCAGTAGAGTGATGCAATCTTGGCTCACCTTAACCTCCGCCTCCTGGGTTCAAGCGATTATCCTGCCGCAGCCTCCCGAGTAGCTGGGATTACAGGCATGTATCATCACACCCGGCTAATTTTGTTTTTCACTAGAGATGGGATTTCACCGTGTTGGTCAGGCTTATCTTGAACTCCTGACCTCAGGTGATCCACCCGCCTCAGCCTCCCAAAGTGCTGGAATTACAAGCGTGAGCCACTGCACCCTGCCTAATTTTTGTATTTTTAGTAGAGACAGGGTTTCACCGTGTTGGCCAGGCTGGTCTTGAACTCCTGACCTGAAATGATCTATCTGCCTCGGCCTCCCAAAATGTTGGGGATTACCACCAACACTGTGCCCGGCCAGGATGTTTCTTTCTTTTTTTTTTTTTTTAACAGAGTCTCGCTCTGTCAGCCAGGTCTTATATTAAAACTTAAATGTCTTTTTGTCGCTTTTGCCCTCAATTTTTTTTTTTTTTCTGTATAGAATACTAGTGCTTTCACTTAACAGTGGTTTCAGGGTACACTTTTGCTGAACAGTAAATCTTTTTTTTGAGACAGAGTCTCACTCTGTCGCCCAGGTTGGAGTGCAGTGGCGTGATCTCCGCTCACTGTAAGCTCCGCCGCCTCCCAGGTTCACGCCATTCTCCTGCCTTAGCCTCCCTAGAAGCTGGGACTACAGGCGCCCGCCACCACACTTGGCTAATTTTTTTTGTATTTTTAGTAGAGACGGGGTTTCACCGTATTAGCCAGGATGGTCTCGATCTCCTGACCTTGTGATCCGCCCGCCTTGGCCTCCCAAAGTGCTGGGATTACAGGCGAGATAGTGTTTTTATAGTAACTGTAAATGTGTAGATATGATAAATTAATGATTTTTCAAAATAGTATGATCCTTTATAAATAGAATCTATGTATTTACAGTCACATATATGGCCTAGAATTTCCTATCAGTTTGCACAAATAATTTTATGAAAATACATGATAGGCAGCAAAAATTGAGGCAGGATACTTGTTTGTTCAGGAGAGTCTATTTTTAAGTTTGTGAAGTTCCTATTTAGAAGATGTGTTTGGCTTTGTTGATTACTTACAGCAGTAGCTTGGGTCCCTAAGGCTCTAAGGAGAAAGCCTGGAGTCCTTGTCACGGTACCTGGGAATCTCTGGGATTTTTTTGGCAAGAGGAATGTGAGTACAGCCTCAAAATAAAAGGGTGCCAAGATTGACATGAAATGAAGGAAAAGAGAAAATAGACGATGTTTAAGAATGGACACAATATTTTGAAGCTAGTAAATGTATGCTACTGACTCCTATTTACATAAAATATATTCGTGTTAGGCATATAGTTGGAGGTACGTTTGACAAATGTATATACTTAGACAACTGCCATTGAAATCAAGATAAAGAATGTTTCCATCATATCACAAAATTCCCTCATTACTTTTTACTGTTAGTCTCCACCCTAGGCAACTACTGATCTGCTTCCTATCACTATAGATAGATTTTGACTGTTCCAGAATTACGTATCAATGGAATTAGACTCTTCATTCTTTTGTGTCGTAACAAAAGTACATATTTTCAGTAGTTGGCTTGTTTTCTTTAATTTCTGAGTAGTTTGCCATTATATAAATACATCTTTCTCTTTACTTGTTGATAGACATTTAGGTTATATTCAGTTTTTGGCTATTATAAATAAAGCGCTGCGAATATTTATGTTCAGTTATTTGTGTGGATATATGTTTTATGTTTTCTTTTTTCTTGAGTAGAATTGCTGGGTCATAAGGTTTTTTTGTTTGTTTTTAGAGGGAGTCTTCCTCGGCCTCCCAAAGTGCTGGGATTACAGGCATGAACCAACTCGCCTGGCCTTGTTTTTGTTTTGAAATGGGAGTCTTGTTCTTTTTCCCAGGCTGGAGTGCAGTGTTGCGATCTCAGCTTACTGCAGCCTCCTCCTCCTGGGTTCAAGCAATTCTCTTGCCTTAGCCACCCAAATCGCTGAGATTACAGGCACCTGCCACCACACCTGGCTAATTTTTGTATGTTTAGTAGAGATGGAGTTTCACCATGCTGGCCAGGCTGGTCTTGAACTCCTGACCTTCAGTGATCTGCCTGTCTCGGCCTCCCAAAGCGCTGGGATTATAGGCATGAGCCACTGTGCCCAGCCCGGTTTTTATATGTTTGACTTTGTAAGAAAGTGCTAAACAGTTTTCCAAAGTGATGTTGCCATTTTGCATTTCCATCAGCAGTGTGTGAGTTCCAGGTACTCAACATCCTACTAATATTTGGAGATGTTATTCTAGCAAAGGGTATGTAATAATACATTATTCTAGTTCTAATTCACATTTCTCTGTTGACTAATGATGTTATGTAGGTTTCCATATGCTTGTTTGTCACCTGTATATCTTCTTTGTGAAGTATTTTTTCACATTGTTGACTGTCTTTGAATGATTGTCTTATTATTGATTTGTAAGAGGTTTTAAAAAAGATGTTCTGAACAGAAGTTCTCTGTCAGACCATATGTATTGCGAATATTTTCTCCCAGACTGTGGCTTCCTTTTTTTTTTTTTTTTTTTTTAAACTATTTCTCAGTGGGTGGAAGTTTTAAATTTTTAAGAAGCCCTTTTAATGAAAAAATTTTTTTCTTTTATAGTTTTTGCTTTTGTTTCTTAAGATAGCATTGACTACCAAGACCATGACAGTTTTCTTCTAGATGTTTCCAGTTATAGTTTTACATGTAAGTCTGTATTGCAATTCAAGTTAATTTTTCTTCATGATAGAGGTAAGGGTTAAGGGTAATATTTTTCACATGGATATCAAATTTTTAGCATCACTTTTTGAAAAAACTATCCATTCTTCATTGAATTACCTTGGTCTATATATGTTGAGACCTATTTATATATTCTTAGGTCTTCCATTTCAATGATCTGTCTATATTTTTATGCCACTGTTTGATTATTGTAGCTTTATGGTACGTGTGCTAAGCAAGGTCCATTTGTGAGGCAGAATCCATACAGTAATTTGTAGAATGAAATTTTAGTATAAAGAATTAGCTGTTGAGTCACCGCCATTTAGCCTTGGTGCCATGTGCATTTTGGATACCCAGCCCACCTTGCTCTCTAGTACTTATGTAAGCCTTTTCCTTTCAAGATGCCTGAGGAGGTGTACCATGGAGAAGGGGAGGTGGAGACTTTTGCCTTTTAGGCAGAAATTGCACAACTCATGTCTCTTGTAATCAATACCTTCTATTCCAACAAGGAGATTTTCCTTCAGGAGTTGATCTCTAATGCTTCTGATGGCTTAGACAAGATTCGCTATGAGAGCCTGACAGACCCTTCCACAGTGGATGGTGGTAAAGAACTGAAAATTGACATCATCCCCAACCCTCAGGATTGCATTCTGACTTTGGTTGACACAGGCATTGGCATGACCAAGGCTGATCTCATAAATAGTTTGGGAACCATTGCTAAGTCTGGTACTAAAGCCTTTATGGAAGCTTCTCAGTCTAGTGCAGAAATCTTCATGATTGGGCAATTTGGTGTTGGCTTTTATTCTGCCTACCTGGTGGCAGAGAAAGTAGCCATCACAAAGCACAATGACGAAGAACAGTATTCCTAGGCATCTTCTGCTGGGAGTTCCTTCATTTACTTATTGACCATGGTGAGCTCATTGGCAGGGATACCAAAGTGATCCCTCACCTTAAAGAAGGTCAGACAGAGTACTTAGAAGAGAGGTGGGTCAAAGAAGTAGTGAAGAAGCACTCTCAGTTTATAGGCTGTCTCATCGCCCTTTTTTTGGAGAAGGAACCCGAGAAGGAAATCAGTGATGATGAGGAAGAGAAAGGTGAGAAAGAAGAGGAAGATAAAGATGACAAAGAAAAGCCCAAGATTGAATCCTGAGCTCAGGAGTTCAAGACCAGCCTGGTCAACATGGTGAAACCTCATCTCTACTAAAAATACAAAAATTAGCTGGGCTTGGTGGCACTTGGGAGGCTGAGGCGGGAGAATTGCTTGAACCTGGGAGGCGGAGGTTGCAGTGAGCCAAGATCACCCCACTGCACTGCAGCCTGGGTGACAGAGCAAGACTCTGTCTCAAAAAAAAAAAAAAAAAAAAGAAGAAGTGGCTTGAGCTTCTCTGGGCTGGCAGAAGACTAGGAGAATAACTAGAAATTAGATGAGGCATTCTCTAAAATCTCGTGGCTTGGAATCCATGAGGACTCCATTAACTGGCGACACCTCTCTGAACTGCTATGGTCTCACACCTCCCAGTCTGGAGATGAGATGACATCTCTGTCGGAGTATGTGTCTTGCATGAAGGAGGCACAGAAATCCATTAATGACATCATTGGTGAGTGCAAAGAGCAGGTGGCCAACTCTGCTTTTGTGGAGCAAGTGTGGAAGCAGGGCTTCGAGGTAGTATATATGAGTGAGCCCATTGATGAGTACTGTGTGCAGCAGCTCAAGCAATTTGATGGGGAGAGCCTGGTCTCAGTTACCAAGAAGGGTCTGGAGCTACCTGAGGATGAGGAGAAGAAGAAAATGGAGGAGAACAAGGTAAAGTTTGAGAACCTCTGCAGGCTCGTGAAAGAAATCTTAGATAAGAAGGTTGAGAAGGTGACAATCTCCAGTAGACTTGTGTCTTCACCCTGCCACATTGTGACCAGCACCTACGGCTCGATAGCCAATATGAAGTGGATCATGAAAGCCCGGGCGCTTTGGGACAACTCTATCATGGGTTGTATAATGGCTAAAAAGCACTTGGCGATCAACCCCAACCACCCCATTGTGGAGACACTGCAGCAGAAGGCTGAGGCAGACAAGAACAACAAGGCTGTCGATGACCTAGTGGTGCTGCTGTTTGAAACCACACTGCTCTCTTCTGGCTTCTCCCTTGAGGATCCTCAGGCCCATCCACCTGCATCTACCCCATGATCAAGCTAGGTTAGCTATTGATGAAGATGAGGTGGCAACAGAGGAACTCAGTGTTGCTGTTCCTGACGAGATCCACCTCCCTTGGGGGTGATGAGGATGTGTCTCACAGGGAAGAAGTAGATTAAGAGTTTATACTTGGAAACCTTGTGCCCCATGGCTCCCACTGCAGCTTTGAGTGGTCCTGTCCCACCTGGCTCTCTCTGCTGATGTCTAGTAATTTTTTCTCTCCAATCCTTGTGTCTAAGGCAGGAAACAAGGGCGTCAAACCCCATTCCCTCCCTACTTTGACAGCAGAATTGGATGTTGTGTATCATGTTTTTTTGTTGTTGTTTATTTTGTTCTGAAATTAAAGACTGCAAAATAAAGAATATGCTGTTTTTACACAGTAAAAAAAAAAACACAAAGAATTACTATTTCTGGGGATTAGCAACTAAAAGAGGATGAAGGAAAAAAAATTATAAAAAATACCCTAGAGCTGAGAGACATTTACCAAAGAGACAAATTTGGATAGGGATCCTTTCTTTAAAGTTGGGATTCAGAAATTACTGGCAAGGATGTGGCAGCTCATCAGAGAACTTCTTCCCTGGGCCAGAGCTGGTCCACGGTTGGTAGGCCAGTATTGGTGGGTAGGGAACCACTAGTCAAAACTGGCAACAAATTTTGCTGAAGGGTGAGCACCACAGGGTGTATCACTTGCATGTCTCTGGCACCCTGAAACCAGAAAGAAAAGTACTACTTCAGAGCCATCTGTTGACAAAGCGTATCACTAGCTGGCAAAAAGAGAAATGTTTACAGGGTCCAAGAAGGCAGTGAAGTGTAGATTAGGAGGAACCCAGAGGCAATAAATTGATAACTGGCATAATGTCTTATAATCTAATAGCGTCAGTCATCTTTTTTTTCAGAATTGTTTTGCTATTCTAGGTCCTTTGCATTCCCATATACATTTTAGAGTTCCTTCTCAGTTTCTACAATAAAACTTGCTGGGATTTTGATTGAGATTATGTTGAATCTGTAGATTAATTTGGGTACAGTTGACATTCTAATACTGTGGAGTCTTTACATTCATGGACATGATGCCTCTCTCCATTTACTTAGGTGGTCTTTAGTTTCCTTCAGAGTGTTTCATTGTTTTCACCAGAGGCATTGAACATCTTGATTCTTAAGTACTATAAAAATGCTATTGTAAATGAGATTGTTTTTTAAATTTCATCTAACAGTGTTGGCTGCTAATACACAACATATTATTTTATTTTTTTTTTTTGAGACAGAGTCTTGCTCTGTCGCCCAAGCTGGAGTGCAGCGGCATGATCATAGCTCACTGAAGCCCTGATCTCCTGTGCTCAAGAGATCCTCCCACCTCAGCCTCCTGAGTAACTGGGATTACAGCCACACACCACCATGCCTGGCTAATTTTTAAAACTTTTCATAGAGACAAGATCTTGCTATGTTGCCTAGGCTTCTCTCAAACTCATAGGCTCAAGTGATCCTCCTGTCTTGGCCTTCCAAAGTACTGGGATTATAGATGGGAGCCACCACTCCCAGCCCTACTATTTTGTTTTTGTATGTTAGTCTCGTATCATGTTACTTTGTGTTAAACTCATTTATTCTAGTAGATTTTGGGTAGATTTCTTAGGATTTGCTACATAGAAGATAATATTGTCTGTAAATAAAGGCCGTTTTATTGCTCCATTTCCAAACTGTCTCTTTTATTTATTTTTCTTGGCTTGTTATGGTATCTGTAACATCATATTGAATGTTACAGAGTTGCATAAAAGTGGCAAGTGTGAACATCTTTGCCTTACTCCCAGTCTTAGGGGAGAAGCATTCAGTCTTTCACCTTTAAGTATGATGTTAACTGGAGTTTGTAGATGCATTTTATCGGGTTAAGGAAGTTCCTATCTCTTCCTAGTTTGTTGAGAGTTTTATCATGAATGGGTGCTAAAATTTGTTAGATGCTTTTTCTGTACCTAATGAGATGATTTTGTGGCTTTTCTCCCCTTTGAATGTGGTGAATTACATTGATGATTTTAGAATGTTAAACCAGCCTCTTATTACTGGAATCAACTTCTTTTGCTTATGATGTATTGTCCTTTTTATTTATTACTTTGTTCAGTTTTCTAATTTTTGTGTTTATGTTCATAAGGAATATCAGTCTTTTTTTTTTTGGTCTGTCTTTGGTTTTGGGATTAGGGTAATGTGAGCCACATAAAATGAGTTGAGTACTCTTCCCTCCTCTTTTCTTAAAATAGTTTTATAGGACATCAGGGGAACCATCTGGCCCTGGTATTTTCCTTGTGGAAAGGCTTTAAATCGTGAATTCATTTTATTCAGTAGAAAGGGGCTTATTCAGATTTTCTATATTTTGTGATAGTTTTCATAATTTGTCCCTTTTAAGGAGTTTATTTTATCTAAGCAATTGAATTTAATTTCATTATGCTCATAATATTACTTTAGTACTCTTAATATCTACAGTACTCTAATGATGTTTTCTTTTTCATTCTTCATTGACAATTTGTTTTTGAATGATCTTTTTTGAGTGTAGAATTTGGATTGACATTGTTTTTCTTTCAGCATTAAAAAAGTTACTCCAATAATTTCTAGCTTGCATCATTATTATTATTATTATTATTATTATTTTGGAGACAGAGTCTTGCTCTTTTGCCCACGTTGGAGTGCAATGGCGTGATCTCAGCTCACTGCAACCTTCGCCTCCTGGGTTCAAGCAATTCTGCATCATCCTGCCAAGTAGCTGGGACTGCAGATGCATGCCACCATGCCCAGCTAATTTTTTGTATTTTGGTAGAGACGGGCTTTCACCATGTTGCCCAGGCTGGTCTTGAACTCCTGAGCTCAGGCAGTCTGCCCGCCTTGGCCTCCCAAAGTGCTAGGATTACAGGCGTGAGCCACCACACCCGGCCTGCTTGCATTATTTCTAATGTTAAATCAGCAGTCATTCTGCATATTATCAGTCTCTTTTTGATGGATTTTAAGATTTTCTCTTTAACACTGATTTTCAGCAGTGACTGTGATGTGTCTTGTGGGTTTTTCTTTGTGTATATCTTTCTTGATGTTTGTTGAGCTTCTTAGACTTGTGTTTAGAGTTTTATCAATTTGGAAGTTTTTTTATCATTTCATCAAATTTTTTTTTTTTTTCCTGTCTCCTCTCCCCTTTTTATTTACTGTTTCATAGGTTACTGAGGCTCTGGTTTTGTTTTTGTTTTTTTTTTAAACTCTTTGTCTCTCTGAACATCAAGTTAGATAGTTTTGTTCCCCTGTCTTCAAGTTCACTGATACTCTTTCTTGCAGTATCTCATCTCCTCTTAGGTCAGTCCAGTGAGATACATATTTATAATATTTTTTTTCCATTTTAGAAATTACATTTTCCAATTCTGGAAATTTCCTCCCTTCTCGTCCCTTTCCCTCTCTCCTCCCTTCCCTGTCCCTCCCCTGCCCTCATTCTACAGTTTCTGGTTTCTCCTTATTATGCTTATATTTTCCCTATAGTTCTTTTAACATATTTACAATATAAAGACACTAAATCCTTGTCTGCTGATTCCATTATCTCTCATTCTGAGTTTTTTTTTTTTTTTGGACTAATTTTCTTCTTTGTCACATTTCTTTATAGTTAGTGGTTTGGTTTTTTTCCCTTTGGTTTTTTTTTTAATAGTTAGTGGTTTTTAATTGGATATTTCACATTTTGATTAATACTTAGTGTCTCTTTGTTGTTGTTGTTGTTTTAAATTAGAGATGGAGTCTTGCTACATTGCCCAGGCTGACTGCAAACTCCTGGGCTCAAGCAATCCTTCCCACCTTGCCCTCACAAAATACTGGGACTACAGGTGTGAGCCACTGTGACCACCTGTGTCTGGATTTTTAAAAAACTTTTAATTTAAAAACAATTGTAGATTCACAGGAGTTTGTACTGGGAAGTCCTGGACATCTTTCCCCCAGTCTCCCTCAGTGTTCACAATTTGTGTAGCTATACTACAACATCAAAACCAAGATTGATATTGGTACAATGCATAGAGTTTATGTGGACTTCATCAGTTTTACATGTACGTGCATGTGTGTGTGCCTGTGCGTAATTCTGTGCAATTTTGTCTCATGGGTAGTCTTGTGTAATTATCCCTACAATCAAAGATACTCAGTGGTAGCATCACCAGACTCCTTTGTGCTATCCCTTTATGGCCATGTTCATCCCCTCCCCCGCCTGTAATCCTTAACAACCATTAATTGGTTCTCCATCTCCATAATTAGATTATTTCATAATTGTTGCATGAATCATATTATGCAGGTAGTATCTTTTGAGATTGACTTTTCCACTCAGCATAATTTTTTTGAAGTTTGTACAGATTGTTGTGTTTATCAATAGTTTGTTCCTTTTTATTACTATATTCTATCCTATTGTATGGATATACCACAGTTTAACTGTTTGTATTTTTTTTTAAAAAAGTATGGAGTTTTGTTTTGTTAGATAGTTGAGCAAGTTGTGGATCAGCTTGACCCTTTTGAGCCTTGTTTTTAAGCTTTGTTAGGATAGGTTTGAAGTAGCTTTTATTCTAGGACTAGTTTGTTCCTATTTCCAGGGAGTGGTTTTTCTGGGTTCTCTATTAAATGACAACAAAGTCTGTCTTCTGTGCTTGATCAGATCTTAGATGTATCGCTGTCTCTTGCAAGATCCATTAGTTGGTCAACTAACAGCTCACCAACAGTTACTTTTTGGCCCACCTTTGTAGAGTCTCTCTTCATGCATCCATGATAGTATTGAGCCAAAGACTACAGTTGAACGCCTGTGCAGATTTCTGGAGTTCTTTCTCATTGTTGCATGTTCCTTTTTTCTTAAATCATAGTCCTTCACTGCTTGTTGTCTGTTGTCTGAAAGCAGTTGTTTCATTTATATAACTGAAAAGTTGTATTTTTCAGGTTGATAGGCAAGTCCAGTAATGGTTTCTCCACCACTGTACGCAACAAAACTTTTTATTTATTTCCAAGTTAGTAGTTTGAAAGTCAGAATTGATTCCTCTGTCCAAAGAGCAGTAGTTTTTGTTTTGTGTCTTAAGGTGTTATTTTAATTTACATTTTATTTTTTGAATAAGAAATATGTTCATATATTTTAAAATTTAAATGGCACAAAAGATATACAATGAGGTATCCTCCCCTCTCTTATTTCCCAGTCACCCACTTTCCATTCTTGTGGACAACCATTGTTATTAATTTATTCTTTATCTTTCAAGAAATTTGATGCACATTCTGATAACGTGTATCTTCCTCAGACATTCTCTACACAGAACTGTATCTTTCTTTTTTTTGTACCTTTTTTTTTTTTTTTTTTTTTTGAGATGAAATCTCGCTCTGTTGCCCAGGCTGGAGTGCAGTGGCACGATCTCAGCTCACTGCAAGCTCTGCCTCCCCTGGGTTCACGCCATTCTCCTGCCTTAGCCTCCCAAGTAGCTGGGACTACAGGCGCCTGCCACCACACTCAGCTAATTTTTCGTATTTTTAGTAGAGACGGGGTTTCACTGTTTTAGCCAGGATGGTCTTGATCTCCTAACTTCATGCCTCGGCCTCCCAGAGTGCTGGGTTTACAGGCATGAGCCACCACACCCGGCTTTTCTTTCTTTTTTTTCTTTTTTTTTCTTTTTTTACTTAATATTACTTAGAGATCTATGATTTGATTACGTGTAAATATTTTATTTTTTTTTCAACTTTGTAGTATACAGTTATATGGATATACCCATAAATACGATTACGTACCATAAGTAAATTAACTAGTTCTGTTGTTATTAATCATTTACTGTTTCAAACAGTGCTAATGTGAATAATCGTTCTGGGATATTTTCCAGCACCAGCACCCAGTTCTCTGATTCTCCGGACACCAAGTGGGTGTTCAACAGTTCAGTGTAATTCAGTTCTCACAGTAAATATCTGGAGCTAGTGCAGACCCAACAGCTTAAGGGCCCATTCCTACAACACTGCTTTCCACTTTAGACACCATTTGTAAGTCCTGGGCCACCTGTATTTCTGACCACCTGCTATAAATTGGGGGTTCCCTCAACCTCCTCCTAAGGTTAGCTAATTTGTTAACCTAGCTGACAGAACTCAGGAAAACAGTTTACTTACTCTTGCTGATTTTATTATAAAGGATACAACTCACGATCAGCTAAATGGAAGAGATGCATGGGAATGTGGGAGGCAGCGCAGTTTCTATGTGCTCTCTTGGTGCACTACCCTCCAATCAACTCAGGGTGTTCACTAGCCCTGGAAGCTGATCAGATCTCATTGTTTAAGAGTTTCTATAGTTTAATCTCCTGTCTTTCTCACCTCACTTTCTGGGGTGGAGTCAGTGGCTAGGGCTGAAATTCCAGTGCTCTTATAATTTGATCTTTCTGGTGACCAGCTGTATTCCAAGGTCACCTAGGGGACCCACTCTAAGTCACTGCATTAGCATAAACTCACATGTGAGTGAAATAGACTCATTATGAATAAGAGTGAAGAGACACCTATCACTGAGGATATTCCAAGGGTTTTAGTAGCTCTGTGCCAGGAACTGGGTACAAAGGTCAAATAGATTTGGCCCTCTACATCTGTGGATTCAGTCAGCTTTGGATTGAAAATAATTCGCATGGTAGCATCTGTACTGAACATGTACAGAATTTCTTCTTTGTCATTATTCCCTAAACAATACAGTATAAGAACTATTTACATAGAATATACACTGTATGAGGTATTATGACTAATTTTGAGATATTTAGGAGGATGTGTATATACAAATACTGTACCATTTTGTATAAGGGACTTGAGTATTTGTAGAATTTGGTATCCTTGGGGGTCTTGTAACCAATCCCCCATGGGTACTGAGGGATTACTTTATATTTCTTTCTCTCTTTTTTTTTTGAGACAGAGCCTCACTTTGTCACCCAGGCTGGAATATAGTGGCATGATCTTGGCTCACTGCAACCTACCCCTCCCAGGTTCAAGCAGTTCTCCTGCCTCAGCCTCCCCAATAGCTGGAACTGGAGGTGCAAGCCACCATGCCTGGCTAAATTTTGTATTCTTAGTAGAGACAGGGTTTCATCATGTTGGCCAGGCTGGTCTTGAACTCCTGATCTCAGGTGATCCACCCGCCTCAGCCTCCCAAAGTTCTGGGATTACAGTCGTGAGCCACTGCACTTGGCTCGACTTTATATTTCTTATGCCACATTCTTTGTAGTATGGAAGTAATTTCACTTATGTGCAAGTATATATAAGATAAATTTCTAGAAGTGGAATTCTTGTATCAAAGGCTATGTGCATTTGTAATTTGGATTTTTTTAACCCGTTTTCCCGCTATATTGTACAAATTTATTCATGTCACAAATGTGTGAAGTGACTGTATGTTTCCCCATACAACTTAATGTGTTACAAATTTTTATTATTTAAAAAAACAAGGTTCTTATAGTACTCTGGAAGACATATATATGTAAAAAAAGAACATAATATTTTGTTGTAATTGTCAAAAAAATTGAGTAGAAATTCCATTATGTTCAGACTTCTATAGCAATTGTAAAAGACTTGATATACTTTTAAGAGTTGAGTAATGTTAGCTAATTTGTTGCCATTTTATCATATATCTCCAATGTGCCAGGTACGGTGTTATGACTTTATATACATTATAATCTCTAATATTTAAAGTAATTTTATAAGATATATAGAATTTATTACCTTTATTTCACAGACAGGAATCTAAGCTAGTAAATTCTAGGCTTAAGATTTGATTCCAATTTGATTCTAAATTCTAGATTTTTGTCATATCTTCAATTAATTTTACTTCAGTGTTTTGATCTTTCCCTTTTTTTATGCAGAGGAGTAAAATTCCTCTGATTTCAGCCATTATCCTGGTCTTTCGGGGTTCCCAAATTGAATTTAGGAAGATTTATGTTATTTGCAACAATTAGAAGCCCCAGGGTAAAACAAAGAGCATACACACTTGTCTTTCTGAGAAGAGATGTTAAATACCCAATATATATTGCTGCTTCGGTATATACTTTCTTATTTGACTTGTAGAAAGTAGGGGAGAATAGCAAAGCTACGGAATTACTAGACAGAGAAGACAGGCAGTGGTAAATAATAGTAATTGGGTCAGGAAGCCTGTTTTAGTCTCCAAGTAACTCAGTTGCTCTTTGAATATCTTGTTTTACTATGTGAGAATCACTCTATAGGCATTTGTTTTTAATATCCTAGACAGTTACTGTTTAATTTATCTTATTAGAGTCCTACCACAGCTACTAAGTTGACTTTTAGAGCAGAATGTTTATTTAAAAATCTTGGTCAGCATATTTCACAAATAGACAAATTTCATAATAGTCCACATTTTGTAGACTTTTAAAAATAAAAAATAATTGTTTAAAATTTGGATCTTTTTAATTTCAGTTTTTCCCCCTTCCCATCCCATTTTACAGACATTTCAACCTACGAATGAAGAGGGACACTTCCCTTTTCAGTGATGAATTTAAAGTAGAAACATCAAATAAAGTACTTGATTATGATACCTCTCATATTTACACTGGACATATTTATGGTAAGTTGGACCTAACAGAACCCTTTTCTTTCATTTTTTTTTCTACACAAAGATACTTATTTTGAAGTGTAAGCAGGTATTTCAGAAAAGGTTATAAATCCAGAGGAGATTGAAGTCATCATGAAGGGTCTTTGAGAAATGAAGTAATGTTTGAACCTATCTTTACATGTATGTTTAATAGTGAATTATGAAATATCTGGCTTCTGAAAGGTATGAAATTTTGACTCAGTACCTTAATATTAGAATTTTTAAAAATTTTAATGACTTCTATAATTTTCTGATTTTCCAAGTAAGAAATTAATAGTAACTTTGCTGTGTTTTATAAGAAAACAGGAAAAGTCTAAAAGGAAGCAGTAAAGATTATCTTAGCCAAAGATAATGTAACAAAGTTATCTGTAGGAAAGTCCTCCCAAGTCCCTTCTTCCTCAGAATCTATTTGCTTTATTCACAGTTCTAACAAATTTCTCTTACTGCATCAAATTAAAAGTGCATATTGGGGAGCGTCAGTGGCACACTTAACCCAATAGAAAGTTACATCTACTAGTAGTGTTGAAAGAACAGAACAATTATAGAAATCATAAAAAAGCTTAAAAAATGAAAATCTTCTGGGGGCGTTGAAGAGAGGCAAAATGTCATTGTTCTGTAACTGTATATTAATAAGTATTCAAGATGATTCTCAGTTAAGACGGTGTTGAACTGTTTGAGATTATTTCTACGCGAGTGGTTTCTACTGAAAATAATAACATGAAAAATTAAGTGCTTAAAGAATTTTTTCTCATTTTTTGATTGTGCCAGATGAGGCATTTCTATACTTAAACTTTCTCATTTGTAGAATAAACCTAATAAATTCTTTAGCTTTTTTATACTCTTACAATTCTGTAACCAAAATAAAGCATTTTTCATCAGTAGATTTTCAGTGTCAAACCTTAGTGTTCTATTATCTTCTTGATTATTTATCTTGCTGGGCAAATAACTTAGTAGTTCCTACCCTTTTTTGCTAGGTGATGAGATCAAGAAAAGTACAAGGCTGTAAATGAGTTTGCAGATAAAAATCATGTTATTTAGGTCAGGCATGGTAGCACTCACACCTGTAATCCCAGTGCTTTGGGAGTCTGAGGCAGGAGGATTGCTTAAGACCTGGAGTTTGCGACCAGCCTGGGCTATATAGTGAGACCTTTTCTCTAAAAAACGTAAAAAAAATCAGTTGTGGTGGCAAACCCGTAGTTTCAGTTAGATGGGAGGCTGAAGTGGGATGATTGCTGAGCCCAGGAGGTTGAGGCTACAGTGAGCTATGATTGTGCCACTGCACTATAGCCTGAGCGATAGACAGAGCCCCTGTTTTTTTATTCAAAAAAAAAAAAAAAATTACTTAAAATACCAGTGTCTTGGGCTCTTACCTCCAGTCTATGATTAATGCAAAGGCAACTAATTAATGTTATTGTACAACTTAGAAATTGTGGAAGGCCTGATTTTTATTTTAATTAGAGAATTGTAATGGGTAAATTCAAGGTTTAAAGCCCTCTCCCTCTACTTTCACCCTTTATGTCATTTGATTTTGGTGCTCACCTTTTCATTGTGATTATATTAAAAACGAAAAGTACCTTTTTTTCTATTATTTCCTTTCACTGGAGAAGTATAATTGATGGGATAGTATTACAAATTTTGTCCTATATCTTTAAAAGTACTGTTGGTATAGTTTTGTTCAAAGTTCCTCTGAAATATTTGACACTGTTCTGTTTAAAAGTGTATTTATAGGCAAGGCATGGTGCCTCACGTCTGTAATCCCAGCACTTTAGGAGGCCGAGGCAGGTGGATTGTTTGAGCCCAGGAGTTCCAGACAAGCCTGGGAAGCATAGCAAGGCCCCGTCTCTACCAAAAATACAAAAATTAGCTGGAGATGGTGGTGCACGCCTGTAGTTCCAGCTACTAGGGAGGCAGAGGTGGGAGGAGTGCCTGAGCCCAGGAGGTTGAGGCTGCACAGAGCCATGAGCTTGTGTCACTGCACTCCAGCCTGGGTGACAGAGCAAGACCTTGTCTCAAAAGCAAAACAAAACAAAACAAAACACAAAACCCCTAAGCATAGCGCAGAAGCCAAAAGGCCTGGCCCATTTGCAATATATCGGATGGGAAAGGAGCTTTTTTTCTTGTGGTACCTGTAGCAAAATTTTCAAAAGATGCTTTGGATGTCTTTATTCTGAAAGTTTATATTTTATCAGTAGGTTTGCTTGCTTTCTTTTAAGTTTAAATTAATTTAACTATTAATTGTTTTGTTTTGTTTTGAGACAAGGTCTTGCTCTTGTCACTCAGGCTGGAGTTTAGTGGTGCCATGTCAGCTCACAGCAACCTCCACCTCCAGGGTTCAAGTGATTCTTCTGCCCCAGCCTCCTTAGTAGCTGGACTTAACAGGCGTGTGCCACCAGGCCCAGCTAATGTTTTCTGTGTTTTTAGTAGAGACAGGGTTTCACTATGTTAGCTAGGCTGGTCTCGAACTCCTGGCCTTGAGTGATCTCCCCGCCTCGGACCCCCAAAGTGCTGGGATTATAGGTGTGAACCACACTGTGCCGGGCCAATTTACAATTGTTGATGACTGTTGCATACATGCTAGGCACTGAGCTAGATGCAAGGAATGTGGTTGGTAACAAGGCAGATACTCTGTTTTTCATTGCTGTTATTAGTAGTTGTATATGTTTTAACTAAATACCAGTTGCTGTTCACATTTTACATTCTGCTTGATATATTTTATGTGAAAATTTCCATGGTAAATTTATATTCAGAAATTAACCATATATATGTGTATATATGTATGCATGTGTATATATATATACACACACACGTATATACACATATATATGAACAAATTTAACATTCATGTGCAAATTAAATTGTCAAGAATTTGTTGCTTTCATTAATAGGTGAAGAAGGAAGTTTTAGCCATGGGTCTGTTATTGATGGAAGATTTGAAGGATTCATCCAGACTCGTGGTGGCACATTTTATGTTGAGCCAGCAGAGAGATATATTAAAGACCGAACTCTGCCATTTCATTCTGTCATTTATCATGAAGATGATATTAGTAAGTACTTAAATTTTATCAAGTAGCCTTTTTCAAAAGGCATATAATAGTTAAAACAATGTGGAGACAAATGAAGCATTAGCTGTTGTCTTTCCTGAGTTACTAATCAGGCTAGAACATAGTTTTTACTAGCAATTGCTATTTAAGGAATAGTAGATATATGTAATGAGGCAATTTCCTTGTCAATCCATTGCCAGTACTACTTCGTTGATATGACACAACTAATTCTGTTTGAACTGTATGAGTCAACCAAATCTGACTGAACTGGAAATTGTATATTTTGACATCAGCCAGTCTGTGTAATGCTAATACCTTTGTGTGTGTGGCTTACTGAAGGTAGAAGAGCATCATTACTTCTTATGTAAATTTCCATGTGGGTATTTGTGTAGTATTTAAGGAATATTTTAGGTGTTTTTGTAATTTTTAAGTCCATTGAGTATTTCTTTTTAGAATCTTAAAGTAATGACCTTAAGAGTCCCACTTTATCATGGATTTTGTTCTCTGCCATCTTTATATGATGATATTTTTCTGTTTTAAGAATAGAAAATATATTTAGACTTTACCTTTTAATTATATTGTCCGTATATCCACAGTTATCCAGTTACTGGAAATGCTTCTTTGAAGTACCACAGAAATACATTTCTCTAATTTATATAGCTCTTAAATACCCATTTATTATTTTTTGACTGTAATTAGACTAGTCTCTCAATTTTTGCCTACTTTCCTAACTTGGCAGCTTCTTCCTACGTGAGTTTTCCTTTGCATAGACAGGAATTTATTGTCAATGATTTTATTCTCACCTCTAGTAATACACTGACAAGCATTAACCATCTTGACTTTTTGCTCCATCAGCTCTGACAGTTTCTGTACTTCATCTCTCCAACTGCTCATTATCTCTGCTGCTAGATTACTATAGAAAATAGCATACGTATTCTAGGTAGGATACATTTATGATTTTTAGCTACTTGTTAAATCATAAGCTTATCAGTGCTACTTGCCTGTATTTTCATTCATCTCTATTTGATTCCTTTTCCAGTTTTGACTCCTGGTATTTCAAACTCTACCTTTCTTTTCAAGCTCTAAGCTATCATTCTCCTTCATAAGTAGGAATATGCATTCCTTTGCTTTCTTTTCTTTCTGCTGACAAAATTATTTACCTGCTTTGTGTCTTGCTTTGTAATTTTCTTAGTAATTTAACTTTTTTTTGCAGGGTTACCTCCCCTGTCAGGGTATGTAAGTTCTCCAGATATAGTTTCTGTTTCTTTTGCTCCTTTAATATTCCAGGTACAATTTGTTTGTGCAGCAGGCTTTTCATAAATACTTAATGAAATATTGGAATATTTTTTCTAGAATATTTTATCAAAATCAAATAAAACCTTTTGAGGAAGGAAGGAGAGGAAAAGAGTAATCTGCCAGAATATTTTTTCCTTTCTATCACATTGTAATTGTACTTTCTCCATTGCTTTCTACTTCCTATCAGTGCCCTCTACTGTATTTGTTCTGCCTGTTTTGACTTCTGTTACTGTTCCTGTCTCTCGTTTTCCTCCTTCTATCTACTTGAGTGTAGTTTAAGAATATTATTTTTTTCCACTTTTATTTCTTGTAATATAATTGTATTTTTCACATATTGCTTCCAACAGTAATTTCCAAATATCTTAATAGGTGTCAATCTTTTTTTCCCCCAAAGATGATGAGTTAGCTTGGAGGATGAATGACACTGCATGTTACTTGATTTTTTGTTCTTTTTGGCATTTAAATGCTTTACCATTGATACCAGCTTTTATTTTATACTTGTTTTAAGTAAATATATGTTTGTGGTAAGGAGACCTTTTTAACGTTCTTTTTATTATTAAGTATCAATGGTGGTGTTAGAATTTAAAAGCAGCCATCTTTAAGGTAATTTTATTTGTAACTTCTCAGGTAATTGGAATTGTAGGGTGTGAGGATGGAAGTACAGAAGGAATAGCCTTAAACAGAGTTTTTAACGTTTACAAATTTAGACAATTGCTTTTGAAAAACTATCTAAGAATCTGTCAAGTGAACCATGGTTTAAGACAAGAAAACATCCGTGTATTAGTCTTTTTGTCTAAATAGTTGCTATATTTATATTCTATACCATGGTTGGGAAATTCTCTGCAGAGGGACAGATAGTAAATGTTTTTGGCTTTGAGAGCTGTATGTTTTATTGTAGCTACTCAGCTCTGCCATTGTAGCACAAGAGCAGCCAAAGAAATACATAAATGAATAAACATGGGCTTTAAAAAAATTATTATTTATATATCTATTTTTTTGGAGACAGAGCATTGCCCTGTTGCCCAGTCTGGAGTGCAGTGGTGTGATCATAGCTCACTATAGCCTCAACCTCCTGAGCTCAAATGATCCTCCTACCTCAGCCCTGTGAGTAGCTGGGACTCCAGGCATAAGCCACGGCTCCCAGCTAGCATGGCTGTTTTTAATAAAACTTCATAGACACTTAAAATTTTAATTTCATATATTTTTCATATGACATAAAATATCATTCTCTTGATTTTTTCTTTAACCATTTAAAAATGTAGAAACCTCTGTTTTCATGTCAAAAACAGATGGGAGGGCTCACTAAATTTAATAATTAATTGGTTCTTTAAATTTCACTGTGTTAGCCAGGATGGTCTCGACCTTCTGACCTCGTGATCCGCCCGTCTCGGCCTCCCAAAGTGCTGGGATTACAGGCTTGAGCCACCGCGCCCAGCCAAGTTTAACAATCTTAATTTTTTAGAACAAGAAACAGGAAGTTTATGTAGAATATAACAGGTTCTAGAAGTAGTAGCAGGAGCAATAGTAAGAGTAACTATTATGGCTTATGTAGAATATGACAGGTTCTAGAAGTAGCAGGAGCAATAGTAAGAGTAACTATTATGGCTTAATGTATACCTGACACTGTATAAAAATCTTTACTTGCATTATTGAATTGAATTCTCACAATAACCTTATGAGATACTGGCACACCTATTATTCCCACTTTATAGGTGAAGGCTTAAACTGAGGCTTAGAAAACTTTTGTCACTTGATTGTGGACCTCCTGTTCTTTACCCTGTGCTCTTCTGCTTCACTCATGGAAGAAAGCTGTAAATTCTCACTGCCTTTACTTCAAGGATTTCTGGGGCTTTTCTGAAATCTGTAAGCCTCTCTAAAATCATACATTTGCATCTATTGCTGTTTTAAGCCGATATATCTCTCTTTAATATATTTAGCAGTATTTATTTTATAACTAACAGGGAAAGGATGCCCTTTAATGTATATTATTATTTTTATATAATTGGTTTAAGTACCAATAATTTATTTTCAGAAGTAAAGTACTGCATGATTGTATCACTGTGAATGTTCTTAATTGAATTTGGTATCCTTGTATGTGTTATCCTTATCAAAAAGAAGCAAATGGTAGGGGAGGCATACTAACCTTGGATATAGCTTCTGATGAGAAGTTGGCTACCCTCTTCTTACGATTGTTTTTGCAACTGAAGGCATAAATGTACAGAACCACCATGAAAAATGATACTGCTGTTCTCCAGAACCTTGGGGAACGGCTTCTGAGACTGTACCAGAACACAGAGATAGTTTTCAGTGAAAATACTTAATAATTTCTCTAGATGTGATCGTGATAACTACATATTGTTATCAGCTTAAAATGCATACGTATTTAATTCTGTACTTAGGTAGTAAAAAACACTCTGTCCTAGGACGTGGAAGTGTGAACAGTTAATAACAAGGTAAGAATACCACTTAGTCCTCTGCTCCTTAGCACAGTTTATTTTAAAGAAACTGAGAAAAACTGTTCCGTAAACTAGAATAGTATTGTTATTAACATGAACAGGTTTTAGGAATATCTGACTATATGATTGCTTGGAATTATTAGTTGTAATAATTCCCTCGCACCTTTTTTGTATACTACCTATCCAAGAGCTAAAGGTCTGAGTAATTTTTGTATGCTATACTTATAGAGAAATACTTTATCTCCAAATTAAAAAAATATATTTTAATTGTATATTAAAAGCTGCAGAATAAGTTATTTGGGTTTATTGCTTTCATTTCAAATTTATTATTTATTTTCCTTTGTGGGGTATAGGAAAGCCCAGAGAGGTTGAATTTGCCTCTGTCACCCAGACTGGAGTGTAGTGGCGCCATCTTGGCTCGCTGCAACCTCCACCTTCTGGGTTGGAGCAATTCTCCTGCCTCAACCTCCCAAGTAGCTGGGACTACAGGCGTGCGCCATCACGCCCAGCTAATTTTTGTATTTTTAGTAGAGACAGGGTTTCACCATGTTGACCAGGATGGTCTCTATCTCTTGACCTCATGATCTGCCCGCCTTGGCCTCCCAAAGTGCTGGGATTACAGGCTTGAGTCACTGCGCCGGACCTGAATTTGTCTATACCTTATAGTAGTAGGGCACCCTTACTTTTAGAATGTGTGTTAGCCATACCTATACTTACTTCTTCTTTCTCTTGTGCTTCAATGGGAAGACTTCCTGTTTCTTGTTCTAAAAAATTAAGATTGTTAAACTTGGCCGGGCGCGGTGGCTCAAGCCTGTAATCCCAGCACTTTGGGAGGCCGAGACGGGCGGATCACGAGGTCAGAAGGTCGAGACCATCCTGGCTAACACAGTGAAACCCCGTCTCTACTAAAAAATACAAAAAACTAGCCGGGCGAGGTGGCGGGCGCCTGTAGTCCCAGCTACTCGGGAGGCTGAGGCAGGAGAATGGCGTAAACCCAGGAGGCGGAGCTTGCAGTGAGATGAGATAGCGCCACTGCACTCCAGCCTGGGCGACAGAGCGAGACTCCGTCTCAAAAAAAAAAAATAAATAAAAGATTGTTAAACTTTATTTTACCATTTCAAAATGGGGGCCTCTTCATTCATGTAGAGGCTTCCTCATCTGTGGAAATGTCGGGATGTTGCATCTAAAACTTTTAAAAAGTCACTTAGTTCCATATTGTGCTTTTGAAGTTGTTTTGTGTCACTGTTAGTGACAGAGATAAAAGGAAAGAATATAAGAGGGAAGAAATAATTGAATTGGTAAGTATTGATAACAGCTAGCATTGTTTGTGTCGTTCACATATAACAGGAAAACTGTTTTAAAAAGCATTCTGGCTATACTTAGGTCCAATCTGGAGATTGGAAATCTGCATAAGCATGCTGAGTTGTGGCAAACTGTGTAGCCAGCTGAAAAGTTGAGGTGTGAAGTGCTCTGATTGTTTGACTTCTGAACACCCACAGTGCATATAAGTGTATTGATTAATCTCTCTACTATATGTTTTAATTTGTATGCTTTACTAAGCATTGATGTTAAATACTGAACTTATTTATACACAGTGATGGTATTTGAAAGAAATATAAAAATTTAGTGGTTATTGTTGACACTGTCTTTTCCTTTTTTCCTGAGTTAATGTCTAGGGAAGTATAAATTAATTTTTCTAAAACTCACAGGCACAAAAGCCGAAAAGTTGAGAAGGCCACAAGATACGGGAGTTATTTAAAGAATAATATTTAATTAGAAATGTAGGATACTACATTGGAAACTTAAAAAAAAGTCACAGAAAAAGAGACAGTGGCCGGGCTTGGTGGCTCACGCCTGTAATCCCAGCACTTTGGGAGGCCGAGGCAGGTGGATCATGAGGTCGGGAGATCGAGACCATCCTGGCTAACACAGTGAAACCCCGTCTCTACTAAAAATACAAAAAATTAGCCGGTCGTGGTGGCGGGCGCCTCTAGTCCCAGCTACTTGAGAGGTTGAGGCAGGAGAATGGTGTGAACCCAGCAGGCGGAGCTTGCAGTGAGCCGAGATCACCTGCACTCCAGCCTGGGTGACAGAGCGAGACTCTGTCTCAGAAAAAAAATAATAAAAAAACAAGAGACAGTGAGGGACTTAATTCTTTTTAGCAGAATCTGGAGAAAATATGCTTAGACTTTTCATATTATGCATATTATGCATTTCATATTGTGTAACTTTATATAAATGGGATAACAGTTGAAAATTTTAGATCAGGTTCTTTTCTAATTGGTTATATATGTATGTATATGTATACATGTATATTCATATATATTTGTCTTAAAACATCGATATGAAATATTTTAGCTGTAATGAAATACAATGAATTATTTCAGAAATATAAGATTTTTAAAACTAAAAAATGGTTATTAGAAGCATTTACAGTGTCAAAAAAACAGCTGCAGCTTTTTTTTTTGGCAATTGCAGAGTGGTATTCAGTTAAGAGTAATACTTATTTTATATAAGCTGCATCAGAGAGAAATGAAGATGAAAAACTACCATCTCCATATATAACTCATTTGTGCTGTGCACCAATAAGAACCTGTTTTAGATTTTCATGCTGGCTTACAATTCTCATACTGATTTAGGCAAAGTTAATGGTTATTGAAAATACCACCAGGATGGACTGTCTGTCTGTCCTTCCATCTATCTGTATTTTTTTTCTTTTTGCTCTCTCATCAGCTGACTCTCAAGGATGGGCTATCTAGAGACACATTTGGTAGTGTGGTTAACTGTTAGTGTGTTAACTGTACAGTTTAAAAACAAAGCCTTACCTTTAAAGGCTTTAAAAGGAGTGAGTTGTGTATAGGGATGTTAAATAATTTGTAAACAAGGACAAACACTGTGCTAGAACCAGCTTATTCATTATGATCATCTTCATCTTCCTCCTCTTCCTCATCCTCTTCGTCCTCCTTTTCCTTATTCTTTTCAACTTCCTCACCTTCCTCCTCTTCTTTTTTTTTTCAGCATTGACGTCTCCCCCCCTGCTTTTTTTTTTCTTTTTGCTGCATCAGGCCTTCCTTTAGCTCAGTATGCAGCAATATCCATTTCTTAGTTTTTCTTCAGCTTCACAGCCTTCTTTTCGTAAGGCTGCTTGTCATATGTACCTTATTGACTTCTTTCCGAGTTTCTTTGGAACATCCCCAATGGATAGGTTTGGATATTCTCCTTAGATTTTTGGGCAGTACTCAGAACAAAATAAAAAGACTGAAGGAGCCCTCTTGAGTACATTGGGATCCCTAACCTTTTTTGTTTCTTCTTTAGGAGGGATATAAATTTCTCTTTAATAGCCATCCTTGTCCCCCTTTGTCATGTCTTCAGATTTTCCTTTCTCTTTAGCAGATACGGTTTTCCACCTCTCTGAGCACTTTTTGAAAATTCCGAGAAGTTAACTGAAGCATGAGTGCTGCTGCTTGTTCTCGTCCTGAATGTTTGCTCTAAGAATGCATATGATGACATTTTGCCTCTTGGCTTCTCAGGATCTTCTTTTACCAAATTTAGTTATTTTTCCTCAGAGAAGCACAGAGTCACCTAGTGCTCATCGGGCTGTCACTTGCCCCAGCACTGTCTCCTTGGAGGTCAGTGTACTGTAATGGCTATCAGAAATACATGATTATTTGAAAATAAAAAAAGCTTTTATGTTGTAAAGCAACTTTGAAAGTCACCCTAACAAGTAAAATTATCTTTGAAATTTTTGTTTTTTTCTTTTGAGAACTATCTTCTCATGATTTTGTAGTGTTTGAAGTGTTTTACAGATAAATTGAATAAGAAATTTTATAATTTTAGTATTGTAAAATGCACTAGAATTCAACACTCTAAAGATGACGGAAACTGAAGCCTAGAGTTATAAAACTTGTGCAGTATGACATGGATCCATGTCTTTTGGCTTCCACTCCAGTGCTTTATTTCTGTTACGTTCTGAGTTAGGAGAGTTTAAAGGCTGCTAAAAGGCAAGAACTTAATGACAATAGAGACAATGACAGTAAAGATTAAAAAAAAGAGTTATTTTTGGTATTGATTTTGAAGGCGAGCCATATTTACTACTAAAAAGGCAAATTTATATTTTAGGCTCATTGGAAACAATATGTATATATATTTATAGAGGTCTCACTATGTTGCCAGGCTTGTCTCGAGCTCTTGAGCTCAAGTGATTCTCCTGCCGCAGCCTCCCAAAGTGCTAAGATGACAGGTGTGAGCCACCATGCCTGGCCAAGGCTCAACTCCTATGAGTGATAAGTTATAGAAAAACTAGAAGAAATAGCATTTAGGAGTATGCATACGTATATGTCCTAGGAATACTCGGAGCTAAACCTCAGGCTTTCACATCTCTTGTAGCATAATTCAAAGATTGATGTTTGTACCAGTGACCTTGTAAGAGTGCCTGAGGATATTGGTCCAGGACTCTGGCCCTGGAAAGAGCTGCTTCTAAAGAGGCATTGTGAGATCTGGTTTATTATAGAAATGTTATATTCTCTTCATGATTTATAAATTGGGGGATTAGATAGAAAATCTCCATAAAGCAGTCTTGCTATCTTGTGTTTATATTTGAACGTAAGTCTAGAATTCACCGATGTGGATTTTATTGGTTTTAGCTTCTAGAGACTTCTTAGAATCATTTTTTATAGGCAAGCTTGTAGATCTACTAGTTAAAACTGTTTTTTCGTTTTAATTTGTTTGCTCAAGACCATACAAGTTAGTGGTCATGGTACATGGTAGGGAGAAGGCACAGAAGGTAATATGTCAAAGAACTGAGGCATGACATATGTATGAAAAGAGTTCGAAATAAAATCAAGGTGATATATTAAAATGGCTTTATAACCTTATACAGGTAATGTACTTTTTCTTGGTCTCATTTTCTTCAGGTATAAAATGAGGGTGTTAGATCATCGTGCTAATATCTCTTATCTCTTCTAAAAGTTAATGGTTCTGAACTACTTTTCCTTTAAAGGTGGAACTATCTTGATTGATCATGGCTGAGAGAAATAAAAAGTAAAAATAAAATAAAATATTTTTGTGCTGATTACCAAATGACTATATAAAATGGCTATTCTTATATGTAAATTAAGTATTTTGCTTAAGTAAATTAAGTATTCTTTTATGTAAATTAAGTAAATTAAAATGAAATATGTCCACCCCATTAACATTTTTGTGAATAGCCCTTCAGATCTCACATGCCATTTTAAATTTCGTGTACAATATATCTTAGATCTCTTTCTGTGTCAATAAACATAGCTCTACATTTTTCCTTTAAATGGCTACATAAAATTTTGTTGTTTCCTTGATAAATGTATTATTTACCAACCTGTCAACTAATGGATGTATAGATTGTTTCGTCTTTTTTACTGTTAAAAATTGCAACAGGTAACATTCTTGCACATATTTTCTCCCCTCAATATTTTTATGGTTATTTTCTTAAGATTAATTTCCTAGAAGTAGCATTGTGAGACATTTGCATTTTGATATATATTGCCAGATATCTCTTTAAAAAGGTTACATAGATTTATACTGTTAGACCTATAAACTAAATATTGACTTAATAATACCTTAGTGTATAGTCTGTGGACACACTTCCCCAATTACTTTACAAAAATGTCTCCTATTTTTTTTTTTTTTTTAAATACAGGATTTAATCAAGGTCTACACATTGCCGTTGATTGTCACATCTCTTTAGTCAGTATTACTCTTTTAACAGCTTAATTGAGGAAAAATTGATAGCAATAAGCTGCTTATATATAAAGTATATAATTTGATAACTTTCAACATATGCTTATGTCTATAAAACTATCATAGCATTTAAGATAGTGAACATGCCCATCACCCCCAAAAGCTTTCAGTGTAATTCTCTCCTCTACTCCCTGCTACCCTCTTGCACTGATCTCTAGGTTAGTTTGTGCTTTCTAAAATGTTATATAAACACAATTATACATTACGTACTCTTTAAGAAAATCTGGCTTTAACTCAGCATAAGTATTTTGGAATTCATCCATGTTGTATGTATTAAAAGTTAATTTTTTGTTGATAAATAGTAGTCTGTTGTGTGGATACCATGATTTATTAATACATTTGCCTGTTAAGGGACAGTTGGGTTGGGTTACTACAGACAAAATTACTATAAGGTTTTTTGTATTAACTCATCAAGTATTACTCGATTAAAGAGAAGATAAATTTTGAAGAGGCAGGGGATGAAATAACTACTAAGGACCAAAAAGTCTTGCTGTGTTGCCTGAGCTCTAGAGAGGGGGCATTTGGAAACAAGACAAGCAAAATACCCAAATAATTTTAGTTTAACCTCGTAGCATATGCAGCATATACATTCTCTCTCCTCCAAGCTGATAATACAACTTAGGTGTAATCTCCTAGAATTTTTTCCAGACCTCACAGTTCTGGGTATCCTCTCTTTACTGCTGTTTATATATTGATGAGTCTTCCTTATCTTTTGAATCCAGTAGGTTACAGGTCTTGGTCATATGACTGACCTTGAAAGGCATAGAAGGAAACCAGCTGTTGACTGGATGAGTAAATTAAATTCAACCTGTGTTTAATAACCTGTGAATGATTGCAGGGAGACCTTAACACTTGGGAAGTTGGTACTTAAATGCCATGCTTGTTTACATGTTGGACACCTCAGCTAGACTGAAAGCTCTTGAGAGTGCATGTTCTATGTCATTTATTTTTGTATCCCTGTTGTTTGGCATATAATAATTTTTCTTATTTGTTTGCTTAATAAATTAATGCAATTAAAAATAACATTGACATGTGATTAGGAAATTTATGTGTACACAGGTCTTAATTTTGAATGTTCTGTATGTTATAGTCAATCTGTAAAGTAGGAATTTAGAGCACACTTTGCTGTAGAAACAATTTAAAGTGTTAGATAATTCATATTTATTGTAGGTGGAATGAAGGCTAAAAGGAGGTTAAGGGAGCCAGCAGTTTACAGGTCTTTGGTTACCAGATGACCTTTGAAAAGAGGCATAGAAACCAGATACTGGCTGAAAAATTAAATTCAACAAGTATTTTTTGGTTTGTGAATATACAGGAAAGAGAATTTTAAAATTTCCCCTGAAGATTAAAAACCTTCAGGGGAATTTTCAGTAATAGAGAGTCAAAATGTGGTAAATGCTACAATAAGAATGTCATCAAAGCCCTGGGGTAGTGCATACTACCTCAGTGAGGGAGCTTTAGGGAGATTTAGGAAGACTTCCCTGGGGAGGTGGAATTTGACTTGAACCTTGAAGATCTTTTGATTGCTAGAGGAGATAATCTGTGATCACAGGAGAAGGGTCAGCCCTATTACTCTGGCTGCAACAATATTTCTTTTCAGTTGTCACAGCTTGGGAACTAGAGAAAGGAAAAGAGATTCACATGTTCTTTGGCCTAGAGTCACCCATTTATCCCTGTGTATAACTGTATAGTCCCAAGTCAAATACATGTAAATAATGGACACTTAAAGTCGATATATTACAAGTTTTCATTCCAAGTGTCAGTTGTAAGTTTTACAGGTTTAACAACTGATTAATTTGTTAATCAACATTTTTTGAGGGCCTAATCTGTACAAGACACTTTTAGAAACTATCCATGCAATAATGAATAGGGCTAAGGTTCTTGCTTAAACACTTTAGAGTCGAGTAATTCTGTTTGTAATTGATCAGAACAATAAAGCAACATTTCTCTGGTTGACCTGACTCCCATTATCCCTTTGGCTGCCAATACTAACCCTTTCTTTCTAAAACCCATGGGGTGGGGAGTGACATGCCTGGCCCTCCTCATCTCTGTTTCCAGAGAGATCAGTGTTGTAAGTGCATGTGGAAAGTGGGGTCATCTTCAACTTCCTCCTCTTTCAAGGGACAATCACTCTGTGCTTTTCTTATGCCCACTTACCCTCCCAAAACAGAAATTAGACATGGGGATTGGGAAGACATGAGAATTGGTACTAGGGAGAAAGGACCTCCCTCCCATCCACTGGACTTAGGAGGAAGAACATTTGGAGTTCTTTCCTGTCTCCAAACTTTTCATTTCTTCTTAAAAGGAAAAAAAAAGGCCTATCCTTTCTTCTACACTCCATCAGTGAATCCTTGTTGATGTTGGCAACTTTCGGAATAAATGGCGATTTTCATGGATAAGGACCCCACCCCATGATACTCTGGATATTAACAAAAGTAATTTTTATGCAAAATAATATTATTCTATAGAAGTTATTCTATTTTAAATTCAATTAATGTAGATTTTTAAAAATTGGATTTGGTGATTCATGGCATATTATTGGAGGGATTACCACCCAGTTTTGACTATTAGAGAGTCATCTCATAGCCAGGGCCATGGACCTAGCAGTTAAGTTTCTGAGCTGCCAGTCACATAAGGCGGAGGGGTACCCTGCTGGAAGTAGTGAGGATGCAAAAAGTGAGTATTTTGTGCCTAGTTCTGTTCGACAGAGAATCTGAACTGTAAATACTCCTCCTCGAAAGAATGGATGATTGAGAGTTAACTAGAGCTATTTCCTGCTTGAGGTAGAATCACAATATATGTACTATTTATATTTGTGTCTTGAACAGCAAAACAAAAGCAAGAGGCTGGCAGAGGAACTGGAAGAAAGGCAATAGATCTGAAGCTGATCTTTGTTTTAAATAGGCTGAATATTCTACACCCATGACTCATTCTTTGTGAAAGAATATGCTGTTTGGCCTTTTCAGGGGAACTACAGTACATCCTATGATTTAGCATCTCAATGAGGGCTTATTCATTAGTTGAACAAAGGCTTTTTCTAGAAATGAGGATTATATTGTTAGTAATTTTAGAGGGAAAATGTCATTGTCCATTTTTATAGTTAATGTGGTGACCAAGGAAAACAGCGTCTTTTAGAAGTTTTGAAAGTATATGGGAAAAATTGTATGCTTGACCCTTTCTATTGGGAGAGTTTTGTGCTGACAGAATTTGAAGCATATATAAATACTGTTTTGTTGCTTTGGAAATATTTGGAAATTTTTTTTACCCTAAGTTTCAAGCTTTCAAAAGGAATTTATATTTTTAATTCATGATATTTGAAATTCAATTTATGAAGAAATAAAACACTAATTCTTTTAAAATTCCAATGTTTTAAGTAACAATGTACTAAATAAATGTTTTATTTTTTTGTTCCCCTATACATTAATAACCAATGGTAAGTGAGTTTTAGTGTTTTGACAAAAGATTTTAAAGGTCACAGAACAATTGTAATTTTTTCCCCGTTGATTATTAAGATCATTTTGCATAGTTGCAGCTTGCATGGTCAGTTTTATGACTGGCAGTTACTGGTGTGGCAAAGTAAGAACTGCCTGGTGTTAACTAGGTGAATGAAATTGAGAATAGACTGGAAATTCAGTTGCTAGCTGGCATTAAGGAACTGCTTGAGGTTATAGATTATGACTTTTAAATGAGACTGGTCATAATTACTAGTTTTTCTTTAGCCTCATTCAGCTCCAGGAGGAGCTTCTCTCCTCCATAGTTACACTTCTGAAGTAAGAAAGACACCACTGCATTCACCATCAACTCCCTTCAAGGGTGTTGGGGTGGAGCACAAGGGAGTTGATGGTGAATGCAGTGGTGTAATTATAATAATAATTGACTAGGGGATTTAAACTAAATAAGGAAGAAAAAGAATATCTTGTGATAGACAGTAAGGTGGTAGCATTGAATTAAAGGGTCTTACTGATGTTAAAGGGCTGTTGGAGCCTAGAGGGAATGTGCTGAAAAGATAAGTGGTGGAAAGAAAGTAGAATACTGGAACTTGAGATTATGAAGCATTTTCAGTTACCAATAATGACAAGTTCAGAAGTGTAACTATGGAAATGAGAAGCTGAGGTAGGAAAAAAATCATTGGAGAAGAGAACTGAGTGTATTGGAAAGATCATCGTCATGAATGATGAATGATGATGAATGAATGATGAATGATGTCATCAGTCATGATGATGGGGTGGTGTCAGAGAGACTGACAGTGGGTCAGGATCTAAAAATAAGGAAATAAGGGCAGTAGTGACTTGGGTGACAACAAATGCCTGTAATAAGTTGAGGTAGTCAGTGATATAGTCTCATGACTGTAAAAATTGAGCTACTGTGAGAATAGTCTTAATGGTCCTAAGGGAGAAAGTGGTAGAAAGTTGTGTTTTGTGAAATGAGGGGTGGGGGAGTATCTTCCCAAGAATAGGAAGAGTTTTGGGGTTCTCCTTTATTTTTGCTAGTGTCCTCCTGATGGAGGTCAGGAATGCTGCAGAAGGATTCTCTTGACCCCTGCCAGATGATGGACCAGAAACATAGATAATCTCTTGATGACAGCCAAATTCAGTATAGTGGTGATAGGGTCAGAATAATGAGTGATTACTGTCCTTTTTTAGAAATCACAAATCATCTGTATGACAAAAAGTTAAAGACCAGTGGTTTTTATTGAGGGAGAACTTAGGAACCTGCTAGGTTTTAACATTAAAATGCCTAGCATAATGCCTTTTCCATAGGTACTCATTGAACATTTATGGTTTTCATTAGTTAAGACAGTCAAATTTTTATTTATAAGATTTATAAATAAAAATTATTTATAATTGGTTATACCTAAATATGTGACAGTAACAATGTTTCTTTTTTGTATTTTAGACTATCCCCATAAATACGGTCCTCAGGGGGGCTGTGCAGATCATTCAGTATTTGAAAGAATGAGGAAATACCAGATGACTGGTGTAGAGGAAGTAACACAGGTAAGGATTTTAACACTAGCTTGCATTTAGGAAATGGAAATGAACTTGAGGATGTATATCTACATTTAAAAATGTATGTTCTAGAATTTCTGAAAGATTTATACCACTATGTGGAGTGTTTTTTAATGCTCAAAGAGGCCAGGTAACAGGCCAGTAAGAAAAAGATGGGGCTGAGGTTTGAATACAAATATATGTGACCCAAGAAAAATTACACGTCTAAAATATACTATCCTTTACATATTTTGTTATAAAAGAAAACAAATGTTTTATATAAATGTAAATATTTATATTAGTATTAAAATTAGAGTGACCACTTGCCTTGGTTTGCCAAGGTATTCCTCATTTTCAACACTGAACGTTGTGTGTTGACAGACAATCTGATTAGTCATGTTAATAAAAATCTCAGGGCTTTTCATATTTTAATTCTTCTTTTTCTCCCCTCCTTTTTCTTTAGTCATAGGTGACAGGTTATAGTTATTCAAAACATAAGTTCAAAATGAGAAAACATTTTTTCTTTTATGATAAAACATTTATTGTATATTTTGGACATCCTTTCTAAAAGTAGTATGGTAGAGTAATGTTTCCTGAGCCATGAATATTTGTATTCAGATCTATTCCTTAATCAGTGAAATGGCATAAACAGTTCTGTTTCAGGTGGGTCTTTCTAGTATTAAGTGAGATTTTATTTTTACGTGTATTGAAGAAATACATATTGATCTTCTGCCATATGCCAGAGACTGTGGAAAATTCTGGGAATATGTGGAGATTACGATGAAGGCTTATTCTCAAAAGTTTATCGTTTAATTGGAGACACAGAGAAACAATTTAGAGTTGTGGAAGATAGAAGAGAATTAAGTATAGGATGATATTCTACACATAAGAGGAATAGCTAATCTAGCCTGATAAGTATTTGAAGGCAATAATCAGACCTTAAGAATAAGTAGGAGTTAGGTTAGCCACGAGGATATGGAAAGACTATTCCAAGCAGGAGGAACAGTACATACCAAGGCCAAGGAGACAGAAAGATCAGTAAAGAATTTTTAACATGGGGGTAGAGTTTAAGACTAGAGTTTAGGAGACTAATGAGAAGTTGTTGTAGTTACTCAGTTGAGAAGTGATAGGGGCTGGTACTGATGTATTGGCAATGTGGGTAGAGGGGATGAGATTACAGACTGTTAGATATGATAGAATTTAGCAGGGTGGCTTGATAAAATATTAAGATACAACAGTAGGTTGCATTTATTTATACTACGAATAGATTACCAGAAATATAATGAAAGAGTGGATATTGTTAATAGTATCAGAGAATATTGTGTATTGTAGAATAAATGTAACAAAGAATTATAAGACCTATATAAGGAAAATAAAAACTTTATAAAAATATTAAGGAAGATTGATTTTAAATGAATGGAGAGATATACCATATTTGGGAAATAATATTTAATATTATAAAAATGTCAGTTCTCCCTGTATTGATTTGTAGATTCAATGGTAGTCCAATACACATTACAACAGGCTTATTCACAACCCTCAATGGGTCAAAAATGTTACATGGAAAAGTAAGGACTAAGAAGAAGTAGGGCCAATTTAAAGATGATGAACAGGAAAGAGGGAAAGAGGATTTACCCTCGGAGGTATTAAGACTTGTAATAATAATTGAGAGTGTGATAGCACAGGGATGGACAGATTAACTAGTGGAATAAAAATGAGTGCTTAGAAAAAGACCCGTGCATGTATGAAACTTTGTTATGTGGTAGAGATGCAATCCCAAATTAGTAAGGAAAGTAGTGGGTACCATTGAATAAATGGATCCAGAAAAAAATGTTTATTTGAAAAAAAGTCGAAGTTGGGTCACGATCCTACACCATATTTACAACAAAAAAGTCCAGATGGATTGAAATATTAAATGTCTAAAATGAAAACTTTGAAACTTGTGGATTTCGCTTTCAAGCTGTGATAGAGTAACTGATATCTAACTAGGCTTTCTACAATAAACAACTAGAAAACCAGACAAAGTATTTCTTTCTTTCTTTTTTTTTTTTTTTTCCTGAGACGGAGTCTCGCTTTGTCGCCCAGGCTGGAGTGCAGTGGCGCGATCTCAGCTCACTGCAAGCGCCGCCTCCCGGGTTCGCGCCGCTTCCCGAGTTCACGCCATTCTCCTGCCTCAGCCTCCTGAGTAGCTGGGACTACAGGCGCGCACCACCAAGCCCGGCTAATTTTTTGTATTTTTAGTAGAGACAGGGTTTCACCGTGTTAGCCAGGATGATCTCGATCTCCTGACCTCATAATCCACCCACCTCGGCCTCTCAAAGTGCTGGGATTACAGGCGTGAGCCACAGCGCCTGGTGTCAAACAAAATATTTCAAACAATTATTTTCAAACATTAGAAAACAAACATTGCAGGATTGAGATCTCAGAGTGAGGAAATAAATATCTCTGTGATTTCCCTGACTTTTTGAGTGGAGTCGAAATTTCAGATATGACACACGGAAGGAGATCTCAAGAAGAGTAAGTACACAACAATGTTGCTAAGTTGAAGAGTTAGAAGTAAGAATTCAGGAAGCCTGAGGTGTCTGGACTTACAGGCACAATACCTGAGAGGAGAGAGCTTTGCTGAGAAAAAGCTCCATATATCTGCACAGGTGTTGCCTTCCTTGAGTCTTAACTGAATACTAAGCTGTGCCTGCCTGCACAGGATGAAATTCTTTGAGAAAACTATGAGACAAAGAAAAACTACTGGGACTCTGTGAAATGAACAACTATCAAAAACAGTACTTGGGCCGGGTGTGGGTGGTTCATGCCTGTAATCCCAGCATTTTAGAAGGCTGAGGCAGGAGGATCACTTGAGGCCAGGAGTGCGAGACCAGCCTGGGCAACCTAGCCAGATCTCATCTCCATAATTTTTTTTTTTTTTTTCTAATTAGCTGAGTGTGGTGGTGAGCACCTATAGTCTCAGCTACTCTGGAGGCTGAGACAAGAGGATTTCTTGAGCCCAGGAGGTTGAGGCTGCTGTGATCCATGATTGTGCCATGGCACCCCAGTCCGGGCAGCAGTGCGAGACCCTGTCTCTCAAAAAATTACACTTAGTAGATACCTCAAGCCATGGTAGCAGGGCTAACCTAGCCCTGGAGTAGAAGCTACTTCAGACCTGCCCTTCCTGAGCAGAAAAACAAGCCTCAAAAATGTCAAACTGCTTTTCAAATAAATTAGCTGTCTGTCAGAGAAAAGCTCAATAATATTTCTTTAAGGAGAACATTAAGTCCAGATACTCAACAATATAACAGTGTTCAACATTCAAAGAACATTACTAGATGACAAGAAACTGAAAAATATGATTCATAATAATAAGAAAAGCCACCTAAATAGAAACACAACCAGTAATTAGACATTAACAGGCAAGGACTTTAAAATAACTATTATTAGTATGTTCAAAGAATTAAAGACATGAACACAAAAAGGAGAGAATGGAAATTCTAATAAAAAACCAAAGGAACTTCTAGGGTGAAAAGTATGTTATCTGAAGTAAAAAATTTAGTGGATAGGCTTAAAAGAAAATTAATTACTGTGGAACTCAATATGAGTATACTTGAATAAAGGAAAATTAAACAATAGACAGTATCCATATCTAAGCACAGAGAGAAAATAATAGACGTCCGGGGGAAGAGATGCAGAAAAAAAATTTAAAAAATAATGCCTCCAAATTTTTCAGATATGAAGAAAAATTTCAATTCATGGTCCAAGAAACTCAATGAAACACATGCAGGATAAACACAAAGAAAACCATACCGGGGTATATTACAATTAAATTATTGGAAACACCTGAAAATCATAAAAAAACCATAAAAGCAGCCAGAGAAAAGGAGATACATTTACATACTGGGGAACAAAGAGAAGTATAACTGGTGACTGCTCATCACACAGTGCAAACTGGAAGACACAGAATAACATCTTCAAAGTGTTGAAAGAAAATCTGCCGAACTAGGATTCTATATTCAGTGAAAATAATTTTCAAAAACAAGGGCAAATTAAATATCTTTTTAAATAAAAATTGAGAGAATTTGTGTCTAAGTGACCTACACTGTAAGAAACATTAAAGGAAGTTCTCCAGGTAGAAAAAGATACCAGATGGAAACTCAGATATACACAGAGGAGTGAAGAACATAAAATAGTAACTATATCGATAAATATTAAGCAGTTTTTTTTCTCATTTAAAAAAATCTTCAAGAGATTATTACCTAAGTCAAAATAGTAAGGTATAATGGATTTTGTAATATACAGAGACTCAAAATTTATGACAGTAGCACAAAGGACAAGAGAAAGAAGAATGGAAGTATGTTTCTTAAACAATTTGTGAAGTGGTGTAATTTTGGCAGGTAAACTGTGCCGTGATAAAGATGGATATTGTAAACCCTAGAGCTGGGGTCAGCAAACTACTGCCTGTGGGCCAACTGTTTTTTGTAAGTAAAGTTTTATTAGAACACAGCTACACCTATTCATTGATAGGTTGTCTATGGCTGCTTTTACATTATAGTGGCAGAGTTGAGTAGTTGTGATAGAGAACAACCGCATGTTGTTTAAAAGTCTAAATGTTTACTATTAGGCCTTTTAAGAAAAAGTTTGCAGGAATTTCCTCTGCCCTGGAGCAACCATTGAGAAAAGAAAAGGAAATAATTTAACAGGTTAATAAAATAAATCAAATGTAATTAAAAACAGTTAAGAGAAATTAGGAAAAAGAGAAAAAGGAACAAAAAACAGATGGAACCAATAGAAAATAAATAACAAGATGGTAAGTTTAAATCTAACCATATGAATGACTGTATTAAATATAAATGGACTGCTGAGGTGTGACGATTGCTTGAGGCCAAGAGTTCAAGACTAACCTGGCCAACATAGTGAGACCCTGTCTCTGTTTTTTTTAACTAAAAAAATACAAATGGACTAAGCACATTAAGAAACTGAGATGGTTAGAGTGATTAAAAAAAAAAAAGCCAGACCAAATTAGTCTAAAAGAAATGCAATTTAAATGAAAAGGACACAGTTTTAACATTTAAAGAGCTAAGTGAGATGGTTCACTCCTGTAGTCACAGCTTGTCGGATGCTGAGGTAGGAGGATTGCTTGAATATAGAAGGTTGAGAGTGCAGTGAGCCATGATCGATTGCGCCAGTGTAGTGTACTCCAGCCCAGGCCACAGAGTGAGAACCTATTTAAAAAAAAAAAAAAAACTTATTGTTTTGGATTTGGGTCATAAAATGATGGAAAAGAAATTGGGTTTAGTTAATTATGCTATGAATTAATTTATGGATCCATATTCTCAGAGTTTATCATTAAGGACAGTCTTAAAGTCCTTAAGAAAATACAGAGAAAACGGCCGGGTGTGTTGGCTCACACCTGTAATCCCAGCAGTTTGGGAGGCCGAGGCAGCAGGATCACGAGGTCAGGAGATTGAGACCTTCCTAACACAGGTGAAACCCCATCTCTATTAGAAATACAAAAACAAAATTAGCTGGGCGTGGTGGCAGGCACCTGTAGTCCCAGCTACTCGGGAGATTGAGGTGGGAGAATGGCATGAACCCGGGAGGTGGAGCTTGCAGTGAGCTGAGATCGCATCACTGCACTCGTGACAGAGTGAGACTCTGCCTCAAAAATAAATAAATAAATAAATAAATAAATAAATAAATAAATAAAATAAATAAGGAGAAAACTTCACATTTTCTGAGGCCAGTGTTACTTTGATAGTCATACCAAACAGAGACATTACAAGAAAACTAAGCTACAGGCCAATATTCCTCATGAATGTAAAAGTAAAATTTCTTGAAATATTAGCAAGTGAAATCCAGCAATATATTAAAAAATAACACATTATGCTCAAATGAAGTTTATACCAGAAATGCAAAATTAACATTAGAAAATTTGTGTAATCCACCACATAAACATAATAAAGGATGAAACCCCTCTGATTATCTCAGTAGACTAGTAAAAAACATTGCCAAATTTTAACACTCAACACATGGCAAACTAAAAATAGAAGGAAGCTTTCTTAGGCTAGTAAGAGCTTTTATAAAAAACCTACAGCTGATACCATGCTTAAAAGTGAGAGACTAAGTCCTTTTCCTTTGAGACCACGAATAAAAGCTTTTTTTTTTTTTGAGACGGAGTCTCACTCTGTCACCCAGGGTGGAGTGCTGTGGCATGATCTCGGCCCACTGCAACCTCTGCCTCCCAGGTTCAAGTGATTCTCCCGCCTCAACTTCCTGAATAGCTGGGATTACAGGTGCGCACCACCACATCCACCACCTTCGTGTATTTTTGGTAGAGATGGGGTTTCACCATGTCGCTCAGGCTGGTCTTGAACTTTTGACCTCATGATCTGTGCGCCTCGGCCTCCCAAAGTGCCAGAATTACAGGTGTGAGCCACTGCACTCAGCCAAGGAACAGAAACTTTTACTCAGCATTATACTGAAAGTCCTAGCCACCATAATAAGGCAAGAAAAATAAATGAAAGGCATACAGATTATAAAGGAAGTGGTTAAAGGTAATACAAGAGTATACCTAGAAAAAGTTACTAGAATCAATAAGCAGACTTATCAAAGACATAGACTAAAAGTTGGTATAATCGGTTGTATTCTATATACTGGCAATGAATATTTAGAAAATGAAAAAAATTAAGTAAAACAGCATCAAAATATAAAATATGTAGAATAAATTTAACAGAATAGGTGCAAGATGTGTACATGAAAAACTAGAAAATATTGCCAAGAAAAATTAAAGATCTAAATAAATTGAGAAATGTACTCTGGTTGTGGTTGGAATCCTCAATGTTAGTATGTCAGTTCTCCCCAAATTGTTCTGCAGATTCAGTGCAGTCAGTATCAAGACTTGCAGTGGACATTTATCTAGTAATTGACAAACTGATTCTAAAAGTTATACTGAAAGGTAAAAGACCTAGAATAAACAAAACAATTTTCAAAAAAGAACAAGGATGGAAGATTCAATAGTATTTGGTTTTTAAGACTTAGTATAAAGTTACAGTAATCAAGATAGTGTCATCTTGGCCTAAGGGTAAACATATAGGCAAATGTAGCAACATAGAGAGTTCACATGGTCAGTTGATTTTTGCAAAAGTCCCAAGGTAATTTAAAAGAGGAAAGAACAGTCTTTTCAACAAATGGTACTGGAACAATTGGATATCCATATGAAAAAAAAAATTGAGATTCACCTATACTTCACACCTTATACAAAAATTAACTCAAAATGGAAAGTAGACCTATATGCTAAAGCTAAAACTAAAACTAGGGAAAAACATAGGAGAAATTTTTGTGACTTGTGATAACAATTTCTCAAGGCACAAAAATTCCCTATGAAAAGCATGTAAACTGGACTTCATCAAAATGAAAAACCTTGCTGCAAAAAACATAGTTAAGAAAAATATGAAAACAAGCCATAGACTGAGAAAATGTCTACAATATCTCTGATAAAAGGCTTTTTTTTCCAGAATACGTAAAGAACTGTTATAACTCAATTAAAAAAAAAAAAAAAAAGCACAAATGCCAATTAAAAAATGGACAGTGCACCTGGAAAGCCTTTCCAAGAAGGATAGGCACAAATAAGCCCAGACTGGGATGACTACAGTAAATACATAACTCTTCATTGCCCAGACATGAACCACCATCCACAAGCGTCCAGACCATCCAGGAAAACATGACTTCACCAGATAAACTAAATAAGGCACTGGGAACAAATTCTGAAGAATGGATCCGTAGATAGGTGACCTTTCAGACAGAGAATTAAAAATAGCTGTTTTGAAGAAACTCAGAGAAATTCAAGATAACACAGAGAAGGAATTCAGAATACTACCAGATAAATTTAAAAAACAAATTGAAATAATTAAAAAGAATCAAGCAGAAATTCTAGAGTTGAAAAATGCAATTGATGTACTGAAGAATGCATCAGAGTCTCTTAGTAACAGAATTGATAAAAGAATTAGTGAGCTTGAAGACAACTTTGAAAATATAAAGTCAGAGACAAAAGAAAAAGGAATACTCTAAAAGAATGAAGAACACCTATAATATCTAGGAAATAGCCTCAAAAGGGCAAATGTAAGAATCATGTCCTTAAAGAGGAGGTAGAGAAAGAGATAGGGGTAAAAAGTTTATTCAAAGGGATAATACCAGAGAACTTCTCAAACCTAGAAAAAGTATGAACATGTAAGTGTTAGGAGGTTATGAAACACTAAGCAGATTTAACCCAATGAAGACTAACTCAAGGCATTTAATAATCAAACCAGCAAAGGCCGTAAAGAAAAGGTCCTAAAAGCAGCAAGAAAAAAGAAACAAATAACCTACAGTGGAGCTCTAATAGATTTGGCAGCAGACTTTTCAGTGGAAATTTTACAGGCCAGGAGAGAGTGGCATGATGTGTTTAAAGTGCTGAAGGAAAAAATTTTTTATCCTATAGCAGTGTATTCAGGGAAATAGCCTTCAAACACGAAGGAGAAATAAAGACTTTCCCAGACAAACAAAAATGGATAGATTTCATCAACACCAGACTTGTCCTACAAGAAGTGCTAAAGAGAGTACTTCAGTCAGAAAGAAAAGGATGTGAATGAGCAGTAAGAAATAATACGATGATATAAAACTCATTGGTAATAATAAGTACACAGAATATTGTGTATCTGTTATGTATATAAATTGCTCATATCTTGAGTAGAAAGACCAAATGATGAACTGATAAAAAATAACTTTTCAGGATATAGACACTACAATAAGGCATGAATAGAAACAAGATTAAAAAGCAGGGGGACAAAGTTAAAGTTTTTATTAGTCTTCTTTTTGCTTCTTTATGCAATCACTGTTGTCATCAGTTTAAAATGATGATTGTAAGATAGTATTTGCAAGCCTCATGGTAACTTCAAATAAAAAAACATACGATAGATATACAAAATAAAAAGCAAGAAATTAAATCATACCACCAGAGAAAATCAGCTTCACTAGAGGGAAGACAGGAAGGAAAGAAGGAAGAGAAGGCCACAAAACAACTAGAAACAAATAACAAAATAGCAGGAGTAAGTCCTTACTTATCAGTAATAACACTGAATGTCAATAGACCAAACTCTCTAATCAAAAGACATAGAGTAGCTAAATGAATTAAAAAACCCCAAAGATCCAGTGATCTATTGCATACAAGAAACACATTTTACCTGTAAAGGTACACATAGACTGAAAATAAAATGGTGGAAAAAGATATTCCATTCCAGTGGAAACCAGAAGAGCAGGAATAGCTATACTTGTATCAGTCAAAATAGATTTCAGGACAAAAACTGTAAGAGACAAAGACGGTCACTATATAATTATAAAGGGGGCCAGGCCTGGTAGCTCACGCCTGTAATCTTAGCAGTTTGGGAGGCTGAGGTGGGCGGATCACCTGAGGCCAGGAGTTTAAGACCACTCTGGCCAACATGGTGAAATCCTGTCTCTATTAAAAATACAAAAATTAGCTGGGTGTGGTGGTGGGCATCTGTAATCCCAGCTACTTGGGAGGCTGAGGGAGGAGAATCACTTGAACCCAGGAGATGGAGGTTGCAGTGAGCTGAGATCAGGCCACTGCACTCCAGTCTGGGTGACAGACCAAGACTCTGTCTCAAAAAAAAAAAAAAAAAAAAAAAAAAATATATATATATATATATATATATATATATATATATATGTCAAGGAGTCAATTCAGCAAGAGGATTTAACAACTGTAAAAATATATATTAATATACTTTGGATATTTGTCTCTGTTCAAACCTTCTGTTGAATTGTAATCCTCAGTGCTGGAGGTGGGACCTGGTGGGAGGTGTTTGGATCATGGGGGCAGATCCCCCATGGCTTGGTGCTGTTTTTGTAATAGTGAGTTCTCGTGAGAATTGGTGGTTTAGAAGTGTGTGGCACCTCCCCCTACAGACACTCTTGCTTGCTCCTGCTTCCAGCGTGTCATGTGCCTGCTCCCCCTTCACCTTCTGCCTATGCTTACAAGCTTTCTGAGACCTCTCTAGAAGCCAAGCAGATGCCAGCACCATGCTTCCTGTAAAGCCTGCAGAACCATGAGCCAATTAAACCTCTTTTCTTGATAAATTACTCAGTCTCAGTTATTTCTTTATAACAACGCAAAAATGGCCTAATACATATATGTACCCAACACTGGAACACCCAGATATGTAAAGCAAATATTATTAGAGCTAAAGAGAGAGAGATTTCAATACAATAATAGCTGAAGACTTTAATACCCCACTTTCAGCAATGGATAGACCTTCCAGACAGAAAATCAACAAAGAAACATTGGACTTAATCTTCAGTATAGAAGAACAAATGGACCTAATAGGTATTTATAGACGGTTTCATCCAATGGCTGCAGAATACACATTTTTTTCTCCTCAGCACCTGGGTCATTCTCAAGAATAGACCATATGTTTGGTTATAAAACAAGTCTTCAAACGTTCAAAAAATTGCAATAATATCGGGTATCTTCTCTGACTACACTCGAATAAAACTAGAAATCAATAACAAAAGGAGTCTTTGCAACTATACAATTACATGGAAAGTAAACCATATGCTCCTGAATGACTAGTAGGTGAGTGAAAAAATTAAGAAGAAAATTGGAAAATTTCTTGAAACAATTGATAATGGAAACACAACTTACTGGCTGGGAGTGGTGGCTCATGTCTGTAATTCCAGCACTTTAGCAAGCTGATGTGGAATGATCATTTGAGCCCAGGAGTTTGACACCAGCCTGGGGTCTGTAGTGAGAACTTTTCTTTACAAAAAGTTTTAAAAGTAGCCAGATATGGTGGTGCATGCCTTTAGTCCCAGGTCCTTGGGAGGCTGAGACAGGAGGATTGCTTGAACCCAGGAGGAGGAAGTTGCAGTGAGCAAGATTGTGCCACTGTACTGCAGCCTGGGCAACAGAGGGAGATGCTGTCTCAAAAAAACGAAGAAAACACAACATACCAAAACCTATGGGATACAGTAAAAGTAGTACTAAGAGGAAAGTTTATGTAGTTATAAATGCCTGCATCCAGAAAGAAAGAAAACTTCAAATAAATACCCTAATGATGCATTTTGCAAGAGCAAACCAAACCCAAAATTAGTAGAAGAAAAGAAATAATAAAGATCAGAGCAGAAGTAAATGAAATAGAAATGAAGACAATATAAAAGATCAAAGAAACAAAAAGTTGTTTTTTGAAATCATAAAATTGATAAACCTTTAGCCAGACTAAGAAAAAAAGAAGACCTAAATAAATAAAATCAGAGATGAAAAAGGAGACATATTTTAAGTGGTATAGATGAAATTCAAAGGATCATTAGTGGGTACTTTGACAACTATATGCCAATAAATTGCAAAATGTAGAGGAAATGGATACATTTTTAGACACATACAACCTACCAAGATTGAACCATGATGTTCAAAACCTGAACAGACCAATGACAAATAATGAAGTTGAATCTGTAATAAAAAGTCTTCCAGTAAAGAAAAGCCTGGGACCCAGGGGCTTCACTGTTGAATTCTACCAAATATTTAAAGTATAACTAATACCAGTTGTACTGAAACGATTCCAAAAAATAAAGCAGGAGGGAAAAAAAAGATGAATATATTTTACTATATGAATATTAAAAATAAAAGGCATCTTAAAGTGAAGGCAAGTTATAAAGTTTGTATAAAATATGTGTTCACAAAGTATAAAATTAATAAAGAATTGTTTTTAAGAAGTAGAGAACAACTGATTAGTACAACTAATATAAAGCAACCTGGCCTGAAAATAAAAATATTTTATTTTTATTTGTATATGTATATCTCCATATATGTGTTTTGTATATTTGTATGTATTTATTTGAAGGCATTGGAAAGATAACATGACTGTGAAGTAGTATGGGACCAAGATCTCAGAAAAAAGTATACACCTAGAATGGTGATCCTGGTATTTGGTTCTACCTTTTCTCCAGGTGTGTCTTTGAGTTTCTGAGGAGGTAGCTGAGAGACTGAGAGGGAGAGTAGAACTGTGCAGATTTATTAGGTTGAGGATGAAAATATTGTTTAGGATCTGCCCAGAAGAGCTATTGGTTGGGACCTTGAAGGACTACTCCCTAAGAGTAAGGGTATAAATCATAAAATGTTCAACCTGTCCTCACAGAGATTAAAGTTTCACACCACATCTCAGTCCCTGATTGGATTAAGGTGATGCAGGATTACTAGTGCACCGAGCCTAACTCTGCTTACCAGAAGTGAAAGTAAATCTTTTGAGAAAGGTGTCAGTCACAACCTCACATTAAATCTGTGGTTATCCATATACATAGCCTGGCACTCAGTTCAATGTAACCAGTATATGAACTAACAAAACAACATGATGGAAGAACAAGAGAGTCAGCCGACAAAGGAAATGGTACCTGGATAAGAAAATTATCTGACACAGACTTTAATATATTCAAGTCATAAAGACTAAATATAAATTTTAGCAGAAAATTGAAAATTAAGAAAAGAACTGATGGGAAATTTAGAATTGACAAATATAACAACAAAAATTAGGAATTTGATGGATTTAGATTTGGATAATATAAGAAAATAGAGCCAATTGCTAAGAAAAGGATGGAAAATGCAGAAAAGAGCATAAGAGAAATAGATGATACATTCAGAAAGTCTAATATATGTATTATGTAATTGATGTCCTAGAAGGAGGAAAATGGAGAGTCAAGTAAGGACAGGTAATAGCTGAGAATTTTTCAAATGTAACAGATAGATATCAAACAACAAATTCATTAAGCCCTGTAATTAGGACAGGATAAATACTTTACAGTGAAAACAATACCATAGCACATTATTTGATAAGTCTGAAAGCCCAAGATATAATCTTAAAAGCAACCAGTGAGAAAAAGTTTAACCACTCTTAAAAAAGTAACAGAAAACATAGCAGCTCATTTCTCATTGGAAACAGTTGAAACCAAAAGACAGTAGGATATGCTGAAACAGAGAAACTACCCTCCTCTAGGATGCTGTACTCAGAAAAATAGATAAAAGTAAAATTAACACATTTCAAATGGAATATATAACCATCTGACACACTGAAAGTAGTTTTTTTCCTGGTGAAAAGATTGCAGGCTCAAATGCTAACTTGTAGATGAAGTATTGAATAAAGAACACGTTAGATAATTTTAAATTAATTTTTACCATATACTACAAAGCACTTTTTCATATTTCAGACTGATTTCTTATTTAAAACCTTTCTTTAAATAGGATTTTCACATTAAAGCATCCAGTTTTTTTTTTTTTTTTTTTTTTTTTTTGGTCTGGAGTAAAAAATCTTGCATATATAAATTCAACATTAGCTAAAATAAATTCCTTTTTGTGTAGAATGACATGATTGTAAATATTAACTGCATTTCGCAAATACGTGGATTTGAAATACTTCTCAATATTTGAGTCATTTACAAACTGTGTTAACTGAGACCTGGAGACCGTCTAAATGAAAATCCTGAGTAGAATAGTATTTAAGGTAGGCTTTGGGGACAGTTCCCCCAAATGTTACACTATTTCAGTAGTATTGGTACCCATGAATAATACAAATTGTCTTAAAAATGAGTTTTATTGTGTATATATCAGGTATACTACATGATGTTATGAGATACATGTAGATAGTCAAAATGGTTACTATAGTGAAGCAAATAAACATTTCTATCATTTCACATAGTTACGCTTTTTTATGTGTATGGGATATAATACAAATTTTTCATTTTGTGTATGTTCACATGGAATTATTAAGGGAGAAGGAAATGTCAAGGAAGAAGAAATTGTGATTTAAAATTCAATTTGGGTTCTATATTACTGTCCCGTCAAAAATATTTGAGATGATCCTTTTAGGTGTTTACATATGTTTGACTCTTTGGATTCAATAGCAGTGGTAATTCTTTGAAGAAATACTTATTGAGGCCAGGCACAGTGGCTCGTGCCTATAATCCCAGTACTTCACAGAGCTGAGACAGGAGGATTACTTGAGACCAGGAGCTCATGACCAGCCTGGGCAACATAGGAAGACCTCCGTCTCTATAAAAAAAATTAGCCAGGCATGGTGATACATGCTTATAGTCCCAGCTACTTGGGAAGCTTAGGCGGGAGGATTGTTTGAGCCCAGGAGTTTAAGGCTGCATTGAGCTGTGATCATGCCACTGCAGTCCAGCCTGGGTAACAGAGCGAGACTCAAAAGAAATACTTGGTGGGTGCGGTGGCTCATGCCTGTAATCCTAGCACTTTGGGAGGCCAAGGAGGGCGGATCATGAAGTCAGGAGATCGAGACCATCCTGGCTAACATGGTGAAACCGTGTCTCTTCTAAAAATTCGAAAACAAAATTAGCCAGGCGTGGTGGCGGGCACCTGTAGTCCCAGCTACTCCTGAGGCAGAGACGGGAGAATGGCGTGAACCCGGGAGGCGGAGCTTGCAGTGAGCCAAGATCGCGCCACTGCACTCCAGCCTGGGCGACAGAGTGAGACGCTTGTCTCAAAAAAAAAAAAAAAAAAATAGTGTGTACTTTTTGCTGCCAAGTCTTTGTTAGGTGGTAGCATTACAGTGAGGATCAAACAGAGATAATTTCTTCTTTCCAGAACTTACATTCTAGTGGGTGAAGTGGAATGTGGACAGAAATTAAATAATCCCACAAATAAATGTAAGGTTGCACTACGTAAGAGACATTGGTATATGGTTCTGTGGAGTGGTATAATGGATAAATTGATCTTCTCGAAGTCTAAAGGAAGAAGGAAGCCATTAACAAGATCAGAATAGGTAGTGTCAGCATGTGCAAAGACTGTGGCAGGAGGTAGACTGTGTGTTGGAGGATTGGAAAGAAAGCGTGTATAGCTGTACCACAGACAGCTAGAGTTGGGTAACATAACAGGGTTTCTTTGTGAAGTAATATGGAATGAGAAAAGCTGCATAGTTAAGTAGAGGCTGTGCAATGTTGATATTTGGGGGAGCATGTAAAGAAGATTGGGCTTAATCTTTAGAGCAATAGGAAGTCATTGAAATACATTATTGAGGTGGATGACATATTCAGATTTGCAGTTTGAAAAGATTGCAGTATGGAGAAGAGATCTAAGGCCATTAGTGGCTATTGGTTGATTGAATTGATTTTACTACAGTATTCTAGATAAGAAGTAATGGTAGCTTGGGCTAGAGTGGTGGAGCCAGAGATAATGGATAGATACCTTAGGTATTTAAGAGATAAACTTGACAGAACTGGATGGTAGATGGGTATTAGATGTGAGGTAGAGAAGATATCAAAGTATTATAAGCTATTACACAACTCGCTTTAGATTTAAATGAATACATATTAAAATATATGTTTTGAAAATGTTTAAAAGTGAAGGAGTTCCTTGAATAGATAGTAAATTATCTATATGGAGAAGATCATGAGACAAAGTGATTTTAGGAACTTTTAATGACAGCAGAAATACCTATGGTGTCATATAAAGCAGAGTAAGAAATTGTTTACAGTATGTATTCTTAATTAGATAAAATGATAGTATTAAAGCATGCTAATTATCAAAAATGACTCTTTTTGATGTATAGATACCTCAAGAAGAACATGCTGCTAATGGTCCAGAACTCCTGAGGAAAAAACGTACAACTTCAGCTGAAAAAAATACTTGTCAGCTTTATATTCAGACTGATCATTTGTTTTTTAAATATTACGGAACACGAGAAGCTGTGATTGCTCAGGTATTTCTGATTATGCGCTCTTTTAGTAGTTCCCGTATTGTTTTATAATGCCTTTTCTTTCCTTTAAAAATTTAAGTTAGTATATTCTCTTTTTGGGAAAAAGTATGCATTTTCAGTTGTGACGTGATAAAATGTGTAAGGTAGGTACATGGATAACTGAAAGACTAGTTGGGATATTTTAGTGTCAAAAGACAGGGGTAAGACAATGATTTCCTGAAGGAGATGATGACACTGAAGTTTAGCTTTGGAAAGGGAGTTGAATTTTCATTTGTGGCCTTAAAGGACGGAAAGATGGAGGAATCCTTCCAACTGGAAGTATTTAATTATATTCTGTATTTTTACTGTATGTAACACTTTATTAGTTACATTATTATTTGCACTTGTGTCTTCTCAACCCTCATTAAAGTACAAATATTTTGCGGGTACCCTTCAAAATGTCCTTCGTGTTGAAGGTACCCAGTAAGAATTTGATGAATGAACTTTTGACTGAAAGGATTTGAAATGGAGAAGATGGAGGTACCACTAGTATAAATGATTCATTTTGGTGGTGAGGATGAACTTATTTTTAAACATGTGTAAAAGCTGGGTGGTTCTTCCCTTAGGATTTTGAAAATGTGAAACTAGAGCTTGAGGGAAGGGTTGCCTTGAGAGATTGAATGTGGAAAGAATGAAACCAAAGGAGAAGAAATTGGAGCTATCTGTATATGGTGAATAGGTTGAGGAAGAGAAGCTAGTGAGGAAAAACGTAATAGTTAATGAGGTAGGAGATTTTCTAGGATTTACCAAGGAAGAAATACATTTCAAGACAAAAATAGCATGAATTTATAATGAGCCCTATGAGCACAGCTAGGAATTTCATTAGCAGTGTTTGGCAGCCTGGGCTACCTTTGAAGTGATTATTGTTAATGCTTTTACTTGACCATCTTGTTTTATGTTTTTACAGTTTCTTTGAAAATAACTTTGAGAGTATACATATATGTTTTTACACAAATCGTAGCAAGAGTACTTTTTGTAAATGAAGTTAGGAAGGTTGTCTACAGAGTGGTTTAGAAGCTAGAAAGTTTAGTTGGGGATCAGCTAGGTAAACGGATGCTTTTGGGTTTATCATCGTTTATCTCCTTGTAGAATTTAGCAAAATCTGAATGTATATATATTATATTTGTATTATCTCCCTCTTTTCTTCCCCTACTAAAGTAAGCCTCTGTAAATTTATAGGGACCTTCTGTATTTTGTTCACCACTATATCCCCATTGCCTAAAACAGTGCCAAGAATATAGAAAGTGGTCAACAAAGCTTACAGAATGTGTACTAGTGCAGCAATAGAAGGATTAAAGTCAGGGAATGACTGTGTGTCCTGAACTGTCAGGGAAGTTCTTATAAAAATGTTTGAGCTGAGTCCGAAGGATAAAGAGAGAAAGATACTCCAGGCATCGGATATACGTGAAAAGGAATGAACGTGTGACATTGTAGGATTGGATTGAGGAAACAAAACTTTTATGTGACTGAAACAAGAGTGTATGTTTGGGCCGGTTGTGGTGACTCATGCCTGTAATGCCAGCACTTTGGGAGGCTGAGGTGGGTGGATCACTTGAGGTCAGGAGTTCGAGACCAGACTGGCCAACATAGTAAAACCTGTCTCTACTAAAAATACAAAAATTAGCTGGGCATGGTGGTAGGCGCCTGTAATCCCAGCTATTCGGGAGGCTGAGGCAGGGGGATCACTTGAATCTGGGAGGCAGAGGTTGCAGTGAGCCAAGATTGCAGCACTGCACTCTAGCCTGGGCAACAGAGCAAGACTCTGTCTCCAAAAAAAAAAACAAAAAAACAAGTCGGCATGTTTGTTGTTGGCCAGAGGAGTCTGGAAAAGAAAATAGAATCTCCCCTGTCAGCACAACTCACTAATCTTTTTCATGTTTCTGTCCAGTATATAATGTTGACATTTTAAAATGTGAATGTGGTGGGACATGAATAATTATTGATTTTGAAAATGGAAATTTATAATCTTTTTCATCTTTCAACATTGCCTCTAAAATGTTCTTTTTTTTAAATCATAGATATCCAGTCATGTTAAAGCGATTGATACAATTTACCAGACCACAGACTTCTCCGGGATCCGTAACATCAGTTTCATGGTGAAACGCATAAGAGTAAGGAACTTAAATAGTTAAAAACACTTAAAAAGTGCAACAATCCAGACCATGTTTACACACACACAAAAAAGCTTGCTTTTAATTTTATCTTTATGAATTAAATAATTTAAATTAAATTGTATCTGTTGATGCAGTTTTTTACTCCTGGCATTTACACATGTACACACACACAGATACTTGGGTTTATGATTTAAGAATTAAATGTATAAGGTCTTAATCCGGACTACAATAGAGATAAAGTGTGTTTTCAGTCTGTCTGATTAACATATTATTAAGAAAGTTCGACTCTTCAATAACTATGGATATAGTACTTGACTTTTTCCCCCTAACATTATCCCTCAGTTTCCTAAAATTTGCTTTGTGCAATATTTTTCACTGTGTGTTCCATTTGGTGTTCCAGGGGAGAAAGAGGATAAATACAGTGTTTAAATAAAATTGGAAGTTGGAAAAACCCTTAATACTATAATCTTCTTGAAAATTCACAACTCACAGTAACATGTATCAAGTTTTGAGAAGTCTTCAGGAAAGAAACCCATATTTTTCTAAATTTTTGACCATGAAACTTTTTTTTAGAAAAAATATATTAACATGAACAGATTCCAAAATACTTTAGGCATTTTGAGAAAAGCTGATCCAGAGCCATAGGGTCACATAGTATTAGTTTTAATGTTATAAATTACAGGTAAATAAATAAATTACTGACAAATTTAGGCTATTTTTTCAAAAAATTTCTGAATATTCTAAATATATATGTATAGCTTTTTAAGAAACAGTATTTGTATACTAAATAAACAACCGAACTTAAAAAAAATCGTCCTTTCACAAAAGTATTTGCCGCAGGGTTTCTTAATATTTATGCTTTCCTAGTTTTCTTCAAATATGGTTAGATAAAATGTCTATACTAGAAAATTTTAGTATATACATTCAGCCACATAGCTATAGGTAGTCCTTAAATTTAGAAGTAGTATGATTAAATCTTAAATTGAATTTTCTTAAGGTGAAATATGATTTACTGGTTTACAGTATAAGGATTGTTCATAATTAATTGCTTTCATGTATTCTGTGAGCGATATAAATCCTTAAATGAGCAAGTAACAATGATAAGAAGTATTAAGTGTTGCTGTTTGGTAGGCAGAGCAATAAAATGCAAGTAATGAAAAGTAGAGAACACCTCAACACATTTTAGTGATGCCCTTTGAGGAAAATGATTTGTATTATGAAGAAATGCATGTGTATAAGTAAATAATGTGGTAGTTGGTTGTTTTTAGACCTTAACTCTTATTAAAACTTTGGTAAAGTTTTATCTGTTGAAGGTTGTTCACAACCTATTAATTTAAAATTTATATTCTGTCAGCAAATATTAATAAGCCATTTAAATAATAGGTAATTACAATTTAGATGCAATTTTTTCTTTTTTTTCCGAGAAGGAGTGTCACTCTGTTGCCCAAGCTGGAGTTCAATGGCGCAGTCTTGGCTCACTGCAGCCTCTGCCTTCCAGTTTTAAGCGATTCTCCCACCTTAGCCTCCCAAGTAGCTGGGATTACAGGGATTACAGGCACCCGCCATCATGCCTGGCTAATTTTGTATTTTTGTAGATACAGGATTTCATCATGTTGGCCAGGCTGGTCTTGAACTCCTGACCTCAGGTGATCCACCTGCCTTGGCCTCCCAAAGTGCTGGCATTACAGGCATGAGCCACCGTGCCTGGCCTTAGATGCAATTTTTATTTATAGCCAGTATTAGAAAATTACTAGGAAATTTTGTTTTTATATTTAGTGGGAGAAAGCCATCTACAGCATGTCTTCAAGCATGGAGTATCTGTAAAATACAGTGTGTTTGCTTTTGAATTTTTTTGATGTTAAATGACTGTAACTGATTGTTTTTGGTTAATTGTTAATAGATAAACCAGATGTTCTAAAATCTATTCTTAAGCAGTTGCCCTCAATGGTGTTTTTGCCTTCCTGCTTCTGAGCCTCTTGGTTTTACTGGAGAGTACGGGTCATAAAGAGACCTGTAATTCTTGTTGTATCAACCATTATGTGATCCTCTTATTGCCAACATTTTCAAATAGACTGAGGTTTGCCTTTCAGTAAAAACATTTACTTTCATATTGTAATGCCTTAGCTTACCTGGGGAAAGCCAAATTGTTCTAGGACTTCATAGGAGACAGACAGGTCTCTGAAAGGATGCAGGGGCTAATAAATAAAAGCTTTTGTTTAATAGAAGTCTGGTATTGGAACAGATTATTCAGATTCCGAAGGAGGAACCTGTGGTAGGAGTATAGTAGCTAAGTGTCAAAAGAAACATTCTGAAATAACTCAGTTTGAAATAGTAAAAGAAGTGAATTTGAATTAGAAAGCAAAATTCTTGCCCACAATCAGGAAAAAAAAAATAAATTTGCAGTTAGTTTGGTTTGGCCCATGTGACTCTCTAGGCAAGGAAAACCAGGAAAATGATTTGTCTGCTGAACTGACAGTCTTGGGTTTGATACCTATTTTATATTCTAGTAATTAGCTAGAGTACAGGGTTTTATATCCTTGTAGGTGTCACCATATGTAGGAGATAAGGACTAAAGGAGACTTGTTCAGATCATTAAATTTGAGAAACTATACTTCCTTTACTGAGATTTTGAAAGCAAAACTTGTTTTTTCTTCCCAAGTGTTCAGTGTTCAGGAATCTGGTGAATACTTGCTCAGAAATATAACATCTTCAATTTTAATTTCCCTACCTAGCCTTTCTTTTTTATTTGTTGTTATTGTTTTGCCTTCTGTGATCAGCTCAGGGATGTGGGCAGTGGGAACAACCTTAGAAGCCTTAATTCAGGCCTGATTTCCATGGGAGCATATTGTCCAGGTATATGCAGAAGAAGGTGAGCAGACATTTACACTAAAGCTCTGCTAACATTAATTACTTACTAAATTATTGTTTTGGATTTTAGATCAATACAACTGCTGATGAGAAGGACCCTACAAATCCTTTCCGTTTCCCAAATATTGGTGTGGAGAAGTTTCTGGAATTGAATTCTGAGCAGAATCATGATGACTACTGTTTGGCCTATGTCTTCACAGACCGAGATTTTGATGATGGCGTACTTGGTCTGGCTTGGGTTGGAGCACCTTCAGGTAGTTTATCATATTAAATATGTCTTAACTTACTACTTGAAACAAAGAGGAGTTTTCAGGGAATGTTGAATTTTCAAAGTATAGGAGAAAGTGATGCCTTACAATATCTTAATTTATGCTACTTGAGTTAGGCAAGACTCATAAGCATAATGGAAAAGGCATAATAGATGAAGGAGCTTTTTATTTTGAAATGCATATAGGGAAATATCCTGATTCCTGACATTTGAATAGACCAAATGAAATAAATAATTTTGTGAGAAAAAGTGGTAATTCTGAAACCCAAAGGGAAATTTAATTTTTCCACAAAAGTTAATAAATGTTATATATTTCCCCAAAATAGGGTACTTAGAATCAAAAGAGGAAAACTGTGTCTTGCTCTCTCTTCTGTAGTGAGATAAAGAGCAGAGAAATCCTCATCAAGAGTGGCAGGTAGAAAGAAAAGAAAGCCTACCTTTATTATTTTATTTCTAGCCTTTATTTGAATAAAAGGGCAGCACTGCGTGAAAGAGATGTAGGCAGGAAGTCCCTGGTACCCACAGCTCCATTGACATCATCACCTGGGTTCATACTCTGCTGAGTTTCTGCCTTAGCTATGAAAGCTATTGTCATTGATAATGTTGGGATGGGACAATATCCTTCCCATTACAGTGGGGGTGGAGTGTCGTGGAGGAGCTGTGATTTACTGTATAAATTCAGTTTCCTAGTTTAGAAATCCAAATTTATTAATTGAAAGATGAGTGGAAAGGACCCCAGGCTCTTTGAATATAAATTGTGCCAAGTAGAGTTTAATCAATAGTATATTATCTTCTGAGCTATATACAACAAATTCTCCTTCTGATAATTCATTTCTATCTTTAAAAAAGAAAAAAAAACTTCTGCTTTATCCAGAGTAAGAGAAACTTTTGTATTCCTATTCTTATTAGTTTATTCTTTGATTTGTTTTGTATATTTTAAGATCTTAAGTAGTTCTTTATTTTCCTTAATTTATATTTCTTTCTCCTTTTTTAAAAGTCATTATTTTAAGTCAATATTTTTACAATTGCCATAGCTTCTTTTGTTTTTCTTCTGTGTTTTAAAGTGTACTCAATTTCATGATGTCATTTTAAAGTACAAGTTTATGTCATGGACTGCATATTAATAGTGCAGTATTTTTGGATATTTGTCTTTTATGATAATCTGTGCTTTTTTTGTTACTTGGATTGGTCAGCAGATTGTACAGCTCACTCTTTCCTGTGATTTTTCATGTGTAAAACTTCTATACTCTGAAATCTCTTTGCCCCTTCAATGTTTGGATGATTTTATCACAAAGTTTGTGATTTCTTCTCCCTATTCATTAGTAAGTACTATTAAAAACTCAGGGTCTCATATGATTTTATTTGTATATATCCATTAATACTGTAGTTCTGAAGTCTCAAATAAGTGGTTCTCAAAGTGTGATCCATGGACTAGCACCATCATCATCACCTAGGAACTTGTTAGAAATATAAGTTCTTAGGCCGTACCCGCGTCTCTTGAATCAGAAACTATAGGTGTGGAGCCCAGCAGTCTTAGTTGGAACAAGTTCTCAAAGTGATTCTGATGCACACTGAAGTTTGAGAAGCACTACATTAATATTGTTGTCTCTAAAGCTTGCTCACAAAATGCCTCCTGGGTAAGTGAGTTTGATCTTAAACTAAAAACTTCCTGCCATTTTGCATTTTCAGTTATAGACTATTGTATTTAAGGATGTAATGATTCTGTGGGAATTTGGTAAAATTCTTCCTAAATCTTCAGATATTCTCACGTCTTTAGATTCAGCTACTTATTTTTTTTTAAAGTAGGCTTTATTTTTTAGAACAGTTTTAGATTTACAAAAAATTGAACAGATTAGGTATTCTCAAATCTCCATCCTCCCTTCCCTGACAGTTTTGGGGAGTACTGGTCAGGTACATTTTAGAATGGTCCTCTATTTGGAATCTGTCTGATGTTTTTCTCATGATTAAACCGTAGTTATGGGTTTTGGGGACACTCAGTGTTTATGTCTCATTGTTTGTGATAATTGGATCACCATTTGTGATGCTGCTCATTTTCCTGAGGTGGGTAGAGTTTTGGATTGAAAATGGTGGGGCATGTTACTTGTATTTTCTTTTCTGTCTTTTTTTTTTTTTTTTTTTTTTTTTTTTTTTTTTTGAGACAGTCTTGCTCTGTCACCCAGGCTGGAGTGCAGTGGCGTGATCTCCGCTCACTGCAAGCTCCACTTCCTGGGTTCACACCATTCTCCTACCTCAGCCTCGTGAGTAGCTGGAACTACAGGCGCCCACCACCGTGCCAGGCGAATTTTTTGTAGTTTTAGTAGAGACAGGGTTTCCCCACGTTAGCCAGGATGGTCTCGATCTCCTGACCTCGTGATCCACCCGCCTCTGTATTTTCATTATTAGCGTCTTCATAAAGGTGAAATAAGATACTTCCTGTGTACTTCATGAGCAAAAATATGGTGATTGGCAACCAAAATAGAAAACTGAGACTCCTGTTATCAACGTTCTATCCCCATTTTCCCCGCCTCTGCCTTTTTTCCTTTTATATTATTATCTCTCTTTATTTCAGACGTTAGATGTCTGCTTCGATTACTCTATGTTAAACCCCTAACTTCAGCTCTTGGAAGCCATCTTCTAAGAGCTGCTGGGGAGGGGCTAGGCAGGCATAGAAGAATAGAGGCCAGAGTGGGAAAGAAAAGGGATCTTTGTTCCTTTGGTCCAGCTTTTTCTAGTGTAGGTTATCTGCCTTGAAATAACGTTGCCAGCTTTCTTCTTCACTTGTCTATGCCCTTACTACTAGCTGAACTGAGTTTCATATTTGACTTAATTTTTTTCTAAAACAGGGAATGTTATATATTTAGTCTTGATTATTTCAATACCTTTATGAGGTGTAGGTATTATTGTCTCCCTTCTACAGATGGGGAAACTTGTGTTCAGAAACTTTGTGACCAACCTAATATCACACAGCTAGAGCTGGAACAGGATCTGGAATCTGGACCTTTTGACTCCAGATTCAGTTCATTTGGTAATTATATTACTAGGTATTTTATATGTGTATAAATAAAATCTACACACACACACCACACACACACACCACACACACACACACAGAGTAACATCCTAGCCTTTTCTTAGATGTTTCAAATAAGCAGCTGAAATGTTTTCTGCTTCTTAGTAGAGGTTATATATTGATGGAATATGTTTTCTTCTTTCTTGAGAGAGAATAGTTATAAAATCATACTAAGCTATAATATTTTGATATAATTTTGGGTAATTGTCATGGCATAATGGGAAGAGCAATGGATTGAGAGGTGGGAGACAGGATTCTTGTCTTTTCTCTGTCTGTAAATTCAGGAAAATCATTTTTCTTCTGGTTGTTTATTTTTTTCATTGTAGTTCTATCTTTGCTCTTCCTTTGAGTCTTCATGTTTCTACCTATAGGTCTTATCAGTTAACTGAATGAACAGAGTCTCGGTTCGGCCTGATCATTGAATGAGGCTGGCTTTGGAATTCATCTCTATAGTTAGTCCTGAAACCTTTAGTACTCCTCTATTTGTGAAGAACATTTTTTGAGGCATTTCATTTGGTAGAAATAGTCTCTTCTGTTTTTTTAGATTCGATGTTTTAGTTTGATATTACATGTTAAAATTTGAGAGCGTAGAGAACTTAACACAGGGTTCTCGGGAAAACCCACAGCTTATTCCTAACCCATAGTTTAAAAGTATAATTTCAAATGTTGGGAAAATTACATCATTAGAATATTGCAATAGAACACTTTCTATTGGCATTTTGTGCTTGTCTGGACCCCTTGTATATTTAACATCTTTGATCCCTACCCATTACATGTGAGTAGTGCTCTCCAGACTTGAAAGCCAAATGACTCTGCTCTCACATTTCCTAGTAACACTTCTGGGAGTAGTACTATGGTCTGGTCCAGAATTACTGCTCAGATTAGTATTGTATGATCAGCGTGTTACTATTAGTTTTTGGACTCCTCACATCAAAACTGTATTTATGGAATATGTCAAGGTATCATATTACTCTTGTATTTTTTTCTAAGACTTTTTTTTGGGGAGTGGGGTGGAGTTGGTCTGTTTTGAAGTTTAGGACGGATACTCTGACTTTAGCTCTCAAACTATCCTGCAGATAGAAAATTGTCATTATACTTCTTTGTTGCTTATTGACTCATTCATCAATAATTACTTTTGACCTGAATTTAAAACATTTCACCCTTCTCATTGTTGTTCATAACTTATATTTGTCAGTGATGAATATATGTATAATAAAATCTTAAATTTAAAATATGTAGCAATTGAGTTTGAGTTAATGGTTTAACTGTGGGTATATGTAATACCTCATTACTGAGTTTTCTGGCATATCAAAACTAGTTGCAGTATTTAAAAAATTAAACCATAACTCTCAGAGTTACAAATAATATTTTATTTCTTCCTGTATAATTAAGTTTCTCCAACATATGCTATTAGCCTGCAAAAAATATTAAACTTCCATTGATCGATTGATTGGTTGATTGAGACAGAGTCTCGCTCTGTTGTCCAGGCTTGAGTGCAGTGGCATGATCTCTGCTCATTGCAACCTCCGCCTCCCGGGTGCAGGTGATTCCCCTGCCTCAGCCTCTGGAGTAGCTGAGATTACATGCATATACCACTTCACCTGGCTAATTTTTGTAATTTTAGTAGAGATGGGGTTTCAACATGTTGGCTATGCTGGTCTCCAACTCCTGATCTCACTCAGGTGATCCGCCTGCTGCGGCCTCCCAAAGTGTTGGGATTACAGGTGTAAACCACTGTGCCCGGCTATTTTAAACTTTCATATAAGCAATAATCATAAAGACCAAAAACAGTTTTTAAGAAGCAATATATAAATTACTATATTTCAGAATAGTATATTCTAATTTATGTATACTCTTCTCTTAAATTAACCAGACCCTAAAAGTGCAGAAAAATGTATATTATCAGAGATTTAAAAATATGCCTATTTACCTTTTTTTTTTTTTTAACTGGTAAAAGATTTGAAGTGTGGAGTCTTCTATGCTTAATTCAAGTTTGACAGTACTGCATTGGACCAATATGCACGTGACAAATCTTCACTAAGGCAGGATATTAGTTTACTATTTGTTTAAAACTATGCTGTGTGTACAATAATAATTATATACAGAATACTTATTTATATATTTTCTGGTTTCCAGAAATAATGATGTGCTCCTCAGGACTCAGCTCCAAAAGTAGAACTAGCTTAGGAAAATATAGTAAATACTGACAAATTATTTGGTATTTTCTCTCTACTCAGTTGTCAATGTAGAAAAGGTAGTAAATTTTGAATATCATAAAGGTTCTCAACCCCTTGCTGGGTTAAATTTGCATATGACTCAGTCTTTTAGTTTCCTTTGAAACACAGTTTTCATTTCAGCTTTCTGAATTATATAGTAACAGTAATTCAAATTTGTGTTTTGTTGCCATATAGTTTTCTTATATTTAAGGGGAGCAAGGCAACAGTCATAGTATAATACCGTTCTTGCAGACCTATTTTGAATTGCATTCTATTGCATGCTTTATTAGTGATTCTAAATATTAGACTTGTTTTTGAAGCGAGGCAGAATGGGAAGGGGAGGAGAAGCAATATTAGACTTTTTTTTTTTTTTAAAACAGTTTAGTAACTTTGTTGTAACTTGTGTATAGAAAGCTAATTTGAGCAGTTATCTTAATAACCTTATCCATTTGATTGTATTTCGTTTAAAAATCAAATAGGGAAAAAACTTTTAAGTATAAATATAAACTAAATAACTTCTCACTGAAAATCTTAATAATAAAGTTAATTAAAAGAAAATATGATCTTTCCAATGTAATGTCTATATAAAGGCATTAATTGACCAGACATTTTCTGATTTTCCTATTATTATTTTTCCAATTTCTCATAATTGATTTTAGCTGTGAGAGCACTGTCATTTTGCTATTAAATTCTAAAGTCACTGTTAATGAACAGATGAAGTACAAAATGATAAAAATATTTAAGTGGAAATATGGCTTTTCTTTTAAATTTTTATAGTGCCCTAAAGACGTATTGGAACAATCATAATTCAGTTTTAAATTTATTTTGAAAATTTCAAGCCTGCGGAAAGGTTGCAAGAATAGTACGGTGAAATAATTCTTCTTCTTCTTCTTCTTTTTTTTTTTTTTTTAAAAGACAGAGTCCCACTGTGTCACCCAGGCTGGAGTGCCGTGGCACAATCTCAGCTCACTGCAACTTCCCCCTCCCGGGTTCAGGCAGTTCTCCTGCCCGAGTAGCTGGGATTACAGGTGTGCAACACCACACGCAGCTAATTTTTGTATTTTTAGTAGAGATAGGGTTTCACCATGTTGGCCAGGCTGCTCTCAAAGTCCTGACCTCAAGTGATCCACCTGCCTCGGCCTCCCGAAGTGCTGGGATTACAGGCATGAGCCACCGCGCTGAGCAATGGTGAATTCTTGATAGATTAATCAATCATTAACCTTTTGCCTCATTTGCTTTCTATCTCTTCCTTCCTTCCCACCCGTATTCTCTTTTTCCTTCTTTCTTCCACTCCCTCTTTTTTTTTTTTTTTTTTTAAACTTTCTTGACATAATTATTTTCTTTTTTTACAAATACATTGTATGTTGTATCTCAGGACATGTACTCATGTGCCTCACTGCTTTTTGTAGAAGTGACTTTCTCAGAATCTTCTTGAGGATATTTTGTTCAACTTTCATTTAACTTAAAATCATAAGATTTCTTTTTAAAAGATGAGAGGATGTACACTTTGACTCAGTGTAAATATTGATACATTCAAATTGAAAGGAAATGTAAATATTTGTTTTCCTAAATTAATGGGAACAAAATTTGGGGGACATTTTGATTATGAAGAACATTTTGTGAAGATTGTGCACTCAGTCCTGGAAGTTTCTTTTTGAGTGTCATTAAAACTTTTATTTGAAGTGACTTCTTAGTCTTGGACCAAAGAAACTTTCGCGTATGTGATACGTTTGAGTACCAGTTCTATTTTAGATTAAAATATAAAATGTTTTCATTTAATATAGCATACATTACCTTTTTAGAGGATAAGGGGAAATAGATGCTAACTTAACCATTTTTTTGTTCTGGATTAGGAAGCTCTGGAGGAATATGTGAAAAAAGTAAACTCTATTCAGATGGTAAGAAGAAGTCCTTAAACACTGGAATTATTACTGTTCAGAACTATGGGTCTCATGTACCTCCCAAAGTCTCTCACATTACTTTTGCTCATGAAGTTGGACACAACTTTGGATCCCCAGTAAGTATTGTCTAATTATTAGCTTAAAAAATAATTATTAGTCTGAGTTTTGTGTTGAGTGATTTATTTTACATTTACAGTGAAAACAAATTTACTTACGAGTGTTTAGTTTTTATGTCAGAGCACGGTAATGTATTTGACCATACTGAAAGGGAGGAAGATAGAATGTTTGTGATTAAAATAAGAAAAGTAAGCATAACAATGCCAGAATTCTGTGAAGGCAAGGAATTTCATCTGGCTTATTCAGACAAAATAAAATCTGTATCTCCTGGCCCTAGAACAATGCCTGGTACCTAATGTACTCAAATATCTTTTGAATGAGAATCATTATTCATTGTTTAAAAGTGCATTTTGAATATTCAGCAAATTGTGAGAAATTTTTTTTTTTGTTTCTGTTAAAGCATTTTTAGGGAATGAGATATTTTAAAATCTTTACTGTGGAATGAGATTGATATTTTAAAGTCTTTTATCTACTGTGGAATGAGATTGATATTTTAAAATCTTTTATTAGAAAATTCTAATATACTCAAAAGTAGAACAAATAGTGCAACAAAGCCTTACATGGCCATGATTTAGAAAAAGGATCAGCAAACATTTTCTGTAAAGGGCCTGCTAGTAAACATTTTAGGAGTCAGGGGCAGCATTTGGTTTCTGTTGTACGGTCTTTGTTGCTTTTACAATTTGTTAAATGTGGAAAAGCCATTCTTAGTTAAGCCATATAAAAACAGGCTGCTGGCTACTTTGTCAACCCCTAATTCAGAGCCAATAATTGTGAAGATTTTGCCATAACTTCTATCTGTATTTCTTTCTTTTTCTTTGCCATTTAAAGGAACTCTGTTTATCCTTACATATTTCGGTATATATTCCTGAAAAAATAGACATTTTCTAATATAACCGCAATGTGGTTATTATACCTAACAAAATTAACAACAATCTTTGATATTATCTAATACCCAGTCCATTATATTGATCTTTTAAGTGATCTTAAATATCAGTACAACACAGAAATATTAAATACTGAATGATATTCTCTCTTTGTGATTTTGGTAGAGCTTATTAAAGATAACATTTTGGAAATATACACTTGAGAACTGTATAGAAATTCATTTTACTTTCACCTTATCACTTGCAAAAGTGCAAGTTTTTATGATTTTTAAAAGTAAGTCATCTACTTGTAGCTTAAAATCCCCAAATGCACTTCTCTCATTTTTCCCATGTTTGTAAAATAGGTGCCATCTCACTAAGTTGCAAGTCTGTCTGTCTTCTACGTCCCAATCAGAAATTGATAGATTATTATTAATGTTCTTGTATAAGGTATTTAAAATGTGCTTAATCTCTGTAACTCTTGACTGCTTTTGTGATCTGTTCTAAAAAGAGTACTTGGAATTTTAGAGATGAGCAGAGAATTATTGTTCATAGTTGATTTGCATTTTCAAGAGCAAGTCATCTTAGTTCCAGGCCTTACCAGGTGAATTTTAGTGCCCTTCCAGCTGCTTGTCTGGCCTGTAGTCCCAGGTCACTCATTTTAATGTGCATATATATCACCTGAGAATCTTAAAACACAGATTCTTTTTTCATAGGTCTTTGATGGGGCCTGAGTTTCTGTATTTCTAACATGCTCCCAGACAATGCTGCTGCTGCTGGTACTCATCTGTGAACTGCACTTGTAGTAGGGAATCTAGACCTTTCTCTTTTCACTTCTTGTCTAGTCTCCTTCCTACCTAACTGCCAGTGAGATGTTTTTATTACATTAATGTTATATTATTGTTCAATGGAGAAATTGGTTCACATTCTTTGCCTACCACGCTCAATTATACCTCATTTTTTTGCACATGTTGTTAATTCTGCCATCTGTATCCATAGTAGATGGTTGTCTTCATCTGTTTTGTGTTATAGGGGAATATCTGATGGTAGGTAATTTATAAAGAAAAGAGGTTTATTTGGCTCATGATTCTGTAGGCTGTACAAAAAGCATGGTGCTGGCATCTGCTCCCTTCTGGTAAGGGCCTTAGGCTGCTTCCACTTATGATGGAGGTAAACAGGTGCTGCCATGTGCAGAGATCACATGGCAAGAGTGGGGGCAGTGGGAGCGTGGGGTCGGGGAGAGAGGGGGTACTAGACCTTTAACAGCCAGCTCTTGCAGGAACTAAGAGAGTGAGAATGTACTCACGCACCCACCTCCAACCCTTCGGGAAGAGCGTTAATCTATTCATGAGGGATCTGCCCCCATGACCCAGGCCTCTCTTGTTAGGCCCCACCAACAACATTGGGATCAAATTTGGGGGGACAGACATCCAAATTATACAATGCTTAATAAATATTTGTTGAATAACTTAATAGTAAGATCAGCCAGAATCATAAACACCTGAACCTGTCTCCCTTAACATCTTTATCTGAAATCTCTCTCTCTCTTATCCATTTGTACTAATGTCAATGTTACTTTTTCTGAGCGGTTCACATTATTTCTTATATTTATTTATCCTATCTGAAATATTTATTGTGCACCTATTATAAACTGCTTTATAAACTTTGTTGTGGAAAGTTTTAATCACAAATGAGACAAAGTTCCTGTCTCTTAGGGTGAAAATTCTAATATGTACCTACTCTCACCAGATTCACCTTTGTGTAAATACAGTGCTAATAATACCACTTCTGCTTACAAACTTCTACTACTTTCTAATATTGCTGATACAATTTCCTTATCTTAATGTTTAGGGTGTTTGATGATTTGGGGTTTAAGAATATTTCTAGTGTTATCTCCCCTCATCTCTCAAATTAAGTAATTCACAGACCTTTAAAACTTTCCTCCACTAGGAAGTCAGTTCCTTCCCATGTCTGCCTATTGAAATCTTGATCCATGTTGTTATATGATGTAAATGAATATGGCCCTTTATAAAAATTAAAATATAACCATTGTAGTTTTATTTATAATACCAAAAAGTTTTAAGCAGCCTAGATGGCCCTACAGTATGAAAATACCATGGAATGTTCTGCAGTCATTTAAATATCAAGTTTTGCAGTGCTCATTTTATACTGTTAAGCTGAAAGAAAGGTGTGTATAACTGTACACCTGGAGGGTGGCTGTGGTGATTCACACCTGTCATCCTAGCACTTTGGGAGTCCGAGGCGGGCAGATTGCCTGAGCCCAGGAGTTCGTGACCAGCCTGGGCAACATGGCGAAACCCCGTCTCTACCAAAAATACATACAAAAACCATTAGCTGGGTGTCGTGGCCTTTACCTGTAGTCCCAGCTACTTGAGAAGCTAAGGTGGGGGAGGATGATTTGAGTCCAGAAGGCCAAGGTTACAGTGAGCCAGGATCACGCCACTGCACTCCAGCCTGGGGGACAGAGTGAGACTCTTGTCTCAAAAAAAAAAAGTTATAACTGTACACATGGTATAGTCCAAACTTTATATTAAAATATGATATAGCTCGATATAAGTCAGATAGGAAATATATCAAAAATTTAATAGTTATCGTGCATGGTAGATTATGATTGAGGTTTTTTTATGCATTTTTTTGTTTTCTTAATTTTCTTTCTTATAGTTAGAAAAATTTTTCTGTTTTCTTGTCAAACAGATTATAGTTTCTTTGTGAAACCTTTCTCTTGATTTGAACTCTCAAAACTTGTGCGGGTCCAGTCAAGATGGCCTTTATGTTCTATTTTATGTTTTGCTTATTCATGTGCTTGTTTTATTCGTTATCTGAGGATGGCAAATAGCTGGCATGCTTGCTTACAATCTGTTCTCCCTTTTATTCCTGTTAATGATGATCTATTACAATATCCCCTGGCCTAGTAAAATAATATTTGACTAGCAATGTCTGTAATGGATTTATGCAGCAGCAGTCAGACTAAGCAGATATGTCAAGATTTGCTATCCTTTAAAAATAGAATGTAAATGCCTTGAAGGCTAGGGATAATACTTTTCTCATCTTTATATTTTTATATATTAGTGCCTCCTTTTATAGCACTGGACATTCATTAATATTTACGGAATTGAAAAGTGGCAAGATATTCTGTGATGACCTCAAGAGTTATACAGAGTTGGGATTTTTTTCTTTCCTTCCTAAAACTCTAATGCTGAGAATAATTCTAGTGCTATACCTTTTTCAGAAACTGCATTATGTTTTTAGGGTGAAAACATAAAGCAAGATAATTTTGGTGAACAGTATAGAGTTGTTAAATGCTGAATCTAGATTCAGGAGAAAGGCAAGAGGTATCAGGAAGAATAAAGGTGATAGTAGAGGACAGGTTTTTTAATTTAACAGTTGCCTTAGAAGAGGGAATAGAAAATGAAAGTAACTTAGTTGGGCTCTAGGAAAAAGCAGAACGCCCTTGGGTAGTCTTTTTCTATCTTGAGAGTGGAGTTGTTGGGTATTTAAAACAAGATTTTAATTAAATAGCACTATTACTCTAGTGTCCAGTGTTTTTTGCTCCTTCTGATGTGTTCTAGTTGTTTGAGGGGCATTGTGAGGGTTTTTTGTTTTAGTGCATATCCCCCAGGATGGCGGGGGCTGCTGGGATCTGGTAGTAGTGTTCTGTTGCTTGATCTCATAAGCATTACTTTGAGAATATTCAGGGAGGTATGCTTTGGTATTTTTCTTTTCTTTCTTTTCTTTACTTTTTTTTGAGACAGAGTCCCGCTCTGTTGCCCAGGCTGGAGTGCAGTGGCGCGATCTGGGCTCACTGCAAGCTCCGCCTCCCGGGTTCACGCCATTCTCCTGCCTCAGCCTCCCGAGTAGCTGGGACTGCAGGCGCCCGCCATCACGCCCGACTAATTTTTTGTATTTTTAGTAGAGATGGGGTTTCACCGTGTTAGCCAGGATGGTCTCAATCTCCTGACCTCGTGATCCGCCCGCCTTGGTCTCCCAAAGTGCTGGGATTACAGATGTGAGCCACCGCACCCGGCCTATTTTACTCTATGTATCTGACACTTCAATAAAATTTATCAAAACCAAACACCACTTATGTGCATTTATATGTTACATATACACAGAACTCTGTTTCCTGTTTATTCGGCAAAGCACTATTTTGGTTTTATCTCTAGGCTTTTACCATTTTTCATTTAAAAATATGTCATTGTGTTTCTGTTCCTAGTCAGCATTTTTGCTTATCTTTCTTATGTACTGGCTATTGAGTTAGCTGTCTTAGATTCCTGTTCTGTGTATATTTAGCCCCATGCCAGTCTCTTGATTCTTTGTCTTTCCCCACCTCTATCTTCTCTGAACTAGTCATAACATGTAATTTAACATATATGTTAGAGATATTTAGTAGTTTTAAAGTAGTTTATTTTACTGTTACTGGTTTTAAGAGTAAGTGAGCTTATTTTTAATACTTTTATGACTGTCTGTCCTCAATTCTAGTCACTGCTTCCAAAGTTATAAATTGTTGTGGCTAGACCTCCACTGATTTTCCTTCTTTTCTAAGACAGTGACCCCTAAAAGAGCAAATTCTTTTCCTACTCAAGGTGTAAAACAATTGTAAGATTCTTTTTAAAGGAGAGTCCACAAGCTTCCATTGTTTTCCTGATGAGAACATTACATTTAATCAGTTGACCTGAAAACCTTATTTTACTTCCTGTTTATGTAACTTTATATTCTTTTTGACAGCATGATTCTGGAACAGAGTGCACACCAGGAGAATCTAAGAATTTGGGGCAAAAAGAAAATGGCAATTACATCATGTATGCAAGAGCAACATCTGGGGACAAACTTAACAACAATAAATTCTCACTCTGTAGTATTAGAAATATAAGCCAGGTTCTTGAGAAGAAGAGAAACAACTGTTTTGTTGGTATGTATATTTTCCTAACATTTTGTTATGAACATTTTCAAACATTCAGACAACTTGAAATAATTCTACAGTGATTACTGACATACCCACCACCTGCATTTTACTATTGCTAACACTTTGCTGTATTTCCTTTATCTCGTTATTTCTTAATCTTGCCATGTCTCAATTCATGATTTATTGCAATTTAAAGTAAGTTGCAGCCATCAGTATGCTTCACACTTAAAAACATTTTAGTCTACAAATCATTAACTAGAGTTCAATAGTGTTTATGGTTCTTTTTCTGTTTTCTACGTAAATGAAATGCACAAATTTTAAGTTCATCATTTGATGAATTTTGACAGAGGCATTTACCTGTGTAAACTACCTATCAAGATACAGGACGTTTCTGTCACCCCAGAACTTTCTTTTATCACCCTTCCCAATCAAGCTGTGTCCCAACACACCCTCAGAGGCAACCGCTATCTGATTTATTTCACTATACATTGGCTTTGTCTTCATATAAGTGGAATTACACAGTTTGTACCCTTTTGTGGAAGGCTGTTTAACTCAGCATACAGCTCTGAGATTCATCATTAGTATTTTACTCCTTTTTATTGCTGAGTAGTATTACATTGTATGAGTATGTCCTAGTTTGTACATTTACTCTCCTATAATGAATACCTTGGATTTGGGATAATGTGAATAAAGTAACTACGAGAGTATTTCTTATTTTAGCAAAATATATATAACATAAAATTTGCCATTTTAAACTGATTTTAAATGTACAGTACTGTGACATTAATTATATATACAGTGTTGAATGTGAATGTAATCAGTTACATTCACTATTCATTTGCAAACTTTTTCATCATCCCAAACAGAAATTCTATAACCATTAAGCAGTAATGCTCTCTCTTCCCCTCAGCCCCTGGTAATCTCTAATCCACTTTCTGTCTTTATGAATTAGCCTATTTTGGGTATGTAAGTGAGGACATACAATATTTGTTCTTTTGTGCCTGTCTTATTTCACTTAACATAATATTTTCAAGGTTTATCTGTGTTGTAGCATGTATCAGAGTTCCATTCCTTTTTATGGCTGAATAATATTCCATTGTATGTATAGACCAGATTTTGTTCTTCCAATAATCTGTTATGTCTTTCTTGTGGCATTGAACATATTCTAAATATTTACTTTGTATTAGGGGTTTTTTTGTGTGTGTCCTTGTCCTATTTCACATAGGTTTCTTTAGGGGAAACACTGAGGCCTATTCATCTTTGTACATTAAGAGCACTTAAAGAGGGGTTAAACATGTGACAGCAAAGGAGAAAGAATTGAGGAAGATTTCCAGATAAACATGGGATTTTGTTTTTAATTGCAATTTTATTGAGACGATTATAGATTCACATACAGTTCATAAGAAATAATACATTCTCTGTACCCTTCACTCAGTCTCTCAGTTCCCTCCAATGGTAATGCCTTGCAAGACTCTAGTACAATATCATGACCAGGATGTTGAGATTCAGAAAATCCATAGATCTTATTCCAATTTCCCTAGTTTTTTTGTTCTCATTTCTCTTCGTGTATATTTAGTTCTATACAATTTTATTACATGTGTAGATTTATGTATCCACCGTCACAGTCAAGAGTCAGAACAGTTGTGTCATTATAAGGATCCCTCATTGTTTTATAACCATGCTTACCTCCCTTCTGTTGTTCCTTCGTCCGCCTACTACCCTGTTCTCCATATGTAAAATTGTGTCACTTCAAAAAAAAGTTATATAAATAAAATCAGATAGTATACAACCTTTTGGAATTGCCTTTTTTCACTCAGCATAATTCCCTGGGGATTCATCTAAATTGTTGCTTTATCAATAGTTCGTTCTGTTTTATTTCAGAGTAGTATTCCATGGTATGTATGTACTGCAGTTTGTTTAACCATCCATTTGAAAGACATCTGGGCTGTTTCCAGTGTTTGGCTATTATGAATAAAGCAGCTATAAACATTCATGTATAGGTTTTTTGTATAAATATAAGTTTTTACTTTGAGATAAATGCTCCCAAATCCAGTTATTGGACCATATAGCAATTGCTTGTTTTGCTTTGTACAAAACTGCCAAACTCTTTTCCAGGGTGGCCATACTATTTTATGTTCTCACCAGCACTGCACAAATGTTCAGTTTCTCTGCATCTTCACAACCATTTGATGTTTTCACAGTTTTTTATTTTAGCTGTTCTGATGGGCGTGTTGTGATATCTCATGGTTTTAATTTGCATTTCTCTGGTGGCTAATGATGCTGAACATCTTTTCATGTGCTTATTGGCCATTTGTAGATCATCTTTGATGAAATGTCTGTCCACATTTTTTGGTCATTTCTAGTGGGACTTTTTTCTTTTCTTGGGAGTATTGAGAGTTCTTGATACAGTCTAGATACTAGTCCTCTGTCAGATACTGGTTTCCAAATATTTCCTCCCTGTCTGTAGCTTGTCTTTTCACCCTTTTCACAGTTCTTTCTTGAGCAAAAGTTTAAAATTTTGATAATGTCCCAGTAATCAGTTTTTTATTGCATTGATTGCCCTTATCTTTTAAAGCCTTCTTTTTCTAAGAGCAGATTGAAATTCCATTGATGTTATAATTTGTTACTGTTATTATCAGTGGTTGTTTTTCTAATGCTTCTTAATGTACAGGTACATTAAGATTCTTCATTTGTAAACTGGATTTTCACAGTAAACCTTCTGCTATAAGTTGACTTTTAAAAATGTACATATTGCTTTGTAGGTATTAACAGGAAAGAAAATTTTTTCTTAAATTATAACAAAATGTGTACCTATTATAATTTTTGCATTTAAACAGTATTTTTAGGCCAGGCAGGGTGGCTCATGCCTGTAATCCCAGCACTTTGGGAGGCCAAGAGAGGCAGATTGCTTGAGGCCAGGAGTTTGAAACCAGCCTGGCCAACATAGCGAAACCCTGTCTCTACAAAAAATAAAAAGATAAGCGAGGTGTGGTGGCGTGCGCCTGTAGTCCCAGCTACTCGGGAGGCTGAGGCACAAAAATTGCTTGAACCCAGGAGTTGGAGGTTGCAGTGAGCTAAGATTGTGCCACTGCACTTTAGCCTGGGCAACAGAGCGAGACTCTATCTCAAACAAACAAATAGTACCTTCACTGTTGTTTAAACTGTTAGCAAATAACTAACTTGAAGTACTAATTTTATATGAAATAAAAATTAACGTGTAGTAAATAATGTGTCTAACATTTTCTGACTTCATTATTTTTCTTCTAAATTACATGTCATGTGAATTATAAAATTGTTACTAGACTTATAAAAATCATTATTTACCTAGTATATGTGTGCAGATGCATGCTTCTAGTTTTTTTTGTTTTTGTTTTGCTTTTTTTTTGAGACAGAGTCTCACCCTCTCACCAGGCTGGAGTGCAGTGGCACCATCTCGGCTCACTGCAACGTCCACCTCCCAGATTCAAGCAATTCTCCTGCCTCAGCCTCCCAAGTAGCTGGAACTACAGGCGCGCACCACCACGCCCAGCTGATTTTTTTGTATTTTTAATAGAGACAGGATTTCACCATGTTGGCCAGGATGGTCTCGATCTCTTGACCTTGTGATCCGCCTGCCTCGGCCTCCCAAAGTGCTGGCATTATAGATGTGAGCCACCTCACCTGGCCTTTTTTTTTTTTTAATTTTACTTTAAGTTCCAGGATACAAGTGCAGAATGTGTAGGTTTGTTACATGGGTATACGTGTGCCATGGTGGTTTACTGCACCTATCAACCTGTCATCTAGGTTTTAAGCCCTACATGCATTAGCTGTTTGTCCTAATGCACTCCCTCCCGTTACCCCCTACCCCTGGACTGGCCTTGGTATGTGGTGTTCCCCTCCCTGTGTCCATATGTTCTCATTGTTCAACTCCCACTTATGAGTGAGAACATGTAGTGTTTGGTTTTCTCTTCCTGTGTTAATTTGCTGAGGATAATGGCTTCCAGCTTCATCCATGTCACTGCAAAGGACATGATCTCATTCCTTTTTATGGCTGTGTAGTGTTCCATGGTGTATGTGTATCACATTTTCTTTATCCAGTGTATCATTGATGGGCATTTGGGTTGGTTCCATGTGTTTGCTATTATAAATAGTGCATGCTTCTAGTTTTTGAGAACAAAAGAGATGGCTTAAAGTGAAACAGAGGTGAAGCTTCAATAACCTCCAGGATTTTTAAAAATAGTTGATGTGGTTAAGAATGAACTTTCTGCTTTCACCTAGGTCAGTTTGGCTCTGGAGAGCAGGGGCCTCCACAGCAACATCCCTGGGGGCCCTGAAATCGAGGTTCAGCTCCTCTGTGCCCTTAGGGTCTGGGTTCTCAGCCCTGTTGCCAAGTGGCTTTGTCCCAGCTCCTTTCTTCTGGGCCGGTGTGAGGGCATATGTTCATGCCAAGCTTCTGTTTTATATTGCAGATATAAATAAAGGAAGATAATTTACCATAAAGAAATAATTCTCTGAATATAAAGCCAGTCTTTCTAGAACATTTTTGATTTAAATGGGCCTCATGTGGGGTTGTATGGGTTCCTGTGTTGAGATGTATGTGTTCCCTTCTACTTATTCAATTCTCAACTTAAAGCCTGTACAATGACTGTTTTCCACGTCGATTTGGTGTAGTAGAAAGAAAAGAGCACCAGATTGTAGACCTAGAAAATCCTAGGTTTTTGCCTATACTGGGGTATATGGTCTCTAGCACGTTACATACTCCTTGGAAGTTAGTTTTATTTCCTAGAATATTTAAGGCATTTGATTTTTATCATTCTTTGCAGTTGCCAAAGCTCTTTGATTTTATGATCTTACAAAGAGGAGCATTTCTATTCCAATTTTAAATTCCATTGACAAAAATCAAAGAACTTTAGAAGACTGCTGAAGAAATTTTCTAAAATTATTCACTATGCTTAGATGAGACTGTCTAATCTTAATCAACCAAGATCTGGCTCAATACCATTAAGGTCTGTGAGAATACAGAAGATATAAATAATACATGTTTTTTCCCTTAAGGAGCTTGGTTTAGTTCAGCAGCAAAACTAATGTACATTAAAAAAAAAAAACCTACTGATTGTATTACAATCAGCTAAATAGAATGTGGAACATTTCAGAGACAAAATCACCCAACTTCTTTAACAGATCAATGGTGTAAAAATAAATAAAAATGGGGAAATCTATTATACGTTAAAAGAACATAAGAGACCTCTCAGAAAGCAACCATGAGGGGAGGAGATGGGGTTAGGGGAACCTTGTTTGAAACTTGATTCACAGCAACAAATTGTAAAGAGACAGTTGAGGAAAACTGCACATGACTTGGCTGTTAGATGTTATTAAGTATGTTGTTAATTTTGTTAGATATGATCATGATTATTATGGTTAGGTTTAAATAAGAAAAAAAACTTTATGTCTTAGTGATACATCCTGAAGTATTTACAGGGACAATAGTATGTTAGGACAATAATATGTTTTAAAATACTGCAGAAAAAAATTATGGTAGTAAATGAGATAAGAAGAGCATATTGTTGATAATTGTTAAAGATGAGTGACTGGTGCATGGGAGTTCATTGTACATATTCTTTTAGTACATTTAGGTATGTTTGAAATTTTCTGTTGCAAAAACAGGCTTAATTTTTTTTTTCCTGGTTAGTGAAGCCCTAACTTGATTTGTATTTGTGTGATATAAATAGTACAGTCAATAAAGCTCAATGTAGCATGGCCTAAGTTGCAAGTTACACTTCTAGAAGGGACCCTCTGTCAAATCCCCTCACTGTACAGATTAAGAAACTGAAGGCCCCAAAAGGCAAGTGACTTGCCCAAGATCACATTGCTAGTTAGTAGCAGACCCCCTGTTAGAATTAGGTCTCGTGATTTCCGGATTTCCTAGTTTGTTCTACTTACTCATCAAAGTTTTCCTTTATTCCTTTGTTATGATGATCTAAAGAATTTGTGAATTTTAAATAAAATTAATGTGTGCATGCAATTGTTTACCTTGTCTTGTTTATTTTCCTCAGAATCTGGGCAACCTATTTGTGGAAATGGAATGGTAGAACAAGGTGAAGAATGTGATTGTGGCTATAGTGACCAGTGTAAAGATGAATGCTGCTTCGATGCAAATCAGCCAGAGGGAAGAAAATGCAAACTGAAACCTGGGAAACAGTGCAGGTACCTTGCTAATTTCAGTGATGTTAACGTTCTTGTACAGTTACCTGAATGCAGTTGTGACAAATTTAAAATTGAGATGCATATGGTTTTGAAACTTTGCTTTTATTTGTTTTCTTTTTCTGAAATAGTGTTGGTTAGTGCTCTGTTATTGGCAGATTGAACTACTTTTCTTTTTCTTTTTCTTTTATTTGAGATAGGGTCTCACTCTGTTGCCAGGCTGGAGTGCAGTGGCGTGATGTCGGCTCACTGCAGCTTCCACCTCCCGGGCTCAATTGATCCTCCCACCTCAGCCTCCTGAGTAGCTGAGACTATAGGCATGTGCTGCCACACCCAGCTAATTTTTGTATTTTTTTGTAGACAGAGTTATGCCATTTGCCCAGGCTTGTTTGGACTACTTTTAATAGTAATTTGTGTAGTGAGTATTAACAAAAGGATATACTAAAAGGACATACTAAAAAGAATCCTAAAAAATACATATTCTTTAGTTACTTATTGTGAAAATGTAACTATCTTCCATATTTTTAAAATCTTTAAATATTTGGTTAATGTGGAATCCATTTACTTTTCTAACTTGGCGAAATATAACTATTTCACTTGTCAAATTTACTTTGGTAGCAGTGTAAGCAATTGTTTGTACAAGACTTTTTTTTTTTTTTGAGATAGAGTCTCAAAAAAGCCTGTCGCCCAGGCTGGAGTGCAGTGGCATGATTTCAGCTCACTGCAACCTCTGCCTCCCAGGTTCAAGCATTTCTCCTGCCTCAGCCTCCTGAGTAGCTGGGACTACAGGTGTGTGCCACCATGCCTGGCTAATTTTTTGTATTTTTAGTAGAGTTGGGGTTTCACTATGTTGGCCAAGTTGGTCTCGGACTCCTGACCTTCAAGTGATCTGCCTGCCCTCGCCTCCCGAAGTGCTGGGATTAAAGGTGTGAGCCACTGCACCTGGCCACTTCAGTATGTTTTAAACGGCTGGTCTGTATATCCTAGTTTGATTTTAGCATGAAAATGTGAGGGAAAGTAATAAATTAACAAATGTGTGATGCAACTGAAAAAATACTGATAAATTGCCTAATATTAAATCCATTTTCCGTTGTAGCCTTTTACTAAAGGTAAATAGGGCAAGAATGTGGAATGTAGTACACTTTGACTATTAAAAAAAAAAAAAAGACACTTAAACACTTTTCTTGACTGTTTGGTTCAGTAACTTCCTATTCCTTTTTTTTTTTTTTGAGACAGAGTCTCGCTCTGTCGCCCAGGCTGGAGTGCAGTGGTGCGATCTCTGCTCACTGCAAGCTCCGCCTCCCGGGTTCACGCCATTCTCCTGCCTCAGCCTCCCGAGTAGCTGGGACTACAGGCGCCCACCACCTCGCCCGGCTAGTTTTTTGTATTTTTTTTAGTAGAGACGGGGTTTCACCGTGTTAGCCAGGATGGTCTCGATCTCTTGACCTCGTGATCCGCCCGTCTCGGCCTCCCAAAGTGCTGGGATTACAGGCGTGAGCCACTGCGCCCAGCCCCTATTCCATTTTTAATTGATAAATAATAATTGTACGTATTTACGAGGTACATGTGATATTTTGATACATGCATACAATATGTAATGATGAAATCAAGGTAATTAGGATATTTATCTCAGATATTTATCATTTCTTTGTCTTGGAAACATTTCAAATCTTCTACTTTGAAATTTACGATTAGTTATTGTTAATTGTAGTAACTTTACTGTGCGATCAAACACTAGAGCTCATTCCTTCTGTGTGTTTGTGACCATTAACCAATCTCTCTTTATCCACCTCCCCACTACCCTTCTCATCGTGTTGTAACCACCATTCAACTCTCTACCTCTATGAGATCAACTTACTTTGCTCTCACATATGAGTAACAACATGTGCTATTTGTCTTTCTAGGTCTGGCTTATTTTATTTAACATGATGACTGCTATTTCCGTTCATGTTACTGCACATGACAGTATTTTGCTCTTTTTTGTGATCAAGTATATACCACCTTTTCTTTATCCATTTGTTTCTTGGTGGACACTTAGACTGATTCTGGATCTTGGCTATTATGCATAGTGATACATGGGGCTGTTGGTATCCCTTTTGTATACTGACTTCCTTTTCTTTGGATGTATACCCAGCCGGATCATATAGTAGATCTATTTTTAGTTTTTAGAGGAACTTCTATACCAGTTTACACAGTGGCTATACTAATTTATATTCCCACTGGCAGTAAACTAATGGTTCCTGATCTCCACATCCTTACCAGCATCTTTGTTTATTTTTGATCATTTTGATAATGGTCATTTTAACTGAGTGTATCTCACTATGGCTTTGATTTGTGTTTCCCTGATGGTTAGTGATATTGAACATTTTTTCATGTATTTGTTAGTAATTTATATGTCTTCTTTTGAGAAATGTTTATTTAGATCATTTGTCTACTTTTTAATGAGATTATTTATTTTTTTGCTGTTGAGTTGTTTGAGTTCCTTGTACATTCTATCAGTCCCTAGTCAGATGAATAATTTGAAAATGTTTTCTCCCATTCAGCAGATTGTCTCTTCACTCTGTTGATTGTTTCCTTTTCTGTACAGAAGCTTTTTAGTGTGTGTAACCCTATTTGCCTGTTTTTGCTTTTGTTGTCTGTGCTATTGAGGTCTTACTCAAAAATCTTGGCTCAGATCAATGTCCTTATGTGCTTCCCCAGTGTTTTCTTTTAGTAGTTTCATAGTTTTGGGCCTTAAATTTACATCACATTTTGATTTGGTTTTGGTATGTGGTGAGACATAGGGTTCTAATATCATTTTTCTGCATATATATATATACAGTTTTCCCATCACCACTTATTGAAGAGACTGTCCTTTCCCCACTGAATGTTCAAAAATCACCTTTGTCAAAAATCAATTGACTGTAAATATGTAGATTTTTTTCTGAGTTCTCTGTTCTGTTTCATTGGTTGATGTGTCTGTTTTTATGTCAGTATCATGCTGTTTTAGTTGCTGTAGCTTTGTAGTATATTTTGAAAATAGGTGGTGTGATGCCTCCAGCTTCGTTCTTTTGGCTATTGGAGTCTTCTGTGGTTTCATATGACTTTTAGGATTGTTTTCTCTTTATCTGTGAAGAATGTCATTGGTATTTGGATAGCGGTTACATTGAATCTGTAGATTGCTTTTGGTAGTATGGCCATTTTCACAGTATTATTTCTTCCAGTCCATGAACATGAAATGTGGTTTTTTTTTTTTTGTTTTTTTTTTTGACTTGTTCAATTTCTTTCATTAGTGTTTTATAGTTTTCCTTGTAGAAATTTAATAAACTCACCACCTCCTGTTTATTAAACTCACTCTTTTTTTGCAGCTATTATAAATGAGATTGATTTCTTTTTCTGCTATTTTCTTGTATATAGAAACACAACTGATTTTTTAATGTTACTTTTGTATCCTGCAACTGTTCTGAATTCATTTATCAATTCTAAGAGTTTTCAGTGGAGCTTTAAGGGTTGTCTATATATGTAAGATTATGCTGTCTACAAACAGGAACAGTTTGACTTCCTTCTTTCCAATTTGGATATCCTTTATTTTTTTCTCTTGCCTAATTGCTCTGGCTCAGAACTTCCATTACTATATTGATAAGAGTGGCGAGAGTGAACATTCTTTTCTTGTTCTAGTTCTTTTTTTTTTTCTTTTTTATTTTACCTGGTGATCAGGAAGTATTGTTGGGAGACTTTTTTTTTTTTTTTTACTGATTCAATCTTGTTACTTGTGATTGGTCTGTCCAGGTTTTCTATTCTTATTTCAATCTTGGTAGGTTGTATGTGTCCAGGAATTTATTAATTTTCATTCGGTTTTCCCATTTATTGGCATATAGTTTATCGTAATGGTCTCTAATGATTCTTTGTATTTATGTGGTATCAGTTATAATGTCTCCTTTTTTGTTTCTGATTTTATTTGGATTTTTTTTCCTTGTCTGGTTAATGGATTGTTAATTTTATCTTTCTAAGAAACCAACTGTTCGTTTTGTTGATTTTTTTTTTTTTTTTTTTGAGACGGAGTCTCGCTTTGTTCCACAGACTGGAGTTCACTGGCGCAATATTGGCCCACTGCAAGCTCTGCCTCCCGGATTCACGCCATTCTCCTGCCTCAGCCTCCTGAGTAGCTGGGACTACAGGTGCCCACCACCACTCCTGGCTAATTTTTTTTGTATTTTTTAGTAGAGACAGGGTTTCACCGTGTTAGCCAGGATGGTCTCGATCTCCTGACTTTGTGATCCATCCACCTCGGCCTCCCAAAGTGCTGGGATTATAGGCATGAGCCACCGCGCCCAGCCTGATTCTTTGGATTTTTTTTAGTCTCAATTTTGTTTATTTCTGCTCTGATCTTTATTATTTCTTTTCTTCTAATTTGTGGTTTGGTTTGTTCTTGCTTTACTGATTCCTGGAGGTGCATTATTAGGTTGTTTATCTTTCTACTTTTTCTATGTAGACATTTATTGCTATAAACTTCCCTCTTAATATTGCTTTAGCTGTATCCCATAGTATTTGGTATGTTGTGTTTTTCTATTTTTAGTTGTTTCAGAGAGCTTTTAAACTTCATTTTTAATTTCTTCAGCGACTCATTGGTTGTTCAGAAGCAAGTTGTTTAATTATGTGTTTGTACAGTTTCTAAAGTTCCCCTTGTGATTGATTTCTAGTTTTATTCCGTTGTGTTCAGAAAAGATACTTGATATGATTTCTGTTTTTAAACATCTGTTGATAATGGTTTTATAGCCTAATAGGTGGTCTGTCCTGGAGAATGTTTCATGTGCTAATGAAAAGAATGTATATTCTGCCATAGCTGTTGGATGAGTGTTCTGTAAATGTCTGTTAGATCTATTTGGTCTAAAGTGTAGTTCCAATCCAGTGTTTCTTTCTTGATTTTCTGTCTAGATCATCTGTCCATTGCTGAGAATGGACTGTTGAAGTCTCCAATCATTGCTTTATTGGAGTTGATCTCTCTCTTTAGATCTAATGGTATTTGCTTTATGTATCTGGGTGCTTTGGTGTTAGGTGCATATAGATTTAGAATTGTTATGTCCCCTTGCTGAATGGAACATTTTATCACTATATAATGACCTTTTTTGTCTCTTTTCACAGTTTTTTTTGGAGACAGGGTCTTGCTCTGTCACCCAGGCTTGAGTGCAGTGGCATGATCTCAGCTCACTGCAACCTACACCTCCCGGGTTCAAATGATTCTCCTGCCTCAGCCTCCCAAGTAGCTGAGACTACAGGCATGCATCACCATGCCCGACTAATTTTTATATTTTTAATATAGATGGGGTCTCGCCATGTTGCCCAGGATGGTCTTGAACTCCTGACCTCAGGTGATCTGCCCGCCTCAGCCTCCCAAAGTGCTGGGATTACAGGCGTGAGCCACTGCACCTGGCCCTCTTTTCACAGTTTTTGACTTAAAATCTGATTTATCTGATATAGGTATAGCTACTCTTGCTTACTTTATTTCTGTTTGAGTGAAATATCTTTTTCCATTCCTTGACTTTTAGTCTATATATGTCTTTACAAGTAAAATGATTTTCTTGTAAGCAGCCTATAGTTGGGCGTGTCATGTCGGAGGCCGAGCTGGGAGTTTTGCTTGAGCAGGAGTTCAAGACCAATGTAGGCAACATAGTGAGAACCCATTTCTACAAATGAATACATAAATCATTTAAAAGCTACAGAGGGGGAAGAGATTACAGTAGACCCATTCAGCCAGGTTGTGTCTTTTAAGTAGGGGGATTTAATTGGTGTATATTCATGATTGATATCAATAGGTGAGGAATTCCTCTTGTCATTTTGATAATTTTTTTTTTTTTTTTTTTTGAGATGGAGTCTTGCTTTGTAGCCCAGGCTCAAGTGCAGTGGCACAATCTCGGCTCACTGCAAACTCCGCCTCCCAGGTTCTCCTGCCTCAGCCTCCCGAGTAGCTGGGACTACAAGTGCCTGCCACCACGCCCAGCTAATGTTTTGTATTTTTAGTAGAGATGGGGTTTCACCATGTTAGCCAGGATGGTCTCGATCTCCTGACCTCATGATCTGCCTGCCTCAGCCTCCCAAAGTGCTGGGATTATAGGCATGAACCACTGCGCAAGGCCTTTCTTTTTTTTTTTTTTTTTTTTTTTTGCATATTAATTCTTCCTTTTTTTCTCTCATTCAGCATTGTGGTTTGGTAGTTTTCTGTAGTAGTAACATTTGACTCTTCTTTTTCTCGTTTGTGTATCACAGTGGCCTGCGCTGTACAGCTTTGTAGTAATGGCGGCAGTGGTGGTGTAGGTTGTTAGCATTATAATTCTGTGTGTTTTCATAATGGTGATTATTGGTTTCTTTTGCTTCCAGGTGCAGGGTTGCCTTGAGTATTTCTTGTAGGGTCAGTCTAGTGGTGATTAATTTCCTATTTTTGCTTGTGTAGGAAAGACTTTATTTGTCCCTCATTTCTGAAGGATAGTTTTGCTGGGTATAGACTCTTGGCTGCTAATTTGTAAACTATCCTTCAGAAACGAGGGACAAATAAAGTCTTATAGATTCTTGGCTGCCAATTTGTTTTTTCTTTCAGTGCTTTGACCATATCCCATTCTTTCCATGCTGGTGAAATTTCTGCTGAGAAATCTGCTGCTAGTCTAATAGATACTCCCTTATATGTGACTTGATACTTTTCTCTTGCTGTTTTTTTAGAATTCTCTTTGTCCTTGACTTTTTACAGTTTGACTATAATTCCTCAAGGCAGACCTACGTTTTCAGCTATTATTTTAATAAATAGGTTTTTTTCTTTCTTTCTTTTTTTTGAGACAGTCTCACTTCATTACCCAGGCTGGAGTGCAGTGGTACAGTTTCAGCTCACTGCAACCTCTGCCTTCCAAGTTCAAGTGATTCTTGTGCCTCAACCTCCTGAGTAGCTGGAATTACAGGTGCGCACCACCCTACCCAGCTAGTTTTTCTCATATTTTTAGTAGAGACGGGATTTCAAGCTCCTGACCTCAAGCGATCCACCCGCTTTGGCCTCCCAAAGTCTTGGGATTACAGGCATGAGCCAGCACACCCAGCCAAAACATAGGTTTTCTGTGCCTATTTTAATCTCTTCTCCTTCTGTAGCTTTTAAATGATTGATTGATTGATTGCAGAGATGGGATCTCACTACATTGCCTAGGTTGGTCTTTAACTCCTGGGCTCAAGTGATCCTGCCACCTCAGCCTCCCAAAGTTCTGGCATTACAGGCATGAGTTACTGCACCCAACCTTCTGCAGCTCTTATAATATGAAAATTTATTCACTTTGTGGTGTCCCATAAGTCTTACAGGCTTTCTTCCTTTTTTTTTCTTTCCCCTAAATGAGTAATTTCAAACATTCTATCTTGAAGTTCAGAGATTTTCTTTTGCTTGATCAAGTCTGCTCTTGAAGCTCTCTATTATGTATTTTTATTTTATTCATTGAATTCTTAAGCTGCAGAAGTTTTGTTTCTACTTAATAATATCTATTACTTTTTTGAATTTCTCATTCTTATTGTTTTCCTAATTTCGTTGAATTTTTTATCTATATTTTCTTGTGTCTTTTCCCTCAAATCATCATTTTGAATTCCTTTTTAGGCAATTTATTGATTTCCTTTTCATTGGGACCTGTTGCTAGAGAGTTAATTATGTTTCTTTGGTGGTGTCATATATATTTGTTTTTTCATGTTTCTCAAATCCCTGTGTTGATGTCTGTGTACCTGTCTGGTGGAACAGTCATCTCATGTAAATTGTCTATAGTGGCTTTCATGGAGATACACTCTCACCTGTAGCTGGATCTTAGTGTACTGGTAGGGAAGGGTGTGATGATTCTGTTTCCAGGTAGGTGCAATGGTATAGTCTCCATGCAGCTTATTCAGCTGTATTCAACATCATCAATAACTGTAGGCACCTCAGTGACTTGTGCTGTAGAAGTTTGTGGTAATGGATGCTGGTGGTGTAGGTTGTTAATGTCCTCAGTGGCAACGACTTTTGGGGCCCTCCTATTCTCATTTTTCCCATAATGGTGAGACTTAGCCAAGGGGATCCCTCTTGATGTCAGGTCTGACATGGCCTACAAGCACCTGCTGCGGTGCTGGCTTCCAGTTGCAGATGCGCATAGTAACTATGGGGCTGGAGTTCTAGGCTCAGGATCTCACAGACCTATTATGGTACTTGTGTCTTGCAGTGCATGTTTACTGTCTGTGGCAAGATTGAATGTAGGTTGCCTATAGCACCAGGATCTATGACTCTGGTTACTCCCTAGCAGCTTGGGCCTAGCAGGCCAGTCTGTAGCTGTAATTATGCACTTTGTGGGCAGGGCATAGCCCTGGTTTGAGTCCGGGAAAGAAGAGATGCTCTGGAGATTTGAGCCCAGAACCCAGTGCATGGCAGTAATTTCGGAGCCTGAGCAAATAGGACTCAGTGGCGAGTTAGGTCACTGGGGATGGAGGTGTTGGTGAGTCTAGACCCTGGGATGGTGGGGCTTGGTGGTATCCCAGAGTCTGTGAGACCAGGTGCAGCAACAGCAAGTACCTCAGAATGTTCAATCAAGCACAGCTGCCATTTGGGCCCTAGGAGGCAGGGAGCAGCACAGTGATGACTGCTCTGGGGAGAAGGGTGTCTCAGCAGCTCAGACTCTAGGGTGCTAGTCTAGCTCCAGGGAAGCAGGGTGCTAGAGTTGTTCGGCCTGTAGGCATAGTATCCCAGTTCAGCCATTGATATTTCCCTGGGTTGTGAGTTATTGTGTTGGCTTAGCCCTGGAATGCACAGCTCCTCAACTTGGCCAAGGCATTGTTACCTGAAGGAGCAATGTGCTGCTTTATCTCATGCCCTGCAGGGTGTGACTTTTCCGGTAGGCCCAGACACTGTTTCTTTGGGACACACAGCTCTACCAGTGCACTGTTTACTCAGGAGGCAGTGTGCAGTTTCAGGTTTTTGAAGTTGTATACCAGTAACATACTTATCATTTAAATGATGAGACTTATGATTTAAAAATTGGTACTGTGTCTGATAATGTGGATCTAATCTAATATCTAATAGTATATAGGAAATAACTACTGATTTACTTTGTTTAATCACTTAATGTTTCTTGTAGTCCAAGTCAAGGTCCTTGTTGTACAGCACAGTGTGCATTCAAGTCAAAATCTGAGAAGTGTCGGGATGATTCAGACTGTGCAAGGGAAGGAATATGTAATGGCTTCACAGCTCTCTGCCCAGCATCTGACCCTAAACCAAACTTCACAGACTGTAATAGGCATACACAAGTGTGCATTAATGGGGTAAGCATTTAACTATATGTTTTTAAATTTAATTTTAGAAAACTTGTTTTTCAGAAGAATTATTGATGCTTAAAGCTACATAGTTAAAGTAATTAATCTTGGTCTCTGTTTAAGTAATATCCCTATCTATTCCCTCACAAAACTATGAGTATATTATGTAGCATTCAATTAACTACTAATTTGTTTTTCATCTTCCCATGTACATGTGGTTGATATTCTCTAGAGAAACATAGTTGTACAACTCGGCATGTGACTTGTCTATAATATTTAAGTTTTATAAAACAATATTTCAGTAGCCTAAATAAAAGAACTCCTTGGTCATCTCTGAATTTGAAACCTTTAAAGCTTTTGTGGCTGAATATCACTTTGCTCTACATGAAGAAAATTTAATTTTTCTTGCTTTATGGAAGAGCCATAATAACCAACATAAAATCAATTCTCATCTAATCTATTTCTCTGCTTTTATTTCATTTTTTAAAGTTGCCATTCCTTTAAAAGATTTACTGTCTTACTTGGATTTACTGTTTTTCAATTTTTTTCAAATATATTTAGGTAATTCAGTTTTGATACTCAGCTCTGTTTGTTTTTCACTTTTATATCCATTTAAATATTTTGACATTGGAAGCTTATACTTGGCTGTCTATTACTATAAACAATAGGTTTAACTGTATAGGGATTAAATAATTTGTCTTTTATTTTTCTTCTAGCAATGTGCAGGTTCTATCTGTGAGAAATATGGCTTAGAGGAATGTACGTGTGCCAGTTCTGATGGCAAAGATGATAAAGAATTATGCCATGTATGCTGTATGAAGAAAAGTAAGGCTTTTAAAAGTACAAGAGTATAAAATTTGCCTCAAACTATTATTTTCTCCGAAATTTTAAGTGTTAAACTTTGACCTGTAGTTTGGCCAGATAGTTTCCAGCTCAATCTGTCCTCTTGAGGAGATTATAAATGTAACATAGCATTGTGTCTCTATCATTATGGTCTCTACGATGTTTTAAAAATCATAAACTAGACAAAACATTGCCAGCTTTACAGTAATAATTTACATAAACACTGTTAGACTTTAAGTCATTGCGGACACTAAATCAAGACTTTGCTGGTTGCTTGTTGACATTGTAACATTTAATGTGAATTACTAATGGCATTACCCAGCCTAACTAGAGAAGGTCTATATAACATGTTATGGTAATGATTTCAGACATTTTTTTTTTCCCTCTTTATATTTCCCCAACTGGAAATCTGATCTCCAACTTATATTTGAATCTGATCTTCAGCTTATATTTGGCATTTCTTTTCCAGTGGACCCATCAACTTGTGCCAGTACAGGGTCTGTGCAGTGGAGTAGGCACTTCAGTGGTCGAACCATCACCCTGCAGCCTGGATCCCCTTGCAACGATTTTAGAGGTTACTGTGATGTTTTCATGCGGTGCAGATTAGTAGATGCTGATGGTCCTCTAGCTAGGCTTAAAAAAGCCATTTTTAGTCCAGAGCTCTATGAAAACATTGCTGAATGGATCGTGGTAAGTATAGTTTTTATTTACAAAGAAAACTTAAAGTGGTTTCATCTTAATTTTACTTGGCCAGAAGTCATCAAAGTTATGAGAAAACAACTTAACTATTTATATTAGAATGACTTTATATGAATATTTCTGGTTATTATTTCCTTCTGAAGTGATCAGAATAATGTGTATCATTCATAGATTGCTTGGTAGGTGATGGGAGTCATTCTGTTTTACTGCACTCCTTAGTTCATCTCCTGGATGGGTTACTTCTTTTGATGCATATAGGGCATTTTCATGGGACTTTAAAAAGTTTTTTTGTTGTTGTTTTTCAAGACAACTTATTTGCCCAAATCATGGACTAATTGGTGATTTTTCCTGATCTTTCAGTATAATCTCTGGGTCTTCATCTTGTTTGTAATAGGAAATGTTGAACAGAGTAAGATCAGATACACAGCCTTTTGTAGATCTACTAATGATTATGGACGTTCATCCAGTAGTAATCCACTGAATGCTTATTTTTAAGCCCACTTATCTCCAAGTTGTACAAACATGGAATTACCTGATGTTTTCTTAAAAGATTGTCAAGAATGACTGTCTCAGCTTACTTAACTGTTCATGCTTTAAAAGTGATTACATTAAAATATCTATAGGAAGCTTGCAGATGATATATTTGAGAATGTGCTATAGTTTGCTTTGGAAATTGACTTATAACTCAGATTCCCCTTTCTCAGATTATTTGTGTGTGTGTGTGTGTGTGTGTGTGTGTGTGTGTGTGTGTGTGTGTGTTCAGGACTATGGATGCCTTAAAGCACAAAAGATGTTGTTTGGGATGTCACTCTTTTTTGATACTCTTCTAATAACATTCTAGAGTAAAAATTTTATAGTTACCTCCAGCATTTAAAATGATGTTTACCATTCCTAGGACACTTTAGGATATGTGGTTTTTAGATATGTAATAATCATGGAGTAGAAGGATTGTTGAAATTGGATTTAGGAGATCTACGTAGGTTTCAAACCAAATACTTGAGCAGTTGACCTAACTTAGGTTTCCTTAAAACATGTTACTCTTTTTTTTTTTTTTTAATTCCTGTGCTTATTGCATAGTAAGTTCTAGTAAATACCTGTCAAACTGAACTTCTCTTCTGGTACAATGGTATAGTGGAAAGAGCACAGGTTTGAGAATCACGTAAGGATTCAAATAATCTTTCTGGCATTTATCAATTCTGTGACTTCAAGCAACTTACCTTTCTTGGCCCTTCTTTATTTTCAACTCAGCTTTTTTTTCCCCCCTGATTATATCTAATAAGAAAAGTTGAAATTTGGTATACTTGTCTACTATAGAGGACAGTGTATGCAGAAAAGGAAAGGGGATCTCAGAATTACGTTCTACTGAGTATATATTGTGCTAGATACTTTGGATTTTTGGGGTATGAAATCATATCATTTAAACATAGTATTTTTTCACTTTTCTCTGTTAGCTCTAATTTTGACTCATTACATTATTTAGAATTTCAAGTGCTCATTTATTTTCACTTTAAAAATATCTAATAGACATGATCTTCTAAGGATTTTTAAGACCTTTTCTCCTTATATTTTAGATGTGAGGATTAATGAAATGTTTCACAACGAATTGGCAACATGAAGTCTTTTCTTGTGCTCTAGAACGAATTAATCAGACACTTTCACGTTTATAGACATTGACTTTAAGTGTGTGTAGGGTAGAACATACCTTTATTTTATATCATCGTTGACAGTCATATGCCAGTCTTTCGAATAGCATGCTCATAATGTGTGAAGAATACCGCTAGGCTGTTGGTGCATTTGTGGGCATTAACCACATCAAGCAGTAAGATAATAAACATCCACTTCTTTGCAAGTTACTTGTCTCATTTGCTTATGTGCATAGTTTACTTGCATACCAGGGTTTATCATGTTAGCGAAGTGCCCTTGCAGTTAGTAATACAGATTATCAGGATGCTGTGGTGTAAGAAGCTGTGAAAGAAGTGAGGGATTAGTTTCACTACTTTCCTTTCTAGTGGTGCCTGGTGGCCTTTTGTCTTCTTTCTGTGGTACAATATGGCAGCTTTTCTCCTCATGCAGGGTAGAGTACGAAGAACTTTAACGGCCGGGCGCGGTGGCTCACGCCTGTAATCCCAGCACTTTGGGAGGCCGAGGTGGGCGGATCACAAGGTCAGGAGACCGAGACCACGGTGAAACCCCGTCTCTACTAAAAATACAAAAAATTAGCCGGGCGCGGTGGCAGGCGCCTGTAGTCACAGCTACTCAGGAGGCTGAGGCAGGAGAATGGCGTGAACCCGGGAGGCGGAGCTTGCAGTGAGCCGAGATCGCGCCACTGCACTCCAGCCTGGGCGACAGAGCGAGACTCCGTCTCAAAAAAAAAAAAAAAAAAAGAACTTTAACAATTTAGAACTTCAGTGCATGGGTTATTGACTGCTGCTACTGGTACCGTGGAAGCGATACTTTCTTTTTTGTGTTAACAACTATGTTTTGATTTTTCCAAATACATTTACTGTATTTGCTGAGTGCCTGATGTGTGTCTGGACAGGAGAAAATGATAAACATCCTTGGGATTTATCAAAGAGTCATCTAATTCTTGAAACGTTTAAGAGCATTCATTAGTGAATCTGTTGAGACCTTGTTTCGGCATCTCCTTTTCTTTAATTAGGGATTGAGGGCAGTGGTAATTCATTTCCAGTTTCTTCTATAGTTGATGTGTTCTGATTTTTCTGTATCTTTCATGTTAGGTTTGACATTGTAGAAAACCACCTCTTACCTTGACTTTTATTTTTCAAATTTATTGTTGTGTTTCCCCTCCTTTTAAAAATCATTGCCTGATAATTTTGTGGCATTTTTCTTTTTAATTTGTGTGGATTTATCAGGAGTTTGTATTTTTTTATTGCTAGTTTTTCAAGAGTCAAACACCTTCTCATTTTAAAATTAATTTCCACTGTCATATTTTGCTATAATTTTATGCATCTAAGTATTAAGTGTCTGGTATTCTTTATGAATGAAAGATTTAGAGCACTGTTTTCCAAATGCATAACAGAACACTAGTCCCATTAGATGTTCTAAGGCTTCAATGGTCAAATGAATCTGGAAAACACTGCTCCATACTATAGACCTTTCTTGGAGGTTCGTGAGAAGGTTATAAGAAGTCCTGCAATAAATAAATATTTTAAACTTCATTTTCCAAACTTACCTAACCCTAGAACCTTTTATCGTGAAAAGACTTAAGTCATAAATATCCTTAGATGTCATTTGGGAAAATATTGATTAATAGCAGTAGTTCTCAATCCTGGTTGTATACCAGAATCACCCTGGGGTTTGGACTGATTAAATCAGAATCTCTTGGGTTTAAGTATCTGGGTCTTTCAAAACTCTCCAGTTAATTCTGATGAAGAGCCAGGGTTAAGAACCACTCATCTAGAATGGGGGTTGGCAAACTATGGCCCATGGGCCAAATCCAGCCCATGCCAATTTCTGTGTGGCTCAGACGCTAAGAACAGTTTTTACGTTTTTAAATGATTGAAAAAAAATTTTTAAATTATCAAAATAACAGTCTTTTAAAAATCATATGAAATTCAAATTTCTGTATTGTTAAATAACATTTTATTGTACCATGGCCACACCCATTTGTTTACACATTGTCTGTGGCTGCTTTGGCACTTTGAGTGGCTGCAACAGTGACTGTATGACCCCAACAAACCTAAAATGTTTATCTGGGCTTTTATGGGAAATACTTGCCAACTCCTGATTGAGAGCGATGATCTCAAAGTGTAGGCCTGAGAAGTAGCATCAGCATCCCCTGGGAACTTCATAGAAATGCAAATTCTCAGGTTCCATTCCAGACCCACTGAGTCAGTGGTTGAGGGTGCATGCTAATAGTTTGTCTGCCTTTTTTTCAGTCTCTGCGATATGATGACTCCTTTTTAAAAAGACTTGTAACAGAAATTTTCCATTTTGTCATCCTGATATGTTGAAAATAGAAGGTGGTTTTCATTGCTTTGTGTAACAGGCCACATAGATAGCATAGCACTTATGAAACTTTAACAACAAAGATATAATATTACTGGAGGGTTTTTAGCATATAGTGAGGACACAGTATACATCTGCTCGATGAGTGAAGCAGATTTCTCAAATGTAATAATTTATATGGAAAAGAGTAAAAATTGTGCATATTAACTTTGAAACTGGAATGTTTTCGGGTTCCTGTTAGTGAGATTTTATCTTACTTACCCTGGCTGAGCTTGAAGTAACCAAAAGTTTAGTAGCAAGTTGCTTTCTGCTTGGCAGATTGCCGTTGCTGCTGCTGCTAGTGGTGGTGGTGGGAGTTTGAAGGATAAGAGGAGTATATGGTCAAAGTCCGGACTGCCCCTATAGGGATGACATAATCAGTATCATGACAAGGAACTGTGGGCCCCACATGGTCTTGTGACCCATAGAAACTCAAGAATGCATTTGCTGAGAGTGAGCATTGTTCATCACTGGAGTATTCATTGAAAGGAGTATATGGTTGACTTTCTAGAGGTCTTTAAGAACAGTAGATTATCTTATGTCTAAAGAGACTTGAGTGCATGTGTTCCCTGTCCTCGCTCGTGCACTTTTTTTAGATGATGCTTGCTTGATCATTTTGATACCAAACAGGTTTTTTCTTTTTGTTTATATTTAGATTATCATATTAAATACTATTGTAATTAAGACATAATAAATTAGACTTTAATTTTGACTTTTTACTTTATTATTGGCTATGTTTAAGTGCCTGTATTAAACATCATGTCTCTGTTTCTTATGTAGAATTATTTTCTGGGTTGAAAAACTTCTTGAGTTTTTGAAAAATGGTTGGATGTCTTCTCTTTGTCCCTAAAGTTTTGCTTAACACCCTTGTCTCTGAGATATAAGACTCTGACACTCAGTTTACACTCAGTACATGTTCATTGAATGAATGACAGCTCCCCTTTCATTCAGACTAACAGGTGGGCAATTTGTGATCTTTTCTTTTGAGAGAAATGCATATTTTACATTTACTAGCCTAGTTAGTATTCCTTTCCCTGATTTTATAGTATGTTTAAAGGAGATAGCATGCAATTTAGCATTTAACTCATTCTCTTTTAAAAAGAAAAACTATCAAAGGTGGCCGTACTTATGTTTTCAGATACACTGTTGTTTTGTTTAGTTTTTCTTGCTATCTTCTGTCTGTTGCCATGTTCCATTTCACCACACGCTAAATTCACAAAAGCTACCATCATTGCGACTAAAACATCTCGAGCACTGGGCTTGTGATACATAGTTACCTGAAAAAATTTAGAAGAAAGTCAGGAATACTGTGCTAGAAGGAACTGGAAGTTCTCAACGGCTTGAGTGCCATATTTTATTATATATCTGTTGATCTGAACTGGGACTAGGTTCTTTTTACTTTTGTTTTCTACAGTTTTAACCTCTATTAAATCTGGGCTTTCTGTCTCCAGTCTGCCTCTCTTACTGCCATAGTGTGTACTTCTATGGTGCTTTATTTAAATCTATAGGCCAGGTACGGTAGCTTATACCTTTAATCTTAGCACTTTGGGAGGTTGAGGAGGGAGAATTGCTGGAGAACAGCAGTTGAAGACTGACCTGGACAACCTAGCAAGACCCTGTGTACGCAAATAAATAAATAAATGAATTCGCAGGGTGTGGCAGCATGTACCTTGTAGTCCCAGCTACTCAGGAGGATCACCACAGCCCAGGAGGGCAAGGCTGCAGTGAGCCGTGATTGCACCATTGCATTCCAGCCTGGGTGACAGAGCAAGACCCTGTCTTTTAAAAGAAAAGAAAAGAAAAGAAAACAAACAAACAAAAAAACAAAGTGTGTAGGTACTAAAAAGACTATCATTAAATATATCCAAACCAGTTTTACTGTCCTATCTCTATTGTAATGGCCTTGTCACATTATTTGTATGTGTAGGCAATCTAGAAATAATAAATGAGCTGTTAGATATGTTTCAAGGTCAGTATTTAAATACTGACTTACTTGTAATAACTAGTTCAACAGGTATTGTGTTTGTTGTTTAGGTACTGAGGTAATAGGATATAAGTCCAGGGAGCTCACAGGTCAGTTTGGGATAGAGAACACAGGCCAGAGAAACGTATCTTCAGTCTGTATGCTGTTTTCACAGAACTAGGAGAACCTATTAGGAAAAGCCTTTAAGGCAGTAATGCCAGAACTAAGTTCTTTTTTTATTTATTTTTGAAATGGAGTCTCACTCAGCCACCTAGGCTGGAGTGCAGTGGCGTAATCTCAGCTCACTGCAACCACCATCTCCCAGGTTCAAGCGGTTCTCCTGTCTCAGCCTCCCAAGTAGCTGGGATTACAGGCACCTGCCATCAGGCTTGGCTAATTTTTGTATTTTAGTACAGATGGGGTTTCACCATGTTGGCCAGGCTGGTCTTGAACACCTGACCTCAGGTGATCCACCCGCCCCAGCTTCCCACAGTGCTAGGATTACAGAAGTGAGCCACCATGCCTGGCCAAGCTAAGTTCTTAAGAATATTTAGTAGAAGTAGAGAGTACAGAAATATTTTATGGGGATAGAGCCTGTGAAAAAGTCACAGAAGTATGAATTTTGCAAAACAAACATTTTTTTCTACTTTTTTTCTTTTGAAAAGTTTGATTATTCTTTCTTTAATTGACAAAGTAATACATTCAAAAGTAGGCCTTTCCCCCCAGACCCCCAGTCTTTCCAGGATGGATTTCTTGTGTATTCTTTGAAACTGTCTATACCACTCTAAGGATATATACTTTTTAAAAAGGTGGAATCATATACACTTTGCTGTACTTTATCATGTGCTCAAGTTTTTGCTTTTGCTGTTTTTCCTGTCTCCTACATAATGGTCTGTCTTGGAAATCTTTGGTGGGAAGCATTCAAAGAAGGGTTTGACACAAAGGAGTAACATGGTCAGTTCCATATTTTAGGTAGCCATAACACTGTTGGCCATATTTTCATAAAAATGAAAGTAAAGATGAAGGAAGGAAATACATTCAAGATGATAATGACTTTAGGAATAGATCTGTATCTCCTGTACCCAACTTGCCCATCAACCTGAGAAAGCTAGTAGGAAAACTCTTAAGCCTTTGCACTCATGGATTGGCTCACATTAGAGGTGTTGCTACTTCCCCACTAGGTGTTTGGAAGTGTACGGTTGTTGTCAGAGTAACTGAAGGGGCTCTACAGGCATTTGATGGATGGGGGCCAGAGATGCTAAACTGCATTACTCAAAATGGTCCCATACTGTTTTGACAGACTGAGAGTGGCCTTCTACCCTGTCTTACGATAAGTAGCAGGTCTGTTATTTGAGGATGAATAAAAACAAAAAACAATAGGAGTCTATGGAATATCTATATAATAAAGGAATGGGAACATCATCCTAAAGACTAACAAGGAGAGCAGAACTCTGAACATGATTTTTGTAGGAAAAAAAAAAAAAATCTGACAGTCTCAAGAAGTCGCTTTTAAAAAGCAGATTGTAAAGTTTTAATTTCCAAGGCAGATTCAGCCCTGTCAGCATGTTTTTTACAGTCTACACATTGTTTTAAGAAATTTCTCACAGGTTTGCCAGCATTTAAAAATAGATTTTAAATAAAAATTCCAATATATTGCTTCTCTTGAAAAATCAGATCTTTAAGCAGTAAGGTTGAATTGCATTCCACCTTACCTGCCATGTAAGCTTTTTAGTTTGCAGTCCCTGCAATAACAAGCAATGTGAGGGACAACCATGATACAGTTTTTACAGATTGAACAATAAACATGAAAATAAAGAGAAGGAAGGTGTTTGTGGGACTCTTCTGTACAGAAATCTAATCTGAGAATTAAACAAGACTGAGAAATGACACTCAAGTGTAAATCATTCCAAGTTTGATTTTAAAATTGAATATATATATAAGTATGTGTGTGTGTGCGTGTGTATGTATGTATGTATGTATGTATCTCTTTCCCTTTTTTGTTCCTTCTCCTTTTTTTGAAGCAGTTAATTCCTAAAGCCATTAGGTGAGCCCAAGCAAGGTAGGCATCCATGCCAAACTCAGTGGCACAGAGTAGAGTGTTGGAACCTGAATAGGTTCAGAAGGTGTGGGATGGGGAAGACTACCAGTATGGGGTTTCAGAGCCCAAGCAGGGTGAGAAGTGCACCCCTGTGGAGGAATGACTGGCATGGGATGTCAAGAGTGCAAGTAGGATGAGGAAGGTGTCTACATAGGAGGGTTAGGACTAAAAGAAACCAGGGCTTTTTGGAGAAATGGCAGATTCCAAGGCTGGGGTAGGAAAAGAACAAGATAAATCTGGAACTTCTTGTTCGGCCAGAAAGTAAGAAAGGGCTCAAAGAATGATGAGGACATGTTCAAAAAACACAATAATGTCAGTAACTGATTATATGTATATAAAATAGGAAACCATGAGGGAATAAGTAAATGAATACATTGAAAGTTTGATGAAGAACAGGATATTTACATACTTCCAAATTACGTCCCTCCAAAATATTCATTGTCTACAAAAGAGAAACAAGAATCATGGTAAAATTTGGCAGATAATACCTTAATCCCGTGATCAAGTTAACATCAGCAGTAATGAAATAAAAATCACGTGTTACCTGATAGGATGCAGCGAGAACACAGCATCTGTGATATTCTTACCAAAGATGTGTGACCTGAATTTGATCACAAAGAAACACCAGAGAAACCCAAATTGAAGGACATTCCCATACAAAATAACTGCCCTATAATCTTCAAAAGTATCAAGGTCATAAAAAAACAAGGAAAGACTGGAATATTTCCAAATCAAAGGAGAGTAAAGAAACATGGTGGCTAAATATAGCACACGATTCTGAACTGGATGATATTGGGACAAAAGGCAAAACCTGAATGGGGTCTGAGGATTAAATGTTAGTGATATATCAGCCCTGATTTCCTGATTTTGGTGATTGTCTTGTTATCTAGGAGGCCACCCTTATGTTGTAGAAATTATATGCTAAAATGTTCAGGAGTAACAGCATAGTGCTAGCAACTTACTCTGAGGTGCTTCCAGATTTTTAAAAGGTTTTTGTTTTTGTTTGTTTGTTTGTTTGAGGTGGAGTCTCATTCTGTGGCCAAGGCTGGAGTGCAGTGGCGCAGTCTCGGCTCACTGCAACCTCTGCCTTCCGGGTTCAAGCGATTCTCCCTGCTCAGCCTCCTAAGTCGCTGGGATTACAGGCACCCACCATCATGCCTGGCTAATTTTTGTGTTTTTAGTAGAGACCAGGTTTCCCCATGTTGGCCCGGCTGGTCTCGAACTCCTGACCTCAGGTGATCCACCCGCCCCAGCCTCCCAAAGTGCTGGGAGCCACCGTGCCCGGCCTCAGGTTTTTAAAAGGTTTTTGAATTGTACTTGCAACTTTTCTTTAAGTTTGAGTTCAAAATAAAACAAATTTTTAGAAAGTAGGAAAGGCTTTATGTATACACAGAAAAAGTGGCTTGGGATATTTTGCCACAACGTGCCTTTTAATTTTAGCATTACTCTCATTAATGCTAAAATTAGCATTAGTATTACTTTAATTACATAAAGACTGCTGGAAAAAGTAAACAGTGTAGAAGTGGTACCCAGTTTAAGTCCCTAAGTCATAGAAACAATCAGTAGTAACTATATATGTGTTACAATGATCTGTGTTAAATAAATGTAAAGGTTCAGTTTTAAAGTTGTAAATATTTTGTATGATGTTTATTAGTACATGTCTTAAAACAAAGTTTGAATATTTGGAATTGCAAAATATAATTTGAGACTAGACACATTAATTTTCCTATAAATTTATCAATAATTTTTGAAGGTTTTTCTGTTTGGCTAATTGATTTGTTTAATATAGTTCAGTTTAAAAGTGAAGTTTTGGTTTTTTCTAAGACTGGATGAACTTTGCCTGCTGCTAAAATATATATCTTCTTCCACTTTTCATATTTAAAATTAAAGATAGTTAATCTATAAACTAATGAATAAAATAAAGATATTATATATAATGTAATGAAAACTAGTGTACATAAAAAGTAATTTCATAACTAGTCCGAGTCTCAGATTCCAAATGAAATAGAAGAGGAAAAGGGTGTCTCAAAAGAGATAGAATTTCAGTCTTAACTTTGATAATTAGAAAGCAATATAGGTTAAAGAGTAATTTTAAAATCTATTCACTAGTAGAATTTAAAGCAAGTTACATGCTTTCTAAGCCATGGAAAGTATAAACGCAAACAAAACATAGTCTGTAAGAGTAAGAGGAGATCCTTTTGTAGTTCATAAGTGTGATGATTGGCTTTGCACACTCTTATGTAAGATGTGCCTCCCTCAAACCTTGTTAGGGCATTGTCACATTACCCATTTGAGGGAGAAAAAAGAGTAAGGGGAAAACACAAAGGAAATATAAACCAGAAAATATTTAATAACGTGGGAAAATACAATATAACTATATGCAAGATGACCCCAGTTTTGTATTTGTGTTCATGTGTTTGACAAATGTCGTTTTATGTAGAAAAGAGACTGAAAAAAATCAGATTGAGCAGTTTCCTCTATGAGATGAAATTATGGGTGATTTCTATTTTCTCCTTTAAACTTTTTTTTTAATTTAAACAATATACATGTGCAAATATCTAACATATGTATACAACTCCTAAACAAATGTTCTTTAAATATTACAATATACTGTGTTCTATTCTATCTTTTAAATACTATAAAAGATATTCTAAAATATTTTGTAGTTTTTTTTTTTTTCAGTGGAAAAATCTGTTTATTTCTAGGCTCATTGGTGGGCAGTATTACTTATGGGAATTGCTCTGATCATGCTAATGGCTGGATTTATTAAGATATGCAGTGTTCACACTCCAAGTAGTAATCCAAAGTTGCCTCCTCCTAAACCACTTCCAGGTAAGAATATTTGAGCAAGATACATGTTTATGTAACTCAGAATTGTTTAGCAGGTAGAATTGAATTATAAATGAGTCTTTAGTAACTAATGTTATAGTACTTTCTCCTTAAGAATGGGATTATTGGATGAATGATTTAGTTGATATTTGTGTGATTTTTGTCAATCCAGTCTGGCCAGTGACTGCTAAGTTAATGCTAATTTATCTGAATGTCTGAATATTTAGAACTAGAAATTTTAAATTTTGCTTGGTATTTGTTTTCCTGGTTATATATATACATATATATATTCTAACTATCTAACATCTATACATACATATACATATATATATTCTAACATCTTGTCATGATTATGGTAAACTACTTTAAAATTATTGATCTTTCTATTCTAATAGTTGTGCTTTTCATATTGTTGTCCTTCCTCCCCTTCCATCTTCCCTTCCTCCCACCCTCCCTTCCTTCTTTTTCTTTTTCTTTTTCTTTCTTTCACTGTGTTGCGCAGGCTGTACTTAATCCAGAGCTCAAGCAATTCTCCCCGCCTGAGCCTCCTAAGTTGCTGGGACTGCGGGCACGTGCACTGCACCCAGCTCTCTTACTGTTTTTACTGTTTGTGCTCTTGAAATATTTTCTGGCACATAAGCTTATTTTCCCCCAGGGTGATGCTTATGGGGAAATACAGATCCCAGTCTGTGGGAAAGTCTTAGAGTAGAGGATTCATTCACCAGATAAGCATAGTCAAGTATTCTCCATTCCTGAAAACAACTCTTTAGTTCTGGTCTCCACCTTTTTCCTCTCAGGGAGACATAGCATGAGGAAGGACCCTCTTTAGATGAGCTGTGGGCATTGGAAGGAGAAAAGGATAGGAAATAAACCCTTCTTATTGTTTAGTCCCCTCTGTTTATCCCTCCCCCTTTCCAAGGTATTTGTAGCTATTCTCTACAGGTGTGGGGACAGACATTGTCTCAGGGCAGCAGTTCCCTCTCCTGCCGCTCTCAGACTTCGCATAAAGTGTCTTGCCTCAGGCAAATCCACTACCTTACACAAAGTAGTTCAAAACTAGATTTCTTATGCTTTTTCCCTGTTTTCCCTCAGTTGTTCACCTGCATTTACCTGTCTGGAGCAAGATGGCCAATAGTCGTGCTAGGACAGTATCTTAGTGAGAATTAGAGAAAATTTGATTTTTATGTCATTGCTTTTCTTAAATGCACAATGTTAGCACTCTGGAACTTACGTTAGTATTTAAGGAAGTTCTAAGGGCCACATGACACTTTTTAGATACTGTTACCAATTGTTGTCTCATTCAGTGAAACATTTTATGTGTATATTAATTTCATTTTAAATAGCACCTTTAAAAGCTTAGAAAACTAGCTGTCATTTATTGAACTCTCACAAAAAGCGCTAAACATTTTAATATGAATTATATAATCTTTACAACAGGCTATATACATTAATTATCATCCCTGTTTTACAGTGTAGGCATCTGAGTCTCAGGTTAAGGCGTTTGCTCAAAGACACTTAGTAATTCCCTCATATGGATTCCATCCACAGAATCTGTGATATTCATCTAGATTAATCTAATACGTGTGGCTGTTGAGCACTGAAATGTTGCTAGTTTCCATTGAAATGTGCTGTTTTAATTAAAATACATGCCAGAGTTTGAAGATTTAGTATAAAAAATGAAATATTTTGTTAGTAATTTTTTATATTGATTACATATTGAAATAACACTTTGGCTATGTTAATTTAAATAAAATAAAAAATATTAAAATTATTTCACCTTTTAAACTTTTTTGTTATGGCTATCAGAGGATTTTAAATTACATTGGTGGCCCATATTATTGGACCAGCACTGAACTAAAACCTTTCTTATTGAAACAGCAGCTTTGCTTTTAAAGATTGAAAAGCTCGGCCGGGCGCGGTGGCTCAAGCCTGTAATCCCAGCACTTTGGGAGGCCGAGACGGGCGGATCACGAGGTCAGGAGATGGAGACCATCCTGGCTAACATGGTGAAACCCCGTCTCTACTAAAAATACAAAAAATAAGCCGGGCGAGGTGGCGGGCGCCTGTAGTCCCAGCTGCTCGGGAGGCTGAGGCAGGAGAATTGCGCGAACCCGGGAGGCGGAGCTTGCAGTGAGCAGAGAGCGGGCCACTGCACTCCAGCCTGGGCGACAGAGCGAGACTCCGTCTCAAAAAAAAAAAAAAAAAAAAAAAAAAAAGATTGAAAAGCTCGTGATAAATCTGTTTTGCTTTTGTTTGTGGCTCACAGGCACTTTAAAGAGGAGGAGACCTCCACAGCCCATTCAGCAACCCCAGCGTCAGCGGCCCCGAGAGAGTTATCAAATGGGACACATGAGACGCTAACTGCAGCTTTTGCCTTGGTTCTTCCTAGTGCCTACAATGGGAAAACTTCACTCCAAAGAGAAACCTATTAAGTCATCATCTCCAAACTAAACCCTCACAAGTAACAGTTGAAGAAAAAATGGCAAGAGATCATGTCCTCAGACCAGGTGGAATTACTTAAATTTTAAAGCCTGAAAATTCCAATTTGGGGGTGGGAGGTGGAAAAGGAACCCAATTTTCTTATGAACAGATATTTTTAACTTAATGGCACAAAGTCTTAGAATATTATTATGTGCCCCGTGTTCCCTGTTCTTCGTTGCTGCATTTTCTTCACTTGCAGGCAAACTTGGCTCTCAATAAACTTTTGCCACAAATTGAAATACATATATTTTTTTCAACTGCCAATCAAGGCTAGGAGGCTCGGCCACCTCAACATTGGAGACATCACTTGCCAATGTACATACCTTGTTATATGCAGACATGTATTTCTTATGTACACTGTACTTCTGTGTGCAATTGTAAACAGAAATTGCAATATGGATGTTTCTTTGTATTATAAAATTTTTCCGCTCTTAATGAAAAATTACTGTTTAATTGACATACTCAGGATAACAGAGAATGGTGGTATTCAGTGGTCCAGGATTCTGTAATGCTTTACACAGGCAGTTTTGAAATGAAAATCAATTTACCTTTTTCTTATGATGGAGTTGGTTTTGATACTCATTTTTTTCTTTATCACATGGCTGCTACGGGCACAAGTGACTATGCTGAAGAACACAGTTAAGTGTTGTGCAAACTGGACATAGCAGCATATACTACTTCAAAGTTCATGATGTAGATGTCTGGTTTCTGCTTACGTCTTTTAAACTTTCTAATTCAATTCCATTTTTCAATTGATAGGTGAAATTTTATTCATGCTTTGATAGAAATTATGTCAATGAAATGATTCTTTTTATTTGTAGCCTACTTATTTGTGTTTTTCATGTATCTGAAATATGCTAATTATGTTTTTTGTCTGATACGGAAAAGAAAAGCTGTGTCTTTATCAAAATATTTGAAGAGTTTTTTCAGCATATCATCACTGATCATTGGTAACCACTAAAGATGAGTAATTTGCTTAAGTAGTAGTTAAAATTGTAGATAGGCCTTCTGACATTTTTTTTCCTAAAATTTTTAACAGTATTGAAGGTGAAACAGCACAATGTCCCATTCCAAATTTATTTTTGAAACAGATGTAAATAATTGGCATTTTAAAGAAAGAGAAAGCAAAAACATTTAATGTATTAACAGGCTTATTGCTATGCAGGAAATAGAAGGGGCATTACAAAAACTGAAGCTTGTGACATATTTATTGCTTCTGTTTTCCAACTACATCACTTCAATTAGAAGTAAAGCTATGATTTTCCTGACTTCACATAGGAGGCAAATTTAGAGAAAGTTGTAAAGATTTCTATGTTTTGAGTTTTTTTTTTTTTTTCCTTTTTTTTTTTAAGAGTATAAGGTTTACACAATCATTCTCATAATGTGACGCAAGCCAGCAAGGCCAAAAATGCTAGAGAAAATAATGGGATCTCTTCCTTGTAAACTTGTACAGTATGTGGTGACTTTTTCAAAATACAGCTTTTTGTACATGATTTAGAGACAAATTTTGTACATGAAACCCCAGATAGACTATAAATAATTCTAAACAAACAAGTAGGTAGATATGTATGTAATTGCTTTTAAATCATTTAAATGCCTTTGTTTTTGGACTGTGCAAAGGTTGGAAGTGGGTTTGCATTTCTAAAATGGTGACTTTTATTCTGCAAGAGTTCTTAGTAACTTCTTGAGTGGTAGACTTTGGAACATGTAAATTTTTTGCTTGTAATGTTATCCTGTGGTAGGGTTTTGGCAGGTACATACACTGCCCTATTTTATTTTGAGTCTAAGTTAAATGTTTTCTGAAAAGAGATACATGCACTGAACTCTTTCCACTGCGAAACAAGATGTGGTAAAATAAAAGGATCAAGAAAAATGAGATCTAATACTACTGTCAGTTTTAATGTCCACTGTGTTTTATACAGTATCTTTTTTTGTTCACTTTGGAAATTTTTACTAAAAATTGCAAAAAATAAAGTATTGTGCAAAGATGTAAGGTTTTTTGAAACTTGAAATGCATTAATAAATAGACTTGATTAAATCAACTTGAAGGTTCTATACTCTTTGAACTTGTGAGAACTATCACAGGAAGCTTCCCACAAGGCAGGTTTTCTTACAGTTGTCTCTTCCTACAAAAGTATAGATTATCTTTATCTTAACACCCAACTAATCTCAACTGCATTACGTTGTTTCTAATCAATATTCAGTGCTTGTCTTGGTGGAAGAGGTGAGTCATTTTGAAAACTTATGGTCTTGTTTATATGTGTTTTTCAAAGTTTTTAATGCTAAGTACCTCATTTATTTTAAAAAGCCTGGTTTAATGATAAGTCTATTTAAAATTTTGAGCCAGCATTTTTCTGTTCATAGCAAATGTGGAGAGAATTGACATTTCAGTGTTAATCTAGAAAAGGAATTGTAAGCCCATAATAGTTCCCTGCATGGGGTAATCTGCTTCAAATTCTTTTTTCGGTCAAGGTTAGCTATACTTGTTGAATGAGTAAATATGTAATACTTTGTGAATTACTTTGTTAATTTAGGAGCATCAAATGTATATTATGTTTAGTTATTTATGAAACTCTCAATATTGATTAATTTGGGTAATTATAAATTAGTTATTTTTACTTACAATTGAATGCTTAAATTCTGTTTACAGTCCGTCCTCTCTCCCTCCCCAGTTTTACAAATTCAGACACCAATTCACAGACAAAATCAGAAATAAGATAAATTTATTAACTGCTTCTGGATTTAGCATTCCCTGTAGTGTCAGCCAATGTCATGTGGTTTGGGGAAGCATTTATTTAAGTAAATGACAACTTTCTCTGATCAGTCTTGTTTTGTGAGGTGTCTTCAACACTTTGTGCTCTGGGTACTTTGTTTTTGTCACAGTCTTAGAATGGTGAAATCTGATTTGTCCAAGCTGAGCAAACTACTCGACCCTAAGTCCTTGTATTTGTCCCTGTAGTAAGACCTAATTATTATTATTTCTCAAAGCTGTCCTTGGCAGCTGTGAAATTTCAGGGGCTTGTGCATGAGAATATTTTCCTATTAAGTATTTCTAATTGAAAGTATCAGAGTGTCAAGCATTACAAACCTGGACAGTTCACTTTCAGGAGTACCAGAAGAGATATTCATTATCCATATTTAAAGGGTTAAGGTCTCCCAAAACCAGGGTGCAAGCCAGATGTAGTTTTAAAGCAGCTGCTAGGGACAGTTCATCTTTAGAGAAGTCACTAAAGTTGTAACAAATTTTAGTTTCCCCAAAACCACTTTGACCTTCTTAGAAACTAGAAAGATGATTGGTTTGCCCTGCAGAAGACAACTTCAGTTTCAGCATCTCTCGTGTTATGTTCTTGATTAAAAACAACTTCCATTTGATATACTTTTCCCTTTATTACCTGTTTAGTTTTTTCACTATTGTTTCTGTATTCAACTCTTTATATGATTAGGATGCAAATTTAGCCCTTCTGTTTTATATTGCTATATTGTTTGTGTGTCTTAGATATATACATACATGTACTATTTTCAGTAGAAATTTGGGTATTTTATAATTGATAAGCTCTTCCGAGCATCTCTTGTCCTATAAAAAGCAATAGGATGCTAGGTAAAACGGAGCGTTGAGCAAAATACTGATTAGTTTTTGGTTTTTCCTGAAATCTACACTAAAGTGATAGGGTGTGGGGGTAATCCAACAGGGACAAGGTGAATTGAACAAGAACAAAATTTTGGAAACTTGGAAGCAGATGAAGGAGTACTATGGATTTGGGAGACCCAGGGAAGTCAAATCCTAAACCAGCAGTGGGAACACAAGAGAATGGTGTAGTTTGCACTGTTAAGATTTGGGTACCTGGCAGGGCTGGGCGCAGTGGCTCACACCTGTAATCCCAGCACTTTGGGAGGCCGAGGCGGGTGGATCACTTGAGGTCAGGAGTTCGAGACCAGCCTGGCCAACATGGTGAAACCCCGTCTCTACTAAAAATACAGCTGGGCGTGGTGACACATGCCTGTAATCCCAACTACTCAGGAGGCAGAGGCAGGAGATTTCTGAACCCAGGAGGCAGAGGCTGCAGTGAGCTGCGATTGCGCCATTGCACTCCAGCCTGGGTGACAGAGCAAGAAAAAAATGGGTATCTGGCCTTCGTGACTTTTTTCCATGTGTGTGACAAAAACATAATATGCACACTTTTGTAACCCACCTTTCTTAATTAACAGTACATTGATATTGTATATCACATTAATTACTGTGAATATTTATATGGATGCATTGTATGTTTTCTTTTAATTAACCAATTTCCCGTTGTTTGGACATTTAGGTTTCACATTATTTATTATTTTAAACAATTCTAAAGAATTTTAAACGATTCTTAGGAAAATCCTCAGCCTAATAATAAAATTAATTCCTAAAAGTAGAATTGTTGGGGTAAAGGTTTTTTGAGGGTCATTGATAAAAATGATGGTACTGTCTCCCAGATAGATGTACCAAGTTATACTCCCACAATTAAAAAATATATATATATATTAAAAAATCAGAGTCCCATCCTTAGAAATCCACATATATGCAGCCACATGAATTTGTTGGAAACAATAATAGAAGACTCATGCTTAATTAAGTTGATTAGCTTTAGACATAATTAAAATAAAGGCAAATTGAGTGCCCTAATTGTGGTCTCTAAGTACCATTTTTCTTCAAGGGAAGCAGACTCCTTTGGATAAATCACTAATTCCCCTGTAAGAAAGAAATGTACAAGGAGAGCCTGGGAAATGTTCTTTTGTACCAGATCAGAAAGATTCAGGAGGCACCTTAGAAGTTACCACTGGCCAAAGCTGAGATAACTTTAGCATCGGCAAGGATAGTATCTGCAAGAGATTGAAACTCATAGGATTATGTTGAACTCCATGAGTTAATAATGGTAGTGGACAGAATTATAGTCACCGTTGGGATATGCTTTTAAAGACATTCCAGGTGATAAGAGAAATGATAGAATTAGGATATCACCATTTTACCCCCCAACAATTAATGGATCTAGACAATAATCACCAGTGACTGCTAACCTCACAAAGAGAGCAATCAGATTTTGTGCCTCCTAATGGAAGGACATATACCACCTGTGAAGCAGTTCTGCCAAAAGTCACATCTGATCATGATGAAGCCTCCGGTTCTAACTATCCCTTCATTAGAAATAAGGGGACAGAGGGACAAATAATATACAAGGGACTCAATCAGCAAAATCCACACTCTGGAAAACTACAAGACAAATGGCCCTGCTGCTTCAACAACAGAAATGCAAAGAGAAAAGACAACAATGGGTTAAAGGAGACTTAAGAGATATATCTATCAAGACAATTTATGGACTTAATTTGGATACTGATTTGAACAAACTGTTGAGACCATTGGAAAAATGTGAAAAGTGGATATTTGATATTAAGGTTTTTAATTATCTTTGGGTGTGATGATGGTATTGTTACTTTTTTTAAAGGACCCCTTTTAGAGATGCAAATTGAAACACTTAAAAATGAAATATGTATAAGTTTTTGTTTAAAAATAAGGATTGAAGTTGGCTAGTATGTTTGGATATAGTTGAAACAGGATTGGCTGTGAGCTGATAATTATTGAAGCTGGGTGATAGGCACTTGGGGATTTATTATACTATTTTTTCTACCTGTGTTTATATTGGAAATTTTTCATAAAAGTTTTTAAAATGTGGCCAGGCATGATGGCTCCCGCCTGTAATCCCAACACTTTGGGAGGCCAAGGTGGGAGGATCACTTGAACTTAGGAGTTAGAGACCAGCCTGGGAAAAATAGTGAGACTCTACATCTCAAAGAAAAAAAAAAGTGTTTTAAATGTGAATCAAATTCATATATAAGCTGATTCGTTACTGTTTTTATTTTAGCAGTAATTCATGATAATGACCTGTATTAATAATGATTCTCATAATGATTGTTTTAGTGGAATTAAACTTGAACCAGTCAAGCTAACATAATTAATTATATTCTGCTCCAGTTACAATGAATAATTAATTGATTTCAACTGCTAGGGTGAACTCTTGAAGCTATCAGTCATCCAGCAATCTTAGCAAGCAGGCCATTGGTTCCCTGTTTGCTTTCTGTCTCTCCCTCTCTCTCTCTCTCTCTCTCTCTCTCTCTCTCTCTCTCTCTCTCTCTCTCTCTCTCTGTTGTAGGACTTGCTAACTACTTAAGTAAAATATTTGTTTTCTGTTAAACATGTCAGGGAGTATGGTCAGCTTATCCACATTAAGCCTGTGTGTCCCAAGTTGGAGTAAATGTTAAGTAACTCAGTACAGTAAACTAGATTCTTCTACCCTTTCTTGTTTAAATGATCATGTTCCCTGGAGGTGGAAATAGATCTTTAAAAAGATATCCTGTGGTTGTTTGTTCTCAGTGTAAAAAAATGAGAATAATTTGATAGAGTGTAGGTTGTCTTATATAAAAAGTGCTTCCATTTGCATGAATTTTAGAAAAATCACTTTGGAAAAATGTAGGCTATGTGGTTATAGTGAACACATTAAGCAATTTTATTCTTTATTTAAAATGAATATTTTATTATTTTCTTCCCTTGCCCTTTGGGTATGGGAGTTAGCCTCAGTATTTCTAAATACAACAGGCCAGTTTTTATAAATTAAGGTGTTGATATATTCTTAATTATTTAGTTTTGTGATTGTGGTTAGTTTTCATTTTTCTTAAGCACCTACTAGTAGCATCTGTAATTAAGTGAACTGACCTATTAACTGTTTTCCTCTTTCTCCTCTTTTCCTCCTCCTCGAAATATATCAGCATGTTTGGAATTCTTTGGCTCTTACGGTGTGCATTTGCTGATATGCATTGACCAGTTACCTTACTCACGGGGTAGATACTTCTTATGCACTTGATTGTGCCAGGGCCTTGGCTAGATGATAAGAATACAGTAGTGAACTTAACAGTGTCCCTGCCCTGGTGAAGCTTATGGTCTTGTAGGTGAGACAGATACCAGATAATCATGTGAATAAATGTACAATTCCAGCTGTGCTACATGCCGAGGGGGAGGTTTTTGGTGATCCAAGAGCTGATAATGCAGAGATAGGACTGAGAAAGGAGGGTGGGACGTTGTCACAGCTGATAATGCAGAGATAGGACAGAGAAAGGAGGGTAGGACATCAGGAAGGTCAGAGAATTCCTTATGAAAGTGATGCTTGAGTCAAAGTCTGATGGATGAAGACAGTTTAGGTTACATCGAATTTTTAATAATGTCGATTGGTGACATACTGGGCAATGATAGCTGATTTTTCTTTGGGGAAAGGTATGTCAGCTAGTCATTCAGATTCCTTTATTTTTTAATGATTTTTCATTTTTTTGGTTTGCATTGTATTCATTTGCTGAAGAGCTGGCTTGTACTTTGGCAGATGTCATACTTGGTTATTCTCCTTAGGATACTGGCCTAACAGTCTGGAAGTTGTCAAAGGCACTTCGCTTTTCAGACCTGGGCCTCTGTATCATGACTACCGTAAATTTAGAATTAAGACACCTGCTCGCCTCCTACCAGGATGAATGAGGTGTCCCTGTGATCTGCTGCCCCCTGGAATTCTCTACATCTTTCTCTCATAGCACACACCATATTACAATATAATCCTGCCTCATCTAAGCCCAACTTTTGAGAGAATCATTTACACTCAGTGGCTACTTCAGCTCCCATTCACTTGTCAGCCTGCTGCAGTTTTTCACAGCCCCCAAAGGACTGCAGTCCATGCCTTCAGGGAGCTCAGACTCTAGCGGAAGGAAAGAAACCAGCAGGTACAGTACAGAGGGGTTTGTGTTGGAAACTACAAGCACAGGATGCCCTGGTAGCTCAGAGGAAGTGCATGTCGAGCATGGTAGGTAGGTAGTGGGTAGAGCCAAGATGACTTCCCAGAGGAGAAAAGCTGGAGCTGAATTTTGGAGTTTCGGTACAAGTTTGCTGTAACTAGTTCAAGTTGCTGTCGCAAGCTTTTAGAAATGATGTAACCATGGGGCAGTTGACCGTCGCCGTGTTCTTTGCTATTTTCATGACTCTGGTTGTGTTTTTCCTTTTCCCTGGGTTGCCCTTGTCCATCTTGATTCCTCTGCAGGACTGGGCTTTATTAATCTCCACTTCCTTGAGCTTGGATATAGTGGGTTTTCAATAAACATTTGTTTTGTTGTGTGCTTTGTAAATAGGCAATGAAGCTGATTTCACAAGATAGGCACAAAAGTTAGTTTCATTACAACACATTACCAACAGCTGTATTTCTAACTTTTAACATATCTCATTCTAAATCCTGTGGCAGCTCAACCTCCTTCCCTCATCCCTGGAGATAAATTTTCTTTCAAAATCTAATATGCACTGTATAGAATATAAAACATACCCACCATGTTTTGCACAAATGGAAAAGGCGTAACTTAGCTTTGGGGCATGTAAGTAGCAACTCCTGATAGAAGAAAAAATGTATTCAGAAAGCTCATATTATGAATAAAATGGGAGGCCCTAGATTTGTGTTTGTGGATGACTGTTTTCTTTAGCTAAATCATTGATGTAGTGTTTGTTTGACTATTTCATAATGAAAGGTGGAAGTTAAAAGTTTTGAAGATATTTTCCTGCAGTAAACTTCCAGATTAACATTTTCCAGTTTTTCACAGAATTCTAGTTTTTGTTTTTTTTTTTTTAAATAACAAATAGGTTTTTAGAAAATGTTAAGAAAAAAACAGGAGGTATAAATTCCAGGATCAAATGGAAATGCTGAGTTACACAGGTTTTTATTTTGTTTGATCGATTGATTTTTTTAAAAATGAGGTACTTCATAGAGCCTCTAATATGCTAGCACTGATTGTGATCTGTAAAGGCATTTTATAATATGCAGTGCTCCCAAACCAGTAGACTCTTCTGCTGTTTTCTCCCCTAAAGAGTCTGAGTTCTGCAGAACACGCTGGGTGTTACTGCTTAGATAGCTGGTACTGTAGTGTTCCCTGACAGGGACAGGTTCTCCTTACCTAAGGAATTCTCACCGGGCTTGGACATCCACATCTATTATGACACTTGGCACTGACAGTGGGGTTGCAGAGATTCTCAGGACAGGCTGGTTAGCCTACTCCCTCACCCTTAAAAGCAACTCTGCTCTCTGTGGCACTCATCAGAATTGCTTGGCACAGTGGTCTCCAACTTTTTTTTTTTTTTTTTTGGGGGGATAGGTTTTCTGTAGACCAGGCTGGAGTGCAGTGGCACCATCATGGCCCACTGGAGCCTCCACCCTCTGGGCTCAAGCAAACCTCCCATAGTTGGGATTACAGGCACATGCCACCACGCCCAGCTAAAATTAAAAAATTTTGTAGAAACGGTGGTCTTGCTATTTTGCCCAGGCTGATCTCAAACTCCTGGCCTCAAGCGGTCCTCCCACCTCCCAAAGGGCATGAACCATCGCATCCAGCTGGTCTCCAAGTTTTTTGATCTTGTATCTTATACTTAAAACTTGAGTACACACTCCTAATATGGAAATATTTATAAATAATATGTGTTATTGCACTATGATTATGTTTTAAAGTATGCCACAATTTTAAGGGATAAGATAAAAATTAATGGAAATTATAGTATTTCTTCCCACATTCCAGTAGGCATTTTGCACTCGCTAGCGTGTACACAATCCACTTTGTAAGCCTCTGGCTTTTGAGATAGAATCTACTTACAAGCCAACTAGCTGTCACCCTCCCTGCGTTCCTGGGTTAAGTTTGCTTTCCAGTGAAACACTCTGCAACCACTGAAGAATGCAGGCCACCTGCAGGTATTAGCTTCTAAAGAATTCCAAGAAGTACTAAGTGGAAGAAGCAAGTATTAATATATATATATGGTCTGATTTCATGTGTGAAATTTTTTTACATTTGTAAAAATGTATAATTTATTCAGAGAAAATCTCTAGATTGATACATTAAAAGCTGTTAAGTTATTTCTGAGCACTGGGATTAAGGGCCTTGGGAGAGTAAGAAGATCTTTATTTTTTACTTTATACCCTTCTGCACTGCTTGAATTTTTAATGAACGAGATTCTTTTTATAATAAGTAATTTTTAAAATCACTAAGTATATTACGATATCAACTATGTTACAATGCATTGCCAATGTTGATTGTTGAAGTTGGGTGATGGGCATGTTGGGTTTCATTATATTCTTCTCTACTTTTATGTGTATTTGAATATTTCCATAATAAAAATTTTAAATAAAAAATGCATTGCAAAAGAGTCTAGAAATACACTATATAGTTAACAGTGGTTATCTTAAGGGTGGGAGGATAGAAGGAGGGTTGAGTAGAACTTCAGATACCTTCCACCTCAAACATTTTATAATGGGAAAACCACTGATGCGCGCACGCGCACACACGCACGCACACACACTGCAGAGCCACCAGTACAAAGAGTTTCATATGTAGAAGGGAGTAGAAAAAAATTATTTGATTTCCTAGATAAATGTTAGTTCCTAGAGGAATCTACAAAATAAATGTGCAAGTCGAGTGTTTAATATGTAAGGCTTGGCTGTTCCATATTAAGATTTTTTTTTTTTTGAGACGACGTCTCACTCTGTTGCCCAAGCTGGAGTACAGTGGCATGATCTTGGCTCACTGCAACCTCCACCTCCTGAGTTGAACCGATTCTCCTGCCTCAGCCTCCCAAGTAGCTGGGACTACAGGCCTGCGCCACCATGCCCGGCTAATTTTTGTATTTTTAGTAGAGACGAGGTTTCACTATGTTGGCCAGGCTGGTCTTGAACTCCTGACCTTGTGATCCGCCCACCTTGGCCTCCCAAAGTGCTGGGATTACAGGCTTGAGCCGCTGCGCCCGGCCCCATATTAAGATCTTAAGGCTTGTTTTATAAAAAGGATTATTGGCCTTGTTACATAATCAAAGGTGAAACTCCACGGCATTGCCACATGCATCTGCACAGTCTCAGCGGCAGCAGGGAGGGCACAGCTAGTGGTCTGCCTGAATAATTTGCACTTTTATCTGGTTACTAAGCTCCATAACATGAGAGTGTCTTAAAGTACAGTACCTAATTATAGCTCTCACATAGGGTCCAACGGAGTTAATATGTAAAGGACGTTTTCTATTGCTGACTACAATGGTAGGCTGCATTCATGGACACATAGAATCTATAAAGAGGGAAATGATGGTCCGTTAGCTGTGTGACCTTGTAAAAGCTAAGCTCTAGGTACTTCATCTGTGAAACAAGGATAATAGTATTAGCCACCTCAGGGCACTGTGATGTGGATTAAAGGAGAATGTATGTAAGGCACCTTGCATATGGTGAACACTCACCATATGTCAACTATTCTTGTTTTCATGTGAAAAACTGCTTACTGAACTGGAACATTTAGCTTGCAAGCAAGTGTCCCCTATTTTATGTGTCTTCTCCTCAGACAGACATGTGGTTAGGGATCCTTGGTCTGTGGTTAATCTCATTATCCTTGCCAAAGTTTAGGAATGGTCATGTCACCTAACTTTGGCTAGTAAGATAAGAGGGGCTGTCTCCTGCATGATGTCTACTGTTCATTCTCTGGATGTTACCGTGTCTGAGTGTGCTGCCTGCAGTTGCAGTGGGCAACTTGCTAACAGCCTGAGGATGAAGCCAACATCAAGGATGGTGGAGCAGAGAGAAGGAAAAACACTGCATCTTCATGACATTACCCAAGCAGCCCAGCCAGCTCTTCCTGTGGCCCACTCTACCTTGGAACTTCCTTTTGTGTGAGATTTAAAAACAAAACAAAACCAACCAAACAACCCTCATTATTTAAGCCAGTTTGAGTTAGCTTCCAAAGACATCATGATTGATTGAACCTGCACCAGACAGGATTTGAGGTAGAGGTGGTGCATTTATTCAGTGATATTTATTGAGCACTTTAGAATGCAAAAATAGAGACATCAAGAAGTTCCGAGACATGAGGAACTGGGGGTTCTCGAATGATAGCAGCTTGAACTCTTTTTCTACTTGCAGTTTAACCCATCTGCCTCTCCTGAGAAAAGCAGCTGCTGGGGCTTGCAGAGGGCAGATAAGGCCTGGGATGTGAATGAGGCTTCTGGCCACAGCAGAAGCCTGTCAGAGAGCTGGGGCAAGACTGTCTTCCTGCCCGGGAACCATATCAGAGAGCCCTTGGGAGGGGATCCAGGGGAAGGTCCTCGTGAGTGTATGGGCCTCCCTACTTCTTGAGGAGCTGGCCAGATGGGTTGAGTTGCCTTCACTGCTATGAAGGTGTCTGAGAGAGGTGAGGAGACTAGAAAGGGGGCAGAGAGGCTTCCTCCAAGTCCCTTGCCAGAGGACTGGCAACCCATATGCTGCTAAGCTTGAGCCTGGGAGACTGATACTGCTGTTCCTTCTATCGGGCTGCAAATGCTGTCTCTTAAGGTACCTCAGTATCTGGAACAGAGCCCCAGTGAACAAACCAAGGAAAAGAAGATTCCTAATGGTGTCCAGTAGCGAGGTCAATTAACAAGCAGAACCCTCAGTACAGAAATAGCTGCTGGCATAGATAACTTGAACCAAAGAATAAGAAAGGGAGATATAAGTGCAACACAATAAAACTGATTTTCTGGAACCAAAAATGTTCCAGATTTTGAACCAGAGCTTTCAAGAGATAAATTGAAGGAGAAAGTGGTCGCTGTTGAGGTCTGAATTAGTGTCAGAGAAAGATACATCTGAAAGTATAGAGCAAGATTACAAAGTAAAAATCCAGAACGGAGGTGAAGGATGTAACAGAAGAGAGATGTGACCGAAAATATCTAAAAGGTTTCTGAGATGAAGAGAGAGACTTGCCTCTCAGAGTTCCAGGAGCTGGGCGTGGTCATGCCTACAATCCCAGCATTCAGGGAGACAAAAATGGGAGGATAACTTGAGGCCAGGAGTCTGAGACCAGCCTGGGTAACAAAGTGAGATCCTGTCTCTGAAAAAAACGAAAACAGCAACATAAAAGAGTTCCAGGAAGGAATGATCATCAGAAGACATGCTTCTAGGCGTATTATATCTCTGAGCTACAAGAATAGAGAAAAATCTTAAAAGTTTCTACAGGGAGGAACAAGTTACTCCTAAAGAAGAAGGAGTCATCCTGGCAATGGACTGCTTACTTACAACACTGGAAGCAACAGTATGGAAAATGGCCAAACACTGAGGGAAAAGGACTATGTGGAAATTAACCTAGGCAGACCTGCAGTTCGGCTCTCCAGTACCTTCAGTTCACTCTTAAAAATGTGTCCAAGAATATGTTACCAGTTCCTTTTACTTGGTGACAAAATAAACTGTCAAAGTCTCCAGCAGAGTTGGAAAGGACCAGAAGAATATAAAATCTTAGAATAATAGTAAAGGGGATCATCACCCAAATCAAAATGTATTACCAGCTCCTGGATACTAAAGGCCAGAGAAGCTCATCCCTCTGAATGTTACCGGGTCCTCCACTCTGTAAAAGTCTATTCTTTCCCTGAGTTGATCACATCACCATCTGCCTTGACGACTCTTCTAAAAACAGTCTGGTGCTAAAAATAATAAGTGAATCTCAGCAAATCTGGGCATCGGAGGTGGGTGGGAAGGAGGGAAATGTTCCAAAGTTCTCATCTGGGTAGTAGCTGTGCAACTGGTAGGGGAAGTGAAAGTATTCTAAAGTTTGGAATGGGTAGTGGAAGCAGTGGACAAACAGTATTTGGTGGGAGAAGTATGTGTCTGGTTTTATATAATGGTAAAGAAATATGTATCTGATTATAAGCAACAGGAAAGGGAAAGTAGCTGAAAGTAGAATGAAAATCTACAAGAGAAGTCATATCAACAAGATGGAAAGGGGAACTATCAATTTGATCAATCTGCAAAAATAAGACTAGGTAAAAGGAGAAAATAATTAGTAAAGTAAGGCAATAAATAAATAAGATAGTAAGAGTCCAATCATTTCACTAAATGTAAATGGAATAGATTTTCTTATTAGAAGTCAGAGACACTTGAGTTAAAAATATCAATAAGCCAGCTATACTCTATCTAGAAGAAAAATATCTAAAATTTTTAAAGAAACAAAGTATAAAGAAAAGTTGATAATAAAGAGATGAACAAAGATACCAAGAAAATATAGTGAAAAAGAAAATAGGATTAGCAAAATTAATTGTCAGACAAGGAGGAATTAAAGATTAGAGGCACTAAAGGAGGAATGTTATCTAACAATATAATGCACATTTTGTGAAGCAGAATTAACATTAGTAAACTTATATGTACCAAACAATGTAAACACAAACATAATTAGATCAAAATGGAGATTTTAAAACACTTTTAAGAATCATATCTAATATACGAAAAATAAGGCTATATTAGAATAATACAATCCACATACTTAGCTTAATAGATATATAACCTTAAATTTCTCAAGTAAAACATAGAATATTTTCACATATCCAACAGAATGTTATAAAAATTGACTATGTACTTGATTACAAAGAAAGGCTTAGCAAATATAGAAATGAGAGATTTTTGTAGCAACATTCAATGAAACTAGAAATAAATAATTTAAAAGTGATCAGAAGAGCCTATTTATAAATGGAAGAATACTTCCTAGGTAATCTTTGGAGCAAAGAGCAATATAAAGCTAATACTAAAAAAGTACAGTGAAAAGAATGCTTTATATTAATATCTGTATATTACAGCCTTACATGTTATTATCGTTAAAGAAGAATGACTAAAAATAAAAGTACTAGTTGCTTTTCTATGGAACAAGTTCTATGGAAAGAACAAAATAAAACAAAAGAAAATATGAAGAAGGAATTAATATAAACAGAACTGGGACTATGGAGAGGCAAGCGAGATGCCTAGGGCACAAACTTTAAGAAAACAAGGTTGTGCAAGTGCCAGCCCTGGCACCCAGGCACCCCACTCCTTAGGAAGCACTCGATTTCACAGACACATTAAGGGAGCGGCTGGCACTTGTACAGTATCGCTTCCTTGAATTGTGTGACCTACGTGCCTTGCTTCCCTCACCCTAGTTCTGGCTGACTAGAAAATAAAAGCTTCTCTCCTGGGAAGAAAAAAGCATTTTCTTCTTTTTCTTCTTCCTCTTCTCCCTCCTCTTCCTCCTCCTCCTACTGTTTCTTTCTTCCCCTTCCTTCCTTCCCCTTCTTTCTTCTTTCTTCATTCCTTCCTCCTTCTTCTTTCTGTTTTCTTCCTCCTCCTCTTCTTTTTTTTAAATTAACAAAACTCATAATAACCTAGATGTAATTTATACTTATTATTGTGACCTTTGAATTTTACTACTTTTATCACAGCCTAGAAGATAGTGGAGTCAAAAGAGGTCTTACAAAAATAACTTTACTGTTACCCACTAAATGTTTGTTTTTAGAAATTCATTTTTTAAAAAGTGCATTAGACCTCTTACCTTGTTCCATATTCCTAAATCAATTGGCCTATTTTATGGGCCCACACATGTCATTGTATGTCATTATTGAAAAACATAAATAGTAGTAAGACTATCTGTACATCTTATTTCATTTCAAATGTCAGGGTAAGCCGGGTGCGGTGGCTCATGCCTGTAATCCCAGTACTTTGGGAGGCTGAAGTGGAAGGATCACTTGAGATCAGGAGTTTGAGACTAGCCTGGGCAACATGGCAAAACTCGGTCTCTACTGAAAATACAAAAATTAGGCCAGGTGCAGTGGCTCACGCCTGTAATCCTAGCACTTTGGGAGGCCGAGGCGGGTGGATCACTTGAGGTCGGGAGTTTGAGACCAGCCTGACCAACATGGAGAAACCCCATCTCTACTAAAAATACAAAATTAGCCGAGCGTGGTGGCGCATACCTATAATCCCAGCTACTTGGGAGGCTGAGGCAGGAGAATCTCTTGAACCCGGGAGGCAGAGTTTGCAGTGAGCTGAGATCACGCCAGGCACTCCAGCCTGGGCAACAAGACTGAAACTCCATCTCAAAAAAAAAAAAAAAAAAAAGAATATACAAAAATTAGCCAGGTGTGGTGACGTGCACCTGTAGTCCCAGCTACTGGGGAGGCTGAGGCAAGATAACTGCTTGAACCTAGGCAGAGTTTGCAGTGTGCCAAGATTGTGCCATTGCAATCCAGCCTGGGTGACAGAGCTAGACTCCAAGAAAAAAGAAACATAAAAAGAACGTGAGGGTATAAGGTAGAAAACAGACAAACGTGGGTTATTTGGTGATCATCAATCAGTCAAGGAATGAACCTACCAATTCCCAAGAATTGAAAAAACTTGAAGTTATTCTAAATGTGCTTTCTAAACGGATACCATTTAAGTATGCTCTTAAGGAGATTATTGCTAGAAATTAGGAGGATTATCATCATTCTCCAACATAGTTTCTCTCGACAGTTAACGTTGAACAATTTAGCTTTTGAGTTTTTTTCGTTTTGCGGATTATATCGAGATTTAAGGTTGGATAGAGCATTACGTAGCATTTCTGTAGTTTATCTTGTTTTCTGTGATAAATGTGTCCATTGCTTCAACTATACTAGGAAGAATTATTAGAATTTCAGAGTTTGCTTTTGGATTTTTGTCTGTGCTTTAAGGTTATGTCTTCATTTAATCATTATTGTGCTCTTATATAACTTTGTGCCTCTCTTGCTTGAAGATATTTCACAAAAATAATTTTAATAAATGTTATATGCAAAAGGCAAGTAAAAACTGAAAATCTAAGAATATTACATGCAAAAGCACAAGGACCAGATGGTTTCACAGCTGAGTTTTAAAAAGAATTTTTAAAAAAAGATCATCACAATATTATCTAAACTATTCAAGGCCATAGATAAAAGCTGTAGAATATCAAAAGCATGAAATGATAGACCCCCTAAAAAAGGTGTGGATCAATTTCATTTATGAGGCTGGGCGAGGTGGCTCATGCTTGTAATCAGCACTCTGGGAAGCAGAGGTGGGCGGATCACTTGAGGCCAGGAGTTTGAGACCAGCATGGCCAACATGGCAAAACCCCATCTCTACTGAAAATACAAAAATTAGCTGGGCGTTGTGACCAGTGCCTATAATGCCAGCTACTCGGGAGGTTGAGGCAAGAGAATCGCTTGAACCCAGGAGGCAGAGGTTGCAGTGAGCTAAGATTGTGCCACCGTACTCCAGCCTGGGTGACAGAGCAGGACTCTCCAAAAACAAAAATTTCACTTACGAAAATAAAGGCAAAATTCTAAATAAAATCAAGGAGAGTCCAGCAAAATTACGGAAAAAAAAAAAAAAAAAAAAACATGGTAAGCAAGGAAGGTTTACTCCATGAATGCAAATGTGGGCCGGGCGTGGTGGCTCACACCTGTAATCCCAGCACTTTGGGAGGCCAAGGTGGGCAGATCACGAGGTCAAGAGATCGAGACCATCCTGGCCAACATGGTGAAACCCAGTCTCTACTGAAAATACAAAAATTAGCCAGGTATGGTGGTGGGTACCTGTACTCCTAGCTGCTCGGGAGGCTGAGGCAGGAGAATTGCTTGAACTTGGGAGGCGGAGGTTTCAGTGAACAGAGATGGTGCCACTGCACTCCAGCCTGGATGGCAGAGCAAGACTCTATCTCAAAAAAAAAAAAAAAAGAGAATGCAAATGTGACTCAATATTAGGAATTCTATCAACATAATGTAATCTATGAATAAAGAAGGAAGAGGCCAGGCATGGTGGCTCATAGCTGTAATCCCAGCACTTTGGGAGGCCGACACAGGTGGATCACTTGAGGTCAACTTGGGTTGCCAGTAAGGTGAAAAAGAAATGAAATAATATAAACTGTGGTTGTTGGTGATGAAGTGGTTGTACAACATAAAATTCTAGTATAAAAAAAGAACAAATAGAATTAATATCATTAATTTGATAAGGTGGACAAATATAGAATAAACAACCAAAAGCTGTTCTTTATGCTAGTAATAAGCCCCATGAGATAGAAATGGAATGGAATGAAGGGTTCCATCACACTCTTGACAAAAAGCTAAAATACTTAGGGGGAAAAAATATGAACTGTTATTGAAGGATATGAAACAAGATCCAAACAAATGAAAAACATACAATGCCTCTCTGGATGAGAAGATCTCACATAGTAAAAATATTGGCTCTCTTTGTACTAATTTCTGTATTTCACGTGCCTCCCAATTAGTATATTTACAGAGATTTTAGGGAAATTACTGTAAAGTCCATATGAAAGACTAGATGCTTGAAATCAATTAAGTGTGATTAGAATAGAAATAAAGAGAAACAGAAATAAAGAGATCAATGTGGCAAAATAGAGAATTAAGAAATAGTTCACATGTACTTTAAATTTATGATACAAGTGGGATCTCAATTCAGCGTGAAAAAGTTTAATAAATAAAGCTGGCTCCACTTGTATCCACATAGAAGAAAATTAAGTTGTCATTCCATCTCACACTATGTACAAAAATAAATTTCAGATGGATTAAGGCTTTTAAGGGACAAAACCAAAAATCTCAGAAGAAAATATTTATTTTCAACAATTTGCATTTCAATGGTGACTTTAAGTCAGAAATTCCATACAATAGAAATGTTAGATTTTTTTTTTGACCTCAAAGAAATTACTGTACAGCAAAGAATACTATAACTAAAATCAAGGCTGGGTGTGGTGGCTCATGCCTGTAGTCCCAGCACTTTGGGTGGCCTAGGTAGGTGGATCACTTAAGGACAGGAATTTGAGACCAGCCTGAGCAACATGGTGAAACCTTGTCTCTACCAAAAATACAAACATTAGCCATAAGTGGTGGCGCATGCCTGTAATCCCAGCTACTCGGAAGGCTGAGGCAGGAGAATCACCCTGAACCCGGGAGGTAGGTTTCAGTGAGCTGAGATCATGCCGTTGCACTCCAGCCTGGGAGATGGAGCAAGACTCTGTTTCAATAAAATAATAAAACAAAATAAAATAACCCATAGCTAAAATCCATAGAGGAATTAACTTAGAAAGTTATTTGCAAAGAAGCTGAAAGACAAAAGGTTACTATATGTCATAAAATATGTAGTTCTTACAAACTGGCAAGAAACAGAAGCATTCTAAAAGAAAGTGGGATTTGAACAATTCACAGTAAAGCAAATTCAATAAACCTATGGAAAGATCCTCAAACTCAGCAGTAGGCAGGGAAATGTGAAGTCACAATGAAGTCACCACTTGCACCCATCAGACTAGCAAAAACTAAAATGAACAATAAATATTTCTGCCTTGGAAAGAGGTAGGGAGTGGGGAATAGGTGTTCATACACTGCTGGTGGAACCGCAAATTGTGGTAATGTTTTAGGAAAGCAATATGGCAACATCCATTCAATTTAAAAATATATATCATTTGGCTTCAAAAATTCTACTACTATCCCAGGCCTTTGGGAGGCCAAGGCAGGCAGATCACCTGAGGTCAGGAGTTCGAGACCAGCCTGAATAACATGGTGAAACCCCATCTCTACTAAAAATACAAAAAAAAAATTAGCCAGGTGTGGTGATGGCGCCTGTAGTCCCAGCTATTCGGGAGGCTAAGGCAGGAGAATTGCTTGAACCCAGGAGGTGGAGGTTGCAGTGAGCCAAGATCATGCCACTGCACTGCAGTCTGGACAACAAGAGCAAGACTCTGTCTCAAAAAAAATAAAATTTTTATACTACTAGAAATATTTCCCACAAATGGGTACATAAGAATGCATGTATAAGGATGTTAAATGAAGCATTTTCCAAAAAGGCAAAAAGCTGGAGAAAAGTGAAGGCACATCAGTATGAGACTGACAGTAAATTAAGGTTATCTGTACAATGGGGAATATTATGCAATCATCAAAAATAGTGAGGCTGGGCACTGTGGCTCACACTTGTAACCCACACATTTTGTTTGAGGCCAGGAGTTTGAGGTTGCAGGGAGCTGTGATAGGGCCCCTGAACTCCAGTCTGGACAACAGAGTGGAGTTCTAAAAAATTAAGAAAAAATTAAAAAATAATAAGATCCGTATCAATTGACCCAGAAATATTTCAGGTCATATTGTTGAGTAAGGAAATCAATTTGCTGAAAAGAATGTTTGTGAAACACTAACAAGTCCCTTCTCTTTGGGAATGTGTGTATATGTTAGTATATGTAACTATAGAAACATTTCAGAGTTACACTCCTAGTTATGAACATGGGTCAGGGAAAGGGCATTGACCCAAGTAAAAAGAGTAGGAAAAAGATTGCACTAACCCCTCCAGCATGTGTAATTCCATTTATCTAAAGACATTGTATTATAGCACACAGAATTAGAAAAAAGATCCGTATCTTTTGACATGTAGGGATACTAATAAGTCACTAAGAAAAAAAAAAAAGCAAAACCAGAAACAAAAACCAAGTTGAGCAAGTTGCAGAGTATTGTGTATGTGTGTATATATATACACATATACATACATACATACTATGGTTCCTTTTGGTGAAAACAACAAGCAAACAAAAGCCTTGAGTGTGGATAAATGCTTGTATGTGTTTGAAAGAATCACGTTGTCAGGCTGTTACCAATCTTCACTTCGGGTCACTGGGGTGGGGAAGAAGGTGGGTGTAGGGAGATGGATGACCAGTTTTCTCTTTATATACCTTTGCATTGTGGCACATGCTGCTTTTATACTCTTATAAAATATCTTTAAAATGAGAAACATAAAATAACCACATAGCAAAACCTAAAAATACATTACAGCTTTTGCCGTCAAGGGGCTCACAGTCTCCTGCAGACCGTCTTCAGACAGCTGACGTGTTTGATTTGCTCTCTATGGCTTCCAGGGAAGAAAGCGAGGGGAGAAGTTACGGCAAGGTAGGGGAATCTCCTTCCCTGGTGGTGCTGGACCACACCTGCGATATTCTTTTGAGAGGAAGGTGTTGGCCTCCATCAGTGTTGCCCCAGTTTTCTGAAGAGATGAATTAGCCCAGGTACTTGTTGAAAAGAACAATCTTTAGGATCTGTCCTTGACTTGCTGAATTCAAATCTCCAGGGGAGGAGTCTGGGAAGCTTTATTTTTTAGTGCCCAGGTGATTCATATCATCAGGGAAAGTTGGGAAACACCGGTCTACATTGACGCTGCTCAGCGTGGCCGGGGGACCAGCTGCAAGGGCATCGCCTGAGAGTTTGTTAGGAATGCCTGCTCTCAGGCTCTGCCCCAGACCTACAGTGTCAGAAATGCCAATGAAGAAGGTGCCTGTGCACAGAATGAGTTGAGAGGTATATTGTAGGTGACCCTTATGGTTATTCTCTAATTCTATCTTATTTGGTAGGAAGATAGCTCCAAGACCCTAGGTGATACACCTGTTTCAAAAGTAAAAATGTAATCAAGGAATACAAAGGGATTTTGATGAACTGACTGAGGCAAAAACTGAGTTAACATAAATGGAGGCCAGCAGGGCCAAGAGATGTGGGAGGGAGGGAGTCAACCCCTACGCCAACTTGGCTTTGTTTCTAAGCTGAATGAAGAAGCAGAGAACTCTATCTTTGGACAGGTATGGTAGTTGAAGCTTCTGATTTAATCAAGAGACAAAAAATACAGATAAGAAGAGATAACTGTCACTTATTAACTCAACAAGCATTTATGGGATGCCAACTCTCTACCACGTGATGGGCTGAGCACTGGGAATAATGCAGTGAACAAGAGCCTCTCCCTGACTTCACCAAGCTTCAAGGCCAGTAGGGGAGAAAGGCCGTAAAGAAACCGTTTCACAGATCAGGCCTAGGGCTAGGGTAAAGCTAGTGAAGCACTTGCCTTGGGTGCAAAAATGTAAGGGGACTCCAAAAACTCAGTCATCAACATAATTTTTAATGCAAAGTGTTTAAAAATGGAAATGAATGCAAAAATCTATGATACATAAAACATAAAAATTTTGCTGTCATGGTGGTTCACATCTGTAATCCCGGTGACTTGGGAAGCTGAGGCAGGAAGATTGCTTGTGTCCAGGAGGTCGAGGCTGCAGTGAGCTCTGATTGGGCCACTGCACTACAGCCTGGGTAACAGAGCAAGATCAGGCTGGGTGCAGTGGCTCACTCCTGTAATCCCAGCACTTTGGGAAGCTAAGGAGGGTGGATTGCTTGAACCCAGGAGTTCAAGATTAGCCTGGGCAACCCTTGTCTTTACAGAAAATACAAAAATTTTCTGGGTGTGGTGGCATGCACCTGTAGTCCTAGCTACTTGAGAGGCTAAGGTGGGAGGATCCCTCGAGCTCAGGAGGTTGAGGCTGCAGTGAGCTGTGATCATGTTACTACACTCCAGTCTGGGTAGCAGAGTGAGACCCTATCTCAAAAATAAATATATAAATAAAGACAGGTTCACTATTACTGATTTTTCCTTTTGCCTCAGGCTCCAATATGGCTCTGCATGGCATGGCCACAAATCATTTCACAAGGAGAATAAAAAAACATTGACTATGGATGGCAGGGGGAGCTGCTTGAAGTTTGGGTAGGATGAGATAATTGTTAAATGATCCCCGAAGCAGTAACACCTAACTTGGAGCTGCAAGTGTGCAACGCAGGAGAAGTTGGAGTGTAAGTAACAGAATGGGGCAAGTAGAGAGCTTTGTGCTTTTGAAGGAACCAAGGTGGCCAGTGTTGTCTAGACCTGTGGTTCTCAAACTTAGTGCCTATTAGAATCACCTGGGGAGCATTCAACAGCCTCAGTCTCTGGGCCCTGCCCCAGTCCAATTAAGTCAAAAATCTCTAGGTGTGGGGCTGAGGCACGGCTACTTTTTAAAGCTCCTCAGGCATTTCTAAAGTGCACGCTAAGCCTGGGCAACATAGTGAGACCCCTGTCTCTACAATACATTTAGAAATTAGACGGATGTGGCAGTGTGCACCTGTAGTCCCAGCTACTCGGGAGGATGAGGTGGGAGAGTTGTTTGAGCCACAGGAGGTCAAGGCTGCAATGACTGTGATTGCACCACTGCATTCCAGCCTGGGTGACAAAGTGAGACTTTGTCTCCAATAAATATATAAATAAATAAAAATAAAAAATAAAGTGCAGGCTGGGTGGAGTCTCTGTGGGTGGAGCTGGACAATGGCCTAGTGAGTGACAGAGAGAGAATAATGGGAGGCAAGACTGGGGAGAAAACTAGGGGTTTCATTGGGGGCCTTGAAGGCCAGGGTAATTATTTTGGATTTTTTCCAAAAAATGTGGGACGTCATTGGGAAGGTTTTATGCAGGAAAATGACATAACTTTTTTTTTTTTTTTTTTTTTTTTTAAGGTCACTCTGGTCGCTGTGAGGGAAGGGATTGAGAGGGAGGAGGGGGTCTGGGGGATGAGTGGGAAAGTTGTTGCAAACGTCTGGGTAAGCGATAGTTCGGCTTGGGCTGGGCTGATGGCAGTAGAGGTGGGGAGACATAGACACTCTTAAGAAATAAGAGTAGAATTTGTGGGATATGGTGATTGTTGGATTGTGAGGGGCCAAAGGGAAGGACACATAATAAATGACTGCCCAGAGTCCAGCACCAGCGACTGGGTGAGGTAATGACATTCAAGGAGATAGACAACAGAGAGAATGGGGATGAGCAGGTTCCAGGGGCAAGAAACATCATGCATTCATTTTTGGACACAGGGAGAGATGACACAGGGGGAACTGTTGAATGGACAATTGCATAATATATGGAAATATGGGTCTGGAGAGAAGGCCCAGGCTGGAGTTCTACAGTGAGAACGGTTGGCCTATGTGGTTGGTCATAAATAAAGCCATAGGAGTGGATGAGATTTCCTATAAAGAGAGAACCATGCCAGCAGAGAAGGAGGCCTGGGATCCCCTGGAATGGCTGAGTGGAGGACAGGGAGCAGCGTGGAGGCTGGGAGGAGGCTGGGAGGTTCGAGGGGAATCAGCGGGGCACAAATAACTAAGGGCCAAGTGGATGGTGGAGAGCATCGCTTATGTGACTGCCAGGCACTCAGAAGAGAGAAAGATCTCTGTGGTCTGGCTGGGCTAGGAGGCAACTGGTGAAAATAACTGGGCCTGAGAAGATAAATAGGACTAAGTTAGGCAGAGCAATTGCAGAGGAGAAAAGAAAAGGAGGAAGGGATAAGAGAAGGGAAGGCATGAGATGTGTTGGGAGCCATTAATCATGTGCAGATCATTGGGATTCAAGTAGAAGTATGTATTATAAGAAAAGTTCAGCCAGTAAATGATCCCTTTTGGGATTGATTTTCTTCAATCTTCGTCTTGCTTGTCTATTTCCCATCCCTCTGACTTTCCTCTAGTCCAGCCTCTGTGGGAGTGCAAGCACAGCACTGAGCAGCTTTACCCCTTGCTCTGCCGCCCCACAGGTATGTACTGCAATCCAAGCTTTTGTGGTATTTGCTGCCGACATGACTCAAGGTGAACACTGAGGACAGGGAGCTTTGCGATGCAGCGCAGTGCGTTCGTTCGTTTTAATGTTGAATGGAGTGCTTGTTTCCTTCTCTCTGACTTGCTCACCTCGAAGAGCCCAGCTGCAGTATAATCGACATTCCATTTCTTTCCCAGTGCTCTCTTACAAGCAGAAGCACAAATTAGCTTTTGCCTAAAAGGCAAGATGCTAGTGTTATCTTTCCTGAGTGGGCTCATAAATGCAGATTCTATGGAGAGAGGTGTGTATAATCAGTTCACGAGCCAGCATTTTGCATGTGCAACGAACAGATGTGGCTGCATTATTCAGTTTCCCAATTTGACTTCCCTACTCGAATATACTTAAGAAAATGTGATGTCGATGAACACATCCCTCCAAGTGAAAATAATCCACCGACAACAGAATTGGCAACCAGACTTGGACACGCCAAGAGGAGTTTCAAATGTTCCAGTTACCCACTTGTCACGTTGGATGCTTGTTGAATTCTCTGCCCAAAATGTTACCATGTATTGTGGCACTTCAAGTTTTCTTACTAAAGATGAAATAATTTCTAATTATATTGCTTGTGAAACTATATTACTTTTGAAACATATCACACTATAGTAGAAACATGTTTGTTTAACTCTGCCCTTCATTTTCCCTGTTTTTATTTTCACATTGTGAAAGCTGGCATTCATACTAAGAAGTGCATGAAATGTAGATGTATATCGAACGGTTAAATCAGTGAACGTGTGAGTGCCCACCACCTGGAGTAAGAAGTAGACTGTTGCTGGCACCTGGAACTCCAGGGTGCCCTTCCTCTTTCCTGGGATTATCACAGCCTCGCTTTTGTGATAATGATTTTATTGTTTTATTTCCTTTTTTTTTTTTTTGGACGGAGTCTCACTCTATTGCCCAGGCTGGAGTGCAGTGTTGTGATCTCAGATCACTGCAACCTCCGCCTCCCAGGTTCAAGGGATTCTCATGCCTCAGCTTCCCAAGTAACTGGGATTACAGGTGTGTGCCACCACGCCCAGCTAATTTTTGTATTTTTAGTAGAGACAGCGTTTCACCATGTTGGCCAGGCTGGTCTCGAACTCCTGACCTCAAGTGATCTGCCTGCCTCAGCCTCCCAAAGTGCTGGGATTACAGGTGCTTATCCATCCCTTGCAATATAGGTGGGTTTTGTTTGTATCGTACTATACCATGTTTTGTGTCTTTGTGCAAATGCAAAATGCATGAGTGCTTCCTTAAATGTTGCTCCCTAGATGCCTCGCTGCCTTACGCTGGTCCCCGCCCTGTTCTTTTGTGTGTGTAGCTTTGGCTCATCTTTCTTATGGCAACAGTCCATTAGCAAGACTATACCCCAGTTCATTTCTGCATTGTACTGGCAGACATTTGGGCTGTTTCTGGTTGTGATGATTTCAAGGCTCACATACATGTCTCCTGGAACACATATGCATGGACTCTGTTGCATATATAGCAAAGAGTGTTTCCCTGTTGTTTTTCAAAAGTGATATTTTAAATTCCTTCTGGATCGTTAATGATAAAACCTGGCAATCCAATGCAAGCATTTTATTGTTAACCTTAGTATTTTAGATATAATGGGAAATGTTGTTCATTTTAGTATCTATCAATTTTAGACACACACTCACACACATTCCCTAAAAGTGGGGTCAAATACTTTTGCAGGTAAGATTAGCATTCAGGACAGAATGCTTCATTTGGAAACATTGACCAGCTGTTCTTCCTATCCCACCACCCCATACGTTTTAGATTTCTGGGTCTTTCAAAGGGAAATAAAAGTGAATCATGCAAGATAATTTTAAATTGATTAGTCAGAGGTAGACATCTTTCCAGGATTTTTGTTTTCATGAGCCCCAGTTTACCCTGCTTTGGTGAAGAGAATATGAATTATGGGCTGTATATAGCTGAGCCTAAGTGCATGTTAGGTTAGGTTGTTTAATGTGCGTAACATGTTCCTCCTCTCTGAATTATGTAAAACACATATCTAACTGATTACCATATTTAGTGTCCATTGTCACCATGTGCTTTGTGATGGAATTTGCTGGTCAAACATTATTATTTCACTTATTGGACAGTTTGAAATATGACATCTAACTCTCTCAGTCAGTGCCGGCTTCTATAGCAAATTGCCATAGACTGGATGGCTTAAACAAGAAACCTTTATTTCTCACAGTTCTGGAAGCTGAGAAGTCCAAGATAAAGGTGGGAGCAGATCTGGTAGTCCACTTCCAGATGAGAGTCTACTGCCTGGTTTGCATAATTGCCTTCTCATTCTGCATATGGCAGAGAGTTCTGATCCTTTATCCCCTATAAGGGCACTAATCCACTTATGAGGGCTCCACCCTCATGACCTAATCACCTCCCAAAGGCCCCACCTCCAAACACCATCACGTTGGGGATTAGATTTCAGCATATGAATTTTGGGGTGACTGAAGCATTCAGTCCATAGCAAATTCTTTGAGAGATTCTGGGTTTTTTAAATTAGCTTTTGTTGCAAGCATTAGTAAGATACAATAATTATATTTATTTAATTTGTAATTTCATAATTAAAATGACCAACTCTCCAGCTTTCACTGTTATCACTAGTAGTTTTAGTAGAATTCTTTTTTTTTTTTTTTGAGACGGAGTTTCGCTCTGTCGCCCAGGCTGGAGTGCAGTGGCACCATCTTGGCTCACTGCAAGCTCCGTGTCCCGGGTTCACGCCATTCTCCTGCCTCAGCCTCCCAAGTTGCTGGGACTACAGGTGCTCACCAACACGCCCGGCTAATTTTTTTGTATTTTTAGTAGAGACAGGGTTTCACCATGGTCTCGACCTCCTGACCTCCTGATCCACCTGCCTCGGCCTCCCAAAGTGCTGGGATTATAGGCGTGAGCCACCGCGCCTGGCATTTTAATAGAATTCCACTTGTAAGTGTTTGGTTCTGTGAAATCATTATATGATTTGTAAAACTATTAGAATAATTTTAATTTTTTCTTCTTTTATGAACTGTATTGTCTTAAAGGGTATGCATTTTGGTATGCACAACTAGTGGTGATTAATTAGAATTTTGCTTTATTGAAGCACTAGTTACCTAATAAAAAGTATCTTTCTAGCATGGTTCAAAAACTGGTCAGAATAAACTAGCAAGGACATGTGAGAAACTTGACTTAATTATAAAAGACATTGTAGATTAGAACAACAGATCTAAACTGGCTCTTGCATTTGTACTTATTTGCATATATTAACATTTAACCAGAGATAAAATTGGGAAATTTTTGGTTGTACTAATAACGGAAAATAGTTATATCATTTTGAAAAGCTCAGTTTACGAGAGTGAAACATTACCCCCCTTAAATCTAAATTTTATTCAAGCTTTATGTGAGATTCTTTATGTAATTTTGGCTTCTAAATAAGGCAACCATTCCAGATAAGGAGTAAGATTCATTTATTCTTTCCACTGGGTCTTCAATAAATCTCATCTGATCTTTTGCTTTGATGTTTTAGAGTTTATTTCACATTTCACGAAGATTTTTTCCTGGGTTGGGCGAAGTTGTAGATCATCTGTGTTTTCTGAACAAAATGTCATTCTGAATAGAAAACAGAAAGCAAACACAGCATTAAGTTTTAGGTGGAGCTTATTGAAGTGTTTCATCCTTTATCAAATTCCACTCAATTTGTGTAAGGCATGTGATGTCTTTTTAAAAACGAGATTCTTATGCTCGCAAATATTTTTGTAACTTCAGAGAAAAACAAAACCCAAGTCAGTGAAAGCAATCAGAGTAAGACTTCCTGGGGTTCTACACTGGGGTGATTTCAGTTCTGTAAGAAGGAAAGTCCTGGGGCAGCCCTCCTTTGTTCTCCGGTATGACAGCTCACCTAAGATTTGAGGGTAACTATTATTTCCTTGACCATATTTGCCTTGACTGCAGGGCAAACATTTCTAGTTCCTCAACCCTTCCTCCTAAGGCAGGCTTACCTCCCCAGCCTTCCCTCTGTGGGCAAGCTCCAGTTTGTCAATGCTGTTCTTAAAGGTCCATGGTATGAGGTCACTGTCATCGGTTTCTGCCTGGCTCAGCCCTGTAAGCCTTGCCCCTTCCTCTTATTGGAGCTGACATTGTCCACTAAAGAGGACACCACCATGTGTTTTGGAAACAACAACTAGACTGCTTCGGCCATTGGCCTGGCCCAAGATACCATTTTGTGTTACTAATTCCAATTGCATCTGTTAAATATATATCTATAGGTATATCTGTAGAAAAATTCTAGTTTATTATTTCTTTTTTCTTTGAATTGCATCTAAGGTCAAGTCTTTACTAAACTGAACTTTTAAAATTTAAAAATACTATGAGTAATTTGTAATTGCATTCTTGAAAATTCAAATGGTAAAGGAATAAATGAAGCCAAATAGTAAAGAACCTCTTCGCCATCGGCCTTCACTAACATCACTCCTCTCTCTACATTTATGGTTTGGTGTATGCATTTCCAGACTTGTTCCTATGCATTTACACATATATTGAGTGGGATCATATTGTATATGTTTTCCTGCAATTTTTCCTTGGTACCAGAAAATGGCACTCAGAAACCTGCTCATATTAGTATGTAGAAGTCTATTTCACTATTTTTCATCTGTTGCATGACATTCCATTTTAAGGATGTACCACAATGCATTTTCCTACTGTTAGACATTAAGATTTTCTCAAGAATTTACTGTTTACTTATTACGTATACTATTTATTTAATAGTACTGCAACAAACATTCTGTACATATGTATTCATATATAGCCTTTGTGCATATTTTGATTATGTGCACAAATACACCAGAAAGACCATAAGATACCTAGAAATAAAATTCTGGCTCAAAGTAGTATGCATATTTAAAATTGTGACAATGTCCACTTTGTGAGACCAAGGACTCTGACTGTTCACTATTTTTTTTTTTTTTTTTTTTTTTTGAGACGGAGTCTTGCTCTGTCACCAGGCTGGAGTGCAGTGGCGTGATCTCAGCTCACTTGAACCCGCAGTCTCCGCCTCCCGGGTTCAAGAGATTTCTCTGCCTCAGCCTTCCAAGTAGCTGGGATTATAGGCATGCGCCACCACGCCCGGCTAATTTCTTGTATTTTAGTAGATGGGGTTTCACCATGTTGGCCAAGATGGTCTCGATCTCCTGACCTCGTGATCCATCTGCCTTGGGTTCCCAAAGTGCTGGGATTACAGGCGTGAACCACCGTGCCCGGCCTGTCTGTTCTGTATTATACATCTGGTGTCCACAACAGTGTCTGGCATAAGGTAGGTACTCACTAAACGTTAGTTGTTGAATGAAATTCCTCTACAAAATGCCTGTAATTTACACTCTCACTAATAGTGTATGAGAATGCCCGTTTCTCCACATCTTTACTAACGCTGGATGTTGTCTATTTTTGAATTCCTGCCAAACTAATGAGTAACCAGTGATAATTTCATTGATTTTTATTTTGCATTTATGTGAGTACTGTGGAAATTGAATGTCTTCTCATTAGTTTTAGCCAGTTATTATACTTGGTCTTGCTGTACGGCCAATAGTCTCTTCTTCCTCTTCACCATCTCCACAACCCTACTCATCCCTGGCTTTGTGCCTTTGGGGGAAGAAAACCCCCTTCCACTGAATTTCTTCCATGGAGCCACAGAGCAAGTTACCTAACCTACTTCTTTTCCCCCTTGCACTTAGCAGCGATATTAAGAGTGTAGAGTCTCATCTTTCCATCCCGATTCTGGGATTCGAGTCTGCAAAGGGCACTAAAAAATTGGTAGTTATTAGTGTCATGAAATGTATATTATGATTCTCATTTATCACTAAACAACTGAGTCTTGAAGAGTGAAGTTATTGTTTGAGGCTACACAGATGGTGAGCAGTGAAGTTAAAATGTGAGTTTAGGACTGGCTGACACTGGAGTCCATCTGATCCTACCAGCCATATTGCTTTGCCGGCTGCCTGTCTCCCTGGGAACACGTCTTGGCCTCCTCAAAGCGTGCTGCAGCACAGCCTCACGTGTACCGGTGTGAACTTTCTTCTTACGCTTCCTGGGTTGTGTAATGCTGGACTCTCACTATTCAAAGTGTGGTCCGTGGACCCGCAGCAACAGCATCGCCTGGTCGCTTGTTTGAAATGTAGAACATCAGGCTCACCCCAGACTCACTAAAGCAGAACCTGCATTTTAACAGGATTCCCAGATGCTTTGTACGCTCGTGAAAGTTTGAGAAGCCCTGGGAGAGACCACACCGTTAGTAAAATTAATTCATCTTATTTTCCCGGTTAGGTCCTGGAGTTTATTTCTACCAAGAGCCACAACTCAGATTTTTTTTTTTTTTATGTATGTTCTAAGTACCTGGTACTGTGTAGACAAAGAGGAGGCACTCAGTCAATATTTAAAACCTAAAAAAAATTATAGCTCCCATGACCCCCATGCCCCGACGCTTTTTTAGCAGTAACTCCTACAGCGCTAAGGATGGGTTTGATACATATATATGTTAATGTCCAGCACTGCAACTCTGCTAGATTAGACTGAGAAAATTCAGATTAATGGAACCAAAACTAATGGAAGAAAGAACTGTTGGAAACAGCACACCCTCAACAAATGGGTAATAAATCGAACAAATCCCAGTCAAATCTGGACTGGGACAATTTTGAGCAATGTCCTCAAGCTGTGTAACTTCTGTGAGCCTCAGGTTCCTAACCTGCACAGGCAATACTACCCATTTCAGGGTCACAGCGAAGATCATATGAGATGAATGCCATGGAGCGCCTGGTTCAATGCCCACCATGTGTGGGAGCCCCGGAAGCGCCAGGCCCCTCCCTCTCCTCATTTCTTCTTCCGTACCACATGGGTGTGCCCCAGTGGAAAGGGTCGTGTCGTGCTTTGGACAACCTTTCAGGTCGAGCCACATGGGATTGTCAGGGTGAGCAGCCACCAAAACTGAGGAATTACTCTCCAGCTAAGAGCACATGGGCAGGGTTGGAGCTCAGAAGCAGCACTGCTCCAATGGGCCACAGAGTCATGTGAGAAGAGCTCAGTGCAGAAGAGGAACGAGCGGTTTAATCTTCCCAAATTGATCATGTTGGGAGATCTGTTGGCAGACGGCAGAGTATGCTCTTAGTAACTGCCAGGATTTTGCACCCCAGGGAGATAAAATCTCAGAGTGTGGTTGTGTAAGGGACTCGGGGGCAGACATCTGCCACAGGCCGGCTTCTGGCAGTGAAACCCAGGGGGTGAGGGAAGAGGGTAGTTCAGAGGTTAGAAGCCTGCTGTTTTCCGCCTCTATGAAGACAAGCCAAAAAGAAACATGGCCTTTGTGACAAGGAAGGTGGGAGAGGAGAGACCGTGTCCCGAACAGAGAAGGGCGGAGAGAGGAGAGGGCCCAGGGACGCCTGGAATTCTGCCGTGGAGAACCACGGATGACAGAAAAGCACAGTCGCTATGGCAGGGTGTGCTGGTGGCAGCCCTTTGCTCTGCTGCGAGGACTTCAGGAGCACTGAAGCGTCCTTCCTTTTCTTTTTTTTTTCTTTTTCTTTTTTTTTTTTTTGAGATGGAGTCTTTCTCTGTGCAGTGCCACGATCTCGGCTCACTACAACCGCCACCTCCTGGGTTCAACCAATTCTCCTGCCTCAGTCCCCTGAGTAGCTGGGACTACAAGCGTGTGCCACCACGCCCAGCTAATTTTTGTATTTTTGTAGAGACAGGGTTTCACCATGTTGGCCAGGCTGGTCTTGAACTCCTGACCTCAGGTGATCCACCCACCTAGGCCTCCCAAAGTGCTGGGATTACAGGTGTGAGCCACCACGCCCAGCCCCGTCCTTCCTTTTCTTTGCTCCCCACCCCAACTCCTCCATATCCCTGGAGACTTTGGGGCCACGGGAGTTGTTAAATCAAACACAGCAGCATTTCTTAAGGGTGACCCATTGTTCCACATTGGAATTTCTTAGGGCTGTTATTCAACAACAGGCATCCTAGACCCCTTCCCAAGCCCACCATGAATCTGTAGGTAGGTCCAGGAATTCTGCAAGTGTGTTTGACTTCCCAGTGATTCTTCGGCATCTGACATTTGAAAGATACCACCACAGAGAGGGAGATACCCTGAGATTTTCGAGATTGTGAGCTGTTAAAAGTGTTTCTTTGGGCAAGCAACAAAAAAGAGATGTTGCATCTAGCACAGCACCTTGGAGCGGCAGCGCTGACATCACCTGGTGATTCACCTGCCCTGAAGCTTGAGAAGCCTCGGGCTAGTGTGGCGGTTCTCAGGCTCCAGGGGCAGGCAGCGTTAGCCACGGGCAGTGGGGAGACGCTGGTGTGGGATTCAAAGACCTGGGTGTGAATCCTTGTCCTGGCACCTATGTCTGTGTAAAGTTGGGATAGTCACTTCACCTTTCTGAGCTTCTATACTTTATCACTAGGGCCTAATAATACTCACTGCACATGTTGAACGTGAGTATTAAATTGTGAAACTGCCCAGCACAAGCGGGTGCTTCATAGACGTTAGTAGGAGATTGAATCAGCAGTCACCTTTGCTGGGTTTCTCCTGCTTTGACTCTGATCGTCTTCAGAACGAGGCCTGGGTGGCGGGGCCCTGTGCTCCATGGGATGATGGTCTGGACCGTGTTCCAGACATTGGCCCACAATGCACTGTTTTCCCACTTGAACTTGATCATGATCAGCTCACCGATATCCACATCCAGCGTGATAAGAAAGGAATATGTTTTATTACTAGCAATTCCTTTGCCCCTTGAACGCAAAGAAAATCAGACACAATCAGTTTAGTTGTAACAGCAAAGTGACGGTCACACACATTCAGGATGTGTTATGTTTTCCTGAATGACTTGGGATTTTTGCTGCATTTCCCAAACTAGCGTTCAACAGACTATTGATAGAGCTAGCAGTAGGTGTGCCAGGATAAAAAAGAGATTTCCAGATAATAAAATTGGGAAAACTATACTATTTTCTGTGTTAACACATCAAAAGCGCTCTGAGAAGTCCCGCTATAACAAACCTAGTTAACTTTCTCTAGCTTAGCTTTTAGGAAGAAGCTGCCTTGGAGACGGAGGGGCTTTGGCAATGGCGTCCGGACATTTCAGCTTTCTGTAGGTTTAACATAGTATGCCTACACCACGCACTCTCTCCCACGTAATGCTCCTCCCCCCATATAAATAGAAACCTCTATTAAAACAGTGAGGCATAACAGTAGTAGAAAAACTACACATAAAAAGGATGCACCGATTTAGAGCAAGATTTAAATGCAGACTCTGAGGTATCGTTATCAGCTTTAGTCACTAATCTCCAAGACATTAAAATATCCCAATGTTGACAGAATAGTGAGATGCCCTTTCTGCTCTTGAGAACTATCCCCTGGGAGAGATTTTTGGCTGTGCAGAGGCAGCACTGGATTTAGGGTGAGGCAGATGGATGGAGGGGTCCCTTGTGTGGCTTGGCATAGCTCCTCCTGAGTATGCTGTTAAGAATTGTTTAGGAATCCCCTTGCCCTGCCAGGTTGTGAGCATCCAGAGGCTAGGGTCCTCTGTATCCTTAGGTAGGTGTTGGACAGAGCACCAACAAATGCTTGCTGAATGACTGAATCAGTGTGATGATCAGAGATCCAAAGCTGGGGGCAATTTTCGGGAAGCTCAGGACCAACCCTGGGGTGGGTAAGAGGCTACTGTCACTTCCCAGGGAGAGTCCACACTGAGGGCGGAAAGGCCAGAGAGGCTGGGGAGCCTCAGAGTAAGCAGGTGGGTAACAGGGTGAAGGACAGATGGGGAGGCTGGCAGAGCAGGCTGACTGAAATTGGAAATCTATGCCAAGTCAAAAGATACCACTTTAATTTCTGGGTTATGAACTCACTGGAAAGGCTCTTGGGACCTTCTTGGGAACACCTGCTCTGCCCCTCACCACTCGCCTCTGTACTGCAGGCCCTGGTGGGGCCATCTCCAGTTTCCCTGTCTGTTCAGTCCACAGTGCATAACACTGAGCAGGTGGTGGGACCTGGAGAGGCTGAGGAGGGACTTGAGGGTCTGGGCTTGGGTGAATGTCCTGTCTGACCAGGATGGCTATGTGGGATGGGCTGTGTTTACTAAAGGGGTTGTTTCTGAAGCACCAAATATTTATTTATGTTCACAAAAAGAACCAAACACTAACAGTTGATTTGTGGACCAAGAGTTTTCTGCTTTAGATAAGAGCTAGCTCAGGTAGTACCTGGCACCTACCACAGTGCCCTGCACGGTGATTGGTGCTCAAATGCTCAAGCCCGTGTAAACTAAAAATAAAATTCTAAGCCCCCCAACCATCTGAATGGACCTCTTCTCTCGGCCAAGGGCATTCCAAAGTTAACCTGAAAAACAAGTTCAAGGCCATGGTGGGAAGGGGAGGTGGGACATGCCTCATTGTACTCTCCTCCCTTTGGAATTCAGGCACAACTGACCAGCATTAACATTAAAACTCAGATTTTAAGACTGATGAAGCAGACTTTTTGTAGCAATAAGACACCAAATTCCAGCCGGAGTCTAGTATAGCATCACCTGACAGACAGTAGGCCCTGAAAGAAATTAAATGATTTTACCCTAAAATACATTTCTTTGATGTATTTTGAAAGGGCCCTGAACAGCTGTCTCTTGGGGGGAAAATCCACATTCTGTAGAGAATTCCCTTCCCTTTCCAGGTCTTTTCACTGATCCAGGAGAGAATTAACTAAGTCTGGCACCTTTTTAAGTCTGATAAGAAACATTTACAATCAATTCTCTCTGAAGCCTGCTACCTGGAGGCTTCATCTGCATAATAAGAACCTTGGTCTCCACAACCCCTTATCTTAATCCAGACACTCCCTTCTATTGATTCTAGATCTTTAGATAAACTCGTTCAACCAATGCCAATCAGAAAATCTTTGAATGCGCCCGTGACCTGGAAGTTCCCCTGCACCCCCAACCCCAAACCACTTTGAGTTGTCCCGCCTTTCTGGACCAAACCAGTGTACATCTTAGAAGTACTGATTGATGTCTTGTATCTTCCTAGAATGTATACAACAAAGCTGTAGCCTGACCACCTTGGATACAGGTCACCAGGACCTCCTGAGGCTGTGTCACGGGCATGTCTTTAACCTTGGCAAAATAAACTTCTAAATTGATTGAGACGTGTCTCAGATACTTTTTGGTTTACATCTGGAATAAAGTAGTAGTAGCTGGCCTGACTCTTGAAAATTACAGAGTCCATTTATACCCTTGCAAGAAAAATAAGCGTGTCATCACCCTAGGGGGCTACACCTCCTACTCACAGAGTGATGGCAATTTTCTGCATTTTCTCTTTTGTTCCGACTAGTGACATGGTAAAAGTTGTTTGTATTGGCGTCTCAGTTTGGTTGATGAACTGGATCTTGAACTGGTAATGATAAACTAGAGAGAGGGAGAGAGAAAGAGAGACAGAATGTAAGCAGGACTTTTCTTTTTTTTTTTTTTTTGAGACGGAGTCTCGCTCTGTCTCCCAGGCTGGAGTGCAGTGGCCGGATCTCAGCTCACTGCAAGCTCCGCCTCCCGGGTTCACACCATTCTCCTGCCTCAGCCTCCCGAGTAGCTGGGACTACAGGCACCCGCCACCTTACCCAGCTAGTTTTTTGTATTTTTTAGTAGAGACGGGTTTCACCGTGTTAGCCAAGATGGTCTCGATTTCCTGACCTTGTGATCCGCCCGTCTCGGCCTCCCAAAGTACTGGGATTACAGGCTTGAGCCACTGCGCCCGGCCTAGCAGGACTTTTCAATTTAAAAATCTCTTATTTCTTAAAATTTAAACACATAGAGAGAAAAGTTTGGATAGATAGATATCAAAATGTTAACAACATTTTTTTTTTTTTTGCTCCTGAATGGTGGTTTATCTTCTTGTTTTTCCTCCTCTGTATTTTCTAAATGTCTACACAGGACTTATATTGTGTTTGTAATGTAATAATGATAAATATTCACCAACAAAAGGTGGCAGAATAGGAGTATAGGATATCTGGCATTCTCATTGATTTCTAGAGGCAAGTTCTGTTGTAATATTTCATGTGTTTGGCGAGGGTCTCCTTCTGTAAATCAAAGAATATATGCCTTTTAGGCATTTGACAAGGCAAGAGGGAACACATTGCCATTTTACACTATTGCTGCTGTCTGATGGGGTGTGTCTCAGGGTGGGGCAGAGCTCCAGCTAAGAAATATATGCCCTAGTGACCAAATATTTATATTCTGGGGCAGTTCCTGGAAACAAGCTCTGTGAGGTTCAATGAGTGTATTTCCCAATAGAAATAACATAACTCTAGTTCTAGAACTTGGGCCTAGAAGCTTTCTGTTTTATCAAATGTCCAGAATGTCCTCCTACTGATGGATTGGTTGGAAGAGGATAATTTATTTTATTCTTCTTTACCGAATACAGTCTACATTTAGTTATTGAAAGCAAATGGCTTACTATTAGACAGGCATTGTTAAACACATTGCATCATTAAATGTTAAATACATTTTTGCATTGTTGAATACATTGCAACATCTCATTTCCTTATCATAACCCTATGATGTAGGCATTGTTATTATCACCCCTGTTTTATAAATAAGAAAACTGGAGCTCAGATAGATGAAAGTGACTTGCTCAAGGTCAAATAGCAGCATCTGTGCTCTTAGCTTCCCTCACCCTAGACAGTGTTGGCTTAGCTTGCATGGTGGCACAGCTATGGAGCTGTTTTGAAAATTATCCTACCTCATTCCAAAATGGCTGATCACTGCTTGGACTTCTTTCTCTTGTCTCCATATTCTCCCCAGTGGATTCCCCAGGGTTGGATACAGGGTCCAGCTTCCAGACCAGGATTGGCTTTTGTTTTGTTTTGAGTTTTTTTTTTTTTTTGAGACAGGGTCTCCCTGTGTCACTCAGGCTGGGGTGCAGTGCCACCTTGGCTCACTGCAGCCGTGACCTCCTGAGCTCTCTTGTCTCTGTATTCTCTAAGTATCTACAGTGCTCTAGCTCCAAGATTGCAAACAGGCTTAATATGGAATGTTAATTCCATTTGATTGATAATAACTGCCTAGAGCCCTGTGTTGAGATGGATTCTGAGGCCATGTCCAGGCTTGTGGCAAGATGAGTGTCTGGCTTGGGCAAAGGATAAGGGATTCATGGAATGCTTGCTGTGTATTTTCCTTTCCTGTTTAGACAGGGGTTAATTCACGAATCTTAACAGTGCCTTGCACACAGTAGGTGCTTAATACACTTTTGTGGGATGAATGAACTGATGATTTGCTTGGGGGTGACATATCACAATGCACATTAACATCTAACAAGATGGAAATCACCCATGAGGATTCAAGAGCTGAGTTTCAAGCTTCGTCGTAGGAGAATGTTAAAAAATTAGATCATGGTAACTAGCCACTTGACCATCCATTCTTGGTACCCAGCATGTGGAAATTCATCTCTTCATTGATCAATCTACTAACTCTTAAGTGGTACCATTTCTGCTGGAGGTTGGTAGCTATACAGCAGCCCAGCAGAGGGTATTGCCAATGCTGCATTGCTAACACGTCAGCTCCAGTGTCCTGGTATGCCGGTATTGCTGAGTTTCTAGATTACACAATCCTATCCTTGGCGTAAACTAATCTTCCCATTTGGATTTTGTGTTTAATTTGCTCATATGAGTGGGGATATCTCTCGGGTTTACCAAAGGGGTTATCTCTGAAGCATCAAATGTTTATTTATGTTCACAACAAGAGGCAAATACTAAGAGTTGATTTGTTGGCCAAGAGCTTTCTGCTTTAGGTAAGAGCTCGCTCAGGTAGTATCTGGTACCTACTACAGTACCCTATACACCAGTGTTCCCTAGCCTTTTGGGCACCAGGGATGGGTTTCATGGAAGACAGTTTTTCCATGGACTGGTGTGGGGACAGGGAGGATGGCTTTAGGATGAAACTGTTCCACCTCAGATCATCAGGCATTAGATTCTCATAAGGAGCGCACAACCTAGATCCCTAGCATGTGCAGTTTACAATAGGGTTTGTGCTCCTGTGAGAATCTTATGCCGCCGCTGATCTGACAGGAGGCGGAGCTCAGGTGGTAATGCTTGATCACCCGCCGCTCACCTCTGGCTGTGAGGCCCAGATCCTAATGGCCCACAGTCCATGGCTCGGGGGTTGAGGACCCCTGCTGTAATACAATAGATGCTCAAATCCCAAGCCTGGAATAAAGTAATTTGATGCCCTTAAGACAGCAAAACAGGCTGTGGGTGAGAAGTAAGAAAAGAGCTGGCTGGGCGCGGTGCCTCACACCTGTAATCCCAGCACTTCGGGAGGCTGAGGTAGGCCGATCATGAAGTCAAGAGATTGGGACCATCCTGGCCAACATGGTGAAACCCCATTTCTACTAAAAATACAAAAATTAGCTGGCAGTGGTGGCAGGTACCTGTAGTCACAGCTACTCGGGAGGCTGAGGTAGGAGAATTGCTTGAACCTGGGAGGTGGAGGTTGCAATGAGCCGAGATTGCACCACTGCACTCCAGCCTGGGTGACAGAGCAAGACTGTTTCAAAAAAAAAAAAAGAAAAGAACTACAGGCGCAAGTCCTGGGAAAGGTCCCTAAACTCTTGGGTGGCACCACTGGAGAGAGGGACTTAGCCCGTCACCCCAGAAGCCTCTGGAGACGTCTTACACTATTTGGGAGTTGTCAAGGAAACTCTGTAACAAGTGAACAGTCTTATAAAGTCAAACGGAGACAAAAAGGACAGTTCTTTCCAAAGATAGTTTCCAAAGAAAGAACTTTCCAAAGTGGGGGAGGGGGTAAGATGTGGGAGGACTGGACTTGGGTTAACCTCCTTATGAGTAGTCAGGACATCTTCCAGAGAACTCAAGGAACACTCACAGTAACCGATCTTCAATTCAGTTTAATATGATATGTATTAATTGGAAGTTAACTGTGTGTTCAGCCTAGTGTTAAATGCAAGTAAAAGCATATAATGGCAGTATGCATGGTAATAACATTGGCTAATATCTATTTTGGCTTTTGCCAGGTGCTTTGCATCTGTCATCTCACTTAACCCTCAAACAGATGATACTATTATTATCTCATTTTAGAGAAGAGGAGACTGAAGCACAGAGAAGTTAAGTGACTTTTCTGGGATCACACAGCTGGTAAGTCGTATATGGCTGGGGCGTCAGCTCTCGCAACCTGACTCCAGAACTTAAACTTCTACATGTTTATACCCAGGACCACTAGCTTTATATACTCTAAGGAAAAAGCTGAATTGTGGAAAGAGATTGAAGTTAAAAAATGTCATAACATTTGTTTAAAAATAAACTAAAAACACCTGAAATATTCAGTAATAGAGGGATGGCTATGAACTAATAACAGCAATTATGATAACTACCATTTAGCTCTTCACCATGTCCCAGACATTGAGCTAATAGTTTCACATAATTATCTCATTTCTCTTTACAACAACTTTATAAGATGCCTACTTTATCTTCCCTCCCACATCATTTTACAAAGGAAGAAGCTGAGGCTCAGAAAAAGTTAAGTAGCTTGTCGTTGTCACGTGGCTAATAACTGATGAAGCTGCAATTAGAAGTTAGTCTGCTGATTCTCAGTTCATCGTCCCAAACATGTGATTTACTCTTATGAAGCCATTAAAAACTATTTTTGGAATGATTTCAATGCTTATGAAAGAAGTGAAGAAGAAAACAAAAACAAAAAAACACAGGCTATGAAATTGTCTAGTGTGAGACCAACTCTGCAAACCAGAATGTGCAGAAGTAGGGGAATTCACAAAAAATATTAACAGTGCTTTTCTCTGGAGAGGGCACAGTGGTCATTTTTATTCTCTTCTTTATGTTCTTCTGCAAGTTTCATGTTTTCTGCAGTAAACATGTATTCTAATTGGAATCCTATTGGAAAAAGAAAGAGCTTTTACAAATATTGAAAAAGAAGAAAAAGAGAACTAGAAGCTTCAGTCCTTTGTGGCCTCTGCCTTGTCTCATGGGCATCTGTGTCCATGTCTTATCTCCCCAAAGGCAGTCTCAGAACCACACTATTGCTTGGATCTCCACAAGGGCACAGCACACACTAGGCATCCAAGGAGTACTTAACAGGCTCTCTGAGTGAAGAATGACATGGATATACAACTGCATTAAAGACACCAAGAATGAGAAAATAGCTTCCGTTTGTTGAGATCCTACTATGCGTCAAGCTACATACTAAGTGTTTTACATATATCACTTTGTCCTCATAACAAGTTAAATAATGATGCCCTGCTGGGTAGTGTCCATCTGCTCCCTCTACCCCCGCTGTCCTCATCCACTCTGCCCTCCACTGCTCAGCTCCGAGCCCCAGGATGGGATCCCTTAGGCTGCATCTGCCGGGCTCCCTCATCGATTGGTTTCTGGTTGGGTGTGACCACTGGAGGGAGAGGCACTAGCGGGAGATCAGGGCCGAGAAGAGAGGCAGGGGTGTTTTCCCTCTGCTCCCCCGTGCTCTGGAGCCTGACTGTGCAGTCACTGCCCTCCCACGATTGGCAGCAGCCCCTCCTCCACGGCTCCGGTTCTCCCACAGCCAGTCCCTTCCCTGGCTCCATCCATCCTGCTGTTAGAGGCAGGGAACAGCCTCAGTCCTTGTTGGTTTCCTTAACACTGTCCACCCCTCTGTAAGGAGTCCCACTTGCTTTCTTCAACTGATCTGGGCCAGTGGAGTCCTGTTTTCTGCTGAGACCTAGACTGACGCAGTGTTAATTATCCTGGTGAATATAAATAAGGAAGTGGAGGTTTGGAGACCTATAGTTATCCAGATAGTTCAGTGGAGCAGGATTAAAAGCTAGGTCCGTGTAATTCCAAAAGACCCTTTCTATACCGCCTGCTGTTTTGGTTCTGCAAGCTGAGTCTGTCCCTTGAAAGCAAATGGCGAACAGCTCCCGAAGAAAAGTTGTGGTTCAACACCTGCTTCCAATGAAGCCACCAAGACCAAGTGCCTGCCAGCTGTGACCCCTTGACATCCATCCTGGGCTATCGCTGCCACAGAGGACGCTGTCCTGTCCCCTAAATGTCTGGCCCCCGAGCCGGGGAAAATGTTTCATGCCCTTGTCTTGGCGATACCTTTTCCTTAAGTCGTGAGTAGGAGGAGATTGATTTCTGCATTTGAGATGCTATGGTTCCATGATTTTAGGAGAAGGTGTTGTGTAAAACCCAGGAGTCAGCTTTAGAGGATACAAAGCCCCCTTTAGCTTGTACGTCCTATGAATGAGAATTGCCTGTTTCCACAACAGGTGTCCCCCGAGTAGCACCTCTTCAGGAGGGTGGAACCTGCCAAGGTGTGTGGGCTGTGAGGAGCCGAGCCAGCGTGCTTTCTGAGGCTCACGAGGGAACGGGCTGTGGACAGAACCTGCACTGATGGCTGAGGCACCCTTGAGTTTGCAGGAGCCCTCCTGAGAAACTCCATGTCTGCACAGGGAATCTTGTGTGACGGCACTTTTTTGGAGAAATCTTTAAATGAAATTAACTTTAAATATAAATGCGTCTTTCATGCTGAGAACTAGTTCCTCCTCCTCCTCCTCCTCCTCCTCCTTCTTCCTCCTCCTCTTCTGTAGAGATGAGGTCTCCCTGTGTTACCGAGGCTGGTCTCAAAATCCTAGGCTCACACTGTCCTCCTGCCTTGGCCTCCTAAAGTGTTGGGATTACAGGTGTGAGCCACCACACCCGGTCCTAATCAGTTACTCTTGTTTGGATTTTTTGTAAGTGTTTTTCTTTTAAAAAAAAAATAAGAAAGAAAAGAAAAGACAATTTGCCTGTCATTCTACCCTGCCACCTCCAGCACAATGATGCTATTACAAAGATTAAGGAAAAAAGTTGAGTGATTTTGCTCACTTTACCTTATGACATGTTTAATATGGACATTAAAAAACGATTTGGGGAAAATGCTTTTGATCCTGTGACTGCAAAGAGACCAGTACAACATACTCCCAAGTTCTGGCAGCAGAAATTATTTCAGGTCTTAAAGATGAAAGGCGTGAAATAGTCCATTGACCTCGAATGTGACCAGGGAAACTCCATCTAGAGCAGAAATCTGAGGCCTCCGGAGAGTCTCCTCACTAGGAAAAATCCTGGATTGTAACCCCGTGTGGACCCTGCTGGTGCCATTTAATAAAGAAAAACTTATATTTCTTTTCACAAGATCAGGTTATTGAATTTAAGAAAAGAGAATGTATTTCTCTCTATGTTCTGCCTCCCAGAAACAATGATTCTGAATCATTAGATGTGGGCTCTGGGAGATATTATGACTCTCTTTGCAAACATCAAAGAGGGCTTTTATTTTTCCCCCCCTGCAGTGTACGGATTTCTCTCATGGAGATGATAGGAATGAGACCTCTCGTGTTTTCTCCAAGCTCAGAGGGTGTGTTCCTAGACCCGAAATGCCTCTAACTCAGAGGGAAGCTGAAGGTCACAGGACTGAGGGACCCAGGATGGTGTTATCCAGGGTGTTGCTGCACAAAGAAGGCAGCCAGTGCCAGCGAGGCTGAATGAAAGTGAATTAACTCAGAGCAGGTGCAAGTGAAGAAGAAAAAGGGAAAGTGATTTTGTAAACCTTTGTTTATAATACCTGTATGTGTATGTATTTTCGTGGCCACATCTGGGTTTTAACAGTACAGTCCCATTCAAGTGATGCCCTGATGTCATGAGACTGGATGCTTGCCCCTTTCTTTTTTACATTAAACTGAATTTTTTTGAAACAGGATCTCACTCTGTCACCCAGGCTAGAGTGCGGTGGCACCATCATGGCTCACTGCAGCCTTGACCTTCTGGGCTTAAGCAATCCTCCTGCAGCCTCCCGAGTAGCTGGGACTACAGACATGCGCCACTCTATCTAGCTAAGTTTTAATTCTTTTGTAGAGATGGGGGCTTGCTTTGTTGCCCAAGCTCGTCTTGAACGCCTGGGCTCAAGTGATCCTCCCACCTTGGCCTCCCACAGTGTTGGGACTTCAGACGTGAGCCACCATGCCTGGCCAGTGCCTGCCCCTTCTGTGGGGGGTCTGTTGCTGTCTGTGAGTGGTGGAGATCGGGGAGTGTCCGTGTGTGGCCAGGACTGTTGTGCTGACTGGCATCCTGTTGCCAGCTCTTTGTGCTGTGGGTGGAATAAGGGTCCTCAATGGGTAGACAGAGCCCAGGGGGTTTGAGTCCTCTCTGCCGCCTGCTACCTTGTGATCTTGAGACCACATAGCCTCTCGGGGGCTCGATTTCCTCATCTGTGAATGCGGATTAAAAACTCTCTTGTAGTGTCGCTGTAAGAGTGTGATCAGATGGTGATGAAAAAATGCCTGTATTCCAGAAGGTGTTAATCGGGTGTTACCTACTTCCTTCCTTCACACTGAACTGACCAGGTCAGGTTTTCAGACCCACCTGCAGGTCCCAGGCTAGTGGTTCATCCCCACGTCTGTTCTCACCTCTTCCTTGGTGCCCACAAACGTTTTGTCATTACGTCAAGGTCACAAAAGTGGTTGGCAGCAAGGCCAAGATTCTTGACACACCTTATCCCAACCCCAACCCTGTGCTGTCTATGACACCTGCCCCTCCCTGCCCCCACCCGCTTCTTCTGGAATTCTCCCTGAAATCAGTGGAAACCTTCCAAAGAAGAAGCTGAGACAAGCCAAAAACAGACTGCCCGAGTCACAGTTTGGCTTGTCATCTCGCCGACCAGCAGGAAAGGGTGCTCTCATGGCTGCCGTGGGCAACAGAAGCAAGTGTCCCTCAGCCCCCATCCAGGGAGTCTGGAGTGCAGGGGGAAAGGGCAGCATGGGGAGGACAGGAGAAGAGGGGAGGAGATACAGAAGAGGGAGTGTGGAAGGAGGGCAGAGAGGAGGAGGCGGGACACGCAGCTGGAATGCCGCAGGAGGGAGAGGCACTCAGTGGAGGGGCCTTGGTCCTACGCCCGAGGCCAAGGGCAGTGAAAGGAGCAAAGGCTGGGATTCAGTGCAGTGCTTCCTGCTCACAAATTGTGTGACTTTGCCCTGACCGTGTCTGTGTCTGTGTGTGTGTGTGTGTGTGTGTGTGTGTGTATCTGTCTGTCTCGGGGTTGCTGTGAGGCTCCAATGGGAAATGAGCTAATGTGTACAACACATCCAGCCCAGTGCCCAGGCAGAGTGCCCCCTTCCCTCCTCTCCACCCGGTTATCTCATCTGACTGCTCTGAGGATGAAATGAGATGAGGCGCTGGCGAAACAGGATCTACTCCGTACAGATCCGTTTCCCTCCCCCTCCCTTAAAAACAGGCTCCCAAACTGGTAAAGGTTCCTTGTGAGAGAGTGAGAATGGAAGTGGGCGATAAATTGCCTGGTTTCACTCAGCGACTGTTTCCCAATTCTCTCTCGCTACTGCTGTACTCTCGCAGTGTTTACCCGAGTTCTGGCGTACGGTTGTAGAAAATAGATCCTTTGATGGTTTTGTCGAAATATCTTGGGAGCCAGAGGAATTCAGGCCAAGTTAGTCATCTTTTGTGAAACTACAATCAGGAGGCGATGTTTATCTTGCCCAACCAGACCCTGCACTAAAATATATAGTACAGTTAGATGTTTTTGAAAAATAGGCCTTGTGGTTTCTCTGTAGGCCCAGGTTGGGCAAGTCTGCTTTCTTAAGAGTGTAATATGTATTCATCAAAATGCTGGAGGTGGCTGGTGACATAGGCTTTGGGGGCCCAGGTCGGTTGTCATCACGGTTGTGATGGGCGGGGAGTGGTGTAGCTGCGGTGGCCTAGATTAAAATTTTCGTCCCAGCACCACCAATAGACCCCTCGGCAGCAATGGAAATGTTTTATTTCTGTGCTCTCTGATGCGGCAGCCACGTCTTCGAGCACTTGAAAGGTGGCTTGTGTGACTGACAAACTGAATTTTTGGTTCCATTTAATTTAAAGTAACTTAGATTTGGATTTAAATAGCCACATATGGTTTGTGGCTACCATATTGGACAACATAGCATTATACAGATAGCAGTATCCCATGAGCAGCTGCTTCAAGCAGGCGAGTCTCGCATGGGTGCACTTTCCAGCCATGCCCAGGGCGGCTTGATGTGACCACAGAGACGTTACTCTCCACTAGCAAGTGAAACTGGGTTGAGCGGGTGAGGACTTTGCTCACTGGAGGGGCTGAAGCAGAACTGGGGAGAATTTATAGGGGAACAGAAAAGGAGAGGTTGTGGGCTGGGCGTGGTGACTCACACCTGTAATTCCAGCACTTTGGGAGGCCCAGGCCGGTGGATCACCTGAGGTCAGGAGTTAGAGACCAGCCTGGCCAACACGGCGAAACCCTGCCTCTACTAAAAATACAAAAATTAGCTGGGCGTGGTGGTGCACGCCAGTAATCCCAGCTACTTAGGAAGCTGAGGCAGGAGAATCACTTGAACCCTGGAGGTGGAGGTTGCAGTGAGCCAAAATCATGCCACTGCCCTCCAGCCTGGACGACAGAGTGAGACTCAGTCTCAAAAAAAAAAAAAAAAAAAGTAAGAAAGAAAAGGAAAGGGTGTGGCGCAAGCCACAGCTCATCACTGGAACCTCCATCCGGGCTGGGGCTTTTGGTTCCTGACCAGTTTCAGGCAGTCCTGCCTTTAGCCTCCTCCTCACTGGATGTTCCCAGGAGCAAGATAAGTAGTCGGTAATAAAGAGACACAAATGTAGTCTCCAAGGGGCTCATCTCGGGTTGGTCTCCACCGAGCACCCTGAAGGTAGGACTGTGTTTGAAGAATGCACAGATGGATGAGTACATTGGTTTTGGTAGCTGGTGGGTGAGATAATCATGCCCTAATGCAATTCTTTGGTCTTCCTTAACAGGAAAGGGATCCTTGTGAGTTCACACCAGCAGGGGATGGTGGTCGGGCACTGGGGCTGTTGGCAAATGGGAGACGCTCGGCCTGGCTGATGCCTACTGCTCTTGTTTCCCCTTCTTCCTTCTTTTGAGGCTTCCCTTCCCCATCTCCAAGCCCCCAGTAGATGTCCTAGGGCTGGGCCAAGCCTCTCATTTCAAATGAAGTGCCCAGTTTGGCCCTGAACGATGAAAAACGACCTCTTTTCTTCCCAGCTGATTTCAAGGAGAATGCAATCTCCTCACCCTTCTCTTCCATACCCCCTCTCACCCCCACACGCAGACCAGTGGCAGGTTACAGAGGAGGTAAAAATCACTCCACTCACTGTTTGGAGGTCCCAGGTCTAAATGCCAGGTCTGCCAAGAGCATTTTGTCTCTGGACCAATGATTTTCCCCGTCTAGGCCTTGGTTCCCCCACCTGAAAAACGGCAGGGTTGAACCACTCCTCATGATGCAAACATGCCATGATTAAAATAGATCCAATGAAATGTGATTATCTAAGAGGCTTAATCACTCCAGGAGGCATTGCCATTTAAAAGAGGAGCTGGTTAACCCAAATGAGTCTCTAATTGTCAGCCTGCAGCGGAGGAGCTCCCCGAAGCAGGAGGACTTCCAAATTCCCTCACCTGCGTGCTGCCATCTCCTCCAGCCCTAAGGGACAGCCAGCGGAGGGACCCTTTGGCCTGAAAGATCCCGCCCTCACACCAACTACTCTTCAGATGCTATGAACACCCACAAGACATTTCTGTCATTCCTAGACCTGCTTGGCTCACAGGAGGGAAACCTGGCTGGCGAACAGAAGTTCAGATACACAGAGAAATCCTGTGCCTCAAAACTAAGCTGCCTGGGAGTTTGAACTCACTCCTGAGAGTCAGGCGGCCCTGTTCCAGGTCTCCTTACAGCCACACAGCTGTGGGCGCCCCCACGCGACTTTTGCTTTCCTCCTCTTTAGAATGGGATAATAACCAGCTCTGCCATCCTCGCCTGGCTGTTGTGAGAACCACAAGGAGTCGATGGCTGCATCGAATGTTTTGTGTAAAATGCTCTCTGAAAGCAAAGCGGTGGCGACAGCCCGTTCACGTTCTCCAGATACAAATATCTGCGTGGTAATAGTCAAACAGCACATCAGATTGCCTCTCCCAGCGCTGGAGAGGCTGTGCGATGAAACAGTAAGATGCTAAATCACTCCCGAGCTGTTTGAAGGATTAGGCAGAAATGTTAATGGCAACAGATGTCGACTTGTTCCCTCCAGGAGGATTTAGGTTTCAGTGGAGTAGTTCTCTGCTGGCCTCAGCCTAAGACGTGGCCACAATGCTTTCTACGACCTTCCATTCAACCCAGAGAGCTGCCCGACCCACTTTCTGCCCTGAGGTTAAAAATCTGGCTGGGAAACACTGGAAGCTGAATCTTGTCTTGGGAGTGCCTCAGGGTGAATATCATATCCTATCAGATCAACTGATTCAAATCTTAGAAGGAATGAAATGCAGTCTAGAATCCAGTTTTTTTCACGAGGGCCCTGAACAGAGATGAAAGAACTGGGTTCTAGGCTGTGTTTGGAGACGCCTCAAGTCCCTGTACAGTGAGATCTGGGTGGCCCAGGTAAACTGCGTGTGGCCGTGCAGATCTAACATTCTAGGGGAGCATGAAAATGGATAGAGAGGCCAACACAAGGGTCGTTTCAGAAATTATCAAGGTTTCTCCTCTTAGCCCTTGGCAGCAAGGTGGCCACACTCTTGGGACAGGAGAAAGGCTGTGTCAATGTCGCTGTCTAGAGCCTGCAGTTTCAGAAACACTGAAGCACCTCCAGGAAAAGAACCAAGGGAACTTCTGAGCCCTGTGGACAGGGGACTGCATCCTGCCCTTCTGAAGGCTCCCAGGCTCCACACTCACCTTTGAAGGGGGACTGGGCTCGCGTCACGAGGAAGAGCCTCTTGCTCTTGCTCCGGGGCTCCTGGCGGACGTGGTAGCCCAGCGTGTTGCAGCGGCCCTTCTTGCAGCTCAGGCACAGGCCCTGGCTGAAGCTGTCCATGTCGCTGCACAGGTAGGCCACGCTCTGCGTGCCGGCATGCAGCAAGGAGTCAATGAAAAGGTGCACAGATCGCTCGTGGGAGCATTTTATGGTCTGGGTGATGGCTGGAACACAGGGCAAGAAGGATGTTATCACCTTAACCCAAAGCAGCCTCAACTCAGAGGCTCACCTTGGTTCTCAGCCCACAGAAGGTTAGAAGTAGCACACGGAACAGGCAGGGGTGGGCTTGTCAAGGCAGACCCCCAATAACAGCGGGATGTGACAACTGACCGAAACTGAGGAAAGCAGACCCTCTGAGTCATGTAGTGTCAGGCAAAATCCCAGGCACTGCCGGGATCCTGAGAGCACTCCTCTATGACAGTGTGTTACAGTGGGCGTTTTAATAGGCACCCAAGTCACTAAGGAAAGATCAAATTCATTAAGAGCGCAGGTTAGTGTAATTTATTATAGAAATATTTCTATTTTAAATGAGATAATTTAAAATGCCCAGGTGCTGATGCCTGGAGGGTGGGTTTTCTGGAACAGGCTTGCGTGGGACACCTTTTCTCTTAATATAACTAGACACACGAGACAATCTCGTGGCACTCTGATGGTCTGGAGAGTGCTGAGGCCTTTCGACAATGTCTACCTTGTGTCCCAAAGCAGCCATTGCATCCCGTAGGTAACAGGCCTGTGCAACCAGCACAAGAATTGGATTTGGAAGGACACTGTCCAGTAACCAGGTCTGGACAGGCCTCACCTCCAAAACAAGCTTATGAGGTTGATCTACCAAGAATTTGACCCTTGTTTTTTTTTTTTTTTTTTGACTCTCCAAAGTTTAATCTAATCTGTAGTAAATAATTCTCAAGGGATGTTGAGGAACCACCACAAGATATGTGAAACATTTGCTGTAAAGGGACAGCACATGTGACTTTGCCAAAAGCTATTTTCCCAGGTGTCTGGAGGTTAAATGCCAAGATTAGTTATCGCAGTCCGTGGATGCTAGCAGCTGCATTCCTGGGGCACCTACTAGGAGACTGTGCATGCCGCGTGCCCTCTGCTCCTCTGCCGCCTGCATCTTCACTGCAGCTCCTCGAGGCAGCTGTTATCAAGGAGAAAACTGAGCTTCCAAGACATCCACTAACTCACTCAAGCTCATCCACCCAGGAGGTGGTGAGGGTGAAACCGCAGTTATCCAGTGAGCCCCTGTGCAGCTGTGGCTGGGAGAACTACCCCAGGAACCCTTTCAAACACAGAGGTGAAGACAACTGAGGAAAACTACCCCAAGCTTGGGCAAGCTGAATACCTACATTTGGTTCCATCACTTTGAAGTTTAGCACAAAAGAGCAATGGTAATGATTGGTCAGGAATGTGTTTACCAGGCAAATAAAGCCCATACACCATGCTGGTGGTCTGCACCGAGTTTTGTGGGGATGAAGTTTGGGATGAGGGCTGGATGGTCAGCTGGGAACTGCTGGTGGCTGGAGGGGAGGTGATGGGGTGGGGGAGGTGGGAGGGATGTAAGCAATGATAAGGGCAAGTTCCCGGAAGGCTCTCTCAGGCCTGTGCGGTGGAAGGCTGGGAGTCCAGCCAAAATGAGATGACGTGGAGTGTGAAGGTCATTCTGATATTGGAGAGGTGAGGGTGGTGTCATCACAAGAGAGTGTTCTCAGCTGAGTGTCGCATGATCAGGGTGAGGTGGCTTGTGGGGGTGGAGGGCTCTAGTTGGCTTGGAGTGATTGGCATGTCTTAATCAGGATGATATTTTATAATAGCAAGAAATTTCGAATGCCCCTGGAATGTGCTGCTTCTGCTGACATTTTTGTTCTTTAATCCTGTGCATATTGTCAATGTGCATGTTAATATTTCGGTTTTAGGACTTGAGAGAGAAGTGGGATCACAACCCAGATAACAGCACATTCTGTGTCTGCCCTGAGGTAAAGGGCGTAACAAGGACGTATTTGAAGCTGAATTTCCCATCGGGAGAATCTGAGTAATTTCCCCAGTTAAACTGATGGGGTGGGATGAAGAGTGAGACCTTCATCAAGAAGCCACAGCCTATTAAGTGGATTCTCATGTAGTTCAGAATAGAGGCAGTCCCTGGAATGAGGAAACGTCCAGAGAAGGAAGAATAACCACAGGCGTCTGGACTCAACTCTTGGAAGAGCTGGTACCCCGGGAGAGGCTTTGCCTGGGCACATAGGGCCGGGATGAGAAGTGGAGGTTCTTGTTGGTGCCCTCCGCTCATCCTTAGGGCGTGGCCTTGGCCTGTTGCCAGGAGTGGCCTGCTGGGGGATGGGCACCATTGCCCACTCCCATATTCTTTCTCTCTAGGTGGGCTTGGTGGCCATACACCCTGGACCCTATCCTTGCTGAACTCTTCCCTGAGTCCCACATGTTGGTAGATTCTGCTGAATTCCAGAGGCCCCATTGAAAAGTAGGCCGGTGCTCCCGTCCCATGACTTCATTCTCACCATTGAGGCCGTGCTTGGCAATATGTCTGTAGAGCTCTAGGAAGTGGCAGCCGGGCTGGAAGGAGCCCCCGTTGGGATAGAAGTCATAGTGCCCTATGGGCTGTTTCATGCCCACGCTCAGGCCCATGTGCTCCCGGGTAAAGGTATGAATGGCATCCACAAAATTGGCGTCATCTGGAGAAAGACGATTGCTGGGGGAGCTTCCCTCAAATAAAGGGCCCGCGGCATCCAACCCTAATTGGAAAGCAGGGGTAAGGGTTAGATGGGAGCAAGGAGAGGAGAAGAGAAATGTGCTCTTTAGCTTTTGGATATTATTATACATCAATGAACTAGTAGGAAGAAGAAACACCTCGGGCATAATCCTTCTCTGGACAGCCTTGCCATAACCTTTTCTCAGTAAAACCATAGTAATTCATGGTGCCAACAATGACACACAGGCTGGGCATTAGCTAGTGGGGGGAAAGAGGTTTGCAGAAACTATCCAGTGGTAGACACAAGGTTATGATGCCTGAGGCCAGCAGGCCTGGACAACATCGTGAAACCCTATCTCTAAAAAAAAAAGAACACAAAAATTAGGTGGGTGTGGTGGCATGTGCCTGTCATTTCAGCTACTCAGGAGGCTGTGGCAGGAGGATTGCTCGAGCTCAGGAGTTTGAGATTGCAGTGAACCGTGATTACACCACTGTGACCCAGTCTCGGCAACAGAGGGAGATCCTATCTCAAAAAGAAAAAAAAAGGAATAAGGTTATGAGGGAATGCTTGAGTTACTTAAGCAAATCGATTTTGAGTACCTCTCAAGCTACTTTCAAGACCATCTGTTTGCATACAAAAAAAGCCAATATGCTCATTATAAGCAGTTCCAACCTACCTATCAAAGAATGAAATTTATTTGCCTGTATGTCATCAATAATTTCCCTAAACAAGCTGATTTTTCTCCTACAGTGTCATTTCATTAGAACGTCCAGAACAGCCACGGGACACCACTGTATGGGGTGAAAATGTTGTGTGCAAGTAGGGTAGCTCAAAGCTCTGGGCCTCAAATGACAGATGTCTGTGCATGAAGTAAGGTGGCAGCTCCTGGCTGACTGTGGTTGGGGAGTATTTATGCACTCAAAGTTTTTGCCTGTCTTTCTTCCTCTGCCTTCTCTGGAGGACCCTCTGGTGTCCCACCCTAGCCTTGGCTTCCTTCCCTACTCGGGGGCAAAGGAATTGAGAGTAGGCTATGAGATCACCGGTTCTCCAGCTCTACCCACAGTGACAAATGAAAAATATCCTTGGCTGGGCGTGGTGGCTCATGCCTGGTAATCCCAGCACGAGGCTGAGTCTGGCAGATCACCTGAGGTCAGGAGTTGGAGACCAACCTGGCCAATGTAGCAAAACCCCGTTTCTACTAAAAATACAAAAATTAGCTGGGCGTGGTGGTGGGCATCTGTAGTCCCAGCTACTTGAGAAGCTGAGGTAGGAGAATCACTGAACCCAGGAGATGGAGGCTGCACTGAGCCAAGATCATGCCGCTGCACTGTAGCCTGGGCAACAGAATCAGACTCTGTCTCAAAAAAAAAAAAAAAAAAGAGAAAAAGAAAAATGTCCTGATATGATTTCTATTCCTTTCTTCATCAGGCTGATGACAAGATGGCAAGAGAGTGTTGAGCCTTCCTTCTGTCTCTGAGGTGGGTGGGACTTGCTGATACGCCTAATGTGACCCACAGCACCAGTTGGATGGAGAGGGTTCTGGGCCTCGGGCCTGAGGCTGCCTCGCTGGGTGTGGACTCTGCCCTGTGGCCCTGCTTCTTCGGTGGGAGGGCTGCTCCTCCTCAAGCTACTGTGGGTTAAATCCATAGGTGCCACACGTGGGTCTATGACCAGGCTTCCCCAGTTACCAGCAAGATGAACAAAAAAGCATGAGAAATGAGCTCTCATAATCACAAATGTATTCCATTTAAATGTCTGTCATCATCCCCATTCTTTCTCATGTTAAAAGAAATTCCTTTATAAAGGATTGGTGATAGTAGATAGTAGTTGCTTGTAAACACGTCCTCATGGCCAGCTGTGGTGACTCACGCCTGTAATCCCAGCACTTTGGGAGGCTGAGACGGTGGATCACCTGAGGTCGGTTCTTCGAGACCAGCCTGACCAACATGGTGAAACCCCGTCTCTACTAAAAATACAAAACATTTAGCCAGGTGTGGCTTAGCTACTTGGGAGGTTAAGACAGGAGAATCGCTTAAACCCGGGAGGCAGAGGTTGCGGTGAGCCAAGATCGCACCATTGTACTCCAGCCTGGTCAACAAGAACAAAACTCTGTCTCAAAAAAAAAAAAAAAAAAAAAAAGTCCTCACTTGATAAAATATAAAATTGCAACAACTCTGTTATTCATCTAAAATGCTCTTTGTTTTGGCCTGTGAAATACTGTTTGAGCCTGCTGGGTCTTGAAGGATGAGTATGAGTTTGGGTGGGTGGGTGGTGGGCAAAGCAAACAGTGCATGCAAAGGCCCAGAGGCACAAGAGGCCACGGTGTGTTCGTGAAGTGGAGAAAAAACTTGTGTCGTTGAAGCCTAGAGCTATGGGAAGGGATCAGCAGGATGAGAGGCTGGGGCGCTCTGGGGCTTCCACACTGAGAAGGGCCTTGCCTGTGCCTCCTGGGTTTTTATACCTGTGGTAACAGTGGGCCTCAGACTTGGACTGGGGAACAGTTTGACCAGGTGTGTGGTTTTGGATCCCAGTCCCTGTCAGTGTGAAGAGTGGGGTTGGAGTCACGGAAGCCTGGGAGGAAGGCCTTCCTTGCACATGTGCAGACCTTCTTGGATATCTTGGGCCATTTCTGAGTGGGTATGAAATTTGGGGTGAAGTTTTTGATGCAGAGCTCCCTCCCTCAACCCAAATGGGTCCCAGAATAAAACACACGTTTCACAAATGTGGAACCAGAGGCACTAAAGTGGCTGATGAATTACAGCAAATTAAGGCTGTGATTCTTCACTCCTTAACTCGCCCAAATTGGACTTTGTAAATTATAGATTAAAAAATAAGACTCTTTCTTGCTAGAAAAGTCCATGTTTTAGTCCCATTTGGCACACCTACATGAGGCATTCATTTGAGGACAGGCAATAGGAATCGAGGCTGTAATTTGCTCTGAATTCTCTGGCACAGCAATCCATGACATTGGTCATGTATGAGAGAATGTTACAAGTCCTCTCGTGAGCTCTGATCCCTTGCAGTAAGAGTTGGGGTGTTTTAATGAGGAGCCTGTTGGAAAAGCAGGTCCTTGTTGGACGCCTGCATGCAGTGGAATCAGTGTGTGAGTTATTAGGCATGGTTACCTGTGATTCTCCCAATCTTGCGCGTTCCACCGATGGCACTGCCGGCAAATCCTGACACGTGTGCACCCAGGCTGTACCCAATTAGGTGAACATGGCTTCGAGAGAATTGAACAGATTCCTGGAAGACAGCAGCGGGATGGGGGCAGGAGAAGAGCTGCCTGGATGAAAGTCTTTTGCGGTCCAGTGTATTGTGGCACCCACCCTGTTCTTCGTGGCTGCTCGGAAATGAGGTGCCTTATTCACACTCCAAACCGAAACTAGTCTGTCACCTGGCTGACTCTCCTGGGACTCAGGTACCTGTGACCTCGCCTGGTAGCTGCGGCCTCCTGCCTACCTGTCTTCCCCTGGACACTAATGCCCTACAGAAGTGATCCCACTCATTTGTGTGGGGGCCTGATAGCTTACAGGGTGTGTTTGTATCCCTTAGCATATCCAAGGAGGTGAGCATAAGAGGAATAGTGGATGAGGAGAGGGGAGAAGATGGTTCTGCGAAATAGGGGTTCAAGGGAGGCATCTGAGAGAGACCTGGGGTCTGGTGTCAGTCCCGTGCCTTCTCATTCCCGTGAGCTGAGCATTAGTGCTTCTCCTGCTTGGACTGCTGTTGGAGACCAGCTTAATTCATTCAGTCACAGAGGAAGGGAAAGGAGGGAAGGCAGGTGAAGGAAGGATGGGGCAGGTTGGTACCTCCAGCCACCGGAGAAGAGCCGCGACCTCCGTGCCCACAAGGCGGGTATTGCGGACGGCGATGCTGTAGTGGTGGTGGGCCAGGGTGATCCAGTCCACTAGCCCCACGTTCACTGGCTGGGCCGGCTGAGACTTCAGCGCGGCCACCATCTGCCAGATCCAGTTTTCTAGTAAGCCGTCCACCTGAGGAGGACACAGAGGGAGGGTCACACTCGTTTCCCTTCTCCCTGCTCACCCTTTTTCCTTCTCCAGCTCTTGGATAATGCTGGCTCCTTCCCCACAAGAGGAAGGGCTTGCTACGAGGTTTCTCAGCCATGCACAGTTGACATTTTGGGCCAGAGAATTCCTTGTTGTGGGGGCTGTCCTGTGCATTGTACGATGTTTAGCAGCATTCCTGGCCTTCCCTAACTAGATGCCAGCAACACCCACCCACTGTCCCAGGTTTTGAAAACCAAAAATGTCTCCAGATTTTTCCCAACGTTCCCCCCTCCGTAAATGATTATCTTAATGCTTTTCTACTTTGGGACTTTCTAAACCTTGAAACAGAGGAGAAATATGTGTAAATCGGGTCCTGGAAGCTGACCTGTCCCTTCGAGCCATTTGTACGCTTCCTCCTGCGTGAGGCTGCCCCACCTCACCCCTAAATCCACAGTGCTGGTTCTGCCCTGCAGACTACATTATGCTAGACTTAGGGGGATAGGCACTGTAAGCCTGATACAGTAGAGGCTAAAAAATGTTTACAGATAATTGTTCTGTGTGTGTGCCTTGTTCGAGAACCAATTTGCAGGGCACTCCTAATGGATTCATAGAGCAAAGACACTTGTGCTGAGCCTTAAAGGATCCATAGAAGTCCAGTAAGAAGAATATGGGTGGGGGCTGGGCGAGGTGGCTCATGCTTGTAATCCTAGCACTTTGGGAGGCCAAGGCAGAGGGATTGCTTGAGCCTAGGAGTTTGAGAGCAGCCTGGGGAACATGGTGAAACTCATCTCTACAAAAAAATACAAAAGTTAGCCAGGTGTGATGGTGCATGACTTTAGTCCCAGCTACTCCAGAGTCTCAGGTAGAAGGATGGCTTGAGCCTAGGAGGTTGAGTCTGCAGTGAGCTGATACCACACTGCCCTCCAGCCTGGGCGATAGAGTGAGACCCTTTCTCAACAAAACAAAACAAAGAAACAAAAAGAATACCGGTGGGCAGGTGAATGTGGTAGTGGTGAGGTCTAGGGCATTCCGGGCAGAAGGAGCAGTGTGTGCAGAGGCACAGAATTGTGAAAGGGCAGTGTGGTTTGTCAGGGGAGAGGAGGAAAGTTGGTGAGGTGAAGGATAGACAATAGGAGGTGAAGGCTTGACAATAAGGGGTGAAGCTGGAGAGCTCCACTGAGGGGCTGTCACGCCATTCCAGGGTAAGACGCATTCCTTTACTAGATGTTTACCAAGTGCCTTCTATGTGCATAGAGCATCTTGGGTTCAAATCTAGGCTCTCCCAGTTACTAGCTGAGTAACCTTGGGCAAGTTATTTAACTTCTCTGTGACTCAGTTTCCTCACCTGGAAAATGGAGTTAATAATGCTCTCCTTCCAGGATTGTTATGAAGGAGAAATGCGTTAATAGATCTAAAGCACTTAGAGCAGTGTCTGGAGCATAGTAAGGACTCAACAAATGTTCGTTACTGCAGTTGTTGTTATTAATATCAGTAGTAATAGGAGGAGGAGACATATAGTAGGTTGGACAGAATTTTGATAAGGAAGAGTGCATGTTGGTAAAAGGATCCTGGTAAGAGGCTCCTGTGGTCTTCATGTTGCCTTTATAAACAAGATTCATTCATTTGATCTTTAATTCAGTGAACAAACATTCTGGAGCACTGATTACATAATGGATACTGACCCACAGTAGTCAATTAGATGAGACTAGGACAGAATCCTTCCCAGGAAGAAGCTTACAGCTAGCAGAGCAGAGAAACACAGACAATTAGAAAGCCGAGCTGCAGAGCAGTGCTGGAGAGTGCTCAGGGCCGTGCGGGAAGACCCACTGACACTGAATGCCCCTGCGGGAGTGCTGGGATGAAGGCAGCAATGGCATGCAGGAGGACCTGTTTGGGACTGTGTCTTACAGGAAAAGAGGAGGAGAAAGAATGCTCTAGGCAGAGGGCACAGACTGAGCCAAGACCAAGAAGAGAGAAGGCAGGCGCATGGGGTGTGGAGGAAGCTATTAATACAAGCAGTTGGAAGTTGTTGTAATGTCATGTGGGAGGCAGGGAGAGGTGAGGGGAGGCAGGTGATGGAAGGGTTCATCTTGCCTTCCAGGGTAGGATAGATGGGGGTTTCGAGTACTTTTCAACTAGATGGCAGGGAAAGGTTTCTAAGTCATGAAACAGACACCAAAATCTCTGGAGGGTTCAAATTGTGAACTATGCTTGAAATCATGGGTGGGCTAGACACTGGGGAGGCAGGATTTCCTCTTGGCAACAAGTCCTCAGACGGTTTGACTTTACCTATTGCCAACAATATCCTTTCTCTCCTTCTTCCATAGTAATAGAATTTTTAGCATCACCAAAAGGCTACACTTTCTTTAAGAGCCTATACTTTTCAGCTACCTTTCCACTTAGATATGGTCAATGGATGTAACTGGGAGAATTTCACAGAGGCTCTGGGACACCTAAAAAACACTCTTTTATACCAAAAGCCATTGAATTGTGTACACTTTAAATGGATAAATGGTATGCTTTGTAAATTATATCTCACTAAAGCTCTTGTAAAAACCTTGCTTTTGACCCCTTGGCATACATCTTTTACTACATTGTGCTTCCTGGAATAAAGATGTGATGGCTCGTGCTCTAGCTGCCATCTTGGACTATGAGGATGAGGGTCACACCCCAAGACGGCAGAACACTGAGCTAGAAGGAGCTGGGGCCTGGAGGACTTCACTGACCAAAGCCATCTAGCTGGTTTTTGGGTTACATTTATCTTTGGAATAATATCTTTGCTTATTTGCAGCTGAACTTAAACCTTGCTGATACAAAATTTCAGTGGGAGTCCATTCTTCTGGCTTCCTATGTCCCCCCGTGTAATATGCAGATTCAAGAAGGAGGCTTCCCCCTGCATGGGCTGCAATCCTTTGTGGGTCCCAATGGGCTCTGTGACCTCTTTGAGCCACATTCTCTCTGAAACGTGGAGATAATTGTATTTTCTCACCCTGCTTACTCATGGAATTGAGATAATCAATGAGCTAATGTGTGGGGAAGCACCTGGAAAATTAGAACATGCTTTATAAACATTATGCATGGAGTTGTTATCACCAGCTCCCTATCTTTTTATGAACATTGAATGCACTAGAAAGAAAAAAAGAAAATGCGAAATCGGAGAGAAAAAAGGCATGTCAGCATTTCCTACCGACCACCCGTGGATTATCATCACCAGAGGCAGGGAGGAGTTGAAGCCGCACTCCTGTAACGTGTCCAGATGATTGATTCGAATCTGACAGCCCTGATTGGTTTCTCCAAAGAGCAGGAATCTGGTCTTCGTCTCATGCAGCGTTTTGTTTGTTTCAACAGCTTGAGCTCTTCTTCCAAATGGCTCTGGAATATAAGATTGGGGATGGTGCTTAGCCTGGCATCTGCTCCACCTGCAGCCCTCCGTCTTCTCAAAGGCTGCTTCTACAAGCACAAGCCAGAGGTTACTGGGAGATGCTGGAGATCAGAATGAGCCACAACTTTGGGGAGCCCCAAAGACTGTTTCCAGTGGAATGGCCAAGTGATGGAGGGTGGCCTAGGAGGACCCAACACAGAGATTGAGATCACCAGATCCTCTATCCTGCATCTCAGTGACCAGGCACTAGAGTCACCCTCTAGGTCATGAGGAATATAGGCAAGGCAGTTTTGGAGGCTCGGTGGATAAGCACCTAATCCCAAATCACACTGCCAAAAACTGATAGAGATGGGATTTGAACCTAGGTATCGTGGTCTCCAATTTCATCCCTACATCCCTACCTAGGGAGACAGTGAATAGAGCATCTTAGTTGGGTGACACTATGTATTAGCTCCTGTGGCTCAACTTGTCCTCACGTGCAGACACTTTATATCAGGTAAGCCTTGCAGGGACAAGGTACAGGGGTGAGGGTGGGGCGGGGTGAGGGGAATCGCAGAGGGAGTAGTGGAAACCGCTTGAGGGAGGGTGTGGCCTTCCGGGAGGAATTTTGAGGGAATGTGATGTTGACCCTGGCCTTGCAGGATGATTGAGTGTATGTGTGTGTTTTGTTGCAGGGGTTGGGGGTGGCTGAGGGAGCAACACGAATCAAGGCTCAGAGGCATGCAATCTTGCATGCATAAAGAGGCAGGAGACAAGGCCAGGCAGGCCAGAGCATGGAGGGTCCTGGGATGCTGAAGAGTCGGGGCTTCACGCTCCAGATGCCAGGCTGCTGCTAAAAAGTTTGCAGCAGAAAAGAGTAGAGGAATATCCATTCGGTGACTTTCCAAGGCCGTGGTAGGTGGAAAAGGAGAGGAAGATTGTTTTTAAGATCTCACCTTCTGTTGTTTGACTGAAGGGCCTTCCAGCCTCTCTTCTGGGGAAGCCTCACCATGACCATGAGCCACTTTGGAGTGGGGGTGGGTGGCCATCCAACTCTGCTAGGCACCCTGACAACTGTCCTGTCTCTGTGGTGGACCAGAGAAGGACACCTCTGCGAAGAGGCCTGGTAGAGCCTGAGGAGGTGGCACGTTTCCATGGCGTGGCATGTCAACATGAGCGCATCTTTTCTGCCAAGATTAGGAATCAGGCCAAGAGCTGGGAGAGGAAGGTCTCATCCCTTCCTTCTGGTAGAAGGTGGGCTCCTCTGTGGCTGAGGAGCAGACAGAAGGCCATTCTGACCTTTTTGGTCAGTGAACTCAGTTCAGCCCAATTACTAAGGACCCTGATCATTCTTTCTGAGCATAAAATCATTCAGGCTTCTCGAATAATATGTCTTGGGCTTTTGGTTTCAGGGGACAGCAGGATCAAGAGATGATGAACCTACAAAGTGCAAGGGGAGGTGTTAATGAAACCAATTTTCCTACCCGAAGGGTATTAAGTCAAAAGATTATTAATTCTCAGCAAAGGGCAATGATTTTTCACTATGATGACAGAATGAAATGCATCATATTTTATTAAAGGAGATGTGAGCAAGAATTTGAATAAGTTTTCTGAGATAATGAAGAAAATTTCTGCCTTCCTGTTTGGCTTTTCTGAGCTTATAGAGGGTCTCAGCTTGCCCTCGCTCCTGGAAGCCTGCTTCCAACCTAGCCTCCTGGTTTCACTGGGTGCCCTCCTGATTGTCTAAGTCAGAAGCCAGGGTGTCACCTTGCACCGCTATGCCAGCCTCTCCATCAGTCCAAAGCTTCAGGCTTCCTAAATATCCCTAGAATCCTGTGCCTTAGTTCCCGTGCACACTGTATCTTGCTTGGTTTATTGCAGCAGGCTCCTATCTGGTCTCTCTCTGTTTGGTCTCTCCGTCCTCCTGCACACAGTGGCTCAAAGAGTCTAGAAGAGAAGTGACTATACCTGTTAGTGACTTTCAGCTTCATGGTATTGCAGCCAAGGCCACCACCTGAATGATGATCCCTCATGCCCCACCTCCTCCTCTCTTTTCGTTCTCCTGCTACCAGCAGTTCCCAAATGCCCTTTTGGATGCCAGTACCTTTGCACTTCACCTCCTGCTCTGTCTCTGCTGCTCTATTCATTAAAATGGAACTGAGACTTCACAGCCTCCAGGAAGCCTTCTCATCTAGTCAGAGATGATTACTCCTTCTTGCTCTCAGCACCGTACTGCCTCCCTGATCCTAATGCACTTGCCCTGCAGCTGGGTGATTTATGTATCCAGGTGTGTTCTTCCTCCGCCTGTCAGTGAACTCATGGAGGGTAGCACTAGGCACAATGGTGGGCACTCAATAAATGTTAGTGAGCGGTGAGGTGTCCTGCCAGATCCAGATCTCAGATCAAAGGCTGGCACCCAATCTTCAGCCATTTATACATTGGACCTAACATAGCTCATTTTCTTTTATTAAGAGACTGAAACACTACACCTTTCTTCGTTTTAGGATACTCTACACTTTTCTTCGATATAGCTGCCTCAAATGTTAAGAGGATCATATGAAAATAAAATGAGGATAAAAATAGTGCCTATCTTATGAGGTTGTTATGAGGATTAAATAAGCTATTTGTAAAGAGCTCAGAACAATGCCTGACATGTAGTTAGCACCTAGAGAAGAGAGTGTTGTTAGAATAAGTACCAATTGGAGCATCTAGCATCTTGCATTTCTGATCAGTGAAATTCACCCCAGTTGTCCTCATAGGACCAATTCTGTCTTGTGTATATTTACTCTGGATTTAGCTGTGAGATAAGCTCCAGCCCAGGTGGCTGAGCCTTCGAGGCTATTGAGGAGACACCATGGAAAAGAGTTGTCACATGGAAAGCCCTGCAAACAACTGGACTGAACAGGGCCCTCTCTTTTCTCCCTTCCTGGGGGCTTAACTCTCTTTAACATGTGTATGAGCGAGGAAGTTGTGCAGACTGTATAGAGGTGTGTGCTCATCATTTATTCACTTCCTCAACAGACACTTATTAAGCATGTATTATGCCCCAGGCCCTGGCTAGGTACTGGTTGGAGGCAAAGAGAGCATATCGCTCCTGTCTTTCAGGAGTCCCTGGCCCCATGGGGGAAGGGGGTGCAAGCATGAAAACCAACTATTAAAAGTGTTTGCTGTGTTGCAGCGGAGGAATGCCCTGAGTAGGGGCTTTAGGGAAGAGGTCAAGAGAAGATAAAGCATCAGTCAGGTCTAGACGGATGAAAGATTGTTTAAGAGCTCATATCCATGAGCAATTGTTAAATACAGTGAGGCTCTGGTTCCTATACAAATAAGATTGGGTGGATGACATGAGAGTTGAAGGGCTGTTGTGGAGAAGGTATACTAGAATTATTTTGTGCAACTTCAAGAGTTAGAAACAAATGAAGTCACTGGGTGGGCATGACATGGAAGAACATTTTTTAACTTGAAGTAGTAGGCAAAAATTCATAGTTGAAGAACTTAGGACAAAGAGAAAGTAAGGGCAGTAACACAATAAAGATAGAAATGTTAATATTAACACCCAAACATGTACACTATGTGATATTATAAGGCTGCTGAAGATGGGCCACAGATTTTTTTTCTGAGCTTCCTGTTGACTGTATCAAAGAGGGAAACAGGGTCAGTTATAGCATTCCTGGTGGCCAGGTACTCACACTTTCTTGGTCCTGAAACCCAAGATGGTTTCCCTATGTGTTATGGAAAAAGGAGGTTACCAAATATATAGCAGCAAGTTTTATGTGGTTAACTCCGAGAGCCCTGCAATCTTCAGTGAAACAGTAGCCACAGCACCAAATAGCATTTAAGTCACAGCACACCTATGAGAGATTCTTCACTATAATTGAGCAGCAGTCCCTATGACTGGGGGAGGCAGGGGCCACTTCAGGTCACATTGAGGGGTGGAAGGAATAGAGCCCTGAAGCCCAAGGGTCTGAGCCTCCATGAGAGCAGAGTCTGTTGCTTAATCCCAGAACACTTAGAACACTTGGGCATCCTAAGGGAAGCCCGTGTCTTCAAGGACTCACTGCTGTGCCCATCCTCATACCTTTACTGCAGTTTCTTCCCACAGCTTTAGCTTTGCACGTCACCAGCTTTTAACTGGGCATCTTTGCCTGGGTACTCTTTGGGCACTATAGACTCAGCAAGGCCAAGCTAAATGTATTTTCCTTCCTCCCAACCCATTCTTCTTTCTTTCTCCCTACGTTTCCTATTATGGTTCATAACATCATCATTCATCTCTGTGCCCAAGCTAGAAAGCTTAGAGCTCACGCCCTCTCTTGCCTCTCTACTAGGTCACCAAATACTGAGGACTCAGCCTCAGAATTATCTTCTTTCTCTGCCCAGTGGCCTAGTCTAGGTCCTTAGCCTTTTTTTTCCCCTTCAAATTATAGTGTTGCCATAGACTTTTAACTGTTTCATATTTTATTTTGCTTTTTATAGAATTAAGGGATGCTCATTGTATATATGCTGAAAATATATTTCAGTATAATTTGAAAAATGCTGAAAAAATAAAGAATATTATTATTTAGAAAAAAACCACAAGTAACATTTGGAGTATGTCTTCATGATCTTTTCTTACGGAGATAGTTCTTCCATAGATACTTATTTGCAGTGTGTATTATTGAGATCATGTTACATAAATGATTTTAAATCCTTCTTCACTTACCATTATCATTTTCTCATAGCATCAAAATTCTTCAAAACATACTTGGAAAAAGTGCCATAATGTATTTGCTTATTCTACTATTGTTGAAAATGTATGCCTTTTCAAGGTTTTCTTTGCCCTATTACAAACAATTATCTGATGATAATCTTTATTTATAAATATTTGTCTGAATCTATTATAATTTCCTTTTTTTTTTTTTTTTGAGACGGAGAGTCTCGCTCTGTCGCCCAGGCTGGAGTGCAGTGGCGCAATCTCGGCTCACTGCAAGCTCTGCCTCCCGGGTTCACGCCATTCTCCTGCCTCAGCCTCCGGTGTAGCTGGAACAACAGGCTCCCGCCACCATGCCTGGATAATTTTTTTTTTTTGTATGTTTAGTAGAGATGGGGTTTCACCGTGTTAGCCAGGATGGTCTCGATCTCCTGACCTCGTGATCCATCCGTCTCAGCCTCCCAAAGTGCTGGGATTACAGGCGTGAGCCACCGTGCCTGGCCTCTATTAGTATTTTCTTAGAATAGTTTCCTAGAAGTAGAATCAGTTCCTTACGTATAATCCTATTTATATCTCTTTATATATACAAATATATTAAAATTGATCTTCAGCATTTTTAAAAGCTAATATATATTGAATGCTTTCTCTGTGCCAGGCACTTTTCCAAAAGTCTTATTTGTATTGACTCATTTAAACATGGCAACTCTAAGATAAGCTGTGAGGAAAGGATATGCTTTAGTTATGAGTGAAGAAATTGGTTCCATATTGGATGAGCTAGAAGCAGCACATTCTCCAAGCATATCTTCTGAAATTGGAACTTTTCTCATGTCTTCAGAAGAGACAAAGTCATGCCAATGATAAGAATCTGGGGATAATACTGTGGTTTTAGGAGGGGGAATATTAAATTGAGGTAAGTGATCAAATCCACCAAGGGATTCAGCCCCCATATCCAGGAAAAGGGGCTGATGGACTAGGGAGGCTTGGGGTTGTCCTCTGTATGACAGTAAGTTCCTAGATCAGCAAAACAATCCTTAAAATTAGTCAGAAGGAGAAGCTGGGTCCAGCCATTACATTTCTAATATTATTTCTTGCAGCAAGTGATTTTTCTATTCCTAGTCAACTCCTAGGTTTGAGGGTTCCTGATATTTCATAGAAGAAGAAATCACTTCATTTTCTTTTGGGTAAGGACATCAACAGATGGGTGACTGCAGGCAACCGAGGTGGGCCACCTTCCATGGGAGAGAACCAGGGATTCTACCATAGGAGGCCTGATTGGAGTCAGGATCTGCCTCCCGCCCATGATGCCTGGGCTAGAGGCTGTTGCTCAGCTCAGTGTTTGTTGAGCCCTTTCCATGTATTGGCTGGTGCTGGGCACACAAGTGCATAAGAAAGAAGCCTCAGGTATTGCTATGCCCCTCACAAGGTTTTTCGTACAACGTGCATTATTTAATTTGCTAATGTCTGTGTGGGCTTTTGCTTTGTAAGCATCCACTGCTGAAAATATTCCCAGACCTGGCAAGGGTCCTCTGGAAGACCAAAATTTCATAATTGCCCTGAAAACTCTCTAGGCCATGTACTCCGCTCAGGATGGAACAATCCTATGTGATAAATGTAGCCACAGCTCTGTCCCTGGCTGCTGTGGTCAGGCCAATGATTTGTAGCTGGGCAATGTTGGTGGAATGTGCCCGTGACCTCGAATAAATAAAACTGCCATGAACATTTGAATCTTTATGTGGACACATGTTTCCATTTCTCTTGAGTAAACACTTAAGCTTGGAGTTTGCTGGGTCCTATAGCAAGTGTCTATTTGCCTTTAAAGAACTCGTCAAACTGTTTTCCAAAGTAAGTATTTTTTGTTCTCACCAGCAATCTATGAGGAGTTCTACCGGATTTTGTCAGTCTTTTTAATTTTAGCCATTCTTGAGGGAGAGAAGTGATATTCTGTTGTGTTTTAAATTTGCATTTTTCCCATGACTAATGATGTTAAGCACCTTTTCTTGTACATATGTGCCCTTTGCGTATCTTCTTTTAAGGATATCTGTTCAATTCTCTCACCCTACCTTGAACCTACACAGGGTGGAATGTGCCCGTGACCTCGGAATTTCTTGCATGATGGGAAGATGGAAACATTCGTGTGGGAATTTAGTCACTGCTGGACCTTACGGATTCAGCTCCTAGCTGTTGCTCAGCTCTGTTTGGAGATAAGCAGATTCTGCCCAAGGCCATGGTGAGGAATGTTTCTCCCACTCCCGCCATCTTGAATTTTGCCCTGACCTGGACGCGCTACCCTCCCATTTACTTATTTTCTTGAAAATAATTCTGTGTCTCAATTTCTGAATGTGCACAATAGTTACTAATCTTTGTATTTTCCTTCACCTCTTATGATTCCCTAGCATCACTTCACTCTCGTATTGAACCTCAATTACCCAAGGTATAAATCACTCCTCAGGAGTGAATGAGGTGCTTTGTAAAGCCGTGGTAATTTTTCAGGTTATTAAGATATTGTTTTGAACTCTGAAGAGATTCCTAAGTTTGTCTCAAGTGGGTTTCTTTTCTAGCTATTCTTTACAAATAGCTTTAGGTTCTAAGGCTGCCGAAATTAATTTATTACCTTTTGGAGGTTGCCATCTTCCCACCATTTTTTGCATTCTTGTTTTACCTGTTCTTTGTTGTTATAGTTGCTCTTTACCATTTTGTTGTCAAATAAGAAAATGAGATACAGGATGGAAGGAAAGCTATTTTCATGTATGATTTATTCTGTTTTGTTTTTTGTTTTTTGTTTTTTTTTTTTTTTTAAGTCCATTTTGGAGCCATGCTACTGTAGCCTGAGGCCACAATTTCTTCTTTTGTGGATCCCAGGGAACAAAGTAACTAGAGTCTTTTTTCTTGCCAAAAAGTTTTTTTCTTCTAAACTTTTCTCTTAAATTATCTTAAATTCTACCGCACTTCTGGCTAGAATCAGAATGATTTTTTTCTTTTAAGAAATCTGGTTATGAAAGAGTATGCCATTCAGAAAAGCTTTCCATTTGTGCTGGAATCCTCTCTGGGGACAGTGGGGCTTACTTCCCTAAAGTCCTTCCGAGGTCACGGGCACTTTCCACCCTGTGTAGGTTCAAGGTAGGGTGAGAGAATTGAACAGATATCCTTAAAAGAAGATACGCAAAGGGCACATATGTACAAGAAAAGGTGCTTAACATCATTAGTCATGGGAAAAATGCAAATTTAAAACACAACAGAATATCACTTCTCTCCCTCAAGAATGGCTAAAATTAAAAAGACTGACAAAATCCGGTAGAACTCCTCATAGATTGCTGGTGAGAACAAAAAATACTTACTTTGGAAAACAGTTTGACGAGTTCTTTAAAGGCAAATAGACACTTGCTATAGGACCCAGCAAACTCCAAGCTTAAGTGTTTACTCAAGAGAAATGGAAACATATGTCCACATAAAGATTCAAATGTTCATGGCAGTTTTATTCATAATAACCCCAAACTTGAAACAACCCAAATATCTATCAACTGGTAAATGGATAAACAAATTGTGGCATATCCATCCAATGGAATACTACTCAGCAGGAAAAAGGAAAGAATTGCTGACGCATGCAAGAACATGGATACATCTAAAATGCATAAAGCTAAGTGAAGGAAGCTAGATTTAAAAGATTACAAATGGTGTGATTCCATTTATAGGACATTCTGGAAAAGCAAAACTATTGTGATTGAGAGCAGATCAGTGATTTCCTGGGCCCAGGGAATGGGGTGAGGATTGACTAGGAAAGGGCAAAAGGGAATCTCTAAAGAGAGATGGAAATATCCTACATCTTGATGACCATGGTTACACAAGCGCACATTTAAAATGATTGTTGGAATAATGCACTATAGTCAAGCAATAATGTGGTTTCTCCACATTGCCCTGGATCCAGGACGAGCAGCATAGGCCGCACAGCAGGCCTTCTGTGGTAGTTACTTGTACAGGTCAGGGCTGGGCCTGGCTGCTCCTGGTTTGCAGGCCCGAGAGGATAGGCTGTTTCTGAGTTTTCTGGAGGTTGGGATCAATTGGCAGAGATAGCTCCAGGACTGACTTTGAACCAAAATACTGGGTCAGGGAGGGAGCCAGCCCTCGTGGAGCAGGGTCTCAGGGAGACTTGGCAGGTCCCGAAGGTCCTTCCTGGTTCCTTCAGGCTGGGGATGGCCAAGGGTCCCTGGGGACTACCCTGTGGAGGCCAAGTTGTCCAGCAAGAGGGTTAGAAACACAAGGGGCCTGGAGATCATACAGCATCACTGCACCCAGCCTGCATTTCAAACAACCTGTACTTATTGAGGAACAATTCATTTTCCTTCACTTATCAAACAAGCATACAGATAACCCCGCCCATCTGCACTTCCAGTTCTCTGGAGAGAATCCGTTTTACCACACCAAGTGGAGAGAATTCCACAGGGAAGCAAACCAAGTCAACATTCAGTTGTCCTGTGCGGTATCATCTTTTACAACGTGTTGGAAAATAGCTGGGTGATGCCTGTCTCCCACTCCAACCACTGCTCCCCAAGGATCAGGAACCTTTTATTGGTAGTGATGGTCTAGTCTGCCTTCATTATGTCACAGATGAAGAAGCTGGGACCCAGAAAGGCCAGCTGACATGCCCCAAACCATGCATCTAGGTAGCAGCTGAAGCAGAAACACTAGATTTTCCTGACATTCAAGCCAGCATCTTTCTACTGTGCTGGAGGACAGAGGTTCCGACCCTCTTCCCTGCCATGTTCTAGGACCCTTCCTATCTCTGTAAAGCTCAGAGGGCTTACATTCCATGCCTCATAAAGGCCGATGCCTGCAAGTAAGGCCCCTGGTTGGCACAAGAGTAAACAGGTCTTGAATCACAGAAGACAGGGGACTGGGGCATCCTCTTGTCTATGGGAAATACCTCCAAACAATTGGCGTGACCAGGGTAATAAAAACAAAGAGTCCCATGACCTTCACCCTTCAAATGCCTGGCAGAGCTGCTGTCTGCTGGTCTCATTCTCAGACTAGACTTTTTTTCTTTCCCTTCCAGAAGTAACTCTAGGAGAATCCTTACCCAGCTAAGGCGGCTGTGATGCTGGCATCTGACCACAGTTAGGCCAGGGAGGCTCCCCAGGAGTTGGACAATCACAGGCCCTTCAACTGCTGTTGCCATGAGAGAGTGTGGCTTATAGTCAAGTTGCCAAGTGCTGTGTTGATTGGCAAATTAATCCCATTGTGTTATTGTTCCAAAACTTTATTTGATGTATCATGACTATCTAGCTCCTGGCTTTGAACTTCATTTGACCTTCTCCTTCATTCCTGTATCAGCCATAACTACACAATTGCCAAGTGACGCTTACAAGGAATAGAAGGAGGGGTAGGGGCAGAGGATCTTTGACGTCACAGTCAAGGAATCTGGCAATATGGACGTCTTATCTCAGCCCAGAGCCACCTACCTCATGAAGTTAGTGCTGGAGACAAGGATCCTGGGTGCCCTGGCAGGTGGGGACAGGTACTGCTTTAGTATTGGCAGTGATTGTACCTGTAAAAGGAAAACGAGGGACACTCCCTCCTCCAGGTCAGCTGCCAGAAGATGAACTGGGTGCCTCATACTCAGTGTGAAAAGAAGAGAAGATTGCTGCTTCCTTTCCAGTCGGAACCCATGGATGGAAGAGACTCAAGATGGGCCCATGCCCTGAGCGTGGCTTGTTAGTGCATAGCAAGACAGTGCTGTGAAGCAGTTAGGAGCCTGGGCTCTAGCCGGGTATGGTGGTGTGTGCCTGTAGTCCCAGCTACTTGAGAGGTTGAGGTGGGAGGATCACCTGAGCCTGGGAGGTCAAGGCTGCAGTGAGCAGTGATTGTGCCACTACACTCCAGCTGAGGTGACAGAGCCAAACAATGTCTTTAAAAAAAAAAAAAAAAAAAAAAGAGGCAGCTGAGCTCTGGAGCCAGATTGCCTGCCTTAAATCCCAGCTCTGCTCCTTCTTAGCTTGTGACCTTGGGCTAGTTACTTAACCTCTCTGTGTCTTAACTATGTAATAAGACTAACAGTAGTACCTACCTTATAGGATTATTATGAGTGACAGATACGTGCCCCTGAGACGTGTTTTTAGGCCAGACTTAATCAGGCAGAAAGAAAAGTGAGAGCGAGAGCAGAGGTGACCTGAGAACGCCTGGCTGTTCTGCAGGAATGTTCCCCTCCCTGGAGCTGGAATCTGGGCAAAGATAAACACTTCCAGCATGAGGAAAGCATTAAGCATTAACTTGACCAAACAGCCCAAGGTTATTCTTTTTTTTTTTTTTGGAGATGGAGTTTTGCTCTTGTTGCTCAGGCTGGAGTGCGATGGCGTGGTCTCGGCTCACCGCAACCTTTGCCTCCCGAGTTCAAGTGATTCTCCTGCCTCAGCCTCCCGAGTAGCTGGGATTATAGGCAGTACACTGTGGGTGGGGAGTGTGGGCTGAAGCATGTTGGATGTGCTCTTTGGGGCAGAGGTTTGGGGGCTTCCTGATGAGGAAATGGGCCTGATCTAGTCCCTGAACCTCCCTAGGGCTTCCCCATGTGGGGGCCTGGGACTGAGAGGGTTGGCTCTTGGGTATGCTTTTAGAGACTGAAGGCCCATCCTGATCCCATTCATTCTTTTATTCATTCATTCATCCATTCATTGATCCCACCAAACATTTATTAAGCACCTACTATGTGTCAGGGATTGTGCTTAACATTGTGACACCTAACAGTGAATAAGACAGACCATGCTTTCAAAAAGCTCATGGTCTTACGGTAGAGGCAAGTACATAAACTGTCACACAGTTTGGAAAGTGTTGTGTTGGCCAAAGAATAGGAAAGCGCCCACCCAGCCATAAGGTGACCGGTGTAAAGGCAGCCAGATGAACTCCATTGGTGGGTGGTGCCGCCAGCTCCCCAGATAATCTTGGGAATTTTAATCAAAGGCTGTACCTGATGGGAGGGAAGGACTGTGAAATGCAGGGGGAAGATGAGCTTAAGTGTGGCCAGTATGGTCACCTCTAGACTCACAGAGGCTGAGGTCATGGCTGCAGAATGCACCCTGAGCTCTTCAGCTTTCCTGAGGCCCTTGGTGTCTCTCATCTTCTTTGAGACTTGCTTGACCCTGAGATCTGCAGCACAGCTGTTCCTATCCTAGGAGATGTTAATTTCCTCATGAAGAAATAAGGAAGGGTTCAGTGACTGCCAAGGCCCACAACTGGCTGAAAAAGCAAAACCAGGACCAGAATTCGACTTCTCCATACATCTACGTTCTGAGACTATAAAACTTCCCTGGGCGTGTGCACTATTTCCCCTAAGATATTCTTTTGGACCTGTATCCTCCCTTCACTACCCATATCTGGAGGCCCAGTTGACTGCTGCCGGGCCACTTCAGACCACGGGCAGATACCCCAGCAGTTTCCAGGTTGCCATAGGGAGCAATGGTAAAGGCAGGGTAGTGGAGTGGTGGCAGGGGGCACTGGTTTTGGAGCCAGTTGGCTCTGTGTTTGGTTGTTTAATACTTATTAGCTGTGTGGCCTTGGGAAGCTTGCTTAACCAGTAGGAGCCTCAACTTCCTTCTTCTAAGTTGGAAATAGGAAGACTGTCTCTTGTGGGTGGTAGTGAGGATGAATGAAAGTTGAAATGTGTAGTCCAGGGCTTGGTGTTCGATGCGTTGTTTCCCTTTCCAAACTTGCCTACGATCTCTTCCTTCTCATGTCTCAACCCAACGTAGTTCTTTCCAGATATTTGTTGGTACTTATCCACCAAGCCTCTGCCAGCCTATTTGGTACCTCTCTGTGAATTCTGTGCACCTGCTTTAGGTAGCACACTGCCTTAACTCTGTGGTTTGGTGCAGTGCCTTTGTGCCAAGAAAAGGAGGTCCTTCTTCAGAGTGAGGATTTCAGCCTCCCCTCTTCCATTTGGCTAGGTTGTTCTGGGCAGGAGAAATCTACTAGGCTTAGGCAGCAGCTCTGGAGCCTACTTGGCTGGGTCCCTGCCTCTACCAGCTAGGGTGCTCCAGCTGTGGGGTGCTGTGTCTGAATCAGGCACCTCGAGGAGCCAAACTAGGCTACTGGTTAACATTCTCTGCTAATGAGGAAATCAAAGTCTGACTGCAAAACACAGCAGTCAGGGTTCTGCCCTTACACCACGGCTAAGGAAATACTCATCCTCACAGGCTGATATATTACCTAACTTTCTACATTTGTGAGCAGTGGCTCTCAGGTATTCATGTGCTGGAGATGCAGACTCCTGGGAGCCATTCCCAGAGCAGCTGATTCAGTAGGTCTGGAAGGCCTGGGAATTTGCATCATCACAGGGTGGCGGATCATTCTGAGAAGAAGTTGCCCAGTGGTGACGAATATGAGTTTTGGAACCAGGCTGGGATCTAAAGCTTGGCTCTGCCACTAATGAGCCGCAATTCTGGGTAAGTTTACAGATGGTTTCCTCATGGGGCTGTAAGTAAATGAGATAAACGGGTAAAGTACCTCCCACCGTGCCTGGTATATAGCAGATTCTCAATGAATAAAGGTGGCCATGGTGGCATTGGTGGTAGTAGAAGTAGGGATTGATGTTGCTATTATAACATCTTCCTCCTTGAAGGGTTCTTCTGCCCCTGATCAGTAACAAATCATGAGGAGACAGAATATCAGACAGGATAACTCTTTATGTTGAGGTTATCTGGGATCACCTTCATTTAAACAGATTGGATGGACCAGAAGGTCAGTGCTGAGAATCTTCAGGGCAAAGTCCAAACCTCCAGGAAGACATAGATCTCCTATTTGGCCTTTCCCCAGAACACCGGCCTCAAAGGGGTACATAGACATGGCCTACTGGGACTCTCCCAGAAGGCCTTGCAGCCCTGCCTCTGCCTTGTTTGGGGAGCAGGCTGTGCTTGCCTCTTTCCCTGGTTGGATGCCTATAGGCATATGTTGGCTTCCTTATAGGAGAGAAGAGAATAAAACATGACAGTGAGCAAGGCGAGCCCCAGTGACAGAGCTCAGCTTGCCAGTAAATGGCCAGGGGAGCTCCGAACTAAAAAGGACTATGGGGGAAGTTGTGTCCTATTTGATACTAAATGTACCATAAAGATTCAGTAATTCAAGCTGTGTATATAGGAACATGGATAAAGAAGCAGAATAGAAACCCAGAACTCCCAAATGCATACGTTTGAATTCAGTATTTGATAGAAGTGACTTATTGGCCAGGTTGTTCTGGGCAGTGGAAATCTAATTTCTCCGTGTGCTAGGATAGAGTAAAGATGGATTTTAAAAACAGTATTGGGAGATCTGGAAAAAGATGAAAAGATATAAGTTGGGTCCATCCCTCTCATCAGACATCAGGAAAAACTCCAAAGGAATCCAATTTTTAAATGAAATAATAGGAATCATAAAATTACCAGAAAAAAATATGGCCTAATTCCTTCATAACATTTTGAATAAGAACCTCCCTCTGCGATTCCAAATTCAGAAGCTGCAAAAGGTTGTTAAATTAGACTACATTAAAGCAAACAAAAAACTTCTGCATGACCAACTAAATTAAAAAAAAAAAGACCGGGCGCAGTGGCTCACGCTTGTAATCCCAGCTCTTTGGGAGGCGGAGGCGGGCGGATCATGAGGTCAGGAGATCGAGACCATCCTGGCTAACCCAGTGAAACCCCGTCTCTGCTAAAAATACAAAAAATTACCCGGGCTTGGTGGTGGGCGCCTGTAGTCCCAGCTACTTGGGAGGCTGAGGCAGGAGAATGGTGTGAACCCGGGGAATGGAGCTTGCAGTGAGCCGAGATCGCACCACTGCACTCCAGCCTGGGAGACAAAGCAAGACTCTGTCTCAAAAAAAAAAACAAAACCCTAGGTAGAGGCAAAAAATCAACAACAAAGCAAGAAAAAATAATTGCAACTCATAACACAAAGGGCGAATCTCCTTGATATCTATAGAATGCCTAGAAATCAAGGAGAACAAGACCAGCAACCCACAGAACAATGGGCCAACAGAGGACACGAGGAGCCATTTCACAGAGAAAGGAATATGAATGGCCTTTTAACATATGAGGAGATCCTCAACCTCACTCCTAAGAGGAAAAATACAAATTAAAACTATACCGAGACACAAGTCTCACCCCTCAGATTGCTAAACATTAAAAAATGTGACCACACACCTTGAAGGAGATGCTGGCAGGAATGCAAAATGGTGTAACTCCAATGGAGAGGGATTTGGCAACAGCTCTGAAAGTTACAAATGCATTTTCTCTTTACTGAGCATTTCCTGCATGGGAATCTACCCTGTGGCTGTATCTGCATACGTATGAAATGAAATTAATACAAGGTCATTCATTGCAGGATTGTCTGTAATTGTAAAATACTGGAAACATCCCAAGTGTCCATCTAGAGTCTAGATAGCTGAAATGGGACATATCCCTCAATGAAATACTTTGCAGCTTGACTAAAGAAACACTGTACTGATTTGAAAAGATTTCTAGAACGTACTGCAGAGTGACCAAAGGTGCAGAACGGTATCTAAAGTGTGATACCTTTTGGGGAAGGGTGGGGGCATAAGTAAATAACTCCATATTGGCTTTCAGTTGCATAAAGAAATGTTGGAAAGATACAGATGAGATGAATATAAGTGGTTACCCATGGTGGGAGAGGGGGAGGAGGGAATGGATATGGACGTCACGGGATGGGGTTAAGATGTTGCAAATCTATTCTATTTTATATTATTTTAATTTATGAGCCATGCGAGTATTTACTTCCTTAAAATAATTTCTTTTCTTTTATTTCTTTATATTCTTAGAGACAAGATCTGGCTCTGTTGCCCGGGCTGGAGCGCAGTGATCATAGCTCACTGCAGCCTTGAATGCCTGGACTCACGCGATCCTCCCTTCTCAGCTTCTCAACTAGCTGGGATCCCAGGCATATGCCACTAGACCCCTCCACTAGCTAATTATTATTATTTTTTTCCCATAGAGACAGGGCCTCATTGTGTTGCTCAAGTTGGTCTCAAACTCCTGGCCTCAAGTGATCCTCCTGCCTTGGGCTCCCAAAATGTTGGGATCATAGGCGTGAACCTCTGTGCCTGGCCTGAAAAATAATTTTAAATAAAAAAAAAAGATCCCAGCTTATTTCCTGCTTGCACTTTCCATGATATCTATTTCTCTGGATGCCGTTCACCTACCCCTGCAGCCCCTTCGTGCCCCAGAGAACTCTGGGTGTAGCTCTCTCACTGTCTGACTGTGGGGCCAAAGGGTCCACTCACCTCACCTGTCTTCTTGGTTGACCTGACTGCCTAGCTAGATGCTGGCCTTCATGCCTTTAGCTGCACCTTCACCTACCTGGGCCCTAGTAGCCCTTGATTTCAGCTATTTAATAGGTCAGGGGGTCAGTTTCCTTCTGAGAGTAAAGGTGACCTGAGAGAGGAAAGGTGGCCCCCACAGAGAACTCCCCACATTGGCTGCTTCCTCTCTGGCAGAACTGACTCGGCAGATGGCAAAGTACTTGGAGCCACCAGGAACCAAGGTGCAGATAATTCTGTGGAAGGAAGTTGGCTTGGAGCTTGGAAGTCGGGCAGCAAGGGCTGCTGAACATGGAGGTGCCCGCTCATTTGGCAGGGGCGCCCAAAGCGAGAGGAAGTGGGGCTCCTTAGTTAGGAAGCTTTGTCAGACATCCCCCTCCTGCCCCAAGGCTTCTCAGAGGCCCTGGAGAGACCGATGCTTCCCCAGCAGCCAGTCCATCTGGGCTGGTGCTCACGCAGCTCTGGGAGCTAGGATATTTTAGATGTGTCAAAAGTGACGAATGTTGGAAAGTGCCACGGGCATCTCTGGGAGCTCACAGTTCACACTGGCAGCTAAGATGTGCCAAGCTTTTTGGAAGAAACTGAACTCTGGAGGAAACTGAGGAGTCTTTTGCTGTCCCAGATGTGGGTGGCAATGAGACGGGCTCTGCAAGGGGACAGAGCCCCGAAATCAGTAAAGATGGGGCGGGCCGTAGCAATGCCTGAAGTCTTGGCAGAAAGAAGTGCATTCTGAGAGGCCAGCAGGGGCGGGAAGGAGCAGGAGCATGTGGATTTAGAAGCAGGTAAGCAGGGGCCTGAGGCTGGAGTCAGCAGAGCTTGCAGCCGGCAGCATTGGGGGCTGTGAGTCGGGTCTGTTCGGTTCCGCTTGCCAGGATGGAACCAGGGCAGCAGTCAGAGCCAGCCTGAGGCTGGAGGTGAGCCCGGGGGCCTTCGCCCACAGGGAGGCTGGAACAAGGCTCCAGTGTGTTTGGATTTGAAAACACCCCAGGGAATGTGTTACTAGAATTCAACATCTACCCCGAATATAATGCATCCTAAGAGAAGGTGCCTTGGTGTTCTGTTTGCAGCATGGCCTTGGTTTGTGTGTAGTGTCACTGGTTCTCTGCCTCTGCAGGGAGATGGCTCATCCCATGCTACCCAGCCAGGGAGGTGGCTCATCCCAAGCTGGGGGTGGAGGAGGCTGAGGCGGTGGCTGGGATAGGAGGTGTAGGATCAGGCTTAGGCGAGTCACAGGGAAGGAGGAGAGTCAAGGAGAAGGGATCCTTGCTATGGACCAGCGGGGTTCTGAGGTGGTGGGGGTACAGGACCAAGCTGGGCCAGCCCAGCCTGTCTTCTGCTTAATGATGAATGGGGCTGGGGTGTCAGGGATGGATGGAGAAGCTAGCACCAACTCTACCTGCCCCAGGTGTTTTTTGATGAACACACAAACTCTCTTCTGATTATTGTTCTTCACAACCTCCCGCCTCCCTGCAAACTCCCGCAACCAGGAAGGGGAGAGAGAGAGAGAGAGACAGAGAGAGAGAGAGAGAGATGACAGAGAGTTCCTAGTCATCTTTGTCATCGTCCCCATCATGATTATGATCATCGTCATCCATGCCTGGACTTCTTATATAACCTGCTTAACTTGTTGAGGGCTGAACTTGTCTTTCCACCTCCTACCTCCAACCAGCTTTTCTAACTTCCTCATTCTGCTCACACATTCCTCTCTTCCAGGCACTGGCTCACCCCCACTGAGTCATCTTCCACACCCCCTTCCTCTTTCTTCCCCTCCTACTATCAGCAACTCACTGTAGCATGAACGCCTGCAACTGCTTCCTGGGAGGATCCGCTTCCAGTCCCCTCTGTTCACACGCTCTCCACCCCACGACACACGGCTCCGGCCATAGCTGCTCACAGGACGGGGTGCCTCTGTGCCTTTGCTCCTGCAATTCCTTCTGCTTGGAACCTCTTTCGTCTTCCTACACCTTAGCCCTCAATCTTGGAGGAATCAGAATGTATGGACAGTTCTCCTGACAGCTGGTCAGGGGAGGGGCCCCTCTCTGTGCTCCCCAGTCCCCTGTTCAGACCTCGAGGGTGGGGCTGTTTACTTTTCCATTTCGTGACTGGGCTCTAAGGTGTGCATGTCTTACGCATCTTCGTGGTCCCAGCACAAGGCCTGCACAGAGGTGGGTCATCTGTTGAATTGATTTAACAGATAATTCATTTTCTGCCCTTCCTAGGGAAGGATTTGTCACAGTGAGCCAATGCCAGGAGGAAGGGGAGAACAGAGGCAGGGACCTGCCCTGCTTCACTTCTTACACCCACAGTCCCCTTCCTGTGGTCAGGAGCCACTGGCCACCAACACAGCACCTCCTGCCTCTGTCTGCCCTCTAGGAATAAGTTGATAGAAAGGCACCAACAGACAACAAGCAAGATCTGGATCTTCTTTGGAATCATGGATGGTCCTTGTTTTGCCCTCATCCAGACCCCAAACCAGGGTTCTTGTCCCTCTTCCCTTCCTTTTCTAGAATTCCTCATTTATTTTGAGCCTTATAACTCAGTCTTTAAAAATTGCCTTTTCTGATCTCAGACTGTTTCTTGTGATATTAATAGCAGTTATGGGGAAAAAGGAGTTTTGTGGCCAAATAAATTTGGGAAATGTTGTATTAAGCAACATTAATCAGGTTTCCTGCTGGTCCGAGAAAAGAAGCTACTGTGAATTTAATCTCTAGTAGGGGCAGATGATATGCAGTGGCTCTCAACCTCAATCACTTTGAAGCAAGCTGCCCTCACCCTCCGTATTTCCTTTTTTGGCCAAGCATTTCTGGCACTGATGGTCCATAGGACACAACTGAGGAAATTCTGTCTGGGGCAGCTTTCCAATGGGCTTGTATACCGTAGAGCTGGGCTCACACACACCTCTGTGTGCTGGGGTTCTGAAGGCTAGTCCTCGCTGCTCTCATGGAGGCAAGGCTAAATTTATGTGTAGGGGAGAGGGCTGAGCACTTTAAGAGCAGGAAAGGAGTTTCTAAATAGGCACATCTAATGGTTTAGACATTGTGCTTTAGGATCCCAAGGCCAAGGATCTTGTGGAACTACTTTGGGGGCTGCTATGGGAGATGGGAGAGGACACAGAGGATGAAAGGGTGGGTTCCTCACTACCCGCCCACCTGGTTTCATCCCAAAGTTGATTTTAGGTTTTATCATTTTCTGCTTGAAGAGTCTGTTTGTAGGAAAGTTTCCATGGCTGACACACATTCAGAGACCAAAAATCTAGACCAATGACTTCATTTAACAGATTAAAAACAAAACCAAAAAACAGCCCAAAATCTGAGGTGCCAAAAAGCTAAAACACACATCAATCAATCACATAACTAGATGCTGGATGTAGAGTCCGAGTTGCTGGACATGCCATCTAATGCTCTTTCCACACACTGTTGCATTTGTTTATTTCCTTCTGACTCAGCCAGTTTCAAAAGAGAAGAATAAAAGATAGCAAGGAGCAAATAGCAGCAAAGATAATGGGATAAATCCACCGAGAAATAGCGGGGGAAAGGTAAAAGGAAATCCCACCTGCCCCCGATCTGATCTGTTTCACTGCAGTTCTTCTTATGCTCTACCTAAAAATGTAAAGAAACGGATGCTAAGAGCAAGGGCTGCTGATGTTGAGAATAACTCCAGAGACACAATACACCACCCCAGTCTCCAGTGAAATGAACTGTTTAATCAAAACTGCGCTATTCTGTAAATACTCAGTCTATTGATGAAGAGCTCTGCAAACAGGGGCAGCTCCTAAGTAAGCCTCCAGAGAGAACCCAGAAGGAACTGAAGAAGACAGAGAAAAAGGGCAGATGTGCCTGTCTTGATGGTTGCCGTGGGAGGACTTACATATACACTCTGTGTTCAATGCATGGGAGGTGAGGCGGAGGGGGCAGCAGAGAAATTCAGAGTAGCTCTCTTAATCCTTCACTTTGCCTGGCTGGCTAGAAGTGTAGTTCTTTTTTTTTTGAGACGGAGTCTCACTCTGTCGCCCAGGCTGGAGTACAATGGCACAATCTGTGCTCACTGCAAGCTCTGCCTCCCGGGTTCACACCATTCTCCTGCCTCAGCCTCCCAAGTAGCTGGGACTACAGGCACCCGCCACCACGCCCGGCTAACTTTTTGGTATTTTTAGTAGAGACAGGGTTTCACTGTATTAGTCAGGATGGTCTCAATCTCCTGACCTAGTGATCTGCCCGCCTTGGCCTCCCGAAGTGCTGGGATTACAGGCGTGAGCCACCACACCCAGCTGAAGTATAGTTCTTTTAATTATAATGGTGCAAATACTTATTGAGCACTTCCTGTACGCCCTGTGTAGTTTATTAACTTCCCACAAAATGCTCTAAGGTAACCAGAGTCATCTTCAGGGATGAAATTTAAACCCAGACAATTTGGTTCTACAGTCAACATTCCTTTCTTTTCTTTCTTTCTTCCCTTTCTTTCTTTCTTTCTCTTTCTTTCTTTCTTTCTTTCCCTTCTTTCTTTCTTTCTTTCTTTCTTTCTTTCTTTCTTTCTTTCTTTCTTTCTTTCTTTCTTTCTTTCTTTCTTTCTTTTTTCTTTCTTTCTTTCTTTCTTTCTTTCTTTCTTTCTTTCTTTCTTTCTTTCTTTCTTTCTTCTTTCTTCTTTCTTTCTTTCTTTCTCTTTCTTTCTCTCTCTCTTTCTTTCTTTCTTTCTTTCTTTCTTTCTTTCTTTCTTTCTTTCTTTCTTTCTTTCTTTCTTTCTTTCTTTCTTTCCTTTCTTTCTTTCTTTCTTTCTTTCTTTCTTTCTTTCTCTTCTTTCCTTTCTTTCTCTTTCTTTCTCGGTGATGAATCCTGTGTATAGCTCTGTGAGTGTTATATCTGTTATGTTTACAACTGGTGTAGCCACCACCAAGATCAAGGCAGAGAGCATTTCTAGTCTATGAAACGTGTCTCCAGGCAACACCACCATCAGATGTAACTGTTCTGACTTCCATCACCGGAGATTAGTTTTGCCTGCTCTTGAACTTCGAGTCAGTAGATTCATACAATAGTTGCTCCCTTGGGCCTGGCTCTTCTCACCCAACACTAAGTGAGGTTCATTCACATTGTTGTATGTGCAGAACCTGCATCTTAACCCCTTTATTCTGCCTCTTAGCACATTAACTAATTCCATGTTACCTTCCAGAAACGTTTCCTTGGAAAGTGGGTTGGGTTTTGCAGAGTTGACTGAGCCTGAAGGAGTGCAGTGAGAACACAAAAGGTTAAGTTCAGAGGGTGGCCCAGAAGAGAACTTTTTAGATAACTCCCTGGTGCTGCACAATTCTGTCTGTCACGGCCAACTTTCATGGTCCCAGACTCACTGGTATCAGCACAAGTTCCTCTTTCGATTTTGTTTCTCCTTTTACAGAACTAACGTAATGACTGCTGCTTTCTCAAACACGTGGACAGCGTTCTCAGGCATCATTTAGGGCAGTGGATTTCAACTGAGGGGTGAGTTTGCTCTGCTGTTACCTCCCCCCACCTTGGGGCATTTGGCAACATGGCAACACCTGGAGATAGTTTTGGTTGTCAAAACAGGGGGCAAGGGGAGTTCTACTGGCATTAGTGGGTAGAGGCCAGTGATCCTGCCAAACACCCTTCAATGCACTGGACGGCCTCTCATAATAAAAAATTACCCAGCCCGAAATGTCAAGTGTGCTGCGATCAAGAAGCCCTGGTCTAGGGTCAGCACAGGAAGTTGGTGGCTGTTCCCTTTTCTGATACAGTAAGAGAGGAGGCAGGGCGGAATGAAAAGAGCTCTTGACCAAGAGTCAGAAGATCTGGGTTCAGGGCCCCACTTTGCACCAACTAGCTGTCTGACCTTGTTCAGATCACTTAACCTCTGCAAGGCTGATTTCCTCGTCTGTCACTTAGGAGCTGTGACGCCTGCCTTTCTTACTTACAGGCTTGTTGTCAGAATCACAAGTGAGAATGTCAGTGGAATCTCTTTGAAATGCTTACATGCTATTATTTTATTTGACTGTGACAGCAAATCAAGCTTATATGGGTATTTTTGTGTCTAATATCAATGCAAGAATAGTTTTGGCGGAGTTTCTGTTTCCCTGTGTTCAATTTCCAGGGTCATAGCCTCCTTCTCACATTTGTGTGGGAAAGGAGCTCATATACAAAGGGTGTTTCCTGGAACTGTGGGCAGGGCTTCAAACATCCCTGCAATTCTCTAAGCCTGCAGCTCTCCACACTGAAACTTGTGGTCTAGAAATTCTCTTTTAAATTCTTGTGAGACCTCTGAAGGGGTTCGCTTCAGAAAAGCAGGGCCTTTTTAGCACTGAAACTTGGATTTTATTTTGCCACACAAGAGGCTTAGGGCTGTCGCCCCTCCTGGGTGAAGATATGCAGTGTTACGGCAGCATCAGTCTGATAGAACATTGTTGAACTCAATGTGCTGTGCCACATAATGGAGAGAGGGGCACAATTCTCTATGAGAGGCAAGAGCCCTGGTACAGTGCAAGCTGGCACCAAAGCAACATTGGGTATTTGTTAAAACCTTGGGGAACTTTGCCTTGTGAATACACAGGAGATTGAGGTGAGGCAGTCAACGGTTCTACTCAAATACAGTTGTTGAAGGGAGACTTAGTAAGAAATAGTGTGGGACATGGATATTTTGTCATCATATTGTAATCATTAACAACATAAACAGTGTTTGGAATCAAGGGGCAAATTTGCTTTAGACTAAAGACTGTTCTGGTCCCATCTAACAAAGTTTTAAAGCAAGTCTCAAAAGGGTCAAGCTATTCGCAGGTAATTTAACTGCACCCCAAGACAAAGCTAAAGAACGTTTAAAATAATGTAGGAATGACCAGCACCAATTAGGTAACATTCACAACGTCTGGTATTTAGTCAAAAATTACCCGACATGCAAAGAAGCAGGAAAATACAACCCACAATGAAGAGAAAAATCAGTCAATCGAAACCAACCTAGAATTGTTATAGATAGTAAAATTAGTCATCGAGAACATTAAAACAGTTCTTATGAGTATATTTCATTTATTCAAGATGGTAGAAGAAAATGTAAGCATGCTAAGAAGAAATATGGAAGCTCTAAGAAGTCTAAACTGAACTTATAGAGATTGAAAAATCAATGTCTGAGATATGAAATACATTGGGTGGGATGAATAACAGATTACACACAGCAGAAGAAAAGATTAGTGGACTTGAAGTCACAGCAACAGAAACCAACCATATGAAACATAGAGAAAAAAGACTGAAAATAAATTAACAGAACATCAGGGAGCTGTCGGGCAATTTTAAGAGGCCTCATATATGTGTAATTGAAGATTCCAAAGGAGATAAGAAAGGGGACAGAAAAAACGCTTAAAGAAATAATAATGGTGGAAAAATGTCTAAATTTGATGAAAGCACTAAATACATACATCCAAGATGATCAATGATCTCGAAACACACACACACACACACACACACACACACACACACACACAAATGTGAGGGGAACTATACCAAGGCATAGAATAATCAAATTGCTGAAAACCAGTGATAAAAAAAAAAAATCTTAAAAGAAGGCAGAGGTAAGAAGCCACACTGCATACACAGCAACAAAGGTAAGAATTCAACAGACATCTCCCCAGAAACAAGGCCTACCAGAAGACAATGGGACAGCACTTCTAAGGTTCAGGCAGAGATGTGCAGCAAATCCCATTGCCTTCGGCTCCTTGTAGGTTGGTAGACGTTGGGACAAAAATCTTATCCTCAAAGCCTAGCCAGGTGTCAGCAAGAAACACAGAGCACTGACACGTGGTGGTCACACAATGATTACAACCCTGTGTTCGTGCTTATGAGAGAATTGGAAGTGAGATGAAGTAATGGAAACTTTCACAGTGACACTAAGAAGAGATCTGAGTTCTAGAACACACTGAATACATATTTTCCCTCGAAAGTGTCTTTCCTCTACTGTCTGTCTCCAGCTCTATGAGTGACATCCCCAAACCGTGAACTTTAGGCACCCTTGACCCCTACATTTCTCCTACCCCAATGCCAGTCAGCTCACTGGTTTTTCTCAAAAATGCCTCCATTTACTTTTTTTTCCTCCAGATCTAATTCAGGCCCTCATTACGTCTCACAAACTCCCTATTTCACGCTGGGAAAGTTGTATTACTCTTGTGGGTCTGAGTTTGCCCCTTTATAGAATAAGGGGGTTGGCTGATGATCTCCAAAGGCCCTTTTTGTTTCTTAAAGTATGGGTTTCAGTGATATGTATATATATATGTAAAGACCTCTTTTGTATCACACTAATGAAGCTTGATTCTGATGTGGTTATATCCAGAGAGGAGGTTATAAGTTATAAATGTGCCCTGCACATAGTAGCTGCTCTATGATATTTGCTGAGTAAAGAAATGAAAGAGTTTAAAGCAAAGCAAACAAACGAAACCCCCATTCCTGCTTCAAATAGCTATATTCTGGAGAACAAGATTCAGTTTGTGGTAGGCTGAATAATGACCACCTCCAAATTTGTCCACATCGTAATCCCCAGAACTTAGAATATGTTACCAAAAGGACTTTGCAGATGTGATTAAGGTAAGGATCTTGAGTTGGGGAGATTATCCTGGTTTCTTTGAATGGACCCCATGTAATCCCAAGGGTTCTTATAAGAAAGAGGCAAGAGGGTTAGAATCAGAGAGAGAAATTGGAAGTTGCTATGCTGCTGGCTTTAAAGATATCGGAAGGGGCCACAAGCCAAGGAATGTAGGTGGCCTCTAGAAGCTGAAAAAGGTGAGGAAATAGATTTTGTCCTCAGAGTGTCCAGAAGAAGCACAGTTCTGTCGACACCTTAATTTTAGGACTTTTGACTGCAGAACTGTAAGATAGTGTCAATTTAACTAATTAAATTTGTAGTAATTTGTTAACAGAAGCAATAGGAAACCAATATACAGCCTTATTTCTGCATTAACTTTTTTTGAGATGGAGTGTCACTCTGTCATCCAGGCCGGAGTGCTGTGTCACGAGCTTGGCTCACTGCAAACTCTGCCTCCTGGGTTCAAGCTGTTCCCCTGCCTCAGCCTCTCAAGTAGCTGGGATTACAGGTGTGCACCACCACGCCTGGCTAATTTTTGTATTTTTAGTAGAGATGGGGTTTCACCGTGTTTGCCAGGCTGGAGTCTCTAACTCCTGACCTCAGGTGATCCTCCTGCCTTGGCCTCCCAAAGTGTTGAGATTACAGACATGAGCCACTGCATTCGGCCTGCATTAACTTTTTATGCTTACTAGGAAAGATGTTTAACTTTTCTGAGTCTCTGGTCTACTTTCAATCAAATAGCATTAAAAATGTCTTCTCTATGAGGTAAGGGTGTAATGAAATAGTGCATAATCCTAGTTGAAATAATATAAAATACTCCTTGTAATACCAATACTACTACTACTACTACTAGTACTTCTTCTACTACTACTGGTACTACTGGTACCGCTAACGCTTTGCAAATTGCCTTATAGACGTTATTTGACTGTAATCGCTAAACAATCTTATGAAGTAGTGATTGCTATCCACCTTCCACAGATGCTAAACCAAGACTTAGAAAGGGCGAGAAGCGTGCTCAGCCACACCTAGAAAGTGGAGGAACTGGAATCCCCATTACAAACAGGTGTTCTGGCTCCGTTAGTTATGCTGGCGATGATAAACTTGATGCCAATGGGGGCTTTTATGATGATGCTTATTACTGTACCACTCTTGTCATTCTCTCCTTATGCCTGTTTCCTTTAACAACATCTGATTGCTTCACTCATCATATTCCAGCCTGTCACCAGCTCGTCACGGAAATGACTGAAATGCTACTAATTCTGCATTATGGCTTTCTGGCTGGGTGAAGTTGGCAAAGGCTGAGGAGATGTTTGTGTATCTAAGAGTAAATGGCCCCAAGGTTTGGAAATGGAAATGCCCCTCCCACCACACCCAAGAGAAATGTGCATGGTGAGGAGTTTTGTGGTTCTCAGTCTCTTGTGAGTAGAGCCAGGACGTAGATGCCCGCTGCTGTGGGGTTTCTCCAGAATTCTCAGCTGCACAACAGTGAACTGAGGGGGTTGCTTTGAGGCAGTGTGGCATGCAACACCTTATCCTTTTATTTGAGGGAACTGCTAAAAGTTTAAGTAGTCAGCTCTCCAGTCCTCATCCTCCTTCTTTCATTTACCTGCTTCCTCTTCCTTTTTCTTCCCATCATGTTGGATTCTGAATGTTTCCCTGTGTTGTTCTGAGGTCTGTTTTTAGGAGACTGGCTTGGCTAACAGGAGTTAGGACCGAAAGGGCCGGCTCTGCATGAGCTCTGCTTTCTGCAGCCCAGAGCAATGGTTTGCTTTGAAGATTGTTGAGAATATTTGGATTAATAAGATTTGTTCTAATATTTCCCCTCATTTCTGATCATCAAAGTGCTCGGAAGGTTTGAGCTGGTGCAGAGTTTCTTCTAGTTTGTCCTTGGGAGCAAGTGTCTGGAACAGGGTTGATTTAAAAATGTTTTCTGACTGAAGCCTTGTTAATGGGGCAGGCTGCAAATTCACATCAAGGGAGTGTCATCTTTCAAAGCAGCTTCTTGGCAGAAGGGGATGTGGAATTTTAGAGAAATCTGAATCTGTTAAGCTTCCATTAAATGAACTCCTTGATTCCAGACTGTGCTGAGCGGAATCTAGGAACCGTGGGCCGTGAATGATTGACTTCTTCAGTGGCAGGATGCCTGAGAAAGGTCGAGCGTCCTTTGGGATGAAACATCCATCAGTTTGGAGGAGGATTTCGCTTTTCTGTATTCTTCTGTGTGTCTCCTTTTCTATGTAGTTTTTCTTTTTTGTTGTTGTTGTTGTTGTTGATGCTTTGTGTTTTGCCCAGTATAACAGAGATGAAAGGCGGAGGTTTTGTACTGGGGTCTGGAGGATGTGTGTGGAACAACCGTCGCTATAGGGCATCATTTTATGGCTGTCAGCCTTCCTCACATTAACTGTAAGTACCTTGAGGACAGGGGCAGGGCTTTACCTTTCATCCCCTTTCCCCGCCTCCTACCTCGTTCCAGTGCCGCTGTTGCTCAACCCATATTTGGCAACTCATCCCAGGGCGCCTTCATTTGCTGAAGCTCTGACCCAGTGACCAGGCCACTTTAAGATGGGTGGGATGGGTCTGAGACTCCGTCTGCCTTCCTAAAAGACTGCTGGATCTGGAGATGTCACCCTGTTGGCTGTGATTGCCGTGGCTTTTCCAGGTAGTCTCGCAGACCCAGCCGGCCCAAGCCATCCTTCTCACTTTCTCATATTGCTCCTGGTTCAAAGGTCCCATCCCCATTTTTCACCTCTATTCCTGCCTCTGATTTGGGTGAACTTTCTGTCTTAAAAAGCAAAAAACAAACAAAAAGCGAAATAAAACATTGTAGAAAACTTAGAGAAAAATGGCCAGGTGCAGTGGCTCATGCCTGTAATCCCAATAGTTCTATAGGCCAAGGTGGGTGCATTACCTGGCGTCAGGAGTTCGAGACCAGCCTGGCAAACATGGTAAAATCCATCTCTACTAAAAATACAAAAATTAGTCAGGCTGGGTGGCTCATGCCTGTAGTCCCAGCTACTGGGGAGGCTGAGGCAGGAGAATCGCTTGAACCTGGGAGACAGACGTTGCAGTGAGCTGAGATCATGCCATTGCACTCCAGCCTGGGGCAACAGATTGAGACTCCATCTCAAAAAAAAAAAAAAAAAAGAAAACTTAGAGAAAATCACCAAAATAATAAAAATTACCTGTATTCCCATAATCAGAGATAACTATTGTATTATGGTTATGATTTCCTTCTAGGTTTTAAAATGCAATGTGTGTCTCCATGTGGATGTTTGAGTTTAATTGTGTGTGTGTGTGTGTATATATATAATTTAGAATCCTGATTTTATAACTCAATGTTTTGTCTTGAACACTTCCGCATGACATCAATAATTGGCAAGAGAGAATCCTAATGTATGGTTGTACCAGAATTATAATATTTGACCAACCCTCTACTGTTGTAACTTAAATTACAACCACTGTTTTTTCCAGATGTAAACCATACTGTGATACAATCCTATTCATAGACCTTTCTCTACCTCCCAGATTAATTCTCGTTGAATGAATTCCTGGAAATGGGATTGCTAGACTAAGTGACATCAACATTTAAAAGACTCTCAATACCTGTTGCCAGTTGTCAGCACCAATTTAGCTTTGCTCATGCAAACCCGCATGGTGCCCTTGTCTTCTGGACACAGTGGGTCCTACCAGTCTTATGTATAGCTCTCCCCTGAGAACTTGCCTGGGCCCTAATCCTTGGGATATGGTATTTATCATTCATGTTCCTGCAGCATCTGATGCCATCCCTGGAGAGCCCTAGGTATGGGTACATGCAATGGTAAATTCAGTGGAATGAGTTATTGCCTGCATCTCCTTGAGTTTGGGCCTTGCAGTTAGTGAGGATTCAATTACTCTCCTTTCACCACATTCCCCCCCCAGATCCCCGAGACTGAGAAGAATGGGGAAGAGGACTGAAGGATGCCTTTGAGTTGAATGAACAGCTGAGAAGTCTTAGCTGGAAACATGCCAGAATTACACAAGACTGTGGATAATCATTTAATTTGCATTTTGTACAATTTCATGTAGATCAGAAGAAAAACATAAGACGTAGAGTCAGAAGTCCTGGATTCTAGTTTTGGGTTTTCCAGGCATTAGCTGAGTGATGTTAGGGAAGTCTCTTAAGCTATTCGAGCCCCAGTCTCTTCATCTGTAAATATACACAATAATAACGACTTCCAGGTGTGGTTGTTGAGATGCTGAAATGAGATGTCACCACATGTCAGCATTTTGTATACTAAAGTATTTCCGGAAGGAAGTGCTGTTATCGTCACCAACTCCACGCGGAACAATGTGCCTTAGTTAGCAATGTGTCACTCTTGCTGAGAGGTCCTTTCAGGACGTGTAATGGTCTTATGTTTTGCTTACTTGTTTATTATAGTAAATATAGTATTTCATTGAATCTAATATACACAAATAGTATGATATACCATTGTTTAACATACCACTAAAAAGGAAAAAAGCAAGCTGCAAGTTAAAACCTGATGTCTTAGTGATAGTCTTGTGTAGATTGGTCACAGTGCCTCTTATTGTTTGGAGATTTCTTTCCTCTGCTTTAGGGTTTGGCAGTTTCTCCTACTGTTGGTTGCTTTGCTTGCAGCCTGATGGGCAATCCTTTTGCATGTGCACCAGTAAAGCACAGCTTCATATATTGCGATTACGTTTCATAAAACACTTGTTTGTTACTTTGTAAGAAATCATAGGATGACGGTTACTCTAATGATGAATATCAAATTTATGCCTCACCTCTGTCTCTGTGCCTATTTGTGTGCAAATAATGAGTTAGTCTTGTCAAAAACCTTCTAAGTGGCAATTAAGCTCAAGCTATGCAGTATCACTCAACAATGCATGCAAGTCAACTGAAGTGATGGCAGTAAGAGCCCTTTTTATCAATGTCACAACCATGCCCTAGCCAATAGCATTTGTAAGATATATTCCAAATTCAAAGATATTAAATAGGAACAACAGTGGACCTTACAACTGAAGAAATAAAGTATCTGTTTCCTATACCAGGGAGTTGAGTCCTTGTCAGTTGTGTCTTCTACCCTATGCCCAGCACCTAGCACAATGTTGGCGTTCAGAAGGTACTCAACAAATGTGTGTTGAGTAATGGAGAAAACAATACAATTCTGCACATGTACATTTTATTAACAGCGGAACTGGTTAAAGTCTTATGGAATAAAATAGTATGTAAATAGCTTCTTCTTTTTCTAAACTGTTTTATTTTTAACGATCCAACAGATCCAATGGTATAAAAACTTCTTTTTTATAAAATTTAAAAAAATTTTAAAATGTACAGTTAAATTATTATTGATTGTAGTCACCCTACTGTGTTATCAAATAGTTGGTGATACCAGTTATAAGAACTAAAATTTTGACTGGTAAATATAATAATAGATATCCATTGACAACATTCCTATCATATTATATAATTTTGTATAACACTTGTCTGTTTCCAAACGCAGACATGATATCGCTAGTAATAGGGACAGAAGTGATTCTTGATCACCAAGCAGGGCAAATTTGGGAGTATAGGAAACAATTTCATCCATGTAAATGATGTGGCAAAACATTGAGTATACAGAGGGTCCTGGCTTCCTGGGGAGTTGGTAAGCCATAGTATGGCTATTATATGTTAAAAAGACATAAAAAAATAAAGATTGTGTATGGGGAGTGAATTTTGCAGGGAAAAATAGAAAAATACATTTATTTACTGAACACCTATTTGTTTAGCACATGGTCATTTAATCCTCACAGCAATCCTTGGAGTAGATAGCATTGCTTCATTTTGCAAATGGGGAACCTGAGACTGAGAGAGAGTAACCTGCCTGTAGCTAGTAGGTAGTTGCTCCAGGATTCCAATCTGAGTCTTCTTGATTCTACAGCGATTGCTTTTCCAACCATTCTATGCTGACTCAGAAAACCTGAGAGTTTCGCAATATCTAATAGGAATTAACGAACATTTAGGAAGACTGGGGCCGGCCCTGGAATTGAAATGGAGAAGGTGGCTCATCATCTGAGGAGGAGTCAAGTTGGTGAACTTGATGGATTGTGTTCTGTCTAAACCATTCACAGTGGATTGATGTATTTCCCAGACAACACTGGGGAGAATGTGTGGATTTGGGTATAATAACAAGAGAGGATTCTGATGATATGTTCCCCATCATTCCCTGCATACATATCCTCTTCATATTTGCTTTATTTGGCTCAGTTTTGTTCCTTCATTCTTTTAGCAGTTGTTAAAAGAGCTACTGTATAAGGTTTGCTTTGATACAGGACAAATACATTGGGATGTTGTGAATGAGGGATCTCTGTGTACAAGTGGTACTCAGAGAGAGGCTGGGTGAGAAGCCTAGGACAGAAGAAAGGAGGATAGAGAGAAGAATACTTAAAAAAAAAAAAAAAAGTTAGCTGGAATGAAGGGTTGGAAAACCCACAGTCCTTGCACCAAGGTCAGGTTGGTTGGTTCTTCCTGCCCAGGCTGGAGAGGGCAGAAGGATGTGAATGGGGAGGAAAATGTGTCAAAAAAACTGGGACTAATGAGAACCTTGTTGGGAACTATGTCAGCCATAAGGCACTCTCTCTCAGCCCTCAGCACTGAGTTTGGGGATGAATACATTTTTGTATCAGAGCAAAGTTGATAAATCCAAATGTTTCCATATTAACTAATTTGTTCAGTTCAATACTAATAAAGGGATGGGGGGTTGGCCTATAGGAGAGGAAAAGAGCCAGCTAGGAAAGGCATTTCGTATTTTACCAAAGTATGTGGGTAAATGATCTCCCTACCTCCAAAATGACCACAGTGAGTAAGACTTGCTGAATCCTGTGTTCAGGTCACTTGTCATGAGAGGAACTGGACGGGACTAATATTGCTATGGGGATGATCGGCCTAATTTGATTATGGGGTGGCAGTTGTTGGGGCTCAGCAACTGTTACCCCAAAATATGGTGCTTTGACATGCTGAAATAAGAACAGCCTCAGGGTCTCTCTGATCTTAACCCCCAATCCCCACCCTTGGCCCCACCCCATCTCTTAATTCTTCATCTCTTCATCCCTTATCTGCCTAAAGTCTGGACCTACCAAGGAAGGAAACAATTATCTCTAGTCTCCTCCCTGAGTTTTCATCAACTGAACCCATATCACAGGAAGAAAGACTGAAGTTTGCCAACACACCTGGACAGCATTTTGTCACAAACCATCATTTTCTATTTTGGTTCCCATTCAGTATTTACCAGTCATTGTCTGCTCTACTGTCCCAACAGACTTTGTCCATGGCCATTGTAAGTTCCCCAAGTCCAGTCATCTCCCCCTAAAAATCATTTACCATCACTCAAATTGCCACATTTCCCCCAGCACCCCTTCCGCTATGAAGAAGGGTTAATGGGTAATTGTTCTCTGTGGATCCTCTAATGCTATACATGTTAAAATAAATTCGTATGCCTTTTTTTTCTACTAATCTGTCTTCTGCGAGTCAATTTTCAGTGAACTTTCAGAGGGCAAAGGGGAAGCTTTCCCTTAGCCTGTACACAGTGCCTGGTGGAGTATGGATTTTAAAGTCGCTAGCCAGCTTCCCTTTCTGTATTCCAGAATTGTAGAAGCTGAACTTTGTCCTAGAGGCCACTCTCTCCTTATTATAAGAGGGACCACTTTAGTGAGCTCTTTTGGTTTTCCAAAGTAAGGCAAGTACTGATTTGTGTGTGGCCGGGGGAATCTTTGAATGATTTGAATCCTCAAAGAAATAATTCAATCATAGATATGTCACAAGACCTTATGCAGATGACTGATCACATTCCAAGAATGGGAATTATCCTACTTGTATGTTTAATAATGAGCTAAATCAAGTCAGTTTGACATCTTCCTTCCTTCCTCCCTCCCTCCCTCCCTCCCTCCCTCCCTCCCTTCCTTCCTTCCTTCCTTCCTTCCTTCCTTCCTTCCTTCCTTCCTTCCTTCCTTCCTTCCTTCCTTCCTTCTCTCCTTCCATTTTTTCCTCCTTCCTTCTTTCCTTCTTTTTTAAGAAAAAGCAAAAAGAAAAGTATATTTCTCTTTTGGTTAGAAATACTATCAAGAGGACAGGGAAAGTTTAGCCATTGTGAAAACCAATTTTATTTCTTGAGCTGATCCAGACTGGTAAATGTACTTACTGGTGCTCTGCTGGTTTCCCCACTCATGATTTGCCTGTGTCCCCACCTAAATCTCATATTGAATTGTAGTTCCTACAATCCCCACATGTCCTGGGAGGGACCAGGTGAAGATAATTGAATCATGGAGGTGGTTTCCCCAGCTTGTTCTTGTGATAGTGAGTTCTCACGAGATCTGATGGTTTTATAAGGTGCTTCCCCCACCCCTTCACTGGGCACTTCTCCTTGTTACCACCGTGGGAAGGAGGACCTGTTTGCTTCCTTTTCTGCCATGATTGTAAGTTTCCTGAGGCCTCCCCAGCCATGCTGAGCTGTGAGTCAATTAAGCCTCTTTCCTTTCGAAATTACCCGGTCTCGGGTGTTTCTTGAGTATGTCTTCATTAGCACTGTGAGAATGGACTAATACACCCTCACACCTGTAGCATCTTCCCCCACCTCAGGGTGGGGGGCAGAGGAAGCCAGCAGGGCTTAGGAGTTAGGAACACAGCCAGCTTTCAAAAGAGTGCAATTTGAGCCTGTGTCTTCAGGGAGAACACTGGTGCTTTATTAGGGGAGCCTCTCAGCAGTCTGTATCGTGGAGAAAGAATCTTGTTGCCTGCATGGATATTTCAGAAGCTAGGGCTCTGGGTTTGGAATTGTGAGTGCAGTTGACAGGGGAGGGAGAGGGAATAGGCAGAGTGGCCTGGGCCACCTTCACTGTGCCTTCTCCTCAGCACCTGCTTTGCCCTGCTCAAAGGCCTCTCTTCTGATCTGGACTGTCCTGGAACAGTGGCCAAGTGCCTTCTGTGGGAGGGTGCCCTTTCAGTCGTGGCAGGAGAACTGAGCCCATTCAGTGTGCCCTTGCAAAGAAGGCTGGGTGTGGCTGGCTTCTATTTCTGTCCTCCAGCATAGCTGTGGCTTTTGAGATCTATGGAAGGAGCAAAACAACACCCTTGCCGCAAGCATGCCATGGCAGTCTCCTTTCTGGACAGCCTCTCCCCTCTTGGGCTATGGAGAGCCCTGTTGTGAAGCACAGTGGTGGGAAAGCAGCCCCACAGGTGTGTTTGAGACAAGAACAGGAAGAGGTACTAAAAGTACCCAAGCACAGCCCAGGTGGGGCACACACCACAGAGACAAAGTGGGGAGGGGCGGCTGCCATCTGCTCTAAGGAAGTTCCTCCCACTTGGCGAGTAAGGATGAGACCCAAGCAGTGGAATTCTTCTTTCCAAGGCCCAGGAGCTCTGGCACAAGGAGGCAACAGCTGCCTCCTGTAAGGAGGGAGCTCACAGGGCTGTGTAGTGCTGACTCCCCAGGGCTGACCAGCAGCCTGCAGCCCCGTCAATGCAATCTGCAGTCCCCTAATGAAAGCAGGATACTCAACTCATGATAGAGGTGATGGTTTTGGTCTTGGAATGTTGGCTTGGGTGGGAACTGGCTTTAGAGATAGTCATTTAGCAACTCGAGCTTGTTCCAAGGAGGGTGACTAAGAGTGATGGAACTGGAAACCGTGTCATTTGAGGATGTGTTAAAGGGAGACTTAGTCCAAAGAAGGAAGGGCTGGTTGAGGTTGGTTGAAACATGAAGGAACCAGATCTTGGTACAATAAAGGGAGGAGCATGCCAAAGGCAGTAGATGAATATCATCTGAACAGTCTATCTTCATACTCATGAGATGTTTATTCCACCTCACAGGCATCCCTACCAAGCCAGCAGACCATTCACCAGCCCCAACAATACCAACAGCAGCTGTTGAGCAGATTCTGTGTGTTGAGCCCTGTTCTCAACTTTTTTTTTTGTATATTAAATCATTTGATCCTCACAACAACCCTATAAACTACATGAATCTTTTATTATCCCACTTTTTAAAGACGAGGAAACTGAGACACAGGGATTATCCCATTTGCCTGAGGCCACATGGCTGGTGAGTGGGGGAGCTGGGACCATATGTAGCAGAGGCTGGGGTCACCATGTGACCTCTGTCTGCTCCCGCCAGCCCTGCTGTAGCCCAGGGATCCGATGGCTGGCCATAGAGTGGTAGCCTTTCCCCTTAGGTCCTGGTCTATTCGTGGACTGTCGGCCTCACAGTCTATCACATCGAGTTTCAGATACCTATTCCTTCTCCCTCCCCTGTCAACTCCACTCACAATTCCAAACCCAGTGCTATCACATCAAGTTGCAGATGCCCCAGAAAATTGGGGACCTGTGCTGTCTAGCATAAGGGAATTTCCATTGTCTTTGCCTTCGCGGTACCTCCAGCTTCTGCATGAGTGTGGTTTTTGTAGCTTGGTTTCACTGAAAATATTTGGCCTCATGAGTTCTATTCTTTCTCTGCCTGTTCTTGGCCTCCCCGGTGCTACATAACCGGGAGATTCCTGCTTTGCTACCAGAAGCATGGCAGGCCATGTAAAACGGGATACAGCGTGCACAGCTGTCCTCGAGGTAGGATAATGGGGCCGCTTGGATTTACACACACGTGCTTGGATTTATCTCCACGTGCTGCTGTCTGGTGAAGGGAATACTAGTTTATGAGGATGGCCTTTTATTTGTCTTGTTTCTGACAATAAGGGTAGAAATTTCCTTTCTTCTGTTACATTCGAGATTGCTGGGAGGAGAAAAAGAAATCCAAATTTGGTCTTAACCGAAAAGCTACAAAATGAGTTGTTGGAAGTGGGAGAAGGCCAGGTCGATGCTGGGACTCAGGCTGAACATAGCAGTGTGGTTCTCAAGCCACCCTCTGTTTTGTTTTGGCCTGTGGAGTGCTGCTCCTAGCCTTCTGGAACACCCCTTATTCATACAGCGAGGGGTGCGTTGACATCCAGAAACAGAACTGGCCAAAATGGAAATTTCTTTGTGATTTGGCTTAAAGAGTCACTTGCTTGAGACTCAGAAAACATCTCTTTTCTGAATGGTCCACAGGTGGTCATAATGTATAAAAAAGAGAACTTTAGAATGAGCAGGTGTCATCACTTCTGCGCTGGGCTGCCTGACAACAGCATGTGTATTTTCCTCTGCTCTGAGAGGTTACAACCCCAGATGGGGCTGGAATGACCCCACGGTCAAGAGGACTTTTATGCTGGTGGGCCTAGAGTCTCGAGGGGGTCTGGAGGGAGCTTGTTCACAGCAGCCAGGATGCCCTGCGGCCCTGCACTCTGGCCCGGTCTGTTGGATGAGACTTGAAACTGGTGTGTGGATTTCTGTGGTATACAGGGCTTTCTGAGAATTTTTCTTTCCACTTGGAAAATGATGTCCTGTCATATCTTGAAATGTGTCACGGGCTTGGTATTGTCATTGGCTTTCTTCTGAAAATGTCCATCTGAGGAAATGGGACTAGTGCAGTGTGTGTGTTTGGGGGGGTGTGTGCATAGGGGGTGTGTATGGGGGTGTGTGATGGGGGTGTGTGTGTGGCGGTGTATGTGTGGGGGGGTGTGTGGGGCGGGTATGTGGGGGTGTGGGTGTGTGTGGGTGTGTGTGTGGCGGTGTATGTGTGGGGGTGTGTGTGTGTTGGGGGTGTGTGTGGGTGTGTGGGTGTGTGTATGGGGGAGTGTGTGTGGTGGTGTATGTGTGGGGGGGGTGTGTGTGTTGGAGGGGTGTGTGGGTGTGTGTGGGTGTGTGTATGGGGGTGTGTGTGTGGGTGTGTGTGTGTTGGGGGGTGTGTGTGTGGGTGTGTATGGGGGTGTGTGTGGGGGGGTGTATGTGTGTGGGGGTGTGTGTGTTGGGTGTGTGTGTGGGTGTGTGTATGGGGGTGTGTGTGTGGGGGTGTGTGTGTTGGGGGGTGTGTGTGTGGGTGTGTGTATGGGGGTGTGTGTGGGGGGGTGTATGTGTGTGGGGGTGTGTGTGTGGGTGTGTGTGGGTGTGTGTGGGGGGGTGTATGTGTGTGGGGGTGTGTGTGTTGGGTGTGTGTGTGGGTGTGTGTATGGGGGTGTGTGTGGCGGTGTGTGGGGCGTGTGTGTAGGGGGTGTGGGTGTGTGGGTGTGTGTATGGGGGTGTATGTGTGGGGGTGTGTGTGTGGGGGGGTGTGTGTATGGGGGTGTATGTGTGGGGGTGTGTGTGTGGGGGTGTGTGGGTGTGTATGGGGGTGTGTGTGGCAGTGTATGTGTGGGGGGTGTGTGGGGGTGTGTGTGGCAGTGTATGTGTGGGGTGTGTGTGTTGGGGGTGTGTGTGGGTGTGTGTGGGTGTGTGTATGGGGGTGTGTGTATGGGGGTGTGTGTGGCGGTGTATGTGTGGGGGGTGTGTGTGTAGGGGGGTGTGGGGGTGTGGGTGTGTGTATGGGGGTGTGTGTGTGGGCGTGTGTGTGTATGGGGGTGTATGTGTGGGGGTGTGTGTGGGGGTGTGTGTGGGTGTGTATGGGGGTGTGTATGGGGTGTGTGTGTGGCGGTGTATGTGTGGGGGGGTGTGTGGGGGTGTGTGTATGGGGATGTGTGTGGTGCTGTATGTGTGGGTGGGTGTGTGTAGGGGGTGTGGGTGTGTGTGGGTGTGTGTGTGTGGCGGTGTATGTGTGGGGGGTGTGTGTGGGTGTGTGTGTGGCGGTGTATGTGTGGGGGTGTGTGTGTGTTGGGGGTGTGTGTGGGTGTGTGGGTGTGTGTATGGGGGAGTGTGTGTGGTGGTGTATGTGTGGGGGGGTGTGTGTGTTGGAGGGGTGTGTGGGTGTGTGTGGGTGTGTGTATGGGGGTGTGTGTGTGGGTGTGTGTGTGTTGGGGGGTGTGTGTGTGGGTGTGTATGGGGGTGTGTGTGGGGGGGTGTATGTGTGTGGGGGTGTGTGTGTTGGGTGTGTGTGTGGGTGTGTGTATGGGGGTGTGTGTGTGGGGGTGTGTGTGTTGGGGGGTGTGTGTGTGGGTGTGTGTATGGGGGTGTGTGTGGGGGGGTGTATGTGTGTGGGGGTGTGTGTGTGGGTGTGTGTGGGTGTGTGTGGGGGGGTGTATGTGTGTGGGGGTGTGTGTGTTGGGTGTGTGTGTGGGTGTGTGTATGGGGGTGTGTGTGGCGGTGTGTGGGGCGTGTGTGTAGGGGGTGTGGGTGTGTGGGTGTGTGTATGGGGGTGTATGTGTGGGGGTGTGTGTGTGGGGGGGTGTGTGTATGGGGGTGTATGTGTGGGGGTGTGTGTGTGGGGGTGTGTGGGTGTGTATGGGGGTGTGTGTGGCAGTGTATGTGTGGGGGGTGTGTGGGGGTGTGTGTGGCAGTGTATGTGTGGGGTGTGTGTGTTGGGGGTGTGTGTGGGTGTGTGTGGGTGTGTGTATGGGGGTGTGTGTATGGGGGTGTGTGTGGCGGTGTATGTGTGGGGGGTGTGTGTGTAGGGGGGTGTGGGGGTGTGGGTGTGTGTATGGGGGTGTGTGTGTGGGCGTGTGTGTGTATGGGGGTGTATGTGTGGGGGTGTGTGTGGGGGTGTGTGTGGGTGTGTATGGGGGTGTGTATGGGGTGTGTGTGTGGCGGTGTATGTGTGGGGGGGTGTGTGGGGGTGTGTGTATGGGGATGTGTGTGGTGCTGTATGTGTGGGTGGGTGTGTGTAGGGGGTGTGGGTGTGTGTGGGTGTGTGTGTGTGGCGGTGTATGTGTGGGGGTGTGTGTGTAGGGGGTGTGGGTGTGTGTGGGTGTGTGTATGGGTGTGTGTGTGTGGCGGTGTATGTGTGGGGGGTGGGGGTGGGGGGGTGTGTGGGTGTGTGTATGGGGTGTGTGTGTGGTGGTGTATGTGTGTGGTGGTGTGTGTGGGTGTGTGTATGGGGGTGTGTGTGTGGCGGTGTATGTGTGTGGCGGTGTATGTGGCAGTGTATGTGTGGGGGGGTGTGTGTGTGTGGGTGTGTGTATGGCGGTGTATGTGTGGGGGGTTGTGTGTGTGTGGGGGGTGTGTGGGTGTGTGTGTGTGGGTGTGTGTATGGGGGTGTGTGTGGCGGTGTATGTGTGTGGCGGTGTATGTGGGGGGGTGTATGTAGGGGGGTGTGGGTGTGTGTGGGTGTGTGTATGGGGGTGTGTGTATGGGGGTGTGTGTGTGGCGGTGTATGTGTGTGGCGGTGTATGTGTGGGGGTGTGTGTGTGGGTGTGTGTATGGGGGTGTGTGTGGGTGTATGTGTGGGGGTGTATGTGTGTGGCGGTGTATGTGTTGGGGGGTGTGTGTTGGGGGTGTGTGTGGGTGTGTGTATGGGGGTGTGTGTGTGGCAGTGTATGTGTGGGGGGTGTGTGTGGGTGTGTGGGTGTGTGTATGTGTGTGGGTGTATGGGGGTGTGTGTGTGGCAGTGTATGTGTGGGGGGGTGTGTGTACATATAAAAGTCCATCCTGGTGTGGGCCCTGTGCCTGGAAACTCAGGTTGCTGGAGACCTGACTGGCATGCCTACTTCTCCTTGGTTTCTACCACTGCTGTGTTCAGGTGACTTGCCCTCAGACGCTTGCTCTGTGCTCTGTTTCTAGCAGGTGCAGGGCCTACTTAGGCTCACAGAGACAGCACTCACATTCCTTCTGCCTTTGGGGCCACCCAGGGGCTGGGTGGTGAGACCCAGTGGAACCCTGCTCCTCACATTCCCTGGAGTGAGCTGGTGAATTGGAAGGTTGACGTGCTGGTGCTGAGACACTCAGAGGGTGCTGCCTGTTTGCACGTGTCCAGTAGGGTGCTGATGTGTGCTAGTATCAGATGCGAGGTGTTGGCCCACGCAGACCAAATCCTCACCTCCCAGAGTCCTGCCAATGATGCCTTGGTATCCCCAGGGTCCCTGTTATCCAGGGGCTGGTGCTGCCCCTAAGGCCTTTCACAAATCACCTGTCCCTGACTCCTAGTGTCCTACCTTGGACTCTGCCCCCTCCACTCCTTCTCCAGCCTCTGAATGGACAACAGGCAAATCCAGTGACAGATTCTGACCAGGGTTTAAGGAAACCACTAAGTTCTCTTACACCAGGAAAACAAATAAAATCTTGGTTCTACACTTAAGAGGCTGTGTGACTCTGGGAGAGTTAACTTTTCTGCGCCTCAGTTTCCCCCCTTTTGACATGGGATTAGCAACACTGTCTGAATTGTGAGGGTTGAGATTGTCCATAATAATAATCATGAATTGTCCGTCGCTCAGTTGTTATGGAGATGAAATGAGTTAATATTTTTAAAGCGCCTATACGTATTATTTATGATATGTATATACTATTCTCAATGATGCATGGCACATCTGATAGAAGTGTGTGTTTAAAAAAGAAAAGCCCAGGTGCAGTGTTTCAGTACCTCATGGGCTCATCAAATGCCTGTTGAATGATTAGGAAAGCTCTACAAGCTGAGAGTTGCTTGGGGGTGCTGATAACCATGTCCTCTTCATCTTTGTGCCTCCCCAAAGCCTGACAGGCTGTCTGGCATATGGGAGGGCCCTAAAAATTGCTCTTTGACTGTATAAGTGCATGAGTGAATATGACTTACTCATTTTGTACCTTCTCTTCGGCATCGGAAACCTTAGTTGTAGAGAACTTATTTTAATTTGGGAACATATTCCCCCAGTTCTCACACATTAAGGAGATAATGAGAACTCCAAAGGGTGGGGCCTTAACCTAATAGGAATGGTGTTCTTGGAGATGACTTGGAGTTAACCACTGTGACATCTGTGACCTCAAAGCAAGAGCTATGGCAAGTTAAATGATACGTTTTCACAAAAACAAGCAAACAAAAAAACAAGAGAAAATTACGTGGAATTCAATGCAAAATGTGCAAACTAACCCAAAGGTGGGAGCTAAGTAGGGATGCGACACCACCCTTTCCTTGTTTTGAAGGAATATCTACCTAGCACCCACATGTGCCAGGTAAAACTTGGGATGGCAGCTAAGTAACGATCCTGCTGTCCAGGTGCATCCAATCTGGTGGGGACAGTGGGTTCTGTAGCAGCATAGGAATGGAAATGTTCCCAGAGCAGAGCCAAAGTGCTGAGCAGCTTGTGTGGGAGGAAAGAAAGGGCTGATGAATTAGTGAGGGGCATCTGGGGAATGGCAGAGAAGGAAAGAAAATGAGACGATGTCATGGTGGGCCTGCTTCTTCCTGCCACACTCTGAGAGCTGTAGTGTCACTAAGCCTGTGCAAGGAGCTCTCTCCCTGCTCTTGCCCTCTGGTCACTAAATCACTTTCAGGTCCAGCCTCAAGCATCTTTGGCTACAGCCTCACCCTCGGCCCATGCATCTCAAGCATCCCATTAAATTCTAGCCACCCCAGGAGTGTGGGTGAGCTGGGATTTCACTCCTACTCCCTAACATCAAGAGACATAACAGATGTCTGGTTTTTCTTTGCATCCTCAAGTTTTCCTACCTCCTTCAGGGTGCAGAACATTCCTGAAGGGTGGAGAGGCAGAGGCTCCAAGATAGCATCAGTGTCTGTCCTCAGGCCACAGTGTCAGAGCCGGATGAACTGGGTTAGGGTAAGAAAGAAATTTGGGTTTGCTTATTCTAAAAACAATCTTGGTAGGGTAATTTTCTTGTAAGAAAATTGGCTTCTGTAGAGTTTTAAAAATGGTATTGTAAAAAACTGGTAAATATATTCATGGCAAGTTAATGTACTCTTCCTTGTGATTAGGCCCAATCAGATGTCATATTCCAGTTCATCCAGCGCTGATGGAAGTTCTTATAAAAGCTAAAGCTAATTAAGTTTGCCTCTTCTCCCTTCCCACCCTGTCATCAACCATGATTTCTTTGTTCACTGACGCAGATGTTAAAAATACATGGAAAATGTTTCTAAATTCTTTGTCATTTTAGGAGAAGATCTGTCATCACCAAAGAAATACTGGGGTGTAGAATCAGAAAACAAAAAGGAATAAACAAAAGAACTTAAGGCATTACAAAAAAAAAAAAAAAACAGTATGAGAGGCCTCTAGGTAATGATAACATTGGGACTAGGTAGAGACATTTGAATATACATAGGCTGAGCCACTATAAATCCCTCCCCGAAAGAGTCTAGGTATATAGGTGAGGGCCTGTTAGGAAATCACTGCAATGGTCTGGGAGGAGATGACAAACCCCTGTGAAGCATGCGGCTGTAGAGAGGCAGAGGAAAGGGTGCACAGGAGGCATTTTAAGGTAGAACCAGCAGGACCCAGAGGCTGATCAAATTGAGGGGTGAAAGGAGAACAGAAGGGTCTGGGCAGCAGATTTGCTAAGGTTTCTTAGTGGTGCCCATGAGGAAAGATGGGAGAAATACGGACTGGCTGTGAGAATGGTAAGGTTGTGTCCCTAATGGGAGCAATGCACCCGAAGAGTATCAATGAATGGCCTGGTGTGTCTTCCAAGGGGGTGGAAGTTCCTGTGGTTTGACGTGGCTTTGTCTCAGTCAAGAATTTTGTCATTGATTTGGATAATAATACAGAGTATGAGTTCACCACATTTCTGATGTCAAGCTAGAAGAGATATCAGAAACAAAAATCTAAAAGTGTCACAAAGGATGAGACGGGGGGTGACGGGGGAAGAGGGGGAGAGTCTGAATTCGAAAAGATAAAATTGAACAGGGCTACACATGGATCCCAAACCCATCTGCTCAAGGTCAGGGAGTGGTGGCTTAGTAGCAGCACATATGAAAACACTCAGGGACTTATTGATTATAATTTTCAACAGGGGTAAATACTGTACAGTGTCTTCTCCCAGTCCTCATGGGACTGTAGGCTGTGCTGTCTGAAGCATGTGTTTTAGAGAAGGAAGGTGACAGTCTCATTCAGTTCTGTGCTGGTTAAGTGGCAATGGGTTATTGCATTTGCTTGTGGACACAAGAGCAACATGGAGACATGGGAGCGTGTTCAGATGAGAGCAAGCGTGACAGTGAAGGGGCTAGAGTCACTCAATCCCAACATCATCATCACTACCATCTGTTAGGTGCTTACATCTCGTGAAATCATCTCACAGCCTGTGCAGCAGACGTTCCCATTCCTGTCTTACCTACGAGGAAACTGAACCTCGGGATGACATCACTGTAACATCACTGCTCTTGGTTCCATGGTTTGCATGACGGAAAACAGATACCTTAAACCCATGCTCTCTCCACCCCTCCTTACTGGATGTTAAACCTCACCATCTGAGGGACTGTTGTGGGATGTGGGGATCCTTAAGTTTCAGTTGGAATCAGACCCTGCCCCATGCCCCATACCCTGTCTCTGAGGTCCAGTTTACTTTGTCCTGTCTCTGCTGTACCCTACTCTCCCTACTGCAGCTGGACACAAGTTCTGGACTCTTGTACTAAATCAGACCTCCCCAGCTCATGTCTTGTACCGAATTAGACCTCCCTGATTTGTGATCCTGATGTCCACCGGCATCATGAGGGACTGCTGCCTAGGACACCATGACCACATCCTATTTATCACTTAACCTCCCCCTCAGGACACAGTTGACTTAGACCACTTCTGTTATCCAGCCTCACTTAGACCAGGGCTATACAGTTACGACAATCCAACTTGTTTAGCAAGAACACAGATTTAGCATTTGGGGTGGCTCCTGAGCTGGACAGGCAGAGCTGGGGGCCTGGATAAGAAATGGATCCCCCCAGGAGACACACAGGGACCAGTTCCTAGGTGCTCAGAGAAACTGGAGCAGAAGAGCTGATCCACCAGGATCAACGTATAGGGTTCGGTGGCTGACTGAACATAGAGTTTCTGAGAAAGAAATGGGATTCTGGATTAGAGATAGAGGAGACTATTGGTTCTTTTCAGGTTGATGGTATAAGAATTACTGAAGTCTGCTTCAGGGAAACACAGATCTTCCCTTTCCTGTTACACACTCATTCCTAAAGAATCCTCATTTAGGGCCTAGGAGATTGGACACATAGTTGACAGAGACAAGACGTGTAACCCAGGAGTCTGGTGGTCCCTACTATGTGTGAGTCTGTTTTCGAGCCAGCATAAAGTTAAAGTAGACTCAGCCTCTCTTGGCTCTACCCCCAAAGAATCTGCTGTCCCCGGAGGCATTGTTTGGAGGCAGGTGACAAAGTACAGAATTCTTAGGGGTGGTGAAAGAGTTTATTGAGCTGCCACTGAGAACACGTGCCCAAATCAGGATCATTGTGCATGTTGCCTGGTGTTCTTGCTCTGCCCCAGCCTGTCATTGGTGGCACTGCCTCTCCATCCTTCCCACCCCAGCCTGGTCTCTCTTGTGCCGAGTAATCCTGCTCTGCCTGACACGTGCATTTCCATGCTCAGCGAAGCAAGGCCATTGACAGGCCCAGCCTCCTTGGGAGATGGTTTAATGTGCTGCTCTTGTTACTCAACCATGCCCTGTGGAGTCTTGCTCACTCCTATTTGTATAAACCACCCCTTAATGTATCTCTTCCAAGAACACGCAGCATTCTCTCGCTGGCAGTTTTGGTTGTTGTAACTTTCTTTATTTCAGTACTAGAAGCTCAAGTGGGTGTGGGTGGGAGGCCTGAAGTTACTGCAGAGCAAGGATTTGAACCCGAGTTTTGTGACTCCAAATCTAATGCTGCTTCCACAGTATCAGATGGTGTGGGCTCCAGGTCACTGCAGGTGAGGGATTCTGGCTCAGCTGCTGCGGACTGAGCACCAAGTAGGCACTTGGGCCAGGTCAGTGTTTCTCAATATTTTATCATGATTGCCCCCTAAAGAGTCTTTCTAGACATTTTTTCCACTAATTTTCTACCCATGATGTTTTAACACCAGGGATATACTGCACACCTGTTTGTGTACTGTGTGTGTATATATATATGTGTGTGTGTGTGTGTGTGTAAATCTGCTTTATAATAAAAATACTTTTTTTTTCATCGCCCACCCCAAGATCCAATTTCACCCTCGGGGGCAATATGGCCCCCATTGATAACTCGTGGTCTCAAAGTGATTCTCAGAGTGTGGGCCTCCACCAGCAGCGGCAACATCACCGGGAATTTGTTAGGAATGCAGATTGTGAGTTCTGCTCTAGACCTACTGAACCACATCCTTGGGAGGTGGGGTCCGGCTGGCTGTGACTTAACGAGCTCTCCAGAGGATCCTGGATTTGAGATAGGGGAGGCTATTGGCTCTTTTCAGTTTGATGGTAGAAGAAGAATTATTAAAGCCCACCTGAGAGAAACACAGATCTTCCCTTTCCTATTTATCACTCATTCCTAATTGTAATAATGGTCAGGATCCATTCTTTTTGATCCTTCAGCTCTTATTAAACACCAAGTATGTGCAAGGCATGTTGGGCTCTATAAAGATCATATTTTGACAGGAAAGAGCCAGGTTCTACAGAGCCTGAATCTTAGATATAATTTGAAGGTCCTCTTTATGAAAAAAAATATATCATGAATACATAATTTGGTGTGTGTTGGGGGAGGGGAGGTTGAAAGGGGCTTGTGCAAGTGAAGGATCTTGACACCTAAGTGCCATTGGCTCCACGGCAAGTCAGCTCACTGCTGAGCCCAACGGAGGACCCTGAAGGTGGTCGCAGAACAAAGACAGGCAGGTGGGCAGGACTGAGCTCCTGCCAGCCAGGCATGTGAAGGTGTCTGTGATGGAGACAGGTGTGCAGTTGGGGAATAGAGTGGGGAGGGCATCGTGACGACCTGGAGGCTGGGAAAGGCATACCATGGGAGGCATCCTGAGGGCTTTGGAGAGGTGTACCAGTGGAGACAGGAAGGGTTTGGGAGAACTGCGGAGCACATTACTTACAGGAGGGAGGAAGATGAGAGGATGTTTCCATCTGACAGTTTCAAGGCATTTTCTAGATGCTCCCCATGGCTTGATGAGAGCACAGGCAAGTTCTCCATGACTGGTCATTGAGCATTATTTGCTGCGGAGGGCAGGAGCTGCATTTCCCAAGAAGGTCTTTGGGCTCAGAAACCCCTTCTCCTTGCCCAATAAACACAGCCTGACTTCCTCCGCTTCCCCATCCATTCCTGAGAATTAGTGGCTGCTGACAGATTGTCCCACCACGGGTGGCAGGGGAGGGGAGGGGTGGTGCATCACCTGCCAGCTTGCTCTGACGGGGGAGCCATTTGTCATTCGGCTGGGGGTGAAGCGTGAACTGCATTTAGAGATTTGGATTTAGTGCACACTGACCACTCAGGCCAGCCTTCCTCCGTGGCTCAGCGGCCTTGGAATGAGAGCTGTCTTTTATGTCTTCCTCGGTGGCAGCTCTAACAACTGCAGTTTTCCCAATGGACACCTCCAGGGAACCAGTTACTTTTGTAAAAGGCAGTGCATTTGTACCTCACTGATTTCATCATGTCCATCAATCAAGATTTACTTTAAGAGGGCCAGGTGCAGTGGCTCATGCCTGTAATCCCCGTACTTAGGGAGGATGAGGCAGGTGGATCACTTGAGGTCAGGGGTTGGGGACCAGCCTGGCCAACATAGTGAAACCTTATCTCTACTAAAAATACAAAAATTAGCCAGGTGCAGTGGCACACGCCTGTAATCCCTGGAGAGATTGAGCCACTGCACTCCAGCCTGGGTGACAGAGTGAGACTCCATCTTGAGAAAAAAAAAAAAAATTTAAGAGGGAGAACAACTTCTGTAGCAGGGCTTGGGTTCTCTGTTTAATTCATTTTGTGAGTATTCGCCTAAATTGTTCTAAAGCGTAATTAAGGTATTCAGAGTTAGTCTTCTCTCTGGAGTGATATACAGGAATTGATTTCAAACAGTTGGACATCTTTTTTATGAACAGAGGTCTTGATTTGTAGTGTTGGTCTTTCTTTGCCTGCCAGGAAAGCCTGATATCTTTTTCTGTCATTCTTTCTTTTCCTTTTCTCCCTCTCTCCTTCCCTCCCTTGTTCAATGACCTTTTATTACATGCCAGGCACTTTGCTGAGCACTGGAGCCAAGGATGAATAAGACAAAATGTCCAACTGTAGGTGACTACTTGTAAAGATACAGAAACAAAGAGCCTTAGAGGAACTGGTAAATGCCACAGAATGGATCTCTCAACTTCAGAACTATTGAATTTTGGGCCACATAATTGTGCTGTGAAGGCTGTCTGGTCCATTGTAGGGTGTTTAACAGCACCCCTGGCTTGTCTCGGTAGATGCCAGTAACATCCTTTTCTCCAGCTGTGCCAAGCAAAGATGCCCCCAGATATTGCCAAATGTCCCGGGGGTGAGGTAGCAAAATCATCCCAGTTGAGAACCACTGAGAACCACTGCCCTAGATCAAACTCCTGATAGGGTCGGGAAGGCCTGCGTTTCTGTCCTGGTTCTGCAGCAGGGAGCTGTGTGGCCAGAAGCAACTTAATCTCCTCAAGCTTCCCTTTTCTTATTTGGAAAACAAGAGTTGAGAAAAATCCCTTCTAAATCCCGCGAGTCTTGGAAATTTTGCATTTGTCTGCTATAATATATCAGATCATATGTTCTGGAAAGGTAGGGACAGAGTTTATGCTTGACCCTATGCTTAACATGCCTAGGACAGAAACCTGTAATCAGTTAACAAATACTCATAGATGCTGACTGTGTGTAAAATAAATAGGGCCTGTGATTAAGAAATTTACATTCTTCATGGGGAAAGAAAATCCAGTCCCAAGTCAGCCTGCTTGGGTTCCGGACTGCCTAGGCGTGAATCCGGGCTCTGCCTCATGTGGGCTGGCTGACTTTGAATAAGTTACTTACCCTATCTGAGCCTCAGTTTCCCCATCTGTAAAATGGAGATGATGATAATAGCCACTTCAGGGCTGCTGTGAAGTTTTAATGAGGTAGAACAGTACCTGGCACACAGAGCAAGTACTTGACAAGGGTTAGCTATGGTGCTTGGGAAGATGAGGCTAAATTTGCAGCACAAAGCCATGTTGGTTTCACACCCAATGCCTGGAACATATGGTTAAGTCTTGCCAGTGCTCAGAAGGAAAGAGCCCACAGGTAGAGAAACAGTTCTATGAGGAGTATCTACAAAGGTTGTATAGGCTTTGTTTTTGGTGGGGAGCTGCAGGGCAGGCAAGGGAAGAGGCCGTAATAGAAGGTCCAGAGGTGCTCAGTAAATAGTGGGGAGAAACATCCAGTCTTTCATAACCAGAACTAAATCGCTCAGAGCAGTGAAGTGACCTACCCAGGCCACACTGCAGTTAAGGATGAGAGTCAGGATCAGCGTCCCAGGTCTTGATTCCTAGTCCAGTGCTCTTGTTGCCTGACCAGCACTGTGGGGATTTTAGAAAGAGGTATTCCCTGGTGAGAAAGTGCTTTGTGTTCTAAATGCGCAGGGTTAAACAGGTCTGTCTTGAGAGCCCTTAGGGCAAGGTAAGGGGGCAGAGGAGGGAAGGACCAGTTGGAGGGTTGAGGTTGGGGTCAATGACATGAGGGCTGAGTGTTTTGGAACCTGTGATATCCCAGAGGAGGACTGGACCAATATTTAATTTTGTATTGTCAATCAAAACAGAAAAACCAGGGTTGCTAAGGAAATCAGATGAAGGGAGGACATTCAGATGAAGAAACAGATCATTTCCAAACAAGAATGAGCAAGAACTCCAGATTCCTTATGTGCATTCAGGTAAAAAGCTAATTATAAATCAGATCTACCAGGTCATTAAAGAGATCCCACCCAAGCTGTGTTTTACAACACTTCACTATCTGACACTGGGTGTTGGCAATGTGAAATATACATGGCACTGATTGATATAGGTGGGCCAGGCCTGTTAGCTCAGTAGAATTGGGGTCCTCACAACTGCGTGCTACTGGTACGAGTAATTACACTCAAAACCATGTTGCCTTATATCTGCAGCACACTTCCCTTTGTTCAGTGCACTTTCATAGGCATCGCCAAGTCCTGACAAGTCTATCATTCTCATTTTCTGTAAGTGCAAACAGCGTGAGGTTAGATGAGATGACCTGCCCAAGGATCTATGGCTGCAATCTGGGCACCTCCAAATGTGGGCTCACCATGCTCTGTACCTGCTGGAGTAACCATCTTTCAAATGGCCCAAGGGTCCCTGCCTCCTAGGACTTGTACCCGGTGTGGTCCTCTCCCACATTGCACCAGGGCTAGTCTGTGTGGCCAATAACATAGCAGAAGCGATGGGTATGTCACTGCTGGGATCGGATTGTGAAAGACTAGGCCTTCCATTGTGGAGCCTCTCTCTGTCTCTCTGGGGATTCTCTCTCTCTTGCTGTGGGAGAAGCCAACCGCCACGTTGTGAGCAGTTTTATGGAGAGACCCCCATGGCAAGGAACTGAGGCCTCTGCTCCAGCAGCTGCAAGGATCTGGGGCCTGCCAATCTCTTCATGAGCGTTATTCTCCAGCCTTGGTGCAGTCTTACCTCTGTACTAGGAGGCAAGGTGACCTCCTCCAGAACCCCTACTCACATGTCTTAAAACCTGTCCTCCTACCTGGGTTGTTCTAGTGAATGAAGTTCCCCCACAAGCAATTCATTCCTTTCAGTTACCCGTTGCCATCTTCCTGTGCGTCTCATGAGAACACACCCAGGAGATGTCCATGCTTAAGGAGATTTCAATTTCTCTTATAGTGAGTCGTATAAATATATAAAAATACTTATATATTTATTATAAGTATATTTTATAATTATATATAATACTTATATATTTATATATAAATACAAGTATATATTATATGTATAAATATGTATATATAAGTATATATTATAATATATATTTATATCTATATTTTAAATATTTATAAAATATTTATATATATTTTTATATATATAAAAAAATTCATGACAGCCCTTTTAGGTCAGGCCAGGGATGAGGGAAGGGACAGTGCTGTGTACCTCTGGTCAGGCAATGGCAGGTTCCCACTAAAGCCCTATGACTCTGACTCTCTCTCTATATATACTTACATGTCATAAATATGACTCTAATATATATACTTACATATTTAAATATATAAATATATTAATATATAAAAATTTCACATATACAAATATACACAAAATTTTGTATAAATTTTATTTTATATATACTTATATGTCATAAGTGTATGACTAATATAGACTTATATTTTAAATAATATATTAACAATATACAAAATATTTCACACATACAAATATATACAAAATTTTGTATAAATTTTATTTTGTATGCAAAATAAATATATATTTTTATTTCCTCTGTGTGTGTCTTTGTATACACAAAATAAATAAAAGATACATTTTTAAAAGTGTGAGTGGCAGGATCTAATGTGTGCATACTGAGCCAAACTCGGGTATGGGCCGGCGCATATGGAGTCTTTATTGCTTGTCTGTTTTCCCAGGTTCCCTATGATGCCCCAATTTTGTGACATAATTTCAGTGGAGTGAAAGATTCCACAGCGCCAGCTGCTAGTCCAAATGAGCAGACAGTAGGCAGGCTGCGGTGGAGTGCTGGGGAGAGGAGGTGGCCAGCAGAGAGAACCTCCTTGCTTGCTAGTCACGTGAGCTTCCTAATCATGTGAAGTCGATTTTGCTGAGTCATCACTGATGAGGGTATGGGTTCTTTTGGTCTGATGATGACCTGAGCTATGGGGGGCCAGGGTGGATGGGAAGCTTCCTAAGTATGAGTTTACTTAGTAAGTCAGTTTTCTTCATGACAGCAAGAAAGTTCTGGATTACTGGGAGAATGGAAGAGCCGTGGCACCAGGATTTAGCAGAGATAACATTTAGGAATCCATCAGGAATGGAAGAACATGTAGAAAGCAGGGGCATGCGGGGGAAAATAAACTTTGATGTGATCCTGCAGATTTGCCCAGGGTCCCCTCCTGCTCTTGGCCAGCTGTCTGGAGGAAAAGGCATTGTGAGTGATGTCTTACTCGGGCACCTGTTTATGGATTTCCATCCTGTCCCAGGGATATTTGTGTTTAAGGAGGGGTAAAGCTTTAAAACAAACAAAAAACACAGAGGAATTCCAGGCACCCAGGTGGAGAACTATGGGGCAGAACCCTAGATTTAGTTTTAAAACTCTTACACTGGCTTGATTGGCTTGTGGGTTTGGGTGGCCACATTTGCAGAGCTGGGTGGCACAATGGCTAAGAGAAGAGGCTTAAATGGGAACTTGGGCTCTTGTGGACTGTGTGGCCTTGAGCAAGTAACTTAGTCTCTTTGAATTATCCTTGTCTGTAAAATGAAATACAATGATAGTTCATACCTAATACATTTGTGGGGGGTTTAGAGTGGGATAATGCTTAGTATAGACTTGCACATAGAATGAAGATTAGCTATTACAGCTTTATAATATGTTTATATTATGGCTATATATTATAGTAATATTACAATAATATCAATTAATTGCAGTAATACTAATATATTACAGCTATGTAATAATACCTAGGAAGCCCATGGCCATAGAGAGCATGGTTTAGGTTTCTTCTGCTTGCCTGACCTTTCCTACCTGCCCTTCACAAATGCCAAAGCAGGCCAACTTGAGGATCTGGCAGGAACTGAGGGCAGGGTGGGCCGCAGGGCATCAGGGGAGGGTACTTGTTCTTGTGGGCAGAATGGTTGGGGAGCCTCCCCTGCTGCCAGAATCTGGGTGGCACCTCTGTGCTTGGCAGGGACAGTACCCCTCTGGGCCTGGGGAAGGCTGTACAATGGGAGCTCTGTTGCTTGCTGGGACCGTGTCAAGGTATCTGACTAGGTCAGAAATGCAGCTAAGGAGCAGGGACCCCCTGCTCCAGGTCATGTATGAAAGTGTGGGCAGAGAGACCTCCAGCCTCCAGGCCTGTTGACATCCCGGGAAGGACCGAAAGGAATCATGTGGCAGGCGGTGTTTCTGGCTCCCTGAGCTCTCAATGGGGTCAACAGTCCTGTGGTGCCCCAGCCCTCTTAGGTCAGGCCGGGGGTGAGGGAAGGGACAGTACCTCTGGTCAGGCAATGGCAGGTTCCCACTAAAACCCTACGACTCTGGCTCTTGTCCCAGAAGTTTTACCACACACTGAATAAAAGCAGGATTGTGAAGTTGTTGCTGCCTGACAGCTGGTTACAAAACTGCCTTGCCCAGCACCAGGCACCAGTATTTGGCAGAGGTATCATTTAGGAATCCATCAGGAATTTGGTCTCCGGGGTAGGAGACTGAGGTGGGGAAGGAGAGGGTGGAGAGGGATGGTTTAAACTAACTTCAGCACCTCTTATTGTTTTAAGTAGTCTGCCAGGCAATTGACATTCATTTGGTCTTTTAAACCTGACAACCAAGATAGTATTACAATTATTCCCACTCTACAGGCCAGGAAACTGAGGCTCAGAGAAGTTGAGTGACTTGCCTTGATGACACATTTGGGGAGAGTAGAGTGAGGATTAAAGCCTGCCACTGTCTGGTTGAAATTCCCAGGCTCCGACCACTCTATGGCACTGCCTGGCTGGACTAAGACTATTTCCCTCTTGTGTTTGGTAGGTGCTGTTATCTCATGAAAGCCCAGTTTAAGTGTCTAGCTCTGGAGCTTTCTTTGGCGATGGGGCGGGCATGTGTGCATGGGATGTCTGTCGTCTTGCAGCCTGGCTGTCAGGAGCTAAAAATTCAGACCAGGCTCCCTTTACCTGTTCTTCAAGGGTGCTTTTGTTCCTTGACCACCAGATTTTAGGAGATAAATTTGAGAATGACTCTGAGGCTATAATCTAGAAATCTAAACCCCTGTGAACTCCATTCCTTCCTGGCTATTTACTGGGCTCTCTCTTTCCTTAGGAGGTAAGCTGTGGCCAGGCTTCCACCTGGGTGTAATTAGAATCCTCCACACTTCTCAGGCTCTGGGCTCTCAGAGACCTGAAATTTTCGCAAGTGCTGCCCTCCTCCCTAATAACTGGTTGGCAGTGGTTCATCAGAGCCGGAAGGGACCAGGTAGCACTTCTTGCTGCCTCCCTTTCCCTGTCCCCTGGGAGACAAATCAGGGGCTCCACCCACTCCCAGCCCTGGGTTCAGAGAGCTGGAGATGATGGGAGAAAACATTTCTCCATATTTCATTGTTGTGTTTTAATTTATATTCACGGGAGAGTGGCAGATTAGAGGTTGTGAAGCTATGAGGGGAAAACAGCTTCTAAAAATAAAAGTGTTAGTGGCGTGACGGGCCAGATTTTGAAGGAGGGCGCCTTGCATTCTCTCCCGAGGTGAGAAGACAACGGGATAATTATCCAGTGAACGGCGCCGGCTCTCAGTGGAGCAGCGGGGCCAAATGTTCATGATGCCATTTCACCCACTCAGCTACAAAGGGGCATTCAAAAGCCCTGTAAGAAATATGTTCAGATTAGCCAGAGGAGATATGCTCTTTCGGAAAATGAATGGCATCAACATTCTTTCCTGGCAGAAGTTCTGGCTGTCCTTATGGAAGTGACCACGTCATTTAGGTGCCAGGCTAAAAGAAAGTTAAGTAGGCTGAGTGTCGCTGGCTCTAGGGCACCTCCCCTGGCCTGATACCCTGTGCCTGCCACTTTCCTGACCCCACCCATGTTTCAGTCCTAACTCCATCACTCATGTGACCTTTTAGCCAGTTTCCTAAACTTCTTGAGACTCAGTTTTAAAAACGTACTGAATGATAAATCCTGTCTCAAACCGGTTTGAGATTAAAAAAGAATTAACTATTGCAAAGAAACTAGAATATGTCTAAGGCCCAATGAGTGCTATTTTTCTTCACAATATTAGCAGGTCACAGTGAAACTGCCTTTGTGAAATTATGACAGTTACAGAAATCTGACATAGTCTACTCCATCTTGCTTTTAACCTCTAAGCTGTCCTTGGTAATTCCGAGGCATAGGCCAAGCTAACTTTGGAAGAAATTTAGTTTGTAGTTTAACCTTACAGCAAGGATAATAGCCACTCCCCAAACTAAACCACGTTTGCAAAACCAATGAAAGGCCAGAAGGTTAGGATTATGAAAGGGCATGAATTCTGCTTAGATACAGGCAAATTTTCTATCATCCCTTACTGCTCGGGGTCATGTGGCCCGAGGTCACAAGATTTATGACTTCCCCAATTGCTCCTATAGATAACGTCACTATCGTAGAGCCTAAGATGGGTCTTTGGAGATGTTTTTTAGACTGACTCCATCCGGACTTGAGACTCATGACTCAAGACTTGAGACTCATGACTCAGCCAGCCTTGGGGCTCCCACCCAGAGGCAGACTGAGTGCACGAGGACCATTTTCCACACCCCTGTGATTTCATCCCCAACCAATCAGCAGCACCCATTCCCTAATCCCCTGCATATCAAACTATCCTTCAAAAACCCTAACTTGTGAGCCTTCAGGGAGACTGACTGGAGTAATAACTCTGTCTTCTACGTAGCTGGCCTTGTGTTAAACTCTTACTTTACTGCAATAGCATGGTCTTGGTGAACTGGTTTTGTTTATGCAGTGAGTAGGAAGAACCTGTTGGGTAATTACAACAGCTGGAACAGCTATTTAATAGAGTGCTCCTGAACACTGGGAAGCTTGTAACCCTCCCCCCGAAAATGAATCACTAATGGTTGAATTTCAGGCCAGGGGAAAGATAGTTTGGAGAGGTGAAACTTTCTGGTGCTATGCAAATACTACCACAGAGGCAACCATCTGTTCAGCTTATTTGTAATGTCAGCACAGTATTGTTGTGAAGAAGAAGAAGGCCCAGAGAGAACCACAATTATTTTTGCAGTTTACAATGCACTTTCAGATGCACATTCTCATTTGGCCCACAAACAGCTTTTTCAAGTAGCCATCAAGACCATCTGCCTTTTGTAGATGACAAAACTAGAAGTCAAGATTAAGTTCATTTAGTGATTAAACCAGAACTCCCAAATCCTGTTTTTTTCCCATGCTGAGATCTAAGAGGGAATTCATCCCTAGATTGTCAGAAAGCACTAGGGTATGGCCTTTTATGGGAGTGGTCTTTGGGTCATGCCAAAGGGAAATAACAAAGAGAAGAAACATGATCATCTGTACAATTCTTTTCACCATAAGACTGGAGAGAGTGAGGCCGGGATTTCTTCATTCCTAAACTTCTCCCTTTCAAGACTTGGGCCCTTTGTGCTGAAGACCCCATGCCTGGGCTCCACTTCTGACACTTTTCAGAAAATGGAGCAGTTCAGAGAGGCTGCCCCCCGTGATTCCAGGTACAGGTAGGAAAGAAATGAACAGGGGACTAAATATTTTCCTTCCAAGGAGGCTAACTCTGGAGGTGGGGACCTTCCTACAGGTTGCTGAGAGAGGATAGGCCTGAGAATGACTCTTCCAAACACCTAGCACAGTGCCTAGTGCCTAACAGGGATTAATACAAGCTGTCAGATGAAGGGTATAGATAAGGAAACTGCGGCATGTGCCTTCGTGTAGTTCAGTGGCCAGCCCCTGTGTGGACACCAGATTCCTGGGTTGGAAGGAGTTTCAGGAATTGAGCAGCCTGACTTCCTAACTTTATTTATTGAGATGGAGTCTCTATTGTCCAGGCTCAGAAGCAGTGGTGTGATCTCGGCTCACTGCAACCTCTGCCTCTTGGATTCAAGCCACCCGCAGGCCTCAGCCTCCTGAGTAGCTGGGATTACAAGTGTTTGCCACCATGCCAGGCTAATTTTTGTAGTTTTAGTAGAAATGGGGTTTTGCTATGTTGGCCAGACTGGTCTTGACCTCCTGACCTCAAGTGATCCACTCGCCTTGGCCTCCCAAAGTTCTGGGATTATAGGTGTGAGCTACCGCGCCTGGCCACTTCCCTTACTTATTGATGAAGAAACTGAAGCTCAGAGTTCAATAGTGACTTGCCCCAGGTCATATGGCTACTTAGTGGCTGAGGTAGCTTTCCTGACTTGAGCCTCCCTGCCGCACTCCCACCGTACTCCTTGGCAACAGGATTTCATGATCTAATCATGGCCAACACAAGACCTCATGTCCCACAAGTACCTCCACTGAATTTCCTTAAAATAACTGTTGTGATGAGCTTTAATTTGTTAGAGGTGCCATGGGTGGGGTTGGGGAAACGAAATCCTGTTAAACTTGCTAATTGCCTGTTAATTTCAGTCCCCACTCTAGAGAAAGCTGTTTCTGGATGATGGTATGTGCTCTGGAATTGGCAATAATTAGTCAGCTTGGGCCAGAGCCAGACCATCAGGTAGGAAATAATATGTCCAATGACTGAGAAGTAAAAATGCAGTCAGTTTTAAATGACAAGCTGTCTGGAAGCTGTTTATTAAGGGGCTGTCTTTTGCTTCAGCAACCTGATAGAATACCCAGATTAGCTACACAGCTTTAAATGCCAAATAAAAGCAGTGCTATTACCACCACTAAAAATAATAGCTTTGGTTTATTGAGTACTTACTTTGTACCAAGCTGTCTGCTAAGTGTTATGCATGCATTCCCTTCATTTAATCCTCACCGTGAGCCTGCGAGGGACAGATACTATCCCTCATTTGCCCATGAGGAGAATGGAAGCTCTGCAAGGTTAAGTCACTACCTACTTAAGGTCATTTAGTTACTAAGTAGCACAGCTGGGACTCACTGTCTGGGGACTCTGAAGTTAGTATGTAAGACCCACCTTTGAAAATCTCATCAGCACTTATAAAGTATAGGGTTCAACCAATATTTTTCCCAGTTGATTACCAGATAAAGATTTCCTTAAGTTTAGGGGCCAGGTTGCATGAAAAATAAATAACTTTGTATGCCAGAACCATAATCATCCTAGCACAGTGTGAGGTACACACACAGGAGGGAAGTGTGCCCCCGTTGTCCCACCTCACACCCACTCTGGGCCTGTGCTCACCAGGCGATACTTCTAGTGGAACCATCTGGCATCTAAATGATTTCCCTCTCTCTTGGGCCTGTTCACTATTTGATTGTTTGTCAAGCACCTGTAGTCGAATTATTTCATGTTAAACCTATCTGTGAAGGGATTCCACTCAATTATCCCCCAAGCTTCCGACTGGCAAATGAAACTAACAAGCAAAACCAGTTCTTTGGCATTTGCGGGCCAGGGTTCAGTTGTTCTCAGGCCCCGTGTCTTGCTCATGTGCTGCTTTGGTAGGATGTCCTCCACCTGCGTTGCCTCCCGTCTCTATCTGCTGGATGGTGGGAGCCATCTCCTAACACACTCACTGAGTCTGGGCTCATACATTCATTGCACAAACATCGACCACACACCTGGTCTGTACCAGGCCTAGATGTTGAGAATATAGTGATGAACAAGGCACAGGGCTTCATCTCAAAGAGTCATAACTACTTTTGGGGAAGGAGCAGAAGAGAGAACCAATGAGTACAAGACAGCTTGGCTACTTGCTGGGCTTGCTGTAAGCAGGGGCAATCCACATGCCTAACTTGGGTGACCAACCATCCTGGTTTGCGTGGAATTGCCCTGATTGAGCACCCAAAGTCCCACAAACCAGAAGATCCCTTAGGCCCAGGCATACTAGGACAGCTGGTCACCCTACACCTAGCCAGAGGAGATGCGGGAGGGATGCTCTGGGTGGGACTCATCCAAGGAGCGGGACTCTCCAGGCAGATAAGACAGAGGAAGGAGGAACCAGGCAGAGGGACAGTGACATGAGAGAGTGGCATGGTTAGAACAGAGGGTCCATGTCAAGGAGTGGCAGGACAGGGGGAGCAGCATGGACTCACCAGCGTGGTAGAGGCACGAAACTTGTTCTTAGTTATGCTGTGGGATGTCTGTTCACTGGAACCTACTTCTAGGAAGAACAGGGACACCCTGGATACCTGAGGCTTGGGAGGTGCTTTACTAGATGAATTCTAGAGATGAAAGAGGGGCATGTTCTGTGGTGCGCACCTGCTATAGTTCTAGTCATCTTAGTCTGTTCTCTTGCGGACGTCCTCACACAGCCCACAGCATGTGCTCCAGAAGTTCTCATTGTTCCTCAAGTTCTCAACTCTAATCTACATGGAAAGTAACCTCAATGCCTTTGAGAAGAAGGGGCCCCAAGGCCAAGCCCACCTCTACCTCAGTGTGGCTGGGAAGGCAGCACTGGGATGTCAGTGGGCTCTCTCGCTTATGCCACAAATAACAGGCCAGCTTTGGAACTTCTCAGATTCTCAGTAATCTGTAAAACAGGGATGGCAGTATCTTCTTTGCAGAGATGTTGTGAGATCCAAATAAGTGCCTGGTCCAGTGTCAGTGTGTGATGTATATGGAGGGAGAGACTTTGAAGCTGAATCTTATGGTATGAAAGGTCTTCAGCTGAAGGAAGGAAATGGCCCTTAGCCCAGGGTCAGCACATGCGAGGGTCTGGAGCCCAGAAGTATCCTGAGAGCGAGGGGAGTGATGAACATTGCGTGTGGCTGTTGCACAGGACTTTCTTCCCCTCCGGCACCCAACAAACCTGTGACAAACAAGTGCTTCCTGACCCTGTGAATACCTAGAATCTTCAGAGCCACCATTGACTCCTTCTCCTCACCCAACATAATCAAACATGCAGCATGACCTGTTGATACTGTCTACTAAAACTCACTTGAATCCACTTTAATCCACCTCCAGCTCATCCATGGGGGTATCAACATTCTCCTGGCTGCTACCTCCCCCAGGGTCTCCCTGCTTACACCCCCTCCCTCTCCCCTCCCCCCACTACCGTCCTCTTCCAGTGCATTCTACACATCAGCCCAAGTGATCAGTGGATGATGAGAACTGATGCTATCACCCCTGCCGAAGCTGTTACATTCCTATCATTCTTGTGAAACCCAACCACAGAATGACCCTTGGCCTGTAGCGAGGGTGTTGAATGCTATGGTTGCTGCTCATGTTTTAAACTCTTCTTGAGCTGTTTTCTTCCTTCTTTTCCACCCTTCTCTTCTGGTGGCCTTGCTGAGTTCCTGGAACACATCACACTCCTTCCCCACCCAGAACCACGGCTATAAACCCACTTCCTCCCCTGTTAGCCCAGTTAACTCCTGTTCATCATTCAAGTTTTAGTGTAAATGTCACTTCCTCAATGTGTTCTGGAACATTCTCAGCATACTCTATTTGTAAGTGGTTTTAGTTAGTGTCTTTGAATTTGGCGAGAAAGTGTGTGGCGAGGCAGTGTGGCCCGGTGGTAGGAGCGTGGGCCCTGGAGTCAGAGTGTGTGGGCTCCAGGGCCCATGCCCCAGGAGCCCTACCTGGAGCTGACTGGCTATGTGACCTTGGGCAAGTTGTTTCCCTGTTCTGTGGCTCAGTTTCCCCACCAGTACAAAAGGATAAGAATAGTATCCATCTCAGCGGGTTTCAGTGAGGATTAAATGAATGAATATTGGTAAATGCCTGGCCCGTGGTAGATGCCTTGGAAGCATTTCTGACGTAAATAAAAGGAGTTGTCTCCAAGCGCTTTGCTCACATCCCAGATGCACCCTCCATCATATTGCATTTAGTCAGGTGGGCTTGTGTCCACTTCTTCTTGATCCTAAGGCCCTTTTGAGGTCAGGGACGAATGCTAAGGCATTTTTCTGTATGGTGGTGCCCAGAAAGCTGCCTACCACACAGTGGATTATCATCAAATGGAGTAGGAATCGAATAATGAGGTGAAAATAATGTATGATGCAGAAGATGTGAAATGCCAAGGACAGCCTCGCTATAACCAGATATCAGAGACAGGCCTGCATGCTTGACCCTATCCACACCTGTGTTAGGACGTTAGGCCAAAAAGATAGAGCCAGAGGGTCAAATCTTTCAGGTTTTAATGAACTGTCTTTTTGGAGAGACTCAACACTATTGGTAGATTCACCCCAGATTTCCATCATTTTCTGAAACAGTTCAGTCCTCAAGAAGAGAGCCCATGTTGGACATAAATTTAAAAACAGATAATAAACCTCAAGAAGTAATTTGGAACGCCTGGGAAAGTCACTTTAAAATGCCCCCTTTAAGTATGGAGGGAATTAAGGTATTTGATTAGCAGACAAATCTCCCAGAGAATAAATTAGAAAATACTCAGTTTTCTTGTTTCAGAAGCACTTTTTACAGAGCTGTGAAATTATCAATACTAAGTAGGAAAAAAGAGTTCTCATTAAAAAAAATTGATTTAGGACAACTTGCTAAGAGATATTTTTACTCAATGAGCATGGTATTCTTGGAGACAGCTGTGATCTTTAACTTCCTAGATTTACTTAAAAAATAGATGGAGAAGTATCTTTCTACTTTGTATCTGTGGTTTATTTTGGGGAATGGAGTGTGAATGCTGGATGGTGATAGGGCAAGAGAAGCATGGTGAAGGGACAGAGGTTACCCCCTTCTACCCTCACAGCAGCTTCCCCTCCAACCCCACCCACATCCTGCAAAACCTCTGCCAGGAGCAAAATCTTCTTGTACCCTCAGGATCATAGGAATCACTTTGTAAATTGCAGGGTCGGTGTGCCAATTGCTTACTTAAATAGTCACTCCCTTCTTGAAGAATTTAAATCTGTAACCTTGAAGAATTTAGCGTGTTCTGTACCCATGTCATTTTATGTCCATGGTAGGGAGATACTTTAGCCTGAAACACACACTGTCTAGAGACTCACCCAGCTATGCTTTTGCTGAGCAAAGGGCTCTGCTAACACATCCTGACTGAGGCTATGAGGCTGGCCAGGTTCTGGGCCTCAGGAATCACCACCCAGTCTGTGCAAGGCTTGGGATGAGAAGTGAATCACTCCAGGAGGCTCAGTGAATGGCAGAGTCAGGCCTCAAATACAGGTTTCCTGATGTCTAACTCTGGGCCTTTTCAAAAGCCCCCAAACCCAGGAAGGACTGGTCTTGATCATGAGTTCCTCAAGGTTCTTTGCTTGCTGTAGAAGTTTACCGTAAAACGTTACCTCAGAAATTCAGGAGGTACTTCTCAGGGGATTAGGGGGCCATCCAGGGGTCTTGTGGTCTCTGGCTGCCTCCAGGAACACTGCTCAGTGAGGAGGGGTCCCAGCCGTGGAGGGCGCTGGCGCCCAGAGCTTTAGAGTGGCTGTGACTAAGTGACCCGTGTGCTTTTCATGGACTGTTTCTTACCCTTATAACAACCTAAGAGCCAGGTATGAATTGTCCATTTTATGGGTGACGCCATAAGACCTAGAGAGATTGGGTCAATTATTGAAGACTCAGGTTTGTCTGACCCCAAAGCCCAAGGAACTGTTTTTACCACTCTATATATGTAGACAACCCTGTCTGAAAGCTTGGCTCTGGAGAACACAACATGAGCTGGAGAGGGTGGCGAGGTCAGTGGAACGTTTCTTCCAGTTCGCTTTATTGTGATTATTTTAAAAGAAAATACCTGCAATGCATGGACTGTCTCTAAAAATGGCAGAAGAAAGGGCTCCTATTAGGTGTCTCTAGGCTGGAAACTGGGTGACTGGGGACAGGGCTGGGAGGAAGACTTCTTACCATATACCATTTTGTGACTTTCATGATTTTGTACATGTGACTTCATCAGCTGATTAAAAATAAAGTTAAAATTTAAAAGAAAGAGAATGCACGCACTTGCTAAAAAATTTAGTCCGTATGAATGAGAATACAGAATATAGTGACTAGTCTCCTCCTGCTTCTGACCCCAGGCTCTCTTTCCCTGCTGCCCCAAGTCAGCTGTTGCTATTGTTCTGGAGACATTACAGGCACATACAAACATACATGTGTACATCTCCCTTTTTACATAAGCTGGATGAAGCCCTGCATACTGGTTGGCACCCTGTCTTTTGACTTACATGTTGGAGAATATTCTACATGAGTACGTACAGTTCTACTTTATCTATTTAGAGATGGAGTCTTGCTCTGCCGACTGGGTTGGACTGCAGTGGCCCGATCTTGGCTCAGTGCAACCTGTCTCCCAGGTTCAAGCAATTCTCCCTGCCTCAGCCTCCTGAGTAGCTGGGGTTACTGTTGCCCACCACCACACTTGGCTAATTTTTATATTTTTTAGAAGAGACGGGGTTTCGCCATGTTGGCCTTGCTGGTCTGGAACTCCTGACCTCAGGTGATCTGCCTGCCTCAGTCTCTCAAAGTGCTGGGATTACAGGCGTGAGTTATCGTGCCTGGCCAACTTCATTCTTTTAAAAGACTGCATAGTGTTCTTCTGCATGGATATAGCCTGATTTATTTATCCAGTTGCCTGTTGATGGACATTTATGTTTCCAGTCTTTTGCTACTACAGATAATCCAAAAGTGAGTTTTCTCAATGACTTTTCTCATACATGTGTAGGTCAGTCTGTGAGATAAACATTTATACATGCAATTACTGTGTCAAAGGACATTTGTGTTTTTTAAAAATCTTTTAAAATCGTATGTGCTGTTTAAACTTGGAGAGTCATTGTCACTGTGTCCCCTGAAGAGGTTGTGCAGTTTCCTTCCCACCACAAGTCATGAGGATATCTGTTTCCTTACAAATGGGAAGAGATTTAGCAAAATGGAGCAAATTTGCTACAAAAGACAAGTCTTTAGAGGCCCAGCATATCCCATGGAGGGCTGTAGGGCCTGTACTCCATGTGACCTCTCCAGAGTATCTGACCATCTCCATGGGAATTGGACATTTCCCCAGTCAATCTGTGGATGCTTATGGAACCTCTATTGTGTGTCATGCTCTTTACTAGGGGCTGTGGAGGGCTATGGAGATCACCAGGAACCAAAGTCTCTGGACCTGGCCCCCAGAAGCTTGTGATATAACTGGGCAGCTGAGAAATCCTTTGAGAAGAGAACCAACAGTACAAGGCCATGAGTCCCAAGTTCTAAATCGGGATGGTCCAATCTTTTGGCTTCTCTGGGCCACACTGGAAGAATTGTCTTGGGCCACACATAAAATACACTAACACTAATGGTAGCTGATGAGCTACAAAAAGAAAATCACGAAAAAATCTCGTAACGTTTCAAGAAAGTTTATGAATTTGTGTTGGACCACATTCAAAACCGTCCTGGACCAAGGCTGTCCTGGGCTGAAGGCTGGACTAGCTTGTTCTAAATGACACTTACAGGCCGGGCACAGTGACTCACACCTGTAATCCCAGCACTTTGGGGAGGCCAAGGTGGGGGCGGATCACTTGAGGTTGGGGATTTGGGACCAACATGGCCAACATGGTGAAACCTCATCTCTACTAAAAATACAAAAATTAGCCAGGTGTGGTGCCGGGTACCTGTAATCCCAGCTACTTGAGAGGCTAAGGCAGGAGAATCGCTTGAACCCAGGAAGCAGAGGTTGCAGTGAGCTGAGATTGCACCACTGCACTCCAGCTTGGGTGACAAAGCGAGACTCTGTTTCAAAAATAAGTAGATAAAATAAATGAATGAATGAATGAATGAAGCTTATGGACAATACATGTCTTAGGAGTTTAGGGAGACAGATCACTTCTAGTTGATGTGGTCTTGGGGAGGTTTCTCAGACAAAGGAGAATTTGATGTTAACTTTGAACAATGGGTAAGATTTTACCAGGCTAAGAGGAAGATGAACGTTACTGGTGGGGAACAGACTCTTAATTTCCAAGGAACCATTAATTGTGCTGATCACATGCCAAATACCATGCAAGAAATTCACTCATTTGCTCAAGCAACATGTACTGTGTGCCTTCTATGGGCCAGGCATTGTCTTAGGAGCCTGGGGAACTTAGATTGGAGGCACTTTCATAGTTCTCTGCCTCATTTTACAGAGAAGCAAACTGAGGCCCACAGAGGCTAAATGACTAGCTAGTGAGTGGTCAAGCTGGGGGGTTAATGGTGATTTTCTGACTCTAATTTTTGTCCTTTTCCTCTCCAACAACTGGAGAGCAAAGGTACAGAAGGAGAAACGTACAAGGCACATTTGGAAGACAAAATATAGGTCTATGAAAGATGAATTGGGCACCAGACCCAAGGTCTCTTTTAAGTGTCCAAGCCACATACCCTTATAACAAAACAATTCTGTAAGAAAAGATGGCATTTCTGTGGTCTGAAATTTCATGCCTCATGCAACCAGTATTTATTTTTTTCCTGCAAATTACAATCTGCATTGACATTATTAAGGAAATCACATGAACCCAGCAGAAAATGAAGAATCCAATTGATTATTTTTATTGCAATAGAAGTCCTTTGCAGGCGGACCAGGCAGAGACCCAATTTCATTTGCCGGTAATGTTGTAAACACCGCTAATCGCCTGACTTTAGTAAAGTATAGAGACAAAGGAACAATCAAAGGTATTGATTAGAAATTCTGTTTGGACAAATTAACTTCACATTTCAGTGGTCTTCATCTTAGGAACACCAGAATTCTGTGCATTAATAAGTGACAGCCATAACATTACCTTTCCTACTGTTTATACAGTTTTTGACAATGTCACTACAGTGCTATTGCACTGATTATTTTCAGGCTGATTACTCTTTCCTGCAGAGGTTGAACTATCAGTAGATTGCCATTCAATTCAATTTAGTAGTTATGACAGTTGGAATAACTACATTGCATCTTAATGTGTGTGTCTTATACATAAATCACACTGTTTGCTAAGCAATAATGAACAGAGAAGCAGCTAGTAGATTGAAAAGCAGTCCTCAATAGAAGACTGTCTTCTAGGCTGGAAAGTGGGAATTCACTGAACATCTGAAAGTCCAGTGGACCCTGGCTTCAACTCTGGGGCCTAGAGTCCATCAGAATGTGGGCCACATGGTTGGTGCTTAGTGCATTTTTGTTGACATGGCATCCTTTCAATGTTTACAAAAGTTGCCTTAACTCTCTAGTCTGTGGGTATTTTCTCATTCATTCATTTATTCATGCATTGATTCCTGGTGGCTCAGTGTTGTGGGAGTTACGAAGAATCATGCATGGCCTTTGCCCACTGAACTACAGTTCTGTAAATGTTACAAAACAAGTGCACAGTAGTTCTAGTAGCTCAAGGTGCTGTTGGGAAAGGTGGTATGAGTTCAACTCTTGGCTCTGATACTTACCAACTATACGACCTTGGGCAACTTGCATAACCTCCCTAAGTCCCAATTATCTCCTCTATGAAATGGGGATAAATCATAGTAATATCTGTATTGTTGTTGGAGGATTGAGAGTGAGCTGGCCGGGTGCAGTGACTCACACTTGTAATCCCAGCACTTTGGGGAGGCCAAGATGGGTGGATCACTTGAGGTCAGGAGTTCAAGAGCAGCCTGGCCAACATGGTGAAACCCTATCTCTACTAAAAATAAAAAAAATTAGCCAGGTGTGGTGGCGTGTGCCTGTAGTCCCAGGTACTTGGGAGACTGAGGCAGGAGAATAGCTTGAACCCAAGTGGTGGAGGTTGCAGAGAGGTGAGATCATGCCACTGCATTCCAGCCTGGGTGATAGAGTGAGACTGTCTCAAAAAAAAAAAAAAAAAAAAAAAAAGCACAACAAAACCACACATGAGAGTGAGTTTGTAAAGTGCCTGGCTCTTATCTCAGGAAATGTGAGCTACTGTTTATTCTGAGAGTTCACTCATCACTTCCAGGTTGGACCAAGACAGGTGGTGGTGGGGTTATCAGAGATGACTTTAGGATGGGCCAAACTTGGGTACCCTGAGCTATGTGGGGAGGTGGGGCCTTGTTGGGGTAGGAGCTGAAAGTCAGAGCCTGGGACAGATGTGCATGGGATGGGTATAGGGTGCGAGTCCCCCTGGCTGGAGAGGAGGAGGTGAGATGACACTGGGAAGACAGGTACTCATCACAGAGGGACTTGTGGGCACCTGCAGACTGCCATGTGACTCAAATTTTCCCCAAGAATCAGGCCAGTTGTCACAGGTCTAGGGGGAAGTGACATGGTAAAAATCAGTGTATTGAGGCCTGGCTTCCCTGGAGATCAAGCATTTTATCTTATAAATGAAATTCACTTTTCAGTCAAGCAATTTCTTAAATTAAGGCAAGCAGGAAACACAGGCATTTTCTAACTTTTGCATCATCCATCTCTAAGACTCTGTGGGAGCTCCCAATGGAGGGCAGTATGAGTGGAGCTGAAAACCAGAGAGCTATCTTCCACAAGGGTAAAAGGAGAAGCGCTACCAATTATTTTCGAATCCTTTCATTTTCCTCTGTTTTGTACCCTTTAAAATGACATGGCAAATATTTTCCCCCAAATGATTAGACTCCAAAATTGCTTTGGCTCATAGAATGTCCATAAGCTCCACCCACACTTCCCCTGTCTCAGTGCTTTTCATTTCTGTCCCTAAGAGCCTGATCTGTTGGGGTCAAACTGCTATGCAGGCATTCTGCAAAGCTGGGCTCCAGCCCCGGAACTGCTGGTCTCAGCTCGGCTTCCTCTTTCAATTCTCTCTTCAGCTACAACACAGCTCACGTAGCTTCCCTCAGAAGCGCTTTACCCCATCCAAAGATATATCTTGGCAGAGAAAATCAAGGCAGATTTTGTTTAAAAAGGTAGGAGATAGCAAAGCCGCTTTCTTCCCTGGAAGAAAGTCTATATACAGACAACCTGCTAGCTTCATCCTCCAATGCCTGTGGACTATAGTCGAAGGGAAAGTATCTTTAAAAGAAAAATGTGACCGCCTATAGGAGCTTGTGGGGGAAAGATCCCACCCAGCTAAGCAAACATGGATGAAATGGGAAGGCAGCTTAACGCCATGGTGGTGCAAGACCGGTTCTGAGACCAGGTTGTTTGATTTGAGTTAGAATGACCCTGATTGTTGTCAGAGGGCAGGGCGTGCCCTGGGTACAGTGCAGTCCGACGGAAACAGGCGAAACTAGCTTTCCTCTGAGCTCGCTACTAAGGGCAGCAACTGAGGAACGTTTGACAGCTTACCAAGCACAGAGGCGCATTCTGACCACAGCCCTGTGAGGAATGAGCTTTCTGGCTTGTTTCGCAGGTGGGGAAACAGACTCAGAGGCCAATGGCTTGCCCAAGATGTCCCAGAGCTAGCATCTGGCAGAGTCGGGGCTTCTGGAGGTCCAGCTGCACACCTCATGTTTTTTCCGTGGCACCATGCCACTGTCATTTGGAACGCAGCCGGCACGGTGAGGTCCACACTGCTGGTGGACTGACCCCATGCCTGAGCTTGGTGTGATGGTCTTAGCTCCATGTGAGTAACTCAACCGCTTTCGGCTTCAGTTTCCCCAGCTGCATGAGGAGGGGCTGACTCCAACTCACACCTTCCCAGAAGGAAGGCATAACTATGGCACACAGGAGAAATCGGGAGGAACCAGACTGCATGGTTTCCTGTGAATTCTGTCCCTTGGAGGATGGTATGTTAAATGTGATATTAGACTAAATGGGACAGAAAAGGAAGCCTGCTAGTCCCATGTGTTTCCCCTGGATATTGCATCAGGCTGTGCCTGAAAAACCTGGCCCGCTTTCTTCTCAACCGGACTTTGGCACCCTGCTGTACCAGAGACCGAGAACCTGGATGCCGGAGCAGATGGATCGGGGATGGAGGACCAAATCCACTACTTCCGAACTGAAGACTTTGAGCAGATCGCTTGGCCTAGCCAAGACTCAGTATCTTTTTCTGTAAAATGGGGACAAACAGGACTGCCCTCTTCCCAAGGTTGTTGTGAAGAGTGAGACAGTGCGTGGACTGTGCTAGGCACGTTGCCTGGTGTAAGAACCGTCCCATAAATGATCGGTCACTTTTCTTGCTAACGTGTGTTCAGTACTTATACTGTGTCAGGCACTGTGCTACTCGCTTTCCATCAATTAACTTATCCTTTTTAATGACAGAATCCAGGTAGAGAGCTTCGCGTAGTTCCTGGCACATAGGACATGCTCAGAGTGGTGCCTATTGTTAATGGAAGCCTGCCTAAGTCTGGGCCCTGCCCTGAGCTGCTGCTTCCATGGGGACCAATTGCCATGACTTGGGTCATGTAATCTCTCAGTGGCTCCCTTTGTTGCAAATCCATTCATTGCACAAGGCCTGGCTCAGCAAGCAACTTCTTCATGGTTTAGTGGTTTGCTGGTGGAGACAGATGTGTGAGCCAGTGGTTGCAATGCAGTGCTCCAGGAGTGCCTGAGCAGGGGTGAGCAGAAGGGTCGCGGTGGGGAACCAGAGGGGACAATCGCCTTTCTTTTGGGGGTGTGGTTCAGGGAAGATCTCATGGAGAGAAGGTAATAGTTGAGTTGGGTGTTGAAAGAATGGGAGTGTGTTGGGCAGAGGCAGGGACAGGGCATATTCAGGACACTGTAGGACATTGGAGATGGTCTAGAGGCAGATAGTGAAGGGCCTGGGTGGCCGGGCTGTCTACCTTTTCTCTGGAGGCCACGGAATATTTTGACAGATCTTGAGCAGGGAAGAAGCATGATGACCTTTGCCTCTTAGAAAGATCACCAGGATTGTGGTATGGAGGATGGAGGCGAGAGGGCAGCCAGCTTCAAGCCTATGGTGGGAGCACAGGCCAGACACTGAAGAGGGCAGTGGCAATGGAGGGGAGCCAGGGGACACATTTGAGAGACACACAGGAGAAAAGGCCGGCTGGACTTGCTGACCACATGAGGTAGGGGAAGGAGAGAGAAGCCCACAGTGACTTCCCCTGTGGGAAATTCTGACTTGGGGAAGGCCTCTCACAGTGAGGACTGAGACGGGGCCACTAGAGGCGGCATTTGATAACTCACTGGTTTCCTTAGAAAATAGGTGGAGGGATGGTAGCTGGAGATGCGTCCTCTCCTTTCGCCACTGCACAGAGGCCCAGAATCCACAGGGACCTGGAAGCAGTTCCTCAGTGGGATGGGGCAAGGTCAGGAGGCTCACTGGCTAGTTGTACCTGCCTCCATGCAGGAGTAGCTTTGAGAAGCCAGGGGCGGCTGGGAGGGCCATGAGTGGATCAGAATTGTGTGCTGAGAGGAGAGCTCAGGTCTCTGAGGATGTTCAGCCTGGGCAGACAGGCCAGGGAGGGACCTCGAAGGTTGTCACCCTCAGCGATCCTGCGTACCTCCACGCAGGGATGCTCACTGTGTCGCCAAGGTCAAACTGGATCTGGGCTCAACGTGGGGGAGACCTTGTTTCCTCCTCTACAAAATGCTGATAAATTACCTACATCAAAGACGGTGGAGGGTGGAATGTGAAATTCATGAAAAGCCTCTTTTTTTTTTTTTTTTTCTAAGACAGGGTCTCGCTCTGTTGCCTAGGCTTGAGTGCAGAGGTGCAATCATGGGTCACTGCAGCCTTCACCTTCTGATCCTCCTGCCTCAGCCTCCCTAGTAAGTGGGACCACAGTTGTGTAGCCATCAAGCCCAGCTAAATTTTGTATTTTTTGTGGAGATGGGGTCTCTTTATGTTGCCCAGGCTGGTCTCAAACTTCTGGGCTCAAGTGAATCCTCCTGCTTGGGCCTCCCAAAGTGTTGGGATTACAGGCATGAGCCACAGCCGGCCCATGTAAAGCCTTTTTACTGCCCCCAGCAGAGAGGATGCACTTCCCAGTGGTGAGAGGCCCCTGAAGAAACTGTCCCGTCTTCCCCCACCCAATGGCCCAGTCCCCTGGAAATTTCAGCAAAGGAGGGTTGGGTGCTTGACGATTGATGTAAAAGGGCTTTGGATCAAGTAACTTAGACGTTACCTTCCCACAGTACATCTTTGCTGGGTGAGCACATGTATCTGATGTGGCTGCAATGTGTTTTAGCTGAAAATGAGTCATTAATAAATAAGGTAGGGAGTTTCCTTAGCCCTGTTTGCTTCAACACAAGATAAAATAAGGAATGCAAAATGGCAGTAGTCTGCCAGGAAAACTGGACTGAGTACACCTAGTTTGGGGGTGGTCAAGACTCTTGATCTTAAGCTGGGCGCAGTGGCTCACGCCCGTAATCCTGGCACTTTGGGAGGCTGAGGCGGGCGGATCACCTAAGGTTGGGAGTTTGAGACCAGCCTGACCAACATGGTGAAACCCCGTCTCTACTAAAAATACAAAAATTAGCCTGTGTGGTGGTCAGCACCTGTAGTTCCAGCTACTCAGGAGGCTGAGGCAGGAGAATTGCTGGAACCTGGGAGGTGTAGTTTGCGGTGAGCCGAGATCACGTCACTGCACTCCAGCCTGGGCGACAGAGCAAGACTCTGTCTCCATACACACACAAAAAGACTCTTGATCTTATTGGAGGCAGGTTGGTACACTGGAATGAGTGGGAGATTTGGGATCAGGGAACCTGGGATGGAACCATGTCTTTCTCCCTTCGAAGTTGTGTAACCTTGGACAAGTCACTTAACCTCCAAGACTCACTTTCCTCCTTCATCAAGTGCTGTGTAAAGAATGCGGGAGAGTGATTTAAGCAAAGCTCCCTAACTGCCTGGCATCTAGTAAGTACACAGGTAATTTTAGCCAAATCTATAGCTGAACCAGCTAATGCCAGAAAGATATTAACTGGAGCAGTTTCTTATCCTCCTACCTCCCTGCTGCGTCTTCCCATACTGTCCCCAGACATTTCCCCTGGAGTTCTGTCTGTGGGTTGTCATTTTGTCTGCTTGCCTTTCATCCTCCAAACGTCTTGTTAATCGCACAGGAAGTGGGTGGGTAATGGGCTTCTCTGTTGTTCCACTGGCCTCCCAGTGAGTCTTACTGTTTTGCTTTCCTCACCACGGGGGCTTGTCACACCCTCTAATGACTGTTTTCCTTTCAGAAATGGCATATTTTTAGACAAAAAGCATTTCCTGGGGCTCATCACCGATTCCCTGGCAGATCTCTGACTTCTCAGCAATTTTCCCTGCTTCTCTCTGGTCACATAAAACCCACTCTGGCAGCATAAGCACAGGAAATGCAGGAACCACAGGCCCCCAGCAGTCTTCACTGCTCTGAGCCGATACCCAGTGCTGGGGGCCAGGACCCAGGCTGGGCAATCCTTAGTTAAGGCATGAGGTCCCAGCTGCTGGGACTGCAGAGGCTGTTGCTTCTGGCTGCTGTCCTGCCCCTCCCCAGCCGTCCTGCCCCTCCCCAGCCGTCCAGCTCCCCTCTGCCAGTGTTAGAGGGTAGGGTGGTAGTGTTTTCAAAGTTACCAAAACCATGCCCCTTTCTGAGTCAAGCCCAAGTTCAGATGATTCCCTTCCCTTCTTAGTAATAGCCATAGTCAGACACACCTGGGTTTGAGTCATGGCTTAGCCCTTGCCTAGCTTGAATGCTCTAAGCCTCAGTTTCTTCATTTGTAAAATGGGGGCTCTATTAGTAAACCTCACGAGGCCATCGTAAAGATGACATGGAATACAGTGGGTGAGTATAATGCTTAGCCCCATGCCTGGCACTTACTTGCTTTTATTTTTTCTGATCTAAATAATTACAATGACTTAATTATAATTTTAAATTTATAAAAATTGTTTTATAATTCTTTAAATATAATTATATTTCTTTTCCCTCTCCCATAGGCTGTGAGTCCCTGGAGGGAAGCGGCAAATCCTTTTTTTTTTTTTTTTTTTTTGAGACAGAGTGTCACTCTGTTGCCCAGGCTGGAGTGCAGTGACAGGATCTTGGCTCACTGCAACCTCCATCTCCCAGGATCAAGCGATTCTCATGCCTCAGCCTCCTGAGTAGTTGGGATTACAGGCACATGCCACAACACTTAGCTAACTTCTGTATGTTTTGGTGGAGACTGAGTTTCACCATGTTGGTCAGGCTGGTCTTGAACACCTGGCCTCGTGTGATCCACCTGCCTCAGCCTCCCGAAGTGCGGGAATTACAGACGTAATCCTGCCAAGATCATCATCTTTTTTTTTTGAGACCAAATCTCGCTCTGTCACCCAGGCTGGAGTGTGATGGCACAATCTTTGCTCACTGTAACCTCTGCCACCCGAGTTCAAGTGATTCTCTTGCCTCAGCCTCCCAAGTAGCTGGGATTACAGCCACATGCCACCATGCCTGACTGCTTTTTCATATTTTTAGTAGAGATGGGGTTTCACCATGTTGGCCCGGCTGGTCTCGACCTCCTGACCTCAGGCGATCCACCCACCTTGGCCTCCCAAAGTGCTGGGATTACAGGCGTGAGCCACTACACTCGGCCTGATCTAAATACCCAGTAAATGTGTAAGGGGCTGAGAAGGGTGAACTAATGCCTTTATGGCCCCAAAGAGCTGGGTTCCCTGCCCTCAGGGAGCTTCAGTGGGGAGCCCAAGGGTCCTTGAGAAGGGTCACTGAGAGAGATGGAAAGGGCATGTGGCTGGGCTGGCAGGGCAGTAAGGGTGGTTGTGATTGGGTGAGGAGGGTGGAGGAAGTCCAGGTGCCTGCCCTTTCTAAGCCTCTCTACATAATAAAAACTGAATAGTCATGCATTTCTATTTGGCTCAATTCATTCATTTGGTTGATTCAGATTTTTGGAGCACTAACTCCAGAAGGTTCTTCTAGGCAAATCTCCATTCACTATTCAGCTCACGCCTAGATCACTGTGAAGTGTGTAGCACTCAGACTGCCTCTTGCTGCTCCTATGACCATCGCAGACGCGGCTAATGGATTATAGTATTCTGTTGCCCTTAGCCTGATGTCATCTGAAAGTCCTTCTGCATAGAGCAGCCATTCCTGATGGAATAGAATCCTCACTTGTGTTTAAAGCTACTTCTTTATCAGCTGGGCGCCATGGCTCACGCCTGTAACCCCAGCACTTTGGGAGGCCAAGGCTGATGGATCATTTGAGGTCAAGAGTTCGAGACCAGCTTGGCCAAATGGATGGTGATACCCCATCTCTACTAAAAATACAAAAAAAATTAGCTGGGCATGGTGGCGAGTGCCTGTAATCCCAGCTACTCAGGAAGCTGAGGTAGGAGAGTTGCTTGAACCTGGGAGGCAGAGGTTGCAGTGAACTGAGATTGCACCACTGGACTCCCGCCTGGGTGACAGAGCAAGACTCTGTCTCAGAAAAAAAAAAAAAAGGAAAAAAACAACAAAAAAACCCACTTACCATCTCTGGCCTAGACCTTAGATCACGGGGTATGTTCTGAGGCCTTCAAACCTTATAATTTCTCCCGCAAAAATACTGCCATGCTTCAATTCTCTCTACCTTTCTTTATGGAAGCTTTTCTTACCCATTACTAGAAATATTAGAGAGGTGTTAGGTATTAGGAAAATGAAAAGGAGATAGACGAAAGGACGAGTCTTCCTCTATCTACTCATACTTTCAAGGTGTTTGGCAAAATCTGAAGTTTTGACTTAAAATGATAGAGTTAAATGCAATTCTTTCTGTATTTTTGTCTTTTCCAATTCTGTATTAAGCATGTACTACTTTTCGAAGTAGGAAAAATGTATTTTATAAAAATTGAGTAATTTTATAAAAATATAATTTTAAGTTACATTTAAAAATTGAGTAATTTTATTAAAATTTTTATTCAACATTTTATGAAAATGCATTTTCAAAAATTTCATAAAAATTTCTTAGACTTAATATTATATACCCTTTCATACCTTTGTGACTATAATACCTAATAAAAAATAAAAGCTGGTCTTTGGGTTTGTACATAGGAAACACCCTCTTCTCTGAACAAATCTCTCATTTACAGTCTTTTAAAATTCAAAGAATGCATTCCAGCTGGGTGCGGTGACTCAGCGCTTTGGTAGGCTGAACCGGGAGCATTGTTTGAGGCCATGAATTTGAGACCAGCTTGGGCAACATGGTGAAACCTTATCTCTGCAAAAATTACAAAAATTATCCAGGTGTGGTGGTGTGTGCCTGTAGTCCCAACTACTCAGGAGTCTGAGGTGGGAAGACCCCTTGAGACTGGGAGGTCGAGACTGCAGTGAGGCATGATTGTACCACTGCACTCCAGTTTGGGTGATGAAGGGACACGTTGTCTCAGAGAAAAGAGAGAGAAAAAAAAAAAAAGGGTTCCATGAAGACGAAGAAGGTGATGGAATGTCATCCAACATTGAGAAAAATATGCCATGCCCATCAACTCCTCTGTTCTCTTGGGGGAAGTGCTACCACAGGGTGGTCTTAGCCATTGCTCCATCCCTTTCTTGCTTCTTCTCAACGAGCTTTGTTAATAACTGGAATCCACTGGGCCATGTTTTTAGTAGAAGGCAGGGTCACTTCACTCAAGGAGTTTTGCAACAGCCACGGTCTTTCTCTGCTCTGGGCTGTAAAGCCTGGTGCCAGGCCTCCTGAGGGCAGGCCTTAAGGTCCCAGTTCTCTCATCTGTCCATCTGCCTGGTGACTGGGTGAATGGGCAGCCCCAAGCTTCTCAGCCTCCCTGGCTGAGCCAAGTTGGAAAATGAGGGTGGCCTCTTTTTGGGAAGTTGGTGATCTTCAATTTAAAGGGGTTGGAGCAGAAAGCATCGCTATGGCTTTGAGCCTAAGCCAAATCCCCTCTCCCATGTTGAGGAAAAGGAGAAAAGCTGACACTGTGCTCTTCCTTTGGTAATCAGTACTCTAAATTGTTGAGACCCAAGTGGGCCAAGAGCTGAGCTGAGAATTCTGAATACGCCAACGTGCTCATAAAACTGTATTCCTTAGGGTGGGTATGGTGGCTCATGCCTGTGATCCCAGTGCTTTGGGAGGCTGAGGCAGGAAGATTACTTCCAGCGCAGGCAACAGAGTGAGATCCAGTCTCTCAAGGCGCGTGTGCACACACATACACAAACTGTTCCCTGGAGCCCTTTAAATTATTAGAAGAAAAACAGAACTGTGGTGGACTAATGTTTAATGCTTACCATATCTCATCATGACGTTTTCAGATCAAGCAGGATAGCTCTGGGCAGTGGAGCTTAGGTACATTAAGAAAAAACTTCATGACCGTTAGTAGCTGTTCAAACAAGTGGGCATGAGGTGTGGAGGCTTGGCCAGCCAGAGAGTGCAAGGTTCACAGGGAGGAAAGGAGCCAATTTACTGGAACTGGATTATGAAACACATAAACCTTAAGTAAAAATATTACTAGCCTAGCAGAGTTCCATGGAGTCTGGGTGGCAGCTCTGTAGTTCTGTGGTTGTCAGTCCAGGCTGTCTTTAGATCTGAACTTGTCTGGGGTGGGCCTTTGTGTTACTTTATAAGTTCCCTAGATGATTCTAATGAGCTTCTGAGGGTGAGAACCACTGCCACGGTTAAACGGTCTCAATATGTATTAATCACAAATCCCCTGATAATGCCACGGGGTTGGTCAGCTTAACTCATGTTAGGAATCACATTGAGATTTGTGGACCATCCATCTCAGGAGCAGGTGGCAGGGCTTAATGTAAAGGCAAATTAATATTCCACGGAGCCTTGGTTCTCAACCTTGGCTGTGCAGCAGAATCCTCTGGAGGTCTTGATAAAACCCAGACTGTGGGGCCTCATTCTCAGAGTTTCTGATTCATTAGGTCTGGGGTGAGACCCTAACATGTCTAACAAGTTCCCAGGTGATGCTGATGCTGCTGGTTTGGGGACCACACTTTGGGAATCACTGTCATGGACACAGGTCTTGGCTCTGAGAGGCACTGCTGGGGAAGCAGAGAGAGCAAGGGTCTGGGAGGTGGTTAAGACTTAGGTTTGGGTCTATGGTTCATGCAGGTGCAGTATAGACAAAGGTAAGCCATGTGACCTCTTTTGAACCCAGTATTCTTACCTACAATCTGGGGTAATATTAGCTGCTTTGCCTTTCCCCAAGCATTGAGTGGGATAATGAGTAATCATTGGGCTTTTATCATGTACCGTGCATTTTACATGCATTATTCCCATTAATCTTCTCAACATTTATAGGAAGTGGGTCCTATTTTACAGACCCAGAAACTGAAGTTTAGGAAGCCTCAGTTCTTGTTAAGAGCAGTCCTTGTGTTAGAGGCAGTTCCAGCTGACCCCAGGGTTCAAGCTCTCAACCGTTGTGCGATCCCTGACCCTCAGTGGGAAAACCCTGTGAACATCCAGACTTGCCAAACAACTTTTAGCTGTGGTTTTTCTAAGCACGGGCAGGATTTGAGGTAAGGGATACCTGGTGGGCAAACCACTGTGCAACAGTGAGCAAATCCCAGTTCAGGTCTGAGCAGCGTGGGAAGTTTCCAGAAGAAAACATAGCACATCAAGGACTCATTTACCGCATTTGAGAATAGGCCACTCTGATAAGGTAGAGGCATTAATTAGGAGGAAAAAGTAGTCGAGCAAATGTTGCAGGGAGGCCAGGCTCTTGAACAGCCTGACATAAGCCCAGGAAAGCTGCTTCCTAGAAGGCCTAGTACCAGATCATAAACTCTGCAGCTGACTCATTAATCCAGTAAAAGTGGCTGCAAAGCTCTCTGGGAAAGGATGGATTTGAATAAAGAAAAACATTGCTTCTATGAGGGGACCAGAAGCAGCCATGGAGTGGAACCCAATATGTGCAAATCAGGCATTGTGAGCTCAAGAGCGGTTCCGAGGAGCTCACAGACACAAGGAGCCCCTAAGCAAAGGTTCTGCTGTGCAAGCAGGAAGCCCCTGAGAGATGTGTACCTTTTGGTCGCTGTGAACAAGATCCTATGGTCAAGGATGAGTGCGACAGGTGATCACTGAAGTCCGTTTCAGCTTTTAGTTCTAATCACCCTCTGAGATTCATGCTTCATTGGTCCACCAGATTTATTTCCCAGGGTCAGTAAACATTTGGATAGGAATACAATGAATGAAAAAAGAAACTATCAGAATCTGATGAAACGTCATGCCAAAGTTTATTAGGAATAAAAAGTTATAACTATTATATATAAGTAGGAATGCTGTGTAATCTATAAAAATGAGGTTGTCATGAGGATTCAGACAAAACAATGGATGTCTGAAAAGTGTTTTGAAAACGAATTATTAAATTAGAATAAAGGTATATATAACAGTTGGGATAATTTTTTCTGGATGAAGATATGTGAAAAGCAACTTTACTAAGTGATTACAGTACATACCATGTGAGCATTTCATATGACCTGCAAAGAGAAGAAGGAAACCATGTGCTTTCCAGGAGGTAAAATGCTCAGTTGACTGAGAGGCTGGAAGGTCTTATGGGGTCATATGAATGGGCAGGAAAATAGAAGATGACCTTTGATGCAGACAAAGCCATTATGTGTTTAGGGAAAAGTACCCCAAACAACATATAAAGTGGTTTCCTCTGACCTAAAGGGTATAAACCAGAGAAGAATTTTGGTCTTCGCAGCTTGTTTCTTACCTGTGATGCTGGTTTGGTCAAGATGGCTAACCAAGACTTTAAAATAACTATACGTCCTTAGAATAAAGGAACCATGGAGATCATGTGATCTGTTGATGGCTTTTATTTTATAGATGAGAAAACAGGCCCAGAGAACGGAATGGCTTGTTCAATGTCCTATAACTACTTAGAAAATGTTTTGTATACCAGATGGAAAACATCAGTCCACCTTTCACGAAACTTAAGATACCTGACAAAGGCTGCCTTAAAGAGTGTGGGGGAATTTCCAGAACCTTTTTATTTCTAATCACTCTCTGAGTCACCCGCTAGGAGTTCTAATCGCACCACCATTAGGTGAAAAGTTGACCAAACGGTCCCTCAGCATGTCCCATTGCATTGCTGTAAAAGTCAAATCATTGAGATGGACAGATAGATACCTCATGACTAGTAACATTTTCCACGTAATCTTATATAAATGATTCCTAATAAATTACACAGACAGGACTTCACAGTAAAATCACAAGTGAGTTTAGTGCAGGCATAATGACAGCCCAAACATCTGTTGGTTTTGGAAGTAAGTCTTCCTATTTTAGAACTAGCGTTGAATCATCAGGAGATGGGGCTTGATAGAACTTCAGAGGAATTTTAGATCTCCACCAAAAGATCAAACTGCTCTGCCCTGTGTTAATTAGAAACGATAGATATCGAGGGCTATGATTGTCTCCCTAGTTTCCTGCATACCTCTTCCTACCTCGACAACATACCACAGAGTAGAGAAGACAGAGATTAGAGAGTTTGATGCTTTTAGTGTGGGACTGGTGATGACTGCCCTCTTGGACTCGATCTTCCCAGGATGGGTCCAACCTTCTTGGCCCCCTTACCTTGTTTGAGCTTTCCTGCCCTAGCTGAGTTCCTAGGCCTGTGAATCCCTGACCCAAGTACTTTACCTGCTCCCTCCAACTTCCTGGATCCACTTGGGACTCCATCCCTTACGGTTCTGATCTGTAATCTACACCCCACCTCTGCCCTTGGTTGAACATTTGGTCTTTGTCTCTTCCTCCCAGCCCAGCCCTACATGTCAGTCATTTCCTACAATCTGTGTTTAATTGATGACTGTACTGTCCCCTTTAAAACTTTTTCCATTGTTCATGTGGAATTTAATGGAACTCTTTTCTAAAAATCTGAATTTGGAAAAACTTCAATCTGCATGAAGACTACTGAAGAGCATAGTCTGTGTTAAAAGCCAGATATAAAAACTTGGCTTTCATAAGAGGTACCAATCATAAGTAAATATCCATCAATCAATAAACACATCCTGCTTCAAAGTTCAAAGAATAGGGAAGCAATCAAGTGGGGGAAATGACTGGTTCTGATTGGAAGAAGGGAGGTGACATGGGCCAATGTAGGGTGCGCATGACAGAGAATCTTCTTTTTCCCCTGGTTCCTGAAGGGATAAGACATAGAAACCCAAAATATCAGAAAAGTAAGGGAGCAGTGATAGGGCTTTTCTTTCCTGCAGTACAAACCAGTCATAGTATTCTTTTATGTGGACTTTAGATGAGAAGCCCTATATGTTCTGTTGTGTTCCTTTTTTTTTTTTTTTTTCCATTTTGAGACAGAGTCTCACAGTTGCCCAGGCTGGACTGCAGTGGCACAATCTTGGCTGACTGTAACCTCCACCTCCCAGGTTCAAGCGATTCTTCTGCCTCAGCCTCCTGAGTAGCTGGGACTACAGGTGCACACCACCACACCCAGCTAACTTTTATATTTTTAGTAGAGACAGGGTTTCACCATGTTGCCCAAGCTGGTTTTGAACCCCTGACCTCAGGTGATCTACCTGCCTTGGCTTCCCAAAGTGCTGGGATTAAAAGTGTGAGCCACCACGCCTGGCTGCCCTATATGTTTTGATGGGTGATCGAGCCACTGAAATTTCTAGAAAAACAAGGAACCCGGGAAGGACTCATCCCAAGAAAGTTGAAGGTGAGTTAGAAAATTGGCTTCTACCCAAGTTTGACAGAACTCAAGAAATGGCATAGGCTGTGATGAATAGCAACTAAAGAACGGAGCTCTGGTGCTTCATGTTTATATGTCTTTAAAACTTGCTTTAAATAAAATGCTTTATTTGTACTAGTTAAGTATTTGTTATGATGTGTTGCTTTAATGAGAAGCTCTGTTGAACTCTAGTTGTATGGGAAAGCAGGCTGGACTTTGACTGGATTAACCATGCAGATAGGAAGTTAGGCTCTTTGGAGCCAAGTTGGTTCACACAGGTGGCACTACCCACCTACACGTGTCCATCACACCTGTGTTATGAATACTGCTCCTAAGAAGACACAAACCAGGCTCTGGGAGCACCAGCCTAGGAAACTTGAGCCAATAAAGTCACCAAAAAGACCACAGCACTTAAAGATAGAAAGGGATAAGTATAGAGGGGGATGGGATGGTGACAGGTACATGCTCCTTTCATCATGATTTTTTTTTTTTTAAACACAGAATACAGTTCTTTGGGCAATTTTATTTTTTAAATGAAAACTTTGGATTTTTCAAAAGGGGTTATTCGCCTTTCATCTGTGTTTTCTCTACTGTTCTATTTTCTGATCCATTACTTTCATCTTTGAAACCTCTTATTGTGACTCTTGTATCAATGTAACTATCCATTAAAAGGCTTTTTGCTTTTCGGGTCAGAAGTGTTTAATATCAGACAATTTAAATGATTTTATTTGTATTGATCTCAAACTTGAGAGTTATGCAAGAGGTACTATAAAATCAAGTATCAAAGATATGAATCCCTTTATTGGACTTTTTAGATGAGCAGACAGGTTGAGGGGTCCTAAGGGAGTGATGGAAAAGTAGAAAACTCACCAAGACCCAATGCCTAGGTCCCTGAGAAACAGAGCAAGAAAGGAGTCCGGGAGATGGGAGTGCAGCGGATGAATACCTGCGCAATCTGAGGACACAGAAAAGACCTGATGGATTCTTTTCTTTCTTTCCTGGTTAGAGGAAGGGCATGGCTGACCCAGGCTGGCTGCAGGGGCTCAGATAGGACAGAGGAGTTTGGGGCAAAAGGGTGGGTGCTGTAGCTTAAAGGGGAGCAGTGGGCGGGAAGTTGAGTCAGCCTGGGCTGGTGCATTGTGGATATAGCACAGCATGAGAGGGTGGAGAGGAGTGGGAGAGAGTAAAAGAGCACAACAGGTTCTGAAAGCTTGGTGTGGTCTGGGTCATAGACTCCTGCAGATGTTCTGAGGGGTCAAGCCCTTTTCCTGAGGTCCCAGAGCTCACTGAAGCTGGAACCTAGACTGCAGGCCCTACCAACATCCTGTGCTCTGAGCAAGTGGCTGTCAGGACCCTGGAGTGAATGACACATACGTTTCCCTCCCACCTCCCACCTCCATGGAAGATGAGAACAGAGCAGTCAGGCTGGGAGGCAAACACCATCCCAGTTTGCAGGTGTGCAGTTGAAGCATAATATCATCTTTCACAGGGGAGTGGTCCTTGACTGTCACTCTAGCAGCCAGACACCCCCAGTGCTGCTCCAGGGGGAGTCCATGCTGGGAGAGAAGAGATTGGAATCAACTTCTTGGAGTCTCTTACGACTTCAAAAGCAGGGATGAATCTGCAGTGTTCTGGGGGCCGTTTAACGATAAAGGAATAATCCAAAAGCCTGTGCAGCGCTAATGAGCACCGAGAATAACTCCACCAACCTGTCTCTGCAGGCAGGGCCCAGCGGACCAGCAGAGCTCAGCTGGTCTTGGAAAGGGTTCCGCAGGCCTGCTCCCTCTGCCCAGAGGCCAGAGCTCAGCCAATGGGTTCCCTGAAGGATTGCCTGGGAGGAGAGGATTGCCTGGAGTGGCCTCTGAGTCAGGACTGTGCTCCTCCCACACAGGGGGAGGAAGTCAAGGGCTATGTGCAGGTGAGCAAACCAAGCTGACAGGAGCCTGACTTCTGAGGTGCTGGCTTTGGTTCCTCTCATGCTGAGGATTAATTTGTCGAAGTGGGAACAGAGCAGGAGAAGGGGATATTTATTTCTTTGGCTTTGGTCTGGCGTCCAGTCAGGGAAGGAGAGAGAAAGAGAGAATGTATGTGTGTCTAAACCACTGGGATGGATTAAGGGCAGGGCAGAAAGTGGACCAGTGGTACCAACTCTTCAAAAAGGTGCTGATGAAAGCCTTTATCATAAACACTAAATGTAATACTGTTTAGGGGGACAGAATAGGGTTGCCAGAAGGACACCTTTCCTGGATCCCGATGTTCATTTATTCTTCTGGTCATTCATTTAATCCAATCAATCAATCATGTCAATGCAGTCATCAGCATTTCTCCAGCATCCACTATATGCCATCTGTTGCACACAGATTAGACTACGGCCCAGCCTGTCTCTGCCTTCAAAGCACACACCATCCTACAGGGAAGGTGGAAGTATGAACAAGCAGACAACAATAGACATAACACAGGGTAATACATGCGAGAAATAGGAAAATAGATGATAGAAGCGAAGAGGAAGGCGGGCTTCACTCGGACACAGAGGGGCGCAGACATTTGGTATGTAACTTGGATGATGCAGTGCGGACTGCGTGATGGGTGGGACTGAGGACGAGGGAGAAACGTTCCAGGACTTCTAGGAGCAGGTTTGAACTGTGGGAGTGGGATGGGGTGGGAGGTGGGGGCGGGGGGACAGCACGAGGCAGGTGTGGAGGGGTGCACAGAGTAAGGTGTGAAATTTAAAGGAGGAGCTGGAATTTGAAGGGAATCGGAACCAGGGGGAGACAAGGGCATCCAAGAAGGCCAATGGGTGTGAAAGGCAGAGGCCTGGAGGGGAGTGTTGTTCCTTTCTTCTGCACACAGGTAGGAGGCAGAGTTGCACAGGGATTAAGAACACAGGTGGCTGGGTGCAGTGGCTCACCCCTGTAATCCCAGCACTCTGGGAGGCCGAGGCAGGCAGATCACTTGAGGTCAGGAGTTTGAGACCAGCCTGGCCAATGTGGTGAAACTCCTTCTCTACTAAAAACACAAAAAATAAAAAATTAGCCTGGCATGGTGGTGCGTACCTGGAATCCCAGCTAATCAGAAGGCTGAGGCAGGAGAATCACTTGAACCAGGGAAGCAGAGGTTGCAGTGAGCCAAGATGGAGCCACTGCACTCCAGCCTGGGTGACAGAGCGAGACTTTGTCTCAAAAACAAAGAAACCATAGGCCCTGTACCGAGACTGTGTTCAAATCCTGGCTCCGGGGGCTGCCAGCTTTGGCAAGTGTCTCTGCCTCTGTAAGCTTCAGTTTCCTTATCTATAAAGTGGGATCAATGAGGATGATCACTCCTGCAGCGGGTTGCTGTGAGGATTGGTAGTTCAGTACTTGGTGGGATAACTGGTATAGCCTTCAGTAAATGTTAGCTTTTATCATTGTCACTATTGCAGCCAATCTTTAAATGCTGTTTTTCCTTTGAAGTGTTTCTTGGGTCTTATCATGACCTCTCCCTCCCAGCAGTGACCACTCTAAGCTCTGCACCTGAGAATTGCCCTCCTCACCTCACTTCTGGGTTTCTGCACATCTTCCAGTTGGCCTTGGTGGCTTTCTTCCTTCCTCTGTAACCATCCTGTGGACCAACCCCAAACAAAGCCCTCTTACATGCCAGGTTTGGGAAACTCCTTTGCTCTAAACCACTAGCACTTTCTCTCAGAAAAGCACCAATCCGGCCCATTGTCCTCTTGCAGATGAGAAAACTGAGGGCTAAAGAGGCCATTGGACTAGTCCACAGGCCAAGGAAGTCTGTTCCTGAGCTCTGGGTCTCCCGACTCCTCATTCTCGCGCTTTCCTCTCCGACAGCTGCCCTCTTTTCCCAGTTCCAGAGCTTCTCTAAACTCTCCTGGAAAACATCAGGGCGAGTAGGAAATGGTCCTGTGTGGGCTCTGAGGTGGGTCATTGAGTTTGCAGCCCAGCCTGGCCCTTACTGGCTGAATGACCTTGAACAAGTGATGTCACCCATCGGAGCCTGGGGTTCCCAGCCGTGGAGAGCAGTGTTAGGCTAAGAGCTCCTTTTCAGGGTGAGAGTGAAGGTGGGAGATGTGACTATTACCTAAGTGAAGGACTTGGGAGAGTGTCTGACACACGGTACGAGGCTGAGATTTTGAAGCCTACTCTCTGGTCAGGGGGCCATCTCCGGCCCGGGGCCCACCTTAACTGTGCCCATGCTGCCTTCCATCCAGCCTTCACCTTTCCTGTTGCACATCCACATTCCAAGTCACGCCAGCCCTTCCACTCACCATGAGCTGTTCTCTACTTCCTGAATTCCTCAAAATCCTACCTCACTGCCTCTCCTGCAGAGTTAGAACTCCAGGAAAAAGCCAAAACTTTGTTTCAGAACTCTGTTATAAATATCCTTAAAGACAGACGCCAGGTGGTGGGTGGGGCCGACGCCCCGAGAGTGGAAGGGTTTTGGGTCTGTTCATCGGCTGGAGCAGCGCTCACTGGGAGCTGAAAGGACTTTCAGAGCAGAGCCCTACGGGGTGCTCAGACGTGTCCACCGAGCGCTCGGAAGCTGCAGGACGGCACCCACACAGCCTTCCCTGTGGGCCTCCAGGGTGAGCCTTCAGAGTTGTTTTCCCTTCTTAGGAAAAAGGGAGAGGTCTGTTCTTGCTGGGTGTGAGCCTGCTGCACCCGCCAACTGGCTGCCATTCTGATCTCTTAGGAACCCAGTGGCCCCACTCAGGGCCTCCCAGGGCCCCGCCTGTGAAGGAGGAAGCTGCGAGGAGTGCCTAGGGCTGGGAATCCCTCAGATACCTCTGTCCTTCCTCCAAGGGGTAATGAAGCGGGCATCTGTTCCCGTGCAGGCGTCCTTGGGTACGGGTGTGGATTCCTTCCTGTGACAGCTGCGGAAGCCACCAGAACACGGTGCAGAGCGCACAAGGCTGGTTTTCCATCACAGTGTGGGCCACGCCCTATGCGGAGGCACTGTTTGCTTTTCCATAAACGTAAAAATTGCTTAATATGACTCCAGAGAAGACTAAATACGTGTTCGCTGGTGGACTCTCTCTTGTTTATTTTTTCTGTTTTCAGGAGCGGGTGGGACTTCCTCCAGAAACTGCTGGTTTCCTGAAAATCTGGACCAAGCCTGAGACTTTTTGTGTACTTGTAGCTTTGTTTTGATTTGTGTATTTATTGTGAGATCTCTAGGGGACCTCAAAACAAAACAAAAGTCTATTTTCCAGAAGATTTTCACTCAAGCTTAGCAAAGGAAAAAAATTCAACCTCACCGGCGAATATTTGCCCCTCATTAAGCATTCTCCAAAGTGAGGTCTCTATAAAAGACACTGTCTATGTCACTTCCTGCTTGCTGGGAAAAGCCAAAGTTTCACTAGGCTTTGACTAGACTTCCCAGAGGTCGTCTTGCAGCGAGGGAGGCCAGCTCCTCCTGAGGTCCACTGGGCCTTTGGCTTTCAATGACTGAAAGCTGTTTTTGTCCCAGCAGAACTAGAAAATACGTACCTCACCTAAAAAAATAGGAGGCATGGCTACCATCTCTCCCTCTTGGAACGTATTACACCTATAGCCAAGGGGAGATGTATAGCCTTCTCAACATCCTATGACCTAACACCTTTTTCTCTTAAATATTCACTAGAAAAATAATAAAGCCATGGACATACTCTGATGTTATCGATGGCAGATTTTGGGGTTGACCTAATGTACTTTTTTCCTACTTAACGCACAACTTAATCATCTCCTGAAGAACAAAGAGATGGTGGCAAAAAGCCCTTTGCAAAACCTTTTTCCTATTCTACTGGGAAACCAGGATTAAGGACAAGGGACAGGAATGGTGCAGGGACAGGGGCTAGTTGTATAAGATGTGTAATTTTGAGGGGCAGAGGGGTGACCAGATTCTGCTGGCAACGGCTGAGAAACAGGGGGTTCTTTGGTTTCTGATGGGGAAAGAAAGCATAGGGTGTTATTTAATCCTGGTGGAAAGCTGGTCTCTAAAAACCGAAAGTACCCAAGATAATGGGGATAAAGATGGGAAAAGGTTAGAGGTGGCAAAGCCTCAAATAAGACGTATTCTTTGGGTGGTGTCATTCTAAATGTTTTGACTTGGAGGAAAGAGCTGGGAATGAGGACAACGTCCCTGCTATTATAACAACAACATATGCACCAACATAAAGAAAAATCCCATTTAAGAAAAACCTGCCTGGGCTGTGCTTTAATTGCAAGAGGTAGAAGGACGTGGTGGGTGAGGCTCAGCTGCTGGTCTAACAATAGCCTAAGCCGACCTTGCTCAGGGGAAGTCCATTGCTGAACTTCAAAGTTCAGTTTGTGAACTTCACATTTAGGAAGCACTTCCTAATGACCCCATTTAAAATTTTATTCTTCTTTCAAGGGACACAGTACAGAATACATGGGCTTACATTTTTTTTTTTTCACTCCAGCAATTTCCCTGCCTCTGTAGGAATAAAAAACGGAAACAGGTGCTTATGTATTTATTTTTAAAGCTCTCTAGGTACTGAGGACAGCAAGGACTTTTGCCATTTAATTTTTGTTATTGTCTAGCTCATGAAAATGTATTTCTTAATCCTCTAGCTACATATATTCCTGATTAGAAAAAGTATAAACTGGTATGTCCTCTGCACTCTGGGGGTGCGTGATTTAAGACTAACCATGTGGCATATACACAGAAAGCCATGCAGAAAATGCCTGCAGAGCCAGCATCGGGGGCAGGATGGAGACATGGGATCCAGGATAGAGTGGAAAGGGAATTGTGTGAATCACGGAAGGCAGAAAAGTGTTTATGTCCAAGATGGAAATCCTCACCATATATCCAGTTCAGTCAGGTTTATGTGGAGGAAATGACCAAGCCAGAGCTACTGGCTCTTTTGATTACCAAATGGGATTGCCTGGCTGGTTTAGGGGGAATAAACACAATGATAATGAAAGTAATTGACCACAAAATGACATGGCCTGAGTCATAGAAAAGCTTTATGGAGAAGATAGCATCTGAAGGTCCCATTCAGCAATGGGTGGGGCAGAAGTGGTTTTGTATGCTGAGGGGGTGTGGTACACAGAGAAAAAAGTACTGCTGCTGCAGCTCTGCCCTGAAGAAGCCAAGTGGCATATCATAAACTGGGTGCCTTGTAGGCCTTCTTGCTGTCCACAGGTAAATTTGAGGAGCACTTAGAATACATCGTGTCTGCTGGACACGGTGGCTCACGCCTGTAATCCCAATACTTTGGGAGGCCGAGGTGGGCGGATCACCTGAGGTTGGGAATTTGAGACCAGCCTGACCAAAGTGGAGAAACCCTGTCTCTACTGAAAATACAAAAATTAGCCAGGTGTGGTGGTGCATACCTGTAATCCCAGCTACTCAGGAAGCTGAGGCAGGAGAAATGCTTGAACCCGGGAGGCGGAGGTTGTGATGAGCCAAGATCGCACCTTTGCACTCCATTCTGGGCAACAAGAGTGAAACTCCGTCTCAAAAAATAAAATAAAAAAATCATGTCTTCGAAGCCAAGGGCTGTTCAGCCCACATTGCCCAGTCCTGAGTTTTGGGCTTGTCTGATGATACCTGCATGCTGACAAAGGAGGTGCCCGGCCCTGGGTGTCATCTCTGCTGAAACCTAGTTCTCACTTAGCTCTGTGTTCCTGGGTATGCCACTTGACCTCCTTAGTTTTTTTATTAGTGAAATAAACGAGTTGAGCGAGATGTTCTCTAGCATAACTTTCATTTTTCCCATTCTATGCATGGTAAAGTATACTTAAACATATGTATATATTTCTTCAGTTGGGAAAATGGCAATGGTGAAGCCCTAAAAAGACAGAGGACCTCTCGTTTCCCCCAATTTGTTGCCTCTATGAATGTGATGGGTTGCAGGGGACCTTTGCAAAGAGAACAGACATCTACCCGAGGCTGTGGGGTACGGGGCAGGTCCCCAGTGTGGACAGGGCTACTCAGGCCCATGGGGGCAGGAGGCCTTAGCAGTGGCTACCCATGTGCTCCTGCAATCCTCCCAGGAAGGGTTGGCACCCCTAGTCTCTGCTCACCTCCCCAGCGCCTCCCTCCAGGGGCCTCTGGTCTGCATCAGGGGAGATGTGCCCTGTCCTTAGCTATGGCTTCAGGTTTGGCTCAGTGCTTTTTGCCCTGCATACTGGAAAAGCTTATTTTTCCCCATGGATATCAAAGTAATACAACTTCAGAACAACAGGAAGGTACAGGAAAGCGTTGAGGATGAATACATAATCAGCTATCATCCTATCACCCAGAGCAATTTATTTAAGTGCATTTTCTTCTAACGTATTTTTTCCTTAATGCAAATGTAAAATTTTGCATTTTGCTTTTTCTTTTCTTTTGGCTCAACCTCATAGCATGTTTCCATGCCATTATATATATTTGACCCCACTTCATTCCATTCTGCTTCTTTATGCTCACCCTCTTCTCTTGGTGTCCCTGACTTCAGTCTCCCCTCCTGAGCTCATGCTGTGTGCCTGTCCGAAGTGCAGCCATTCTCCATTTGTCATTTAGTCCTCCCATGCTTTACGGTTCTCTCTCCCCCACGAAGCCTTCTTAGACCACTTTGGAGAACTCTCCTGATTGTCTATCCATCCCTGACCCCCTTCCCTTCCTTGGGGTCTGGACCATGACTTGGGTCCTAAACAAGTGCTGCTCTGGGCTGTTAGGTTTCTTTTTATGTAGACACCCCTCAGGCAGTGGTGCATTGGTAGACACTCAGCAACTGGCTCTCTGGAAGAAAATGTATTCCTATATATACACGCATACATGCATATATTGTGCATTTTATTGCTCTCAAGATGAGTATTATACAATTTATAAATAATAATCAAATATACAGTATTTATTGTAAACTCCAAATAGCAATTGATTTTTACGGAATACTTTTGCTGATTTTTGTTGGACCCTTGTCTCACTAGTCAACCTATGGTGGCAAATGAGAAGTGTAGGTTGGCTGACAGGTTTATTTACGTTAATGAAGAAGACAAAAATGAAATAAAGACATGTTGGAACTTCAATCATTCAACAATGACATGATTTCTTTGCTCAATCAAATCATTGTTTTTGAGCATTGGAAGGATATTTCCTTAATGTTTTGTGCTAGTTACAATCGGGACAGTTCTAAGTTTAATCTTCATTACTAAAATTTTTTTCTCTGGCTCTCTTAAGTCTAGATGAGGGGCTAGTAATCTATGGCCTGATAAATCTGGCACACCACACGTTTTTATGAATAAAGTTTTATTGGAACACAGCGAGGTCCATTCATGTATCTATTGTCTGTGGCTGCTTTTGTGCTATGATAGCAGAATTGAGTAGTTTTAACAGAGACCTACGGCCTACAAAAGGAAAAATATTTATTGCCTGGCCCTTTATAGAGAAAGGTTTGCTGAACCTTGCTTTACACAGTCAACAAAACAATACATCAAACCCTAATCTATAATGTTTGTCAATTTCCATGTATAAATACAACCATCATGGCTGCTGTTAAGCTCCCATTGTGATGTTACTGATAATGGAGTTGGGAAGAGATTCACTTTGGTGTAGCATTCAATAGTATTTCCACCACCCAGTACAACAGATGGAAATAACCTTACAGACAGAGACAATAGTAAAATGAGAACATCTGAGTATTAATTACTGTCATTTTAAACATTTGTTTCATCGTAAGTTTTATAATGTAATTTTAAAATAATGGCTGTGTTTAAAAATCAGCTTGCAAAATTCTTGAAAATTTAGCGATTGGCTTTGTGAGAGGGTGAGAGCTTTCATCTTCACTGGGGAAAATATCCTAGCCCAGGTGGGTGATACATCTCTCCAAATCCCAGGCCCTGGGGGTGATCACTGCACACGGCAAGGGCATGGGAGGATCTTGTGAGCATCAGAAGTCTTAAAGTTGAAGAAAGAAGCCTCTTGTGTGTAGCAGAGGCTCCAACCCTATCTGTTGACTAGAAAATTGCCATGCACTGTAGTCACCATGTGGGAGTAAAACCATGAACTTCCACCCACCACAGGCAGAACTGAATCATTCAGACAGAGCCATCCAGAAGGCACAGATGGCTCCCTGACCCCATTTGACCTGGGCTGGGTGCTCCATGAAGCTCAAGCTCAAGGTCGGCTCTGTCAGCCCCAAACCCCAGCTTTCTGCTTTGGAAGTACCAACTTACATCCCCACCCTTTCCTCCAGCCCAGGAAGGGAGTAAAGCCAATGGGGTTCCAGGGGAACATAAGACCTTGGCCTGGGAAGATGATGGCTGGGACCCATGTGACTGGGCATGACTGACCAGAACAAATTGGTGTTTTCCCTAAGGAAATCCCATGCCCCAAACCCTCCCCTGCCAGCTGCTCTGTGGCCTTGGAGACAAGCTATTTCTCTGGTTATTTGCTCCAAGTTGACCCAGAGCTGGAAGACAAGTGTGGCTGAGACACCTGCATGAAATAGCAGGGAGAGAACAGGTGCTCAGGAATCACTGGGCTGGGTTCCCATCTCGCCATCACCACTGTGTGTGTGACCTCGGGCTTGTCACTTAACCTCTTTGAGCCTGTTTCCTTGTAGGTTAAACACCTTACAGAATCACTGTGGGGTCAACTGAGATAATACATGTGAAGACATGTTGCAAATAGCAAATGTGAGAGGGCAGTGAATAGGACTTACTGGCACAAGGACCTCTGCTAAACCACCAGGTGCGAAGGAACCCACATTCTGTCCATTTGTTTTTTCTTTCTTTTCTTTTCTTTTTTTTGAGACAGGGTCTTGCTCTGCATGATCATGGCTCACTGCAGCCTCACTCTCCAAGGCTCAAGCAATTCTCCCACCTCAGCCTCCCCAGTAGCTAGGACTACATCAGGCCTGGCTGATTTCTTTTTATTTTTAGTAGAGTTGGGATTTCACCATATTGCCCAGGCTTGTCTTGACCTCCTGGGGTCAAGTGATCCACCTGCCTTGGCCTCCCAGAGTGCTGGGATTACAGGCATGAGCCACTGCGCCAATGTACGGAACCCACATTCTGTAATGAGAGTTGCCAGCAATTGGGGCCACATTCTTCCAACTCCAGGGCTCTCAAAGAAGCAGTCTTTATTCCCATCACCACCTTCCCCCAGCCTATGTAGATAGACAAGTGGGAGGGGAGTGTAGGAACTGCTGGGCGAATAATGCAGTTCTGTTCTTCCCATTGTGAGTCTCTTGAGTTCAAGTTGGGGGATAGATTAGAATCACTTATCAAGAATGCAGGATGAGGGTGCCTGCAGGAGGCAGAAATGCTCATATTGTGCCAGGCTGGATGCTGGCTGAGATGTTGCTATTCTAGGTCCCATCTGGTGCTGGGGATATGAGGACGGAGTTTTGGAGAGAGACTGACCTGTATCCATAGGAGTTTATGGGGCTGTGTGGGAATGTGGGGGTTGTGCCTGCTTTAGCCATCTGAAGAGAGGAGGCTCAGCCAAGCTGGAAGAAGAAATACTATGAGGTAGCGTGCCTGAGGGGATGGGTCCCCACACCTCAGCTCCCATCAGTCCTCAGAGGTGGGGAAGAAGACCCAAGTCATTTCTGAGACTTTGTACAAGAGGACAGAGTAGGAGGGGCATGGACCTTTGCAGAAGCCAAAAGGGGCCACAGCTGTGCTTCTCAGTGATAAATGGGCTGGGCTTACACCAATAGGACCCTCAGAAAACCACATCTACCATCTTCACAGGCCAAGGCCACCAGCAGCAGATGGGACCACAGTGAACCAGAGCAAGAGCAGACCACTCACAAGAGGTGAGGACCTCTGTGTCCCCCAGCTGTTCCCTCACTACTAGCTCCCAGCCCCATAGGGGTTGGGCTCTGAAAAATGAGTGGCAGCAGTCCGAGGACCAGGCCCCATTGTTTTCCAGAGAAAAGAGGAATGAAAGAGGAGAACTATCCTATCCCCTTCCCACTGCAGATTCCATCCTCTCCGAGTCTAGCTCACGAGATGAAGGGAAGAATGTCAAATCGGATGTGAGACTGAGGCTTTAGAATAAACAAAATAACTTTTAATAATCGAACTGACCAAAAGTTAAAAGAATCTGCCCAAGATGCTATAAAGGGATGGAAGCATATAACTTGATAGTGCGTGGCTGAAGGCAGGGATGGGAGAAATAGAAAACTGTTTGACATTTACACTCTTCTAAATTCAGACTGCTCAATGAACCCTGAACAGAAACCTTAGTTTTTGTAGTAGGTGGTCCCTTTGAACTTGATGGAATGGATCAAATACATTTATAGGCAGACATTCTCAAACTTTGGTGCCTGTATCAGAATCACCCAGAGGGTGCATTAAAATACAGACTGCCAGGCCCCATACCCGGAGTTTCTGATTCAGTAGGTCTTGGGTGGGATGGAGAATTTGTCTTTCAAACAAATTCCCAGGGGATGGAGATGCTGCTGGCCTGGGGACCACAATTTGAGAATCACTGTGGAATAGACTAAAGCATCACTGAAATGTGTATTTAACATAGCCTTGAAAATAGGCCCCCGAGCATCCTAGGATGCCAATGAAAGTGCTGGTTTTATTTATCTCACCCATCTGCTTCCTCTGGGAGGAACGATGCTTGAGCGTTGTGTTGGTCTTCCAGTGTGTTACAGAACTAACTGAAAATCCTTTTGCCCTACAAATGAGTCTGTTATGCCGCCCGGGATTTTCCCCACACTCACATGGTCTGCTTTTCCCAGGAAGATTAGCTATGACAGCACACCTTTGAGCGGGGCCCAAGGTGCACAGCCAGGGCTGTCTGAGCAGGGCAGAAACATCCTCCTGCTTGCCCCTGTGGAAGCAGGAGCCGCCCTTGCCTCCAGCTCATCCTCGTGCCTCACAGCCAGTCCTCCACGGTCTGTGGGCATTTCCTCCGCCAATGGAGTGACCCTCCCATGTGGATCCTGATCAGTCCTGTTTGGGTAAAGCTGATCCTGTCCAAGGGATGGATAGGATGGTTCCCAAATCAGGCCAATCAGAGATCCCATTCTCCTGCCTGTGGCCATGTATTCAGGGGTGGGCACCTGGCTAGAATCATTTCTGGAACATTGCTATAGGTATGTGATAAAGTATGGCTTATCTAGAAGTTTGAGTTCTAAGGACTGAGGAATCTGGCACTCTGAAGTGTTATGAAGGGAGGGGGTGGGGAGTGAATGAAGAGACATGGTGATTTTATTAAGGTCATAGATCCAGCTGCCCCTGAACCTTATAATTTGGACATCTCTGTTACATGAGTAAATAAATTCCCCACAGGTTAATTTGGGTTGGATTATTATTCTTGTGACCCAAAGTCTCAATGAATAGACTTGCTTACCTGCCTTTTTCATATCTCCAAATACGTTGACTTTCCTCCACCCCACTGGTCTACTTGTCACTCCAGGCCTGGGTCTCAGTAACAGCCTCCCAATCCTGTGCGGGTCAGGGCCTCCAAGTAATGAATCCCAACTGACTGCTTGCCCAGTCCGCTAGACTTTAATGGGGAGGGTAGCCTGGCTTCAGTAAACCATGATTCTTCCTAGTACGTTTCCTGGGGGAGGAAGGCAGCACTGATAAATCGCAATCACAGCCTCATCGTGACTTATAATGTGGAGTCCCACGGCAAAGAAAAAGTTGTTGTCTGGCGTCCACAGACCTCTAGTGTTCATCAAGAAAGTCCCAGAGTCTTTAGACTGTACCCCTTTATTGCCCTGGGCCCGGTTCTACCTGTAAACCCTGAGTGCTGCAGGGAAAATGGCTTAGGGACCATTGGTATAAACTAGCACAGTGGGCTGTGTTATCAATACCAGGCATTTCTTACCACTTTCACTCAATAAAATTAGCAAAACATCCCGGTGGCAGGACTGTGACCTGCTCAGTACCTTGACCTTCCTAGTACCTAGGTCTAGCAGACCACCAGTGGGTAGCTTGGGTGGTCCCAGGCCATGTAGCATTTCAATGCATTTCTAAAATACATAGATCCACATATTTATTGAAATTGACCTTTAACTGAAGATTTCATAGAAAAGGATTTAAATTGTACGTTGTTCAGTGAAACTTAATAAAATTCCCCTTTAGACAGTGCTGTTCTTTTTCCCAAGTGCCAAACACTGCTGGCAGCCTCATCCCTCCCATGATTGGCCTCTAATACTTCCCCCTCTTGTTCTGAGGTAGTTCTTCAGGTGAGAGGCAGGCCCAGCATCAGAATTAGCATCACCGGGGACATCGTTAGAAATGCACATTCCTACCTGACAAAAACAAGAAATGGGGAAAGGATTCCCTTTAATAAATGGTGCTGGGAAAACTGACTAGTCATAAGTAGAAAGCTGAAACTGGATCCCTTCCTTACTCCTTATACAAAAATTAATTCAAGATAGATGAGAGACTTAAATGTTAGACCTAAAACCACAAAAACCCTAGAAGAAAACCGAGGCAATACCATTCAGGACATAGGCATGGGCAAGGACTTCATGTCTAAAACACTAAAAGCAATGGCAACAAAAGCCAAAATTGACAAATGGGATCTAATTAAACTAAAGAGCTTCTGCACAGCAAAAGAAACTACCATCAGAGTGAACAGGCAGCCTACAGAATGGGAGAAAATTTTTGCAATCTACTCATCTGACAAAGGGCTAATATCCAGAATCTACAAAGAACTCAAACAAATTTACAAGAAAAAAACAACCCCATCAAAAAGTGGACAAAGGATATGAACAGACACTTCTCAAAAGAAGACATTCATAAAGCCAACAGACACATGAAATAATGCTCATTATCACTAGCCATCAGAGAAATGCAAATCAAAACCACAATGAGATACCATCTCACACCAGTTAGAATGGCAATCATTAAAAAGTCAGGAAACAATAGGTGCTGGAGAGGATGTGGAGAAATAGGAACGCTTTTACACTGTTGGGACTGTAAACTAGTTCAACCATTGTGAAAGACAGTGTGGTGATTCCTCAAGGATCTAGAACTAGAAATACCACTTGACCCAGCCATCCCATTACTGGGGATATACCCAAAGGATTATAAATCATGCTGCTATAAAGACACATGCACATGTATGTTTATTGCAGCACTATTCACAATAGCAAAGACTTGGAACCAACCCAAATGTCCATCACTGACAGACTGGATTAAGAAAATGAGGCGTATATACACCATGGCATACTATGCAGCCATAAAAAAGGATGAGTTCATGTCCTTTGTAAGGACATGGATGAAGCTGGAAACCATCATTCTCAGCAAACTATCCCAAGAACAGAAAACCAAACACTGCATATTCTCACTCATAGGTGGGAATTGAACAATGAGAACACTTGGACACAGGAAGGGGAACATCACACACCGGGGCCTGTTGTGGGGTGGGGGAAGGGGCGAGGGATAGCATTAGGAGATATACCTAATGTAAATGACGAGTTAATGGGTGCTGCACACCAACATGGCACATGTATACATATGTAACAAACCTGCATGTTGTGCACACATACCCTAGAACACAAAGTATAATTAAAAAATGTGGAGGACAAAAAAACATGCACATTCCTGGGCCCCACTGTAGGCCTATTGAATCAGGAACTCTAGAGTGGGGACCACAATCTGTGTTTTAAAAAGCTCTTCAGTGGATTCTGATGCACACTCAAGTTTGAGAACCAGTGACCTAATTGATTTAGCTCCTGACTCACTTTACACACCACACACAGAAACACAAAAGACCAGAAGAGGCAAAGAGGCGACTACCTATTGCTCCTCAAGCAAGCTCCTTGGGGGGTCTTGATCCTTGCCCCAGATCATATATGAGTGGTGTCAGCCCATAAGACAGGCAATTTTTCTACTAAGGTGCTAAGGGTCTCTTCATACTGTCACACTGATGATTCTGGACAGAGGACAGGCTGGTCCCTCTGGTCTTTGTTCCAGAGCCTCGGAGGACATTAGAATATCTGATGGTGGGGACAGGGTGGGGCCCACACCACCAGACAAAGCAGAATGAAGTGGAATAGAAAGGTCTCCAAGGGAAGAAACAAATGCATTTAAAACCCAAGGCTGGGCATGGTGGCTCACGCCTGTAATCCCAACACTTTGGGAGACGGAGGCGTGGGGATCACTTGAAGTCAGGAGTTTAAGACCAGCCTGGCCAACATGGCGAAACCCTGTCTCTACTAAAAATACAAAAATTAGCAGGGTGTGGTGGCACATGCCTGTAATCCCAGCTACTAGGGAGGCTGACACAGGAGAATCGCTCGAACCTAGAGGAGGAGATTGCAGTGAGCCAGGATCATGCTACTGCACTCCAGCCTGGGTGACAGAGTGAGACTCTGTCTTAAAAAAAAAAAAAAAAAAAAAAAAAAAGAACAAATGCATTTAAAACCCATTCCTCCCAGCAACCCGCATGGATTATAAAACCACATTTATCTTTCAAAGTAAATAGCAATCAGTCCCAAGCAGCAAGGAGACTCAAATAATGGCTAACATGTGTTGATATTGACGGACCCATAAATCTTCATTTCTTTGGCAGAGAATGTTGGGTGGCATTTTAATTCCAAGCCATCGAATGAGGAGAGAGATGCACCTCTGCTGTGGATCTTAGCAGAGCATCCTTGGAAACACAACCCAAGGAGCGTAGAGTTTAGCCCCAATCGATGGCCGCCAACATGCTTCATAACGCTCCATTACCCAGGTGGGGGGTGTGGCGGCTGAAGCATGGAGCAGCTGAGCCTGGGGTGCTTGCAGACAGGAATATGAGCAGCCATCTAGGAAGGACAAAGGGCCCTTGGAGCCTCCCCGGCATGACTAATCGCTCCCTCCTGCCCTGGGCTCCCTTCTTTGTTTGAGCCCTGCTGCCCCCTGTGTGCACCCAGCACTTTCCGGCCTGCCAAGCCCTCTTCCGAAGTCTCTCCTGCTTCTCTTCTCAGCGATTTTCTCATCTTGTGTGGCCGGTCCCAAGCCTGGTTTTTGTGCTTTAGGGGAGATAAACCTTTCTCCCACTTGTCAGTTTTGTGTCTGAGAGTGCGGATTACTGTCTGTCCCCACTCTCTGTTCTGTCGTTTGAAAAGGTATTTTAGTCACCGTTAGTTACGACTTGCCACTCTGCTGAGTATTTTTGCATATATTTCACTGAGTCCATATTAGCTGTGTGATGTTGAGCCAGTCATCTGACCTTGTTAAGCCTGTTTTCCCATTTTTAAAATGGGGAGACAATACTAGCATTTTTCTTTGAGGGTTGCTGGGGGTTAAGTAGAATCTTCCAGGGAAGCTCCGAGCCAGGCCTGGCATGTGGTTAAGGCCCACTTAGGCCTGCTGGCTTCTGCCAGTGCTGAGTGGGGTGCTCTCCTTCACACCCTGAGAGCCTGAGCCAGCCACGCTGCAGGGCACCTGTGGTCTGTTTTACGTCTCCTCCCCAGGGAGGGAGTGCATCTTATTTACCTTTGCCTCCCTAGCCCTGAGCACAGGTTTGATGCAGAGTATGTGCCTGATAAATGCATGTGAAGTTAGGAAGGGAAAGAGGAAGACTGTAGGTGAGCCCCAGAAAGCCCCAGTCCTGAGCTAAGAAGAGGGGGCTGGGGGACCGTGATGAGGACATAACACATGCCTTCACCTGGCTTGATGGGAAAACTGCAAGAAATGGCTTGGAAACTGCTTAGAAACCTTTTGGCAGACAGGAAGGGACTTGAAGAGCTCCCAACCCTAGTCCAGGTGAGAGGAGAGTGATTTATCCAAAGTCACACAGTCTTTTGGTGACAACATTTGGGCCCTAATGTATGGCTGAAGTTTGCTAGTATGGGCAGTATTCGATACCATGTTAGGAACTTATTACAAAGGGCTTGAGCATCAGCAGGAATATACATTACTAGAAACAGCCAGAAGACCCTAGGGGAGGCAGCTAGGAGTAACTTTTTAGGTACCCCTTCTCCTTTCTGGTAGTTACTAGAAGCCTCCGCCTTGCCACCACTCCCACCCTTTCCCCATGGCCACTGCCAGTTCTGCTTCAAGGGCCAGCCCTGAGCTAGGTCGTTTTCTCCCCCGCCCTTTCTCCATCAGGTCTGGGGACTTGACGGGAAGTGCTTCAGATTAAGTGTTAGGTGCGTGCAGAACACCACTGGCCTCATTTCAAACCTCATTGCATTCTTTTACTAGTGGGGAACATGACAATTAGGCTGTATCAATCCCAGTTTCCTCATACGTAAAGTGAGAATAACAATGTATATTTTATAGATTATAGGTTATTGTCAGAATTCAACCAACTTACGCAAAATGCTAGATGAAGTATAAAGGGATATCCAGTTGGATTTGAGTCAAAGGCCTGTGTCTTATTCTTCTTTGTATTTCTTCCCATTTCCTTGTTCCTCTGATGCTAGAACACTGCCTTATATTTAGCCATAGGTGCTAATTACCAGTTCACTGAAGAAATGAGAAGTTATTTTTGTGACCTTTAGAACTTTGCTTCCCAAAGTGTAATTCAGGGACCAGTGGCACTGGTGTCACCCAGACCACTTGTTAGAAATTCAGATCTCGGAGCCCATCCCAAATCTACTTTTAAAAAAACATTGATTGCATCAAGCTCCCCAGATGATTCACAGGCACTTGAAATTTTGAGAAGCTCTGCTCTGGAAAGCACAATTTGAAGCTGGGAGAATCGAAAACTCTCACTGAGGTCCTGAGCATCGTGGTGAAGTGATACATGCAAGAAAGTGACACAAACATGATGTGCATGCCCCTCTTCTCACTCCTGCTTGTCTGGAAGTGGTTTTCTGGTTCCACAGAAACTCGCAAGACTTGGAATCACTTCTGTAAGACGTATAATGGGAACAGAGCCAGCTTCTCATGTACGTGTGTGTTTTCCAGAGGAGACTTGTGGTCTGGAGGGCAGCTCTCCCTCTCAGTCGATGGTCCTGTCACAGGTGTCGAGCGCAGACTAGTCAAGAGCCCAAGTGATTTCAGAGCCCAAGTGGTCACTTCTAGATGGGGAAGTAGGGCAGGGCCTGAGCTAGGTCTCCTGGGCCTCTGGGATGCTTTCCATGAACTCTGACAGGGGTATAGAATTTGTCAGATGAAATTACTTAAAACTCATTTACTTTTTTTTTTTTGAGATGGAATCTTGCTCTGTTGCCCAGGCTGGGTGTAGTGGCACAGTCTTGGCTCACTGCAACCTCCACCTCCTAGGTTCGAGCGATTCTCCTGCCTCAGCCTCCTGGGTAGCTGGGAGTACCGGCACACACCACCACATCTGGTTAATTTTTGTCTATTTAGTAGAGAAGGGGGTTTCACCATATTGGCCAGGCTGGTCTTGAACTCCTAACCTCATGTGATCTGCCTGCCTCTGGCTCCCAAAGTGGTGGGGTTACAGGCATAAGCCACTGCACCTGGCCAAAACTCACTTTTTAAAGGTGTATGTTGCTTAGCCCTCTGATGAAGATTCAAACATGCAACCGTCATTTGCCACGTGCCTGTTCCATGCCAGGCGTGTGTGGGTTCTGGGGAAACAACAGTAGCTAAGCTAAGACTGGCCGCAGCCCTTGGGGTGCCTATCCTCCAGCAGGGAGAGAGGTGTGTAAGCAGATAGCTGGGCGCAAGGAGCCAGCGCCATGGGAGAGAGGTCCGCAAGGGGCCATGGGACAGTGGGCAGCACAGATGACTGTGAGCATTGGCACCAAGCAACCGAGATGCTCACAGCCTCAGACACTGGGGAGACATGGCAGAAGCCCAGCAAACAGGGCAACAGGAGGATCTTGAGTGGATTTCTGTCTGAAAAACTCTATAAACAACTATCTTGGAACAATTGGGGAAACTGGAGTGAGGTGTGGATATTGGATAGTATAAAATTATTTTTAATTTTCTGAGGTGTGGTGATGGTACTGGGGCTATGTAGGAGAATGTCCTTAGTAAGAGGCATGAATTCCAGCTACTCAGGAGGCTGAGGCATGACAGTCGCTTGAGCTCTGGAGGTGGAGGTTTCAGTGAGCTAGATCATGCCACTGTACTCCAGCATGGGTGACAGAGTGAGACCCCTATCTCAAAAAAAAAAAAAAAAAAAAAAAAAAAAAAAAAATACTAGCATATAAATATTTAGAATTGAAGTATCATGATGTCCACAACTTTCATCTGGGATATATATGTGTGTGTCTTTCTCTCTTCCTTCCCCCTCTTGTCTCAACTGGTTTTACACGTCACACACATATAAATATGCACATAGAGATAAAGCAAATATACCAAAATGCAAACAGTTATTGAGTCTATCTGGAGGGAATATGGAAATTCATTGTATCATCCTTCAAACTTCTTTCTGTAGTTGAACACTTTTGTAATAAAAAGTAGAGAAAAACACTGGGAGTAGAACATGAATCCGGTGAGTATTACATGACTAGTAAATAGATGCCTACACATGTTAGTTTTGTGACCAGCAACGGATAGTTTCAAAGTGCATTCATTTACATGGTCTCATTTCACCCTCAAAACAGCCCAGTGGGGTCTCTATAATAGTAATCTTCTCTTTCCTAACGACTGACCGAGGTCTGCAGGCCTGGAGTGATTTGTTCAAGGCCACGTGCTGGGAAGCGATGGAGCTGGGACTCAGGCCCAGGCCTTTCGACTCCAAATCTGGATCTCTTTTCCCACCCAGAGTCTCCCTCAGGGACCCGTGGTTTATTTCCCCTGTTCCAGGAGCCCCTGTTTATGCCAGGATCTTGTAGCCCAGACATGAACAGGAGCCCAGGAGTTTGTCCTCCCAGCCCCAGCTCTGTCCTCAGGCACCAGCCATCATCCCACCCTTCTATTTGGGCTTGATGGGGTGAAAGAAGGGAGGCAGGCATATGATGAGAAAGTGGCCGCCAGTCTTGGCCCTTTCCCCTCGTCTGAGGTCTGGGTGAGTCTAGGCAACCCCCTGGCTAAAGCCAGCCTGTATGGGAGAAACACCTCTCAAAGCCAGAGGGAGCAGGTTTGGGGTCCACACTGAGCACATCCATGCAGAGTTGATGGTTCCATAAGGCGCTGAGCTGGAGGGTGAGTTTTATCACTCACTCGCACATGGGCCAGCTAAACGGCGACTTCTCGGTCTCCTGCCAGTTATTGCTTACGCTGCCAGAAAGTCCCAGTCACTCTGTTGAAGAGGGCAGATGCCCCTCCCCAGCCCAGGCTCCCTGAGTCCCCACTCCCTCTCCCACCCCACTAGTGGCTTGCCAGCAGGCTCCAGCAGGCTCCTGTGTGTCTCAGCAGGGCTGCTGCTTCCTGTACCCCCTCAGCACAGGCCTCCTGTTTGGGCCTGGTGTGGACTTACTACTCACTTTCCAATCTCCTGTGTATTTGTAAGACTCTTTTCTAACTTGGAAGCCTCCCGGAGAGTTGCGGAAGCTCAAATAGAACAAAGAGAGATTTGCAGTGTCCCCTGTATTCCCAGTGCCAAGCCCAGGACCCGGGTCACAGCAGGGCCTAGAAAAGTGTTTGCTGGGTGTTATGGACTGAATTTTGTGTTACCTCAGATTCATACGTTGAAGTTGTAACCCTCAGTACCTCAGAACGTGACTGCTTTTGGAGCCAGAGTCTTCAAAGAGGTGATTCAGCTGAAATAAGGTCACTGGGGTGGGCCTTAATCCAATGTGACTGGGATCTTCATAAAAAGAGGAGATTGGACACAGAAACATAAAAGACTATGTGCAGAAGGAAGATACGCAGCCATGAGAAGACAAGGAGACAGACCTCAGAAGAAACCTAGTCTGCTGACCCCTTGACCTCGGACTTCTCGCTTCCAGAACTGTGAGAAAATACATTTCTGTTGATGCCCCCCAGTCTGTGGTCCTTTGTCCTGGTAGTCCTGGCAGACTGCTAGACTGTGTGAATGTTGAGTGACCATGTTGGGGTCCCAGCACAAGGCCTGGCACAGAGCTGGTGTGTGGCAAAATCTCTGACATCCAGAAACCACCCTCTGAGTATGGAAGAAGGTTCTTTGTAATTCTCCCCACCCTTGAGAATGTACTTTGTGAGATCCATCCACTGCCCGCAAAACATTGCTCCTAACTCCACGGCCTATCCCCAAACCTATAAGAACTAATGATAATCCACCACCCTTTGCTGACTCCTTTTTTGGACTCAGTCCGCCTGCACCCAGGTGAAATAAACAGCCATGTTGCTCACACGAAGCCTGCTTGGTGGTCTCTTCCCACGGACGCGTGAGACAGAGATTTGTGTGAAAGGAGCTTTCTCAGGTGTTGTCTTGATATTACCAAGCCACCGAGGAGCCATGGAGGGTCCTCTTCAGCTCATAAAAACGACCTGGAAGCTAGAGGATTCTTGGATGGAGGAAAAAGCTTCAGCTCTTTCGAAATATCCCTGGTGACCTTAAAAGTAGCCCAGAATTTTCAGGCTTGACATCACAGGGTTGTCCTTTCTCTGGGCTGCCTGGGTTTGTGCTCACATCTGTGTTTCTGGGCTTGACTTTGGGTAGCCAGGAGCAGTGACGGAGGCTGAGACGTGAGGGGTCCAGGGCTTTGTCCAGAGGTTTTTCCCCTTGGGCCACTGAGGCTGCTCCTGCCCATCAATCCCAGTTGTGTAAGGTGAGCAGAAACTTATGATAAAAAGTGGCCAGACCCAGAGGTTCAGAATATGTCCCAGGCTCCCCTATCCAAAATGGGATACCTCGGCAAGGCACAGTGGCTCACGCCTGTAATCCCAGAACTTTGGGAGGCCGAGGCGGGCGGATCACTTGAGGCAGGAGTTCAAGACCAGCCTGGCCAACATGGAGAAACCCCGACTATACCAAAAACACAAAAATTAGCTGGACATGGCAGTGCATGCCTGTAATCCCAGCTACTTGGGAAGCTGAGGCAGGAGAATTGCTTGAACCCTGGAAGCGGGAATTGCAGTGAGCTGAGATCACACCACTGCACTCCAGCCTGGGCAACAGAGCGAGACTCAAAAAAGCCAAAAACAATCCCCAAAACCAAATGAGATATCTTTGAAGGCTAAGATACCCATGTGGGCTCTCAGAGGGACTCCAGAACCTCTAGAAGTAAGCATCAGTGAGAATCACAGGACCTTGGTTCTTCCTCTTTGCCCTTCAGGCAAGCCCACATTTCAGCTACACCAGAGAGATTATTAGCTGAGTGGTCTAAGGAGAGTTTCTTCAACACTCTTAGCCACAATTTCCCCATCTGTAAAGTGGGGTAATACCTATCTCACAGGGTGAGATTAATTGGATTAATTGACATAAATAGGCAAAGAACTTGGCACCTTGAAACATTCTTAAAAGTAGTGGTTTCTATTTTTCCATACATCTTAGCTCAATTCAAGAAATGTAAGAATTTTCTTCCAAACAGCCATCAGATATCGCTTTTCATTGTCAGCACTCGATCAAACACTGCTGCATGTCTGGCGCTGAATAAGACAGTACTGGGCAAGAAATGGCAAGAACTGGGCAATTGATTGCTTGAGCTGTTCTTACAGAATCCCGTATTTGTTCTTCTGGTGTCTGGGAATCTTTGCGTTGCTTGAGGCAAATGAGTCAAGGTTCAGTTAAGGTAAAAAGTCACATGCTTAAAATGGATAGAACTTTGTTTCCACATTTCTCTTTCCTGATAACATTTAAATAGCTGATACCAGGGGAGGTCACCACTGCAGATCTCCTGGCACCACGATGACCATTATAATCAGTCCCGTTCACACCCAGAATGTCAGTGTGGAAGGGACGCTATTACTCCTGAGATCAGAGGTAAGGAGGTAAAGGGCGTCACCCAAAGCTGTGCAGCTTAGGGCATAGGTATTAAGAGACCTTCAAGGCATTCCCCAAGTTCCTTTGAGAGAGACAACACAAAAACACAACACAACAACAAAAACCAGCTATGCCATCAGCCAGACCATAATATTCACAAGTGACTGGAGACAATGCCCACAGAATAGAAACACGTGCAGCACAGACCCTCCACATCTGTGTTTGCATCAAGACAGGGAGGAGGCCTCTCCAACATCAAAAACCATCACTAAACATCTCCCTCTTCTGACTAACAGGAGTGACTTGCGGTCCTGTATCAATGCCAGCTCAGCCCTGTTTTCGTCTTCCCATCTGCTAGATCATTTATTGATTACATTAAATAATAATTAGTGATAATTAACGATGAAATTATTATGATGCCAAATCATTGAATTGGCCTCCTTTTTGACAGAATCCAATCCAGAATTCCCCTTGCTTTCCAACCCTTCCTTAGACTCATCCAGCACAAACCCAAGTCTGGGGTGAGCTCTCCCTTGCTGCAGTAAACCACAGAAACTAACTTGCAATTGATGTCAGCTGTGTTCTCCATGGTCTGCCAATAGTGAAAGTTTAAGTCTCTAAAACGGGAATAAGAATTCCTACCCAATATTCTTTACAGGGCTATTGCAAGAATCCAGTGATATAATGCAGGTGGGAATGAATTTTTAAAGTTGAAATTGCTCTAAGTCTATAAGAGAATATGACGTGGAATTTCCAAATGGCTCTCTTTTCAGACATAGAATAAGGTATTTTTAAGATGGAAGATTCATATTAAGCTTTGGTTATGTGCTCCTGCTTCAGTTTTCATGGGTGTTAATCTTTCCCATGATTTAGTGTTCAGTATAGCAGTTTATAAGAAAACTTCAAAGAGACTTGCCCGAGGTTGAGACCTGCCTTGGAGGAAGAGATGAATGTTTGTGGGTGCAGGGCCAGGTGAGTCTGCAAAACTGGTCCCTGCTGGGCCCCACCCTGCCCTTGCCTGCTGGGAACCTTGCTCTCTATCAGGGTGTGGTCAGGGTTTTAGCCAGCCTGAGATAAGGCTATCAACCCTCTGGGAAAGGCAGCCTTTTAAAAACACCCCCCTCATCAGTGGTCTGCCCTGCCTCCAGGAGGAGGACAACATTTCTGAGGATGGCTCTTGCGGTCCTTCTCTCTGGCCACTTCTTTTTATGTACCCCATCCAGGGCCTCCCCCACATCTCAAGAATTCCCGACTTCCCTCTCCCTTTTCCAGTCTCCGAGTCAAGCAAGGCTGGTTCATACTTTTTCCCTCTGCTTACAAGGTCCTTCCACTTCTTGAAGGAAACTTCAAGATTGAACTCGGATATCACCTCCTCTGTAAAGGCTTCTCAGCCAACCTCTTCTGCCTGAGGGCTCTTGTAACGTTTTGTACACAGACTAATTGCATTGTGTTGAAATTACGCCCCTCTCCCAACCTCCAACCTCCCTGCCCCACACAATCCCATAAGGGGCTAGAGACCCTGGCATAGTGGGAAGTCCTTGGTGAATGGATGCACACTTTTTCATTTTTGTATCCTCAGGGATATACTTTCCTGCTGACCATGGGGCCTGGTACACAGAGGACGGTTTAATAAATGCTGTCACAGCTGCTGTTGATCGTGTTATGTTTCAATATAAAGCAGTTTGTTTTCTTACCACTTTGGCTTCTCTTGGGACAAGGAAGCTGGAACATTTGTCACTGGAAAGTTTTTGGCAGTCATGGAAAGGCCAGTCCTAGTCAATGGATAACCCACAGGCTCTGCCTAGCTTTGATAACGCCCCACTCATAGGAAAAGAATTTTCTTGATCGTATTTTGAGGCCTGCCAAGGAGCGGCTCAGGGTGGATGGTTAATTAGTTTTTGCAATGATTATTTTTCTACCAATTACAAGTAATGCTCAGCTTGGGAATTTTTCTTCATTTCAAGGACTGCTTTCTTTTTAGCATGTAGATATTTTATTTTGGATGAATACATTTTCACAAACATCTTGGGGTTTTAAATATTATTGGGGTTGTAGCTACTGGGGAAGAGGTCAGTATCTGGGAGCAATAGATGTTGATTCTCACCCCTTCAATCCTAGAGAGTTAGAAATGAAGTGAAGTGTGCCCTGTAGCCTCATGTTGTTTCTGTAGGAAGCACCCTAGCCTGGAAGTCAGTAACCTAGGTTCAAGTCTTTGTTCTTTTGGTTTTTTTCTAGTGTTTCTCTGTGGTCCCCACACCAGTAGCAGCATTTGGGAACTGATGAGAAACGCAAATATCCAAGTCTACCCCCAGGCTCACTGAATTAGCAACTCTGTAGTTAGGGCCCCAGAATCTTATTTTAATAAGCCCTGGCCCGGGGCAGTGGCTCATGCCTATAATCCCAGTACTTCGGGAGGCTGAGGAGGGCAGATCACGAGGTCAAGAGTTCGAGACCAGCTGGCCAACACGGTGAAAGCCTGTCTCTACAAAAAATACAAAAAATAGCCAGGTATGGTGGCGTGCACCTATAATCCCGGCTACTTTGGAGGCTGAGGCAGGAGAATTGCTTGAACCTGGGATGCGGAGGTTGCAGCGAGCTGAGATCACGCCACTGCACTCCAGCCTGGGCGACAGAGCAAGACTCCGTCTCGGGAAAAACAAACAAATAGAAAAAGCAGCCTTTCAGGTGCTTCGATGCCCACTATAGTTCCAGGACCACTGATCTAGTCAAACCCCTTTATTTTATCATTTCGTAGTAACTTTATTTTCTGATTATTTAAATCATGAGTGTCAATATACCATATACATACTATAACATTACAGAAAGAGGGGAAGATATAAAAGTTTAGATACAAACTCAACGGACATATAAACATTTTCATGGATTTTCTTCCAGCATTTTTTCTCAAACACATGTATTTTCACACAGTTGTAATCACAGGACACACACAATGAGGCCTGCTTTTCGTGTTGGAACATAAACACTACTCAGCGTCGCCACCTACACATCTTCCTAAGAACTATTTTTAAGGGCCACTGACAGTCCACTGGAGAGCCGTGCCAGAACTGACTTCACCAGGCCCTGACTATGAACCTGCACGTGTGGAGGTGAAAATGCTATAGACAAACAGGCTTCCGCTTGCATTCCGTGCATTTCTTTCTCTTTACTGTTTCCGCATGCCTGCCCACCCCTAGCCAAGCCCCACTGGGGAAAAAATGAAATGAGGAATGCTTCTGGAAATACAGCCCTAAGTGGGGAGGAAAGGGAAGTTAGCCCACAGCCCCATCTTCCAGTCACCCAGAAGCTCCATTCTCCTGAGCCGGAAACCCTCTCCCGGAACCCGGAAGCAGCTGAGATGTCACTGCGCTACTTTGTGACCATGTTTAGGAATAGCACCTTCTGCGGGAAAGCCAGGTGGGCGCCCTGACTCCTCCAAGGCTGGAATGACTGGACTTGGTCTCTCGCCCCAAGTAGGTACCTGAATGTAAGACCCGACTGCCTTTCTTACTGCGGCTCCTCCACCTGCTGCGGGACAGACTAGGCTCGGCCCCGTTGTTCTAGGTATCACTTTGGGGCTGAAGTCCAGCCTGCCGGGCAGGGATCTGGAGGGTCCTATTGGCCCCTAGTCAGTCCTTTTCCCTGGTGGACTGGACCCCAATTCCCGGGTGAGAGCGCCCGGCTCAAAACTGGTCACCCTCCTGGGGGCCAGCGCACAGCACCTTCCTGGATGTGAGAATCGCTGTGACCTCTGTTCTGCGTGGAGCCTGTGGCTGTCAGGGACACCCAGGCTGAGGCCCGGGTGGTGACATTCCCCTCATGATGAAATGGAGACTGTTCTGCCCTGTCTCGGGGCCCAGCCTCTCTATGCCTCTCTCTCTGCTGTGCCACCTGCAATGACCCAGCATGCCCACAGCACTGTGGCAGCTGATGTGGAGAGGAGGGCAGGGGGAGGGCCACCATGGGAAGCCAGGTACTGGATTCTCTTGGCTTTTGGCTGCGCACTTATTTGGTGATTCATGTTTTCGGGTCAGCTTACAGACCCCATGCCTTCAACTGTCAGTCCTGTAGTTTTCTCTCCAACTCAGAATGAAAGAATATGGGTTCCAGTCCTGGATCCCTGTGAGAGGCAAGCAGAGTGGAGGACAGGCTGCTGTCCCCCGCCTCTCCAGGGTGGGCCTTTCAGCAGGACCACAGACATGCTCAGCTGTCGGCTAGGAAGGCTGGCCGTGGATGGGAGGGTCTCTTGCACGGGAAAAATAGAATTTCCCGGGAATGCTGGGGGCTGGCCCTCTGCTGATTCCAGAACTACATACACTCTTGGAAGAATGACTTTCATCTCTGGACTGTATCTCAAATATTAGTCATGGGTGACATTCTGTGTAATTGTGGAGGCCTGTCAGAAATCTGACAGACCCTGCTGGGGTAGTGATTATGAGTGTGGCTGAACCTGGAAAGTTGGGTGCAGGTGGCAGGTTGGAAGGATAGTGGAAAATCCCTTTCCCAGGGTTTGTCTTGGGATGACCAATCTAACTGTAGCTGATGAGGGACTTTTTATTTTATTTTTCTTTTACATTTAAGTACTTAAAATCCTCCAAAGCCTTAAAACCCTTTATATATCTTTAAATACATTTAGAATCTCTGGCAATATACAGCACGTGTCTACAGTTTTTTCATAATTATGATTCAACATGTAGATTCTTTAGTCCTGTTTTTTTCCCCTACATTATTGCATATACAATTTGCTTATCCTTGCTTTTCAAAGCTACAAGACCAGTTTTTACTGAACTTTTTCAGAGGTCACAGGTCCCTTTGATAATTTGCTGAAAGTTATGACCTCTGCCCCCACTCAAAATGCACATACACACAGCCTTGGGCACCATCTCAGGAGGCTGGGGACTCTTGGAAACACATCCCCTGCGCCAAGATCGCTGGTGTTAAACCGTGAGTGTCTAGGGGCCAGCAATAAGCTCTTATTTCTGCATTTCATCATTATTGCCCCCAAAAGTTTCTGTGCCTTTTAGTAGTAGGTATTCAAAGCAATGCCTGTTTGAAGTTGGACTTAGCAATAGCTGGAGTCCCCGACTTTTGTGCTTGGGCATTCAACTTGTTTCCAGTTTGTTGCAGTTTAACCAGTGCTGCTATCAACACTGTTCTATGGGATTTTTTTTTTTTTTCTTTTTCTTCCTAGATGGTCTATTTTTTGAAAGGTATTTTTGGGCTTGAAAAGCACATGTACTTTATCAGCTGTGTACCTCTGCTATTGTACAAGGAAAGCCTCATTCTCTTCTGTCCGGATACTATCATCCTTCAACACCCTACTCAAATGCCACCTCCTCCCAGAAGACTTCTTCCCTCCACTTGGAAGTAAACTCTGCCTCTCTACTCGTTCCTCTCTCACGGTCCTCATCACATGCCATGTTCTAGCTGATAACATTTACATACATTACTCAGTGGTATACCTCATGTATTTGACACACAGAACAGATCATTTTAATGACCCTCTGCTCTGTAAGACAAAAGCATTTTCAGTAATATTTATGTAAAAATCAGCAATCATCACGACCTTCTCGATTTGTTCTTCAGTTATAAAGCAGTGAACAAGTTTTAAAAAGACAAATATATTTTAACTTTAAGATATTCAAATACAGTAAATACATTTTGTGTATGAGTCCAAATTTTTACTTACCAAACAAGATGTTACACCTCATTGTTCACAATCTGTTTTATTGCTTTAAATTTTAAACACATATGAGAAGCTTAAAGGGGTCACCTAGGATGACAAAACTGAAGTAATTCAAGTTCTGGGTTTTTGTTTGTACAACCACTACGCTGTCACTTTTTATTTTGAATCTACTGTTTACATGCAGGAGCAGGTAATAAGTGCCACTGAGGCTGGAGACATAAGGACGTCAAAGGATCTGAACCATTGCACACTTACCCTTGCAACAAGAACATGCCCCTGAATCTGTGCATGTTGGGGCCAAGTGCATAACTGGGAGTTCTCCAAATTAATGTCAATGTAGAATACAATATTTATGAAAGGATAAATAATAAAAATGTGATGAATTTGAAGCTTACATATACTTATTACATAAAACCCAACAGAAACCACAGAGATTGTTTAGAACTTAGGCCATAAAACCATTTTTTTTTCTGGAAAGAGCTTTCCTTTATCGCTGATATTCTTTTTTTTGGGGGGACGGAGTTTCACTTTGTTGCCCAGGCTGTAGAGCAATGGCGCAATCTTGGCTCACTGCAACCTCTGCCTCCCGGGTTCAAGCAATTCTCCTCCCTCAGGCTACCAAGTAGCTGGGATTACAGGTGCCCACGACCACGCCTGGCTAATGTTTTGTATTTTTAGTAGAGATGGTGTTTTACCATGTTGGCCAGGCTGGTTTCAAACTCCTAACCTCAGGTGATCCACCCACCTCGACCTCCCAAAGTGCAAGGATTACAGGCGCGAACCATGGCGCCCGGCCGACATTCTTTAGAATTGTGATAATGACAGGCAGATCAGCTTTTGGTTATATTTGTATTTAAATTCTCCGCGGACAGTTGCCCTTTTATTGCTGGCACATCCTCCCTCCACCCAGTCCCATGGCCCCCTATTCCCACCCCACCCCACTCCTATACCATTTGGACATAAATTCCTGCAAGGCAGGGATGGCTGTGCAGCCCCCTGCTGTACCGTGCCCACTGCACAAGCACAGCAGTTTGCAGGCCAAGGCCCCAGGGAGATCGCCTTAGGATGTCCTCCCTTTTCCTCTATGGGAGGCCAGATTTTCTTCCTACATTTCAAACAAAGCAACACATCACAACAGACTGAGTACAGAAACAGATAAGAGAATCCAGCTGTCTTGTGAAGCCAGGTATTAGAGAAGTTTGCAACATTTCTTTGTAAAACAATGTCACTCTTCTGCCCCATTTAAAATTATTTGGAAAATACAAGTTATTTCTCATAAAATTACATTCTATGTGTTAACATGCAAGGGTTTACTATTATTTTAAAAAGCATTAACAGATTTTAAAGATTTCTCAGTTTTCATTTCTAATGAAGTAAATATTGATGTCTCACATAATAAACACTGTTTGGGGTCCTTAGTGCTTTTTAAGAGAGGAAAGGTGTGTGAACAGAGTGTGTGAGTTGTACTCAGGTTCTGCCTTACGTATGGCAGGCGCTCATGTATGCTTGTGACATTCATGAGGGACTGACTAAATTGGTGACTTTCAGCTGCTCCTAGGATTTGGAAGCTGAGGCTGGGGTGGAGGGGAGGGAGAAGGCGCCTGTTGATAGTGGGCCAAGTACCTGAAGGTGGGGTTTGCCAGGGTCTAGGAGCAGCAGTTGCTCTTTGGAGCAGCGTTGGCTCTCATGGCAACAGTGACTGGGGAACCTGGGTCTCAGGCAGTGGGGGCTGGGCATACGTGTGATGTGCCATGGGGGCTTCAAGCAGCTCGCTCTGTCCAGCCCCCCTTAGTGCTGAAGGGAAGGAACAACTGTCTGAGAGAGGAACGGAGCAGAATGCTTTTCTAGAAACCTCTGACTGTCAAATCACTGGGTGTGGGCTCGACAGAGAGCACTGCGGCCTCAGTAGACAGATTGAGGCTGTGGGTACCTCTCCCTGCTCTGCCCTGACCAGCTATGCGACCGCCGGCGAGGCACTTAACTGCCAGCTTACTCAACCATATGGTGAGGATGAGATAAAATGTCCGTGGAGTGCCTGGCACATGCTGGGTGCACAGCACATTAGTGACTCCATTAGTAAGATGTCATTAATAATAAATACTCAAAAGAAGTAGGCTGGGAGGAGGGGCTAAAGAGCAAGGGTCCTTGAGGGAGTACTTCCTGGTGTTCGATGAGTGACAGTTGAAGCTTGGCGTAGATCATGGTTTCTTAGCCTCTGCACTAATAACATTTTGGGCCAGATAATTCACTGCTGTGAGGGCTGTCCTGTGCATTGTAGGATGTGAAGCAGCATCCCTGGCCTCTACCCACTAGATGCTGGGAGGGAAGCACTCTCTCCCTGGTCTTAACAACCAAAAATGTCTCCAGGCATTGCCAAGTGTCCCCTGGAGGGCAAAATTGCCCCTGTTGAGAACCATTGGTGTAGAAATGCGCCTGACAAGGTCTCCACCACAGGACACTGGCTTCCCTGCAGTTTCCCCAGAAAGACTTCACACCAGCCACATGCACACAGATTGGGTTCACTCACTGCAGAGAGAATTCTGCCAAGAGATTCTGCTTCCAAGAGAACAAGAGGCCTCCTGACTCGCATCCTCTTTCCTGAGGAACCCTCTTGCTAATAGTGGTCACTTCCCTCAGCATTTGCACAAACCAGGCCCTGGGGAAAGAAGCAGGCTGACCAGGACAATGACATTGGTCAAGGAAAATCTGGACAATACCCAGAAGCCTGGGAGACCCTCTCCCTTCCTTCAACCTCAACCTCAGCTTCCAATTCCCATGGCTCCATTGCAAAAAAAGCCCTGACCAATCGACAGTAGAATGAATAAGCGAAGTGTGGCGTGGTCCCACAGTGGCATGCTACAGCAGTGAGAATGAATGCGCCTCAACTCCACCAAACTGCATGGTTGACTTTCACAAACGTAATGTTGAACGAAAGAAGCCGGGCGCAAAAGAGCAACTGACGTGTTTCTATTAGTGAAAAATCTCCCCAAAGGAAAAATCGTGTATGTTAAGTCTCAAGGGGCACACAAGGAAGGCTTTGGGGATACTGGTTCAGTTTGTGAGAATTCATGGAGGATTTATGTTATAGGCCCTTTTCTAGAAGTGTGTTATAAACTTCAATAAAAAGTAAACAAACAAATACAACATTCTGGGGCAAAGGGCAGGAAAGGCCGTTGAGCAAAATCATTGTGAACCAAGGGAATAAATATTACCAGCAATTTTACCTGTATGGCTCTAAATTATTATGTAAGGGTCATTTTTGGATGTGCCTTTACAAATGAGATGATGTATCAAAAATAGAATAGTGCTTGGCACAGAAAATACTTAGTGAATGGCAATAATTAATACTACTACTCAGTTATTAACTGACCTATGACCTAAAATTATGGTCAAATACAAAGGAACAACGTTTTCCTTAAAGGGTAAAAAGTTTCTGAAATTTTTAGATACATCCCCTGTTAGTGAATTTCTAATTCTCAAAGTTGTTGGAGCTCTCTCCAAGCCTAGTCTCAGAGAAAAGAAAAATCTAAGACTCTACCTTAGCGTTACTAGCTCCTGACCAGTAACCAGTACCAAAACGAAGTCCCAAACACCTGTCTAGTTTGGCCAAATTGTTCAATTAACTGATCCATCATTTATTGGTCCACTGGTTAGCCTGGAAGCTGGGCTACACTCTACCTGCCTGATCAGGCATTTGATCTGTCTTTGGCCATCAATCTAGTTTGTGAATTTACAAACAAAACAGGCAGGACTGCTGTTGGATTCTTCAGTCTCAGACTAAAACTTTGGCAGAAAAACAAAGTCTAGAAATTGTGCAATGATATCTCTACTTTAGACCTGACTGGAAATAGAACTCTCATAAACTCCCCTCTCTTCTGAGAGAGCCAGGCAATTAGACAACCCCAACACGACAGAGCATTTCATTGCAAGCCTGGCTCCCTGGTTGCAAATTAGATGCCACATTAACTCTCAGGAAGGTCTGAATCGCTCTCAGATCATTCACCACTGAATAACTTTTAGCGTGACTGTTTCCATATCAGATATGCAAGAGACTTCGCTGCTAGCTGCAGGCGCTCTTAGAAGACTTTTAATCCCAGGATGCATTTCTAAAATTTCATTTCTGCTTACAAATGGCTACGTGTCCCTGTGAACCTGTGAGGTCATGTGTAGAACCACCTGGCATGCTCTGAATGCAAGCTCTGTCCCATACAGTCGGAAACCCCTGGATTCTTTGTGACACACATTTTAAAAAGAAAAGTTCACGCCCATCTCTGGAGAAAAGTCAGGCTCTTACCTGGTTTCAGGCTTTGTCCATGGGCACTTGATTGGATAAAGATGCATAAAACCAAGAGAGTGGAGAAACACTGGGGACTTATGTCCATTTCTCCGTTTCACCCGGGGTCCAGGCTTTCTTGCTAATTTCTGAAGCCAAAGAGACCAGAATGCCTATTAGATACTTTGTTAGGGAAGACTGCCCATTAATAATTAACCTCTCAACATGTTATCCACTGTTCAGACACTTTCCTTACTGCCCCCAACCGCAAATCTAATTATATCTATTTTAAAAAGGTCGATTTACAGAAGTGCTTCTTATCCTGACACATTTTGAGAATAAAATACCTTGTTATGTATTCTTACCTTTTGGGGCCAAGGTCAGAGTTCCAAATTAATCAATTTAAAGCTACTGTGTTGTGTTTGGAAATTCTGCTAAAGGTCGGGGTAGGTGGCTTCCACGTGGCTTCCTAAGCCTCCCTGTGACAGTGCTGCAAGGGGGATGCTGGCTCAGGAAGGTGGTGTTTCAAATGGCAGGCTAAGCCCAAAGGAAAAGAAAAGGGCCCTGCCGTGCCAAGAGCCCCCAGGGGGTCCAAATTTCTGTTGGGTTCAGTGATGCTTGTGGTCAAACTGTGGTGGGGCAACGTTTCTACAACTGAAAGGGACAGAAAACCCTTCACCCTCATGTCAGAAGGAGTTGATGGGGAAGCAAAGATGCCCTTGCCAAGTGACTCATTGAGAGGTGATCCTAGAGCAAACACACTTCTTCCGTCTCTGTGTTCGTTAATGTTCCAGCTGTGTAGAGGACGAAAAGTAAGGCCACTCAGCAAAATCAGGTGGGGAAAAGGCTACCATAGATGGCTTTTGTGATATTTTTGGGCCTCTAGTTTTGTTTTAACTTTCTTCATGTGTTCAACATTTTTTTATTTTGGCATGACTACCATGTGCCAAGCCCTGCTGTAGGCATGTGGGATATACAAGTCCTTATGTGTCAGTGGAGGTGGGAGGAGTTGGATAACGGACATCATAAAGAAGAGATTTAGGGCCTGGTGCAGTGACTTACTCCTGTAATCTCAGCACTTTGGGAGGCTGAGGCGGGCGGATCACAAAGTCAGGAGTTCGAGACCAGCCTGACCAACATGGTGACATCCCATCTCTACTAAAAATACAAATGTTAGCTGGGCATGGAGGTATGTGCCTGTAATCCCAGCCACTCAGGAAGCTGAGGCAGGAGAATCACTTGAACCCGGGAGGCGGAGCTTGCAGTGAGCTGAGATCACGCCTCTGCACTCCAGCCTGGGCGACATAGAGAGACTCTGTCTCAAAAAAAAAAAAAAAAAAAAAAGATTTATGTAGACTGGTAGAATGCAATGAGAACCACCCCAAGAAAAGCATGGGGTTGGGGAGAAGAAGGTGGGGATTTTAAGCAGAGTGATTAGAGTGAATTGCATTGGGAAGTTAAACTTTGAGCAAAGGTTTGAAGGAAGTGAGGGAGTTGCCCCTGTGGACATCTTGGGGAGGAGAGCTATGGGCAGTCCATGCGAAGGTCCTGAGGTAGGAGTATGCCTGGTGTGCTCCAGGAATAGTAAGGAGGCCAATGAATGGGGAGACATTGTAAGGACTTTGATTTTTATACAGTGACATACAGCGGGGGCGACTCTGAGCAGAAGGGTGATATGATTTGTATTATAGTTTTAAAAGATCACTCTGGTTTGAGCCAGGGTGCAGTGGGGAGATCTGTTAGGAGGCTATTACAGTGACACAGTGAGAGGTGATGGTGGCTTGGCCCAGCATGGTAACAGGGGAACTGGGGAGTGGTGGATGGGTGCTGGATATATTTGGAAGGTAGAGCCCACAGGATTTTCTGACTGCTGAGTTACAAGATGTGGGAGACAGAGAGGAATTGAGGATGACTTCCGGGTTTTCAGCTTGAACAAGTAGATTAATGGGGTTGCTGTCAGCTAAGAAGGGAAAGCTGTGAGTGAAGCAGGTCTGGTGGCGGAAGATTAGAGATTCAGCCTTGGCCACGTGGGGCTTTGAGATGGCTCTTAGATATCCAAGTGGAAATGTTAAGTGGGTAAAATTAGATAACATGGTAATTATTGCCTGGACGAGCCTCATTCAAAGGGTCTTCTGAAGCCACCAGCAGACTTGGATGATCTTGACCTAGTCTAAATCTGTGTTCTATGACTGTACCTTCCTCCCAAGCCCTGCAGCTTGCGGACCATCCCGTCACTGAACAATTTCCTTTTCTTTTCTTTCTTTCTTTTTTTTTTTGAGACGGAGTCTTGCTCTGTCACTCAGGCTGGAGTGCAGTGGCACAATCTTGGCTGACTGCAAGCTCTGCCTCCCGGGTTCAAGCGATTCTAGTGCCTTAGCCTTTAGAGTAGGTAGGGCTGCTGATACGCACCACCACACCTGGCTAATTTTTGGTTTTTTAGTAGAGACGGGGTTTTACCATGTTGGTCAGGCTGGCCTCTAGTTCCTGACCTTGTGGTCTACCCGCCTCGACCTCCCAAAGTGCTGGGATTACAGGTGTGAGCCGCCACGCCCATCAGATATACAATTTCTGAGCAAGGACTTCTGCCCTGGGTACTTGGCTGGCTCCTGCACAGTTAAGCAGAATCTGAAAGTTCCACTTTTTTTTCCTATGAAGCTGGCATGTAAAACCAACTGGCTACCCATCTCGGGCTCCTCTCCCCTGTGCCCACCCTCATCTCCTCTCCTCTGGGTACTGACAGTAACCACTCCCACTACCCATTTTATTCTGGACATAAACTCTTCAAAAGACACCACTGAATCCAAGTGCCTCTGAAATACCAACCCTGTGCCCCTACCCGCCCCCCAAATTTCTGCAGAGTACACTTTCTTACCACTTTCTGCATGGTAAGAACACTTTCTCCATGGGAAGAAGCCTTCAACATCGTTTCTAGCTCTTGTAGTTCCTTTACTTGCACCACCCAACATTCCTCTAACATCATCTCATGCCAACTCAAATTCTATGAGGCTCTCCTGGAAAATGATAAGGAGGAGTGGGTACCTGTCCCCTTTCAGGGTGGTGTCTGCTTTCACCTCTACCTAAGCTCTTCCAGCCTGCCCCGTCACCAGATCCAAACTTCCAGTGGTGGTTTTAATGCACAAGCTCTGTTGTGTTTTCTTGAAGCTGACCATGGAGGCTACCGGGAGGGAAGAGGGGAGGACTTCACAGAGTATGAGGTTTCCTGAGCTGGGGGCCTATCTACTTGCTGTGTATAATATTATATAACCTTAATGAGTTTAATCTCCTCACCTATAAAATGGGGACAACATGTGTCTGTGATAATATTTTGAGATATCAACTTATTTTTCTCCCAAACTATCTCCCTTCCGCTTAAGAGGGGCAAAGTAGAGAGAAGTTTACAAATCTTTTTTCTTCCAAAAATATAGGAACTTAGGGCAAGTGAATTTTATTTATTTTATTTTATTTTATTTTATTTTATTTTATTTTATTTTATTTTTGGAGACAGGGTCTTCCTGTGTTGTCCAGGCTGATCATAAACTCCTGGGCTCAAGTGATCCTCCTACCTTAACCTCCCAAAGTGTGGGCAGGTGAATTCTAGCCAACAAAGAAAAGCAAAAGGCTAAAATATCTTGAAAATATATGAAGGAAGAAGGAACCCCTCACCTTTCTATCACTAGAAAGACGGTCTTTTGGGCTTTGCAGGTGGTGTGGAAGGGGGAGGTTTGTCTATGGGTCTGAGTGCAGAGGGGACAGTCCCTTGCTTCCCAGAAATCCTGCTGGAAGAGAGGAACCTAGAGAGGAAATGGCTGTGTTGGCAGATGGGCAAAAGATACACCTGGCTTGATGTAGGGCAGGAGAGCAGTGAGTGTCTGGGGCCAGCAGGTCATGTTGATGGGAGGATGGACCCCTCAGTGGCCACCAATGTGGACCGATGATGGAGGACTAGGTCACACTCCCCTCACCCCATGCCTGGCTATTGTGTTGGTCCAGAACTACGGCATAACTACTGGGGTTGGGGGTGGGGTGGGAAGAAGAAATCCAGAAGGCCTGAAAATAGGGGTTGGGAGTGAGGAATTTAGATGGGTTACAGAGAATAGAGAAATTTATTGCACATCAGAATCTGTGGACTGAAATTAATACCTCTACAAACAGAGGTATGCTGTGAATATTAGAGATTTGTGTGTAAGGTATCCAGCCAAGTGCCTGGTTCATAGTAGAGGGTCAATAAATTATAATGACCTATTTTGTGGGCAATATACTTAGCAGTCAAGAGTCCATGCTTTGAGGCTGGGTGCAGTGGGCAGTGGCTCACACCTGAAATCCCAATGCTTTGGGAGGCTGAGGCAGGAGGATCACTTGAGGCCAGGAGTTTGAGACTAGCCTGGCTAACATAGCAAGACCCCATCTACATAAACATAAAAACCAAAAAATTAGCCTTGTGTGGTGGCACACACCTGTAGTCCTAGGTACTTGGGAGGCTGAGGCAGGGAGATTGCTTGAACCCAGGAGGTGGAGGCTGCAGTGAGCTATGATCACACCACTGTATTCCAGCCTGGGTGACAGAGTGAGACCCTATCGCTAAAAGAAGAAAAAAAAGAGTCCAGCCTTGGGAATCCGACAGATACAGGCTCAAATTCCTGATCTATCTCTTGTACTTATTAGCTGAGTGAACTTGGATAAGACATTGTGACTGAGCTTTAGTTGTCTTCATCTGTATAATGGGACTAATAATGCCTCCCTAGTCTGATTAAGTGAGGCAATGCATGTGAAACCCTCAGCAATCCTAGGCCACAGGAAATAATTAATGGTAGCTGATATTATTTTTTTTTAATGTTTAAATTCACTGAGGGGATCACGAGGGTGTCCAGGAGGTGGATAACAATAAGACTGCAGTGATATAATTGTAGCAAAAAATGTAAGGGGCAGGAAAACACAAGAGTCTGGGTCAGTGGCTCCAAAATCCAATTGAGCATCAGAATAAGAGTCAGCTACAGAGCTCAGATAAAGGTCAACTTATGGGCCCATCCCAGGAATACTGAGTAATGGAATCAACACCAGGGTCAAGGCCTGGAGAACCTTCATTTCAAAAAGTTCTCCAGGTAATTCTTGGTCATGCAAAGTTTGAGAACCATTGCCTCAGAATGGTGCTTGAGAGATCTATTGGGGCACAACAAGAAAATAATATAGAACTTGCAGATTTTTCTTTGTATTTCCTTAGAAGTTCATGTTTGTGCATGTATAATGTTTATAGTATATAAGTACTATGTAATTTGCACATGGTACTATGGAATATACTAGCACTATATTATTTATAAACAAATAAATAGATATTGAGGAGAGTTGTCAAATTAAAAAAAAATGCTTATAAAGATGTGTTGTCAAAAAATGGGTGAAGCCTCTGCCTTAGAGAGGCAGAATGGCTCCCAGGGCTGCAAGACCTGACTGTCATGTGCTTGACTCTGGCCATGCATCTGAACAGTCAGTAGATCCATTCATAGCATCTTTGATCATTTTCATGCCCAAGGAAGCCCAGTAGTTTCTTGAGGCCTCTCCATTTCCTATTAGCTGAAGAGGAGGCAAGCCTGAGCCTCTTAGAGTTTGGAGCCTCCAATGGAGCGATCAGCATGGTGCATGTTAGTAGAACCCTTTGGCTTCTTCCTTTGCAATTCTTTTTTTTTTGAGATGAAATCTTGCTATGTCACCCAGGCTGGAGTGCAATGGCATGATTCTGGCTCACTGCAACCTCTGCCTCCTGGGTTCGAGCGATTCTCATGCCTCAGCCTCCCTAGTAGCTGGGATTAGAGGCGTGTGCCACCACACTCAGCTATTTTTTTTTCTATTTTTAGTAGAGATGGGGTTTCACCATGTTGGCCAGGCTGGTCTAGAACTCCTGACCTCAAGTGATCTGCCTGCCTTGGCCTCCCAAAGTGCTGGGATTACAGGCATGAGCCACCATGCCCGGCCTCTTCCCTTTGCAATTCCTTAAAGACTTTCTATTTTGGGTGACACTGCACTCTGGTCTGCAATCCTCGATCTAAAGTAATAATGGTTTTATAATTAGGTTTTTAAACATTGCCCAGTTCTTGCTCTCTTTTAATTTGCAGAGCTTCTTGAATAAATAAAGATTTCAAGAGACTGGCATTTGATGACCCGAGAATGACCTTTTTCTTTAGTGTCTTGGTGATAAGAAAGTTAATTAGGAGAGAAGAAACAGGCATTTTACAAGGATAAAGCAAGCAGATCCCAAGAGGAAGAGGCCAGGGGACAAAGGTGAAGTTCACTGATGACAGAAACAGAATTTTATACCCAGAATCAGGTTTTCTTCTTTTCGTCTTCAGGAACTGGGATACCTTACCTGAGAAAGGCAGGCTTTTGTTGGTGTTCTAATAAAATAATTCTTGAAACAATAAAATTTGACACTGTTATTTCCCTAATTTTGCAGTTGAGATTTAAGAGGTTAGGAACAGATACCAAACTGCATCTCACCAGTAAAAGGCAGAGAGAGGAGAAGTCAGGGGATCTTAACAACCACAAATCCTTAATCCCTGTATATCTGGCTTTCTCTGGGACTGAATCAGGCTTCTCTGCACATCAGCCTAGTCCACTTCCAAGATGAAATGAATTTCCTTGCATCATGTTATAGGAAAATGACTCTATCCTCTTTTACTCCTGCTTGGGGCCAGGCTGCCATGAGGAGAATGACCAAGTTTTTATTGGGTCACTGACTGATCTGTGTGGACATTCTTGCACCATGTGGAAATATGGCAAAACAAGTAGGTAAACCTTGTTAATTTGAGTTGGCCTGGAACGTGTCCTCATTTGGAAAGTGGTTGGACTGGAGTTTAACCTTTTCCTTATCTGTGTTAGGAAAAAAAAAAAAGACCTAATAAACAAACGAAGGGTGAAAACAAGATTGCAGAGGACATTTTAGACTATTTAGAAGGATTAGGTGTTTCAAGCATTTCAAATAGGTATTTATTCATCCAAGATTTTCACGCCTGGTGACCGGGGTATCTTCGCATCAGCTCTGCCTCCAACTAGTTGTGTGACTTTGGGCAAATTCTGTAACCTATCTCTGCCTGTCAAATGGGATTATGAAGGTTAAATAATGATCACATGAAAATGCTTAAAAAACTCTCTGCATAGTCAAGCCTCATTTGATTTTCTTAACCAATGAGGTAGGAATTATTTTCCCCATTTTACAGGTGAGAAAACTGAGGCTCAGTGATTGCTCATGCAAGGTCACATATCTAATCAATATAGATTGGATAGAAGGATACTAGGTCCCTGGAAGACCTAATATTCTGATTCCCTAAGTCTCAAGTTACGCAACTAGGGAGCAAAGAGTCAAGATCTCCTTTCTTCTTGTTTTTATGTTTCCTGGTCTGTGTTGGCCCATGGACACTCCTTATCAGGATTTCAGCTGCCAGATTGTAGAACAATTGGGAAAATCATCATAACAACAACACCCCCCTAGAACCAGAGCCTTCTTTTTTATGACTAGATACTGTGGAACCAATAATGCATTTTAAGATCTTAGAAATTCCAGTAGAATGGAAAGCCTATTTTCTCTCTTTGTATTCTGTTTTGAAGCAAAAGGAAATAAAGATTTAAGTTGGCTTTGAACACCAGGTAGATAGTGAATATTGTTGGCTCCGTAAAGTTTGCCCAGGGTTTTCGCCTTTGTAGGGAAGATGGGGAGTATAGACTAGGATTCATGATGTGTCTAGTCTGTGCCTGCTTCCTCCAGCTGCTGGGATGCTGGTCATGCTTGGTGAGCGGTGACCATGCTGGCTCCCGAGGGAGACTCCCCCTAAGCCATGAACTGAACTAGCTGCTTGCAACAAGCAAGGGCACAGTTTGGGGAAGGGGGCACCAGCACACTGGCTCTCTCTCTGGGTCCTAGTGCTTCCAACCATGGGGTGTCGAGGGGCACAGTCCTCACCCTGGGTATCAGGCAGGGCTGGGCACTGGTCAGATCGCAATGGCCCGAGCCTCCCCGCAGTAGGATGCCACATCCTCGTCTCACAAAGGTTTGTTGAGTTTAGCACACGGAATCCACGGCTGCAGGAAACCAGGAACTAATTCCACTCTCTTCATTCCCAGTGGTGTGTTTTGGGTTCTGAAGAGCAGACAATGAGTCATCATTTTTCTGAAGACAGGGTATCTTGCTGACATGGTTCATCATTGATTCCTAGGCAGGCCTGAAAGTCAGGAGTTAACAATTCAGGAGCCAGCCTCCAAAGTGCCTGCACAGTGCCAGAATCGCCATGTGATCTCATTCACACTTCAGGAAGAGTCCTGTGATGTAGACATGACTTTTCCCTTTGAATAGAGGGAAGCTGAGGCTCAGGGCGGTTACTGAATTGTTCACATCCATACCGTAGTAAGTGGTGGAATGGGACTTGAATTATGTTTGTTTGACTTCAAAGTCCATACAACAGAAAGCAGTTTTGCCAAGTACAATAGGGATTGGCTGTGAGATCTTTGTGTATCAGTTGCTTAAAAGATGGAATTGTGTCATGCTCTTGCTCTGCGTATAAAATCATATATCATGTGTATTTCATTTATATATGAAAGAGATTTTATTCAGGAGTATTGAGTCATACGATCACAAGGTAAAGTCCCATGATTGGTCGTCTACAAGTTGAGGAGCAAGGAAGCCAGTGGTGGGTCAGCCCGAGTTCCCTAACCTCAAAAGTAGGGAAGCTGACAGTGCAACCTTCAGTCTGTGGACAAAGGCCAAGAGCTCCTGGCAAGCCACTGGTGTAAGTCCAAGAGTCCAAAAGCTGAAGAACTTGGAGTTTGATGTTTGAGGGCAGGAAGCATCCAGCATTGGAGAATAATGCAGACCGGAAGACTCAGCAAGTCAAGTCCTTCATGTCTTCTGCCTGCTTTATTCTAGCCAAACTGGCAGCTTAGATTATTAGATGGTGCCCACCCATATTGAGGGTGGGTCTGCCTCTCCCAGTCCACTGACTCAAATGTTACTAATACCTCCTTTGGCAACACCGTCACAGACACACTCAAGAAAACTATTTTGCATCCTTCAATCCAATCAAGCTGACACTTAATATTAACCATCACATCACATGTTTATTATTATTTTTAAAACAAATGTTCTCAAACCTTTTCTCAGCTACTTAATGGAGATAGCTCTGAGATAAAGTACGAGACATAGCAGAAGTTAGAAATAATGGAGACATTATAATTGGACAGAATCATATAATTTATATTCCAATTACTTTTCCTCAATCAACAGTAAAGGAGACCAGTCAGGAAGAGGGGACTAGGGTCTTTGGCCATGATGCTTTGTCCTGGACAGAGCAGTGTTTGAAAGGAAGTTGTCAGGATGAGGCTGTGCTGCCCAAGACCCAACTGAGATCCTCATCAGTTATTCAATTACTCCTGAAGCCATTCATTAGAGTTAGATCATGCCTGGGGTCCTTCAGAAAGTAACAGGCAAGATTCTTTTGATATGCTTTCATAATTCCATGAAGAGATAATTCTTTAAAAATGAAGGTAAAATCATGACTCTCAAATATAAAAATGAATACATGATAAATAGTTTACTTAACTAATTAATGAGGAAACTGATAAGGGTGTTGTAACCAGGTCACAGGAGAAGCCAAAACACACACACAAATTTATAAGAGTAAAGAAATGTTGCAATGAATGTACAAATGGCAAATGGATGCAAAAGCAGCTTTTTCTGCAGTGTGGGAGTGAAGCTGGTGGAACTTCTACAGGATAGGACAGAATTTGCATTTTGCATTGCTATTGTCTGCAATTTACAGAGTTGCAAAATACTTCAAGGGCAATGAAAGCTAGAATCAGATAACTCAGGGAGGCTGTGCTGTGTGTAGACAATGCATCCTTTTCCATGGAAATACACAATTTCCCGTTTATTTAGTATTGCTACAAAATGATGAAGTATTTAGCGACAGAATTCTGATGATAACAGGATAAGGTTCTTTCTGGAGGAAAAAGCTGTCTCTTGCTGCATTTTTACCTCCTGAGTGAAGACTCTGATCACTGAGAACTGGATTTCCAAGCTTGGTTTCTTCGTTTTTAGTCCCAGTAAGCAGGCAGATTATTTAATAGCTGGCACCTCAGTTTCCTCATTTTTAAATAGGAGTAGTAAAATTATTTGCCTCACATGGCTTGCAGGGAGATTAAATGAGAAAAACATGAATTGTGCATACCATAGTGCGCAAGAAATACGTATCAGCTTATGAGTGTGTTTTTTTTTTATTACTGCAGTTTTTCGGCATGCTTTTTATTTCTCCCGTCCCTCACCTGCTCCTTCCCTTTCTTGTTTCCTGCCCATTTAACTGAAATAGTAAAGAATAGGAGACTTATTTACAGTGTTTTAAAGTATAGATAGAGTCTATGCTTCCTGTTCTTGATTTTAAAACTAACTGCCTAAGTTGTTTTGTGTTCCTTTCTATTTAAAAAAGAAAGCAAGCTGGGTGTGGTGGCTCAGGAGTTTGAGACCTGCCTGGGCAGCATAGTGAGACCCTGTTTCTATAAAAACTTAAAAAAAAAAAAAAAAAACCAGTGTGGCAGTGCACAGCTGTAGTCTCAGTTACTTGGGGGGCTGAGGTGGGAGGATGGCTTGAGTCCACAAGGTCAAGAGTGTAGTAAGCTATGATCATGCCACTGCAGTCTAGCTTTATAGAACAAGATCCTGTCTCTATCTAAAAAAAAAAAAAAAAAAAAAAAAACTAAAGAAAAGAAAAATAAAAAGCACCTTTACCCTCAATATTTGCTTTCTTGTTTTTGAGTAATTCTTATCACCTATCTTAGCCCAGCTAACCCTGAATTTAAACACGTGATTCATTTTCTCAGGTTATATAATTAATCGCTAGGGAAAACGGTTGAGAGAGTGGGAAAGGCCCTCTTTGGGGTCTTCTCAGCCCAGCTGGGGATAGGAGGCCAAGACCAGGAGGTAACACACTGGAGCCACATTGTCCAGAGCTCCTCAGTGAGCCTCTCCCCCATCTGCATTCTCAGACCCCAGGGGCCGTGTCTACTGGCCAAAGAGTATGTGAGCAGCATGTGCCTAGCACCAGAGAAAACTCCACTCAGCCCTGCCCAGAGGAGTTGGTACAAATGTGCCTTTGCAAAGTTTGTGTTTCACTTTTGGGTCTGATGGAGGGGGGAGTTCTTCAACCTCAGAGGGGAATGCCTGGACGTCTAGGGTCAGGGTGCCTGATGGATTGACCCTATCAGCTCCACTTTCAATTCTGGCACCCCAAGAAACTTCCAGATGATTCGGGTGAAGCTCCCAGGATCTCCCCCTTTGCTCAGCAGCCTGGATTCTTCGAGGAAAAAGAAAGCATTTGAGCAAGGGTTGGGGAAGAAACTTCACCTCTGGGCCAAGTTCAGGGATAGGAGGACAGAGCTATAGTGGTGTCTAGGCTTTCTTTACATGTATGGCAACTGGAGTGACAACTGGAGATAGCCATCTTCACTCCACAGTTCCATTCCTATCACCAAATCTGTCAGCTCTGCGGAGGACTCCTAGAGAGCAAAACATGCTTTCCACACACTAGCAAACAGCATGATACGATCTCAGGGGTCAGCCAGGAGCAGAACACAGGCAGATGCATACAGGGCTCCCTGCCTCCGGGACTATTTCTTTTTGCTACATATCATCTCTAAAGCAAAATTGCTTGTTTTAGCTCTTGATGAAAATGTAACTTCCCTTGTCCATTTTCCACAGGCAATGCATACAGAGGAAGGAAATGGCAGGTTGTTCATATGTAGCAAGATCCACACTTGGCCAAACCTGGGGTCACAGAGATGGACATGGAATTGAGGGCAGAAGATCTGGGTTGGAGTCCAGCACTGCTTTAGGTAAGTCATAACCCTTATATGATGGGGAAAATGAAACTTGGGATGCCTACCTCACAAGGTCATAAGGATAAGAGATGACGCTGGGTGCTGTGGCTCATGCCTGTAATCCCAGCACTCTGGGAGGCCGATGCGCATGGATTACTTGAGGTCACGAGTTCGAGATCAGCCTGGCCAACATGGTGAAACCCTGTCTCTACCAAAAATACAAAAATAAGCTGGGTGTGGTGGCGTAGGCCTGTAATCCCAGCTACTCGGGAGGCTGAGGCAGGAGAATCACTTGAACCAGGGAGGTGGAGGTTGCAGTGAGCCGAGATTGGGCCACTGCACTCCAGCCCTGGGAATAGAGAGAGACCTTGTCTCAAAAAAAAAAAAAAAGAAAAAAAAAAGAAAAATGTAGTAGAAGAAGAAGAGATGGTAGATGCCCAAAAGTCCTTAAGCAATGAAAAGACCCAGGGGAAGCAGAAGCCGCAGGCTGGGATGAGTGGATGGGTAGGGTACATTGGTGGAGCAAAGAGATCTTGAGACTTGGGGACCCAGGAAGTTCTACTTTCTGGCATCAGACCAGAGTACACCTTCTTGTCCCAGATTCCCAGGGTGACCACCAACAGAGGGGCAGCTCTGGCTCCTGGCAGGGCAGGGCTCTCTGAAGTATCCACCTTCAGTGGGCTGTCTCACAGTAATTCCTTCAGGCTTTGGAGATGATGGTCAGGGCCAGCTGGGCTCTGGTGGCCTGCAAGTGAGCTGAGGGCTACTGCAATTAGGCAATTCCTGGGGACCTCACTGGTAAGCCCTGGAGGATCAAGCCTGGATGTTTTGTTACTGCATAGGGGTTAATATTATGACCAAGTTCACCTTACGCGTCTCTCTGATTGTCTTTGCTGGTCTCTCTTTCCTTCATTGCCCTGTCTGATTGAGGTCAGAGTCCTTGAATGACCCTCAAGGTACCGCTACCCCACTCCCAGAAAAACCTCTGCTCTGGCCTGCTTTCTCCCTGGAGCCCATGCCGAGAGAGCCTGTGGCTCCTCTCACTTGCATAAGTAGGTGAGATCCTCCAAACACTGCCTGTGGGTGGAAAAGAGAAGGTGTCAAGGGACTGAGCCCTGGGTGTTCCAACATTTAGAAGTCAAGGAGATGAGGAGGAACCTTTCTGCTTTAGCCAAATTACTTCTTCAGAATTGATTTTTGGCTGGGCGCGGTGGCTCACGCCTGTAATCCCAGCACTTTGGGAGGCTGAGGTGGGCAGATCACCTGAGGTTGGGAGTTCAACACCAGCCTGACCAACATGGAGAAACCCTGTCTCTACTAAAAATACAAAAAAAATTAGTCAGGTGTGGTGGCGCATGCCTGTAATCCCAGCTACTCGGGAGGCTGAGGCAGGAGAATGGCTTGAACCTGGGAGGCGGAGGTTGCAGTGAGGCAGAGATCGTGCCATTGCACTCCAGCTTGGGCAGCAAGAGTGTGAAACTCGGTCTCAAAAAAAGAAAAAAAAAAGAAAAAAAGAATCAGTTCTTAGTGGTAACCTTTCTGGTAAAAGGACATGAATAATATGGTTATAAATGAATGTATGGATAAATTTCCAAGCAGCTCCACCATCAATGGATATCAGCATTTGACATTTTTTTCTTGTTGTGCCATTAGAACATGTAAATCGGCATCTCCAGACTGCTTCCCTTTACATTTCTTTGATTTCTGGCGAGAATTAACATTTCCCCACGATGTTTATCTACTAATTGCAAGTTCCTTATGGGAATTGTCCTGTTTTTGACCCATTTATCTTTTGGAATCTTGACATTTATTTTACAAATTTGAATTAGTTATTTATGATAGATCTTAATTCTTAGTAATGTTTGATAGAAATATTTTCCCTCTTAAAAAATCTTTAGTAATGCTAATTTTTATAGTGCAATCATTTCAATTGCTTCAAAGCTGAGAAAGTTAAAATTCCCCCAGAGAGCTGATAAACTCTCTTTCCAATTGTCTGCAAGTTCTATCATAATTAGATTTTATATTTAAATCTTTAATCAACCAGAGCTTATTTTGTTGAATGTTTTATTTTAATGACTTTTCTATTATAAAATCAATAAATGTTTATTATTGTAAAATAGGAAAATAAAGAAGAACAAAAATAAAAACATAAATAGATCTGTGATTTCACATTTAGAGATAAGCACTGTTGACATTTTGATGTGGATATCCCGAAGTCATTTTTTCTATGTATACATTTATTTACAAAAATACAACTGTAAACACACTGTACAAACTGTTTAAATACCAGTGTATTAACAACACATTAATGGCATATTTCAGGGGCATTAAATATTCTTTTAAAACATTATTTTAAATAGCTACAGAGTACTGTTACACTCTATAGATGTACCATAATTGGCTTAATTCCCTATTGTTTTTTCATTCACTTTATTTAAGATCTCACTATTATGAACAATGCTACTATAAACATATGCATAAATCTTGGTCCCCATGTATGATTATTTTCTCTGTATAAATTAATTTTTTAGTAACTTAAAAAAATTTTAGATTCTGAGGGTACATGTGCAGGTTTGTCACATGGGTATATTGTGTGATGCTGAGGTTTGAGCTTCTAATGGTTCCATTGCCCAAGTAGTGAACACTGTACCCAATAGGTTTTTTTCAACCTTTGTCCCCCTCTCTTTCTCATCCCTTTTGGAATGCCACTGTCTATTATTTCCATCTTGATGTGCACGTGTACTCAATGTTTAGCTCCCACTTGTAAGTGAGAACATGCAGTGTTTATCTGTTGTTGTGTTAATTTGCTTAGGATAATGACCTTCAGCTGTAGCCATGTTGCTGCAAAGGATGTGATTTTGTTCTTTTTCATGGCTGTATAGTACTCCTTAAAAATAATACTGCACATCATATATGTACCACATTTTCCTTTGTATAAATTTCTTAAAGTAGAATTGCTAAGGCAAAGGTTTTATATCTAGGTATCTATATCTATCTATATATTTTGCCTTTACATATATACTGCTACTTTAAGTAAATTTCTATCATTTTAAGTACTCATTAACAGTGAATGTACTCCTCTTCTGTCCTATCCTCCACTCTTGTTAACATTAGCTATTAACATTTTTGTAATTTTATGCTAAATTGATAAGCTAAAATGGTATGTGCATTTTTAAATGTTTCTTTAAAACCAGTGGGTTGAAGTTGAATTTATCACCACTTCCATTTTTATTGCCTTTTTTCTTTCTTTATGATTTATCTGTTCATGATATTTATATATATTTATGTACTTTATAGGTTTGTATATTTTTTATGTATTTTCAAAATTGGGGTGCTCACTTAAGAAATTATAATGAGTTCAAACACACACATGTGTACAATGCATAGTTTCGAATACCACCTACTTCCCAGCTCCTTCACATCCTAACATTTTGCCATATTTGCTTCCTATTTTTGCTAAAAAGTAGAGTGCTGTACCAGTATAACTGTGTGTCTCTTCTCAAGCCTGATCTTATTTTTCCTGTCTCAGAGGCAACGTCACCCTGAGTTTGGTGTCTATCGTTCTCATCTCTGTGTGTATGTGTTTGCAGCATATGTATGTAGCTATGAAATGTATACGGTAGTTCCTCAGTATCTGGGGGGGATTGGTTCCAGGACCACCCACGGATGCTCAAGTTCCTGATACAAAATGGTGTAGTGTTTGCACATAACCTATGCACATTCTCTCACATGCTGTAAATCACCTCCAGATTACTTATAATACTTAATACAAAGCCTATACATCACTTTGTTTGGCTGGTTTTAACATGGTACTCAAGATGTGGTGAATTCAAGTTTTGCCTTTTGGAACTTTGTGTAATTTCACCCCCAAATATTTTGCATCCTCAGTTGATTGAATCCATGGATGTGGAATCCCATGGATATAGAGGGCTGACTGTACCATTATTTTGCATGTTTTCAAACTTTTATACTCTACACATCTATCTGAAACTTGTTTTGTCTCTCAGCAGTGTATTTTCGAGATTTATCTCTGTTGATAAAACAGCTACAAATGGTCCCATTGTATGAATGTATCAGAATTTGTTCATTGGGTTGATGGATACTTGTGTTGTTTAGTTTTTTCATTTTACTATTATAATATTGCAGTAGACATTGCATCATCCACAAGTGAAAGCTTCTAGAATTTACTCCTAGAAGTGAAATTGCTGGATTATAAGATATACGTCTTGTCAGAGTTAGTAAGATGTTGATAATTTATTCTTCAAAATGGTTACTCCTGTGAACATATCGTTGGCAAAATATGAGTGTTCCTTCAATTTTTCCACCTCATCACCAACACTTGATAGTGTCAGATTATTTAATTTAATTTTCACCAGTTTGATAGATGTAAAATGGTATCTCATTGTTTTAATTTTAAACTTTCTGATTACTGGTGAGGTCGAACATTTTCTTATGTGCGTGATTGTTCGTTCAAATTTCTGTTGCTGAGAATAGCTTATTCATATATTTTGCCTGTATTTCTATTAGTTCATTGCAAATATCCTCCCAGTTTGCGTTTTGTCTTTCATATCACCTGTAATGTTGTGTTTCACAGGGTTTACATTTTTGTTTAATGAGATTTATACAGTCTTTCCCTTCAGGAATATCCTTAATGTCTTCATTTCTTCAATTTTCCTTTTTTTTTTTTTTTTTTTTTGAGACAGAGTCTCACTCTGTCACCCATGCTGGAGTGCAATGGTGTGATCTCTGCTCACTGCAACCTCTGCCTCCCGGGTTCAAGTGATTCTCTTGCCACAGCCTCCTGAGCAGCTGGGATTACAGGCACACACCATCACACCCAACTCTTTTATATATATATATTTTTCAGTAGAGACAGGGTTTCACCATGTTGGTCGGGCTGGTCTCGAGCTCCCGACCTTGTGATCTGCCTGCCTCGGCCTCCCAAAGTGCTGGGATTACAGGCGTGAGCTACTGCGTCCAGCCCAAATAGTAATTCTTTTACAAAAGATACTCTGTGATTTGTTATCATCTTCTGGCATCAGTAGAATTTACCTTAATTAATGACTACATGCTATTGTTTTAATTTATAGCTGCATTTTATAAGCTCAGTTAAAAATGATTTTTCTGCCTATGCTCCTTGAGGAACCCATGGATCGATAAAATTTATTGATCAATAAAATTTAGCAAATAGTATGCACAAGCCATTCCTGCCTTTCAGGTAGATGTTGCTAATTGCCTGCATTATTTCCTTCATTTGTGTATTCATATATTCACTTACTCAACAGCTGTTTTGGGAAAATCTGCTAATGTCCTTGAGCCTGGTTCTAATCATTTCAAGCCAGTTTTACTGGAATTGGCACTTGTGCACATTTGCCATCCTAAGACTGCGTGTTTATGTGTGTGTGCGCCTGTGTGGTATTTCTTACAGGTTTGTGGATGGGGATAATACTCATCTCTTAGAATGAATTGGGTGTCAGATCTTGTTTTTCTGTGATTTGGAACTGATTACATGATACAGAAAATCTGTTTGAGTATGTAGTAATATTGTTCAGTAAATTTGTTGAGGTCATGATTCTTGTGGTAGATGAGATTTTTTTAAATAACAACTTTTCAGTTTCCTTTGCCTTCATCATTATTTTCATGTTACCTACATCTTCTCTTGCCAGTTTGTATTTTGTGTTGTCCATTTGGCTAAGCATATCAAGTCGATTATCATAAATTGTGCATTGAAGTCACTTATATTTTAAAATCCTTTATATCAGTTGTTAAATCATTGGCCTTGTTTTTAATTTTGTTGATTTATACCTTTTCTTTTGTTTATTATATTTCCAAGGGGTTGATCTATCTTACCATCTTCTCACAGAATGAGCATCTATTTATTATTTCCACTGATTTCCTCTTTTCTAGTTTATTTCTGTCCTTATTCTTTATTATTATCTCTCTGTTTTCCTTCATAATGACTGTCTTCAAAAGATTTTAAGTCAAATGGTTATTTCATATTTCTAAAATAAAAGCACATAGATTTATGCCTTAACTTCTGGGCCCTGATTTATACAAAGCCCCCTCCCTTTTGATATGGGGTGTTTTCAATTTTATAAACATCGCAAAAGTTATTATCATGTTCTTAATTTTCTACTTCAGTGATCCTTAACGTTTTTGGCACCAGGGACCAGTTTTGCAGGAGACGATTTTTCCATGAATGGGGGTAGATGGGTGATGGTTTCAGAATGATTTGAGCATATTGCATTTATTGCACACTTTATTTCCATTATTATTACATTGTTAATATATAAAGAAATAATTATATAACCGTAATCTACTCACCATAATGTGGAGTCAGTGGGAGACCTGAGATTGTTTGCCTGAAACTAGATGGTCCTGTTTGAGGGTGATGGGAGACAGTGACACATCATCAGGCATTAGATTCTCATAAGGACCATGCAATCTAGATTCCTCGCATACACAGTTTACAATAGGATTTGCGGATGCTATGAAAATCTAATGCCACCGCTGATGCGACAGGAGGTGGAGTTTAGGCGGGAATGTGACTGATAGGGAGCAACTGTAAATACGGGTATAGCTCTGCTGCTCACCTTCTGCTGTGTGGCCGGGTTCCTAACAGGCCACAGACTGGTACTGGGGATTGGAGACACCTGTTCTACTTGAACTTGTAGTTTAGCAACGTTTTTGTGGTTGTTAGACATTGATACCCATTAATTTGTTGCTGCTGTAAATTTCTATTAATATTTTAATATAATTTTAAACTAATGGAAATGTTAAAAGACTAGTACGAACTCCTATACGTCTTTTACCTAGGTGCACTGTTGATTTGTATTTTTCCCTAGTTATCATTCACTCTGTCTCTATGTATATGTGAATGCTTTTCTGAATGATTTGAGAGTAAGCCGCATACATACATATATACCTAAATACTTCAATATATATTTCCTGACACAAATATTTTCTTTTGTAAAATTAGAAATTTAACAGTAAAATCAGGAAATTTCATATTGATACCATATGATTAATCCCACCATTCACATTCAAATTGTCAGTTACTCCAATATTGTGTTTTTATAGATATATAAAAAATATATATAACATATATAAATATAAAATATATGTACGTTTTATATATGTGTGTGCATATACACGTATATATGTATATATGTAGAAAGACAGAAATTGGGGGTATTTTAAAATTTATAATGACAGGCGAGCAACTGAGATGGCTGCCTGCCTATGGCAATCACTATCTGTAGGCCACCCAAGCATAAATACTTATTTTCTTCTTGTACCCCATTTTTCAGAAGTTCATGTTTATTTTCATCTTTACTATTTTTTATTATTCATCTACTATATATTCATAGTAGAAAAGATAAAGCAATATAACGAAAATCAGCAGAAATATAGAGATATGCGTAGAGTGCATAGAGATAATCACGGTTAGCATTTAGACGAATATTTTATAGACTTTTGCTTTCAATCAACAAAAATTCTAGACATTTTTTCTAGTTAAATATGAGTACATTAAAAATGGAGTTATAGGGTACGGCTGTGGTTTTAACTCCCTTTTTAGTCTTAGTTTATCTGACATACTTCATAGGTAATCTTCGTAACAACTTTGCAAAGTAGAGCCACATTTTTAGATGAGGAATCCAAGGTTCAGAGAGGTTCAGTAAACTGCCCAGGTCACACTGCAGTAAGGAATGGAGTTTATAATCGAAACCCTGAACTGTTTGCTGCAAAGGCTCTTGGTTAGATTATTCTTTTGCCTGAGGCTCCTTTCATTGCTTTTACTTATTCACATTTAGTTTTATTGCATATGGTGAGAAAATATGTATATTTTTTCCTCTTGATTCAATTTTTGGGGCCTAATTTGAGAGTTAGTATATATGTACCAATGTCCACATATGGAAAAAATGTATAATCTATGTTGGTATTGAGTTTAATGTATGTGTATTTGTTCTAACTTATCAATTGTATAACATAACCTCTATTGTCTATTTTTTGTCACATCTTCAATGTCTTCCAAATTTTTGTCTATTTAAATTTGTCTTTATTTTTTAATACTGTCTATTTTTTTCTTAGCCTTGAAATCAATTAAACCCTCCCATTACAATTGCTTGTTTTTTAATCTATTTCTCTTTGCATTTCTAACTTTAGTAATCTCTGTCTTCACAGTTAATTTTATATTTTTTATCATAATCAGGAGCTTCTTTGTATCCTCTCCCTATGTTTTTGGCTTCAAAATCTCTTTTATATGCTATCAACTTTACCAACTGTTTTCTTTTTGTTGTATGAGTTTCCTCATAAAACCTTTTTATTTTAGCATTTCTGCATTTTTTTGGTAACAGATTCCTATTTTTAAAAAACATACATATTGTTGGGTCTTATGTTTTAATCTAACATGAGAATTTGTCTTTTTAGAAATCAATGGCCTAAATGTATAAAGTTCTTTGGGGTGAAGCTAGTGTATTGATATGAGATGGGCTCCCAGCTACTAGCTGTGGACCTTCTACAAGTTCCTTAAATACCCTGTGAGGAAGCTACTTACAGGCATCTTTATCTGTAAAATCATGTTAATAAGCATACCAACGTGAGAGAGTTGCTTCGAAGACTAAATGAGATCAAGAGCACTCACAAATAGAAGCATATTAAAGCATATTAAACTGATTATTTATAAAATGCAATTGTCAATATTTGCTATTGTAGACTTTATGTCTGGAAATACCATTCAAAGCAAGTTTCTTGGCAATTATAAAACAAGTTGGTTAAACGATGATCTATGCTCAAAATGGGGATAATCAGTTCTATACTTTTCTCCAACCATATTTTAAATTTTTCTTTGAGATAATGGGAATAACTTACAAGAAAAACTGCTGAGAAGCAGTGGTCCAAAGCCCTTTAGAAGCTCTCAGGGTTCAGTTCAAGTTGTCCATCTCCATTTCTGGCTGTACCTGGAGCTTCACAGCTTGACTTACATTCAGCCATGTCAGGAATCACTCACTGCCTTGCTTTCCATTTAGTTAATTAAGTGCTTAGGTTTACGAATAAGTTATTTGCTCTCATGACGGGTATGGAAGCTGCAGGCTTTGCTGTGCCTCCGCAATTCTCGTCAGGCGTGGAAAAACTGAAACTAAGAAAAACCAAGCAAGCAATGATAGATTTTCTACTTCCTGGATTGTGTGACTTGCTCATCCAATGAAAGGCAATGAGGGTGGGGTTGGGGGGGGGCAACCAGAGATGAGGACTGATTCTCAGCTTGTGGTTCTCCTCAGCAGTCCTCCAGTCCCTGTAGAGCTGGAACCTCTGCATCAGTGAAAGCTGCTAGGAATTCAAAGGGCATTCACATTCACTTCTGCTCCTCAGGATCAGAGGCAGTGAGGAAAGCTAAAAAAAGTCTGAGGTTTAAATTGGAACCCATTTTTAACTTTTCAAATGTTCTTAGTATTTTAGGATCCAGAAAACCTTAAATCAGACAATTCTATATTACTAAACTGAAGAATAGTCTATCATATCATAATCTGATATGCTCCAGACTGACCTGATTTAGTTTTAGTTGTATGAACTTCAAATCTCTGATGGCTTCTATTTGATCACTCAGAGGAAGCTGCAGGTCCGTTTCCCATCTGAAGCAATAGAGGCATCTTTTTTTTTCTTTTTAAAAACTTCTCTGAGAATAATCTTCATCTGGTGTCTTGTTACACAAGTGTTTCCAAGTCCCTCCCTAGAGATTCTGATTCAGTGGGTCTGGGATGGGGCTTCAGATTTGTGGTCTCTTTTTTGTTTGTTTGTTTGTTTGTTTTTTTGAGACAGAGTCTCACTCTGTCATCCAGGCTGGAGTGCGGCGGCGCGATCTTAGCTTACTGCAGCATCTACCTCCCAGGTTCGAGTGATTTTCCTGCCTCAGCCTCCTGCGTAGCTGGGACTACAGGCACACACCACCACACCCAGCTAAGTTTTGTATTTTTAGTAGAGACGGTGTTCTACCATGTTGGCCAAGCTGGCCTCAAACTCCTCACCTCAAGTGATCCACCCGCCTCGGCATCCCGAAGTGCTGAGATTGCAGGCGTGAACCACTGTGCCCAGCCAGATTTGTGTTCTTAACCTTAGCTTGGGCAACAATGGAGTAGACTGAGGGGATAGATTTTACTTTTAGTATTAGAAAGCCTTGGGCTCAAGTCCTGGGTCTTTCACTTGCTCATTATATGGTCTTGCACAAATTACTTAACCTTCCTCAACCTCATCTGAAAAACAACTGGAGACAAAAACATCTATCTCAAAGTGTTGTCAAGAGGATTAAAATAACTCTAACACCCTTGACAGCATCCACTTTTCTCAGTATTGCTAACTTGTTTCTACCCAGGTTAATTTGAAGATTATCTGTGAATTTATTTAGCTCACAGCCATACTGTTTTTTACTTATTTTCCCTGTTTATTCATTATATATTTGTGAAGCTTTTGCTGTGTGCAGGACACTGGGATTTTTAGAACCCACTGAGCACTCCCTGGTGGTGTCACCTGCTCACAGGGTCCATCTCAGGTTGTGTTTCTGTTTTTGTTTTTTGAGACAGAGTCTCGCTCTGTCTCCCAGGCTAGTGTGCAGTAGTGTGATCTTGGCTCACTGCAACTTCCACCTCCCAGGTTCAAGCAGTTCTCCTGCCTCAGGCTCCCAGGTAGCTGGGACTACAGGCATGCACCATGATGCCCGGCTAATTTTTGTGTTTTTGGTAGTTTTTGTGTTTTTGGTTTCACCATGTTTGCCAGGCTGGTCTCGAACTCCTGATCTCAAGTGATGTACCCGCCTCAGCCTCCCAAAGTGCTGAGATTACAGGCATGAGCTACTGCGCCCCACCCATCTCAGGTTTTTGAAAGTACTACCCAACTTTCTTGTGTGAACAACTCTATCTAGCAGGGTCTTAGTTATTTGTGAGCTTCTTAGACTAGGAAAGCCATGTCCCTATTCCACCTTTGTACCAGAAGTTCAATTTTTCTGGAATCTAATCATGTGTACATTTTTTTTCTAAAAGAAAATATATATAAAATTATTCAATTTGATTTTACACAGAATACGTTCTACATACTTTGCATTGTGTAAACTTGTCTCTTTTTGGACACAAAAACCTTTGTACTTTTCCCCCTCCCCTCATAATAGCAAGAATCCAATGGATTTTTGATGATTATATGTATGTTTTCTTTATATTTAGTTTTGCTTCAAACGAATTTAAAGGCACTTTTAAAAGATACAAACAATGCAATACATTAAGAGGAAAATTTAGGTAGAAAAAAAGCATGGAAAAAATATAGTGAATTGATAAACGAAATTACACTTCAAATACATGTTGTACACAGTCTTTTATACTTCCCAGTGATGGGCCAGATATTTGGCTCTGAACTCTCTAGCACTCATTGCAAACCCTCTGCAGACAAAAGATGGAGGTGATGATTCTCAAGCCATATAGATGATTATTGGGATTATCATCTATATGAGTCTTGAACTTTGTTTTAACTTTTCCACTGGCCCAAGACTTTGGGTCCTAATCAACATTAGGGTCATTAAGAGTCTACAGAAGGGTCATAAGTACCATGGAAAATGATGTGCTCTCCAATCTTCCAGCCAAACACAAAATAGATCAGGGAATAAGGGGGCCTCTTGCTGCAGAGGAGATGATAGCCAGGTGGAAGAGCTGGGCCAAGGATCAGCCAATCTTCTGGTCCAGAAACTGTAACCATGGCAACAGTAGTGAAAGCAGCTCTATTTCCATCACCAGTGACACCCTTAAGAGGTACCGGCAGAGAAAGAAGTCTATTATACATCTGGGCAAGAGTCTAGGTGAGGGAAGTTCATGTAATTTTTAAGCATAATCGTTGGGAGAAAATAAACAGCCTCTTTCATGTTAACCTTGCAAACTCAAATAGACAAAGTGAAGGCCAATGACCGGCAGTACTGCCTGGCTAAGGCTGGGTGTGAGTGCCTTGCACAGGAACCTGTGGACTGCCTCAGGTTTGCCTTTTATTCTCTTTACTTTCTAGTAACAGTGCTCACAGGACTTTCAATAAGCAAAGCCCAGAGGAGGAGAGTTGCTTTTGAAGCCACACTCTTGTCTGCCTCATTCATTTCAAACAGAGACACTTCTGAAAGAGATGAAGGCCTGTGTACAAACAACAATGCCCACTGCATTCTGTTGCCTTTAGCTGTGATGTGGTGGTTTTTGATTCTACACAGAAGGTCCTTGTTTCAGACACTGATTGATGGATCTTCTGAATGAAGGAGGCAGCAAGAACGAATGAACAAGGCTCCCGGTAAGGCGAGGTGCTTCAAGAGGATAGGCTGGAAAGCGCTTAAAATAAAAGGTAAACAAAAGCCTCCACAAAAGCAAAAAATACCAAGGCACTGAGCTCTGAATGGTTGATAATTTGTAGTTCCTAAGGATTTCCACACATTTGTGCAAACACATATAAACTCCTTGGAGAACTCTGACCTGGAATTTCAGACTTTTTGGTGGAGGAACCAAAAGTTAAACCCAAATAGATGTCATAAAACAGGTAAAACTAATTGAAATGAAGAGCATTGGAGGTCTGAGTCTGGTTTGAGGCAGTGAAACAGAAAATGATGCCATGAAAGAGCAGGTGATGGGGTATCTCCGTCTCAGAGAGAGATGTGATTTTTCACTAGAAACCCATGGAAAGCCACATAAAGGCTCATTCTAAACACCATGGACAGTGTTAGGACCTGCTGTAAGGAAGCTGTATGACATATGCCTCCTTTCTCCATCAACCCTTGTCCTTCCATAATGCCTAATAGAAACAAACCAGTGAAAAAGCCACATGAGAAATCTGGCTACACTCAGTTCTTTTGCAAGAAAACACTATCAAACTCCCTGTGAGTCTGCATTCTTCATAGTCCATCGGGGAGCGTGGTACAGGCTGAGGAGATGGGGTGGGGATAGTGAGGCTGGAGGGAGAGGAAGGGAAAGTTAAAAGAAGCAGGGATCCTTGTCCCGACTAGTGGTTTTTATATACTATGTTCTTATAAGAAATAATTTTCACCAGCTAGACGATGTTCTATTGTTTAACTAAATTAGGGGTGTTAAAATAGAGATCATAAGAATGATGGAATGGACTCTTTGTGGCAAAAAGATACTAAATTATAAACAAGACCCAAGGCCATGCCAGGGTAGGGTTGAGTCACACATCTCAACACTTAAAGAATAAACTAGGTTCTAACAGCTGCAAGGTTTTTCTTTTTCTCTAGCAGCTAAATAAGCACTGGCCTCCAGAGAAGCAATGTTGAAATAATTGCAGCTCACCAACCACCAGACACTAACTGATCCATCTGCCTACCCCTTTTCTGCAAGCCATAACTCCTACTTTGATTGGATAGGAGACTGATTTCAGTAACTTTCTCCTGGTAAGAGTCCACTGACCATAGACTGGTTCTGGCCAGTTTACAGAGGCTTGCACCGAGTGCCTTCCTGTCCTCTGCTTCACCATTTGACATATAGGACCTAATTGCAAGAAATTTAAATGAATTTAATTTAAAAGTCTGTACCCCAAAGTGAACATAGGACACATGTAACATGCATATTTGTTTACTAGGCATGTATGCACCTCCCTTTGGGAATATTCATTGCTCTTCCTATAACCTGTCAAATATGTGTACTTAGGTAACCCATTCAGCACAAATTTCTGTTCTACTCTTTCCTCCCTCAAAGTGCCTGCTTTTGGTTTCTTCTGGAGGCTATGCTTTCAAGTCTATGGGATTTCCAGCCTGCAGGCTGCAACCCTTTATAAAAAACAAACCTCTCCTCTCCAATATTATAGCTCTGTGAATTTATGTTGACAGGTTACTAACTCAATTTCACAGAAAAAAATTAAATCAGACACTCTTTGTTGCCCACACAACAGCCATTCTCTCCTTTAACTTTTCACTTGCAGAGTCCTAGTTTTGATTGGCAGTCCTCTTGTGTCTGTCATGATTCAGGGAACCTTGACCCTATCCTGAACTCCAGGAATAAGTCCTAATTACATATTTTTTAGTGGTAACTATGGTAGGTAAAATTTTAAGATGGTCTTATGATCTTTACCCTCTGCTGTTACATCCATGAGTATGGCAAAAGACTTATTATCTATATTACTATCTAAGCACATGAGCCCTCTTTGGCTGGTGGCAGAAGTGGGGAAGTCAGAGAGATTCAAAGTATGAAAAGGATTCAATGCATCATTGGTGGCTTTGAAGATGGAGGGTGCCAGGTACCGGGACTGAGAGTGGCCTTTGGCATTGAGACTGGTCCCTGGTTGACAGCCAGCAAGGCCATGGAGACCGCAGTCCTACAATTGCAAGGAGCTAAATTTTGCTCACAACCTGATTGGGCGTGGAAGTGAATTATTCCCAAGTCACTAGATGAGAGGTTGGCCTCGCTAACACTTTGATTCTAGCCTTGTAAGTACATGAGCAAAGAACCCACTCAAGCCTTCCTGGACTTCTGACCTACATAGAACTGTGAGAAAATAAGTGGGCATTGTCTTAAGCTGCCAAGTCTGTGGTTATTTTGCAGCAATAGAAAATGAGTAGAGCAACATGTAGATAGTGTCAAGAAATCCAATCTATATTTCTGCTCAAGAGGAACTCGTTTTCAGCTCTGACTCTGACCAGGAATCAGAAAGAAACTGTGGATGAGTTATTTAATAACCCTGTTGGCTTTTTTCCTTGTACACACCACCACACACCCACTGTGAAGGTCACAAATACTGGATTCTTGCTTTCCTAGCCACCCTTGCTGCTGGAGTGGTCGTGTGACTGGGATATGCCTTTGGCCACAGACCTCTGAGAACACTAGATTAGAGCTGTAGCAGCCATTTTATAGCCACGAGGCAACAAGTCTAAAGATGGTAGAGTGGAAAGAAAGAATGGTCTTGTTTGTTTCATGACAATTTTGAGCTAAGGTGCCAACTCTGGAATTGCCTGCGTTCATATCTTTTGTTATATAAGATAATTAAATGTCTTTAATTATGTTAGTTGAGTTTTCTGTTGCTTGAAGCTGAACATGTCCTTACTAATACATTCCCCTTCCCAACAAAAAGTATAGAAGGCAAAATGCAGAGACATCTGAGGTAGAGCGAGTACAGAGTTGAGGATCACGCTTTTGGTATAAGTAAGAAAAATTACATAGGTATTCAGGGGCATGAAGACAAGTAGCCCTTGGGTGACATCTAGAACTATTAAAAACAAGTGAAATTGACACACATTGGGAGACTCCCATCTCAAGATGTTCTGTGACTCTCTGTTTTCTATTTTCTGAGATTCTTGCCCAATACAGAAGAGTACAGGTGGTCACAGACTGATGCTATACTAACCTTTAGTCTGATGACCTTGGATCATTCCTCTGACCCCAGTGAGCATCAGTTTACTCATCTGCAGAGTGGGGATAGGACAATAACTCCTTGTGTCACTTGGTTTTGGGAGGATCAGATTTGCCTGTGTATGTGAACTTGCTTTGGAAGCTTTAAAAAACAGCTTTGGTGTGATGTCAGAACCTAGCTTGGTGCCTGGCACATAGTAGGTGTGCTCATTACATATTTGTTGGATTACTGTGCTGTGCCTATTTGTTTATACCAGCTTTGTTTGCACTGCACCATGAGCTTGCTGTCTGACTAATTGCTCCATATAGCACCTACTCTAGATAAAACTTAAAGGATTTTATTAAATGCTTTCTTCTTGGCAGTGGTATATTAGGTACTGCAGCCTGGATGGAGAATTGAGCATTTGTTTCCTATGTATTTTCCGCTAAATATGCTGTGACAAGATGTCTGTTTTGATCAGGGACACTGTCAATTATTCCTCTCTTATCCTGACTTTCTCTGTGATGTAGGGTGTGAAGACATCTGTTGGCTTTAACCTATTACTGTTGTGTGAGATGCCTTGGCTTCACTCAACAGGGCTGTGTCCAAGGCAGGCTGGCCTCCTGTGAACTCCCAGGCTGCCGAGTCAGTCATCTGCCAGGTGACAGGTGGTGCCTTTGAGACACTGGGGAGCAAAAGGAGACAGTCATACCTGGACCCTTTAAAGGCTTCCTTGTGCCAGATAAACCAAGAAATGGCTTGCTTCTTTCAGGCTTGCCCCCTGTAAGATCACGTACTTTCCCATCGCTTCATCTGTGGCTCACATTTTATGGTATCCACTCCCAGGTCTTGTCAACTTTTGACCTCTACCAGTTAGACTCACGGGACTGCCGCTTACTGCTGGGTGTCTGACACTAAGCTCTCCCTGATTTTTGCCTCGCTCTGCTCCATGCCACACTGGATGTGCGACTCGAAGACACCACTAGAAGTGGGCACCTTGGCATCTGAGAAAGACTCATTGTAGGTTCCTCCCCAAAGGGGATTATTTTGGAACAAGACCAGCTGCCCAGGAGCTAGAAAACATCAGACTGTGAGACTGAGGCACTATTGCTCTCTCTGATTTAATGAGTGATGAACACAATGTTTAAGAATTGAGACACAGATGGTATAACACTGATGAAAATAAAATGAGAGTACGGGGTCAACGAAGAGGGCACAGCCTAGATGAGGAGCAGCAAAGAACATTTTGATAGAAGGCAATACATGGGTGCAAGCAGTGGGGTTTGGTGTGGAGAGAGCAGGCACCCCAGTCAGAAGCGGGAGTTTGAGACCTGCTCTGTCTCCCACTCTTTCTGTGATCCAGGAACCTTTGTACCCCGGTCTCCTCATATGCCAAGGGCCACCCCAGGTTCTGGGCTCCCAGGGTTATTCTGCATTGTAGACGAGCTGGAAATGTACATGGTAATAGAAAAGCATGATGAAAATGTAAAGTATGTGGAATTCTCCTTGGTGTTTTTGGTTCATTTCTTTATATTTGTTCTAAAACACGGGTGAAGAGTTTCCTTCATTTTCACTCCTAAGCTGCTGTCTCTGCTTCCCTGTGACAGTAATGGCAGTAATGGGCCCGGCCTTGGGGAGGACATAAAACAGTTTTTGGCTGAGGACATTCCTTAGAGAGCAGCGGGAATGGTGACAGCTCCTTAAAGTGGGTCACAGGAGCGTCCTCCACCCTAACTGATGTTTCAGAAGTTAAGTCATGCAAAGTACTCAGTGTCTGAAGAGCAGGGTTAAAGACACAGAATTAAGCAGGTCTTAATCGAGTAAATACTTGATGCCTACATGAATTTACTACCGCAGACGTAAAACAGACTGCTTGATCTTGACAGCGTGGGGGTGTGGAGAGTTGGGTGGGGGAGGCAGGAAGCAGGGCGTGTGTCCACGTGTACCACTGGCCTCAGAACTGAGATCGTTTTGGCTGCTGGAAAGCCAGCTGCTTCCATCTCCCTCTTCATGTCCCAGCGTGGGCAGCTGGGCACTGTGGGGAATGAGAGACAATATAAAGGGATCTGAATGATGACAAGAAGCTTCCTGTCCCCATGTAGCTTACCATGCCCGACACGGGGCACGGTCTGGTTCACTTGCTTTTCTTTGTGGGTGTCACTCTCTGTGGTGCCAAGGTTCTGTGTCAGCCCCACAACTGACAGCCCTGCTGGGACCCATTGGAGTTTTTCTGTCACAAGCTGGTTTGAGAAGAGAGCCAAAGTGCGTGAAGCCTCCCTGCCCTGACCTCACCCCACCAGACACACATGCCATTTCCTAAGAGAAAACCATTTTTGTCACTATCCAAGTTGGACTAGTACCATCAAAGTATTCAAAACGACCTTTAGTCATATGTTTGTTTTTCCCGAATTGGTGGAAAAATATGACTTTTTCATCAAAATTGAAAATCATGAAGAAAAACTCAGAATAAGATGAGGGTGGGCAGGAGACAGTGATGTCTCAGAGATGGAAGCAATTGGCTTTCCTGCAGCCAAAACCATTTCAGTTCTGAGGCCAGTGGCACAGGTGGGCACATGCCCCGCCTCCCCCACCCAACTCTCCACCACATCCCCCATTGCCGACGCCTTGCCCTCATCCCTGCCCCTGCAAAATTCAGTTGGGTTATTCCCACGGCCACTGTGAGCAGGGCTGTCCAACATGAGCCCGGATGGCTGCCTTTATGACAGCTCTATGCCACCTCATTCCCCGTGTTGTGTACTATGATGTGCACCACATGTTAAATTAACAGTGTCTACTGTGCGAGGGTAATGGATTGGGCAGTTCCTCCCTTTCTGTGCGGTTACTCAGGCTTGCCATCTGGCAAATCTAGTAGCCAGGTGGTAGCCCTAAATAACCTCACTTTGATGGGGTGGGGGTAGAGGGGACCCCAGTTGGTTCTATTCTTGCCATCTGTGGCCTCCTTCTCTTGGAGGGAGATGTCCAGAGCATCTGAGCCATGTGATTTCTTTATCAAGCAGCTATTTGCCATGAGAAACACTGCCACTTCAAGTATGCGGAACTCTGTTCTCCAGCAACTCCACCAATTTAGAATAGACGCAGGAACAGGAAGACAAACCGGAAAAGGCTGTGTGCAGCTGAGACCAGAGGGAAGCTCATGTATATGCCTTCCTCTTGGGAAACTTCCTTGAGCTTTGACTTGGAAAATACTGACTCTTATTTACATTCAGTGATAATCATAGAGGTCCTCTAATTTCTAAGGATTCAGTATATTGGAAGCCACAGATTAGAAGAGAGTAGAGAGCATGTAACAGCATACGCTTTGACAGATAGTGTGGACTGCCTGAAGATGCTAAAACTGAGCAGATGTGAGATCCGAGAGCTAAAAGCACAGCAAACTGCAGTCACTGAGTGACAGGCTAAGTGTGCTGTAGCCGTATCACCTGAGGACACCACAGTACAATAATGGAGTCTGGAGTTACAAACCTGTGACACCAGCACTGTTCATTATGATCAGTAGAGACCATTTCGGGGCAGGGACTCTGTTAGACATTATAGAGATGTCCTCTCCAAATGGTTAAATTAGAAAGATTAGACACAAAGGAATGAAACAGTTCTTTGAGAAAAATCATGTAACCAGGAGTAGAGTGAATTAAAATAGTACATAAGATTTTTACAAAGACCTTTTCTCATTTTCATAAAATAAGATAGGTTTATTGAAGAATATTTAGAAAATGTAAGCCAAGAGAAGAAAATAAAACATGGTTATAACACTTACTTCAAAAATATAACCAGTGTTAGCATCTTATTGGCTTTCCTGTTCTCTCTTTATATATATTTGTATATTTATACCATTTATCAATCTGTCATCTGCCTGCATACCTATCTATAACTAGTTGTAAGAAGTAAGTTGAGTTTACCCCCACTTAATGAACAAACGAGAAACTTTTCATGTTAATAAGTAAACTCCCTCAGCATCATTTTAGAGGTTATGTTGTTTGTATTTCATAATATAGATAGTCATCCAAGGGGCTGTGGTAATTAAGTGATTATTTATAAAAGTATATATTGCACAGACATATTTGGAAAATAAATCTGTGATCATTATAAGCCAATAGGGCATGATGACTTCTATTCTAATCACCACTAGACAATTTCATTGCTGTGGTAGTATTACTGAAAGCTGCAAAGCTGGACCTTTTTGCCTTTGTGAGGCTTACTGGTTATTTGCCTCTTATTTGTGAAGGAGTCTAGAATGTGCCACCCCAAAATATTGCCCCTTTGGCGTAAAGATTATTTTGAGCAATTGTGAATCAACAGATAAAGGAAACGTTCTCTACTTTAATGTTATCTGCCTAAAAGCAGAGCATAAATTTCCTCCCCTCTTCTGTACCAGGATAAGGTGTGCCACTCTCATCACTGGAAATGAAGACCTGGCACCAGGATGAGTCTGCATAAAGAGACCTTATTAAAATAACCCTGATCTTTCATTAGTTTCCCCAATGTATTTCCTCCTCACTTTTCCACAATTTATTACTACTATTTCCCAAATTTTATCAGCCCTCTTTTCTTTGTCTAGTCAGTTCTCCACAATTTATCACCTTTTGTTAGAATGATATACAATAAGACCCTGGGCGTAACTGCTTCTTTGGGTTTTTCACTTCTCTTCAGTGAAGCCCCCATGCATGTAGAATGAAAAAATATACAATTTGTATGCCTTTTCTCTTGTCAATCTGTATTTTGTCAATTTAATCCGTGGATTTCTCCACTCTCCCCTCCTCCTCTTCTGGACTTTAAACAGGATTAAATTTATACTGTATTAAATGCCAGCTGTTTGCTCCTCACAATGCAGAGCAGTGCCTTTTAATTCCTTTTTTTTTTTTTTTTTTTTCTGAGATAGTATCTCACACTGTCACCCAGGCTGGACTGCAGTGGTGCGATCTTGGCTCACTGCAACCTCCACCTTCTGGGTTCAAGTGATTCTCCTGCCTCAGCCTCCCAAGTAGCTGGGATTACAGGCACCTGCCACCATGCCTGGCTAATTTTTTGTATTTTTCGTAGAGATGGGGTTTCACTATGTTGGGCAGGCTGGTCTTAAACTCCTGACCTTGTGATCTGCCCACCTCGGCCTCCCAAAGTGCTGGGATTACAGGCGTGAGCCACTGCGCCCGGCCTAATTCTTAAACTTTAATGTGCATACAAATTTCCTGGAGATGGTAGAATGCAGATTCCAGTTCGTGAGGTCTGGGGTGGAGCCTGAGAGTCTGCATTTCTAATCAGCTCCCTGGCAATGCCGATGCCACTGGACGGAGTCCCGCATTGAGTAATGAGGGTGCAGAGTGTGCCTGAGCATCCCCCAGAGGGCTTGTTAAAACCCAGACTGCTGGGCTCTGAGAACAGAGTGTCTGATTTAGTTAGGTCTAGATCAGGCCCCAAGAATTTGCATTTAACAAGTACCTTCTCAGTAATGCTGATGCTGCTGGTCCAGGGAGCACACTTTGAGAACCACTGGCTTAGAGCCAGTCACTGGAGCCAGGCAGACTAGCTTTGCAGCTAGAGCCCCACTTTGTCCCTCTGTAGCCTCAGCGAGTTGCTTAACCTCTGTACCTCACTTTCTTTAAGTCAGGGATAATACTACCACCTATGTTAGAGGACTTTTGTCAAGCACTGCGTATGCTCTACATGTAGGCGCTGTGTAATGCTATTATTTGCCATTCCTTTCAACTCAATCAAGGATTAAAATGTGCACATTTTCTGCTCTTCAGAAAATCTTTTGGGGGTGAGGTCTTCCTTTATCCAGGCATATCCGGAGAACCTCTCTCCTTTCACTGGTGCCCTAGGAGGTAAAAAGTCCCCACATCTACTTTTGCACGATGGTTGATTCCTCGGTAAAGCACAGGGCTGCTGGGCACTGCCTGCCTTTCACCTGGGTGCACAGGAAATCCTTATAAAAAACGAATGCAGCCAAACCTAATGAGAACATCATTTCAGGCTGCAGCAAGCAGGTTCGTCTCCCTCAGCTTTCCTGGAAGGACCTGCTCTCTGTAAACTCAAAGCCTGTTCTGGCTAGCATGGATTAGAAAGAGTGGTTCCCAGCATCCCAGGCAGCCCTCTGTCTAGAGTTTTAATCACATGCAAGGCTGAAAGTCAAGGGAGGTAAGCAGCTCCTGCAGCTAGGTTTTTTTTTTTTTTTACCTGCCTGGGGAGGCTGGGGAGGGAGATTAGTGGGCTGCTGAGCATTTCAAGCAAAGCAGCTAGCAGAGCCCAGAGACATGAGGAAAGGTGGCCTGTGGCACAGCCACATGGGGTCCAGCGTGGCTGAAATGTGAGTGGGAGACCAGGCAGGGCATCAGGGTCACACAGGGCCTCCAGTGGCATGCGGGATGGAGGGTCCCTCAGTTAACTGAGGGAGGGAGGGAAGCTGTATTAGAACGCTTTTGATGGCAAGCAAAATAAACCAATTTGCCTTAGCTTAAGCTGAAAAAAATACTTTATTATAGGGATTCAGTCTGTTTCACAGAACCCAAGGACAGGCTGCCGCAGTCCCTCAGGAAGAGGCTGGAACGGGGTGTAAAAAGCCATCCAGATACTTTTTCTCCTTACTGGCATGCTGCCCCTCATGAGAACTTTCTCTGCTTTTCCAGTCCACATGGCAATAGCCTATCCCATAGCACCCAAGCTGACGTGCTGACATGTTTTCAATTTTACCGTCTCGAGAGAGGCTCTTTCTTAGTCCCAATTTCAAACTCCAGGAAAGAGGCTCTGACTGGCCATCTTGGGTCAGGGGCTCGGCACTGGTTCAATCCAATGCTGCCATGGTAGGAAGCAGAGACACATTGTCCAGGATGGCTGTGGAGGCCCTCAGGGTGGATCAAAGTAGGCAGAGCTGGGCTTCTTCATGAACCAGGTAGATAGTACATGGGCTATCTCAGAGGAAGGATGGCACAAACTCTGGGGTCCCTTCCCACCTGAGGTGCTCCAGTTTGACCTTTCTGTTCAGTATTTGTCCTCTCCCCATCAGCAGTGTAGGGAAAAGCAAGGGTAGAGCCTGTGGCTGTGGTTGCAGCTTTGGGCTGAGAGGATGGGGGCTGCCTTGCTGTGACAACTTTGGAAACAATATTGAGCTCTGGAAGGTGACACAGTCCATTAATAGCAACGAGATCAACCTGGCTAACACTATTTTGGAAGCTGAGAAAATAAATGACAGCAAACTGCCAGGCAAACAGTTCTTCCATAAAACATGAAGAAATGCTTCCCTAAAAGTATCGCTTTTAAACATAAAACAAAAAGCAATTAAAATATAAGGAAAGGCGACCCACCTGAGATCTCACTGTTTTCTTTGCCCGCTCTTTCCTTTCAGGTTTTGTTCAAGTGCAGGCAGCATCTTACACAGTTTTAGAGATCATAAACAACATTTTGTGTTTCGTATTATGTAACGACTAATTTCCATGCTGCTTTGTCATCTTCTTAACTATCTTTATCAGTATGCCATCCTTCAAATTAAGTATGCTATATTTACTTAGTACATAATTAAGATCTGATTTTAAATTTGAGACTGCGAAGTGAGAAGGAATCTTAGGAAATCACTGAGTCCCAGGAAAATGAACTTAGAGAGGCGAGTGCCTTTCCCCAAAGCCACAAAACTGGTTAATTCTGGACCTGGGACTCCATGTCATTCCTTTTTTTCCCAATGTATGTTTATAATTACCCACCCGATGCCAGATATTGGTGCACGGGTTTCATCTCACTTCACAACTCTTTCCACCACATTGTGTCCTAATTAACATTTGTTAGATAGAAGTCATTTCTTATTTTTCTTAACAGGGGTAAGAGTGCTTTTTCAACTCACTGTCATGAAAATAAAGGTTGTGGAGCTGAAATGAATAACAGCAATTTTAAATCAGACTGGTTTCGTGACTGGTAGATAAGTCAGCATGCAAAGACATTTATGTCTCCCAGGTTTGGCTGGCTTTCGCAATGCCCTTTGCAAACTCCACAGGGATTTTAAGCTTTAAGTCTGGTTATAAGCTTATGCAAGCTGTTAGTCACCTTTTTAGATGAAAAGCACCACAGGCTTATGCTTGAAAATGTTCTGTGCTTCACTAGAATTCCTTTTGAGTAATTCAGCTGTAGTATGATTTTGAGGGAGGAATGATGGAACAGATACATTTCAAAACACATTTGCATTTAAAAACGGGAGTTTATCAGCTGAAAGAACTTCTCTTGAAAGGTACACATGTGGGGCAAATTTAGAACAAGCAGCACAATTTAGACATGATAGCCATGAATTATCCAAAAGCTTAAAATACTGGGGGTACTTGATCATGCAGAATCCCAGACATGGGTTGAATCGCGAATGTCTGGTGTTTTACTTTGGAAAACATATTGGAAAAGGAAATCTTGTCACTGCCATATTTTCACAGACCATTCCAAAACATTCTAGGTGTGCATCCACACAATTGTCAACACACGTTTGACCAGAAACAAATGAGTGGGGTGACCTAAGCCTTTGGTACAGTGAAGAGGGCTCTGGAGTCGGGATGCTTGGGTTGGTATCTTGGTTCTGTCACTTACTAGATATGTGAACTTGGCTGGATCTCAGCTTCCTCATCTGCAAAATGAGAGAATTGTCTTGAATGGATGGAATTGTCGAGTTAAACTGATTATGTTAAATCATGTAACGTAGCACCTCTCGAACTCTTATGAGCACACAATTCACCTGGGATCACATTAAAATGCAGGTTCTTACTCAGTAGGTCTAAGGAGTAACCTGATATTCTGGATTTCTAACAAGCTCTGAGTGATGTCTGCTGGTCTCCAGGCCATTACTCCAGGAGTAATGAGGATGCACAGTGCCTGCTATGTGAGAAACATTCCAGAGTGTTAGTTATTGTTACCCTTCAGGTGGATTTCTCCCTCTCTTTCTTTCCTACCACATCACCAGTGCTCTTGCCCACCTAATCATCTGCCTTCTTTCCTTCTGCTTTCAAGAAGTCTTCCAGATCTTTCTGCTCTAGCTACACCTTGACAGGCACTCATGATTGACTGCACATGAACTTACAGCATGTATGTGTGTGAGGGAGATGATGGAGATGCTGCAATGCCCACACTCAGATTTGGAAAGGCCAGTTCCATTTCCATCATACCACACACTATGACTTATACTTGTGAATTAAAAGCAACTCAGTCTTTTCTGGGTTAAAATGGCCTTTGTAGCAATTAGTCAATTTGAAGTTCAGGCTCCCTGTGGGTGCTTTCAGAGGGTCTCCCCTCCCTCCGATATTCCTCAGTGCCTTCAAAAAAGAGAAGATTCTGCATCCTTTCTGCTTCAGGGAGAGGTTTCTGGTGAGAGTGCTGTGTGTCCCAGCTTCCTCTGAGCTCCAGTGGGACTCTTTCTGGCCACGGCCTTTGTCCTTGTGTACCTGCTACTGACACATTCATGGTGGGGTCCCCTGGGTGTGCTCTCTTAGCACCTTCCAGGCTTGGTGGCTTCCTTGTTGATGTGATGTCCATCTTGGACCTCAATGGCCTTATAGAATCTCTGGCAATCAACTGTGTCACTTGACGACTCACAATGGCCACTCAAGGCTGGCCCCTTGCTCTCAACTCTGTATCCCTCACTAGTGCATTTGAGAACTCCAGACACTTCCACACTACCTGTGAACAGAGATGTTCAGGACCCCTACTGTGGCCCTCTCCTCTCACACACGCCACCCTGTCATTCTGACCTGCTGTGGCTGCCTTGTGTTGTTGGTGCAGGGCAGCATGAAGTCCTCCCTCTGGAATTCCAAACAGGAAGCCTCATGGATCCGCCTTGGTGTTTGTCTTTCCCTTCATCCTACCCCAGGTTTCCATCTGTCCTTACACCCTGCCCTGAGTGAGGCTCGGAGGCAGGGCAGGGAGGTCTCAGGAAGTTCCTTCTTCACAGTTCACCCTCTCCAGACCTCTTTACTTCCTCTGAAGAAGGGCTGCTCCTTTCCCTTCTGTCTGCTGGAAATTGCCCTACATTGTATCTTTTTTCTCCCTTACCCCATGGTCTCTTTGTTCTAGGGAGATCCAGCTGCCCCTTCCCTGAGGCTATAAGTCTCATGCCCTAACCATAATGGCAGAAAGGAAAGAATTTTGCTTATTGAGAAGGGAAATTAGTTTTAAAATGTTTTAAAAATCTTATCCTTAACTATACATAGCTGCTGCATATACAATAGAAATGAAAAGTGGGCCTCCTTTGCTCTTTCCTTTTGTCCTTAGCATTACTAATCGCTCACATTACGTAGCCTCGGAAACCTCCACATAGTGGTCCAGTCATCCAGTAACAATCAACAGGAGCTGGCCTTGGAGATGGAAACTCTTTCTATCACTGGTAAGGAGTCAAGCCTGGGGAAGGCAAAGAAAAGAAGCAGAATATACCCCTCATGTGCAAATAGGCAATATAAGTTTTAAGTTTGGGAACTATATAATTGGAAATGGCTTTAATGTTTGAAATAATTACTACATCCCTGCAAAATGGTCATGAAGCCTCTGCTTGCATAACTCTAACGATGGGAAACTCACTACTCCTTGACAGTGGATTATATTTTTAGACTATTCTAAGCAGCAGAAAAACATTTGGTATGTTGCACTGAAACCTGCTCTCTGCAACTTGCTCCTACACATACATATTTAATTCCTGTCCACACTGTCAGCCCTGCAGATATTTGGAGGCAGCCACTCTGGGCCCTATTAGCTTCTCCTTTCTAGGTTCAGTCTACCCAGTCCTTTTCAGTGGCAGAGCCTCCAGCCCATTCACCATGAAGGATCCTCTGGATCCTTTCCTGTTTAATGAGCCATTAAAAGTCAGGGAGGTAACTTTGATGGAGGAACCACCCACCTCATTTTTTTTTTAAAACTCGAAATAAATTGCACATAAAGGTGCTGATTGCTCAAAAGTGTAAAAGTCCCTGCCTTCTGCAGCCTGACACTGTGTTCTCAGAATCTGTGGGTCATCCTGCTATGTACGTTGCATTTTTTCTCTCTCCCTATAACACACAGACACACCCACATACACAGCCCCACACCCACCCTAGTGGGAATCATTTCTCAGCTGGCTACTCAGAGCAGCAGCCTGCACATGCTTGCTTTGTTGCTTCCTTGTCCAAACTACAGATTTAACAAGGAGGCTGCAGGGGCAAGTGTTTCCTGCTTGAATAGTGACATTGAAATCCTTGAGTTTTGAGAGATCTGTGAAAAGAGGCTATTGAAAGAGTTGGGAAAGTCCTGAAAGGGGCTTGCCAACGTTGGTGAGACCCCACAATGAAGAGCTCAGACGCAAAAGTTTTTCTTTGATCTTCTGCTCTCCTGTCTCTTAGTCTCATTCTCCACCAAGGCGGCTAGATACAGAAACTAGCTTCTTCCCCAAGGCAGGTCCTATCAACCAGAAGCCCCTTTCCCCAAAGGCAGCCCTATGACCTAAAAATACTACTCTAACTCCCGCTTCCCCTCTCCCCATCTTTCTGCGTAAAAACTGGCCACAAAGAAATTATCTGACCTACCTTGTTTGACTGTAGGTCCTAAGACCCTAATTCCAGAGAAGGCCCCTCCCCAAACCCAGAAGGAAGCAATGCGTGCTCAGAGAGGCTAAGAAGAATCCAGACAGGCCTTGCTAGGTTTCCCCACTGAGTCTATTAGCATTAGATCATAGCCTTTTTATCCGATCGTATTTCTACACACTGTTTTTACTTTGTTGAACCGAAGCATAAAAACAGACAATTTCCCCTGTATCTTTGGGTCTTCATTCTGAAGGCTCCCGTGTCGTATAAAACTGTGATCAAATAAATTTTATATGCCATTCAATGAATCTGCCTTTTGTGAGTTGATTTTTCAGGAAACCTTCAGAGGGCAAAGGGAAAGTTTTCCCCTGGGCCCCTATACTAATTCCCCTTTCATTTTTCCACCCCCAGATGAGTTGATGCTGTTTATTCGGGTGGTGAATCCAGCAGAAACTTGTAGGCTAGGGTTAAGGAACCTTCACTAAAAAGGATGACGATAATAAAAACAGCCAACATGACTGAGCATATTCTGTGTGCCTCGTCCTGTCCTGTCTGCTTTACCCTTACGAGCCAATTTAATATTCCCAAGTCCAGCCCCTTGTCCAAGGTCATGAATAGTGAGTGGTGGACTCAGTGTGAGCCCATAGTAGACTCTGAGATGCTTAGTGGTAGAAACACCGTCAGAAGCTTTCCCTGAGTTCTCCCACACACCCAGAACAGTGTTTCTCAACCAGAGCCCATGCTGTAAACACCATAGGATACCATGCATTGGCTGTTTTGTCTATAATAACAGCCAGCTCATGTCAAAAGGTATAAGTAAGCAGATTTACCAAAGTATTAAGTGAAAGTATTTCCAAGTTTATGGTTAATGTCTCCATGTCTCATTTCCTTTATCTGTAAAATGGTGCTATTATAAATCAGTGGGGCTATTTCTATAAAATATAAATGGTGCTAAATACAATTTTTTCCTACTCCCCTTCCCCAAAACATATAGTCAGTTGTTTTTGAAACCAAACTACATTATTCAGTCAAATTCGATACTGAGTTTTGTCCTACTAAGCTCTTCTTGGTCTGAAGTGTTTCTTTAGGTTTTACCAATGAGATCAGTCTTCTTGGACCTCTCGTGAGTACCACACTTCTGTAGCTTTTCCCTTTCTGAAATGTCTCCTGTTCTCCTCCTCCCTGCCCACCTGAGTTCTACCAATACTTACAAGTGTCTACTAAGCCCATCTCCTCCATGAACCTCCCAACTGCCCCACACCCCTTTGTGCTGTCAGTTGTCTTCCTGTGAACACGAGCCAGTTGTATTCCATCAACAAACATTTCAAGCATTTATTACGTGCCCAGAATGATTCCAGATCAGAATTTCTCCACCTCAGCACTACTGACAATTTGGGTAGGATAATCCTATGTTGTGGGGGCTGTCCCAAGCATTGTAAGATATTTAACAGCATCCTGACCGCTTCCCAGTTGACTCTAGTAACATCTACCATGACCCAGTCATGACCATCAAAATGTGTCTGGACATTGCCAAATGCCCCCCGAGGGCAAAGTTGCCCTGATTGAGAAACACTGTTCTGAATGTGTGGGAGAACACAGGGAAAACTCCTGATGGTGTTTCTTCTGCTAAGGGTGTCATAGTGCACTTAGGAGTCAACATTAACAGTCATGAGTCAATACGTGATCAGTTAAGTACAAATTTGTGAAATATACTGCAATCTTATTTTTGGCTAAACTTGTAATTTTCTTTTTTGAGGGGAGGGGTAGAGAGAAATGGAAGCAAACCCTATTAGAAAAAGAAGACCTCTTTCATTGGAGAAGGAGAAGCACGTGGAATATTGAAGGAAGAAGAATTGTAGTTGCTCTATCCGGTTTGTCCTGGATAAGTGCAATTCTTAAGAAGTTATTACTTTTTGAGTATTGAGAGGTTCGTTAATGGGAGAAAAATCACCCATATATCTCAGCTCTACTGACTAACTCTAGTGAGCAACAAATCTTCTGTTTAATTCCATTTATAAATTCTACTTGAGTCCTGATCGTTTTGAGGAATTAAATGGTTCTTCAAGTGAATCCATAACGCACCGTTGCCTGGGACATACTTAATAGCAGATTCTGGGTGTGTAAGATTAAGAGACACAACCCTTCAGTCTTTTCCCAAACAGTTTTATTACTAAAATGATTCATGCACTAGAAGTCATTGAAATTGATCAGTAGTGATTTGTATTCCTGGCAGACAGTGCTTTTGAGGTTGTTTTCCTTAGTTGTTCAGTGTGAATTGTCCAATGAAAGTTGCCAGTTGTTCAATGAAAATTTTGTCCCATTCTGTAAGAAATTCACAATCCCCAAAACATTCTAAAGCCTGCAGAGAGCTGAGGGGTGACTCTGGATGCTGGTTTCAGCGAGCTGTACATGACTGAATATATAATGCAATAAAGCTAATCTGAGACACAATGCGACAATCAATAGCAATCCAATGTGTGCTGAATGAAAGATTTAATATTAGCTTAGCGTTGCAACAAGAGGCAAGACACAAGTCAATTTAGTGATGGAAGTCTTTTAACTGGATTTAGCAACAGCGTCATCCAAAACTGGATGCTGGAGCTTTCAGAACTCAAAGTTGGGCTCCGGCATCTCCACTCTCCTAGTGTCCATTGTCATTTGTAAAGTGGGGCTGATTAAATTAAAAGTTTATTTCTGCCTTACCACGTTACAGAGCTGTTAAACTGGAAGGGAGTTGGGGGTTACACAGCTGAACTCCTTGTTTTGTGGGCAAGGAATTGCAGGTCAAGAGTGATGATATAATGATTATAATAATAAAATTAACATACACAAAGTGTTATTGTTTGCTAGATACTCCACTGAGTGCAGTACAGACATCATCTCACTTTATCCCTAGGAAGTTGGAACTATTATGAGCCCATTGTTACAGATGAGGAAACTGAGGATCAGAAATTTTAGTCACTTGCCCAAAGTCACACTAAACGTTAAGAGCTGACAGTATTCAATCCCAGGATTCCTCCTCATGCTCTCTTGACTTTGCCACCGGGGTTTCTCATTGTAAAGCCTCTTTTACTGTTTCTCTGCCTACTTTCCTCCTTCCCTCAACACAAGGGCACTGAATACGTCAGCCGGATCAGGCCTGGGCCGAGGGTCTGGGAAAGCAACTTCCTGCATTCCAGAGCTAATAGGCCAGTGTGGGAGGCAAATCCAGGAGAGAAGAATGCAGCAGGTCATGTTTGTCCGCTCCAGTCTTTCTCAGAAGAAGCATGTCCAGCCCTTTGGGAGGCTGAGGCAGGCGGGTCACAAGGTCAGGAGATCGAGACCATCCTAGCTAACGTGGTGAAACCCCGTCTCTACTAAAAATACAAAAAATTAGCCAGGCGTGGTGGTGGGTGCCTGTAGTCCCAGCTACTCGGGAGGCTGAGGCAGGAGAATCACTTGAACCCTGGAGGCGGAGCTTGCAGTGAGCCGAGATAGCACCGCTGCACTCCAGCCTGGGTGACAGAGTGAGAATCAGTCTCAAAAAACAAAACAACAACAAATAAAAAACAGCAGCATGTAAGGAAGGGAGCCCTGGACCCAGGGGCTAGGACAAGCTCTGGTGACTTTGAGGCCTGTCTGAGCAGGGCAAAGGGCCAGGCTGACCAAGGACGCTGCCACTGGGGTGAGCCTTGTCCCTGTGATTTCTCATTGGGTGAACTGAGAGTCACGGATGTGGGCAGCTGAGGTGATCCTGCAGAGAAATGAGTTTGGTTACTCTGAACACTACAGAGAGCCTTTGTTGAGTTTAGGAAGGGATGAAATGGCACAGAAGGAAGGCCCCTCTCATGTGGCCTCCGAGGTGGGGGGTGGTAGAAGCTTGTGGGGGTACCAGGGATTGGGCTTTGTCAGGACACGGGTATTCCTGTTCTGTGACTGTCCTTCCACTTGCCCTCTGCCCACCCCCATCAGGCTGTGCACCTTCAGTGAGCAGGAATGGCATATTCTTCCTTTAATCCAAAATGCCAAGATGGTGCCTGGCCTTTCTGAGGTACTCAGTGGAGATTTGTTGAGTAATTGGGAGATCCTTGATCTTGCAGTGTCCAGAAATTGAACATTGTGAGGTATATTTAGGGTATCTGGCTGGTGGGGAGAAATAGGGTGCAGTAAGACCATATGCTATATAAACAAAATGACTGTATGTCCCAGACTTTTTGGAACAAACAGTCTTCAAATATTCTCTCTAATTTTCCCTAAAAGTACACTCATATCTGTTTGACCATGTGCTCTCGTATTTTGGTTTAGAAAATATGAATAGCACAGCAAAGATGACAATTTGTAACCTCCCAGCAGCTGGACTACTGATGTCTGTTTTTTCTCAGGTATCCAGAGACTCGAGACCCTGAATAAGCCATTATAAGGCTATGTGGCGAGCAAGGACGCAGTAGAGCTATAGGCTGATTTATTTAACATCTTGTTCTGGTCTATTTCTGGTACATGGATTTATCTGTCTGGGTTCTGTAGAGAAACAGAGCAGTAGGTTGTATTTCAAGGAATTCCCTCCTATAGTTGTGGAGGTTGGTAAGTCTGAAACTTGTAAGGTAGGCTGGCTGGCTGGAAAGTCTCAGGCAGCAGTGAATGTTGTAGTCTTGAGGGAGAATGTTTTCTTCCTCAGGGAAAGTGTTTGTTTTACTTTTAAGACCTTTCAACTGATTGGATGAGGGTAATCTCCCAACTATATACCCAACTATATTATCAAGGGTAATCTCCTTTACTTAAAGTCAACTGATTGTAGCTGTTAACCATATCTACAAAATACCTTCACAGCAACACTGCCATTAGTGCTTCATCAAATAGCTGGACATAATAGCCTAGCCAAGTTGGTGCATAAAACTAACCATCACAGCGGGCAAAATTAGAACTGCCCACAACTCATCTCTAGAGGACCATACAAGGCACAATAGTGGATCTGGACATATCCTAGTAAATGTGGGAGCAGGATTACCCTGATAAACTTCTGTTCTCTTCCCAAAGAGAAGCAGCCATAGCCCAGTTGACCTGCTTGTTAAACCCAAAGGGTTAAGTGAGCAAAAATCTGGGAAGTTCCCCTATAAGGGGATTGCTGCTCTGTTTTCCAGGAGAGAGGTGTTGGAGTAACTCCTCCCCACTCTCTTCAACCTCTCCTTCCTTTCCCATGGGAAGGGGGTCCAGATCTGACTGGTGTTGGAAGAGGCAATCTACTACGGGCCCTGAGCATCTCTGCATGTTCTTCTGTGTATGAATGGAAGACTGTGAGTGTTCTTTCCCAAGTTGGCATTTTCAGCAGCAACCTTGAGAGAGAAGGTAACATCTCTCTCTGGACACAGAGCAGGCTTTGCCTCCACCTGCTATAAAAGCAGTGAACCACCCAAGTAGAGACTTTCTCTCCTGTAACACAACTCTCTGAATCTTCAGGGTTCATCCACGACCACGTATATTGTCCCTATGGTACATAGTGAGAGAAAATGGGAAACTAGTGTGACCATCAAACTAATACTTTGGCTACTGCATTTGCTGTGAGTAAGACAGTCGTTTGTCTCTAACTCAGGAGTCTTATGTCTTCTGCTAGCACCCATAAAACAGTTACAAGCTCCTTGTTAGCTTGCAAGTAGGCTACAATCTCAGACCCTTCACAATTCTTGACAGCAAGAGGCCTTGATTCCCTGCAGGTGACAATATTTGTTCTATACTCCCAGCTTCACCGTCCCCTCCATGCAAAGCAAGCTAGCTGAGTGGGATCTGTCCTAGAGACCAAACTCTCCCTACTTCAAGATCTCACTGAGGAAGGAAATAGTAAAAACTGTTTTTGCTTTCCACTGTATTATTAAGAAAGCTGATGTTTTGATTCCCAACTAGTTTAGAAACTAGAAGGGATAAGAGGAGAACATCTAGGCTCTTCCAGAAACCCCAACATGCGTGGTATGTCAGGTGGTATGCTAGGATCTGGGGATGCCAAAGTGAAAAAAAGAAATCTCCCTGCTCTCTCAGAACTTGTAGTTTAATGGGGATGGGAGTGGGGGTTGCAGAGATATTAAGAAGATAATTACAGTGTGCTAAAGAAGAAGACTGCTTGCTGCTTGCTGGCCATCTCTTTCTACTAGCATTTTTTTCTTTTTAATAACTCTCTAAAGTCACATTTTAATTATCTTGATTGGATTTAGCTGATTCCTACGTTTGTAACGCCAACCTATTTACAAACTAGCTTTTGGGAGGGGTTATTTCTATAAGGTTAAGCTCATCATTCTATGTCGATTTGTACCAAGTTCATTCACAGAGAGTGACTTATCTCGATAATTTTGGAGTCATTCACATTTTGATATTACCTTATATAATAATCCGGTGAAACAGAATGCAATATTAAAATGTAAGTGATAATGTGAACATTTTAAATTATATTAAAGTAAGTAATGCGTATACTAGATCTTTAAGTTCAGTCGTAAATTCTACTTTCTTTATATTTTTTAGCAAATAACACTCAAATGAAGTGGAAACTCTGAAACCCATAGATCAATCTATCAGTGTATCCACCCATGAAATGTTGCCAGTCTGCCAGTCACCGTGCCAGGCATTAGGGATACAGGGAACTGAGAATTAACTTTTCAAATAGTCTAGTCTCTGGCCAGGCATGGTAGCTCACATCAGCACTTTGGAAGGCCAAGGTGGGCAGATCACTTGAGGTCAGGAGTTTGAGACCAGCTTGGCCAACATGGTGAAACTTTGTATCTACTGGAAAAACAAAAACAAAAACAAAAAACCAAAAAAACCCTCAAATACTCTAGTCTCCTAAAGGGAGAAATGTAATTCAATCACACATTTTCAGAGGTTTGATTCGTACTTACTGCCTAGTTACTAATGCAATAGCCGTCAAGGTTATAGCAATCTTGGAGATTGTAAACTTTCTTTTTGATAGCTTAAATGCAGAAACAAGCCTCTATACCCTCATGTAGGAACTGATAACCCAAAAGTAACAGACATCAAAATACTGTTTGTATTTTTGCCATGATCTATATACATTCCTGAAATTAAATTTGTAACAGAAAGCATAATTCAATTTTGAAGCATTTACTGAGTTTCTACTATGCACAAAGACCTATGGTAGATTCCATGGGGGATCTAAGACAAGATCCATGTCCTTGAAGAATTCGAAATGAAGTGAGGACATTAATTATTGTCTTGGATTTCTGAGTCTACTTGCCAAGCAAGGGTCTCCCTTGCCAACATAATGACTTTTTTATGGCTTTTTGTGATGTTTTCATCAATAGCCTATTGGCTAAAGTATTTTAATATTAACCCAAATCATCAGTCAAGATATCCACAATGCAGGAAATGAACAAAAGACTAAAAGGGAAGGGTGATGAAGGAATGGGAGAGAAACTACACCTATGCTGGGCACTTCATTATCTAATACATTCACAAAACAATCCAGGAAGTATGTATTCTTCTTCTTTCTCTTTTTATCAGGTGATGACGTTAGGGCTCAAAAATGTTAGAACATTTCCTTAAAATCTGGATAGAAAGTGACAGAGCTGGGATTTTAGGTCCATTCAACACAGCTTTCTCTCTTACACTGTACTTAACAATTTTCCAAAAATGCCTGTGTGTGTATATGTGTGTGTTTTCACAAGTGAGTAAGCAAATAAGCAAGTGAGAACTTAGAAAGCAGTGGATGAATTTTCTGTCACTGGACATTTAAAAATAAGCTGAATAATCACTGGCAGATATAAAGAGGGGATTAAAGCCTTGAGTAGGGGTTAGTGATATCAAAATCCCTTTCAACACTGAGATTCCACTTCTATGGAAACATGAGTAGAATTTGCATGCATTCCCCTCCTCAAGGAAATCTTCGCAACATATGCTCCACATTGAATGGAGAGAATCATCTGTGTATATAATGGGAAAAGCAAGGTCCATGGGCCTTATCACTCCATAGCTTACCAACATGTGCAGCAATTCACCTGGCTGAAGATTTAACTTGTGATACGTATGTGTTCCCATTTATTTGTTTTACATAGGGAAGTTTCTACAAGTTACATGTCAGCTTTGGAGGAAAACCAGTCTCCTTTAGCCGCAAAGAGGCTCCTTCCTCAAGGGGAAAGAGACAATTAGGTTTCAGACTTGGTTGTGGACTGAATCTTTGTGTCTCCCTAAATTCATATGTCAAAATCCTAACACTAATGTGATGGTATTAGGAGATGGGACCTTTGGATGTGACTAGGTGTAGATAAGATCATGAGGGTTGAGGCCCCATGATGAGATTAATGCCCTTATAAGAAGAGGGTGACCAGAGTTCTCTTTCTATCGTGTGAGGATATAGTGAGAAGGTGGCCATCTGCAAGCCAGGAAGAGAGCCCTCACCAGTAATTGAATCTACTGGAACCTTGATCTCAGACTTCCCAGCCTCTGGAACTATGAGAAATAAATATCTGTCGTGTAAACCACCTGGTTTATGATAGTTTGTTATGGCAGCCTGTGCTAGTCCGTTTTGCGTTGCTATAAAGGAATACCTGAGACTGGGCAATTTATAAAGAAAAGAGGCTCATTTGGTTCATGGTTCTGCAGGCTGTACAAGAATGGCAGCATCAGGCCGGGCGCGGTGGCTCAAGCCTGTAATCCCAGCACTTTGGGAGGCCGAGACGGGCGGATCACGAGGTCAGGAGATTGAGACCATCCTGGCTAACACGGTGAAACCCCGTCTCTACTAAAAATACAAAAAACTAGCCGGGCGAGGTGGCGGGCGCCTGTAGTCCCAGCTACTCCGGAGGCTGAGGCAGGAGAATGGCGTAAACCCGGGAGGCGCAGCTTGCAGTGAGCTGAGATCCGGCCACTGCAGTCCAGCCCGGGCTACAGAGCAAGACTCCGTCTCAAAAAAAAAAAAAAAGAAAAAAAAAAAAAGAATGGCAGCATCTGCTCAGCTTCTGGTGAGGCCTCAGGAAACTTTTACTCATGGCAGAGAGTAGAGGGCGAGCAGGTGTGTCACATGATGAGAAAGAAAACAAGAGAGAGGGAGGGCTAGTCTCTTTTTAAACAACCACATCACACAGGAACTCATTACCACTGGGAGTGTACCAAGCCATTTGTGAGGGATCCACCCCTGTGACCCAAACATCTCCCACTAGGCCCCACCTCCAACGTTGGGGATCACATTTCAACATGAGATTTGGAGGGGACAAACATCCAAACTCTATAACAGCCCGAGCTGAATAAGACAGACCCATCTTTTGCTGTTGCTAGAACCCATCCATAAGAGTTTGGCTGGTGGTTCCATTGTTTGAAGAAAGAGGCCCTTTGTGATGAGACCCTTTGAGTTTCAGGGATTGAAAAGAAGTGTGATTCTTTGAGCATGGAAAGACAGAAAGGGAAGGCGAGGAGATCAGTGTGAGTCTCTGACACAGAGGGATAGGGTAACTAGCTCCTTGACACATAGGCGTGGCATGGGGCTGGAATCTCTAAGCATTGGGAGCTGTGACCTGGAAGCTTAAGCAGCCTCAGTGGCTGATCTTAGCTCTGTGGGAGTGCAGGGTCCTCTCCAAGTCCTGAGGACCATGTTCAATAGTAACACCAAATGGCAGGGAGAAACAATGATGAGGTGGACTAACTGGACACCAGACCTCAGCTTGGGACAGGGGAAATCAGATGTTCCTGTCTGCCCTTTGAACTGTGTCCATCTCTAGAGATTTTTGTTTGTCTTAAAAACTATTCATAGGAAGGAGGAGACTCAGGAGCTAATCCAGAAGGCAGGGCCTGAGCAGGGTACATTTGAGTAAAAATCCGTTGCTGAGATTTGCATCAGGAAATATTGGAGCAATTGATTCCCCAGGGCAGCCAGGGTCCCCTCTTTCCTGGGTGGTAGACGCCAGCTGAGGCAGGCAGGAGCAACCACTTCGGCCATATCCAGATTCTGTACAGTGACTGGACAGCCACAGTCTTTGCAGAAAACTCAATACCTTTATTTCAGTTGGTTTCAGAACTCTCAGACTCAGCATCTCAAGAACAAAAGAAAATTCTAGATGGAAACCTCATTTATATTCTGAAGAGTAGTTATACTTGGAGGCACAGTGTTCAGATGTTTGGAGATTTGTATATGTGGCACTTACAAACAGCAGCAGCCGTGACAACAACAACAGGGACATATAGATCTAAAGGTTTAATGTTTAATAGTTTGTGTATTGTTGTTACACAGACTTACAAGGCAAAAACACAGAACCCCCAACCAGCCCTGTTGCACATGCTGCGGTTGAGTGATGGATCTTTGTAAGCTACCAGGGAAGTTCTCCTGGCGTCTTAGAGGGAGGGGAATGAGATGGGCTAGGAAGAAACAATGGTGAATAAAGCCCCTGGCTCCAAATACCCCGATTATTTGGCCTTCCGTCCTGTTTGCTGAGGAATTAAGAGCAAGTACCAAGGGGTAGGGATGGAGGATGTCTTTTTTTCTCACGATTTACTAGTTGCTCTCTTCCTCTGGGCTCGGCACTGAGTTTCATTCACGTCTGACAAATGCTAACCAACCATGACCAAGTGTCCAGAGAAAGACTCAGGGGCCTCCGATCTTGGACATGCAGATGCTGTCTTTGTTTTCCCAGACCCTTCCTTTAGCTTCCCCTGAGTCTGGGGCAGGCTTTGTTTTCCCTCTTGCTCCAAGACTGTATTTCAGAGACCTTGTGAATCTGACCGTCAGCTCCAGAGGTCCCTCCACTTAGGGTATAATCTTACAGCTTCACCAGCTAAGGGGCTGATGGCTGTTCCGTGAGATCCTGGCCAGCCTTGGGAAAGAAACCCTGCAAGTTTCTTCTTCTGAGCCGAATAAGACAGACCCATCTTTTGCTATTGCTATTTTTGCCAAGAAATTCTTCTAAAACACACATCTATTTGTGTCACTTTCTTGTTCCCAAACTTTCCTGGGCTCCCCATCACCCTCAGGATTTTTGGCTATCCACTCCTCCCTGGAGGGCCCCTGCCCTCCCTTCGTCCTGGAAGAGGATTCATCTTTTGTCACCTCCTTGAGAAGCCTTCCCAGACCCCTCTGGGTGGAGTTAGCCGCTTTTAGTCATTTCCTTCTTTGTGTTTCCATTGCATAATAACAGAGATCCCTGAATACTTACTGAGCTCTCTCCATAGGCTGAGAGCTGTCCAGACACCTTGCAAGCATTGTCTCCTCGATCCTCACAAGAGCCTTATGAAGTCTGCACTTTCCTTATTTCCATTACAGTTGAGGAAATGAGACAAGCTGCCTAAACATATGCGAGGTTGTGTGTCTAGATGGTGATGGAGGCAGCATTTGAATCTGATTAGTTCAGCTCCTGAGCCCATGTCTCATCAGGAGTATACTATTCTGAACCTGTGCATCTCTGTGACAGCACTTATAACATTTTATTATTGTTTATTTATATCCCTTCTTTTCATTTGACTGAGCTGCTTGAGGGCAAAAATACTGTGTTTTTAATCACTGAGACTAGCACATAATAGGTGCTCAATAAATTCCTGAGGGAGAAAGAAAAGAAGGAAGTGTTGCAATGATTATACCAATAAGAACATAGAAATAATTCAGGAAAATGTTCAAATTCCCTACGGTCAAGACCAGGCCTGTGTTACCTATGTTAAGGGAATAATTTAGTCTATAAAAAAAGGTAAATAGTTTTGCTACAAGTAAAAAGCTGATGTTCCTGGAAAGTTTGGGCCAAAGACGGATCAGCCCAGAATATTTGTCTTAAAAATGAAATAAGTAATCCCAATCATCACTTTTTTTTTTTTCCTACCTTTTGAGACAGAGCCTCACTTTGTCACCCAGGCTGGAGTGCAGTGGCTTGGTCTCGGCTCACTGTAACCTCTACCTCTCAGGTTCAAGCGATTCTCCTGCCTCCACCTCCTGAGTAGCTGGGACTACAGGCACACACCACCATCCCCAGATAATTTTTTTTTTTTTTGGAGAGACAGAGTTTCACCATGTTGGCCAGGCTGGTCTCAAACTCCTGACCTCAAGTGATCTGCCCGCCTCGGCCTCCCAAAGTGCTGGGGTTGCAGGCATGAGCCACGGCACCCAGTCATCAGACACTTATTTTGTAAAGAATTTATTGAATTCACCCATACATGGTCTGTGTGGATATAGTCTGGAATCCAGGTGAGAACTTATGGAGTATTTATGGAGAAATGGCTGATTCTAGGACAAGGATTCCTGAATGTTCTAGGGAACTGACTAATATTTCCAAAGATTTCCTATTCTCCAAGCACAGGAGCCAGCTGGGGTGGAGCCAAGGCTCAGGCTTGGTCAGGGCGGAGCGACTCCTCTCTTTCACTTGTTAGATGTCCTAAACCATTTTGTCCAATGTTATTGTTGCAAATTGGTTGTCGTGATGGTTGATTTTATGTGTCAACCTGACGGGGCCCTGGGTGTCTAGACTTTTGGCTAAACCTTATTCTGGTGTGTCTGAGAGGATGTGTTTTGATGGGACTAATATTTAAATTGATTGATAGACTGAGTAAAACAGATTGCTCTCCCTGATGGGGCTGGGCCTCATCCAATCAGTTGAAGACCCGAATAGAAAAAAAAGGCCAAGTAAGAGGAAGTTCCTCCTGCCTGACTGCTTGAGCTGGGACACCGGTCTCTTCTGCCTTTTGGCTCAGACTAAAACGTTGGCTCTTTTTGGGTCTCAAGCCTGCTGGCTTTTGAACTAGAACTTATACCATCTACTCTCTTGATTCTCAGGCCTTCAGACTCGAACTGGAACTACACTTTGACTCTCCCGAGTCTCCAGCTGCCTGACTGCAGATCTTGGGACTTCTCAGCCCCCAAAATCTTGTGAAGCAATTCCTTATTTTATATACGTATACAGTCATGCTCCGCATGATGACATTTAGGTCAATGATAGATCACGTATACAATGGTGGGTCCTATAAGATTATAATACTTTAGCTTTTCTATGTTTAGATGTGTTTAGATACACAAATACTTACCATTGTGTCACAGTTGCTTTCAGTATTCAGTACAGTAACATGCAGTACAGGGTTTTTGGCCTAGGACCGATAGGCTCTGTCATATAGCCTAGTTGTGTATTTGACTGTATCATGTAGATTTGTGTAAGTACACTTTATGTTGTTCCTGTAACTGAAATGCAGATCCAGTCACTTACCACTTGCATAGTCCAATGAATAAGAGTGAGGTGTGGTCTAAAGAAACTGCTTTATGTTCTATTATAAAGACACATACCCATGTATGTTCATTGCAGCACTATTCACAGTAGCAAAACCATGAAATAAGCCTAAATGCCCATCAGTGGTAGACTGGATAAAGAAAATGTGGCACATATACACCAGGGAATACTATATAGCCGTAAAAATGAATGAGATCATGCCCTTTGCAGGGACATGGATAGAACTAGAGGCCATTATCCTTAACAAACTAATGCAGGGAAAAAAATCAAATACTGCATGTTCTCACTTAAAAGTGGAAGCTAAATGATGAGAACACATGGGTACAAAGGGGAACAACACACACTGGTGCTTATTGGAGAATGAGGGTGGGAGGAAGGAGAAGATCAGAAAGAATAACTAATGAATGCTGGGTTTAATACTGTGGTGATAAAATAATCTGTACAAAAAACTCCCATGACCCAAATTTACCTATATAACAAACCTGTGCATGTACCCCTGAACTTAAACTAAAAGTTAAAATTCTTCCAATCTATGAACATGGTATGTCTTTCCATTTATTTGTGTCTTTTAAATTTTCTCTATCAATCTTTTATAATTTTCAGTGTACAAATCTTTCATCTCTTTGGTTAAGTTAATTACTAAGTGGTTTCTTTTTGTTGCTAATATAAATGAGATTGTTGTTGGTGTATAAAATCACCATTGAGTTTTGCATCTTTATTTTGTATCCTGTAACGTTAATAAATTTGTTTATTAGTTCTGAAAAAAAGTGATATATTTCAAAGCTAGCTTATGGGAAGAAGCACAGGCTTCTTGCCTTAAGGGTAGCCTGTGTAGAAAGTAGTAATTATTTTAAAAGAAATTATTTTAAAAGGGGGCTTGGCATGAATAGTATGCAGGGAAGGAAGTACTTGGATGGAAGTCCACATAACTCGCTTCAGTGCCTTATCTACCGGGCCACTGAGCGGGCGCCTTCATGGGCAGAACTGGGTTTTAAAAGTTCCTGGAACTCTCCTGGTGGGAGAGAATTTTGAAGTGGGCATACTTAGGCTCGTAAATCAACTGTTGCCTCTCGAGGCAATCTTCTGGTGGGAGAGAGTTCCACTCTGGAGCCTCTAAGCATATCTTAGATGAACTTGACCTGTAGGGAATGTCTGGTGATGGGTAGGTCTAAGTAGGAAGTGAGGAACAGGGGAAAAGGAGAAAAGAGAAAAGAAAAGAAAAAAAATCATTCTCTTTTTTTCTTAGACGAATGGGAGCACTTGGTTGCATTCCCACAATGACAAAGCTGCCTATGTGACTCATTTCTCAGAACATAGTGCTGTAGTTTAGCGATGCACGACTATATCTCGCTATCTATCTATCTATCTATCTATCTATCATCTATCATCTATCTATCATCTATCTATCTATCAATCAATCAATCATCTATCTATCTATCAATTATCTATCTATCTCTCTCTCTCTCTCTCCTATTGGTTCTATTTCACTGGAGAGCCCTGCCTAATACAATTGTTTTAATTATTCCTCATTTCCAATGTGCTTTCCTCCTTGGCTTTCATTATGGGTGCAGCAGGCTCTGTTTGATTCTAAAATTATATGAGGAAAATATAAAGACATAACCACCACAAAATTGCTGTTTTGGTAGAGGGAGGCTGTTATGTAGATAAAGGATTAGTCTTAATACTCCATTCAAGTTAAATTATTCACTGAATTTTTATGGAGTACCTACTGTGTGGTAGGACTATTCCAAAGAAGCAATGATTTCTGCCCTTGTGTGTGTATGTTTTATTTTTTAGTTTTAAATTATTATTATTATTTTTTGAGATAGAGCCTTGCTCTGTTGTCCAGGCTGGGGTGCAGTGGTGTGATCTCAGCTTACTGCAACCTCTGCCTCCCGGGTTCAAGTGATTTTCCTGCCTCAGCCTCCTGAGTAGCTGGGATTACAGGCGCCCGCCACCACGCTCAGCTAATTTTTGTATTTTTAGTAGAGACAGGGTTTTGCCATGTTGGCCAGTCTGGTCTCAAACTCCTGACCTCAAGTGATCTGCCCTCCTTGGCCTCCCAGAGTGCTGGGATTACAGGCATGAGCCACCCTGCCAGTAGTGTGTGTATGTTTTAAACAAGGGATAGAGACAATAAGCATGATAAATAAGTCTAACTGTATTGTATGTTAGAGAAAAATAAAGCAGGAAAGGGGAGTGGGGAGGGGTTCAATTTTAAATAGGGTAGTCCTAAAGGGCTGCATTGAGAACTGTATTAAAAAAATGACCTGTACAAAAGTATATTAGCTTCCTATTGTTGCTGTGACAAATGACCACAAACTTAATGGCTTAAAACAACACAAATTTATTCTCTTACAACCCTGGAAGTGAGAATTCCCAAATTGGGCTCCTGGGGCTAAAATTAAGGTGTTGGCAGGGCTGTGTTTCTTTTGGTGGCTGTAGGAGATAATTCATTTTCATGCCTTTTCCAGCGTCTCTAGGCTACATTCCTTGGCTTGTGGCCTCTTCCTCCATATTCAAAGCCAGCATTATCAGGCCAACTCTTTCTCACACTGTCATTTCTTTGGTTCTTGTTCCTTTGCCTCCTTCTTCCACTTATAAGGACGCTTGTGATTTCATTGGGCCCCCTTAGATCTTCCAGGATGTGGAAGACCAAAACTGTGCCACTCCAAAATATGAATGTAGGAGGCCAGAATATGCTACTCCAAAATATGCCTCTTTAGCATAAGGATTATTTTGAGCTAATTATTTTAAGAAACTGTAGACACCAGAGTAACTCTAGACACCAGAGTAACTCTAAAAACAAAGAGTAGAAGTTACCCTTTTGTAAGAGAAATGTATTTTCTAAAGGAAATTCCCATTTGTAAGGTGCCTTCTCTGCACCAGGAGGAGAAGAAATGCTCCAAATCACTAGAGACTTTTCTCAGTGGAGAAGGCACTGAGTTAATCCACAGGAAAAACCTTGTTGTTATTGCAGTGCTTTTCCTGACCTGCCCAAAACAGGCCTCCTCCCACCCTTTCTGTCTTCCTTTCTACTGAAGATAATATTTGACCTGAACTAAAAGCCACTTCTTGGAGATTTACTCACTTTTCTCTGGGTATCTTTCTTGTATATATTGAAGTATGCCTGTTAATAAGCTTCTGTTTGTCTCTTCTTAATCTGTCTTTTGTTACAAGGGTCCATGACAATAAAAACTCAGAAAAGGTGGAGGGAAATTATTTTCCCTCCCCTGTAAGGATAATCTCATCTCAAGTTTAGCTAATTATGACTGTATCAGTTTGTTGGGGCTGCTGTCACAGAGTACTGCAGACTAGATAGCTTAAACAACAGACGTTTTCTCATAATTCTGGAGGTTTAAAGTCTAAGGGCAATGGGTTGGCAGGGCTGGTTTCTTTGTCAGTCTCTCTCCATGGCTTGTAAATGGCCACCTTCTTCCTGTCTTTACAAGGTTTTCTGTGTATGTGTGCTTGTGTTCTCCCCTTCTCTTCTTGTAAGGACCCCAGTCATATTGGATGATGCCCTACCCTAATGACCCTGTTTTACCTCTTTAAAGACCCTATCTCCAAATCCAGTCACATTCTAAGGTACTGGGGGTTACGACTCCAACATACGAATTTTGAGAGAAGGGACACAATTCAGCTCATCGCATAACCTCAATTCCATTAGGAATTAAGTTCTGCTAATTTACTTCCCCTTTGACACATAACCTAACATATTTACTGGTTCCAGTGATGAGGACAAAAATATCTTTGGGGGGCCATTACTCTGCCGACCACAGAGGGAGTCACGCGGACGTCTAGGGAAGAAAAACAGGTGGAGCAAAGGCCCAGCGTGGAGGCGTGTCCATTGGAGGAACAGCAGGGAGGCAACTGAGGCTAGAGCTGACTGAGTGAGAAGAGCACGGGACAGGAGGAGCCTGTCTGCACAGCCTGCAGGCCACCACATGGACATGGACTCCGGCTTTTACTCTGAGGGTTTTGAGCGAAGGAACCACGTGAATCTTATTGTGTGTTCACAGGACCTCCCTGGCTGCTGAGTGGAGCATAGATTAGAGAAGGCTGAGGATGACAGCAGGAGACCAGTTGGGAGGTGACTGCAATAATCCAGGAGAGAGAGGATGATGGCTTTGGCCAGGGAGGCCGTGGGGGAGGCCTAAGGCATGGTTGGATTTTGAATGTTTTAGAAAAGTAATTAGGATTTTCTCTTGAATTGGTGTGAGTGAAAGAGAGGAGTCAAGAGTGACTAAGTTTGTTTTTGTCTTGTGGAACTGGAAGAATGGAGTCGACATGTACTGAGATGGGGAGACCATGGTGAGATGAGAAGCTTCACTTTGGAAATATGAGAGATGACTAGTTAGACACCCAGGTTCAATGTGAATGGCTAGCTTTCTTTATGTATTTAAAGTCAAGGTTCAGATTTTAAAAATTAATACATCTCATGATTCTTGTAAAATAAAAAAATAAAAAGAACAAACACTTTCACTTGTTCCTTGACTTTCAATTAACTCACAGGCACAGATTAAAATTAGTCCCATCTACAAACTTATCTAATTACATTCCCTTAAACATCTTCAACAACATTTATAAATTAATATATTTGCTTTTTAAACATTCACATGCCTGGTAGGGTAAACTTACAATATTAATAAGCAAAACCCTCTTAAGCATTTAAATTACTCTTGTATCCACTAAACATGTAATTATAGTAAATCAAGTTCCCTTAACAATACCACAACTATTTATAAACTTAAAATTCTCCTATACTTTTCAGCTGAAAATCACAGTAAAACATCAGATTCTCTTAAACGTGACCTTTCATAGTTTTTGTTTTTTAGATTGTTGAGTAAGGGTGTGATCATTGCTATCCATGGTTAACTTATAAGAATATTCTGAAGACAACACAAAAAATTGTGCTTTGACAATAAAAACAAGCTATGAAAATTTAAGGTGCTGTTTTCATTCCGGGAGAAAGCTAACCTCTGTCAAGGACATGCTTGAATTATTCCTTGAAAAGTTAGGAACAGTTTTCTTTTTGTTCCCTTTCCTCGCCCCCAAAGAAAAGCTGACTGTGAAAAAGAGCAGACGACTTAACTGGGGTGTAAGTGATTAATAGAGACCTCCTGTTCCTTATCTTCCAGAGTCAGAATATTGACATTGTAATGTTGGGGCTCAGAAAACAATATCTAAAAATGAAATTTTCAGAAGCATAAGTTTTTCCATGATCTCCTGTCTTCTTGCCTCTCAGTCCCATTTCCCCCAAAGGCTACCCATGGAAACTAGTCTCTTTCCCAAGGCGGGTCATAGAAACCAGAACCCCTTTTCCCCAAAGGCAGCCAGGAAAACTAAAAATATTACTATAACTCTCTCTCCCCACCTTTCTATGTAAAAACTGGGCACAAAGAAATTATCTGACCTAGCTTGTTTGGCTGTAGGTGATAAGACCCTCATTCCAGAGAGGGTTCTATCTATACCCAGAAGGAAGGAGTGCATGCTCAGAGGGGTTAAGAAGAATCCAAACAGAGAGGTCTTGCTGGGTTTCCCCACTCAGTCTGTTAGCATTAGATCATAGCCTTTTGGTCCAATCATTTTTCTACGCTGTCCATACTTTGTTGAACCTAAGCATAATAACAATTTCACCTCCATCTTTGGGTCTTCATTCTGAAGGGCCCCGTGTCATGTAAAACTCTGATCAAATAAATTTCTGTTCCTTTTCTACTGTTAATCTGCCTCGTATCAGTGATTTTCAGTGGATCTTCAGAAGGCGAAGGAAAAAGTTTCCCTTGGGCCTGACAGTAACAAAGGATCTCTTGGAATTGTGAAATTGACAAATTGACTTGATAGGTTAAGAGTCAGGGAGCCTTCCAGACATGGAGGCTGCCACAGCCTAAGACATTGGTGTTTGCTGGACAATTGAATAAAGTCACAGCAAATAGGCAGCCATCACTCTGCAAACTCTGGTGTTAGCTTCTCTCCAGTGGTCCACACAAAGGTTAGCATAGGGAGCAAAATAATAAGGACAGCAAGCAGCAGTAGCAATTAATACCACGCATGTCCAGAGAGGGGCTGCGGGGAATGAGTGTTTTGCAAAGTCCCAGTGTATTCACCTGTTCTATCCTGGTAGAATAAGGGTATCCTCCTGGGAATCCTTACAAGGTCTTGGTATGGGCACTGTAGGGTGAGCTTCCTTTAGACAGTCTTGGTTCTGAGAAAAGAATATCACCCCTTTCAGCAATTTGGGTAGGGTTAGTTAATTTCCAAGTATCTTTTAGCCAATGATTTCCCCTGAGCCAGCTCAGCCAGCAACCCCCTCTCCTGGAAGCAGTTGACACCTTCCTACTATGCATGATGTGGGCCCAGAATCACAGAAGATCCCAACACCCACTGGACTATGAGGGCTGGTGGCAGGCTTCTTTTCTTGCAGTCTATTGGCTCAAGCAGATGTGCAGTAAATTTAGGTCCTGGCTACTGAAGTATGTCAGGGCTGACCCAGCCAACATTCTGCTGGACAGAAGGGCCAGTGGGGTCATAGGTTTGGTGATGATGTGAAAGAAAAATAAAATCTTGGAACCCCAAACTCACTATGCCAAAGGGAAAGTTAAGCTTGGGAACTGAGTCCAATTACACAAAAAATTACCTTCCTTTTGTTTCCAAACAGATAGCTATAATTTTACATGCTTACATTATCTTATGTGGAATGCAGATTTACTTAGGTGTGAGATGAATGCATAATTGGCTTTTCCCCCACTCCCCTTTTTTCACATGTAAAATGTAGATTCACTGAGCACTAATTAAAGCCTCAGGAGAATGTAACCACTTGCCTCACTGCCCACCTTCCCTCCTTTTTTATTTCCCTCTTCCCTTCCTTTTTGCCCTTTCCGCTTCAAATATTGAAGTTCCCCAAACCTTTTTGAAAAAAGCACAAGTCACAGATCCTTAGGGTCTGTGGATTTGTTCACAAACTTAGGGTCTTTAGATTTGAAACTTTAGGGGCCATGATGAAGCCTAGCTTCAAGCAGTATTCTTTACAGTGGGCCCTACAACTGATACATGATTAAAATTGCTTGCTTTCCAGGCTTTTCACTAAAAATAAGTTACTAATAGTTAACACTGAAATATGTTTATCTATATATATATTTTAAGATGGAGTTGCACTGTGTCACCCAGGCTGGAGTGCAGTAGTGTGATCTTGGCTCACTGTAAGCTCTGCCTCCCAGGTTCATGCCAGTCTCCCACCTCAGCCTCCTGAGTAGCTGGGACTACAGGTGCCCGCCACCGCACCCAGCTAATTTTTTGTATTTTTAGTAGAGCTGGGGTTTCACCGTGTCAGCCAGGATGGTCTCCATCTTGACCTCGTGATCCACCCGCCTCAGCCTCCCAAAGTCCTGGGATTACACGCGTGAGCCACCGTGACCGGCCTGAATCAATATATATTTTTAAAGCACTAGACATAAATAATTCTTTATGCAAAATATAGAAGAAAAGTAGGATGTGCTTTTAGTAAAAGTATTATAAAAAGACATGAACATGTAATTTTTGTTAAAGGGAAAGTAATTTTGTCTAGACTAGAGGTTTTAAAATATTTTTTTAAATTGAAGGAATAAACAAATGATGGATAAAACTGAATGGACATAGAAAGTTGAAAAAAGGAAAATAGAAACAGATGATAAAATGTTATAAAAGTTTTATTGAAATCTTATAGTCAAACTGAGATTGGATGGATTTGTTTATAAGATTTCAGTTAAAAAATAGCTTTAGCATTAATAATGTACTATGCAAAGGTAAAATCTGTTTTTCTCTTTTGAACAAGATTTTCATGTAATTTTAAGAGATAGTAAAAGATTTTTATTTACCTTTTGAGTAAACTGCAAAAAATAAAAGAGAAGAGAGAAGAGTCAGATTCAGTCAGTTGTCTTTATTGGATCTTATTGTTTAGGAAACCGAGTCTCCTCTCTGCCAAAAAGTAAAAAGATTTTGCTTTAAAAATCCTTTGAATTATCATTTTGGCTACATGAATGACTTATTTTACAGTGACCTGTGATCCAATTTTGCATATCAAGTGTTTTAAACCTTTGATATTTGACAAATCTTCCAAAATCAAAATTTCAAGTTCTAAATTTAGCCTTTTGACTTCACTAACTTCTTTTTAGATGTTAGGTCCCCTGAAGTCCAAAAGAGATATATCAGCTCACTTGATATATTAAATCATACAAGAATCATTGACAAATATTATATGGTATTTAATTTAACTTTCTTTGGATTTTATTTATGTAAATGTATTGTTAATACATATTCTGAAATTATATGAGATTTCTATAATTCTGATATGTCTTAGTATATGTCATCAATAGTAATTATGATTATTTTGCTAAATTATTGTATGCCATGGACATTTCCTGATTTCCTTGTCAATTGTGTCTTTGATCATGGCCATCCTAATACTTTTATCATCCACAATTGTTGTTTTACTTTGATCCTTCTCAAAAAGTGGTATAATCAACTATTGTCCAAAACTTACTTCTTTAGGGAAGTCCACAGAAAGGATTCTGTTGGGTGCTCTTAAATGCAGGTTTCTGATAACCTTGGTGATTGTACCATTGAACTAGAGGAAAACAAAAAGTTTCCAGAACTCTCCTTGAATAACTAATGTGGTCATGAGGTTTGCTAACCCAAATATCAAATGGAACGAGTTAACTGCATGTGACTAGACTAACAGAGGACCGAAATAATTTTTATGACCTTTTTTCTTTGTCTGAAACATTGTTGATTCTTTTTGTTTTGTTTCTCAGAGTCAAGAAAGCTTTTTTTTTCTTGTGAGCCATTTAGTTTTTAACAATTGAGTAAAGTATACTCTTGTGAGCAAAATTGAAACATGTTTCTTTTTCTCTACCTGATTTCTCTAGAATTTGGAAACTATTTGTGAGTATTCTTAATTTTTGGCAATATATTTATTTGCATATGTTCAATAAGAGTCTTTTCTTTGTAATAAGACAAAATTGGAGACACTGGTTATTTTACCAAGACTTTGACTGGAATGGCATATTTTCAGATATGAACAGACTGCTTTGAGGAATTAAAATTGACTTTATGGAGCTGATAAAAGACCCTTGGAACTACTGACCTCATATTTTGTCTATGTCGTTCCTTCACAGGGTTCCTGACCTGTGATAAGTAAAGAATGTCACTTTCCTTTTTTTCTTTTATTTTGAGACAGAGTCTCGCTCTCTCACCCAGGCTGGAGTGCAGTGGCGCGATCTTGGTTCACTACAACCTCTGCCTCCTGGGTTCAAGCGATTCTCCCTGCCTCTCTTTCTGACAGGCCCAGGAAACTCAAGTTATTTTGGGATCTTGAGAAGAAAGGAATTCACCCAATTCATACAGGTACAGATAAATTCTCAGCTGGGCTTGAGAGGCCTTTAAAAATCTAATCTGAGACTCCTTATGAAAAAGCTCCAGCAAAGCCAATGCAAAAAGAGCCTATTGACCAATAATTATTCTTACTGCATTTCATGCAAATAATCAGGCTAAGTATAAGAAGACTAAAACTTATTTTGCAAATAAACTGGTCCTACTCTAATTTATCTTTGGTAAAAATGGGGGACCAGAGAGAGAAAAATAATGTTTCAAAAGAAACTATAGTAAACTTGTTATTAGATTCTAGCCTTGTCTGTTGTTTTTCAATTTTTATTATTTGCTTACAATTTGTCTGAACTGTACCTTGAAGTCTTTCCTGACTACAAGTCTTCAAACTAACATTTTCAAATTTTTTTTCTCCCGTTTTTCTAACTACTTGGAATCATTAGAAATTATGACTGTGCTTTTCTTAAAGACCTACACACTGAAGTTAGGCAACTTAGACTTTGGGAGAAATAATAGCTATATGTGTGTGTATATATATATACATAAATATATATATACACACACGCACACACATATATATATACGCACATATACACATACACTTTCTCTATACACATACACATACATATAACCTTTATATGTGTGTGTGTGCATTTATTTATTTATATCACCTTCCTGGCTGCCTACAGATGTATGAACTTCTTGGCCTTCTTGGCAATATAACCTGAATTGTGTTTTCAGGATTGCTTTCCCTTTGTAGCTATAATCTAGCCTTTTTGTCCTCCTCTTTTCCCTGCCCTTTTTTCTTTCTTTCTTCCTCCTTCTGTTTTTCTCTGTGGGACAGGAGACTTCATGTCCTCTTAGGAATAAGCCTTCTTAGCCATATGAGACCTCATCTTCTAGGAGTAAACCATTCTAGTTCTGAGGGATATGACTGAACCTGTGACCAGAGACTCATTTTCTTCTACAATGCTTTCTCCACAAGATTTTGGAGAACAGGAGGGGAACGCGAAAGAAAAATAAAATCTCATGATCCCAGACTCTCTATGTCAAAGGGAAAGTTAAGGTTGGGAACTTTTTTGGAGTCATGCAAAAAACTGCCTTCCTTTTATTCCTAAATGGATAGCTGTAATTTCACATGCTTACTTTATCTTACGTAAAATGTAGATTTACTGAGCATGAGGTGAATGTATAATTGACTGTTTCCCCCATTCCCTTCTTTTCACTGAGTGCTAATCAAAGCCTTACAAGAATGTAACCACTTGCCCCATTACTTATCCTCCCTTTTTTTCCCTCTCGTCCCCTCTTGCTTGCTCTTTTGCATTTAAATATAGAAATTCCTAAAATCCTCTTTGGAAAAAGTACAGGTTACACATCCTACTTGTGTTTCTTTTTCCTGAGTGCATCCTCAACGTTGGCAAAATAAACTTCAAATTGATTGAGATCTGCTCCAGCCGCTTTTTGATTTACAATGGCAATACCTTGGCGTGACCAAGATTCCCCACCTGAGGGTGACCAGGTTTTGATTTAAGGCCCTGTGGTTGGACTACTGCTGATGTGATAAGCTGTGCCTCTTGCTTTCCCGTCCCTTCCTTCCCCTTTGCTCTGGGATCTGTGGGTGACTACACTGTTCTGTGGAACAGTATCACTGTGGTTGGACTTCATTCTAACCAGGGTACATCTTCACCTGCAGGTATAGGGAACATCAGAGGTTTAAGACTGTTCCCCTACTCTGTCTAACCTACCTGCATCCCAGGAAGATTAGTAAACCCCTAGTTACAAATAAAGAGGTCTAGAATCATAGTTGTCAAGGAATAATCTCTGGATTATGCAGCAAATCTAGTCTCTAAATGTGAAGCTGAAACTTGAACCCAGGTCTTCTGTATTCCTGTTATTTCCTCTGTACAACCCTGTGTCTCTATCAACCAAGCCATCTACAAGCATCTGCAGGATATCAAACATGGTCCCAGACATTTGGGGTGGGAGGGGATACAAATAGAAAAATACCAGTTTACAGTGGTATATGAAAGCTGCTAGTAACAACTCCAGATCAGTGCTAAGAGATACACACACACATACACGAGAGAGAGAGAGAGAGAGACAGAGGGAAAGGTGGCAGGTAGATCTGTAGGAAGGGCACCGTGAGGGTACAAGTGAGCTGGAAAGAGGCCTGGAGAGAAGTGGGCTTGGGGGCTAGGGACACAGGGACTTCAGAGACATGTGGGATATGGGAGAATTTGCCTTGAGAGTCTCACAGTGTCTTTCCAAACCTGTTGTATTTCACTGTATCCTTAGCATTCTTTTTTTCTTTTTAAAAAAATACTTTAAGTTCTTGGATACATGTGCACAATATGCAGGTTTGTTATATAAGTATACATGTACATGGTGATTTGTTGCACCCATCAACTTGTCATCTACATTAGATATTTCTCCTAATGTTATCCCTCCCCTAGCCCTCCAACAGGCCCCGGTGTGTGATGTTCCCCTCCCTGTGTCCATGTGTTCTCATTGTTCAACTGCCACTCATGAGTGAGAACATGGGGTGTTAGGTTTTCTGTTCCTGTGTTAGTTTGCTGAGAATGATGGTTTCCAGCTTCATCCATGTCCCTGCAAAGGACATGAACTTAACCTTTTATATGGCTGCACAGTATTCCATGGTGTATATGTGCCACATTTTCTTTATCATTCCATCATTGATGGGCATTTGGGTTGGTTCCAAGTCTTTGCTATTGTGAATAGTGCTGCAGTAGACATACATGTGCATGTGTCTTTATAGTAGAATGATTTATAATCCTTTGGGTATATACCCAGTAATGGGATCGCTGGGTCAAATGGTATTTCTGGTTCTAGATCCTCGAGGAATTGCCACACTGTCTTCCACAATGGTTGAACTAATTTACGCTCCCAATAACAATGTAAAAGTGTTCCTATTTCTCCACATCCTCTCCAGCATCTGTTGTTTTCTGACTTTTTAATGATTGCCATTCTAACTGGTATGAGATAATATCTCATTGTGGTTTTGATTTGTATTTCTCTAATGACCAGGGATGATGAGCTTTTTTTCATGTTTGTTGGCTACATAAATGTCTTCTTTTGAGAAGTTTCTGTTCATATCCTTTGCCTACTTTTTTATGGGGTTGTTTGTCGTTTTCTTTTAAATTTGTTTGAGTTCTGTGTAGATTCTGGATAGTAGCCCTATGTCAGATGGATAGATTGCAAAAACTTTCTCCCATTCTGTAGGTTGCCTGTTCATGCTAATGATAGTTTCTTTTGCTGTGCAGAAGCTCTTTAGTTTAATTAGATCCCATTTGTCAATTTAGGCTTTTGTTGCCATTGCTTTTTGTACTTTGCCCATACCTGTGTCCTGAATTATATTACCTAGGTTTTCTTCTAGGGTTTTTGTGGTTTTAGGTCTTATGTTTAAGTCTTTAATCCATCTTGAGTTAATTTTTGTATAAGGTGTAAGGAAGGGGTCCAGTTTCAGTTTTCTACTTATGGCTAGTCATTTTCCCAACACCATTTATTAAATACGGAATCCTTTCCCCATTTCTTGTTTTTGTCAGGTTTGTCAAAGATCAGATGGTTTCTGAGCCCTCTGCTCTGTTCCATTGTTCTATATATCTGTTTTGGTACCAGTACCATGCTATTTTGGTTACTGTAGACTTGTAGCATAGTTTGAAGTCAGGTAGTATGATGCCTCCAACTTTGTTCTTTTTGCTTAGGATTGTCTTGGCTATACGGGCTCATTTTTGGTTCCATATGAAATTTAAAGTAGTTTTTTTTCTAATTCTGTGAAGAAAGTCATTGGTAGCTTGATGGGGACAGCATTGAATCTATAAATTACTTTGGGCAGTATGGCCATTTTCACGATATTGATTCTTCCTATCAATATTGTGATATGAGCATAGAATGTTTCTCAATTTGTTTGTGTTGTCTCTTATTTTGTTGAGCAGTGGTTTGTAGTTCTCCTTGAAGAGGTCCTTCACATCCCTTGTAAGTTGTATTCCTAGGTATTTTATTCTCTTCATAGCAATTGTGAATGGGAGTTCACTCATGATTTGGCTCTCTGTCTATTATTGGTGTATAGGAATGCTTGTGATTTTTGGACATTGATTTTGTATCCTGAGACTTTGCTGAAGTTGCTTATCAGCTTATGGAGATTTTGGGCTCAGGTGATGGGGTTTTCTAATTATACAATCATGTCATCTGCGAACAGAGACAATTTGACTTCCTCTTTTCCTATTTGAATACCTTTATTTCTTTCTCCTGCCTGATTGCCCTGGCCAGAACTTCCAATACTATATTGAATAGGAGTAGTGAGAGAGGGCATCCTTATCTTGTGCCGGTTTTCAAAGGGAATGCTTCCAACTTTTGCCCATTCAGTATGATATTGGCTGTGGGTTTGTCATAAATAGCTCTTATTATTTTAAGATATGTTCCATCAATACCTAGTCAATTGAAAGTTTTTGGGACAAAGAGGTGTTGAATTTTATTGAAGGCCTTTTCTGCATCTATTGAGATAATCATGTCGTTTTTGTCATTGGTTCTGTTTATGGTGATTGGATTACATTTGTTGATTTGTGTATGTTGAACCAGCCTTGCATCCCAGGGATGAAGTCAACTTGATCACGGGTGGATAAACTTTTGGATGTGCTGCTGTATTTGGTTTGCCAGTATTTTATTGAGGATTTTTGCATTGACGTTCATCAGGGATATTGACCTGAAATTCTCTTTTTTTGTTGTGTCTTTGCCAGGTTTTGGTATCAGGATGAGGCTGGCCTTATAAAATGAGTTAGGAAGGAGTCCCGTTTTTTCTGTTGTTTGGAATAGTTTCAGAAGGAATGGTACCAGCTCTTCTTTGTACCTCTGGTAGAATTTAGCTGTGAACCCGTCTGATCCTGTCCTTTTTTGTTGGTTGGAAGGCTATTAATTACTGCCTCAATTTCAGAACTTGTTATTGGTCTATTCCGGGATTTGACTTCTTCCTGGTTTAGTCTTGGGAGGATGTGTGTGTCCAGGAATTTATCCATTTCTTCTAGATTTTCTAGCTTATTTCTGTAGAGGTGCTTACAGTATTCTCTGATGGTAGTTTGTATTTCTATGGGATCAGTGGTGATAACCCCTTTAACATTTTTTATTGTGTCAATTTGATTCTTCTCTTTTTTCTTCTTCATTAGTCTGGCTAGCACTCTATTTTGTTGATTTTTTCAAAAAACTGGCTCCTGGATTGGTTCATTTTTTTTGAAGGGTTTTTTGTGTCTCTATCTCCTTCAGTTCTGCTCTAATCATAGTTATTTCTTGTTTTCTGCTAGCTTTTGAATTTATTTCCTCTTGCTTCTCTAGTTCTTTTAATTGTGATGTTAGGGTGTCAATGTTAGATCTTTTCTGCTTTCTCCTGTGGGCATTTAGTGTTATAAATTTCCCTCTAAACACTGTAGCTGTGTCCCAGAGATTCTGGTACGTCGTGCCTTTGTTCTCATTGATTTCAAAGAAGTTATTTACTTCTGCCTTAATTTTGTTGTTTCCCTGGTAGTTATTCAGGAGAAGGTTGTTCACTTTCCATGTAGTTGTATGGTTTTAAGTGAGTTTCTTAATCCTGAGTTCTAATTTGATTGCACTGTGGTCTGAGAGACTGTTTGTTATGATATCCATTCTTTTGCATTTGCTGAGGAGTGTTTTACTTCCAATTATGTGGTCAATTTTAGAATAAGTGTGATGTGGTGCTGAGAAGAATGTATATTCTGTTGATTTCTGTATATGTCTATTAGATCCACTTGATCCAGAGAGCTGAGTTCAAGTCCTAATATCCTTGTTAATTTTCTGTCTTGTTGATCTGTGTAATATTGACAGTGGGGTATTAAAGTCTCCCACTGTTATTGTGTGGGAGTCTGAGTCTCTTTGTAGGTCTCTAAGAGCTTGCTTTATGAAGCTGAGTGCTCCTGTATTGGTTGCATATACATTTAGGATAGTTAGCTTTTCTTGTTGCATTGATCCCTTTACCATTATGTAATGCCCTTCTTTGTCTTTTTTTATCTTCGTTGGTTTAAAGTTTATTTTATCCGAGACTAGGATTGCTACCCCTGTGTTTTTTTTTGCTTTCCATTTGCTTGGTAATCTTCCTCCATCCCTTTATTTTGATCCTATGTGTGTGTTTGCATGTGAGATGGGTCTCCTGAATACAGCACACCAATGGGTCTTGACTCTTTATCCACTTTGCCAGGCTGTGTCTTTTAACTGGGGCATTTACCCCGCTTACATTTAAGGTTAATATTGTTATGTGTGAATTTGATCCTGTCGTTATGACACTAGCTAGTTATTTTGGCCATCGATTGATGCAGTTTCTTCATAGTGTCGATGATCTTTACAATTTGGTATTTTTTTGTACTGGTTGGTACCAGTTTTTCCTTTCTATATTTAGTGTTCTCTTCAGGAGCTCTTGTTAGGCAGGCCTGGTGGTGACAAAATCTCTCAGCATTTGCTTGTCTGTAAAGGATTTTATTTCTCCTTTGCTTATGAGGCTTAGTTTCACTGAATATGAAATTCTGGGTTGAAAATTCTTTAAGGATGTTGAATATTGGCCTCCACTCTCTTCTGGCTTGCAGTGTTTCTGCAGAGGGATCTGCTGTTAGTTTAATGGGCTTCCCTTTGTGGGTAACCCGACCTTTTTCTGTGACTGTCCTTAACATTTTTTCCTTTGTTTCAACCTTGGTGAATCTGACAATTATGTGTATTGTGGTTGCTCTTCCCAAGGAGTATGTTTGTGGTGTTCTCTGTATTTCCTGAGTTTGAATGTTGGCCTGTCTTGCTAGGTTGGGGAAGTTCTGGATAATATCCTAAAGAGTGTTTTCCAACTTGGTTCCATATTCTCTGTCACTTTCAGGTACACCAATCTGGCATAGGTTTGGTCTTTTCACATAGTCCCATATTTCTTGGAGGCTTTGTTTGTTCCTTTTCATTCTTTTTCTCTACTCTTGTCTTCATGCTTTATTTCATTAAGTTGATCTTCAATTTCTGATATCCTTTCTTCCACTTGATCAATTCAGCTATTGACACTTGTGTGTGCTTCACGAAGTTCTTGTGCTGTGTTTTTCAGCTCCATCAGGTCATTTATGTTCTTCTCTAAAGTGGTTATTCTAATAAGCAATTCCTCTAACCTTTCTTCAAGGTTCTCAGCTTCCTTGTATTGAGTTAGAACATGCTCCTTTAGCCTGGAGGAGTTTGTTATTATCTACCTTCTGAACCCTACTTCTGTCAATTTGTCAAACTCGTTCTCTGTCCAGTTTTGTTCCCTTGTTGTCAAGGAGTTGTGATGTGTTGGAGGAGAAGAGGTGTCTGGTTTTTGGAATTTTCAGCCTTTCCGTGCTGGTTTTTTCTCATCTTGTTGGATTTATCTACATTTGGTCTTTGGTGTTGGTGACCTTCAGAAGGGGTTTCTTTGTGGATGTCTTTTTGGTTGATGTTTACGCTATTCCTTTCTGTTTGTTAGTTTTCCTTCTAACAGTCAGGCCCTTCTGCTGCTGGTCTGCTGGAGTTTGCTGGAGGTCCACTCCAGATCGTATCACCAGCGGAGGCTGCAGAACAGCAAATATTGGTGTCTGTTCCTTCCTCTGGAAGCTTCATCTCAGAGGGGCACCTGCTAGATGCCAGCCAGAGTTCTCCTGTATGAGGTATCTGTCAACCCCTGCTGGGAGCTGTCTCCCCATCAGGAGACACAGGGGTCAGGGACCCACTTGAGGATACAGCCTGTCCCTTAGCAGAGCTTGAACACTGTGCTGGGAGATCTGCTGCTCTCTTCAGAGCCATCAGGCAAGGATGTTTAAGTCTGTGAAGCTGTGCCCACAGCCTCCCCTTACCCCAGGTGCTCTGTCCCAGGGAGATGGGAGTTTTATCTATAAGACCCTGACTAGGGCTGCTGCCTTTCTTTCAGAGATGCCCTGCCCAGAGAGGAGGAATCTAGAGAGACAGTCTGGCTACAGTGGCTTTGCCGAGCTGCAGTGGGCTCCGCCAAGTTCAAACTTCCTGGCAGCCTTGTTTACACTGTGAGGGGAAAACCACCTACTGAAGCCTCGTAATGTTGAATGCCCCTCTCCTCACCAAGCTCCAGTGTCCTGTGTTGACTTCAGACTGCTATGCTGGCAGTGAGAATTTCAAGCCAGTGGACCTTAGCTTGCTAAGCTCTGTTGGGGGTGGATCCACTGAGCTAGACAACTTAGCTCCCTGGCTTCAGCCCCCTTTCTAGGGCACTGAATGGTTCTGTCTTCCTGGCATTCCAGGCACCACTGGGGCATGAAAAAGAAAACCTCCTGCAGTGAGGTTGGTGCCTGCCCAAACAGCTACCCAGTTTTGTGCTTGAAACCTAGGGCCCTGGTGACGTAGGCACCCGAGGGAATCTCCTGATCTGTGCGTTGTGAAGACCATGGGAAAAATGTAGTATCTGGGCTGGAATACACCATTTCTCATGGCACTGTCCCTCATGGCTTCCCTTGGGTAGGGGAGGGAGTTCCCCAACCCCTTGTGCCTCCTGGGTGAGGTGACGCCCCACTCTGCTTTGGCTCACTCTCTGTGGGCCTCACCCACTGTCTAACCAGTCTCAGTGAGATGAGCTGGGTACCTCTGTTAGAAATGCAGAAATCACCCGCCTTCTGCATTGATCTCGCTGGGAGCTACAGATTGGAGTTCTTCCTATTTGGCCACGTTGCCAGCTTGTCTCCCTGAATTATTTTAAAATACAGATTCTCTCCTTTTACTATAAGATTCTGATTTTCATCAGGTGCTGTGGTTTAAATGATGGTGTCTTTTCCAAACTTTTTGTGGTAACTTAATCCCCAATGCAACAGTTTTAAGAAGGGTGGCCTTCAGGAGGTGGTTAAGTCATGAGGACTCTGCCTTCACGAGTGGAATTAGTGCCCTTATAAAAGAGCTGGAGGTTGAAGGGAGTGTCTTCTTTCCCTTCCATCTTCTCCCATGTGAGGACAGTGTCCCTCCCCTCTGGAAGATGCAGCAACAAGGTGCTATCCTGGAAGCAGAGTTGGGGCCCTCTCCAGATACCACACCTGCTGGCCCAGCCTCCAGAACTGTAAAAGAAATTTCTGTTGTTTCTAAAGTACTACACCGTCTGAGGTGTTTTGTTAGAGAAGCACAAACAGACTGAGACAGTAGGTAGGCTTCAGGTATCTGTATTTTAAATCCATCTCAGGTTTACTCACTGGTATTTAGAAACCTTTGTTTTAAACCAAATCTCATCATGGCCATTCTTTTATAGTAATTGACTTTTTAAAAATACATTTTATATTTTAGAGCAGTTTAGGTTTACAACAAAATTGAGAGGAGGGTACAGAGACCTTCCATGTATTGCCAGCCCCCACACATGCACAGCCTCCCTTACTATTGAACCACACTAGAGTGTGCATTTGTTAGAACTGATGAATCTATGTTGATACATCCATATCACTCAAAGACTGTGGTTTACATTAGGGTTCATTCTTGATGTTGTACATTCCATGGGTTTTGACAAATGTATAATAACACTTATCCACCACTACAGTGATCATACAGGGTAGCTTCACTGCCCCAAATGCCTCTGTGTGCGTGGTGTGTTCATCTCTTCCTCCTTGCTACCCCTGGCAACCACTGATCAGTTTTGCTAACTGACTCTTCCTCTATTTGGGCATTTCTGGACATTTTGTAACAAGACTCGCTCCTGGTGGCTGGTTCCTCTGCTTTTTTCCATTATGAGATGTTGTGTTTTTTTGAAGGGGACAAGCCAGCACCAATAACATCATTTCTCTGAAGCCTGATGGGGAAAACTGAGCCCATCAGTCTTTTAACCACTGGAGGAGAATCCTGGTGGGAACACTTTGTAATTTTAGATCCTAAAAATGAATGGTGTCATGTAGTAACTGTTAACATACACTGCAAGATGTTTATGATTCCCTGGGGCCAAATATGTAAACATTCTTCCAACTTAAGCTGCAGGAGATAGTCAGTTTCACAAAGAGATGCTTTTCCATTTATGTAAGATGACTGAGTAAGAAGAAATATGGGGTGTGGGGAGTGAAACCCTTTGTCTAGAGCCTGGGACAAGGGTACATGCATCAGGCACCATGTGTGGTGGGCAGGTGGCTTGAGCTGGAGACCTGGAAGAGGAGCTTGGGCTATGACCTGAGCCCCGGTGGGAGTTCATGTGGTCCCTCTTTTGAGACAGGGAAAGGTCCATGTTGGGGTCTTTTACCTTCTTGAGAGCAGATGAAAGAGAGACAGAGATGGTTCTCTAGGAGATTAAGGTGGATTAGAAGGATTCCTGTGTGGAATCAACTCAACTCGCAAATCAAATGAGACTAAATGGACAGAAAGGGGCACCCTTATTGATTGAATTTTTTCCTCTTGGAAGGAGATGTTGAAATAGAAATACCAGGAACTCAGAATGTTACTTTATGAGGAAATAGAATCTTCATGGAAGTAATCAAGTTAAAATGAGATCATTAGGGTGGACCCTCATCCAATATGACTGGTGTCCTTCTAAGAGGGGAAATTTGGGCACAGAAACAGACATGCACACAGAGAAAACACCACATGAAGATGGAGGCAGAGATGGGGCGATGCATCCACAAGGCAAAGAATGCCAGTCATTACAGAAACCAGGGGAGAGGCAGGGAACAGGTTCTCCCTCACAGCCCTCAGAGGAAACCAACCCTGCTGGCACATGGTTCTCAGATTTCTAGCTTCCATAACTGTGGGACAATAAATTTCTGTCATTATGACCACCTAATTTACGGTACTTTGTCATGGCAGTCCTAGCAAATGAGTACAAGCACTTTATCTCTTTTATTGTGGATCTAAGTTTCATGAAGACAGGAATTATGTGTTGTTTGTGGCATATTTCCAGTGTCTGGAAAAGTGCCTGGCACAGAGTAGGGGCTTAACGAGTATTTAGCTCAATGCTTGGATCCTTTGGGGAGATATAGAGAGGTTATTTGACCCAGAGGACGCAGACCAATAGCCATCATGTATTCAGCACCTGCTGTGTAGCTGTGATACTTGGTGTTGGGAAGGTCATCTCTAATCCACAATGTAACCTTCAAGGTAGGTCTCATTTTTCTTATGTCGCAGAGTGGAAACTGAGGTTTAGAGATTAGGAAAATTGCCCAAGGTAACACAACTAGTAAGTGGTGGACTTGGGGTTGTAGCTCAGGCCTGTCTGAGTCTCAAGCCCTTGCTCTCATCGTTAGCCAGGACAGCAAAGGGAACCAGGCACGCAGCTGGTGCCAGAGTCCCGTTGGAGCAGACCTCAGCTAGTATCTTGGGGATAGATCTCTAGCCCCGAGAGAGGTACAGGGCCCGAGCAGTCATGTTAGGCAGAAATCTAACTCCCCGAATGGGAGCATGAGGATGGGCATGACACTCGGGGAGGAGGAGGAATGGAGGTCTGTGCAGAAGCCCCTGGTCACAGCAGCAGCAGTGGGCTCCAGATTACTTGGACGTGTGTGTGTGTGTGTGTGTGTGTGTGTGTGTGTTACCAGGAGGCTTGATGCAGCTGTATAGATGTGGGTGAGGCTGACTCACACTTTAGGGAATATGTGCTGCAAGAAGAAATTCTGTGTCTTAAATGGCTTCTGTGTGACTGGCAAGACAGCAGGAAAGTGAACATGATTGCGCTTCCAAATTGGCCACCATTCCCCCATGCAATTTCCTGAGACTGAGGCCACACAGAGGGTCATGAGACACAGTTTTAGGAGCCTTTTAAGGCTGTGTTCCCTGATATTCCGTTCAGGGCCACCCTGAAAGGAGCTCTTTCCTTTTCCACCTCCTGTCTGGGAGGTTCCCAATTCTGAAGGCTTTTCAACCTAATATCTGACCCATGATGCTACAGGAGCAATTCTCAGGCTCTTTTATGCTGAGCCCCACTTTTGGATGGCATTCCATTTTTTCATCATATTGCTGGTACCTACCACAATGCCTGGCACAGAGCTCCTTTGATATGTGTTTGTTCAAGGAATAAAATGAGAGGCATGTCTGGGCTGGACCTTGCAGGACTATACACCATGGAAAGAGCTCTAGTAAAACAATGTTCATTGCCTGTGATGGGGACTGAAGGGCAGGAGACCTCTATGGATCAGTGGAGCTCCCTGGTTGAGGAAGTGGCTCTGAGGCTCTGTGACTAGAAACAGAGAGTCTTCCTCGGTTAGCACAGACCTGCTGTTCCAGCTCCTTGCTAAACTTTGAAGTGGAGAGGAAAACAGCCTCTGGGACTATCCAGATTGATGTCTCCTCAATATTGTGGTGGTTATTATTATTGTTACCGTCTCAGAACTGTATGAGCCAGCTGTACTTCTAGACCATTGTCAGGTACACAAATTGCCTAGGTGGGGGTGGAGTGTGTTTAAAATGCAAATTCCTAGGCCTTTCCACTGTGAATCCAGCTTCAGCTAACCTGGGGTGGAAGAACCTAAAGAATCTGACCACGGGTGGTACTGATGCCACTGGCCAGAGGATTATACTTTGAGAAATGAATGTCTACATTTTCTCACTGGTAAAATGATGCTTTCAGATATCACTCAATTGGAAAATTCTAGAACTCTTTCCAGTGCTGTGAAATGTAAGCACAAGCAGCTTTGTTTGAGATATCAAAAGTTTAGCTCTAATGCCTGAGCTTGATTGCTAACGGGCTTCCAGAAGTCATATATTTCACTGGTCTAGAAGCTTACCTGGTATCCAGGTAAGTGTGAGAATCTATTCCCTCAAAGCAGGAAGGAGGCAATGAACTGGAAAGGATGAAGCTGCCGCCACAGTCTAGTGCAGTATGCCTCCCTCTGCATCCTTACAAATCAAAGGGATGCTAATGTAGGGGAACATGCAGATTTTTCAGAGTCTAGCTCCCTAGGTGGGTGATTTCTTTTATGTCATGAAATACCATGAAAGAAGGAAACCCTTGGCTTTGTATTTGCCTCCTGTGGCGGAAAGTCCCAGAGATGTGAAGTCTCATACTGAGGCCTCCCATGCATGATGTGAGGTGAGAGTAAGAGTGAATGGGAGGTGTTGGCTTTTCCTGGAAGGACATCTGATACTGAAGGTGACTAAGGCACCTTGGGCCTTATTACCCACAAAAGACCTCTGGACTTTGGGGCCGACCACAGGTTAAAGGGACCCATGAAGAGCGGGCCTGTTGATGCTTTGGGAAGCCTGGAGGCTTTGGTTTCTTGTCACAAAGCAGTGCTGAGGTGATGTAGAGTCTCCGTGAATGAGGTATCACCAGCCAGCCTGGGACAGACGCCTGTGGAACAAGCCTCAAGCTTAACCCTGGCTAAGTTGAAAAGCTTGACTTTTTGCTCTGCGAATGTTCTCAAAGCCGTAGAGTGATGTCAGTGAGGCTCATTGTGGAGTGTGTGTGGTCGTGTGTGTGTGTGTGTGTGTGTGTGTGCATGCAGGTGAGTGGTGGTATGGTGGGGGCAACAGAAAGGGTCCTGGCCCTGGATCCTGGGACTTAAGAGGGCTTCCAGGACCTGAATGGTGATCCATTTTTGTAGGAAAAATCCTTATTATATCCCATGATGTCATTCAGAATTGACTCTGGCCTCCTGTCCTCATATCTGGCCTTATTTCCCACTGTCTTGCTGTAACCCTGACCTGATGCAAGTTTTGGGAGCTGTGCTTAAGACCTGGCTTGTACCATTCTCCTCTTGGAGCCCCAGGAGGGGGCACTGCCATCCCATGCTGGCCCCAGGTTAAACAGAACGCAAGAGCCTTTATGCTCGTGCTTACTGCCAAAGACAACCTCCGGTCTGTATTGAGAATAGAGGACAAGGAGGGGCAGCACTGGACTTTCTAGCTGTTAGTGACTCCCACCATTTGCCCTCACAAAATACTAAGACTCATACCAGTACCAATGTGGATACAAATACTAATATGAGTCCAAATACCAATGCCAATACCAATTCCACCGCAAATGCCTGTAGCAATCGTCATCGTAATCCTAATCCTAATCCTAATCCTAGTTTTTCCATTTGCTCATTAGGGCTACCTCAGGAGCAGATGAGTCAGTGTTTGCAGGAGTACTGTAATATCAGAGTCTCCTTCCTATCTCACGGCCCTTTTCCTTTGATGAATACTCTGTAAGAGTTGCCCACCCTTTTCTTCCTAGGAGGAGAAATGAGTTCTTAAGAAGACAGCAAAGCTTTGGAGCTAGAAATAGGAGAAAACAGTAAGATGGCCCTGAAAAGTGGGCCCCCACATTCTGGCTCATGCGGGATGCAGAGGAAATCCCTTTCTTGCTCCTGTGAGGTTGGGGCAGCATCAGAGCCCCTGACCCCCACTTCTATCTGCCGGAGAGGGTGCAGCCTGCGGGAGAGGAGTGCTGCGCCTAAGGTGAAGAGCTGGAGGAGTAGTCCTCCTTAGCTCCCCTCCTTCCTTTTATTATTGTATTTTTTCTTTGAGACAGTCTCGCTCTGTCACCCAGGCTGGAGTACAGTGGCACAATCTCTACTCACTGCAACCTCCACCTGCTGGGTTCAAGTAATTCTCCTGCTTCAGCATCCCAAGTAGCTGGGATTACTGGTGTGTGCCACCACACCTGGCTAATTTCTGTATTTGTAGTAGAGATCAGGTTTTATTATGTTGGCCAGGCTGGTCTCGAAATCCTGGCCTTAAGTGGTCTGCCTGCCTCGGCCTCCCAGAGTGCTGGGATTACAGGTGTGGGCCACCATGCCCGGACTCTAGCTCCCTTCCTTCTGCCAAAGGGGGCAGCCCTAGCATTTTTATCTGGTGCAAGCCCCTCACCATGGACAGCTGCTCAGAACCCCCATCTGCAGGTCCATGTGCTGGCTCTGTTCTTGGCAGGAACCACCTTCCAGACCAGGTTCTTCTCACTTGATGGAACAAAGAAGAGCCAACTACACACGGCAAAACCTGCCTCTTAGGGTGTGGGGGAGGTGGAGGGAAATGCTGCAGAGAAGATATGTGGCTGATTTGTTTTGTCGTATAATCAATACCGGCCATCCATTTGTGCCCAGTCCAGAGGATGTGGAGTGTGGTTTTATTGCTTTCCTGGAGGATGGAGGGTCATAACTCTTGCGGCTCGGCCTTTACGGTTTGTTAGCGGTAGCCATGCCTTACTCTATACGAGTGTCTAATCAGGATGCCAACCTCCACATTGTTCTCTGGGACATTCTGTTTTACAACACACTCCAGTTTGCTGAGGGGTGAGTCTTGTGCTGTCTCTGCTGTTGTTGCTGGCTGGCTGTCCTGGGCAGGGTGGCCTGGAACCTGGACGGAGGCCAGCGGGGTGAGCTCAAGCCAGTGCTTGCTCTTCATTGCCAGAAGCTGAAGGGGCCTTGAGCACTAACAACCCCCAAGTTTTGGGTTCTGCCGCAGGTGCTTAACTTCCTCCAGCTTTACACTTCTTGTCTGTAAAATGGAGCGAACACCTGCTTCCTTTTCCCACTGAATGATGTTGAGTCAGAGGGATGATGGATGTGAAAGCACATGCAAATAGGAAGGCTCCTTTGAAAGCATGAGCTGTCATCATTATTATTTTCTGCTTAAGTGTTTTTACTCAATGGATTTGCCACTGCAGCTTGTGCTGACCTTTTTCATTCTGCAGTCCCTCTACACATACCACTTCTTTTGGGCGGGGAACAGGCAGGGCTCTGCATGCTGCTGACCAGTGCTGTGAATCCACAGAGCAGGAGCTGAGTTACATATAGGGCGTCCTGGGAATTGCCTGGACCATCTTTCAAGTGCAGGCAGGCGTGGGGATCTCAGGGCTGCAGGTAGAAAGAGGATCTGTAGGAAAAAGCTGTGAGAGGAAGCCCCTGGGGAGAGCAAAGCTGGGGGCTGGGCACTACCTAGTGGCATGTGGGAATGCTTGGAAGACATCAGATATGGAGTCTTGGGCTTCACTCTTGAACAGGTAGGGGTCTCCAGAGGTTGCTAAGCTTGGAGAATCCTTGAAGGCAGATGGGGAGTGGAGTGGGGTGAACATCCAGGGAGGCTGATCCTTGCAGAGCCTCCTTAGCCCGGCCCAGGGCATGGGTGTGAGGATGGAGAGGGAGGGGTGGGGATGGAGGTCTCAGTCTTGCTCTCGGGGGCTGTGGTGGAACAGATGACATGACTGGGTGGTGACAGGTGGTGAGATGGACTGGGGAGCATGTTCTAGTCCCTTTTCTCTCTTCCCTGAGCTTCTCTGGATGAAAGTGTAGTCTCTTTGAGTTGGCTTCCAGGTGTGCCTAACTAAATCACTTGGGGGTAATATTTCCTTCACTTGGTGTCTAGAAAGTGTATGTTTTATGTGTGTTTTTTCTATCCAATGGAAGTGGGATAAAACAAGTCTGTGGGTTTCTTCTTAGGCTCACAAAGTTTGAGAATCTCTGCTGGCACATCCTTTGCATTTGTCCAGAAGCCTGGCTGAGTATCTAATACCCCGCCAACCATGTCAACATCTGCTTCCTGAAAGCCCCTTTTATAGAACAAGGAGTGGATGATAATTGCCGATGGCTTGGAAGTCTGCGTGGTTAAGGAGAGGAGCCTGGTGTCAAATTGTAAACCCTAAAGAAACTTTCCCACTTAGCCTTCCTTCCAAGTTTCCCCTTAACTCTTGATTGATTGATTGATTGATTGAGATGGAGTCTCACTCTGTTGCCCAGGCTGGAGTGCAATGGCATGATTCTTGGGTTCAGGTGATTCTTTGGTCTCAGCCTCCCAAGTAGCTGGGACTACAGGTGCATGCCACTATGCCTGGCTAATTTTTTGTATTTTTAGTAGAGGTGGGATTTCGCTGTGTTAGCCAGACTGGTCTCGAACTCCTGACTTCAGGTGATCTGCCCACTCGGCTTCCCAAAGTGCTGGGATTGCACGCATGAGCCACTGTGCCCTGGCCTATTTCCTCTTAACTTTTAAAACCTTAGCCACACACTCAAATGTGTTTTTAGCTAGCCAAACTCTGCCTCTCCAGGGACAGAACGAAGCTCGAAAAATGGTTCTTCTGCCACGTCACTTTAAACCACACGTTTTAAAATTGACAAAGAATACATCATTGTCCCCCACTGCCTCCACCGTGGACATCAAAATTTGTTCAGAGAGGAGGGACTACAAACTCTTTCATTTAGATTTCTTAAAACATAATACATGTTGATATTTCAAAGACAATTTCCTCTTTTTAAGTGTTTTCCTATCCATTGTATTTTTGTCTTTCCGCGATCCTTCTTGGCTCTGTGTTACAGTTGAGGAAAGAAACGTGAGAGGTGTAAGCAGGTTGTCCAGGTCAGATGGCTGCTAAGTGGGGAAACCAAAGGTCAAATTCAGAACTTCTGACTCTAGGGCCGTCACACAGCACTCTCTTTAAGTTGTTCAAGTTTGGTTTTGATGTTGAAGGTCCCTTCAGCTTTTGAGTAGGGGAAAAAGCATGTGCTGCTGGAAGCCAGCAAGGCAGGTCTCTCTCCATCCTAGAGCCTCCTCTGGGGCGAGTAGCAAACAGCCTAAACCAGCAACAAATGTAAGCAGCCCCCGCCTTGAAGACACAGTGCAGTCCGCAAGCCCCTGGTGCAGAATGGGCTGCTGTAAAATGAAATTCTACCAGAAAAATATGGAGGCTGTGTGCCAGTGACTTGGTAACAAGGAAACCAAGTGGTGGCCAACAGGAGTTCATAAAAGCAAAGCTGCAAAACCCATAAACCTAGGAAATTACGGAAAATCCTCAAACCACTTTCCAAATCCTAGACTTGGTATAAAAGTGCAGTACTGCTAGTATTGATTATAAAAAAAGGCCCCAGTGCCCTTTAGGATGTTTTTGAGACCACAATAATAAAAAAGTTATCTTCCCAATTGCCTTGTTTTACCACAGTTCCCCCTCCACACACTGACTTAAAATTTTGTTGAGGATTTGTTTCAGTGTTTTTGTGTGTCATAGCGGATCAATGATTGTTCATCTTTCTCCCAGATCCTTTGCTCTTTGAGGCCAGGATCCTGTCACCCTTATTCACATCCCTCTCATGCCTAAAATAGTCGCTTGTAGACAGTAAATGTAATTATGTTTGTATTGAATAACCCAAGCCACTACTACCACAACCACCAAAGCTTGGACAAGCTTGAGTGTGATGCTTTCACTGCACTATTTCTTTTCAGATGTAAAGCACTGGTTTGCAAATGAGTCCTCAAAATGAGCTGAGATATATAATAAAAGCCTTTAAATGTTTCTATGTTTTGGCTGCTCTGTCTATGGAGTAGCCATTCTTTATTCCTTCTTTCTTAATAAACTTGCTTTCACTTTACTCTATGGATTCGCCTCAAATTTTTTCTTGTGTGAGATCCACGAACCTCTCTTGGGGTCTGATTCTGCGACCCCTTTCTGATAACATCTTTCTGGCGAACCATGAAAGGATGATACCAAGACCCCCAACCCAAAGGAAATAGACTGAAGCAATGACTGGCCAACTTTGGGTATCACCTTTTGTCAGAACTCAAGTTATGAGTGGCCCTTGACGTACCAATGCTTTCTGACTGAACTCTTCTCTACCCTGAATACAAGGTAGACCCCAATAGTTAGGCAGGAATATGATCGCCGCTTATTCAACCTGAAGAAATTACAGAAGATGGATCTTTGTCCCTCTATAACCCTTAGGATTAAGGGTTTTCTTATAAAAGGGAAGGGGGAAATGTCAGAGGCTTTGGAACCAGAGTGACTCCATCTCATATAGAGGGTGGGTAAAAGCTGCATTCCCAGGAGGCTGGGTATTCTAAGTCACAGGATGAGATAGGAGGTTAGCACAAGATAAAGGTCTTAAAGACCTTATTGATGAAACAGTTTGCAGTAAAGAAGCCAGCCAAAACCTACCAACACCAAGATGGTGATGAGAGTGACCTCTGGTCATCCTCACAGCTCACTATATGCTAATTATAATGTATTAGCATGCTAAAAGACACTCCCACCAGCACCATGACAGTTTACAAATGCCATGGCAATGTCGGAAAGAACCCTTAGTTCCAGGAATTACCCACCCCTTTCCCAGAAAACTCATGAATAATCCACCTCTTGTGTTGTGTAAAGTCGAGAAATAACCATAAAAATGAGTGACAGCGGTCTGTGCCACTGCTTTGCCTGTGGAGTAATCATTCTTTATTCCTTTACTTTCTTAATATGTTTAACTCAGTTTAATTCTTGAGAATGTAACTAGGAATGCAAACATTTGTGCACATGAAGCTTTATAATAATATTATTTATAATAGGTAGAAACTGGAAATGACTCACATGTTTGACACTTCTGAAGGGATTAAATTAAATAATAGTTTTTCATTTGATAACATTTAAAATATGTTTATTAAGGCTTTTAATGGGCCAGGGAAATACTTATGATAGGATATTATGTGAAAAACCAAGAATTCAAAACCATATGTAAAGCTTGGTAGAAGATTATCTGAATTATGAAAACTGAGGATGGAAGAATTGCAAAGAAAAATTAAGAACTTCAAAGTGGAAAAATTTTTTTATTACTTTCTTCTTTATATGCTTCTCTATATATGGATTTTTAAAACTAAAACTAAAGTAATTCTTGAAAAACTAACACATAACGTGTTAAAAGGTATGACAGTCACCATTTAAAAAGTAAAGAAAGCAACATATTATCCAAACATTTGTTACCAATTAATAAGAAAAATTACAAGTGAAGCAAAAGGAAAAATGGGCAAAAGTATATGAACAGGTAATAAAATAAACACTCGAGAACATTCTCATCCCGTTGCCGTTGGGGAAATGCTAATTAAAAGAACACTGTGAAAACCAATTTTTTACCTAATGACTGGCAAAAATGAAAAGGAGTTCTGGTGAATTACCTATGACTGTCAGGTTTCTTTTACAATAATGATGAACACGACTATTCTGGGAAGGCATAATCTAGTAAATATAGAGGTGTACATGTGTGGGGTCTTCCTTTGTCAGAGGCAACAAATGGGAGAATCAGCCCACCAAAATCAAAAGAACTTTGTGTCATGAATTCTCTAAGTTGGATACTCCAAATGAGTACTGTGCGGGACTTCCTTTCTTTTAAAATGTGAATCTCATTTCTGGGTTGTGTGAGAAGCAGACTCTGAGACAGAGACTAGCATGAGGGAAGTTTATTAGGGACTGTCCAACCATGGTAGTCTCAGGGAAGCTATAGCATGGACCTGTGGGCAGGTCTAAAGATGGGGTGACCCTGCAGAACTGTCCTGAGTTGGAACCAGAGAACCTGGCATTTATACCCTTGTATCAAGCAGGGATATGACTTGACCTTGAGGAGGGTACTTTTCATGCAGCTGCGGCATCTTCCCATGGCTGACTGCTGGGGCTGGCCTCCATGTCACTTTCAGAAGCTGGGGGACAAGGTTTTTCTTTCCTGAAAAAAGGATCTGGGGATGCATCATAGGGTCCACTACAAAATATGCACTTGAATGGCTTTTTTTTTTTTTCTTTTTTTGGAGGCAGGGTCTCGCTCTGTCATCCAGGCTGGAGTGCAGGGATGCAGTCACAGCTCACTGCAGCCTCGACCTCCTGGGCTCAAGTGACCCTCCCACCTCAGCCCCCCAAGTAGCTGCGACTACAGGTGTGTACTACCACATCTGGCTAATTTTTGTATTTTTTGTAAAGATGAGTTTTTGCCATGTTGCCCAGGCTGGTCTTGAACTCCTGGGCCCAAGCAATCCTCCCACCTCGAAATTCCAAAGTGCTGGGATTACACCGTGCCTGGCCTTGAATGGCTTTTTGAACTTCTGGAAAGACGGTGGACCTTGGGTGACATTTGTGTGTAAAGAAGCTGGTGAAGCTGATGCACTGTGGGCTGAGGTGGAGAGGTAACCCACTTTCTTATTTTTCCCTGGGTGCAAATTCTTTAGAAAACAGCCAAAGTCATAATAAAAGGGGAGTACTGATGAAGGTGTGGGAAGACTGACATTTTCATATTTTGCTTTTGGGGGGGTGGATTTCTAATTTCAGAAAGTAATTTGGTAATATCTATTTTAAAAAGAACACATCTCCATTTCCAAGCAATTCCATTTTTGTACGTTTTCTTCAGAAAAGAAAGGTCCTTTGTGTAAGGATGTATCTATAAAGATGCTTAATCCAGTAATGTGTGTAGTAGCCAAGACATAAATCAAATAAACCACAACACCCCAGAAAATAATTGGAGTATTGGTTAAATTGGAAAGAATGGAATAAAGTATCAAGTTCACACTACACACTGGGATGTAGCTACTTAAGAAGAGTTTGATCTGTATGCATTGACTTGGAGGAGTTAAATGGAAAAAGTAGAATGTAAAGTCATATGTGTAGATAACCCTGTTTTAAAGAACATAAAACTATATACATTTAAGGAAAGATAAATATCAACATTTGTTTCAGTTGCCACAAGCATGAGTTACTTTACTGATTAAAAATTGATAAGAAAAATTTAAGACTGCGCATGGTGGCTCAATGCCTGTAATCCCAGCATTTTGGGATGCCGAGGCAGGTGCATCACCTGAGGTCAGGAGTTCAAGACCAAGCTGACCAACGTGGCGAAACCCCATCTCTACTGGAAAAAAAAAAAATAAGAAAGAAAACCGGATATGGTGGTGGGTGCCGATAATCCCAACTACTTGGGAGGCTGAGGCAGGATAATAGCTTGAACCCGGGAGGTGGAGGTTGCAGTGAGCTGAGATCGCGCCATTGCACTCCAGCCTGGGGGACAGAGTGAGACCCCGTCTAAAAAAAAAAAAAAAATGAAAAATTTAAGGTTGGGCGCAGTAGCTCACTGCTGTAATTCCAGCACTTTGAGAGGCCAAAGCGGGTGGATCATGAGATCAGGAGATCAAGATCAGCCTGGCCAACATGGTGAAACCCCGTCTCTACAGAAATACAAAAATTAGCCAAGTGTGGTGGTGTGTGCCTGTAGTCCCAGCCACTCGGGAGGCTGAGGCAGGAGAATCACTTGAACCCAGGAGGTGGAGGTTGCAGTGAGCTGAGATTGTGCCATTGCATTCCAGTCTGGGCGACAGAGCGAGAGTCTATCTAAAAAAAAAAAAAAAAGGAAAAATTTTAAAGGGAAAAATGAAAACACCTTGTTCCCTCCATCAAAACAAAGGGATTCGTCAACTCAAATTGGGCTCTGGAGTTTCCGGGAAATCTGCAGCATTTAGCCATGAGTGAGTTTCCATGGCTGGATGCCTGAGCCTGGGGCAGCCAGGGGCTGGAGCCACTCTTCTGTGGCTTTGGCTTCTCCTCACCTTTGATGAGAAAGTTCTCTTCCCTCCCCAAATCACAGTTCATCAACATTGGAAAGATATTCTTGACTATAGTTATATTTTACACAGAATCAAATTGAAAAAAATTTGAAAAAAACAAAATATCTGGCATTGTATTCCCCTTCAATGATCTCAGTTACTTCCTGTTTAGTACCTGCTACTTTATCCTGTATCATATAGCAAATTTGATCTTTTTTGCAAACGACCCAGCCAACCTCTTCTTGCCTCATCCTGGTGTCCCCCATCTCACTTGTGTTTAGAGTCTCAAAAGACGTAAGGCCCTGGCTTGATTGAAGGAACATATGACACAGAGCTTGATTGCCATGGATTAAATAGGGACTGAATCCCTATCCATGCTGAATTTTCTCCCCAGCACTATGGAGGTACCCTGTAGAGGCTGCACCTGTCATTGCTTCAGTTGGTCTTCTCTTGGCCATGTTCACCACTTTTGAGCACAAGGTTTATTATAGAGAGTGTAACATAGGAAACAGCAGTCGTTCTAGTTCTTTTTCTCAGGAATACTTTGCATTATCCCTGTTTTCTGCTATCAACAGACGAAGGCCAGAGACAGGGAGCGTCTCAGCATAGGACAAAGCAGTGGTCGTGGCAGGGAGGGAGGGTCAGGTGCAAAGTGTTTACTGACTCTTCTCTGGTTTCATCTTTCCACTGTAGAAATAGCTCAGAGAATGGGGGAAGGCGGCAACACAGTGGGTATTGAGTAGGTAGCAGCAGACAATGTGAAATACCGAAGAGTGAGAAGTTGAGGCACAAAATTGAATCTGGAGAGTATAGAAGGCCTGGATTGAACCTTGCAATGCAGATGTAGGAATTTTAAGAATGCAACCCTGGAAATGTTCCCCATGGCCATGAGGGATCCTGATTACTCAATTGCTTTGGGTGCCATCTCAACAGGATACCTGCAAGGAGCCTAGCCCTCCCCTGCTGCAGCGCTGAATTCCTAGGAAGCACAGGCAGCCCCAGCCACTCTGCAGGCCCTTGGGGTCCAGCCCACATCCCTTGTAGCTCCTCCCTGCCCTCTACTTGCCTGCACACACTGCAGGAAAGGCTCCCTCCTCACACAATGGCCTGTGGGTATCTGCAGCTTGGGACTTCTTTGATGGTTAATTTAAGGCATCAGCTTGACTGGGTTAAGTGATACCCAGATAGCTGGCAAAGCATTATTTTGGGGCATGTCTGTGAGGGTGTTTCCGGAAGAGACTGGCATTTGTGTCAGTGCACTGACTAAGGGAGATTCAGCCCCACTCAACGTGGGTGGGCAGCATCCTATTGGCTGAGGGTCCAGAGAGAACAAAAATGCAGAGCAAAGGCAAATTACCTCTCTCACTTTTTCTCGGAGCTGGGGTTAGGAAATCTTCCACTCTCCTGCCCTTGGACATCAGAGCTCCAGGTTCTCTGGCCTTTGGACTCTGGGACTTACACCAGCATTCCCTGGGTTCACAGGCCTTCAGGAAGGCCTGAGATTGATGGTTGTACTGTCTCAGTCTTCCATAGTATAGTCAGCCTCCATCATTGCATGAGCTAATTCCCCAATACCTTCCCTCTCACCTCTCTCTCTCTCTGTATCTCTCTCTGTATCTCTCTCTCTCTCTCTCTCCCCCCCTCCCCCTCTCTCTCCCTCTCCATATTTATATATATGCCTGTTGGCTCTGTCTCTCTGGAGAATCCTGACTGATACAGACCCCTAATTCTCCCTACTTTCCTCTGTGTTGTTCAACTCATTAACTCTTTGCAGAGAGCACAGCTTCCAGGTTTTCCTCCCATAAATCCCACTCTGAGGGTCAGCCCATCCTCACCAATGCTCAGCTTTGGCTCTTGAGACCCAGGACTTGATCCAAGGGTTCCAGTCCTTCATAGTGCTTGATGCCCTACTGTTAGCGGTGGAAGAGGTCTGAGTTACTCTGAGTTACCAGCGGGGAATCCTTACACGTCTACAGCAACTTCAATTCTTGCCTCCTCAGAAGAAAGAATTCAACTGAGGGGCATAAAGCAGCAAAAGAGACCTAGACGAGTTCTCGAGTAGGAGTGGAATTTTATTAAAAAGGCTTTACTACAGGAAAGAAAGGAAAGAACACTTGGAAGAGATCCAAGTGAGCACTCGAAGCTCAAAAACAGAAAAAGAAGCGTAAGTGCCCCTTTTAGCTGTGATCCTAGGACTTGTATAGGCTCTCCTCTTTCCCATGATTCTTTCCTTAGGGTGGGCATTCCGCATGTGCAGAGCCCTCCTTACCCTTGGGAAGTGAGCACACCCAGTGTGTTTAGGAAGTTTTACGCGTGTTCGTCTGAGGCTTTCTTCTTTTTTCTGGTGGAGTGTAGCCGGAAGATCACACTTGGCCATTTTTGTCTCTAACGTGAACGTCCAGGAAGGTTCTTCTCCCTGGGGTCTGTCTTTAATGAACACTTTAATGTTAAAAGGTATGGCTCATCAGAAAATGCCCTCTCCCCAGCTGGCTGCCAGTTTATCACTTTTAGAGAGGTAATGTGATCATTGCCAAACCATCACCTGACATGTCTAATGGACGGGGGTAGAGCCTGCTCCTGTCCCACTCATGCCTAACTACCTGTAACCCTACTTGAGTATCTACATTAAGTCATTTATTTATGGAAGCAAATAATGTCCATTTCCTTCCAGTGGTCCATTTCCAAGACAAAGTGACTTGAGTCAGCTTAGGTCAGCAATCTACAGAAGAAACAGGATACACTAGGCCTCTTCTTGGATAGCCAATGCCTACTTATTGGGCCCCACTTGCTTAGTTGCCCTAACCTGAACCAAAGAAGTTCAGACTAAAATGACAGTTTACTAACCTGCAAAATAGTTCGCTTTGCCTGTTCTTATCAGCCTGCCCAGCTACCTAGGTCATAACTCAAATACTTGAAAAGCCCCTGAACTAACTAAGATTGCAGTGCATTGTGGGCTATGACAAAATGCAGCAAGACAACCCTAAAGAAAACACCTAAAGCTCCTTACTCAACAATCAATAGGTGATGTCTGGGAAGATTGTGACCTCCATAGTACTCAGCTGTTGAGGAACTCAGGGAGGGACCTGCATACTAGGGCATAAATTGCTTGTTTTAAGTGTGCTGGGTGTGTCTGCCCACCAGACACCCGATCTTGCAAGACCATCATTAAAAAGTCTTGCTTTTGCTGTTCTCCGGGTCTCTGAGTCTATTCTTTGGGTTTGGATGGGTGTGTTTGTTTCTCACATTTACTCAAAAGCATTCAGAATATGTCCTATGTGTTCAGTACCAGAGGATATACAGATGACAAAGGATATATAGATGACAAAGACATGTGTCCCTGCCCTTGAATTGCTTACAGCCTAGTAGGACACAATAAAAAAAGAGTGATTAGGAAATCTTCCTAGCTTCAGGGCTAGCACGTCCCCTGCTTCATCCTTGTGGGAGCTTTGAGACTCTTGGTAAGCCAAGCTCTTTGACCATGGCCATTCCAGATTACCTGGTGCTTATTCTCAGTTCTAGCTCCAGGAAGCATTCATGCTGCCAGCAAATAGAATTAAAACATTCCAGCCTAACCCCATTCTCCTCTTCAGTTTTTTTGTTCTCAGCAACAAGCCTTCTTTCTCATGTTCTTACCTTATTTTCCAGAGACAATCTACTTTGCAATTTTCTCAGGAAATTTGGAGAGAGGAGCCAGGGACCTCCAATTTCTTTCTTTGAGGAATCTTCCCCAGGAGATGGTTTAGAATAGGAGTGTACATGAAGGAGAATCCTCCCTAATCTTCCCTCCCACCTACCCCACATCACACCTGACGTTGGATTCCTCAAACTGGAATCCAAGCTACATGCTTTCAGAGACCTGGACACATTACACGGAAGAGGGATTCCCCTCATTTTGGCCATCATGAACCCATTAGAGGAAATCGAAAGCTGAATTACACTACAGCCACTTAGGAAAGAATAATGAGAAGGAATAATGAACGTTATTTTGATAAGGTGACATTAAAGCTCCAGCGAGTCTCTCCAGCTTTTTTTCTCAACATTTTTTATGTTGTACTTTTGCCTCACTTTGCATTCCAATATTCTGACTTTTTGTAAATAAAAAAAAACCCTAGCTTTGTTTCTGCGTGTGCTGGGAGCTTTGCTGACTATAGGCTTGGAATCTTATCAATTATGAAAAACATTCATTGAAGTTCCACTCAAATGATTCTTGGAAACCTCAGGGGTTAACAGCCAGGAGGAAAAAAAACAGATAAAACGAAGTTAGGTTCACAGGAAGGACTCAAGATTGGAAGACAGTGCTGGAATTCTGAGCTTGTGTGGACATCAAATCATCATCCTGTTCCAATCCATTATTTGATTATTCATGCACTCATTTATTCAACAAGCATTTAAAACACTTCTGATGGGCCATTTATAGCAGGTAAACCTTTGCTTTGCTCAGAGATAGGAAATTATTTAAGGAAAATGCTGTAAATCATTTCATTTTCCTTGTATTAAAAATTGTGAAAAATATGCAGAGGCTGATTGATGTTTATATGGTGTACATAGTGTTCACTATGCACCAAGCACTATTCTAAATGCTTTACCCGTATTATTTTATCAGCCCTTTATGCACATTTTATTCTTATTCTCATTTTATAGATGAGACAAACAAAGCATTAACAAGGCCACAGAGCTAGAATGGTAGAGCTGGGATTTCAAGGCGCTCAATTTGGCTCCAGGGTTCATTCTTTTAAACATTCACCACACTCCCTCTGTAAAGTCGATGAAGAGTCTACCATAAGAACAGTGCTTCTGGGGGCTCCATCAGGCACAGCAACTTCAGGAGTATGAGGGAAGTGCTGGGGCTGTAATTCAGGATCCTGGAGCTCTGCGTGGTTCACAGCTGCTGAAGGAAGTACTAAGTTGCTGTAGTCCCTGATTTGTGATAACTTCTAAAATGCCAGAGTTTGACTATGGTATCATCATGGGCTAATTCCTCGGTAAACCACACTGTGTGTATGTGTAAGAATCATCGGGAAAGGAGATCACGGGGCTGAAAACATGTAGTCCAATATTTTCTAAACTTTAATGCAGACATGAATCACCTAGAGCAGGGCCTGAGACCTGCCTTTCCAAACCATGCTGAGGTTCTCCCTGTCAGAGGAGCAAGGAAATAGAGAACCCATGTTTGGTTTGAAACTCTTGAAGAAAAACAGTGAAACACTTTTCTTCCAACTAAATCTTATAGGGGCGTCCAACAAGTAAAACATAAAAGTTGAGCCAACCATGATTGAAGTGAAGGGGACTGCCAGAAGCCTCATTCAAAATGCTTTTTCTCCCCTCCGATCTCTCGGAACCTCAAGGAAATGCAAGGCCTCGCCTACTGGCTTGGACCTTCTCCCTGCCTCCCACCAGAGCTGGGCCATCTAATACTAGTCACAGTAGCTACTGAGTATTTGATATGCGGCTGGGGTGACTGAGGAACAGAATTATTAATTTTATTTAAATTAATCTAAGTTAAAAGCTGAAGCAGTATCAAATATTTTTCTGTTAAATATGACTTTATTATTTTGGTAGGACATTTCATTACGTTGCCTAAGATCTTGTAGTCAACACAAACACCTCATTGATCTAGTGGGTGTTGGGCAATTAATTCAGTTTGAATGATTTCTTTCTTTGTATCTGATTTAACTTGTGTTTATTTGAATATTTCATGCAGGCAACGTGAGTTACAGTGTAAATTGTAATTAGTAATAACTTTTGTTAAACTTGTTAACATTATTGCATTTAATTGTAATATCATTAAGTTGATTTTCTAGTTAAGTATAGATAAAAATTTAAATTTAAAATGAAGACATACTACTGTCACAGAATCTAGTGGAGATGCAAAAGCTAGTATTGTGACTGGAACAGTGAAAAAAAGATTGGAGCAAATTTTAGATTTCAGGGCAGTTTCAGTTTGCTATGGCAGAGCAAAATGAAAAAGCTATTATTGTATAAAACATTTAAAAATAATAAAGTGAGTAACATTAAGAGAAATTTGCAGCAAATGCATAGTGAATTTAATAAAAACTTTCCTCTGAACAGCCAAAAAAGAATCAATGAACTCAGACACCTTGAAATAAGAAGTAAATGTCCAAAAAAAAAAAAGTTCAGCATTATCTGAGTGTGTGACTTTGGTTATCTTTAAAATGGCTTGGATTCTTGAACAAAAACGAGTATCATTTTTAGGTGGACAAAGAGTAAAATAAATTATCTCAGTTATGAAAATTTGTTGGAAATGATAAAGGAAAAGACTAAAAATACCATTTTATAAAAAGTCAAAGATCTTCAATCAAGCCACCAAACAGTTGTTAGTAGAATATAAGGCCGTTTAATAATATCAAAGATAAATTCATTCAAATTTGAAAAACTGCAAGTACTTTTCTTTAGGTTTAGATGACCTCAGTGATGTAAAAGACACTGTCCAGTTAGCACTTAGACAAGTTTTTTTCTCAAACGACTTCCAAATTTACAAAGAAATGTCAATTTGTGGTGCCCTAAAAAGTTGAACTCAAGGCATGAATATCTTTGAATCTCTTTCTCTCTCTCTCTCTCTTTTTTTTTTGCTTCGCCTTTCTAATATTTACTTTCTTCTTCTTTTTTTAAATTATACTTTAAGTTTTAGGGTACATGTGCACAACGTGCAGGTTTGTTACCTATGTATACATATGCCATGTGGTTCACTGCCCCTATTAATTCGTCATTTACATTAGGTATTTCTCCTAATGCTATCCCTCCCCCAGCCCCCAACCCCCCAACAGGCCCCAGTGTGTGATATTCCCCACCCTGTGTCCAAGAGTTCTCATTGTTCAATTCCCACCTATGAGTGAGAACATGCAGTGTTCGGTTTTCTGTCCTTGTGTGAATCTCTCATATCTATCAAGGAAATTCATCTAGATATGAAAAAATTAGTTTTTATTATAATTAACTGTGATCTGGTTACATCAGTTTAAAAATTTAGATTTATTAGAATTTTGGAATAAGAGATGGATGTTTCCCTTCATTCTTAATTCTATGATGTAATACATATTACCAAAACTACATACGCTCAGTTTTCTGAAGGAGACTATGAAAGCTTTATGGATGCAATTGCTAAGATTGTTCAGTATATGTGCAAAAGCTATGAATCATCACCAGTTTGTGGAACCACGGAAAGAAATAGAAGATGATGAATTTAATGATCCTGTGTTCTTTGCCAATACTGGTTGATTGAGTTGTGGAAGGGTTTTACAAAGATTTGCTGTACTGTTAGGTCCAATTCAAGATTTTCTCGAAACAAAAGGAATACTTGCCAAATAGTCAACAATCAAAGACACAAAATGGCAATGTGATTTGTGTTTTGTCATCAATGTTACACTGCATATGAACAAGCTAAATTTGAAGTTTCAAGTAAAAGAAATGCTTATTTGTGACCTAATTAGACAGGCACAAAAATTTACGTTGAAATTGAAGACTTTTATAATTCAAACCAACGGTAACAATTTTATGTCTTTTTTCTAACATAAATCAATTGTAGAAGATTTAAATTGTAACTGGAAGTACAGGGGCTAGGCGCATGCCTCGTGCTTATAACCTCGAACTTTGGGAGGCTGAAATAGGAGGATTGCTTGAGACCAACCTGGGCAACATAGTAAGACTTTGTCTCTACAACAAAACAAAAACAAAAAAAAGAGAAAAACCAAAAACAAGAAACCCTATGAAAATACCAAAACCACACAACAAGCTAGCCCGGTGTAATGGTGCATATCCATAGCTCTAGCTACTCAGGAAGCTGAGGCGGGAAGAACACTTAATTCCAAGAGTTCAAGACTGCAGTGAGCTGTGATTATACCACCACACTCCAGCCTGGGTGACAAAGCCAGACTCTGTCTCCCTCTACAAAAAACAAACAACAACCTATTAAGAGGGTAGATCTCATGGTAAGTATTCTTGCCACATAAAAAAAAGTTTAAAAACCAAAAAAGAAAGTACAGTTGGCCTATATTCTCAGGTTGAACCAGCTTACAGTGTCATCTGCAGATTCAATGGACAATAAATAGAAAATATTTGGGAAAGAATAAAAATCACAATACAACAATAAAAAGTAATACAAATTTTAAAACAATACAACGTAAA